>NC_080782.1:170586690-171970190 GCF_028018385.1 Neofelis nebulosa
CAAAGGCTCCAAGCGGGCAACTTGCAGTGCATTACATAAGAAATGCAAATGCAGGTGATTCGGGGAGTCGAGTCCCGGGGGTTCACTTCCCGGTATCCCCATCTGAGGCGTTTGGGGGCGGCCGCGAAGCTGTGGGCGAGTCCGCCAGGGAGGCCGGGCCGGAGGGCTGCGTGGCGGCGGCGGCGCGCCGACGAGGAGGTTGGGCGCAGCCAGTCTGGGAGCCGCGCGCGTAGGCAGCAGGGGTGTGTGGCGTCCCCGGGTTCAGTTCAGGCTGGGGAGGGCCCGGGGGCCCTGTGTTTGTGTCTGGGGCTGCGCTGGGGGGCGGGGGCGGGGCACCGGCCGTCCTGCAGTGGTAGCCGGGGCGCTGGAGGCTCCTGACGCTGGCACTGCGGTGTAGTCGATCATGGCTCCCCGCGGCCGCCCTGATACCCCAAGCTCCGCCGGGGTCGGGCAGCAAGTGGCTGCTGCCTCCCTGCCTCCGAACCTTGCAAATGCAGCGTAGCTGGGGCGGCTCGCTCCGAGGGGGCTGCCGTCTGCGGGTGCCTGGAGTGAGAGCAGGAGGAGGAGGAGGGGGAGGAGGGGGAGCGGGAGGAGGAGGAGGGGAAGGAGGGAGTGGAGGGGGAGGAGGGGGTGGGCGGGGATGGAGGCGGTGGGTGTGGAGGCTGAGCACCCTGTGAGGCCCCCACCGCTGCAGAAGGGACACCGCGAGTTGTTAGACCGTCCGAAAGGGCAGATGCCCTCCTGCGGGCGGAGGACACCTGGGCAGTTGCCCCAGCTGGGACGTTTGGGTGGCTGTGGAGGCTCTGGGGGAAGTCTCTGGCTGCCCGCGGGCGCCGTGCTGCAGTGGGCTCTGTGCCTCTGCCCTGGAATTCTCATCCCTGTGCTGTGGCTCTGCCCCTTACTCACCGGCCCCTTCTGTGGCGTCCTCCCCCTCCTTCCCCCTCCTCCCCCTCCCTCAGTCCCCTGTCCTTTTACCCTTCTCTCTCCCAACTCCTCAGCGTTTAGCAACTCTGAGCTGATACCACCATCCTGAGCATTGCCCAAGGAGAAAGCCATGTTGTCACCTTACCACTCGCATTTCTAATTCAGCTGTGAGGTGTACCCCAAGCCCGCATCCGGCCCAACACTCGCTGATGTTTCGGTGATGCCTAGATCCGCAGCACTACTGTATCACAAGTTAATGTGAAGACCTTTTTTGCGAGACTTACCCAAGTGGGACAAGTCAAGGGCTGCCGTTGGGAGAGAGGGATTGTTCCTTCACGCAGTGCAAATAGTTGGTTTTGAAGCCTTTTCCTGTCCTGTGAAAAGATTTAGCCCCCTTTTGAGAAAGGAATACTGTAAAAGCATTTTTTTTTTTTTTGATTCGGCCATTAGTCTAGGGACCATAAAGTCACTCCCTCCATAGTACTGGAGGGTGGACTGGGGACACTAAGTTTCCTTACTGGCCTTTATAATTTGTTTTTGTAAACAATTTTACTGGAAACACTAATTCCCCTCCCCCCATACACGATTCAAGATATTTTTATTACACCTCCCCCACCCCACCCACTTTGCTCTCTCTGAATAAAGAAGATTTTTTTTTCCTTCCAAGACATTTTGGAAGGTGTCAAATGACACATTATTTTTAGAGTAATTTATTTTGCAGCTTATGAATGCTAAAGTACTTGGGTGTGAATTGATAGGTTAATTCAAAGAGTGTCTAACGACATCACCAACTATTCTGATAGGATAGTGTAGTCTTACATTGCTAGAAGTTAGAGTTCCAACCTGGGAACTGGAGCATTTTGTAAGCTGTTTTAAAAATGTGACATTAATGTGTCACACTATCTCATCTTCTAAAAGTTTTGCTTTTTGAACTTGACTCAAATCCATGCTTAACCATTCCCTTTCAGGATTGGAACTGGTAGATTCCATTCTCCTTCTGCTATTAACATGAAGCCTAAAATCGTTTGCAGGTTTTCGATTCCAAGATAGCAGTATAACCAAGAAGTTAATTGGGTAATTAAAATAAAACAAAGACTAACATCCTCTTAACTGTTAAAACCAAAGAGAACAGATTGACTGCTACCTATTATGTTATCTTAAATCTAAAATAAGGACAATTAACGGGTTTCAAACTAAGAAGTTTGGCAGAATCGCTCCAAGTACCAGTGCTAGGATCAGGAATTCAGTGTGAAGACTGTGTAGATTAATAATTCTTCCCAACTTTTGCAAATTATAGAACAAATTACTGATTATTCCCAATTTTTAAATTGTCAAGAAGTATAGGTAGTTTGGTCAAGGCTCGTTGGAGGACTTTTAAAACACTGCTATATACTCATGTTGATGTGAAAATAGAGTCATGCACTTAAGGAGAAAGTTATTTATCTATCCCAAAGTTATTAGCTTTTAAATAAGAGGTGTTAATTTAAAAGGCTTTTTGTAGTTGCTTTTATGTAAGATTTAACTGGAAAAGAACATGAAGATTATACTTACACAATATATGCTTGTTAAAATAAATTGCAGTAGCTTGAAAATCGTGCATATAATGTAAATCTACCGTCTTCATAGAAACGTCCAGTGTCTCACAATACAACTATTAACAGAGAGCACACACACACATGCACACTCACGCTTAAATGTCCTACTGTCCCCTATTCTCCTAGTTGAGCAATGGCTGTATGTTTAGAATAAATGTTACCTGCTTCAACTTTCACTGTGAGTCATGCAAGGTGATTGTATTTTAGGCAAATCATTAAATAGGGAATACTAAGTCCAAGGCACTTAGTTAGCCTGGAGGAGGGCTTGATATGTTTCGTTAAACCAGCAATGATAGATTGGACTGACCAATGTGTATCACAGGCCAGTTGGGTACTAATCTAGGTCGCTAGACTTTGAGTGACAGCTGCTAAGGATAGTGGTTGGAAAAAAAAATCCACAACAAAGGTAAATACTAAGGTCATGTCATGGATATCTCTTCAAGACACATAATGTACAACAAGCAAAGGAAGCCCAGACCCTTAAATAGATACACTTATTGAACCACACTCATGAGATGCCCAAACTTCCATGGCTTGATAGGGTTTTTGGAAAGCATAGCATTTAAGATAAGTTGTAATCAAAGATAATTTTATTAAGTACCAGTGACAGTGGCAAGGAGGGTATGAAGCAGATGTCCTGGACCTAGTTCCGCAGAGCACATTTAGAAGATCTCACAAACTTATGACCCCGAGCATCTTCTTTCCTGAACGCAGTCTTTCTCTCTGCCAGGTAACTTGGAGATCATACAAGCAAGGCTTGGTAGAACTCATTGTCACTTGCTATTTCCTACTTGTTCTGGTGTCTTTCAGCTTTGCTTTTGCCTTTCGCTAAAGCTGTTTTAGGTGCCAAAAACATCTGGTACGCCTCTGTTACTCATTTAAATATATGTTATTCTTTTAAAACGACTTGCTTTACATGTAGGGCTGTCATGGCATTTAGAAGTGGGAAAATAGGGAGAGACGGGCGAAAAAGAAAGTAAGCATTTTTTTACTCCTTCCTCTTCTCAGCCTGCCGACTCATCCTGGGTGCCTGTAGAGCTGGGTGAGCCACAAATTGGCCATAACCTCTGCATTTCTAAACACTGAGCATGTACCAAATGGAGACATCAAATTCAGACTGCATGGCTGCAACACCAAACAGGTGTGAGGCTCTTCTCTTTCTGACATGCTTGCCTTTAGAGTGGGATTCCGTGTAATCGGAGTTGGCCTTGGACTCCATCCAAGAAGCTTTAGTTACTGAAGTAGCAAAATGAGTTTGCAGAGCAGGGGCACTTCAGGAACCAAAGGACAGTATTTTAGACTGGCTTCCAAGTATTGACTTTCTGGGAGAGTGGATTTTTCTTTTTTGAAATGAAATCCAAGTTAACAAGTGTGAAATCTGATGCATGATAATCTAAACTCGGTTTTAACCACAAGGATGATGGGGTGTACTCCTATCCAGCCTAGTCTCATCTTCCACAGCATCTAAAACTGAGAATATTTTTTCAAACGATGCATCACTTTCAGAAGGTGCCAAAGGTAATTCTATACTGTATTTAACATTTCCCACGTGAAACCATTTCTTTAACGTTCAAACCCAGTCTTCCATGTTTTAGCAACACAAACACTGGGAACTTTTCTGGTTTTTTAAAATACATATGGCAACAAGGACAACAATCAAAATTTTCACTTCTTTGTACATTTTGGCATCATAACTCAGTCAATTGACTCATAATCTTCCTATAAATACCATGTAGATGTCTCAAAATGGAAGTATTTATTCAAAATAGTTTTTTATGCCTTAAGGCGAGACAGTTGGGATTTAACAGTATATTTGAAGCTCCTCTATTTTTTCCCCCTCTATTAAGTTTTAAACCAGACATTACATCGTGGTGTCTATATTTGTAATAAAACCTTTGAGTGTAGCCTTAGGATCATCTCCAGGAGGGACTGTGGGTCAGGGAAATATAACGGACACTTCTTCCTGCCCAGTGCCATAGTCTGTGTTGTTTAGGGTTTCATTTTGTGTACCACATTCCATATTTCCTTATAAGACTTGAACCTGAGCACTGAAGGGTAGAGAATTTTCTGAGGGAGACTTCTGAGTTCCTCCATATGCCTCTAGAGATGCACCAATGTTTTTGCTCTTCTGCTCTTTAAGGACCAAGTATTTCCTGATGTTTTCCCCTGTGTATTTCTCTAGTTGCTACAAACTGACTTTCTGCTTTGTTCAGAATGAAAAAGGCAGGGTGACAACAGGAAGGACGGTTCAGAGAAGGAATAAACATGAAGGCAAAGGGAGGCATGATGCAGACAGGTTTTGCAGGGAAACTGAGGTTTTCGTTTATTTAACCTACTAACACTATCTAAGAAAGTCACCCAACAATTGTTGGGCACTGTTGCCTTTATTATTGTTCCCTGACATAAACTCTACTTATGATACGGAGCAGGTTTTCAATGCATTTTTAGTCAATGAATTAATAGTGAAAACAGGATTCTCTGAGAAAGTTACCTGTGGGAATGTAACAGCGGGTATCATAAATTAGCTTGGTTAAGGTCACTTAATGCTTACTTTTTCCCAACAGTGCCAACCAAGAATTTGGTTTCTTAATGATAAAACAAAGAGAAGAAAAGTCCTTAGTGGACTTCTCAGTGCTTCATCCCGCCATGATAAAGCATCCTGAAACACCACTTGCAAACATTCCCTAGGCCCACATTTTATAATACCCTCTTCTTGAATCTCAAAACTTGAGGCCTTACTCAAGGATACAAGCTCACGGAACCAATCACAGTCTCCCCATCTGGCACTCTCAGCCTTTAAATAGCGAATGGTAGGGTGCCATCAGGTGCCCTCTGCAAGAGCCCCGTTCATTTTCTTTTCTAATCTTAAATCTGCCTCTCTTTAAAAAGGAAGACGTTCCGCAAAAACAGCTCAATGAATTGCTCCTCTTTTTTTTTATCGAACTTCTTTATCTGAAGGTGGTAACTGGGACCCTCCCTGGTGGCATATTTTTCTCTTGAGGGGAAGCACCTAAACAGCCTCTAGTTCAGTTGCTTGTAAAGGAGGTGCCCCCCTCCCTTAATATTTTGTTCTTTCCAGTTTTAAAGCAGTCATCTTCAAACTCGCTAGCTCCCTGCACATCCCATAACCACGCCGATCCAGGTAGTTTCTCCTTTCTGGAGCTACTGTCAAGGCGGAGGGCGCTGGGCCACTGGCCGCTGTCTGGGAGGCGCTAAGTGTGTCAGGTCTGGCCGGCCGAACGGGCGGGGGAAGAATCCCTGCTTTCCGGAGCGGCGTGTCACTGTTCCCTGCAAGCCGGGGCCGGCCACTCTGCGGCTCCGATCCGCTTCCAGGAGTCGGGCCCCTCGGTGACCTGGCCGAAATCGGGTTGTGAGTCTGCCTAATTGAGTCCGAAGAGACGGGGCACGCGGGCCAGGCACGGTCCTCCTCCGGGTGTGATCCGCGGCCCGAGGCTCCGGGACCGGCCACCGCGCGCTCCCTTCCTAGGAGCGCCCGGCGCGCCGCAGCGCAATGCGGCGGAAGCGGCCCGCCCGAGCCGCCGTAGCGCGGGAAGCTTCCGTTGTCACAGAGATGACCTCTGACCCTGGGGGGCGCCTCTGGGGAACTCGTGCATATGTTGCTATGGAAACCAGGGCGGCCTGTGGCGGGTGCTAGCGCGACCCGGAATGGGGGCAGGGCCAGGCCCCTGAGGCGGCACGTTTGCGGGCCAGTCTGCCGGCGTCCGCGCAGCTGCGCCTCGGAGTGCCGGCCGAAGGGCCGCGAAGGAATGAGTTCTGCGCCCACAGGTGGCCGCCTGCACCCGCGGTCCCCTCAACGCGCTGCGGGGCCCAGAGGCAAAGGGACTGGGCTCGCACCCTGGCTCAGGACCAGGAGCAGATGAGCGGAGCCGGGCTCTCAGCTTCCGCACTAGCTACTGGAAGGACCCGGGCAGGCTCCTCAAGTTCCCTCAGCCGCAATGTGAGAATGATCTCAGGTCAGCTCTCCGGTTCTAGGATTCCGTAATCCTCCACCCGACCCGGGCTCCAAGTGAACTCTCCCCTCTCCCCTGTGTCTCTCCCAAACTCTGTTGAGTATATCTAAATTGCATTCTAAAATCGGAGACTGTCAGAGAGGGAGGGGCCCCGTCTGGATCCTCAGTGACCCGCCCCTCTTAGAGGTGTGGCGACTCCTTCCCAGTGCAGGAAGAGACTGTGCCCAGAGCTGGGTTTGAATTGTAGAGGCACCGCAGCTCTGAGCCTTGGAAGGAGAAACACGTCGTATTTGACCGGTGACACCACCGAGAGCTCTTCATGCATTGCACAGAGTTGTGTGGTTGGTGCTGGAACAGATAGATGGCCTTCCATCATAACCATTATATTCTCCAGATGCCTTTTCCTGCAGTCTCTAAACGTTTTGGGGGAGGGAAGAGGCTCTCTCTATTGGCTTCTATTATCTTTGGGCTATTGGGGGACAATCACAGGTGACAGGCATTTTGAATTAAAAAAAAAAAAAGAAAAAACCTTCACTGTAAATTTAGAAATTGAAAAAGATGATTTCCAGGCTACAGTAATGAAAAACTTGCTAGATTATAAAAGAACGGCTGGATCCAAATTGATGGAATAAGTTAAGGTTACTTGTTCAGACGGCTTGACACGTTTTAAAGATTTTTCATTGGCCTAGTTTCCAGATAGCCTCCCATCCCTTTCTATCTTTTCTTCCTTCTTTCTGATAAGAATTACCTCCCTGAAGTTAGCTTTTCAAAGAGGTGGCCTTCAGGTCCCGGAGAAGAGTGGGTAGAACATTTACATTGCAAAGGCACAAGGAAAGAATGCCAGCTCCTCCAACAAGGACATGTTTCCTAAATCCAAAAAAAATTTTTTTAATGTTTATTTATTTTTGAGAGAGACAGAGACAGAGCATGAGTGGGGGAGGGGAAGAGAGGGAGACACAGAATCTGAAACAGGGTCCAGGCTCCATGCCGTCAGCACAGAGCCTGACATGGGGCTCGAAATCACGGACTGTGAGATCATGACCTGAGCTGAAGTCGGTCACCCAACCGACTGAACCACCCAAGTGCCCCCTAAACCAAAATTTCACAATACCTACAAACTTTAATAGATTAGCCAGGGCAGGGGGGTGGGGGAGAGTTGGGGATTGATTAAAAATGATAGATGGGTCTTGAATTGCTTCTAGAGCTGCAATTCTGTTCTTGTAAAGACTGAATTTACAAGCTAAGGACAGTTCTTTGTAATTCCTCAAACAATTGGTATTGCAACCTGTATGATCTCAAAGGGCTGACCACCCATCCAACTATAGATCTTCTCTTTGCTTCTTCAGGTCAGGGAGAAGCTCTTCAACTAAGATGGAAATCAAAAGATTCCTGTCTTCTAGATTTAGAGCTATTTGTCTTTGGAATGTTTTTCTTTCCTTTTGGATACATAGTTTCATTTGACTTAGGACAGAAGGCCTAAAAAATTTCCTATGAGGTTCTGAATATCAGCCTCCAATATCGGCAAAGCTCTAACCATAGAACTAGTTAAAAAAAAAATCATCCTTTTAAATATCTTGTCAGGTTTAGGCCAGGACAAGCAGTAAATATTCCTGGCAGTATTGAACAATCTATTGAATGCAAGAGGCATTCCCAAAGAAGGTGCAAAAGATACCTCTCTCCCAAGATCCAGAGCCACTCCCAAAGATAGCTGAAACAAAGACCCACTTCCCTTGAAAGCTGGCAATAATCTGTAGGGCACTAGCCACAAATGTAATGCAACTTCTATTTCTGTCTGGCTATCTTTTGAGGGCCCCCAACCTGATGGTTGCCAAGCCCAGTTGTCAGAACACGAAATGAGACAAGTAAGAAGGCAATAGTTGTCCTTGGGAGAGAAAGGATCAATAACCAATGCGTCTTGAAAAGGAAGAGATAACATGAAATTTTACCTTCCTCTCTTGACCAGGCACTACAGACAGAGATCCAGGAGAGCTGATTCTGGTAAGAATTTCCACCCTTTGCTGGCTTCTCTCAGGTTTCCCTGATCAGTTTTCTCCAAGTCTCCAGAGTGAGTGGGGTTTAAAGTAGAGAGTGAAGTTGGGCATATACCAGAATTTGGCAAAGTTTTTTAAATTAATTTTATTTAGTCTCCCCTTGGTTGTTTAAGGGAATACTGGTGGAGATTTACTGGAGAATCCCTTGGAGTCCCATCAACCCTGAGAGGGGCCCATGTGGAGACCCTCCTTTGGGGGTAGATATAAGGGCCTCTGGACATAGGCCATTAATTTGGAAGGTTTTTGTTTACGGTCTTGCAGTGTGTTTAGAGTGGAAAGGCAGTGCAGACAGAGGATTAGTAGACTGAGTACTGAGGTAAAGGAGGGTAGAAGGGAGTAGTAGGAGACATTTCTTTCTTCTTTTTTTAATGTTTATTTATTTTTGAGAGGAGAGAGAGAGAGAGAGAGAGAGAGAGAGAGAGAGAGAGAATCCAAAGCAGGCTCCAGGCTCTGAGCTGTCAGCACAGAGCCTGCTGTGGGGCTTGAACCCACGAACTGTGAGATCATGACCGGAGCTGAAGTTGGATGCTTAACCACTGAGCCACCCAGGCACCCCTAGATCTGTTATTTCTTTGTAGTGGTGGATAGTCTAATGGCTTTTAATGGTCCAACTTGTGCGTACTTAGATTTTGATGTGCCATTCATCAGAAAAGTCTGAGTTTCTTGTGTTAATTTATTTCCCCAACCTTCCTAGCACTTTGTGCTGTGGACTTGCCTTGAGTTTTGTGAGTCCTGCTCCCCCAATGGCTGCCAACTTGCTTTCCTTAGATTGAAGGGTAACCATTATTTTCCCTTGAAATAAGCCATCATAATTCAGCCAGACTTACTGTTTCTGACTGCCTGTGTGCACTGTTCCTGAGACTTGAAAGCCCCCCACCCCCCACAATGTGCTTAATCATAGATGAGTTTGGCTACAAACCTAAATATGTGGCCTACTAAGTCTCACCATGAAAATCTGGAGTCTCTCACACCCCAGTTTTCCACCTTGTGAAGAAAACCCCCTGGAGTCTCACACCCCAGTTTTCCACCTGGCAGGATTAAGATGAACAAACTTGAGGAGTTCAGAATGCAAAATGAGCAGAGCTTGATCAGAGAGAAGCTTACCAGAGCAGCTGGAGAGGCAGCAAATAAAATGGCTCTGTGGGTACAATCACCTGCTTCTAGAAGCCATCCCCAGAATCTTTAGCAGCTGTCTTCAGGGCCCGTCTCATTGCCAAGCTGTCAATTTACAAAACTGAAACAATTTAGTAATCAGTTTGATGTCCTTTCTTCAAGGGAGAACAATCCTCAACTGGGGGAGTACAGTGCCTCACAAGTAGTTGGATCATTCTTCCCAAGGGATTTTGGGCAAGTGTGAGTTTTAAGAGGCATTGGAAGAGGCAACAAGGAAACAAGCATGATTGACTGGGAGGTTAGGGATTCCCTTACAAGGCTAGGAGGTCCCATTTTCTAAGGTAAAGTAAGCTAGCTAAAGCCCAGCTGGAGGATTGTGATTAGTGAGTGTTAGATTTCCTTGACAGGTGTTTCGCATTACATGCAGGATGCCTTAAGTTTTGGATTTGTGATGTGGACCAGGTGGCTGGGCCTGCCTCCATTTTGTGGGTCCTGAGATACAAATAAACTTTATCAGTAGTCAGGAACAGATCATGTGTTATGTGACATGGTCAGATTTATTCTTTAGGCAATTGCTATGGCGACAGCGTGGAAAATAGCTTTGAGTGGGGCAAGACTGAAGGTAGAAAGGCCACAAAGGAAGCAACTGAAGTGGAAGTGGTAAGGTCCAAAATAACGCAGTGACAGGGGCTGGAGAGAAAGGGCAGTCTGTCAACGTCAGTGGCCAGTCTGAACTGGGGAAGGCAGGAGAGGGAGGAGTCTAGAATGTTTTGACCACAGGTTTTTGATTTGGACAACGCCTGTGGATCCGGATCCACTGACCATTGGCCAGATAGAATGCTTCCATCTCCTTGAAACATGGGGTAAAAACTTGGCTCTCTCCAGACTGTCCACATTAGGAGGGCTGTGGTAGCGGTGATTAGCAGGTAGAAAACTGACAAGTTTCTCTTTTTAGATCAAAACGTAAATAGGCAGTTGTAGGAGGGTCACTCTATGATAAAAAGTTCATTTTCTTCACCTCAAAGCTGGAAGTCCTCAGGGATGGAAAAAAGCTCTTTACAATGAAGAAAAGCCAAGAAGTTTTTTTTTTTTTTATGATTATGTACAATTCTTTGTCGAGAGTAGATGTTTTTGTACACAATACTTTGTTCGGTTTGAGGAGTCAAGGAGTGCAATTAAATGCCACTTTTTCAGATGAACTCTTCAGGTCTGGCAAGAAAAGGAAGTGTGAACTTTATGGACTTTACATACGTTAAGTGTGTGCACCTGCTTTTTAGATAGAAATGAATGTAGTTATAATTAAAATGCCTTTCCCCCTGTAACATTTTGCTGTCTGCATGATCACAGTGGATCACTGAAGTATGTGGTAACCTCTTCTGTAATGCTGCCTCTTACATAAATCGTGGTTGGGGAGGGATTGTAATTTCTATTCTTTCCACTTCCCGGGTGAAGCTCATGGCACGCTACTGTTGTACTTTAAAAAAAGAAGAAACATGTAATAAGGCTTAAAGATGAAAATAATCGTAGGTTTTTATTTTTTTTTAGTAGCTACCTATTTCAAAGTCTGAAACTCATCTTCAGTTGTGTTACTGCTGTACCCCAGGTATTGTAATTCTTAAGCAGAGAAATGATTCTGTTTGCCAGGAGGCCTGAGTCAGTTCCATAATTAAATACTCAGTAATCACCATTCTGCCTCAACATTTTCCTGGCGGGGCAGATTGAAAACACTAACCCAATATGCTCGTTCCTCCTTTATTATCCAAAGACTTGACTTGTTTCCTAGGAATTTGCATTTTTCATTGACTTCATTATATTTTCTTTTACACTGAAATTTTCTACTCATATGCCAATTCAGTGACATAAAATTCCTCACATGTCATACATATAATAATGGATATGAAATATTGGAAACACTTTTAATGGAGTAGATACTAAATGTTAGAACTATTTTAATGATGCAGTAACAAGCAATTTAAAAAATGAATTTTAAAAGGATAGAAATTTTACATCAGTATTGCTTATTGTTTACTTTCTCTTTTCTAATTATATGTCCTTTTAAAAGCTTGGGAATAATCTTAAAGAGCACAAGTGCTGAGGTGATTCTGTGGCACACGTGCCTTTTGATGGGGACATTAACCAGTGGCATATATACTAAAGATAGAGTGTGGCCTGATCTGCAGAGCCATGAAGTTTGATCCCTATTTGCTTTGTCCTTTACCAAAGTGCTTTCCCATGGCTGCGAATTCACCCCTTTGTCCCACTCTCCCTGTCTTTGTACGATGATACCCAGGATTTGATCCTTTCACATATTTCCTTTAGGCCTGTTTTTCACAAGTTTTGTCCTCAATTTACTCTTTAGGCAACGTTTGGATTAGGATTCAACTGGATCTTCTACTTTCACATGTATTGCGTTAGGGGAAAAAAGGCTAACAATAGAGCTGTCAGAAAGCAAATGAGACACCTCTATCTGGACTTGAGATATTTGCTAGAAGTGAAATTTATTTGGCTTAATTTCTTCTTTCTGTGCTTTCAGTATCATGTAAAAACATGATTTGGATCTATTGCTTTATTAGATTATATAATAAAAATGACTTTTGGGTGGTGTTATTAGTAAATATTCTATCTCATACTCCCACCAGTGAATGTACATTAAACTTACCAGATTTTTAAAAGCATATTGCTCCTCCGCTTTAACATAAATATCCTGAATTCCTTTTCTGAATTACTTTGAATCTTGTGTTATCATGATCTTTAAATAAATAATAATTACAACCAATTTTTTAGTAAATGCTTTCTACATACAAGGCAATTTATCTATATTACCTAATTAGTTCTCATAACCACAGGTAGGAACTTTTTTTTATACAGCTGACCCTTGAACAACATGGGCTTGAACTGTGTGGGTCTACTCTTATGTGGACGTTTTTCAATAAATCTATTGGAAATTTTTTTGAGGTTTGTGACAATTGGAAAAAAAAACCCGGCAAACTGTGTAGCTTAGAAAGACTGAAAAATTTTAAGAAAAAGTTAGGTATTATTATAAGAATACAGTATAACATACAAAATATGTGTTAATCAACTGTTTACCTTCTTGGTAAGGCTTCTAGTCAACCGCAGGCTATTGGTAGGTAGGTTTTTGGGGGGTTGAAAGTTGAACGTGGAGTTCTGGCTGTGCAGGGGGTCTGTGCCTGCAAGCCAGGTGTTGTGCCAAGGTCAAACTGTATTTAACAGGAGAGAACTCAGGCATGAAGAGGCTAAGGAAGATGCCTGACAGTACTTGGCTAACGAAAAACCTGAGCAGTATGACTCCAGAGTGCAGACTGTTAAATCCCTGTGTTGTAACTGCCTCTCTAAAGACAATGTTCAGAGAATGTGACCAGTATTGTCTTAGTGGGTCTGTGAATCATTATATCCTGAAACTAAAACAGACTTCAATGTATTCAGTGTTTGGATATTTAGAACTTGTAATGCTTTTTTATTGAGCATGATTTCCATGCATTAAAGCACACAGTTCTTAACTGTAGTGTTTGATGTCTTTTGACTATTGTATCCTTGTAACCACCACCCCAGTCAAAACATAGAACATTCCCATCACCCTAGAAAACTTCTTCCCTGTTCTATCCACAAGTGACTCCCCTAAGAAGCAACCACATTCTGATATCTCCCACTTTACGTTAGCCTGCTGTAGACCCTCATATCATTACATCATGGTGTCTTCACACTTTTGAGTTTGCTTCTTTCACTCAGCATGTTGTTTTGGAGATTCACCCATGTCGTTGTGTGTTAGATGTGTAGACTGATGTGGTAGCTTCTGTTTCTTTTTGTAAACTAGAAACTCCTAATTGAACAGACTTGCTTTTGGCTAACAGCCAGAAGTTGTCAAAAACTACAAAGGGTTTGAGAGTTGACCCAGTTTGCAGGCTACCAAGTTAGTCTGCCCCAGTTATATAGATGCTGGCTGAAGACAGGAGACTCCTGGGTCAGAGATAAAGGACTTTATTACTTAGGGCACAGCAGGCAGCATGAGCTTCATGTTCTAATCGATTCCCCTTGGCCCCAAATTCTCCAGGGGCAATGCTGAGTGACCCAGGTGGATGCTTGCACACAGGGTTTGTGTCACAGCTTAGGAACTGCAAGGTTAGGCAATCCCCTGCCTTTTAAGAAGTGCTTTGCAAAGCTGCCCAACCTTTGCCCTGTGGGGAGGCATTATCTTCATTTTCCCGGTCAGGAAATAAATCTGTCTTGTAACCTGGAAGGAGGCGCTATCCCTGGATTCCAAGGCTGTAACATCCTTGCAAAGAGTCTGAGACAAAAGCTGTTATGAGACATGCAGAAATCTCATGGATAAGTTGTCATTTAAATCTGTGTCTGAAAAGCAACACTTTCTTTCCCTCTCTTTCTCTCAGGACTGCTATTTTTTTTTGTTCCAAAGATGCAGTTACCCATATTTATTAAATAGCATGTGGTAAGTTCTATGTTAGTTACTGGGAGAGATTTAAAGCATCCTGTAAGGATTTGGTCTTTGGCCGATGAGTACTTAAGCTAAATGTAGGGAGAATACTAGAAATGAGAGAGTCCTAAACAACCGAAGGCTAACTGGGGTGCTATAGGAGACCCATATGGGATGTAAGGCGAGGAAAGGGAAATCTTTTAGAGAAGTGTGACCTGAGCCGACTCTTGAATGCACGTTTCAGTTGGCAGAAGAGAGAAAGACGTGTATTCCTGGCAGGGGGAGTAATGTGAGTGAAAGTCAAAGGCTGGGGGAAAGGTACATGTCTGGGAATTTATGGGAATGTTAATAAAACCATATTTTCAAGGATTAGAGGATTCATAGTTTGGAGTCCAAAAGCCTGGCAGAGGAGTTAGATTGGATGTGGTAAAAATGCGTGAACTAGAGAATGTCTCTGCAGGGGGAGTGACGTGCTTGAGAATTGTTCCAGTACAGCTGGAAAGTGTGACTGGTGGAGCTGGCTGTGGGAGGGTAGCACTAGGAAGAGGGAGGCCTTTCATAGTAAAAAGCAGTCAAGTGAAATGTCCTTTCTTACTTGGATATGGGAAACAAAGCTCGGATTAAGGTGTGGTTCTGAGTATGACTGAATGTGGGCTGCTGAAATAGGTCTCTGCTTGTATATGTGCTGCTGCAGCGAGCACTAGGTCTCAGTGCTTGGGAAGGGATAAAGCAAAGACACATCTAGACACTCTGGAACAGTAAGGCCACCGCGTCCTCTGAGCTTTGAAGCATGGCTGAAAGGGGCACCTGGGCAGCTCAGTCGGTTAAGTGCCCGATTCTCAATTTTGGCTCAAGTCACGATCTCACAGTTTGTGGGATCGAGCCCCATGTTGGGCTCTGTGATGACAGCAAGCACAGCGCCTGCTTGGGATTCTCTCTCTGTCCCTTTTGCTCCACCCCAACCCTCTTTCTCTTTCTCTCCAAGTAAATAAACATAAACAAATTAAAAAAAAATGAGGGATGGCTGAAATAAAAGGCGTAAATGGGACAAAGAGATGTCATTGGGGAGGCTCTAGGTGGCTTCAGTGTACTCCCTGAAGTCGATGATTTGCTGAGAATGTGACAGGAAATGTAGCTAATATACCTTTGAAGGTTGCATGTTGCTGATACATAGACAAACACATGTCTTACGTAATTTAAGGCCAACTCCCAGTTTAAATTCTCTAGCTCTGGTAGCTTTATTGCCTTTCCAAATAAGGTGAGAATGACCTTCAGTTCTTTCAAGGTGAGTGCCGAACAACTTGGTAGTACTTAAGTATTCATCACAGCAGTTTATTTCTCTGCATGATGATGTTTTCCAGTGAAACACCATGCTGGGAAGGACTAAAAATGTCATGGGCTATTTGGATATAAGGCTATTTGGGTATTTCAACAACTAGGACCACATTTTTTTCTATAAGAGTCCTGATACAGTGTGCTGTTCAAGCTCTGGTAGTGGACATGTGTCTTGGCAGTCCTTAGTGACCATTAGTGGATCAAGGGTTATTGGGGAAGTGCATTAAGGAATAGTTTTTAAAAGCACAACTGCTAGAAATAAATTTTATTTTTCCACTTTATGTTGTGAAATTTGAATTGTGTTTTCGGGGTCAATATCTCTTTCTTGCATGTCTTTATAAACTGATGTTTTAAGGAAGGTAACTTTTGTTAAAATAAGAGTATTAATTAAATGATTAATGGCTATTCAAACTTTATAAAAACATACCTAGTAATGCCTTAAAAGCAGCAGGTTCAGCTTCTTTGATTTAGAGCTGGGATCCTTATTAAAGGTCACGGTTTGTAAGAGTGGTGCTTACAGGATCACAAGCATAATTCATACAAGAAGGGGAATGGGTTCGTTTTAGGTGGTGATAGTAGTAGTAAATGCCCTGCACCGGGAGCAAATTGGTAGCATAAACCTGAATTCTGTCATTTCTCTGGATTCGCACATAATTGAGTTAATCAAACCTTTAGCAAATTAGGGTAAACGTAATGGTTGTACCACGCGAAAGGTCAGAATACTGCAGAGTTAAGTAAAGGGCCTGAATGTTGTATTAGCATAGCTCTGAATAAAAAATTAAAATGTACACCCTTTGCATATAAAGATGCTGCTCCAGAATCCACACTGCGTCCTATGGATTCGCACAGATATGTGCACACTTTCTTATCCAGTCTTTCTGGTGCCCAATAACATGTGTTTGTGAGAGCCTTGAGAAAGGTCATTAGAGCCACTGAACACACTCTGTGAATCATAACCTTCCTCTCTTATTTGTATTATCCCAAACAGAAGGAGGTGTTATCTCTGTGACTGTTGGTAATGGTTTTTGCCTGTCCATGCTTTTCCTTTTGCAGTAACAGTTTAAATGTAAGGCAGATCCTTGACCCTTTCTTTGTTGTATTCTTTTAAATTTATAATTGCTAGAAATACTTTTTAATATCATATATTTCATTATGAGCTATTCTTTTTTTTTATGAGAGACAGAGAGAGTAAGCAAGGGAGAGGGGCAGAGGGTGGGTGAGAGTGAGAGAGTGAGAGTGAGAGTGAGAGAGAGAGAGAGAGAGAGAGAGAATCTTAAACAGGCTCCACACTCAGTATGGAGCCTGATGTGGGGCTCGATTCCACAACCCTGGGATCACGATCTGAGCCAAAACCAAGAGTCGGATGCTCAACTGACTGAGCCACCTAGGTGGCCCTCGTTAGGAGTTCTTATCTACACTTCAGAATTATAAGAAAATTAAGGAAAATGATAGAAGTTGGTACTGCTAATAAATATGGCAATACTGGTACAAGGAATTTCAAAAAATTGCATGAAAGTCATTTTCGGGTAATACACATTATATTTATTTCCTAATTGCTATCTTACATTATGGCAAAATATCCATATTTTGAGCTGCTGAATAGTGATACACTATTTTAACTAAATTGTGGTTTGAATTTTTTAAGTTTGAAGGGTAAACACTAAGTGTGTTGAATGTATTTATGGAAGGTACGCTAGGTATTTTAGTTTATCACTAAATCCTGGATGTTTTTACACTTACCCAATCTGTAGGCTGATACAATCTTTCACCCAAGAGAGCCATTAGAGAAGGGTTCATTTTAAAAGCAATTTGAAAGCAGAAAAAAAAATAGCTAGGAGGTAGGATACAAAATACGAATACGAAACACAAATATAAAAATACTAGATTATATATTTTGTGTTTTTAAACTTGTGATTTTGAAATTAAAAAACAAAATGTTTCATATTTTCACCAGTTCATTTCATGGCTTTCAAGTAGCTGTTGTTGAGATGATTTGCAATTAAAATTAGATACCAAGATCTGCAGCATAGGATGTAATGATTGAACAAGACATTTTAAAACATATCTGCTTCCTAAATCAGGCTGGCTAGTCAGTCATCTTGGTATTGGGTAGTTAAGGATTGATACACTTTAAACTGCTTTCCAACAAGTAGACCATGTAGGTAGAGTTGCTACCTCCAAATATATGGTATATTAAATTACCACTATAGGTTTTTTATAGGTTTCAGTGTTGTTTTCTATCATGATTTCCCTGCGTATGGACAGGTATTAGATGAAAAGCAGAAAATAAGACACGAAAGAAAAAAATATATATAATGAATAGGACTTTAGGCTATTTAAAAACTTACTAATAGGAAATGAAAAACACTCTGACTTCTGTGGCTGTTGTCTTCATATGGCTAATGCAGGAGTTTTAAGATATCCATCATCGCTGATTCCCATTGTTCATGGTGAGCCAGTCAGTAGTGCCTGAGTATCCCTGGTTTTGCTTCCCAAAGTTTCAGCTGTGGACCGGAAGCGGATGATCCTCCTTCTGACCAATTGTAAGAAGGTCAGTAGTAGCCTAACACTGTGTTACAGCACCTGTGTTGTTCACCTCACTTAATCTCCTCACGTAGGCATTTTTTCATCTCACATCATCACAAGAAGGGTGAGTACAGTACAGGTAGATACTTTGAGAGAGAGAGAGACCACATTTCTACAACTTTGATTATAGTACATTATTATAATTGCTCTATTTTATTATTGTTGTTAATTTCTCACTGTACCTAGTTTATAATTACGTCTGTGTGTATAAGAAGAATCACCTGTAGAGGGTTTGGTAGGGTCCACGCTGTCAGGCATCCACTGGAGGTGTTGCAACAACTTATACCCTACATGTAAGGTGGGGGGGGGCGGCTACTGTATTTGCCAGTAGTTGCCAATACTTTTTTACTTTATAATCTCCTAAAGGCTGCTATGACTCTTCCATATCGCCTTATTAAACATCCATCTAAAGAAATAAAATGGGGAAACTCTGGTTATTTTAGATGCCCTCACATCTAAATTATTTTTTTGTTTATTGTGTTTGTTTGTTGTTTTGTTTTCCTTTGACTACTTCATTTGATAAGGAGGAGATAATAGCCCTGATTCTAAGACTTCCTTTAAATTAATTACCTGTGTTCACTTTGGGACTGACTCCCATTTGGATTCAAAGTTATAGTTTAATAAAACAAATAAAATCTGTAGGCTTCTAGTATGTATCTATAGGGTATAACATCTAAGTAATTTATTTGATTAATATTGTAGGGCGTAGTCATATGACAGTGTGATCTTTCATTTCCCTGGCTCTGATGCTATGGGGCTAACAAGAGGGCACGGAGGGCTTTCTGGAAAGAATCAAACTCTGAGTCACCATAGATAATATCCTCATGTCTAATACACTTCTCTGAATAATTGTCTCTGCCCACTAGTTGTCATTTACTCCTTTCTCTATTTAAGAAATGATATTAGAATTAATATAATAGGGACATTATTAGAACAATAACTTTGAATATATTTTAATTATATAAAAATGTCAGGGCACCTGGCTGGCTCAGTCAGAGGAGCCTGTGACACATTCTGGGGGTCGTGAGTTTGATCCCCACGTAGGGTGTAAAGATTACTTAATAAAACATTAAAAAAAGTCAATCATTGACAAATATTGTTACTTTATTGTTAGTAACAAATTACTTGAGCAACACTGTACAGCTGATCATGGTATATGAGTGATTCAGACACCATGATTGAGAACTGATATTTTAGATTTTAATGTCTGAGGATTGGTTTCCTTTTTCAAAAGAAGCTATCGCAATTTTTGGTAACATTTTCAAAGCATGAAGTCCCATTTCAGGCAGCCAATTCAACACCTAAGACGTACTGAATTCCTTCTATATGAAGAATGGTGTGCTTGGCCCAGAGGATGATTCATGAAGACGGGGTCTTAGTGTTTCTAGGGGGGATAGAGGGGATTGAAAGGTTGGGTAAAGAGAAAGGATGCTGGGTATGGTCAGTCCTGGAGCTAAAGGAGCAATATTGCTAGAGGTGGAGGAATGAACTGATTATCCTCCTTCCCCTCTTCTCCTGTTTCCTTTTCCCTTTGCCACTGCCAGTTGTGTCATGAGATTCTGTATGTTGGACCAAATGAGGGATAGATTTGGGCTACAGTATTCCAGACAGAATGCAGAGTCCGTGGCTGTTCTTACATAGCATTTCGTGTTAGGCAGGGTACATTTTTAAGTTGAAAAATACAATGAAAAATCGTAACAACTAAAATATGTTATGACTGGAAATTGTTTTCTGCCCACAAGGCCCGCCAGAAATGCCGTTGGGGGTCTTTGTGCATTTTTTCTTCTTCTTAACATGCTTACTTGGCTATCAGTAGGCATACTTGTCTAATGACTAATAAGAAAACTGAAGAACATTTTCTGTAGTACAAGAAATCTAAAATAATTTGTGATACAACTATAATATAGTTGTGAATGTATTTCTCCTATCTCATTTTTATGAGAGCTTTATTGAGATATAGTTCATACACTTTAAAATTTACTCTTTTAAAGTGTACATTTCAATAACTGTTAGGTATATTCAGGTATCGTGCAACTGCAACTATTGCCACTATCTAACTTAAGAACATTTTCATTGACTTACGGAGAAGCTCCATACAGCAGTCACTCCCTGTTTCTGCCTCCCCTCATACGCTGTTTCTGTGGGGTTTGCTCATTCTGGATATTTCATATGAACGTAATCATACAATCTATGAGTTCATTTGGTTAACATAATGTTTTCGAGGTTCATCTATGTTGTGGAACGTATCAGTTCTTCATTCTGTTTTATTATCCAGTAGCGTTCCACTGTGTAGTAGATATGCCACATTTTTTCATTCTTCACATGATGCACATTTGGGTTGTTTCCATTTTTTTTTGTTACTAGATACAGTGTTGCTATGGGCATTTGTGTATAAGTTTTACCCAAAAATTTCAGTTCTCTTGGGTATATACGAAGCAGAATTGCTGGTCAGATGATAATTGTATGTTAATACTTTTAGAGGCCACCAAATTGTTTCTTAAAGCAGCTGCACAATTTTACATTTCCTCTTGCAACAGCTGAGGGTTTCAGGTTCTCCACATTCTTGCCAACTTTTGTTATTGTCAGTTGTTTTGATTACAGTCATCCCAGTGAGTGTGAAGTAGTATGTCATTGTGGTTTTGATTTGCATTTCTCTAATGACTAATGACATTGAACTTCTTTTCATGTGCTTATTGGCTATTTGTATATCTTCCTTGGAGAAATGTGTTTTCAAGTTTTTTTTCCCATTTTTAACTGGATTATTCATTTTTTAATTTTTGATTTGTAAGAGTTCTTTATATATTCTGGATATAAGTTTCTTATTAAGTATATGATTTACAAATTACAAATGATTTTCTTTTATGAACTGTTTCTTCACTTTCTTGATGGTGTCCTCTGATGTACAAAATTTTAAATTTTGATGAAGTTCAATTTATCTGTTTTTTTTTTTTTTTGTCATTTGTGTATTTGGTGTCATCGCTAAGAAACCATTTCCTAACTAAATATTTATTCCTAAGTTTTCTTCTGAGAGTTTTAACCCTTTTACATTTGAGTCTTTGGTCCATTTTGAGTTAATTTTCATATTTTGTGTAAGGTAGGGGCCCAGCTTCATTCCTTTGCTTGTGGACATTCAACTGTCCAAGTAGTATTTGTTGAAAATCTCATGAGACTTATAAATCTTATTTTAAATTAATATATAACCAAAAGAACTTTTTACTCTGCCTAATTTGTTTTACTAAAAAACAAACTAAAATGTCTTGATATTTCAAAGAATTGAATTTTGTTGTATATTACATGAAACTATAATAGGGGTACTGTGAGAATTTTTAGTAGCAATACATGCCTACTTTTACTGTAGTTTAGCTTATAAACACTTAAAAAATTAATATCCTGTGAAACATAAACTTTTTTAAATGTTTATTATTTGAGAGAGAGAGAGAGAGAGAGAGAGAGAGGGAGAGAGACAGAGTACGAGACAGAGAGAGAGGGAGACACAGAACTCTAAGCAGGCTTCAGGCTGTGAGCTGTCAGCACAGAGCCCAACGTGGGACTTGAACTCATGAACTGCGAGATCATGTCCTGAGCTGAAGTTGGATGCTTAACTGACTGAGCCACCCAGGCGTCCCTATAAACACTTTTAAGATATTCATGTCCTTGTGAAAATAGAACACAGACTAGCTATAGATATATAGAATGAACAACTTTTATATATTTATCTTTGATTGAAATATTGCTCTGACTATTCTCATCTGTTTATTTTCAAAGCATGGGCATTTCATTAATATATTGACAATATGATACTATATTTACATTTAATTTGTCTATTTAGCTTACTTAATGCAATGAAGGTGAGAAGTCACTGTGAGATATAAATTATACTTCTTTTATTTAAACATATTCTGGTTCACTTCTTAAATATCTCATGCAAAACCTAAACATTCCTTGATATGAATGTCATCTAGAGTTGTAACAGAACAATCCTGCTCCTACAGCTTACTGTGGCTTTGCATTAAAAAAATCACCCTATTTTCTAGTAAAGCAAAGCCCTGTCATCATGTGTGAGTAGAGCCTCTCCCATAGCAGGTGGATGTTCTCAGGTCCAATGATCTGAGGAAAGGTTCTGGCATGAACCTGAGCCTTGAGAGTGGAAGTAAACTACATAGGAAAAGAAACTTCATAGTCTCCCTAATGCTTCTCTTGGGTTTGGTTATTAGGTTACTAGTAATTAGGCATTTGGGGCAGGTTGGAAGCTTAGTAGGGAGGTTTTCGTGTATTGAACTCTAAACTGAAAACAGGTAAACTATATGCTAGATTATCTGATTCCATGACATTCTAGGTTGATTCTCTTTGTGTTATGTCCAAGTATTTAATAAACTTATATTTAAGTATTATGGCCTTGCCTTGACTGTGTGCTGGGAAATTAGGAGAAGGGCCGTTTACTTTTGCTTCAACCAGAGTATGAAACTCAGAGAAATGTCAGTATTCTCTCCCTTGAGGCCATCATTAGTGAGGTACCCAAAGGGGAGATGAATCTCAGGAGGCACCACTGAGGCTATAAAAGGCCTGGCTGGCTTTCCAGTGAAAGCTTTGGAAGTTCCTGGTGTTATTTTCTAAGGAACATAATAGTTTTTCTCTCCAAAGCTAATTTTTTTGTTTGATGATATCAAAAAAAATATTTTATTTTCAAGTGCATTGCCAGAGAAGAGTGCAGTTATGTGAGATGATTTTGTTTCACCTTTCTAGCTAGAGTACGGTCCCCAGACTTGAGAACAGGGTAGGGTTGTTAACGTCAGTATATGAGCATGCTGATGTTCTTTTGCCTAATCTATATGCATATTTAACATCTAGAAACATATAATAAATGGGGTGTGTGTGTGTGTGTGTGTGTATGCACATTACCTATGTGTATGGGTGATATACAAATGAATACCACAGTGATATCGCTGCTATTTCTTCATCTCCAGTGTCAGACATACTGCTTCACCTAGTAGGTTTGCTGTATGGATGCAGGTTAGAACAAGTTTGATTTCCTTGAAAGTAATGGTGATATTTTTCTTAAGGTTCTTAATTAAGATATCTCTAACCTAAATTTGGGAGTGAAGCTCTAGGTACAAATAACCGCTTTAACAGTGGTTTTTGATGGTGTTATTATAATATTTAAAAAAGGAAATACTCGGGGCGCCTGGGTGGCTCAGTTGGTTAAACATCTGACTTTGCTCAGGTCATGATCTCGTGGTTCCTGAGTTTGAGCCCTGCGTGGAGTGGGGCTCAGTGCTGACAGTTCAGAGCCTGGAACCTGCTTTGGATTCTGTGACTTCCTCTCTCTCTGCTCCTCCCTGGCTCATGCTCTGTCACTCTCTGTCTCTCAAAAATTAAAGTAAATGTCAAAAAAATTTAAAGAAAATAAAAATAAAAAAGGAAATACTTAAAAATCTGGATTTTTATTTGCCTGGGCATTTTCCTTAAAGGAAGCATAGAAAAATTCAGTCCTTTATGCCTTCCTCCATGTTAGAGAAGGATCTTCTGATACAAGCAAGTCCAAACCAGCTGATTTTCTCTTCTTCTGGCTCGTGCTAGCCAGGATGTCCCCAGTCCTATCAGTCTGGTGGGCTGGTTTTGGGTTACTCTGTCTAACGGCCACTTGGTTCTTCTGTGTGGTTATTGTTTTCCTTTGACAATGACCGCTAGATAGTTGTATATTCAAAAAAAATTTTTTGTTGCCTTTTTTTTTCCTGATAAAGACCACAGTAAAAGTGTGTGAACTTTGGATTTAGATAAAGATTGATATCCTAGCTGTGATTTCTCTGGACCTCAGAGCTGTTTTTATTTGTTAGGTTTGTTTTGTGTTTGGTCATGGAGGGAGAATATCTCCTTTACATATTGGTGCTGACTACAAGAGAATAAATCAGTAAAGTACCTGACCCAATACCCAGCACACACACACTTACCTATTTGTTCCTTGCCCCTCACGTCTTAGTCAGAAAGTTTCTTTCCTAGATTTTCCAGTGGGTGACCTATGCTAAAATAACTATTATTTTTTAATTAATATAATGTTATCAAGCTTTTACCCGTAGCTAATGCTATAGGGTTCATAAATAAATTTTTTATAAGTGTCCAAGTAAAGGTTGAAGGAAGACAGACTTAGAGGCTCTAGTAGAAAGTGTTTACTCACTAAGCCTCCTTTGTACAAAGGGCCCAACCAGATCTTTGCTCCTAAGCCTCCAGGGCCTAAAGGAGCCTAGAACATTTTGTATTTTGCCCAGAGTGGGACTGACTGTTCCAAATGAAGTCCTTATATTGTTCTTGAGCTAAAGAATGTTGTCCAATATCTGTGCTAGAATTTTACAGTACCTGCTTTTTCCTGTCTGTATTGTAGAGATGAGCCTTCATCATCTCTATAGAGCGAAATGAATATTTTAAAATATTTTTAAACTTCCATATATTTTACTTCATTCTTCTTATTATCTTCCTTAACTGCTTATATCTAACAGTAATTAGCTCAAAAACTTTGAAGTGAATTTTATGGGTTGTTCTCATTCTCTAATGCTTTTTACCCTGGTTCTGAATGAATAAAGCACATTTTAAAGTGAACTTTGTGTGCCTTTGTTTTGCTATCTAAGAGATTTGCCTCCCGACTATTCTTTACTTTTACTTCTTCGGTTGTAAAAGTCTCATTTGTAGCTTTGAACTTCTCATTTTTGCTACTGGGCTTTTATTATTATTTTTTTCAACACTTCCCCTTCTATTGTGTATTTAATTCTTTGTTTTGCTGTTGGTGATGCTGCTCACACCCAAACACTATAAATAGCTGTCTTGTCAATTTTGTATTATTCATGAAAATCATAGCCCTTTCCTTTGTTCCTACCTAACGACTTTGGGCTCTGTTGTTCCATTTTTCTCCTTAGGAAAAAAAATGACCTAGAGATTTAAAGTCTAGTTTGATTTTGCTTCTTTCAAGGGCTTTTAAGAAATGCCCTGCCTCATGAGAATCCTGTGTTGGGTGGGAGAAGAGTTTGGACCTAGCAAACACACCTGCCACCGCAGAAATCAGGTGACTGAGGCTGTTTCTAAGTCCTTGCACCACTGGGCTTGTTGTGATGGCTACTTATCATTCTGGAGCTGCAAGGAATACCAGACTTTTCTTTTTGTTGAGCATGCCATGGGAAAACACATTTCAATGTGCTGAGAAAGTATAGTTGGGAACCTAGCAAGTGAAGGTGAATGGCCTGATTCAAAGTGTCAGTCAAGTAACTACAGTAAGTGATTTTCTATTGAATATTTTACATAACACCAAGATGATGAAGTTTCTTTTAAAGTTATTTTGTACTTCCTTTGCTATTTATTTAGAACTTGATAGTAGTGGGAGTTCTTTCTAAGGCTGTGGGTGAGGAAAAACATGTTTTGAGAGCATTACAGACTAAGGAATTGTATCTGCTAGTCAGAACAGAGGCCTGGGCTACATAAAGACATGGTGACATCACCCGTGTGTGGCCAATAACAGAAAGCTTAGGAATGAAGAGGGCATAGAGGAGAGACAGAAGACATCTTAGAACAGAGCCCCTTACAGACTCCAGTGTTTAAGCCATAGAAATCAGTCAGGTATTTTTTGTTGAAAAGAGAAGTCACTGACTCATTCATTTTTAAAAACATTTTTAATGTTTATTTACTTTTGAGAGAGGGAGAGAGAGCGTGCGAGAGAGCGCACAAGTTGGGGGAAGGGGCAGAGAGAATCCGAAGCAGCCTCCAGGCTCTGAGCTGTAGGCACAGAGCCCCACGCGGGGCTCAGACTCACAAACTGCAAGATCATGAACTGAGCCAAAGTTGGATGCTTAAACAACTGAGCTAACCAAGGCGTCCCTGACTTATTCCTTAAAATCTGAATATCAACATGAGAAATGGACTCTAGATACTACAGCTTCAGAATTAACAGACTTTTTAAATTTCAGTTCGGTTTGAACTCAATAAAGAGAGAAGATACATTTTAAAAAAGGAGGTACATTAGGCTACCCTATTTTTTGGTTATGATTTGTGCCTTTATGCATGTAGTTTTTAATCTATTGTTGGTCATTTGTTTTAATGTTTATTTATTTTTGAGAGACAGAGCATGAACAGGGGAGGGGCAGAGGGGGAAGGAGACACAGAATCCAAAGCAGGCTCCAGGCTCTGAGCTGTCAGCACAGAGCCCGATGTGGGGTTGAACCCACAAATCATGAGATCATAACCTGAGCCCAAGTCAGACGTCCAACCGACTAAGCCACCCAGGTGCCCCTGTTGTCGATCTTTTTAAGGAGCAGATTTGAAAAATAAAAAAAAGAAGGCAGTGAATTTTTTATTGACATTTTATTTGAGGTTGGGTTTTCTTAAGACTAAGGATTGGTTATCTTGTGTGGAAAGAAACTCATGTGAATGTTTTTCATTAATGGAATTTGGAGGACACAGCTCTAAATTACAGACTGAATTTTATACTTCAGAATGTTGCTTCTCATATACGCAGTCTTATCTTCTGAACATCAGGTCTTTAATTTACTTCACTTAGAAGGTAAATTTATATGATAGATTTAATTTGATTTATTTATTTGATTTGATTTGATTTATTTATATATAATTTGATTTTATTATTTGATTTGATTTATTTATATGATAGATTTAATTTAATTTTTTTAAGTGAAAACACCTTTCTCAGTCTTCTGCATCATTATCATTATAGAATTATAATTTGTGTCAAAGACTTGACTTACTGGTCATTAGTACACTCCAACATCTTATACCTTCAGCTAAAACATTTTATTTGAATCACTCTCTGCTGGCTGTAGTTTGATCACTGCTGTGATTTGCACACCTTGCTGCTATTAGAGCAGGAGGAAATACAACGTACTTCTGGTTCTCGCTGAGCACCTGCCCCTTGATTGATCCTCAACTAGTAATGAGGATTAAGATTATGTATGGATGTGGATTTTGTGTGTGGGGTGTAATTATGGCTGCAGAGGTATTACTTTTTATCTGAGTGGATGACTTTTCCTATCACTCTCCAAATTTCCAGTTCTATTGGGGTAGAGTCGGCTGAAATGCCTGGCCAGATGTTATAGGCTATTTTGTCCAAGTCTTCCTTAAACTCTAGATCTGATGTATTGCTTTGCCTTTCTAAACTCCGGTTCGTGTAAGGTTAGTTGTCTGAAATGGAGGTTTGCAAACATCTGTTTATTAACTGACATTTTTTCATTTCTCAAGTGTTCTTTCTACTGTGGAATCAGCATAATTCACCACCAAGCTTGTATTTTTACGAAATTGCTTCAAGGTATTGGGAATTTGGTTAGATTGCACAGATTGCCAATATATCTTGGGTCACTTTAGAAAAGTTCACTTTAGCCTTTGATTGAAAGAATCTCTAGAAGGGATTGGTTTGATTTGGGGTGACAAAATTCCTGTCAGCAAATGTTTGGTGCCGTTAAGAGAGGAGCCTGCCTCCTCTGTTTATGGATATTCATGAAATCTGATCTACAACTTTAAGATGTTACTTTGCTATTTATTTTCCTTCAATCAAATGTATAAGGTATGGACTTTTATACTCTTAAAAACATAATCCTCCCTGCATTCCCCCTTCTTCACAGCTGGATGTAATCTCTTAAATTGAACCATCCTGCGCTTAGATGTCAAACACATTTACCTTACCTTTGTATTACAGCCATATGTGCCTGTTAAATTGTAAGTTCCAACCCAATCTGAGACTCTGGCTAGCTCATTATGGAATGTCTGATACCTAGAAGAGTGTTTTGCAGGTAGTAGATGTTCAATAGATATTTAAAAATTTAATTCATTGAATAACTTTGTTTTAATATTTCTTCAATGTGCAATTCTTCAGAACCTGGAGAAGATAGGATACCTTTGAGAAGGAGGTGTAAATAAAGTAACATCCTATTTGTACTTTGAAAGTACCTGTGGCAAAAAAAAATATTACTGCAACAATTTATTCCTACTTTACACAAACTTCAGGTCTAGTCTAGTGCAATATTATAGCATAGGTCATAACAATCAGACTTACTTCAGGGTTGGAAGGGTCCTGAAATGTGCATCCCAACTTTCCACCCAATGCTTGAGTTCCTGCTGAAGCACTGGCTGTCAGCCTTGGCCATGTACTAGAATGATTTGAGAAGCTTTAAAAATCCCAGTGCTTGGGCCCACTTCAGTCCAATTGTATAAGAATCTCCACAGGTGACTCCACAGGTGACCAAGGCATCGATGTTTTTTAAATCTCCTTTGGTGATTCTAATGTGCACTCAAGGTTAAAAGCCATTGTTTTTATAAAATCCCTCCCAAATAGTTTTCGAGTCTGATTTTGTGTTTATTCCATTTATTCAAATATTGACTTAATTATAAGAATGTTTGAATTATATACTGGTTGAATTACATAACAAATCAAGCTCACCAATTTAATGCTTAACTGTTGATAAACAACACCAAGGAGAGAGTGGCATTTAAATTTGAATTATCTACTTTGAAGTAGTTTTGCAACACTATTGAATGACTTCCAAAAGGCTGATCATAAAAATCACTTCAATCATTTTCAAATTTTACTTTAGCAGTAATCAGGTTACTTGGTGTGACTCAGACGAACATTCTGCTCTTAGAGTATTATGTTCATTTCATTTTCTGGTACCTGAGCAGATTGTTTTTGTATTTATCTGCCTGTGCCTTACTGTTGTACAACGTTTCTAGCGAAAAGTTGGGTAGGCCCTTTTGGAAGTGTGCTCGCTTTTTAGGACAGTAATGTGCCATTCAGGAAACTTCAAACATAGTGAAAGAACTTAGGGGAATAGTGATAGTCAGCTTTGTAAAACACCTTTAGAGAAGAATTTTTAGAGAAAGCTGTATTTGACCACACACACACCCCCCCTCCCCACGTATATTCTTGCTTAGAAGCTTGCCTATAGGAGACCATTTACCTCTGTGTCAACTTATTTAAATACTTTTGCATTTCCTTTAGTTTTTAGTAGAATCGGGGCACTAAAGGTCAGTATATGATATCATTATCAAATATTCAAGTGGTTGTAGAGCCAGACAAACCTGGATTTCAGTCTCATTTCCATCCCTCCTCACTATCTGGCCTATAGCAGATTATTACTTCACCTCAGCCTCGGTCTCTCTATAGAGATACTGGCACATGTCTTATAGGGATGTTGTGAGGATTAATAGTAATAATGCATAGAAAAAGCCTCAAAGTAGTGAGTCTCCCCTTGGTTATAGGAAGTGCTTGTTAACTTCAATTATTTTTGTACCACTTTATTGAGGCATGATTGAAATGTAAAAGGCTGTACATATTATACACAACTGGATGAATCTGGGGATAAATAATACACTTGTTATCACCATCACTGAGGCCAGAGACATATCTATCACCTCCTGAAGTTTCCTTTTGCCCCCATTATTATTAGTAGTAGTAGCAGTAAGAATACTTAACCTAAAACCTGTCCTCTTAGAAAAATTTAAGTATACAATTGAGCATTGTTAGCTATAGGCACTGTGCTATGCAGTTGATCCCCAGAAATTACTTATTTTGCATAAGTGAAACTTTGTACCCTTTGACCATCACCTCCCCATTTCCCCCTCTCCCCAGCCCCTGGAAATCACCATTCTATTCTCTGCTTCTATGATTATGACTTTTTAAGATTCCGTATATAAATGAGATTGTACAGCGTTTGCCTTTCTGTGTCTGGTTTACTTTATTTAGCTAATGCCCTCCAGGTCTATCCATATTGTCACAAATGGCAGAATTTCCTTCTTTTCTAAGGCTGGATGATACTCCATTGTGTATGTACAGACCACATTTTCTTTATCCATTCATCCACTAATGGATATTTAGGTTGTTTTCACATCTTGGTTATTGTGAATAATAATACTGCCATATCCATGGGAACTCAGATTTCTCTTTGAAATCTTGATTTCAGTTCCTTTGGACAAATACTCAGAAATGAGATTGCTGGATCATATAGCAGTTCTATTTTTAATTTTCTGAGGAACCTCCACACTGTTTTCCATAATGTTCACATTAATTTAAATTCCCACCAACATTATTTCCAGGGTCCCCCTTTCTTCATATCCTCATCAACAGTTGTTAGCTTCTGTTTTTTATTAATAGCCATCCTAACAGGTGTGAGGTGATATTTCATTGTAGTTTCCTTTCTTTTCTTTTTAATGTTTATTTATTTTTGAGAGAGAGCAGAGGAGGGGCAGAGAGAGACGAGGACAGAGGAACTGAAGTGGGCCCTCACACTGACAGCAGCGAGACTGACCCTGAGATCAGGACCTAAGCCAAAGTCGGATGCTCAACTAACTGAGCCACCCAGACACCCCTCGTTGTGGTTTCATTTGCATTTCCTTGGTTAGTGATGCTGGGTACCTTTTCATATACCTGTTGGCTTTTTGTATGTAATCACTATTACTGGGTAGATTACAATGGTTGTAAAATATGATCTTTGAAGACAATAATAGAAAAAATCCTGAGACTAGTTCTGTTGAGAACATCACCTTTGCACTTCCTTATAAAAAAAAAATACCCTCAGACATGATCTTGGATTATGCCTCTACCAAACTGAATTTTTTATTGAGAGCCCTCATGAGAGCCTCATGAGAGGCTCATGGGTAGGGATGGGTTTCTTTAAGGTCACAGAGCATAGGTGATGGTTGAGGTCCTTAGGTTTTCCTGGGGATACTGGGAAAGCTAGCCTTACAGGTAGCACTCTTTGGTCAACTAAGACCCTCCCAGCATCTATTTATTGCTAGTCTTCTTGTATGTTACATGTAGAGTTGTCAGATAAATAAAGGGCATCCACTTAAATTTTACTTGCAGATAAATAACTGATTTTATTTTTAGTATAAGTATGTCTTAAATTTTTCATGGGATATATTTGTGGTAAAAGGAGTATTCATTATTTATCTGAAATTCAAACTTAACTGGGCATTCTGTAGTTTTCTTATTTTTGTTTTCCTTTTTAAATCTGGCAATGCTACCTACATGCTATAAGAATACTTTGGGTTAGATGTTTGGTAGCTTTTTAAAGTAAAATGGGAGTATTTCTGAATGAAATAGAAATACTGTTTACATAAGTGAAAAGGGTAAAGTATAGCATTAAAATGGCTTAATTTGTTGAAATACTATAAATATAATTATTACAGTTTAATAATAATAAATAAAATTAGACAATGATGGTGCAGGTAGAACATCTTCTTACTTCTCTAATCTCAAGGATTTAAGTGAATCTGAAACCTAACACTCTTCTGACCATATACTTCTAGCACATTACAGAGCATGTATCGTAGCAGAAGTATAACCTATTTTGAGAAAGTCTGAAGTTAAAAAGGGTTAAAGTATGATTATTCATGCTCTGAATAATTTATTTTATTAGTGCATTTAAAACATACTATGGACAAACATTTTATTTACATCTATTTTAATGTAGCAATTCCTGAACACTGCAGAACGTACTGAATTCTCACTTCTGTAAGCATTTATTTATTTTTAATTTTTAAACTTTTTAAAATTTTATTTTTTTACCTTTCTGTAAACCTTTGAAGTCCTTACTTTGGTATTCATTTATTTATTCATTCATTTAACATGACTAAGCATCTTCCCTATGCCAAGAATTGTGCTTAGTGCTGGGGATATAAAAATAAGTAAGACAGAATTATTGTCCACATGGAACTCATAGTGTAGCTCTAGAAAGAGAGAGGGGAAATTGACATTATAATAACATGTGGCAACTGTTATAACAAATGGCATGAATTGCTTCCAGATCCACAAAAAGTTGCTTGATGGAGGCTTCACTAAATATGTGATGTCTAAACTTGGTTTTCAAGGATGAATAAAAGTTTGCTGGACAAGAAGATAATTAAAGCCATTTGGGGGGAGTGGGAGGGGAGAAAGAGAGAGAGAGAGATAGAGAGAGTTAAAAAAATAACCCAACAACCCAGGCTATGAAAGAACCTGGTGTAACTGGTTAATAGTCAGAAGATGGGGAGGAGGAGGGAGCGTTCTAGAAACAGCATAGAATGTGGAGTTAATAGTAGGTTTAAAGACAGGTAAGATGAGCCCACAGAGACATTTTATATCAGGTTCTAAGTTTTGATGATTTTATTGTGTAGTCAATGGGGAATTACCCTAAGTTTTAAGTCAGCAAGACCTAATTGCTTATGTTTCAGGAACATACCTGGGATATAGAAAGACAGGTGGCCAGTTGTTGCAATAGTTTACAGGCAATGATATGAAGACATAGGAATAGAGCAGTTGTAGTAAGAGTTGAGGGATTTTGGGTAGGAAACATTTCTAAGAATTATTAGGATTTGAACAATTTTTTTGGTTATTTTTTGGGGGGGGCATAGGGATAGAAGTTTTGAGGACAAAAGGTAGAGATAAGTTGTGTGTGTGTGTGTGTGTGTGTGTGTGTGTGTGTGTGTATTATTTCTCCAAGCCCTTAACATTATTAGAGATAGGAACCCTTTCCTAACACTTTTGTTTGTTTCCCCACAACACATTAAACAATGCCCAGTAAATTCTTGTTAAATTTAAACAAGAAACACAAAATGCCTAAGATGGGGCATATTTGTATATCAGTACTTTATTATCATTTTGATAAATCTATTGAGTATTACAGGAATAACCTAGGATGCATGATGGGAAATTCATTCTTCACCCCATTTGATGTTAAATAGAATAATCCAGGTGTCTGATAATATAATGATTTCATTAAAATTAATCTTTGTGTTTAATAATGTTTCATGCTTTGTAATTATTACCATTTAGCTTAAAATGTGATTGTCTACAGTCCTTTTAATTTTTTGATGGGCCAATACAATTGTTCTTTCCATTTTGCAATGAAAAGAATTCAGTGCTAGGGAAGTTTGAGACAGACCAAATTGTGGACTTTGAGTTCATGGTTCAATGCTTAAATCGTAAAACCTGAGACAAAGAAGCAACAAACAGTGATGCTAATAGAAGGCCTTTCATGTTCCAAGAAGTGTATTACTTTATACACAGAACAATGCACTATTTAAATACCATTACACATGCATTCTTATACTCTATTTTTCTGTACAAGTTTTTTCACTGAGATGCCTCCTAATGCTTTTTGACTGTAAGTTTCATTTGACATTGGTGCATTAAGGTAAGCACACCAGTGGAGAAGGTGTTGAATAGGGCCTCAAACACCCAGGCCCTCAGGCGGGAACGCTTAACCTTGAACAGGTAAAGAGCCACATGGCCACAGAGTAGGGCGAGAGCACGACCTTGTAACATCCCATTTGATGATGTCTGCAGTAAGATGCTGTCACCATGACTCAGCACCACTTGCACACTGAATTCACAGCACAAGGAACACACAGAAAAGAGCAACGCTGGTCTGTCAGACCACCGAGAGTTTGAGATGCTGCACCTGCATTCTCAACAGTCCCCTCTCATTTCCCTTGATCTTGGGCTACCACAGGGGAAAGCAGAAGGGACTGGGCAATTTATCTTTTCACTTGAGCTGAGGAGAGTCTGTGTCTGTGCTGCAGTGGGCATGTTGGCTATGGCCTGCAGCTTTCCGTGAAGCACCGTGACAGAAGAATACCGAAGTGTCCTGAGCCTCCATGTGGCTGAGAAGCCACACCCCACTGACACCAATGCTCCATTGGTAGGTTGAGTGGTCTGGGCACATGACAGATGGGCTCACCATCCCATGGCTTATATCGCAAAGATACGTGTGACTGGTGTTTCAGTGAGGAAGCAGATGAGTTGTACTAGTGTGTTGCCTGAGAGCTCACAATACATTCTTGGTGAAATTTCTCCGCAACAAATCCTGTGAAATGGCGTAGTGACTGTTGGCATACAAGTGGCTGGATTCTCTTAAAACAACTCTCATTATTGTCTTATATTCATTTAGATCCCGAGGATCCAATTATACTTCACCTTTTTATGTTATTGAGTTTAGAAGTGCCATAGGTCAAGTCACTTTCTACGTAGTTCTCCTGGGACAAAAGCCCTGAAGGGTGGCACTTACCAACATTAGAAAGAGAGTGAATGACGTTTTCTTTATATGGAAGAAAATAATGACTAATTTAGAGCCATTCTGAAATGAAGCCTTTGCATTATTGTCAACATTGGTAAAATCTTTGAAACTATGATCATTTCTCTCATGCGTTTTTTGTTCTAATAGAAAACATGATATTTTGCTGCAACTATCAAATAAGCGCTGTATGTTAGCTTTCCAGGAACTCTGAAGCTTTGAATGTAGAGCAAAAAGACCTTGTGAATCACCTCTGATCACAAGTGAGAAGAAAGAAGGAAAAAAAAAAAACCTCCCTAAAGTTTATTACCTCATTTGTGGTAAACATTTTCAGGTATTTTTATTATATTATAAACTTATTATATTATTACTATATTATATATTATAGTATAAGTTATTATATTTTAAACTATTATTACATTACCTCATTTGTGGTAAAATTTTTCAGGTATTTTTCAGTTATTTTATTTCTTTTAATCTTGTGAGGTAAATATTACTTCTTTTTTTTTTTTTTTGAATTGACATGGTAAAATGCCTATCATGTGTTAGGTACTGTGTTAGGAGTTTATGTATTTTCTCATTTAATTCTCAAAATTAATTTCATTATTTTAGGTATGCGAATTAGATATGTATGGTATCAAACAGATCCAAAATCTCAGTGGCCAGATAATATAAAGGTTTGTTTTTCACTCAGACCAAATTTACTATGGTGCCAGGTTGGCTTTCCAAGGTGGTCTCTCCTTGTGGTTGTTACCAGTCAGGGTCAAGGGAAAATACCACCGTGTTGCAGTTCTGCTGTCTGGAGTTAGCGGTTGTTGAGGTGGGGAAAAGTCACAGGAGACTCAGGCATGGTTATAAGGCCTCAGCCTGGAAGTGACACATATCACTCTCCGTCAAAACCCACTGGCAGGAGCTAGTCACATGGTCCCACCTCGTAGTCAGGAGGATGGGAATGTAAGAAAGCAGATAGGCAGTGGTGAACGGTACTGGGTCTGTTACAATCTTATAACCTCATTGTAAAACAGAGAAGACTGATGTTCAAAGGAGTTAGATCATGTTCCCCAATTGCTCACTTAGTAATTGGCGTAACTCACTTATTTCCTGAAATGAGGTCTCTTCCAGCCCAAGGAACATTTCTGTACCCTCTATCTCCACCCTCCCACACGTACTGCATATTTTGGTGGTTTGGAGGTATGTGTGGATCTGTGGTAGCCAACCTCCAAGCTGAGGTGTGCTGAGCTGGTATTCACACCCTTACACATTTTCCTTCCTCAGTCAACAGAGCTAACCTGTGTAACAAATAACAGTCTTGCGGAAATGACAAAGTATGACTTTGGAGACTAGGTCATAAAAGACCTAGTGATTCCTTCTTGTTCTCTTGGATCACCTGCTCTGGGGAAAGCCAGCTGCCATAATGTAAGGCCATTAAAGCAGCTCTACGGGGTTTCCATAGAGTCAGGAGCTGAAGCCTCCTGCCTACGCCTAGAACTTGCCATCCACGAGTGTGAGCCGTCTTGAAAGAAGAGTCAGCCCACCAGCCTTGGGATGACTGAGGCCACTTGGCAGCAACCCCATGAGAGACCCTGATCTAGAACCACTGGGCTAAAGATACTCCGACATAATCCTTGACCCACAGAAACTGTGTAAGACCATCAATGTTTACTGCTAGTGTAAGCTGCCGAGCTTTGGGGTGGTCTGTCATGCAGAAATAGACACTACAGGCCTTTTTGGATTGCTTCCTTTCATTATATTTTTCTTTCAACTCTGGGATTCTTCCTATTTCTGACAGTGAGTTTTAAAATTGGCCAAATTATAAAGGAGTACATTTCACAGTGATGGTCACATAATAGTATCTTAAGGAAATGTAATTGAATAAGCCTGATTATTCAGTCTAGTAGGTTTCAAGGAGCTTCAATGTAAAGGTCTGTACTAAAAAATGATAACCCCGTGCTAAGTTCAGAAGAGACAAGTTTTGTAATTTACTTTCCAACGCATGTATTTTTCTGCTTTAAGGTATTACCTGCTTGAGATTATGTTTTAAGTCACATGTTGAAGTTCTGAGGAGGAACAAGCCAGGATGTTTTTATTAACAGTTTATTGTAGTATGATAGAGAGAGAGGTGCTGGCTTCTTGGCGAGGACAAGTTTTCAGTACTTTCAGTGTTTCAGTCAGTGCGGCATTGCTGGGCAGAAGAAAGGCGGGGTTTGTAAAAAGGGTAATGTTGCAGTGGATGGCAGGCAGCCACGTGTCAGCTCTATTATTCCGGCGCCACTGATGCAACAAAATATTCGCCAAATCTATGCGTGGGTCACAGATTAAATTATGTCCTAGATGCCATGCCTTGGCATTTTTATGTGATTTTATATTGTTGTTTGTTGATGGTTAGATTATTAATCAATGAACATGGCATATTTATAAGTGTATTTCAGAAATATCGCAGTTCAGAATTCTGAACGCTGGTATGGGATGTATAATATTATTTTGCCTTTACTTTTAAGTGCTCATATTTTACTCTTGAATGTTGCACAGTCTTTTAGAAGTGGGCTTGAAGCTGGGTATCCCCGTGTTTCCCAAGGTACTGTGAAGAAGACAGTTGGGTTGTGGGTCAGCTCTTGCCAGAGTTAGTAGTCTGTGAACCCCTGTTAAAGGCAACAGGATACTATTCTGTTTAACGTTTCCTTAATATCTTTGTGTCAAAATCTTAGTTCTGTTGGATGAGAGGAGATTTTCCTAACAAAAGCCTCTTCATTGTTCATTCATGCCCACTTCCTCCCTCCACCTATTAGCATATGTTCTCTTTATATACATGCTCTAAATTTTCTCTCTTGGCTTACTTTGTGCCATTTGGGCAAATGATAAGATAGAGAACATCGTTTAGATCAAACAATGCATTATTGTTGGAAACAAGGTTATCTACCAGAAACATAGCCAAGTCAGGGGGATATACGAATATAAGTTCACATATACTTATTCACATATGTTTACATACAGAGGCATAGAGACTTTGTATGTGTGCATTTATGTTTATTTTTTCATATATAACATTGCATAGCTGGGAAGCAGAGAATGAGGTTCAGAGATAAGGACTGGAGCAAGATGGGTAAGTCAAAGTTAGATGCGTTGAAGGAGCATAAACAGATTTGGGGACATAAATGAAAATGACTCAAAGATAACTCCAAGGTTTCTAAATAAAAGACATACTTTATGCTACGTAGGTATACATAATTATAAAATTTTGATGTATGTAACAATTTTTGTTGTTAGAACCCAGGGAGGTGGTGATAGCAAGAATTTTGTAAATGAGAAAACTGCAAAGGTTTTTAACTGATTGCTTAGAGCCTTATAGTTTGTAAGGGACAAAACTGGACTTTGAGTCGGGGGTTCTGTCTCCAGATAAACTTACGGATCTTTCCATTTCCAAGGCCTCAGCTCGGGGTCCTTGGATGGCCTTCTGGGTATCCCTGGAGTACTAAGATGGCAAGGAGTCATGACTGAGCAGAGCTTAAGAAATCTGTTTCTTCCGAGTGAATGTCTGGCCGGTGTGAGTAGAGGATGACGTAGTACGAGGGCCAGTCCTGCTTAATAATTAGATCATGGAAACATGCGTTCCCAGAGTGGAGGCACCGGCGGTGTAAAGGAAGGAAGAAAACAGAGCAAGAGTGTGGGAATTGAGTGAATTTTTAACAGAGATCTTTTCCTTGGGGCTGGACTAGCTCACACCCCAGTTGGGAAAACAGGTCAGACCTAAAAACTTAGGCCACGTGGATTTTGTGACTAAACATAAGGCTTGCAGCTTGCTCATAGCATGGGGTTTCAGGTCCCTTCTGGCTGTTCTCCCATAGACACTGGGGTCTGCATCTGCTGTGTGCTGCTGACCAACGGTGGGGGAGCTGAACAGGGGCGTTCGGGAGACTGGTTTCCGGGCCACTGTCAGTGTGGGGCTAGGGATGGTTTCAGTGAGGGCTGGGTGCCTCTTACTGAAAGCAAGCTTAGAGTTTGTTGTCAAGGGCCCATTTGTGCCATTTATAATCCAAAATCCAAAGATTCATTTTCACAAAAATGAAATATTATTAGGTTTAAGTGGCAAATACGGAAATGCCTATTAAGTCCTTCATTTGCCACAATTCCTTTTTTCTCAGTAGTAAATAGTAGACATACTGAAGCATGAAACATTGAAGAACTAAAGAGGGGCTACGATCTGAAACTGCTGAACCTATGGAGCCTACAGAAGAATCCTTCAGTCGGAGTTACTGTGAATGTGCTAGCAACTTTCTAAGGTTAAATGGAATCTGCTGTGAGGTTTTGGCCTGCTAGAAAAATTTTGAAACCATAAGAACAAATCAGTGTGAAAGTAGTGTCAGGGCAAAGCCTCTCTGATTGCCCTTAACCTCAAGCATGGCCCCCTGAAATGTATTTTGCAACAACAATTGTTCTTGACCATTTGAGTGTTTCCTAAGGAAATCAGTGCTATCACATCAATATGGATGGGCACATTCGTGCTGTCGGCAACTAGTTTGAAAAGCTGAGAACAAAATCCAGGGGCGCTTAAGCAACTGCTCTGTAATAAAAAAGTAACAATGACATTCTTTCCCTCAGATTCACTACCAGGAACCACGGTCTCCAAAGGATCTAAAATCACTTGTTTGGCGCTACCTCCATCTCAGCTGAGAGTATATTTTGGGGCTAAGACATTCAGATGCAGTTAAATCACAGTAAGACCTTCCTTCAAAGCAAGATACACTGAGAGACTCTTGTCAGAATGCTGCAGGGCACTGAGTTCCATTCCCCTGAAAAATGGAATTATCTCCTTGTTTAATGTTAAATATGAGGATAAGGAATCTTGGCTATCAGCTTGTGGGGGTGGATGGAAAGGAAATCAATCAAACCATTCAAAATGGCAATAGGACAAATAAAGAGCTTCCAGCAGCTGTCACAAGCGGATGATAGAAACATCACATTAAAAAAAAAAATCACGTATTTTCTTCAGTTCAAGGGAATGCCTTTTGCTTTTCCTTTTGGAGTAACAATACACAGTCATCTTAATGGCAGTATCATGCTATGGGAAAAGGAGTCTCTTGTAATAATTTAGTTGAAGTATATTTGAACACATGGTATTCTAATCGAGCTTGTACAGAACCCACATTTTTATAGCTCTTTATAGTTTACAAAGCTCTTTGAACATTTATTGTCTCGTGGAATAGGCTGGAGTCCTATTTCTGATTTCCCAGTTGACCTACCATACGAAATGCAGAAAACTGCTGAACCTCTCCCAGAGTCACTTTCTTTTTCTTACAAAATGAGGAAATTAATGCCAACCTAAATGAGTGTTTTTTTTAAATAAATGAATAAGAGTATGTTTCCTCTAGAAATAAATTAGCAACAACAATAATGGAAGTCCACAATCTACTCATCTAAATGCTAAGTCAGTTAACTATTTGAGTGTTGGAGTACATTAGTTTTGCATATGATTAGAAGAGCTTGAATTACATCTCAATATCTCTGATTTTTATTTTTTATTTATGTAAAAAATTTTTTAACGTTTATTTATTATTGAGACAGAGAGAGACAGAGCATGAGCTTGGGAGGGGCACAGAGAGGAGGAGACACGGGATCTGAAGCAGGCTCCAGGCTCTGAATTGTTAGTACAGAGCCCTACGCAGGGCTCGAACTCACAAACCTTGAGATCATGACGTGAGCCGAACTTGGATGCTTACCTGACTGAGCCACCCAGGCAGCCCATAAATATCTCTGATTTTTAAATGTTTTTCTTTAACATGTATATATTTCTTCAAGCAACCAATTTGTATTGTGTTTCATGTGATGATAAAGTCAAATCAATCTATAGTAGCTTGAAAAGCATTGTGTGTAAAGGTTTAGTTTTCTTAACATGTTCATTATTTTTAACTATTTTTCCTATGGTAAATTCTTTTTCTCTTTCAATACCTCAGAAAAGAAATCTTTTCCACTCGTATTTAATTAACTGGTAATTTTTTTTCCCTTCATGATGTGACTAAAGATAACTCAGTATTATTTTAATCTGGTTTTAAAATTTTTACATTACAGTATGGTTAAAGTTTGAACCTTTTCCCTGTAATTGTACAGAGTTTATAAGTGAGTGTCAAAATGAAATCCATTTTATTTATTTTGGCAACTAATACAATAATGGTGTGGGTAGCATCGTTTCTGTTTTCAACAAACTCGTAATTCAGCAGGGAAGAGAGATCCAAACATGTTTATTGAACATACAAGTACTAAGTGAACAAAGTGCTATTGTACATAGAACAGTTGATTTTGCCTGTGGGCAAGATTAAGTGCGCCCATATTATTCCATTCATATTGCAGCTATCCTGTTGATAATGTTTTATTATGATGAGTAAAGTTTCCATCTCATCTGCTAAATATTTAACCTCTAGGGTGGAAGCACTGTTTTTTATCTCAGGATCTCTCAGCCTTACATTACTTTATGCTCATTAAATATTTATTGAATTCAGTTTTGGTGGGCGGAAGTCAGAAGAGCTCATAGAGGAGATAACATTTAGCAAATGAGATAACATTCAGCATGTGCCTTGAAGAACAAGGGAGCAGAAGAAGGACAGAATAGAGGTGAAGAGGGAAGTTCCCATTTAGCAAAATGAGGAAGGAGCAAAAGTTTGTGAAGTGTTTGGAAAATGGTGATACATCCAGTGGGAGAGAATGGCTGGAAATGGAGAAGAAATGGTGAACTCAGGCCATCATTTTGAAGGGCTTTCACTCTCCTGGTAATGAATTTAGATTCTTCTGGAAATAATCAGATTAGACCAGTTTCTGGAAGTAGTAAGGAAGCTGCCATGAAGCAATGATCCCAGAAAAAAGGCCATGACAATAGTCCAAATAAGAGAAGATGAAGTCCTGAACTAAGACAGTAGTCATGGGAATAGAGGAGAGAACATGAATTCAAAAGACAAAGAAGCCCAAGGGGCCTGGGTTCCTGACACTATGAAATTGCCATGTACTGTTACTTGAGAGAAAAAAATCCATCATGTTTAAACTTATGCTCCTCCTGGGTCACAGATAATTGCAGGACAAGAATGCTGAGTATTTGACATGCTGTTGACAAATTTATTTTTCTTTGGGAATTGCTCTGACCTGTCTATCATGAAATAGGATGTTCTGAAAAGAGAGAATGAACTGCTGCAGTATGTTAGAAGTTATCCCTTAATTTATTAAGACACTGAGATATGATTTTTCTGCAATTTTGAATGGAGGTCTTCACCCACTCTCCTTTTATTTCCATTATAAATTCTATAAATTAGACTAATGATACAATTTGACTAGGAAACATTTTAGAATCACCTTCAAATGTAGCAGAAATCCAATATCTCCTTTGCTTTGCAGTTTATGACCCAGGTGTGGAGACCATAGCTTATGTCTTGGTGTTCATGGTCCATTTCATCACTTATACGACAGATGGGTTTTGTGCACATCAGAAGGAACATGTCGCAGCTGGTGCAGTTGTGTATGTGTGTGTAGACTGTGCAACATTTAGGATAGAGTATGGGGGGAACTGGGTTGGCTAAGCATGAGAACAGAATCATATTTCAAGGGAGAACACTGTCCGTCTCTGGAGGTCTTCTCATATAGATATGAATGGTTAGCCAAGGCAAGTGACCATTTTCCTCCCTGACATTGACTTCCAGAGATGTTTGCAATTTTATCATTTACAATTGAGTATATTTTCATCTGGGGTTTCTACCTCCTGGGGCAGTAAGTTCACTAAGTAACTGGCACTTCATGGAATACCAGTTTATCTTAAAATTATCTCCCTACTCTTTAAAGGCTGTAGACAAGCTCTATTATTCCCTTTTAACCCACTCCACCTCTTCCATGACATTAAAAATTTTGAATCAAGATATTTACATCCAGGCCAAAATGCTTGGGTTTATTTGCCTTCAAGTAGTACAAGCAGTGCCCATTTGGGGGTCAATACTTTAATTATTTTATAGATTAGTTTTTAAATCTGTAGAATGTTCCTAAGAAAGTCTTCTTATAATTGTATCTACATGTAGTCTGTAATTTCATATAAAGAACATGATACGTCGTGGCTTTAATTCCCCTTCACACCAGGTTTTTAAACACAACACTTCCCTTTTTCACGTATGCTAAGTTATTGCGTTATGTAGTAGTAATTATTGCTGCATAGAAGTGGAGTTCGGATGGCTGAAGGTCCAAGTGGCTTATAAATCCATTCTTTTGTGTGTTATAGCTGTTTCTAGGATTCATAGCTCTTTAGCTTTGTTTTAGAAAACATCATTGCATTTTGGGTTGAAATGACATTTTTATTCAAAATCCAGTTTGTGTATTCTGAAGACTAGCAAGGTATATAGGAACACAGGTTTCTATGGTATTTTGAGTAAATCATCAAATGTGGAAAGAACTTTATGTCTTAAAAATGATAAGACTGGGGCACCTGGGTGGCTCCGTTGGTTAGGCGACTGACTTCGGCTCAGGTCATGATCTTGCAGTTTGTGAGTTCGAGCCCTGTGTCGGGCTCTGTGCTGACAGCTCAGAGCCTGGAGCCTGCTTCAGATTCTGTGTCTCCTCCTCTCTCTACCCCTCCCCTGCTTGCACTCTGTGTCTCTCTGTCTCTCAATAATAAATAAATGTTAAAAAAACATGATAAGACTATGGGGCACCTGGTGGCTCAGTTGGTTGAGTGTCCCACTTCGGTTCAGGTCATGATCTCGTTTGTGAGTTCAAGCTCCAAGTCGGGCTCTGTGCTGACAGCTCAGAACCTGGAGCCTGCTTCGGGTTCTGTTCTCTCTCTCTCTCTCTCTCTCTCTGCCCCTCTTCTTTTCATGATCTGTCTATCTCTCTCTCAAAAATAAATAAACATTAAAAATTTTTGAAAAAAAATGATAAGACTATGGAGAGGAATATTAAGGTGTAACTGTAGTTTATATGCTTTTCTGCAGTGTGTACAAGTACAAGTATATTTTTTGCATTATGCCTGGCACATATTAGGTGGTTATAAATCTTATCTGAATCTGATTAACAGATGTTTTTCTAGGGTTTAACTAGTTTTCATTGTTGTGTACAGATAAGCATTTATAGAATTTGAATAAGGAAACTTTGTCATCTGAGTCCTTCTTTTCAATGCCTTCATTATAGAGCTCTAATTTGGGTTAAGGAATCTATTTTGGGGGTACCTGGGTGGCTCAGTCGGTTAAGCATCTGACTTCAGCTTAGGCCATGATCTCACTGTTCGTGGGTTTGAGCTCCGTGTTGGGCTCTGTGCTGACAGCTCAGGGCTCGGAGGCTGCTTCGGATTCTCTGTCTCCCTCTCTCTCTTCCCCTCCCTGGTGAGGCTCATGCTCTGTCTCTCTCTGCCTTTAAAAAAATAAACATTAACAAAAAAAATTTTTTTTCCAAGAAAGGAATCTATTTTTGTGTTGTGGCCCATGTGGAGAATGCCATGTCATGGAAGTAAGAAGCAAATGTGTACCAAAACACACCTACTGTGTTTTCACGTGGACAGGTAAGAACACACACGTGTGCACACATACCTGCACATGTGCACACACACACACATATACACACACCGTATGTTAACCTTCATGAAGGTACTCGAATCATAGGCTGAACTGAGTCCTGACAGCTTGTGCACTCTCTCCACTGCACCCCTTGAATCTTTGTTAACATTAGCTTATAATCAAGCCTCCTAGCAAGACAGTATATGGTAAAGAGCCTATACGTAAGGAAATCCACTAAGTTCGCCAGAGAATAATATATTTTAGAAAATTCTTATAATTTTGGCCTACTAAGTATCAAAAACTAACTTTTTTAAGTTTTTAAATTTTTAATTCTGAGAGACAGAGGACATGAGCACATGGGGAGAGGCAGGGAGAGAGGGAGAGAGAGAATCCCAAGCAGGCTCTGCACTGTGAGCACAGAGCCTGATGTGGGGCTTCATCTCTCCACCTGTGAGATCATGACCCGAGCTGAAATCAATAGTTGGGTGCTCAACTGGCTGTGCCACCCAGGCACCCCACTATCAAAAACTTATTTAAATTGAGCCTTAGTGAAGTTCATAGACAGTCATGATGGAGGAATTCTTTGTTTCGTATAATTGATGTATTACTGAAAATATATTCACAGGTCAGATTTTTGTTAATGATTCATATGTCAATTGTTTTATGGGCAGTCACTATGTGGAAGAAGCCAAAGGTATTTACGGTTAATTTAAATGATCATTTTCAAAGGCAAATGCCACTCTCTAATTTTCTTTGTACCAAGTTCAGCCTTTGCCCATTAGAAATAAGATTTTCCTGATGTGAAATATTCCTATCAAAATAGAAACGATCAGGGTGCTGTTGATGAAAAGCCTTTCCATTCTGATATCCCTGATCATACAATTCTTTGGCATGTCATTGCTGATATATTTAATATATGCCTACAGATATACACATCTAGCTCTAGAGAATGATAAGACAGATTTTGTGGGCTCATGTGAATGTTTCTTTCTGAAGTTGGCTAGTCTGAGACATTTATAAAGTAGCTGCACTCGGGGAGCCCCATTTTAAACCCCTTCCCCCCACCTATTGGCATAGAGACAAGAACCCTATCCAAAAATGATGTTTATTGAACACTTAATATGTTCTGGGAACTGTTCTAAGCACTTTCTCTGCACTAACTCACTTCTGCCTCACAATGTCCTCGTTAATGTCCTCAGCTTACAGGCTATGAAAGAAGGCACAGGGAAGCAGTTTGCTCAGCCCCCAGGTTCAGGATTCAAACAGGCTGTTTTAACTGCTACACTGACTTGCTTTCTTTACAGCAAGAATAAGAATTCCAGAATTAAACAGTGTATTCTTTTATGTCTGGACCTTTGGCTGTTCTATTGGTGGGTTTTTTCTGTATCATGGGATCAGTGACCTTGTACAGCATAATGGCCCTCTCAGTAGACCTCTGTGTCCCCACTCCAGAAATCTCTGGAGTGTGTGTGCAGGTGCCTCTCCTGTCTTCCTGGAGGGGATCTTACATGGTACACTGTGAATGGCATGGACATAAATACAGTGCACGTGGTGAGCTGTGCTCTGGAGGAATGCAACCTGCTGGCTTTGATGGTGTGTGAGGAATTTACCTTGCTCAAGAGTTAGTACACTTTTATTAAAAAAAAAACAACACTATAATAAAAGTAGTCCAAGTTTGTTAAAATGGAACAGTTGAGATTTACAATGTAGAACATACATTGGTCCCTGTTCCTCTGCAACTGGTAGAGATAGCCACTTTTGAAATGCTATCACAGTTTGAAATGCAATTTTGCAGATATTTATAAGTATCTACACAAATGAATCTCCCTCTCTTTCTATATAGTTTATAATGAATATACAAACATATATATTAGTATTTTATAGAATCAAATCATACTTTATAAATTGTTATGAAATTTTCTTTTTTCAATTGATAAATTATAATTGTATTTCAATTTCAGAAATCCATATCAGTATATTGAGAATTGGATCATTTTTTAAAATAGCTGCCAATTTTCCACTGTAGGAATCTACTTAGAAGAGATGAAGTAAATATAAAAATAAATAGTATTTAAAGTAATAGGATAATTTATTTAACCAGTCCCCTACTAATGGAAATGGAATTGCGTTTCAGTTGTGTCATTCAGTGAGACAGTGGACAGTGGGATATGTGACATTTAGGGTAAAGGGGCATAATCTTACTTTCAAGTGTTGAAGCTGGTATATTTTTGCCCTTTGGACTGCTAGATCTTTATCCACATGGAAAAATTTTTAAGGTTTCTTGTTATTAATGATAGATTCTATGTAACACACAACTTAGGGGAGTCTCCATGTTTGACTCATTAATTCTCACTTTTCTTTTGTCAGGTGAGAGGTGGATAGGAGCTTTTTGAATACTGTGTTTGGTAAAGATCAGACAAATAAAAGGATTTCAAACCTGAAGTTCCAAGTTTATGTCTAATTGCTTCAGTTATTCTTGGAAGGAACTTGGCAATCTTGTTGAACATTGCATCATTGTTGGGTCTATAAGGTCTCACCTGTTGTAAGTAGCAGAAAGTTGTGTTAAGGAAGAGGTGATGCTTTCTGGGTCTGCCTTTACCTTCAGCTGAGATGGCTGTGACATTTCAATTGCTTCCCAGCAAGGATTCATAAAAGTCTCCATCCTTTGTTGAAATATTCATCACTTTCTTTTTTTCCCAATTATCTACTTAAAAGTCTGCTTTGACCTCACTTCAGGTAGTAACACCATTTTGTGAAAAGCTCTATAAATTATATCCTGAGCAAGTGACTTCTAAGGGGCAATAAAATTGATGTCCAGGAGGGATGGGGACGTGGCCCTGTTACGTGCTCTCTCTGCAAAGTGGCATGAGATGGAACTGAATTAGTGGTAAGGTAATTTATTATTGCATTTTGTCAAATTGCTATGAGCTTTTCCTGTGATTTTTTTTAAAAATTAATTTTAAGGAAGAATTCTTACAAATAAAGAATTCTATAAATACATTGTATTCAAAGTGTATTACATTCTGAAGACAAGTCACACACTGGGGAATATACTGTAAATAAATAATAATTTTGTAACACTAGAGAGTAGAACTACTTAAAATTCTACTCCTTCTGTAGAATACTCATGTTTGTCTAAATTGGGGAGGATGTGCAGACTGTGTTAATTCACGTAGCAGTTCCACACATCCTGTCTCATATGAGAGGGGGCTTTTAAATTGGCCTTAAGCAAACATTCCCACTGTATCAGCACTCTCAACTTCCAGCCAATGATGTATACTTTGCAGGACTCACCATCTGGTGGAGGCAATAGCAGCACAGCAACATCCTGTTACACAGCAAACCCTATTATTACATTTGCACTCACCCCACTGACTTATCCTTTGGAACATGTCACCAGAACCCAAGCAAACTTGTACAGAAGACTTCAGTGTTGTAATACCTGTGAAATATAGTTGTCATGTGAATTTCATTGCAAATTATGCTAATGGGACTTTAAAAGCCAAATACGTTTGTTCCTTTCCCACCATCTATTTAAGTCCATGTTTTGTCAGCATCTCTGTTAGAAAACATGCTAGTCTGTTGCTCTGTTCTTATTGGTTTTGCTACTTCCTTCCTTCAACCCCAGATTTACTGGGGATCTTGTAAGTAATAGGTCTTTGATACTGGGATACTGCTGAAAAAGACATGCTTCTTTTCTTCAAGGCTGGCAAAGTGGCAAAAAAGTTACATTACAGTGAGAAAAAGGTGAGAATATGTTTAAGGGTATGGGTCAATGATGAAATGGAGAAGGGCATGGTCAGTTGTGCTGGGTTGTGAGGAGAGGTCAAGGACATTTTTACAAAGAAGGTAACTCTTCAGTCTCAAAGGGGGAGCAGATTGCACCAAATGAATGAGAGGGAAAAGGCTTCATCTCCAAAGGGGGAATGCACACAGAGGTGTGTATTTAATTCTTTCAATAATATTGATTTGAGTGTGTCTACTAATTGTGACACCAGTGGAGAGGTAAGGGCAGGAAGCTGCTGGAAGGGAACATAGAGGAGAAATTAGAATGAGGCCAAAGCAAACCTTGTACAACTAGGAAAATGAATTTGGACTCTGTCTGATGGTTGAAGTGTGTCTTAGTCAGTTTGGGCTGCTATGACAAAATACCATAGACTGAATGGCTTAGCCAATGAACATTTATTTCTCACAGTTCTGGAGGCTGGGATGTTCAAGAATCAAGGTCCTGGCAGGTCTGATGTCTGGTCAGAGCCTGCTTCCAGACTTGTAGGCAGCTGCTTTTTGCTGTATCCTCACATGGCTGACGGGGGTGGGGGGGGGGCAGGGAGGCAGGGAGGGAGAGAGACACGGAGATCTTTTCCCTTTTGTCTCTTCTTATAAGGGCGTTAATGCCACTCATGAGGGCTCTACCCTCATGACCCAATTAGCTCCCAAAGTCTCACCTCCAAATACCATCACTTTGGAGAGTAGGTCTTAAACATATGAATTTTTTTGAGGGGGATGCAAACAGTCAGTCTATAGCAATGTGGAAGCCACAGAAGATTTTAAGTAGACAACTAGTAAAATTAGGAAAAGCACTCTAGCTGCAATGTGAAGAATGGATTTGAGGAGTCAAGACTGTAAGAAGGGACCGTTAGTTAAAAGGCTACTGTAATATGCAGTCCAAGTGGAGGGTGATGGGGGTCCTGGAGATGGGAGTAGATTGAAAAGATCCATCTGATCTATCTACTTGGACAGAAAGTAGAGTGAGGAAGTATTGGTGATTGATTGAATAGGGGGAGCATGGAGGTGTGAGAGGGAAGCTTGAATCCAGGGTAATTGTACCAGTTGGTACCTGAGGAAGAGTTTTTGTGGAGAAGATAACATTCAGGTTAGGATATTTTGAGTTTGAAGGACCTCTGGGGCTTCTAAGTGAAGCTTTTCAATAGGCAGTTGGATATCTGTGTCAGAAGCTTAGAGGAGGGACTGAAGCTGGGGTTCAGCATTGGGAATGGTCACATTTAGCTGAGATTGAAGCCATGGGAGTTGACAAGATACCAAGGAAAGCATTTTAAATAAGAAGAGAAGGGACCATACACAGAACCCTAAGTAACACCAACAGTGAAGACCTGGATGGTGAAAAAAAGCCCCCAAAAGAGATTGAGAGAGAATATATGGAAAGACAGAAAAAATTTATTAGCACCCTAAATGTTCATGCTTTCATGGGCTTTGTATGATATTTTTTAATAAGTAAAATATACCTTCTTACCAGGTATATTGCTTTTATTTTTAGATAGAATAGTTTTTGATTCATTGTGAGCAGGACACTGGACTCCAATTGTTTTAGGCAAGACGTTTTAGAATTCAGACCAGACTTTCATGTGGTATTTTTAGAAGAGAAAAGTAAATCCAAGCTCTTCTGTTTCAAGGCACCTTCCTTCCCTCCAGGACAGGAAAGATAGAAAAAGAGAATGGGAAGGAAGTGGGCATTAGAATAATATATTGTAAGAGAGGATATGTTGAGAGGAAAACTTTAATCTCCAAGAGTCACATTATTTTATTCACTGTATCTTAAAAGAAGCCCCTGATTATGTGATTATGTGATCAATGATGGCTAATGATGGACTTGTCCTAGAGTAAATGTAGACAAGGTTTATGAACTATTAAAACAACTTGTCTCCTTGGTACTTAAAATTTCCCCTTATTTTTACCCACAAGTCATCTGATTGTTATTTTCTCTAGAACCCAACTGGTGTTCTATAGTTATTTTAATTTTCAGATTAACTTGAATTAAACTGTTGGAGATGTGTGTGTATATATAGATATAAATATTGATTATTTTGTAATGTGAAAGCTATAAACTTGTAGCTTTCAAGTTTAAAAGTCTCAATACCACATTGTAATATTTGGCAACTTCCTAGCCATATTTACCATTATGGGGTGTATCCCCCTTGCGGAAAAGTTGAGTTTTAAACATATGCTTGTAGGTAGATTACAGTACACGTTTTTCCCCTGGGAAAATAATATCAGAAGTGGGACTTGGATTCAAGCCTTGCCCACCGAGGTGGTTTGAAATACATCCAGAGATTCTTTGACACTTCTTTTGAATGGTGGAGCCTAATTCCTCTCCCTTCAGTGCTGGCTGGATTTGGTGACTTCTAAGGAATGGGAAAAAAAGCAGAAGTGACTGAATGTGACTTCAGAGACTAGGTTATAAAAGGCAACCTGACTCCCTTTTCTCCTTTGGTCCTGGTTTCCTCATACTGAGGGAAGCCTGCTGCCTGTGGACACTTAGGTGGCCTGTGGAGGGGCTCACATGATGGAGAATGGAGGCCTCTTGCAAATAGCTTCTGAGTGCGCCATCTTGGAAGTGGACTATTCCGTTCCCATCAAGTCATATGCTGGTTGATATCCTGACTGCAACCTCACGAGAGACTGAGCCAGAACCACCCGGATAAGCTGCTCCTGAACTCCTGACCAACAGAACATGTCACATAATAAAGGTTTGTTATTTTAAACCACTAAATTTTGTAGTAATTTTATTAAGTTTTTAATTTTAATTCCATTGTGGTGAACATACAGTGTTATATTAATTTCAGTGTATTACTACTACTCATCATGATAAGTGTACTCCTTAATCGCCATCACCTATTTTACCCATCCCCCACTTCTGGTAACCATCAGTTTGTTCTCTATAGTGAAAGAGTCTGTTTCTTGTGAACCACTAAATTTTGTAGTAATTTATTACCCATAACTAATACACCCCCCCCCCCAAACCCTGTTTAATCAGCTGGAATACTCTGAAAATTTCTCATCAAACACTATTTAAAAATATGATTTTAAGCAAAGTAGACATTGTAGAATTGTGTAAAGAATATGATTTGAACATATTTTTAAGGAGAAAAAAGCACATCTAACTAGAGAAAGACTAGGAAGAAGATGGGACTTTTATTTTGCTTTGTTTTGTTTTAAGATTCCAAAGGGGAATTTGGGGGATTTTCAGTGACTTTTTCCAATTTTTAAAATTGTGTATAATTGTACTTACGACTGTATTTTTACAACATTTTACCAAAATCCTGGACTTTATCTTTGACTCACATAATGAAGAATCATAGCAAGATATTGAGAAGTGGGAGAGGAAGAACACTTTTCCTGAGGCGATGGTTGGAAGAGGGGTAGGAAGGAAGAAGGGGCTGAAGAGAAGTATAAGGAAGGAGTGGAAGCCATTTGGCTGCAGGAGGACAAACAGAAGAAAGGAGAACAGCGTGAATGCAAGTCCATTTGAAAAAGGACAAAGGTGATGTTGATGCTGAAAATATGGGAAGAATCATTGCTCCCTGAGGCAAGTTAGGTTGGAATGACCTTGAGTTTAAGTTGGTGAGAAAGAGTCAGTGGTCATGACCATACATATGTGGAAAACTAACTTATGAAATATGGCTGAATGTTATACCACTCTTTACTTTGTTATTCCCACCTAGCTTCCTTTAAATTCTCATGTCATTGTTGTATACCTAAATACATGGAGTGTTAGAAAATGGTTGTCAACGGACTGATTTGCCCCTTTGTGTGTTCTGTATAAAGGCCAGCTTGACTTTTCTAGTATATGTGCTGCCGAAGCGAGCACTTGACTTTTCTAAATACAAAGAGGACCTTCTTGTCCCAGTAAGTTCTACCATTTGCCAGGGAAGATGTAGAAGTTATACTATATGATATAGGAATGCAGAGTTCGTTAAAAATGAGAGGCATCAGAAATTTCTACCCAGGCTGGCATGTAGAGAGATGAATCTGTCTTGCTCCAAATGGGCTCAAGGGATAATTTCTGTAATGCTCTGATAGCTTCTTTCTTTAAGCCCTTTGAAGAGGTAAATTTTTGCAGATGGTTCTGGTAGCATTTGGGGGCAGCCTCTATGCTCAGATGAAAATGATTACTGACAAGTTAAATTTCCTGCTGCGTGCTATCACAAGGGGCTTTGGTAAATATGGTATTAATTCACTGCTAATGAATATTTTCACAAGCATGTGGTTTTAATAGGTCACCCATAGTCTGTATTCACTCTTGCCTCCATTCCCTTCTCAGGCTTCTATCTGAAAATAGGTCATAATTTAGATATATATATCTAATTTATATATATATATATATATATATATATATATATATATATACACACACACACACATATGTGTGTATATATATATATATATATATATATATATATATATCCTTAGTATCACTTAGTATTCACTCTGAAGGAGAAAAATAGGGTTTATTATTTCTATGGGACTGCTGATTAGTGGAAGTACTATTTTTAAGATACTTTACAGGTTTGTTGCACCCAAATTCCCATAGAGTACTCAGAGTGTATCCCACTTTAACCCAAATCTGTGGGTTCATATTATGTTATGTTTAGGTAAAACCAAGGAACTAGATGTGTTCAGGGTTTTTAACCTTATTCCTGGAAAAGTTCAACTCTCAGCTTCCTGGCTTTGAAATTTCTGTTGATGAAAAGGAAAAAAAATTCTGTGGAAGTATACATTTTGTATTATCTCTGTGGAGTGGAAATTTGCAGAGTTTTACAACTCCCTACCAAGTGGCATTATTATGGAAACTATCTTTCTATGTTGATAGAACATGTTCAAGTCAGAAAAGATGAAGTGCTAATAACATGACATCAATTCTCTTTCGGGATCTTTAAATGATAGAATGAATGTTGACATGGAAGGTTGTATCACCTGAGAAAAGCCATATATAATTAAGGTGAATAGATGGAGGGCAGATATAAAAGTGGGGTTTGACTATATCAGTGGAACCAGGATCTCACAAAGTGTAGTGAAACCAATTTATGTTGGAGGAATGGAGGAGAAAATAGATGAGTTTTGGTGTGAATTTTGTTCCCAGGCAATTGATCTACATCAGAGTTTCTCAGTTGCAGAACTACTGACATTTTGGGCTGAATAGCTCTTTATTGTGGGGGGCTTTCCTGTGTATTGTAGAATGTTTAGCAGCATCCTTGGTCTTTACCCAGTACATGCCAGTAGCACCCCTCCACTCCCCAGTTTTGACAACTAAAAATATCTCTCATTATGTGATACATTTCCTGAGAGGCAAAATGGCCCAAGTTCAGAACCACTGGTCTAGACATAGCCTGTGGGAAGCATTGTGTTAGGATAGAAACCTGTATTTAAGGTTGCAGTAAGAAGAGATTGATGAGGAAGAAGTATCTTTTTGCTAAAGTAATATCAAAGGCCCTTTGACTGATGAGGATGCCTATAAACCCAACTTCCTTGGTTACTACCCAGACCTGGGAGGTGGGGGTGCTCTTCTTAAGTTTCATGGTGTCTTCATAGCTGTTGGTTTCTAGAGTAGTGGTTCCCAAATTTGAATGTGCATCAGAATCATCCAGAGGGCTTATTAAATCACAGGTTATTGGGCTGCAGAGTTTCTGATTCAGTAGATCTCATGCAATATATCTGAGGCTTTGAGAGAGGTTTTGCATTTCTAAAAATTCCTAGATGATGTTGTTACATCACAAAGAGACCATATTTTGAGAACCAGTTTTCTAGAATAAACTATCTTTGGCATTATCTGGTGGTAGATCTTTCTTGATTACCTCTGTAATTTTTTTCATGCTCAGGCTTGCTTTCTTTAGATACTCTTTTTTGTTTGTTTGCATTTGCTCTTTCTATTTAATTTTTGCATTGTTTACTTCTCATGGTCCTACCTTTTCTTCCTTAATTCACATTCTGCACTGATGGATGAAGGGAAAATACCTCCTCTTTCTTTTACTTCTCTTCCTGGCCATTTTTTTCTTTGTTTCAAACCACGTGAGACTCGGTTTCCCTCATGCTTCATCTCATGCCATCTCTCAAGGTTCCCTTCTTTCAGGACATCTGTGCCTTAAGGATAGGTTACTTACATATGCCACAGTTGTCAAAAATCCAGGGTCACTTAGCATTTGATATGCTCTTTGGATTGTAGTAACACATTTTTAGGGAATATCTGACTTTTAGATCCTTTTCTGAGTTCTAACTGGTTTCTTGGAACTCATCTTTCTACAAGGGACATTTTTATTATTTTGCATAAATGTATAATTTTATAGTTGCCCACATCAGAGCTTATCTTTGAATTCCCTGCTTATTCACATATCCTCTTGAGATGTCCCTATCAGATTGCATTTTTTTACCGAGTAAAGATTACTTAGGGTTATCTGCATTCTTAGAGATACTACTGTATCCTATCCTTTCTCGATCACTAAAATGTTTTGCAGTTTTAAATAGATATAGATTAGCCCTCAGGAGATCATAACTGTTTATGTTTTTAAGTACCCATTCCCTTTGCTTATGTTGATAATGGACTCCCTATCTATGACAAATCAGAATCACATGATCCAATAGGAGAAGAAAAATTTTCCCTGTACTCTTCAGAGTTCTTAGCTGAGACCCCTGTAATAAAAGACAGATTAACAAGAGAAAAACAATCAGTTTATTAATAGGTGTAACTCACGTGTACATGGGAGACAGGGAGAAATGAGTTAACTCCCAGAGGTGGACCTGAATTTAGACTTCAATACCATGTTAATAGGGAAAGGGGGTGAGGATGTAGGTATCTTAGGAGACACTAAATGATTTTTAGGAAAGATGAATGGCCCTTAGAAGAATAGATGGGAGGTATGATGGTTTGTGACAAAGTTTGCCTGGGTGTAATGTTGAGGTTAGTCTCCGTTCCATGGTAAGAATCAATCCTCTCTGGTTGGTAAAACTGCAGGGAAGGGGTTTTGTGACAATTGAGTTCCTTTTGGAAAATCTCTCTTCAAGGAGATAAGAGGAATTTGGAGAAAACTTCTCCCTGCATTTGTTATTATTCAAGTGTCTATAGCTAAAAATAATCATTATACCAAAGTGGCATATTTTGGGATGGCATATTCTGCTACCCTTCAATCTCATTCCAATTTTGGGTCAAAAGTAGACTATTTCCTCTTGAGCTCCACCTGATTTTCATAGACCAGATTTCACCTCTGTAGCTGACCCCAGTGAATCACCACAAACTGACAGTTCTGTCACTCTGGATCTTGCAGCATGTTTGTTCAGGTGTGTTTCATTGCTAGGGCAACTTGGATTGCCCCCTTCTACCAAGCCAACTTCTGGTCATCCTTCAAGTGTCAGCTTGTACATGACCACCTTTTCACCACAGAGAGACCCTCCATGACACCCAGGCCAAGCTGCTCTGCCATTTGCTCCTGGAGCACCTGTACTTCTCTTTCTGGACACTTTGCACACTGTACTTATGTAACTATTTGTAGTACTATGATGAATAACTCACTCACCTGTGAATTCTCTAGGGGCAGTGTCTGATTTTTGGGTCATTGTAAGTGTTTGGTGTCAATCATAGGGCCTGGTGTCTAGAGGGAGTTCCATGTTTAATGACTGGTGAGTCTATTCATCCTGTGTGCTCTCTGGAATAACACTTTAAAAAAATGGAATTTTCCTTCTAAACTTTCCCATTTGACTGTCCGTGATCACTTTTGCTCTGTGTTTTCTCCTTTGTTTTCATTTCCTAACTCTGCTCAGTTCCTTAGCTTTTCTTCATAAGATATGGTCTCTAGACTTCCTACTGTCCTGACTACCCACTTTGGATGTTCAGTTAACAGCATTCTGGGTATCAGCACAAAACACGTGGAAGTTCTCTCTTCCTCTATTTGAGCATGGTCTTTCTGTAATACACATCAGAACTGCTTTAATGATTTTACCATGTGAGTCACACTGCTGACTAATACTAAAACTCTGATCACTGCAGTGCCTTAGCTATTTGCATGATGTATTTTAACAATACAGGCAATATATGATCATTATACAAAACTAGAAAGTTCAGATGAAAAAAGATAATTTAAAATCACCAAATAATGCCATCATCCAGAAATATCCAATATTAAAATTTTATAACCTTAAATTTTATAATTTTATAAAATTTATAAATTTTATAACCAGGAGCTGTTGTGTGTGTGTGTGTGTGTGTGTGTGTGTGTGTGTGTATTTGTATTTGTGTGTACCATGAGTACATGTGTTCATTTTATATATATATATGTCTGTACTCTGTTATCTATTTCAAAGTCTCTTCATGTTAGTAAATATAATTCAGTTCTGCCTTGAGAAGCAATGTGTATGAATCCAGATGGGCCTGGGCCCTATGTTCCACTATGACTTACTAAGGTATATGACCCTGGGTAGGTTACTTATCTTTTCTGAATTTCTGTTATGTAGTTATATCATGTAATAAATTTTAATAGCTATATAGTTTATAGAGCATATAGCATTTCATTTTATGGCTATGTCAACTTATGGCATCTTTAGATTGTCTCCCCATCCTACAATTTAACTTTTGAACTCTAAAGCTGGATTTCATCTTTTTATATTTGTTAAACTTTATCTTGTTGATATCGACCCAATATTTCAGGCTTTGGGATAATTTAAAAATACTTTTCAATATTTATCTCTTGAATCTATGTGTCATATACAAATTTAATAATCAGACATTTAATCCAATTTACAGATAAAAGCGTTGAACATAGTAAATGTAATAGAGAACTACATGCTTTATCATTGTTATCATTGCAGTAGCACACCCTTGCTGCATTGTCCTGGGGATGTTTTCTTTAAAAAAAATTTTTTTTTAAAGTTTACCAGCTTTGAGAGACAGAGCAGAGCACGAGTGGGGGAGGGGCAGTGAGAGAGGGAGACACAGAATCCGAAGCGGGCTCCATGCTGTGAGCTGTCAGCACAGCGTCTGAAGCGGGGCTCAAACACACAAACTGAGATCATGACCTGAGCTGAAGTTGTATGCTTAACCAACTGAGCCACCCAGGTGCTTCTGTCTTGGGGATGTTAATCCACTAACCAACAGATTTGGTTAAGGTTACTGAGTGTTGAATCAATCCAACTGACTGATATATTTTTATTTATTTTTTTTTAAGTTTATTTATTTTGAGAGAGAGAGGGAGAGAGAGAGCGAGCAGGGGAGGGGCAAAGAGAGAGGGAGAGAGAGAAGCCCATGCAGGCTCCACACTGTCAGCACAGAGCCCAACATGGGGCTCAATCCCATGAACTGCAAAATCAGGACCTGAGCCAAAACCAAGAGCAGGAGGCTCAACCAACTGAGCCACTCAGGCACCTCTGGTATATTCTTGATCAGTCTCTTTTCTCTGGTCCCAAGCAAGGGCAAGAGAAATCCTGCCAGAAGCCCTGATGGAATTTGAAAGCAGTTGACCCTTGAACAGTGCAGACGTTAAGGGCACCAACCACTGCCCCATCCAAAATCTGAGCATAGCTTTTGTCTTCCCCAAAAGTTAACTACGAATAGCCTACTGTTGACTGGAAGGAAGCCTTACTGATAAGGGAAACAGTCAATTACCACATATTTTGCATGTTATATGTATTATATTCTTATAAGAAAGTGAGCTGGAGAAAGGAAAATGTAACTAAGGAAATCATAAGAGAAAATACATTGTATAGTACTGTTCTGTCTTTATTGAGAAAAATACCTGCATGTAGGTGGACCTACACAGTTCAAACCCGTGTTGTTCAAGGGTCAGCTATATATTATCTTTGCGGCTTTCTCAGTATGTCCAGTAAGAGTTTCATAAAAGTAGATAAAGTTAGATTAGTCTGATGAATTTCCAGTGGCCTCATACTGGCTCCTTGAAATTTTGACATTTTTATTAATAATATAGAAGCTATGGATCGGTGATTAAAAACATTAATTTCCTCTGGAAAAGGAAAATCTATAGCAAAAATCCATACCAACATAAAAATATGAGAGATCCATTGCAGCCTTTTTGTTTAGAAAGGGATGGGGGTTGAGGGAAGGTACACTTTGGAAGGAGAAAGGAAAGAAAGGAGAAAAAAGATAGGTTGGAGGATGGGGAGAGTTTTTATTTGCTTCATTATTTTTCCCTGGGGACAGCACTGTATCTCAAAAACTGTAGGAAAGGACATGCCATGGTAGTGCCATGTTCAATAAAGTCATTATAGAACTAGATGCTCATAATGAATGCTGCCCACACATCTTATAAATTGTATGTGTTTACTATTTCATGTTTACCTGGGGTGGTTCACTCTATGCATAATAATTATTATTAGAATAACATAAGACTTTTAAATAATATTGTGGTTATGCTCTCCAAAGCACTCACTCATTATCATTTTTAGTTCTTTAATAGACCTCAGTGAGTTCGTAGGGTACCTCTCAAAAGGGAAAAGAGGCATAGAAAGGCTGATTTTTCCCCAGAGGTTCAGAGCGTGTTATTAGTGGAATTAAGACCATAAACCAGAGGTTATATTAGCAGGATCCTCACCTGGAATTTAGTAGAAGTTCCTCACCTTCTATTCTGGGAGAGTGAGCCAGGCCCAAGTAGCTGGTTCTAGAACATCCAGGATCCAGTTCCCACCTACTTCCATAGCCTCCTTTTCCCACTACTCTCTGTACTTTAGCTCATGTTCAGGAACACTAAGCTGCCAGTAGTTTTCCCCATGCCAATGCTGCTCCATGCCTGTGTGTATATGTCCATCCAAGTAAATGTCTGTGTATGTCCATCCAAGTAAAGAGACCTTCACACCTTTCTTTACCTGGAAGATTCTTACCAGTATCAAACTCTTCCAGGAAGCCCTCTTTGAACCTCTAGATAGGACTTATACATGGTTGTCCTAGCACTTTGGCATCGCAAGGCACTTGATGTTCCAATTCTCTCTTTCTGTGCCTCTCCCCTGCTATAAATTCTCTGTACACCCAGGATGTTACCCGGAGTGAGGGCTCCCATATTGTTTAAGTGGGCTAAACTGACAGGTTGTCTGTACCAAACAGGAGGTGAGGGTCAGTCTAAATCAACGGACAAATAAACACTTTTAGAGCATATTCTCTTTAGAAAGAAATTTGGTTTGATTTTTGAAAATACAATTTTCCGAAGATTACTTTAGCAATAGCCACTGTTTGTGCTGTTATACATCTAATGAGCACTTTGCCCAGGTGGGCAAACATGAGTATTTTTTATCCAGAAGGAACATGGGTTACAATTTCAATGGCTAATGGGTTTAGTAAGGTTCTTTGAGGAAGCAGTTCTGTTTGAATTCAGAAAACTTAAGAGGTTGGAGGAATCTACCAGAAATCGTAGCATTTTGACAATATCTATCTTTTAAAACATTCTGACATCCAAATGACTTGATTAATTTAGATTTTAGTAGGTATGAGGGAGTTTAAAAATATTATACCCACAGGATAATTTATTCATGGAAGATCATTTTATGAGTGATGAATTTCATTCCTTCTTTTCTGGTAGAAATAGAAAAAATGTGGATTGCAGCTGCTAACTTAATAATTTTACTGATAACTAAGAATGGAACAGATCTTGCTGTGAATTATATAATCAGCTTAAAAAGCACTCCATATTCTTTCTGTGACAGAGTATGAAAAACACAAGGCAGAGAATATGGTTATTTGAATTTTTCCCTGCAAAAGCTTAACCACGTTGTATTCAGTAGTATAGTCAGAGAAAGATTGGGTTAGAATGATCAAAACAGCTGCTCACAGAATGTATCTTAATGTCAGTCTTGCGTGGCTTTTCTTTTTCCAGCTAAGGAAATCTAACAGGATATTAAAAAACATATTAACCTACCAAATATGTTTAGATTTTGCTATGCTTCTAAAGAGGCAATATGAGAATATGAGAGCTATGTTTAGCCGAAGGTTTGACCCATAGAATGTGTAGAAAGGGGTCACTTAAATTTGGTTTGAAAGCCACCACTTTTGCATTTGACTGTCTCTAATATCACACTCTTCCAGTCCATTCACCATACAGCTGGTACAGTTATCTTTCTAAAGGCAAATCTGATTATGTGATTCATCTGTTTAAAGCCCATTAGTAGTGAAATCTAGACATCTTAGCCTGGTAGAATATGTCCTCCCTAAAAAGATCTTGTAATAACTGCCCTTAAAATCCATGCTTGAGCTCTAAGGAGCCCTTCCTGGTGCCCAGAACCCCTCAGCCATTGGCTACTTATTATTATTATGCAACCATCCCTGCAGCCTGGAAGGCCTGGTCTCTGTGCAGCCCCCAGGGGAATTGACCAGTGCCTCCTTTGCAACCATAATCTACCTCTACAGCACTGTTCCTCCAAGCTACTCCTAATCTTTTTGTGTGTGCAATAACCCTTCCTCCTTAGACTCTAAGCGCTTATTATCTCTACATGGCACCTGGTTGAATAGATTTATTAATGGATTCGCTGATACCTGGGAGACAAATTGAACATACCTACTCTTAAAAACAGTATCCTTCATGGAAGTTTTGCCAACAATTGTGACGTAAATGTCCTCCAGCTTGGGATGTTTTCCTGAGCTTTTATTTATTACACTTACTGATTTTGTTTTAATGTTGTAGCTGAAAACACTGGAGAGCTGTAGCTTTGGTTTCTAATTTCAATTCTTACTCAAATACTTACATTCTTGCAGAAGAAAATACTTTAGGCTAAGAAAACCAAGGTGGTCAGCAAAATTCTCAATTTTGACCTTATTTTCCCCCCATGAAATGTGTCCTCTGTTAACCTTAAAAAAAACCTGCTAGTTATTTTACCAGCAAAAATGGGTTTATTCAGGAATAAAAGAGAAGTGCAATCCAGAACAAATAAGCTGTGGCAAATGGTAGGTGAGTCTGGAGAACAAAAGTTGGGAAGGCTGTTAGAAATTCAAAGCCTATTGGAGTAAACTGGGAGTTTGAAATACAGTGGCCTGTCATTGGCTGAGCTATGGCGGGGTGGGGATAAGGAAAGCATTTCTTCCTTCCACTGGGATAGTATAGTAGTATCCACATGCAAGGTCAAGTTTCTGTAAGATCAAATCCATCCCTTCCTGGTGGGTCTGCAATTGACTAAGAGTCGTGGGGGTACGAGGGGGGGGGATCTCCCCCTGCTCTAGCCTCCGACTCCATTTTAATGAGGTTTCCCCTTATTAATTTTCACACTTCCAAAATGTGCCCATTCACCCATTTTGTCCTCCACTGGTGTTTTGGGATGGGTTTAGGATTTGGGGGAGATGAAATATGATAGGAAAGGTATCACCATTTTTAGCTAGATTCCTAACGATTTACAGTGCTTCAGTGTTATTTTGTTCCTTGAGCTGTCACTAATCTTGATTACGGGATGATTGTTGTGTCTGAGTTACTTCAATGACAAAGTCATAGATTAGCATGTTAGGTATCATGTATAGTTATAGAATCAGTCATTGCTATTGTCTACAGGCTTAAGAATGGATACCATTCCTGGGCATAAATAGAATCTTAAAGTGTTGAGTTAATTTTGCTTATCTTCCTTTTATTTATTCATTATTATTATTTTTTTAATGTTTATTTTTGAGAGAGAATGAGCTGGGGAGGAGCAGAAGGGGGTGGGGGGTGGGGTGGACAGAAGATCCAAAGCGGACTCTGGGCTGACAGCAGAGAACCTGATGCGGGGCTCAGACTCACAAACCGAGATCATGACCTGAGCTGAAGTCAAGACGCTTAACTGACGGAGCCACGCAGGTGCCCCATCTCCCTTTTATTTTTAAAGTTGAGAAAGCTGAAGTCCAGAATCTTAAGTCACTTATCTAGGATTTCATGGCAAATCCAGAGAAACACTGAGTCCCATGCAAAGCATTTCCAAATGACTCCCCTTCCTTTTATATTTGAAGATCTTCCCTTGGCACCACAGGGCAGGGACTATTCAGGAGGTTCCAGCTTGGAGCTGGGAGTTACACTGCAGCTTGCTCTCCGTTGATTTTTTTATTGTCCCCTGTACAACAGTGCCACATGAGTAATTAGGCCTCAATCAACTAAGAGATTGAAGCACAAAACTGCCTTATTAAGTTCTGGCTTTGGGGCACCTCGGTGGCTCAGTCAGTTAAGCATCCGACTCTTTTTTTTTTTTTTTTTTAATTTTTTTTTCAACGTTTTTTATTTATTTTTGGGACAGAGAGAGACAGAGCATGAACGGGGGAGGGGCAGAGAGAGAGGGAGACACAGAATCGGAAACAGGCTCCAGGCTCCGGGCCATCAGCCCAGAGCCCGACGCGGGGCTCGAACTCACGGACCGCGAGATCGTGACCTGGCTGAAGTCGGACGCTTAACCGACTGCGCCACCCAGGCGCCCCAAGCATCCGACTCTTGATTTAGTTTAGGCTCAGGTCATGATCTCATGATTTGTGGGTTCAAGCCCTGTGTTGGGCTCTGTGCTGACAGCATGGAGTCTGCTTGAGATTCTCTCTCTCTCTCTCTCTCTCTCTCTCTCTCTCTCTCCTCATTTCTCTCCGCTCCTCCCCCATGTGCTCATGTTCTCTCTCTCTCTCTAAATAAATACATAAAATATGTAAAAAATAAAATATATAAAAAAATAAACTTAAAAAAAAGTTCTAGCTTTATCAAAGTGTCTATACACTTTAAGGGGATGACTTGAAAGTGTCCCAAACGCTGTTTTCCTACATGAATTACTAGAAACTTCCGTGAGTGAGTGAAATCTGTAATTACTTCTGTTGGCAGGTGTGCCTGTTGTGTCCCCCTATGGCTTTTGAGACTCCATATTGAGCAGGGTCAGCGTGGGTAGCAACATGGAGCTACAGATAGGTTCACAACAGACCAGGGAGGGAAAACAACCTCAGAGACAGATGCAAATAGTCCTGGGAGTCCTTTCCAAATATATCTCCACACCAATCTCTGCCTGGCACCTAGCTGGCATTCTTCTTCAATAGGTCAACTATTGTTGCTAGGTGGCTTTAATCATTTTGCAATTTCAAGTAAAAAAAAAAAAGTAATACAGTAGCTTTGTGTCAGCTTCCTGCCTTTTATTCATAGCTGGAAGGACATAAAACGTTCTTGAAAAATGCCCAGCCTTGGAAAACCTTGCAGGAAGGTAGTCCTTTCAATCATGAAAGTATTTCAAATAGCAGCTTTGTCAGCCTTCTTGCTATGAGCGGACAATGGATAGGGTTGGGGGAGGGGAAAAGAACAGCCTTTAATTATACTTCCAGAACACTTCAAGGGAAGGAACTATATATTTTTGTTTTATCTATCTATTATCTATCTATCTATCTATCTATCTATCTATGGAACTATACATTTTTGTTTTATCTATCTATCCATCCATCCATCCATCCATCCATCCATCCATCCATCCTTGAGAGACACAGAGTATGAGTGGGGGAAGGTCAGAGAGCAAGGGAGACACAGAATCCCAAGCAGGCTCCAGGCTCTGAGCTGTCAGCACAGAGCCCCACGTGGGGCTGGAACCTACAAACTGCGAGATCATGACCTGACTGAAGTCAGACGCTTAACTGACTGAGCCACCCAGGCACCCCAAGAATTATCTTCTTTGTTCTTCTCTAGTCTCCTATAAAACATTCTCTGTAAAGCTATCTACTTTTTTTGGGGGGGGGTTACTTTCCATCCTACTTCTGTGCGACCCAACCCTTCAAGTACCTCTCTAGCTGTCCTAATATTGGCTCCTTCAGGGCACCCCAGACCTCCTGACAGGCCAGACCCCCTGACATACCATTTCTCCTTGTTCAGTACTCAGCTCCTTAAAAGTGTGGTACACGCTTGCCACCATCCCTCCCAGTGACCTGTTAATTCTGCTAAGTTTGGCTGAAACTCATTGAGGATGAATATCTGAGCTCTTTCAAAGGGACAAAGAATACTCCCTGGCAAGGGGGTTTCTAATATTTGCTTATTGTAGGGATATAACTGAGAAGTGGTTTCTCTAATTATGATGATTTGGATTTGACAATTGTCACAGACAAAAGTCTTCTTTCTCTCCAGGCTTGAGGAACCCTTCTCTTCCCCTTTACTTTTCTTAATTTTGCCTCTTACATTCAGCCCCCACAGCACCTCCTCCATGAAGGTTATTCTACTTTACTCCTGTTTCCCTTGATGCTTGTTTAATTTTCTTACTACAATTACAGGAGGCAACTTGGTAGCACATGTTTTACCTTAAAAAAAATCTCAGCATCTATGGGGCGCCTGGGTGGCTCAGTCGGTTAAGTGTCAGACTCTTGATTTTGGCCCAGGTCACCATATCAAGGTTTGTGAGATGAATCCCCGAGTTGGGCTGTGTGCTGACAGTTTGGGGCCTGCCTGGGAGTCTCTCTCTGCCCCTCCCCCTCTGGTGCTCTCCCTCAAAATAAATAAACATTAAAAAAATACTTAGCATCTAATTCAGGGCTGGGCACACAGTAGGTAATTAATAAATACTCAATTGACTAAACTGTTACGGACATATGAGGGACTCTAACTCTTTTGACTAAATCTGATTGTCATTTTATTAAGGACTCTGAATGTCCACAATAGGACATTCATCATGCTAATTTACTTGACTACCTTTTCTTCCCACAGGAGATTTAGCTATTACAATAAGAGGCCCTTTGCATCTTTATGACTGCCTTTTTGATCCATATATTGATTTTAAGGTTTGTTTGTTGGACACATCACTATATTCCTTACTGTATAAAGAAGACCATCCTCATTGTGAGTTACTGTTTCAGAATCAGGAAACATGATGGATAGACAAAAGGACTGACTAGGTAACAGAGCGTCTCTGAAAGATATTGCGGGAAGCATAACAAAAATTCAGGGTAAAAGGCTTGCATATTTTGTCGACCTTTTAGAACTCATTAACATTCATCTTTGGAGTGTGTGTGTGTGTGTGTGTGTGTGTATGTGTGTGTGTTTGCACTGAGACCAGGCTTGCTAATAATCCTACATGTAACTAGAAGCAGAAGCAAGGTTAAAACTACTACCGTGATGCTTTCCTCTTTGGTTTCTCTCTTTCTCTCAAAAAATTTTTTTCGTATGAAGTACAATTGCTTTTAATTCCAAATTACATGACTCCCTCAAGGGATTTGTCAAAATGACAACAATAACAAGAAAAGGTTGGTCTGGGGGCAATTTGAATATAAAAACAGTAAAAATCCGAAAGCAATTCAGAGCCATGCCTCTGTGGGTAGAATTGCAAACAAACTGAATTTGGTTGAATTTTTGCGTGATTACCAGGATCTAAAGATGCTCACTCTGTCACATATTTTCTTAAAGTAAACTGGTCAAAGTGCCTGTGAAATTCTATTAAGCTTTTATCCAAATCTAAGTAGACAACCTCCTTGTTTAGTGAGCCTTTTACCTCAAATTTGAGGTTGCCTTCTACCAAACTAGTAAAAATGGAACACGACTCGTGCTAGACACTCAACACCCTTCACGTGGTGTGTTTTTTTAATTCTTTTTTACTATGAGTTATGTAGTCCATGTTATCATGCCGGAAGCTTCCTTAACCTTTTTTTATGTTATGATAGGGACCCTCTATCTTTGGGATCTCATACCACTCCTTACAATGGTGACTCCTTGAGAAATGAAAAATGTGTGACCGTGTGTGTCTTTATTCTACCCTTATGCTGGGCTGATAATTTTGCCATTATGAATTACCAGGTCCAGACTTTTAGGATGAAAATTATTTTTCATTAGAAATTTGAAGGCATCACTCCATTATCTTCTAGCTTCCAAAGTTAATGTTGAGAATATGATGTCAATTTTCCTAATTCTTTGTATGGGGACTTATTTCTTGTTCTACCTCCTGGAATTTTTAAGTATATGGTGTGGATCTTCATTGGTTTTTCGACACATTTTCAAGGACTTTTCAATTTGGAGACTCACATCATTCAGTTCTGAGAACTGTTTTTTAAAATAGTATTTCTTTGATAATTTCCAGATAGACTGCTTTTTGGTCTTTATTACTAAAACTCCTGTTAGTCAGTGTTTTTAAGTTTATTTATTTATTTTGTGAGAAAGAGAGGGAGAGTGAGAGTACTGGGGAGGGGCAGGGAGAGAAAGGGAGAGAAAGAATCCCAAGCAGGCTCTGTGCTGTCAGTGCAGAGCCTGACATGGGCTCCACCCCACAAACCGTGAGATCATGACCTGAGCGGAAAGAAAGTCTGTCGCTTAACTGACTGAGCCACCCAGGCACCCCCCTATTAGTCAGGTTTTGGACCATGGATTTTCTAAATTACCCATCTCTTTTTTTGTTTGTTTATAAGCCCTTTCTTTGTCTTTTTGTACCTTTTTGGGACAAATTTCCTTGTTTTCAATCTTCTTATTCCCTTATTTGATTAAAAAAATTTACTTTCATATCTTTGATTGTAAAGAACTCTGTTTTATTCTTTTATGATTTTTCTTTTATGACACTTTGTTCTTAATTCATGGATCAATAATGTCTTATATCTACAATGATATCAGGGATCGATTGTTTGAAATGTTCATTTTTGTTACCTTTTTTTAACCCTCAATTTTATTCTTTCTCAGTTGGAGACTTCTCAGATGCTTGGCAATTCTTGCTTGTCCCCTCATGTTCGTGCTTCAACACTGATGAGAAGCTTTGTGGGAAAAGTGGGTTTGTTGATTGCCCAGCTTTTCTGTGACCAGCCACGTTATTCTTGGCTAGGAACCAAGTCACTACGTGCACATCTTTTCCTCATTTCTTTAGAGCAGGATTCTCCAGTCTCCCTTCAAGGAAGCATAAACCTGGCTGTTGACGTCACAGAGCTGGCAGGAGGAAGGCATGGATGTCTCAGTGTTTTCTCACTCCCACCTTCTGCGGTCCCCGATGTCCTGGAGTCCTGAGATTCTCAGACTACATTTTTCCATAGAATGTTTCTCAACACTCCTGTGGGAATGAGGGATGGGTAATCATCGAATAGGTTGGTTTGGAGGTTGGGATGCGGAAGAATAAATATTCCTTATAGAGACTTTCAAAATATCCCCCCGTTTTCAACCTTCTTACTCCAGTATATAATTTCCTTACATTCTATCTGGTGCTTCCAACTGCTGAGCTTTTTCTAGGCTCTGCAGCGGAAACTGGAGCCCATAGGTGCCCTCCTTTAGTAGTATTTGGGTTTCACTTTCCTCTTCTATGAAGATTTTTGGCTGCATCTCATTCCTTTTTGGGAATAAGGTTTGGGGTATGTCTACTGAAACTATTTGACCTTAAAAAAAGATTGTTCTTACTGAGAAGCCTTATGGTTATATATGGAATAGATCGGTGTATAGGTTATAGATACCTCAACTAGAAGTAATTTAGAAAATCTATGAGGTTCAAGGTGTCTGGTTGGCTCAGTTGGTTGAGTATCTGACTATTGATTTTAGCTCAGGTCATGATCCCAGGGTTGTGGGATCAAGCCCCATGTTGGGCTTCACACTGAGCATGGAGGCTGTGTGGGATTCTTTCTCTTCTGTACATTCTCTCTCCCTCTCTCTCTCTCTCTTTCTCTCTCTCTCTCTCTCTCTCTCTCTCTCTCTCTCTCTCTCCCTCCCTCCCTCCCTCCCTCCCTCCCTCCCTCCCTCCCTCCCTCTCTCTCTCCAAAACAAAACAAAACAAAACAGAACAAAATCCATGAGGTTCAAAATCCGACCAATTGGAGTTTCAGCAGGGAGGATTAATCAAAAAAGTCTGTATGGAAATTATCACAGGATAATGAAATGAAGGTCAGCATTATGGTGCTTTAGTGTATTTATGATGGAGTTGTTCTCTGTGTCTCCTGTATCTTCAGAGATAGGGCTATGTAAACAGGCAACCTAACTGGAAACACAGATATATACACTGAGAGATGTACACTATTCACATGTCATGATGAATGCTTTTTCTGTAGTGAGTTATATAGGAAGACCCCTGAAGGAATGGGATCATGATGGGCATAGATGGGAAAGTAGGTGGCGGTGGGGGGCATATGATGATGGCTCTAACACTGTGGTTTCTAGCTAGACAGGGTGCTGCCTGGTGGCTCCAGGTGTCAGTGTGGGTGAAAAATGGTGCTTTCTTGGGGATGGAGGGGTGCCACCAACACGATTCCCCAAATGGCCCCAGATCCCAGAAGTGTGCTTGTTGTCATACTGGGCTATTGTGAAAAATCTAGGACATCCTTCCCATGATCAGCCCAAAGATAATTTAAAAAGCATTTTAGGGTACAAAAAAGCAAACTTCAAAATATGTTTGAAAGAGAAATTATTTCCAGTAGAGTTTACAAATACTGTGCATGACATATGAAGTTAAAATTCTGATCACAAAAACCTTATACAAATGCATTCTTTCATCCCAACTTAATCTGTAGTGATTGGCAGTTCTTCGTAACAGATCATGAATCTTCATGCAACAGGGTGATGTTAGAGGCGAGAGAGAACATCCTGTTTGGTTTTATTTCACTGAGTAGAGCTACGTGACGTTGCTATTTCCAAAGAGTGGCCATCTTCTGCGTGCTTTGTTGCAGACAGCCTTTCTGGCTGCAGTGATTTAGGGGCATCTGAGAGCTGAGTTTGAAAGTGCACTAATACACCATCAGGCAAGTGCCGAACATGACGTCTTCTGAGGCTGGTTTCATTTTGTAGGTTGTGTGCAAGGTGAATTTCAATTGATTCGCCGGATCTACCTGCCTATGTATGTATCTAGGAGATAGGACTAAGCCAGAAATGCTTGAATCAACTTAACACTTGTTCAGGCAAATCAACTTAAAGATAATTGTCCCAGTTCAAATCTGTGACTTGATTGGACTGGACTGCTGAAGGAGAAGCTGAGGGAGTGCACTGCGCAGGCTGGGTCTTCTGGTTTACCTCAGGTGGCTCATTAGCAGGGCTGGAGCACACCCCTTTCGACATCATCTTTCTGTGTGTGTTTGGAGAGGCTGGGACCTGAACAGATGGCCTCGATGTGGGCTCCCATGACTACCAGGCATGCCAAGCAGGCAGATGAGTGATCTGGCTTGTTCCTTCTCTTTTAAATTGCTGTCAGCCAGGGAAAAGTGGTGAAAATAAATCAATGGCTCCCTCCTCCAGACCCAGCGTGTACCTTTCAGTCATCAAAATAAGAAACATCCTGTGGTGGCTGTTGGGTGATTTCTCTGATAGGAAGAGCCCTTCACACACTGGAGATTAACATAACAAATGGCCAAATTGTGTCTCAGAAAGGACATTTTTTTTTGTCAGGGACCAAATGTTGGCACTGAATGGACAACAGCAGGTTTGGAGGGAGCATTGTTTATTCACTCCCAGACTCTTTGTGTCCTTTGTGACTGGGTTCAGTATTTTTGGTAACTGGTTGGTAACTGTTTACATCTCCCATCATTAGAACACAGGAAATCATCAACAGGAATCATGCTGAATATCTCTGGCAGTGCCTTTGTGTTCCTACTGTACTAAGGCCTTTTCTTGTGTAACTTCCATCTTTCTGATTCTCACTGAGTTCAAAGGAAACTGTATAGCAAGGGACTCAGTTTAAGGCCAACGATGTAAACTTCAGTTCCTTTGTAATCTTCAAATATTAACAAATTGACCCTGAGCCTGGCAACGTTTTAGAATCGCACATCAAAAAGTTGGTCCTGGATCAGGACAGTGTGGGATCTTTCATTTTTTAAACTTTGAGAATCATTGCATGATTAAATGCTAATCATTGATATATTAACAAGTTGACCCTGAACTAGACAGTTTCTAAGGCTTAGTTTCCCTTCATTTGGAATAAAGACCCACCTACCTTGTTTACAAATCTATGCCTCATATTCTCACAGATGCAAATTGATTTTCTAGCTATAAATCATGGACCTTGATGTGTTTTCAAACAATAAACATTTCACATATGCGAGAGCCACGTTGGGTTAAGGTAGAAGGGAAGTTTAACTTTTTGGAATGAATCTGATATATATATGGCTTCTCAAATTTGAAAGCTTCATATGGCCCGTGGGTGGCATGTTGGATATCCCAAGACTTACTTAGTGCAGTATGATAATCTAGTTCCTAAATTTTACATAGCTTGACACATAGAACTGGTAATGTTTCTAGAAATACCATAAATAGAAATATCTTCATAAGACCTTTGTGTTGTAATCTGCTTTAAGTTGTCTCACTATTTAGCTAGAAGCATTATGGGACAGTCAGGTCAGAGATTTCAAAGTGGGTCTTCTGGCCTCATTTCTGATTTGGTTATAACTGAGTTGTTTCTTGAGAAATATCACTTATAATGTCTCTTCACTAATGCTTAAAATATATATGCAAAGTAAAACTGTCTAACTTGGGAGGCTTTGGGGGGGTTCTTTATAAAAGGTAAGGAGCTTATATGTAAAAATTATTATTAATGACTGAAATACTTAGAACTGTCAAGTAGGATGGCAACATTTCTACCAGTGCTCGAGAAGAGACAGGTCTGCTGTGAGTTAGTCATCATCTGTGGATGATGTATTTGAGGACATGATGCACAGCAGTTGAATTTATAAAAAAAAAATGTTGGTAAAGCTCTTTTGGAGAAGTCGTGGATTGCAGCCTTAAATTCTGGGAAAATGGAATTTTCCCTTAGCTTTACAAATGTGGCAGAAGGGATCCTCACTGTTTTGCATTTTTGGACTCTCATTAATGCCACATACACACACACGCACGCACACACACATACATACACAAGTGAATAAAATCTGTGATAATTAAAAATGTTACCTCAGATTTAAGACACATTTAAAAAATATTAGCATACAATGGCATCTCAAAATAATGGTTGTTTCACTTCTGCTTCACATATGCATTTTCTTTGGGGTAATGGGCTCTTTTTTTCAAATATTTATTTTTTTCTTTTCCTTTTTCTTTTTAAGTATTGTATTTTTAAGTAATCTCTACACCCAGTGTGGGGCTTGAACTTACAATCCTGATATCCAGAGTCACATGCTCTTCCAAATGAGCCAGCCAGGTGTCCCTATTTATTTTCTATTTATGGAAATAGAATGTGCCCTTTAGGCCTTGATATCTCAGAACATCCCTGTGAGTCTTAGTGCAAAAAACTTAGAAAATCTCTCTTCTATTTTTTCCTACCCTCCAAATGACAGTCAGCCACCTCACATGCTTGTAAGTTGGTGGAGCCTCCCGATTGTGATGTAAGTACAAAGATGAGGAAAATGAGACCAAAGAGGTGAAGGAGCTCATTCAAGGAGTATTTGGGCAGAACCGTGACCAGAATTCAGGTCACTTAGTTCAGTTCTCGCACAAATATTTATTATACCGGATGCCGCGCTCGTTGCTATTTCTGTGACCTTTCTATTCCATTATGCTGCCTGCCTGTCTCCTCTGGGGGATTTGATCTGTGGAAGTTACTCTTCTTTCCACAGGGAAGCGTTTTCTTAGTGCCCCTTCTCCTCACATAAGCTCAGCGGACCTCCTCGGTTTCCTCGTTCATAAATCAAGGATGTTGTGCTACCAGCTCCAGACTTTCTTGATGCTCTCCATCACCCTTTAATCAATTATACATGAAAAACACATTTCAACCCTGAAAATCCTTCATTGTGCATTTCATGTAGCTATGTTCATCACACTGTGTTTTGCTTATTTCTGCTTCACCTTGTTCTTGAAGATGGCATGAGAAATAATGCTGCAACGTCCCTCTCTGATGCAGTGATTAAAGGAAGGGTTCAGTTATTTTAAACAGTTGAGTGCATTTTGCTTTGGGTCCCATGTTGTGAACAAGCCAGGCTTCGTATCACTGTCCTGATTTTCTGTGCCATTTCGGGTGTGTGTGCAGGCACACATCAGCAGCATCATGAGCCATTGTCCTCAGGGCCTAGTGAAATGTGAATGTATAATAATGAGGCAAAAGTTTAGCTAATAAATACAAGCTGATGAGGCACATATGTGATGGAGTAGAATGACATTTGTATTCAGGGCCCAAGGTACTGGGATTATGCCAACATCTCTGTTAAATTGCATAAACTGGAACTATGTCTTTTTGGTGCCTTGGGATATTAAAGTATTAGAAAACAGACCAGTTCAGAATATAATCATTCGAACTGCTTTGTATCTTCTGATAGGGGATAATGTTCAAAGGTGGCCGTTTGTCTGTAGGTTGTTTGCTATGTTCCAAGGATTTTGCTGACTGTTTTACATAGAACATTTTGTTTACTCGTTTGAATGATGCTGTGGCACAGTTGATTATCCACATTTTACAAAAAATAACACTGAGCTGCAGCAAGGTGAAACGACATGTCCAAGCACTCGATGCTGCTGTTTTAAATTGAGGACGGTGTGCTTCCAAATCCTCACTCTTAATCACTTTGCTGTAATTCTCCCCAACCCACTCATTTATTCACCACATGTTTATTGGCACATTACTGCTTGGGATGCCAGGAAAGCAGAGAATAAAGTAGACAATCCTGATCTTATGGGACTGTTGTTCTTACAGGTGAGAAGGTGAGTGAAGAAGTGGGTGGAATGTTGAGGATGCCACATGAGAAGGCATGGTGACAGGAGCTCAGAGAACAGAGAAGCAGAGGAGGGAGTCGGAAGTGATGGGCCTGCACATGGTACTTTTGAGTAAGGCAGTTGGGAAGGCCTTGCTGAGAAGGTCACACTGGAGCAGAGGCATGGAAACCAGGGAGAGATCGGAACCAGAGGGAGCAGCAGTAGAGACAACTACTTGGAGTCATGGGCCAACAAATTGGTCTTGGGTCAGGAAGGGTGTGAGATCTTTTATTTGTGAAGATTTTATTTTTTATCAGTGTGTGATCAATCGCTAAATGTGACAGTGTAGTAGAGAAGGGAAGTTGGCTGCTGATGCAGGAGTGAGATGGGAGAATTGATCCCCCCAGTGTTCCAGAGCAGAGGAGATGGGATGGGGCCTAGTCCGGAAGGGGGCATCTTGATCTCAGATCAGAACGTGGAAAATAGGAGGGAAGCATGGTGCTGGCCGACCGAGGGATGAATGTGTAGGGGTCGAGGGCCTTCTCTTCTGATTGCTCCTGTTTCCTCATGGAAATGGCGAAGTCAGATCTTGAGCTGAGGGTGCGGATGGGGAGGCTATGTTGGAAGCCCGAGGAGGGAACAGCGAGAGCTGTCCTCTGGAAGAGTGGGAGAGTGACCAGAGCACATCTCCACAGTTTCATTGCCTGCCAGGTTTAGGGTCCCCTTGGGGTTTGCGGTTGTGCATTTAGAGTGTTATTTCTGGGGCAAGCATGCATCTCACCGGATCAGGATGCACAGAGCAGATGGGAAGTTGGGTTTAAATGTGGTCAGGGTTTTGCTGGAAGAGTGTAATAAAGAGGTCTACAATGTGGCCGAGAACTCTGATGGTAAATTGGTCTTCTTCTTCTTTTTTTTTTTTTTAGCAGTCATTCTGAATGTTGTGAGATGCATTCTTACAGGAAATCCCTTGCCTTCCCCAAAGCAGCCATTTCTCCCTGAGGAGAAGGGCCAGTCTTTGCCTAAGTCCACATAGGGAAGGGCCAGAGTGCTGTTTTTGTATAAATTATGTAGTCCAAACTTTTTAAAATCTTCACTTGAATACTTGTTCTTTTTGTTTTATTTTGAATGGTCTGCCATCATGGTCCTTCTTTTAATTTCCCCAACTTGAAATGTAGAAGGCTTTTGGTCTCCCTGGGAGTAGGGTTGAGGTGTAGAGGCAGTCAGGGCTCACCTGTACACTGACTTGAGACCAGTTCAATAAAGTGTACACTTAAAGAAAAAAAAAAAAGAGGTAATAATTATGAAATTGAAGCTGGAAAGGTAGGAAGTGAGGATGTGGAGGGTGGGTGATGAGATTCATGGAATGTAAGCCCTGGGAGGGCCTGAGGGTGAGGGACTGAGGTGGGAAAAAGGAGCTGGCAGTGGGATGCTTGATGGTGAAGTCTTCCTGGCTAGAAACATAGGTCTGAGCAACTGAGGTGGGGTGGGGAGCAAAGTCATTGGGGGAAAAGGTGCAAGGGCCTGAAAGACCACAGTTACCTGGAAAGGGAAGTCACCAATAATTATTTCAAATTTTCTTTTTTTAAAAATATTTTATTTTTTAAGTTTACTTATTCTGAGAGAGACAGAGAGAGAGAGAGAGAGAGAGAGAGAGAGTAGGGGAGGGGCAGAGTGAGAGGGAGAGAGAGAATCCCAAGCAGGGTCCTCACCATCAGCACAGAGTGATTGGGGGCTCGATCTCACAAACTGTGAGATCATGAGCTGAGCCAAGATCAAGAGTTGGATGCTTAAAGCACTGATGCTTAAATCTCTAAATCAGCCACCTGAAAAGGTGCCCCAATTTCAGGTTTTCTTGAGATTGATGGCAAGTTAAAAAGTTAACTCCAACAACAGAGGAGTCATGGCCACGGGTCAGCAATGATTATATGGAGCAGGTTGTCGATACATTTTAAGGGAGAACAGTCTGCTCACACTGAGTCTCGCTCACAAGCCATCCTGAGGAGCTGTGGGTCTTTTGGGAAGGGAGGGAAGGTAGAATCATCTGGCAGAGAGGAGAACACCAACCTTGCTTTTGGCACCTTCCTTTGGATGGTGCGTAAAAGGAAGCAGCCTTCACTCCCAGGGCTAAGAAGGAGTGGAGCCCTCAGAGGAGAGCCAGCTCTCAGTCTGGAGCAAAAAGCTAAGTGGGAAGAGTCAGAGAAGGGTTTGAGCAAGGAGGGGTTGTGCTCATCAGCACGGATACTGAGCTAGGGTGGACACAGTGGAAGAGTTTCTGGAGTTGGGGCATGGTGGGTAGGGCCACCAGGTGGAGAGCCGGGTGGGATGGCAGTCCCAGAGACGGAATGAACTGGAAGTCCTGGGCTTCCTAAACGTGGAAAATCAAATTAGGTGCCATGGCTCCAGGCAGATGGCAGTGGTGAGGCTGGGTGTGATGAGAGGAGGGAGGGAGGTCTGTCAAGAGCATATAGGCTTTGGGGTTTTCCTGTTACTGCAAGCAAGGGTGTTAAGGCTTGTTGAAAATCAGTTTCACTTGGAGCACCAGGATATCTGGAATGCTCTTCTAACTCCTAGAACATGAGCAGTGTTAGAGAGCACTCTTAATTTATACCAGGCATTTATACCAAGGACCTTGTTTTCTTCATTTGTGAGGACGCCCAGCTGTGCAACTGCAGATCTCTCCCCTGTAGCACTCTGTGCTCACAAAGGAAGAAAATCACAAAGGATAACAAACGTACGACAATTAACTGCAAACCTATTATCTATAAGGGGAGGGGGGCACGGGGGAGGGGAGAGATAACAACATATTTAGAGGTCAGTTTACCTAGAAATATGGAAGACAGAACATTCAATCTGGGGGACAGATTTCACCCATTTTTGTCAGACCATTAACAGAGTTTTACAGCCACCTGCAAAGAATGATTTTGGGGAAGCTCTGTAGCACTTTTCACAATTTCACATATGGTACATGTTCAAAACACTTGTTATTGTTTTCATTTTTTGTTGTTTTTTTCTCTTTCTTTCTTTCTTTCGAGAGAGAGGATGCAAGTGAGCGAGGGGCAGAGAGAGAGGGAGAGAGAGAGAGAGGCTCTGCACTGTCAGCGTGGAGCCCAAAGGGGCACTCGATCTCATCCAGTGTGGGGCTTGAACTCAAGAACTGTGAGATCATGACCTAAGCTGGTCTGATGCTTAACTGACTGAGCCACCCAGGTGCCCCCAAAGTATCAAAATACTTTTGATCAATAAATGAATAGATGAATGGATTGATAAAGTCCTTGTGAAAGTCTTCAACTTTTAAGATTATTAACTTGAATAAATGGCAAACATTTCTTGATGTTACAATTCAAGTATAGAATGAAGCAGTTGAACTTCATTGCCTTCAACTCTAGAAGGGGGAATGGACAACAGGAGACAGGAGACTCTCTGATTGGTGAAAATAGGGAGGAAGCTCAGGAAATGTCCTCTTAACTTGTTACCCATGTTGGTGAAGAGAGGCTCTTCCTGGGTCATAGATCCTTGGATCACATCCTGGTGGCTGTTCTAGATCTTTTTGTTGATCCTTCCAGTTGCCTTTATGCTGCCTTTTGCTATTTATTTATTTATTTATTTATTTATTTATTTATTCATTCATTCATTTATTTATTTATTTATTTATTTATTTATTTATTTATTTGGAAATCAGCCCAATCTCTGTTCTCAGGGTAAGTACCGTTGTACTATCAGATAAAAGACCATATAAAAGACATTTATAGAAGTGACTTGGCTACCTGGACATATTTATTTAAATTAAGAGAATCATTTTAGTTGGAGACATCTCAGTAATTTCACAGACACTTTGCCATACACCATAGATTGATACAAGAGCTTCTATGAGATAACCATAATTACTAGTGTTGATTTTGAAGTGCCTTCATGTTCTCAGCAGCTCCCCTCCTTACCCCTCTCCTCCCAAATAGTCTGAACCTTTGGATTGTAACAGACATATCACAAAGCAGCCAAATATGAGGGGTTGTGTGCACAATTTTGTATTAACATCAATGTTGCTGAAGGCAAAGAAATAATTTATGTGATTTTGGAGGACCCGGAAGGCTTCCTAAGCTGGCATGCGGATTGCCTGGCATTCTTCGACTTTATTTTGATGAAGATTCCTTGAAATGTGAGCACAGATGCTGGGAGGCTAATTATCTACTTAACTTTCTTTAGTTGGAGCCTTTAGATTTTGCTGTGTTTATCCTAGGCTAGGTTGACCTATTATTATGGTTTAACAGAAACTTGAGGTCCACCGTGTGTGGAGGAATGATTGGGATTATTACCCTGACTTTTTGTTCCATTCACCTTCTACGGGTGTGTAGTTTATCTGTTTTAGTCTTTACTAAAGTCTTTACTTTAGACTTCTTTTCTAGTCACAATCTCTAGGACCCAGGACCATTCATTCCCTTAGTGTTTTCTCCCTTCCCGTTTTTATTTAAAATGTAGGATTTATGTAGCATATCGAATTTAAAATACTTTATAGTCACTTTGAGTGGTTTTCTTGTGTGCCTGTCCCTCCTGTTACCCAACCCTGCTTCATAACCAATGTGATGAGAGTTGAGTACTTTTGCCTCCTGTCGGCGATGAGAAGACAGTGCTAGGTATGCCTGTTCCCCACCTGTTGGCTAATCATTAACTTGTCCCCGGACAATAACTTACAAGTCTAAAGAAATCATTAGAAGGGGGTCAATATTCTTCTTTAAGTTTTTATTTATTTCCCTGTAACTTAGACTATGCAGTAATTCTCTCCTAAGTTTGGCCTGATTATACTGAGTTTTTGTTTTGTTTTGTTTTGTTTTTGTTTTTGTTTTGGCATTGTGAAAGTTTGTAGCTCTAGCATGTTAAATGACATTAAAAAATATTTTCATTGCCCTAATTTCAGTGAAGTTTCTATTCTTCAATCATTTGCATTTGATATGTTGATTATTTGCTCCGAGCCTCTGGGCTTATTCTTTACGTTTTGCATTTGTTATTTGTGATTATGCTCTAAAACTTGAATTAAACAATACTCTGAGTGGCTGCGGATCATTTCACACTTCAGTCCCATTAACAATAGTGAGTATAAGTTTCCTTTTCTCTCAAGAAAGCCCAACCAAACGTACAAGGACTATTTTTTTTTATTTTGTTTTATTTTGTTTTTGCTTTGAAGCATCACCTGTGGCCGTTGGAGCAAGTATGAAAAAAAATTGGCATTTTAGATTTATTGAATACTCTCTGTTTGTTTACACTAAGTACTGTTTATATACACTCAGCGTGCACCAATGAACAGGTGGACGAAAGCAAAAAAAAAAAGATCTGCTCCATTGAGCCTATATTCAATTTGGAGTAGGCATCTGGTGGGGGGAGGTGGGGATAGGCAAAATGAAAAGCAAACATAGTAAAGTACAGTATCTGGTGTGATACAGGATGGCAGAGTTATGAAACAAAGGAAAGCAGGGTAGGTAGGATTAGGAGTGCTGAGTGAGGATGAGGTGGTAAATTTTTAATTTTTTAAAAAGTTTATTTACTTGCTTAAATTTTAATGTTTGTTTATTTTTGAGAGACTTTGAGCGAGAGCAGGAGAGGGGCAGAGAGAGAGGGAGAGAGAATCTCAAGCAGGCTCCACACTGTCAGCCCAGAGCCCGACGCAGACCTGAACTCATGAACTGCGAGATCGTGACCTGAGCCAAAGTTGACGCTTAACCAACTGCGCCCCACAAAGTTTGTTTATTTTGAGAGACAGAGAGAGAGAGAAAGAGAGCAGGTGAGAGTGAGAGAGAGAGAGAGAGAGAGAGAGAGAGAGGGAATCCCAAGCAGGCTCCGTGCTCTCAGAGCAGAGCCCAATGCATGGCTCTATCTCATGAATCATGAGATCGTGACCTGAGCTGAAATCAAGAGTCAGGACACTCAACCAACTGAGCCACCCAGGCACCCCGCAGATTTTAGATTTTAAATAGTAATGTTGGGGTAGGTCTCTCCAAGAAGGTAAGGGCATTCACCAGGACAGGATCTGGAAAACAGATTCCAGGTGGGGGTAACAGCCAGAGAGCAGCTGGCTGCACATTCAGATGATAAGTACCAGGGCTGCCAGGATAGCTGAGGGGCAGAATGGAAGAGAGTGTGATGGAGACAGCCTCAGAAGGAAGATCTTATCCAAGCGAGGCATCTGTCTGGGAATGGCCCAAAGCGGTCCTGTGTGGACTGTCAATAGCGTTTCTTGTCAACAAGAGATAAAAATTATTTCCTTGTAATATTTTTCTTAAAAAAACATGTATATACGTGTATACGTGTATACATATACATATATACGTGTATACGTATGTATGTATGTATGCACGTATATACATACATATATACGTACATACATACGTACACATATATACGTATACACACACACACACACACACACACACACACACACACATATATATACACACACACTTTCTTCTGTTGGTAATCTTGATCTGATTGGACACTTTTTGCTCCTTTCAAAATTCTTTGGAAAAAAATAATTCCAGGTATGATTAAAAACCAGTATAACCTGGGGCACCTGGGTGGCTCAGTCAGTTAAGTGTCCGACTTCTGCTCAGGTCATGATCTCGCAGTTCGGGAGTTCGAGCCCTGTCTGTTTCAGGTTCTGTGTCTCCCTCTCCCTCTCTGCCCCTCCCTTGCTTGTGCTCTCTCTGTGTCTCAAAAATAAATAAACATTAAAAAAAAAATTAAAAAAAAACCCCAGTATAACCCTTTCATCTTTCTCTGGCGTCCTTTATTCCTTGTTTCTGCTGGTGATATTTGAGAGCTGTTTGTGGAAATCTGGCCCTGTTTCCTTTTTTCAGGTTCCTTCCATTTCCTTTAAGCATTTTCTCTTTGATGTACTTTGATTTCAAAGATATTTCCTGTTTTTTTTTCTTTGTGTGTGTTTTTTTTTTTTTTTTTAATTTATAACTGTGCTGGGTGTCTGTGTATTTATGATATTGGGTTGAGAATCAGTAAAGTTTTAAAAAATTTACCTTTACTATTTCTAAAATTATCAGCAGAAATAACACATATGACAATTATATATATCAAATTAGAAATTGATAAACATCAATTAATGATTACCAAATAATGGGGTAGAGTGAAAAAATGGTAGATTTTAATGAGCTATTATTGAAATGTGTTAATATTTGTAATGTGCTTAGAACACACAGGGTTTCTCATATAGAAGAGTAGTATCTGTCTTTTATGGAGAAAAAAGAAAGAGCTGGAATGAGCAAATGCCACACCTCATTTAACCTCAGTTTCCTCACACATGAAACTGGGTTAATTTTGCAGACTGGAGATCATGTGCGCGAGTGTCTTGCATGGTGTCTGGTACCTGGCCAAATAAGAATCCTATTAAGTGACGTTTATCGAGGGCCTGCTCTGTTCCAGCCACTGTGCTAAAGACTTTGCATCCATGGTCTGCTCCCATCCTCATGAAAGCTTCTTGAGAGAAGAAATAGCATCTGTATGGTTCACTGGACTACACCCAGCATGGAGAATAGTGCTTGGCACATATAAATCACTGAATACGTATTTTTTGAATGAGTGAAAAGAAAGCCCATTTTACAGATGAAGAAACTGGGGTTTGGTGAGATTTTTATAAATGTCATATAAATGACTCAAGGGGACACACTGAGTAAATGGTGGAGCCCAATTTTGAACTCAGATGGACTGGCCCCAAAGCCCAAGTTCCTAATGATGACACCAGCAGGCTCTTATAAGTGTTGTATGTGGGGCAATAGAGACACGGCTCTCAACCTCCATTCTCTTAGGTATACCGCTCCTTTCCACCTTTATTTCAGAGTGAGATATAGCATTGGGCACAGTGAATTTAATAGCTATGTGTATAGTCCTTGGGTGTAAAAATATTATCATGTCTCTGTTTGGCCCATAACATCAGCCGATGGTAAATATGGTAATGCCTTTGAACATATGCATATGCTCCCGTACAGCAACACACACACATAGCACACATGCACAGGCTGTGCATTGGGATCCTTTGAAGATTCTTATACTATGTAACTCGCTTAAGGTCCCGCTGAGTGGTAGTTTGAAGGCTCCGTGAAGTAATCACTGATCTGGACTAAATTTGTTTCCTTCAGTTGTATGTAACACGTGAAAGAGTGGCAAATTAACATCAGAACCTGAATGTAAATCCCCCATAGGTAAAACATTTTATTGCTGCTAGGAGGTTAGTTTTATTCCAGTATTTTTTCCCTTGATTATTGGTAAAATATCGGTTATGGTAGGCCATGTATCTTTTTTAATGCTCAAAGTTAAAAAAAAATAGATGTCTGGTAAGGACTTACTGCTTATATTGATAGAATTTTTTAAAAAGAAAAGACTCTTGGTAAATTTAATCTAGATTACGGTACAAATAATATGATATCAACTTGACTCGAAGATAAGGTTTTTGTCCTTACCAATGTCATATCAATACTTTATGAATATTAAACCAGCTTTTAATGTATTTTTTAATTAGATAATTCATATGTAAATTATGAAACAGACCCTTTAAGTGTACTCAGTTAGCTTATTCATCAGCAATAAAGACAGGAAACAAAATAAAAAGGAGCAGGTTAATGAAGTATAGAAAACACGATTTTATAACTCCTTTGTAACTACCTGTGATCCTGTTCTCATTTGAAGACTCAGAATTCCAGGTATTCTTAGGGAAATTTGTGACTAATGCAGCTCAAAAGGTCTCAGACTGACGTGTAGCAGTTTTCTCAGTATTTCTCATATAGTGGAATATGTCAAATGCTGACGCAGTATTAACAATAATTCATAAATTGACATTGCAGCAACTTTTTTAACCCTATACTTGGGAAAAAAAATAGAAAAAATCAATGGAGTCAATGCGAACCAAATTGATGTTATGGGCAGAGACCACAGGGGTCGTATTTCACATCTGTGCTGCCTACCTGGTTAAGAAATGCTGGCATAAGGATCCATCTGTGAGAAAAGCAAGGACTGAAGAGGTCAAAGTAAAACATTTCCCCAGCTTTTATTTATTTATTTATTTTTTTATTTTTTTATTTTTGGGACAGAGAGAGACAAAGCATGAACGGGGGAGGGGCAGAGAGAGAGGGAGACACAGAATCGGAAACAGGCTCCAGGCTCCGAGCCATCAGCCCAGAGCCTGACGCGGGGCTCGAACTCACGGACTGCGAGATCGTGACCTGGCTGAAGTCGGACGCTTAACCGACTGCGCCACCCAGGCGCCCCTATTTTGTTTTGTTTTTAATATCCCATATTGAGGGCTTTGTTTGTTTGTTTGTTTTGTTTGTTTGCTTGAAGATGAATTGGGAAGAGTTAGAGACTGAACAGAAGGAGAATGGATGTGTATTCATTTCTTTAATAGCTATCTGGGGTTAGAACCCATGTTTTACTGTCTGTTTTAGGAATGATTCATGCACGTTTTAGTATGACACAACAAGTGCATTAATCTTCTGAAACTCTGGAAATTCCATGTGGCCTTCTGTTTTACATTACTTTTGCAAAGTTAATCATGATAATTGCACCTAAGGGAAATCATGCAGGGGGCAGGGAAGGAGATGTTAAATCAAACCTTTATTTATAAATAGTAGACTTAAAATGTTAGGCAAAGTGGATAATTTTTTAAAGAGTGTGTGTGTCCTGGGGGACCTGGGTGGCTCAGTGGGTTAAGCATCCAACTTTGGCTCAGGTCATGATCTTGTGGTTTGTAAGTTCAAGCCCCACATTAGACTCTGTGCTGACATCTTGGAGCCTGGAACCTGCTTCAGATTCTATGTCTCTCTCTCTCTGCCCCTCCCCCACTCACACTCTGTCTCTGTCTCTCTCAAAATTAAAAAAAAAATTAGAGTGTGTGCATCTCAAGGGTCCAGTCATAGTCACTGAAGTATTCCATCTTCATAAATGCCCATGACTCACCACCATTAAAATCGTGGCAGTTATGGGATCCCCAAAGCCGCAGGGATACATTATATATTGGCATTGTGACAGACAGGCCTGATAGGTCTTTCCTATTTGTAATAAATGTGTTCCTGTACTCCATGCCCGGGCATATTTTATTGATTTCCTCCATTACCGTGGTGAGGACTCAGTCTTGGAGGTAAAGCATATTATAAGCAATTACAGTTTAAAGTTGCTAAATTGTGAGTATCAAGCCACTGAGTTAACTGCTCAAGGAGTTTCATGGCAATACTCTGTGCGTGTTGGCACGACATTTAGAAAGCAGTATGTAGGTGTGTTTAGAAAAGTTACACTCAGGCTCTTCCTAGAAGGCATAACTCCAGCCCATTAGCTTTTCATCCCAGTGAATGCTGGAAGGGAAAGTGTTTGGTGAGCCACCTAGTGTCCTAGGTGCTTCTTTTGGATCCCAGCGTTCCTGGGCTCCATCTAACCCTGCCTGGATCAGACCACTCTGGCCCGGATCTGCCTTAGGAAATTTGGTCTGTTCCTGGTATGGTTTGGGTTGAAAAAAGTTTTAGAAATTTCAGGTCAGTTTGAACCTTTGGGTTTGAAGACAATTAAAATGTGAGATGAGGAGGGGGTATAAATTATTCTGAACTAATTAATAAGGATGAACCATGATTTTTTTATTAGTTACAGAATCACAAACTACTGGAATGTTCCTGGTTATGAATCAGATGTGGAATATAATTTTGTATTTAGTATGTCCTGCCCAGCTTTAGGAAACACATTGAGGCCTAATCAAAATTAGTGAAATGTAAGCACATTTTGACAGTAGTCCAAATGACCTTTACCTGTCATAATCTCATATGCACATGTACATGAAATTATCAAAAATTGTCCACTAACTTCAAGATTCACCAGTAAATGAAAATCTATACTTATAATGACCCTGGGGGGTATTAAACTTCAAATTCATTAAAAATTATATGCTGATGTAGTTGCATTGTTAAAAACATTATTTTTTTGTATTATAATTCCTTGAAAATTGATCATTATTATATGGTAACTCCAAGTTAATTAAAATACCTTGCCATCTTATGTATCTATGCTAGGGAAATTAAAATAGTCTATATAACTTAATTTTCTAGCAATCAACAGGAATTTGCTTTATCTGATTAATACTGAATCAAAGAATACGAGAACGATAGATTTCAATTCAGTGATTTAATTGAAGACAGATGCAATTCATAGCATGGGTAGGTTTTCCCAAGGTCATCCAGCTGTTTGCAGACAAGGAGAGAAGGGCACTCTGCCCTTCTGGCTTGCACATTGGTGCCCTTTCTATCTATAGTGTGGCGAGCAGAAAATAAAAAATTAAATTAAAAAAATAAAATTGAAAAAAATTAAAATAAAAAATTTTAACACTTTTGAATGGCCCCAAATTTCTGTATGTTTGAACTGTATAAACCACCCAGGTTATGAATTGAGCCCATATTTGATAAAAGCTTTTTAGAATACAACCCTACTCATTTTCATGGGGAGTCTCTGTTATGTAGAGTTTGGTAAGAATTTGGTAGAGGGAACAAAGGGAATAGGAAATGATGTCTCACTACCTAAAAGGTTCATAATCAACATGCATAATCAACATGGCCTCATCAAATCTTGCATTGCTCTTTTCCAGATTTTAGCCCCATTCAAGGATTACGTAGGTGTGGGGGTTACACGGGTGTGGGGCATGAAGGTGAGTCACTAAATGCTGGTAAGCGTTACTCCTGTGCTCCCTGGCTTGTCCTGGCAGACACCTGTTCAAAGAACACATGCTCCGAATAGGGATACCGTCCTGACTGCAGCCTCTTACAGTAGCCCCCCACCCCGCTTATCCACCATTTTGCTTTCCACGGTTTTACTTATGTGCAGTCAACTGCTGTCAGGAAGTGGATGATCCTCCTGTAGCCTAATGCTAGGTCACAACGCCTACGTCACTTACCTCACACCATCTCATCATGTGGTCACTTTATCATCTCACACCACCACAAGAAGAATGAGTTCAGTACAATTAGATATTTTGAGAGAGAGAGAGAGAGAGAGACCAGTCACGTAACTTTTATCACAGTATATTGTTATATAACAATATTATTGTATCTAACAATTATTTCTATGTTGTATATTACAGTGTGTCTATTTTATTATTAGTTGTTTTTAATATCTTACTGTGCCTTCTTTATAAATTAATGTTATCATAGGTATGTGTGTGCAGGGAGAACAGTATGTATAGGGTTCAGTGCTAGCTGCAGTTTCAGGCATCCCCTGAGGGTCTTGGGAGGTATCCCTTGCCAGTAAGTGGGGGATACATTTTTGTCCCTCTCTTCTCTGGTTGCATGAGAGAATGAGCCTCCAAAAAAAAGAGGGAAGGGGCATGAAAAGGCAAGGTGTAAAACATTGAAGAGAAACTTGGCCTCTTCACCATTTTCTCTAGAATAACTGCAGTCCCACAGCAAAGTCTCAGGATAGGATAATCCAGTGTGGCACCAACTGGGTGCAAGCTGGGGATGTGCCCAAAGTGTCTGCAGGGTCTGGAAGGGTCAGTCATGTCACCACCTGGAAGAGCACAAAATGTCCTGAAACTTTCACATGATTCTTATCTTACCTGTGAGACTCAGGAGTGTCATTTTGTTTTTTGCAATTTATCACATGCTCTCACACGATCTCTTTTATTTCATGCTCACAATTGGGGTGGCAGAAATCATTCTTTCCATTTTTCATTAGTGGCAGGACTGGGACTCAAATCAGGACTCCTGATTAACTCCCGAACTATTATTCTTTGCAGTACCCTACAGCTGTTTTGGGAGAACACACACACACACACACACACACGGGCACATGCATACATTTTGAATGTGGAAACCATACAGGTGTGTATCTGTTCACAGATACACTTTGGTAGGTACCCTCAGAAAAATCGCCAACAATTTGGTTTGTAAACTTGGAAGCTATAGCACAATGATTTGGGGATATCAGCAAAGTGGCTTTCATCAGCCTCTCTCTCTCTCTCTGTGTATGTGCACCCACACACACAGTGCTTAGCACATACATATTTATATCTGTGTATCAATCACTATTTTTAGCAATTGTCCTCCACAGACTGCACTGTGGCCATCAGCATAATCCTACAGAGCTAATTGTTTCAGAGTTGGGGGAAGGACACAAGGCCACCTGCCATATGACTTGAGTGCACGGAAAACTCTCTTTCTTGGATCCAGAAGGTCTTTCCTGACATTTCTTGCACTTAAGTAGCAGTTGCACACAATCACAGCTGTTTGGCCAGTAGCAGTGATAACAAAGTTGTTATCTCCCCTCGTTTCCCGGTGGCTGCAGTCGGGGGTAAGTCCTCACTGCAGAACTGCCACGCTGTGCAATATTTGCACGTGTGCTGGGGCGGGTGAGTCGCAGAGAGACCAAGTGACGTCACCATGGCAGGAGGGCAGGCGCTTCCGGGACTACATTCCCAGGTTTTCCCCTTAGCATCCAGAGCCAGAGTGGTCTTAAGCGAGGTGACTGATGGTGTCTGAGCACCTGAGCGGAGCAGGAGGCACGCTTCTTAGTCCAAGTGTGCGATTTCCAGCTTTTGCCAGCTGTGATTAGACATGTAATTGTGCATCTAAATTTAGTCTGCCATTTGCATGTATAATTAATTATAATATAGTTTGTTCTCTCTGGCCTTCTTTTCCTATAAATCGAATTACTCAGAGACTCTTCTATGACACTAAGATCTTTTTTATAAGTATATATGACATTTTGAAGGATAAGATTAACTGCTATTTATAGCACTGGAACTTCAAATTCAGAGCCTTCTGCTGTGATCAGATAGCAAGGAGTGCCTCTAGTTTTCAGGAAACAGTCTTAGCAACTTTTCCACTGAAGTACTTCTCTCTTCAGTAGGAATCAGCGATCAGTAGTGATCAAGAAAACCACATCGCCCCAAACCAGATAATCAGCCCTTGCTGAGTGAGTTCTTGCAGTAAGGGTTATGCGTTCATGTCTTCATTTATTCCGGATGTAGTGGACACTGCCTGCAGTATGCCAGGCCCTGTCTCAGGTAATCCACAGGTGTTGGTTAATGTCATCCGTGGTGTCATAAGTTGAATTGTATTCTTCCCAAATTCATATGTTGATGTCCAATCACCCAGCACCTCAGAATATGACCGTAGATGGAAATAGGGTCATTGCAGATGCAATTAGTTCAGATGAAGTCATATTGGAGTAGGGTGGGTCCTCAATCCAAAATGACTGGAGTCCTTATACAAAGAGGACATTTAGGCACAGAGACACATGTGAAGATGAAGGCAGAGATTGGGGTGATGCTTCTATAAGCCAAGGAGCACTAGAAATTGCTAGCAAACCACCAGAAGAAGCTGGAGAGAGAGTCATGAAACATTCTCCCTCATAACCCAAGAAGGAACTGGCAGTGCTGATGCCTTGACCTTGGCTTCTGGCCTCCAAAACTGTGAGGCAATACATTTCTGGTGGTTAAATTCTCCAGTTTACAGTACTTTGTTATGAGAACCCTAGAAGATGAATACAGCTGGAGGCCTAATTTGGGCTGGGAAGGGCACTTGAAGTTTCAGGATTTACCCTCAAAACCCTCAGGTCTGGCAGCTAATATAGTGTCCAGGGGGCTTCTTCTGTGGATACAGTCCAAGCTGAACTCTGGCTTCTTCTAGCAATTTAGATCTTCCCACCTCTGTGCCTTGAATGGCCCATAGGAGTGTGAGGTATTTATCCCTTCAAGGTGACTGGGAAGGACCACAGAACTCCTGGAGCCTCCTGCTTCTTCCATTTACAGAGAATGCCAAATACTATAATCAATTTTTATGTGATGCCTGATGGTGAAAGAATGGAGAAACATGAGTCTAAGAAGCCAAACATAAAAAAAAAATCAAGTATGATTGGGGTCAATTTTGATTTTAAAGGATCCAGAGTGAAAGGCAGGGCTCAGTTACAGCATTAGACTTCCTTGTTGCAGAAGTTTGCAATCTTGCAAAAAAATTGTGGGAGGCTAGATTGGGCAGGGGAGGGTTTACCTGAGTTGAGGAAAGACACTTGTAAATAGAGGGATTTACTGAAAGGATCTGGCAGGAATGAAACAAGGTTTTCTCATGGACAAACTGGACTTTGGAGCCTGGGTGGCAGCCAAGGGGCGTGGGTGTGAGATGAGAAATCAGGTGCTGGGAAGAGGCTGTTCAGGTAAGCGAGGCTCTTCAGGTAAGTCCAGGCACGAAATAGAAGTCAGATGGGTGGGATGCACCTTCCTCAATAGACAGTGGGAGTGGGTCCTACCTGGGAGGGAAGTGGTCAGCAGCTCTCATTCTCTTCTTCCTGTGCTTGTCCAAGCCTCCCAAGCATGTTGAGAATTTGTTCCTACATTTTCGGGACTTTGTAGAAGAAATCAAGAAGGTTTAATTTTTTAAATTAAGTTTATTTATGTATTTCGAGAGAGACGAGACATCATGAGTGGGGGAGGGGCAGGGAGAGAGAGAGAGAGAGAGAGAGAGAGAGAGAGAGAGAGAGAGGGAGAGAAAGAGAATCCCAAACAGACTCCATGCTGCCAGCTCAGAGCCCACGCGAGATGAACTCATGAAACCGCGAGATCATGATCTGAGCTGAAACCAAGAGTGAGACACTTAACTGACTGAGCCACCCAGGCACTCCAGGAGGTTTAGAAATCACATCTCCAAGCTACAGAGAAAGTAAGAATGCATCCATATTGAGGAAGAATGAATTTTCTATGACTGGAGGCATGTATACCGACAGCAAGCTGCTCTCTCTATATCACGTGTCTGAAAAATGATTGCATGAATTGAATTAATGAATGTGGAATGACCCACAAAAACAATGAGAAGCAGCCATAAAACCCAAAGAAGTACAATGCTCTGGACTCACTTCATACAGATGAACTGCCTTCCACATCTCAGCCATTCCAGAAGAAGTCAGTGTTTAAAACTGATGATCATTATGTTTGCTTTGAGAGAGGGCTACACTGTTTTTACTGTAATTTTTCAGTGTCTCAGAGGTCATAGGATCAGCCTGAGGAAAAAAGTAATTAAAATTCTAACAAATTATGATTCTTTAAGGGGTCTGCCTCAGATATCTGAGCAAAAAGCATATAAAAATATTATAAATGCTAACACCCTGTTTTTCAGCCATGTTTACATACACACACACACACACACACACACACACACACAGTCCAAGAGAATTACTTCAGACAATCTGTAAGTATATTTTGTTTAATTTTTCTAAGTGTTTCTCAATGTTTTAATGTATTTAATTTCACAGTGAACTTCCATGATGCATGGCAACCCATATGTGCAAGAATTCTCTTATTTTTATTTTTTAATATATTTTTTTTCTAAATATAGTTTATTGTCAAGTTGGCTAACATACAGTTTATACAGTGTGCTCTTGGTTTTGGGGGTAGATTCCCGTGGTTCATCACTTACATACAACACCCAGGGTGCATCCCAACAAGTGCCCTCCTCAATGCCCATCACCCATTTCCCCTCTCCCCTGCCTCCCCGCCCCCCAATCAACCCTCAGTTTATTCTCTGTATTTGAGTCTCCTATGGTTTGCCTCCCTCTCTGTTTATAACAATTTTTTCCCCTTCCCTTCTCCCAAAGTCTTCTGTTAAGTTTCTCAAATTCCACATATACATGAAAACATATGATATCTGTCTTTCTCTGACTGATTTATTTCACTTAGCATAATACCCTCCAGTTCCATCCACATTGTTGCAAATGGCAGGATTTCATTCTTTCTCATTGCCGAGTAGTAGAAACAGGAGCCCTCTTGCAAGAATTCTCTTTTGCATGGTCCATCCTTGATGTGCTTATAACTCTTCTCTCTTCTCTGCACTCAAGAAAACCTATTGGGATGCAAGTGGCAGTAACGATGTTGAAGAGATAATTTTGAACCTACCGTAATTTATCAAAAATACATTATTAATGAATTTTAATATTTTAAGTATTATTGGTAGCTTTGTTTTTGACACCCTCCCCCCACCTATAGTAGCACGTCCATGGTAGTGTGTCATGAAAACTTGGTTGGGTACCATGGCTGAAGCATCAGGAATTTAGGATTTAAGAAAGTTAAATTTTTTCCCCAGGTACAAGGCTAACCTTTGTGCCAATTTCCACTATGTTGTAATCCCTGGGGTTTGATATGGAACTTCAGGGGGACTTCTGGTTTGGAACCCTGTGTCTGGAAGGGCATATTTCCACTTAATTAGATTGCACTGGGCAAATGTTTTATTCTTCCCTGAACCTTGTAGCTGTGGGATCGCACAGTACTTACTATGTATCAAACTAGTTATGTCCTAGTTTCTGCTCTTTCACAGTACTGGTATATTCATGAAAGAGTGTAATGTAATATATAACAGTTTTTTTTTAATATCCTGGGATACTGTAAAGGGGAGTAATTTGCTAGAAAGGTAAGAGAAGGGAATTAAGGCTTTAATAAATCTGTGTTAGGCTCATTGCCTTCTGTATTTGAGGTCTTACTAGTTTATTTCAGGCCTGCGATTCTCCCTAAGGTACATAGGAACAAGCTGATATATTTTAGAAGCATGATATTTGGGACAGAAATTTTCAACTCTCGTATTGTGATATGCTAGGGGATCCTCAGCTATTTCAAGGGGGATTACAAAATATCTCCAAAGAAAATGCCTTTTAAATTTAATTTAATACACAAAAACTCATCACTGAGTCTCCTTTCCTGCACTGGTGGGGTCTGACCTGGACTATGCTGAGTAGCAAGCATTTAAAGATGAGTGGTTCATAGTACCGGCCCTCAGGGACTTTAGTCAAGTTAAAAGACCATCAAAGAATGCAGCGAAATGTTAAAAGTTCTGCCTACAGGAGAGGGATTGTGCAAATGACAGTTCTTGAACTTGCAGTAGGATTTTAAAGGATCACCGTGGCCTTCTCTGCTTAGACCAGGGTGCAGTCTGGGAGGCACCTTGGAAGAGGTCTCTTATGCCCATGTAAGTGTGACTGACTTTTAGAGCAATGTGTGTTTTCTTTAGCAAAGATCCTGAAAGTTTGTAATAAGGGGAAAGAGCAGGTTTTATATTTTCTTTTTACCACTACCATTGACTTCTTTGACCTCTTTATTAGGAAAGGTATGTGTATGTATGCACATATATGTTTGTATATGTATGCATATATGTGCCTTATTTGGATACTATATATTATATATATTAATATATACATTATATATACGAGTAATTTTGTAGCTAACGCTAATAGAAGTGAGATCAATGAAACATTATACTCACTCCTGAAACCACAAACACCAAACCCTCCTAGCAGGGCATGAGCAAGTGCTTGATCAGAGCTTGGTGGGAAATTCCCAAGAGTCAATACACATGAGATGATTCTTTTTTTCTGACGATGGAAACGAACTTTCAAAATAAAAGCAGCAACTCTGTTGTTCTAAACATTTTTGAAATAGCAGTTGGCATTTATTTACTTACATGTATATTCACCCATTTATTCAGCCAGTATTTCTTGGTGCTAACTATGAATAATTGCTTTGTGAGTAACTGTTATAATAAAATGAGGCTGCCAGCTCTCTCAGGCAGAAATGGTTTCTGATGAATTGCTGGATCCTGGTACCTTGTGCGGTATTTGGAAAAACATAGACATTCAAGATGTGTTTGGTTGGTTGAAGTGACCTGTGCTGTGAAGACGTGTGGACATGGCCCCTTCACTTCAGGAAATGGATATGGCATCCATTGAGGTCATACTCAGAAGGAAGTAATAAATTGTCAGAATAAGATGTGTGCTGCTTGATTTTGCATATAATAAAACTCTTGGAAAATCCATGGGAAGAAGGACTATTTCATTTGATTAAAACGTGATCATACATGTTGATTGGTTGTAGAGATGCTGGTAACTTTATCAATAATTTCAATTGTAGTATCACCGTGTCAGGCAAACCACATGCTGCTAATTGAGTTTAACTCAAGATACATTTTCCATTGTTGTATAAGCAGCAAAAAAGACATTTCACTCTTTTTTTTCCCCAATTGACCTCTTGTAAAATGAGCCATTTCTCTTCAATGCGTAGTGCTTCGTGACTATGGCTTGCATGGCACATGGAGCGTTTTCTTAAATGGAATAAACATCTTGGTATTTGCATGGCACCTGTGTCTTTCTGCCTCAGTCTGGCAAAGCTGTTGTTTAATTGCTGCATTTCCTGCCTGAGTGATGAGAGAAACCAGATTTGGTAGTTTCAGACATAAGAACTGATACTCGGTAAATCCATGTCTAATTATTTCCTTTTAAAGCATATTTTTTCCCTGTCTTGAATAGCCATGCATTATTTTGTGGGGCGATTTGGGAAGTGTTTGTGTTATATTTTCACTCTTTAATTTGAATAGTTGAAGAAATCATAAGGATTGATGACTATGGATGATTTTTCACAGGATTTAATCTGAAGCTTTTAGTAAATATCTCCTTTCATTAAAAGAAAAGAATATATTTGAGTTGGAGATAGAAATAGACATTTTAGGGGCGCTTGGGTGGCTCAGTAGGTTGAGCATCCGACTTCGGCTCAGGTCATGATCTCACAGTTCCTGGGTTCGAGCTCCACTTTGGGCTCTGTGCTGACAGCTCAGAGCCTGGAGCCTGCTTCGGGTTCTGTGTCTCCCTCTCTCTCTGCCCCTCCCCTGCTCATGCTCTATCTCTCTCTCTCTGTCAAAAATAAATAAAACATTAAAAAAATTAAAAAAAAAGAAATAGACATTTTAAGTGTCATTATGTGATTAATTTAAAAATCACCTAAAACCAGGGTACCTGGGTGGCTCAGTCAGTTAAGGGTCCGACTTCAGCTCAGGTCATGGTCTCACGGTTCGTGGGTTCAAGCCCCATGTCAGGCTCTGTGCTGACAGTTCAGAGCCTGGAGCCTGCTTCAGATTCTGTGTCTCCCTCTCTCTCTGCCCCTCCTCTTCTCTCTCTCTTTCTCTCTGTCTCTCAAAAATAAATAAACATTAAAAAAATCAGCTAAAACCAAAAATTATAAGTGTTTTCACCCCCCACCGTGACCCAACAATGTAGCCAGTGCATTGCTGAAAGAACCCCTGAAGAATCTCTCCTTTGGATCACTCTGCAATTCCCACACTAAACCTCTCACCATTTCCTATAAAATCTAGGCTCTTTCCTAAATGCTGATATTCATTCTTATATGCCTTTCCCTGTAGGTACAATGCTTTTGTCACAGATCAGATGATAGACTCCCACTCATCTTTCAAGATGAAGCTCAAATGTTACCTTCCAGGTCTCAGACAGTTTCTGAGCTGTTGCTGTTGTAATTTACAAAGAAACCAAGCACATGCTTGTAATTTGACTACTTGCTGGCCTTCCCTGCCTGTGAGTTCTTTCTGGTGCTGATTGTGTTTTATGGTGGGTTGTACCTTCAAGGCAAAGTGCCCTTCACAGCTGAGCTTTAATACGCTGTTGAACTTACTGTTGGCTAGATTAGTGAGAAGCTTGCTATAGAGCCTTGCTTGCTACTTCTTTTCTCCTTGGAGAAACCTAAAGCTATCAATGTTTTGTAGATTCTCCTTTGTCCTTGAACTAAATATAAATTTGCTCCTGTGGCTGTGGCCCAGGAAGGGAAGGGCTGGTCTGCATGCAGTCGTATGGCCAAGGAGAGGACCCCCTCGTTTTTCTCAGGTTTTGCGTCTCTACTCACCTACCTTCTTTCCGCACAGCCCAGGGATGCCATGCATGGGGACAGGAACAGTGCTTTGGTGTAAGATCTAGTTTCTTTATTCTCTATATGTTTCTGGGGACATTGTTGGTACCAAAAATAATCAGCAATAGCTTCCTGCTGTAGGCAGCTCTCAAACCTGTGTGCCCTGAAAAGAAAAATAAACTCTTCCAAGTATATATAACCACTGTTATATTTTTCCTAAGGCTAGCACTGAGTGTCTTTAGTTTTAAACTATCCAGGATGTAGTTGGAATACCTAACAGTACTGGATTGATAGTGAACTGACTTACTGCTAGCAATCAGTGTCTGTGGGAAATACAATTTCTGGTGGATTTGATTTGTTAAAGAATATACAGACATTTCAAACCATCTGCCCAAGTTTCAGTCTTATTTATTTATTTATTTTTTTTTATAAAAGATTTTTGTTTTTGCTGACCTTTGGTAATTGCTGAATTCCCTCCCTCCTCCTCCTCCCCCCCCCCCCCCGCCCCAGAAACATTGATGACCTTTAGGCTCCAGAATCTCTTGTAAGAATCGAATGACATTATGTCAGTGGAGGCTCTGAAAACAAAATAATAGTATTGTCCAGATGTATGCTGTTCTAAATTCTCTCCCACTTAAGGTATCCTTTTCTTGCTTCATGTGCTTTAAGAAGCCAGGCTTACCTTTCTTTGTCTAGGTCTAGTGCATGGTTTGTTATGTAATCTGGTGGAGATGTGGTGAGTACTAAAAGGAGGACAATGATGTTTCTGTAAATGATGGGGGGACCTCACCAAGACTGGAGTCCTTACTCAGCAGATGGCAAACTGAAACTTATAAAAAGGCAAGCAGTCCTTCGCAGCATAACTAAACTAAAAGTTGAATCGCTTGTTTCTTTTTTTTTATTAAAAAAATTTTTTTTTAACATTTATTTATTTTTGAGACAGAGAGAGACAGAACATGAATGGGGGCGGGTCAGAGAGAGGGAGACACAGAATCCGAAACAGGCTCCAGGCTCCGAGCTGTCAGCACAGAACCTGACATGGGGCTCAAACCCATGAACCGTGACATCATGACCTGAGCCGAAGTTGGCCGCTTAACCGACTGAGCCACCCAGGCACCCCTCGAATCGCTTGTTTCCTAAATGCAACTTTTATGAACCCATAAACGTGAAAGAGGGAAATGTACTTAATACCTTGGAAAATAGGAATGAGGATCTCCATCCCCCACTTTTTTGGGGTGTAAGCTCTCTTGTGTGAGTTATATTACATAAATGTTGGAAAGTATGAGACCCTGATAATATTCAAATACTTGTTTCTGTTTGGCTTGCTTCATTAGACAAAAGAAACTTTTAAGCACATTGGTAGGTTTTCTACTTATTCTTATGTTTTATTTGGTAAATGTTGTGATCCATCATCTGTATTTCTAAGAAATAGGAAGAGAAAGGCCATAACTTTCTCTCATCTTTGCTCCCAGATGTTCCAGAAGAGTGTATGTTTGTTGTTGTGCTTTAGAATAGCTCAGTGCTGTGTTCATTTAAAACATCCTGTTTTATACACAGGTTTTTTTTTAATGCTCTGCTTTGCCAGTCCCTTGATCTCTTCTGCCTACCTCCCTTCTCCTCTCCTTTCTACAGCTTTATTTTTGGTTATTGGTAGTATGACAGTACTTCTGAATTGCAATGGTGGTGTTTTTCCATACCTCCAACCTGTCCTGTCCTCAATTCATGAGGTGACTTTTAAATCGGCCAGAAGCAGCTATGGGAAAGTATGGATGTTTGCCAGCAGAGGCCTTATAGCTCAAATGAAAGATACCGGACTTTTCTGGGGAGAATCATTGACGAAACTTAGTTTTGCTTTAAGAGCTCATAGAAAAGATGTTTTCTTCAGTACTAATCAGATAAATGTACCTTGTAGTTCATAAAGCTCAGCTCTCCAGGGTCCAGAAACCAGGGCAAGAGAAACTCCTAATGCAATGTGATCTGTTTATGACCTTCTTAGAAAAGAACGTCTCTGTTCTCCCTAAGGAATGCATTTTCAGATGCATCTGTCCTCATACCCTTAAGAACTAACCTCTTGCCTTGGACCACACAGAACAGAATGAATAGAGATGCAGCTAGTCTATTCAGATGGCTGACCAAATCTTTTCTGAAGTCTGTGTGTGTGTGTGTGTGTGTGTGTGTGTGTAAATGAACGGAAGTGGGCCATATGGGACACAGCTGGTAATATCAACAGAGGTAATGCTGGCATAGTAGAAGGACACAGGCTTGAATTAGGTCATGCCCTGGATGCAGTTCTCAGCTCCTGAAGACGAAACCCTGGCAGTCACTTCCCACCCCCAAGGGGGAACAATCTGGTCTGGCATCTGGACCCAAATGATTGGTTAACTCCTAAAAGAAGGCACCTCAGGCCTGATGGAGACCAACCTTCCTTCACCAGGACTTGGGGGCTTGTAACCTCAAAGGCAGAGGAAGCAGGTATCTCTTGGCAGTTGAAGAGAACAACAGAGAAAGACAGGAGGTTTTATTCCTTGCCTCCCTCTATCTCCTGGCCCAGAAAGACACTCTCCTGTGCCTCATGTGCACACACTCTGAGGACAGCGGTAACAAAGACACATAGGGAAGCATGGCTCAGACTCAAAGGGGAAAGACTCGGTTCTAATTTTAAAAAGTAAATTCTCTTCTCTAATATTTATCAGCTCCATTCATTTCTTGCACTCTTCAAGGTTACTCCTGATGTTCAAATTCTAGGATTCTGTCTGTTAGGATTCTTAACTTTCAATAGCTGACAATCCAAATAAAGAATAGAAAACAAAAAGACTCTAAGTAAGGAAAGGGAAAAGGGTGTATATTTGTGTGTGTGTGTGTGTGTGTGTGTGTGTGTGTGTGTGTGTTTCACTTTAGCCAGGACTAAATCAGGCAAGAATAAAACTATGCTCTCATTTCCCCTTCTTTTCATCTTCTGGACTCATTAGATTTGAACCTTCCATGGTTTCCCCACTTAAAAGCCATGCCATTTAAATATAATCATCATAGAACTCGAAGGAAACAAACTTTTCATTTTATAGGGTAAGAAAATGAGTTCTAAATTGGGGAAGTGAAAACTTAGGGTCGCACAGAGATGTTGCAGGCAGAGAGCACCCTGTATATTTAGTGAGAGAGATCTATGTGTGGGTGAAAAACCTGAAGGTTGTCAAGACCTTATTGATGGTTTCCATTGAATGCTGGATTCACATTTAACCGGTTCAACAGTAACTGAGATTCAAAGACTAAGCCAAATGCATGGTGAAGGTTCAGAGAGGCCTCTGGCATCATTTAGGAGCACAGTGGGGAATGAACTGAGATCTGTGCTCTAAGAAGCTTATGATTATTTAATTCTGTAGAATTTTCATTCATATCATACCTTTAATGGGCGAATATACAGTTTTATTGCAACTTCTGCAATTTTGCAATAGAAACACTGGTTTCAGCATTCTGTTTGCTAAACATTCACTGCTCTTCCCCATTTCTGCCATTTACTATTGAATTTACCTTCTTGTGATTCATGCTTTGTCCCCAAACTGCACGATGCTTTGGTGTAAAGAAATATCACCTGTGGGCAGTAAAATTCAACTTTCTCCATCATTGGATTGCTAGCAGGATCCAGGCAGAATCCCCCTTTGCTCTCCCGTACTGCAGAGTGGGCTGAAAAGCTGCCTTTCCCTGAGCTGCTGAGTCCCAGCCGGTAGTCCTGTCATTTCAACCGGTTAAATAAATGTCTTTACCTAGCTGACGACAGCATCGGGTTTGGAAGAGTTCCAGGGCCTCCTTTGTGCTCGTAGGAAAACGTGGTGGCATTTCTAGGCGTGCTGTGTGTTCAGGGAGTTTGGTGCAGTGCAGCACGCTTGTGTAATAGCTCCATGGCCATGCTCGGATCTGCTCATGGCTCCACTCGAGACAGTGGGAAGCACTCACTCATTTATGTGCGAGGGGATGTGTGTGTATTATATGCATGCATACATTTGTGTGGGTGCCTGTTTACTTTTCTTTAAATCCCATTAACCAAATGTCAAGTACATCTGAGGTTACTTACTTAGCAGGGTTACTATTTCTGGTGTCCCATTTTTATTCAGGTCTTGGAAAATTCACTACATTTTTGCTGATACTTTGGAGTGCTCTTTTTCCAGGGTCTTTTTTTTTTTTTTTTTTTTTTAATATACGTAGGAAACCCTCCTAGTTTGTATGTGAGTGGCTCTGGCACCAGGTACAAGGTCTGCTCATGTGCTGCTGTCCAGCACCTTGCCTGAATCTAGACGTTCTTCTGGTGCCAGAATAGAAGTCAGAACGAAGAAGATATTCGGTATTTCATAGACCAGTCCTCTTATTTTACAGTCGGAGGTGGATAAGAGAAATGACTTGTTCAAGGTCATTCATTTAAGACCTGGCTCTGCTGACTTTCAGTCCGATTCTTTTTCTGACATAACTGCATTGGCCTTTTCTAGAAGATTATGAGAAGTTGGTTGAATTTCCCCTGATATATCCTGTAAGTTTCTTTGGGGCTCTGGCTGTCACCCAACAGATCACTGAAGCTCCTTTAACTTCTCTTCAAAATTATAAGGTTGAATCAATACACTCAGATAAATTATACCTGTTCAGGTGTTTCTTAATGCTCATCATACTGATTTTCACATAGTAGGTACTCAATAAATGTTTATTGAATCAGTTTTGTCATCAGGATTGAATGACAAGTGGGAAAATGACTGAAGCTTTTTGTTATTGTTGTTAAATACAAATATTCCCAGTTGTTGACTTGGCATATTTGAAGCCCACCATCTGCCATCGGAGAGGATCTCGAGTGTCCTTCGGGAGAGATCTGGCTTGATTCAAGTGTTTGGAAAGGCTTTAACTAAAACACTCTTCTGAAGATTGTTCAGAAAAGGACATCCTTGAGCAGCCAGCCGTACATTTGTGCTGCTGGCCCAGACTTACTGGGCTTCTCTAGCACACACTGGATGGTTAAGAGGCTCTGTTCCGGGGTCAGTTCCAACCTCAGCTGTTTGTTCATTGTAAGATGCCTAGTGGGTTATTGAGCCTTTGTTAAGTTGCGGGTTACTCGTCTGCCAAACAGGGTGCTGTTGGGGCAGCCGTGTGCGAATGAATGGGAGCTGCATGGCCTGGTGCCTGAACCCAGCAGGCTCCTGATAAATGCTCACTGATATTAGAGAGCTGCTCTGGGGATTAAGTGATGACCATCTGCATGAATTTAGCATATTACTCACATCCTTTGTGTCTCAGTTCCCTCATCTGTAAAATGGGGATGATAATGGGATTTGCCTCATTGAAGATTAAACGAATCAATACATGTACAATGCTTAGGACAAAGCTTATCACCTACTGACATACATACACACATATTAAAAAATATCAGTGATTATTCTTGCTATATAGAGCATTTTGTACAATAATTCGTGCCTGATATTAACTCAATAAATAGTAGCTCTTCTTATTTTTTTAATCTGTTCTTTCCTTTTAGAAGAACTGGTCCATAAAACTAAGTGGTATCACTGTATCAACATTTCTGAATCTTGAACAGCATTTGTTTTTAGTGGGACAGGTTATAGGTCTGTATTTGTTACTCCCTCTTTAAGACAAAAAGAGAATGTGTTGGTGTATTAGCTTTCTATTATTGCTGTAACACATTACCACAAGCTTAGTTGTATAAAACAATGTAAGTTTAATATCTTACAAGTCAGTAGGTTGGAAGTCCTACTGACTAAGGTCTCATCTGGCTAAAATCAAGGAGGCGGTGGTCTGCATTCCTTCCCAGAGGTCACTCACGTGTTGGCAGGATTCAGTTCCATGTGGTTGTGGGAGCTGGGTCTTCGCTTGCTTGTTGGCTCTTAGTCATGAGGTTGGAGATTCTTATAGATGGTGTTGTCTAAAGGCTCAGTGGGTGTGGTGGCTTGTGTGGGTTTTGTTTTTGTTTTTGTTTTTAAATTTTGTGGACTTGGGTTCTTGCAAAGTGAGGGCCTCTCTCCCTCCTTGCGTGGAGCTGGTTATATCTCACATCTAGCTGCAGAGTACCAGATGCCATTTTGTGCTGCCATTTCTCTGACCACAGCCAGGTTACATTCTCCACCTTATTTATTTATTTATTTATTTATTTATTTATTTATTTATTATTTTTTATTTTTTTTAAGAGTTTATTTATTACTGAGAGACAGAGAGATGCAGAGCATGAGCAGGGGAGGGGCCAAGAGATGGAGAGACACAGAATCCGAAGCAGGCTCCAGGTTCCGAGCTGTCAGCACAGAGCCTGATGCGGGGCTTGAACTCACAAACCGCGAGATCGTGACCTGAGCTGAAGTCAGATGTTAACTAACTGAGCCACCCAGGTGCTCCACATTCTCCACTTTAAAGGACACATGTAATTAGATTGTGCCCACCTGGATCATACAAGCTATTCTCCTTTCCTCAAGGTCCTTAACCTTGATCCCATCTTCAAAGTCTTTTTTTGCAAAGTATGATAACATATGCATAAATTCCAAGGATTAGGATGTAGGCATCTTTGGGGTGGGGAGGCATTATTCTGGATACTACAGTTAAAACACATAAAAAAATAAAGAAGACCTCATTATTTGTGCAGAGTTCAAAGTAAGTATAGCATGAGCTCCAAATTTCATTGTTTAATACCTTGCCAGAAAACATGCTAATTTCTTTCTTCATTCTTTTGGTCTTATGGGCCCTTAGAGACACATTTATCTGATGCTTACTCTTTTAGAGACATTTCTAGCACATAGTCTAATTTCATAGAAGCTTCAGGTTTGTGGCATACTGTCTACTCTTGCCTTGTCAAGAGTCAACTATCCATCAGGAGCCCTTCTGCTTAAAGGTCAAGATCAAAGGTCATTGTTCCATCATGTCCTTTTTTGCAGTGCTCTGTTCAGCCTGTCTATTCCTTATTTCTCTTGAGCATTTAGGATTCTTCTCTGTCTTAGCTTCCATCATCTGTGTTCCCTCAGTTGTGACATGTTTTCCCTGGCAGTGGTCTATGTACACGTCTGGGTCTCCTGCTGCGCTCTGAGCACCTTCATCCCCAGGATGGTTCCTTAAACTCCTTTGTGTCCTTGGTGCCAAATACAGTGGCTGGCAGAAGGTAAGTAGGGAAAATGTGTGGGTCATATTCTGTGAGCTGGTTAGAAGAGTAGGATTTCTCTAATCTGTCGCATAACCATTATCTATTGACCAAACACAGGATGCAAAACTTGGGACCAGAGGCAGAGACATTAATAGACACAGTTCTGGCACCCCAGGGATCTGCAGCCTAATTTCTAAGGAAGCATCAAGTGATACATCTAACAAAATGAGTGGTATATTCCCATGAAGAGATGAATGCTAAGTGCTTTATTTGAGGGCAAGAGAAGCCATTGAAATGATTTAACTCTTATCTATGAAATGCTTTTCCAGAACATCAAAATGGAAGCCAAATATTGTTTCAGGTCTTCTGTCTTCAATTTCAGAGTTATAACATGTTTTTTTCCTGTAATGTATGATGTATCATGGTCAGAGTAAATACTGGCAATATTAGGTGCCTCTATATGTACATCATTTCATCTGTTTACTTGAATATCATTTTTAAAAAATTTTTAAGCATTTATTTATTTTTGAGAAACAGAGAGAGGGCATGAGCAGGAAGGGGCAGAGAGAGAGAGGGAGACACAGAATACAAAGCAGGCTCCAGGCTCTGAGCTGTTAGCACAGAGCCCGATACGGGGCTTGAACCCATGAGCCATGAGATCATGACCTGAGCCAAAGTTGAACATTCAACCGACTGAGCCACCCAGGCACCCCGCTTACTTGAATATCTTAATATTGTCTGCAGTTGGCAATTTGAGTTCACCTGGTAGAGGTCACTCTTTTTAACATTAGTCCAAGGAGCATCAGTCTTCTAACTCAGGCAACAGAAGGGTTAGTTGAGAATGACTGATATCATATACAGAATGACTTATGTTTAGGTTTCTAATTAGTTTCCCAAAACAAAACAAACATATTTATATAAAAAGTATAAGTAAGCCATTACAATTAATTAATTACAATGTAATTCTGGTATTAACACCAAATTTTTAGCCTTAGGGTGCATGTTTCTCTCTTGGTCCTGATATTGATATTTTCTTCATAGTTATGGCCTGGCATTGTCTTTAATCTTCTGTTTCTGTCCTAGACCATCTAAATTCAGTTGATTATTATTATATTTTTAAAAAGAGTCATTGCATTAATATCAGAAAATAATGGTTCTTAATGTTTCTCAGAGTTCAAAGTTCAAAGTCTTTAGAGCTCTATTTTCTATAGTTGAAGATATTTGTGTTATTACGCACATTTATTGAAATTCTGACATTTAAGACTATACTAAAGGTCAGGAAAAGTCAGCTAATAGCTTTTTCTTGTAAAAAAAATAACCCATAATCAAAACTCTAAGCTTTGTAAAAAGACATTATATCTGTCTGATATACCACATATATTTGAATGGTGGGTTGAATTTATACACAGTATTTCTTTTTATACAGCTCATGACTTTCTAGGCTTACTTTTCTTACAAATAGATTTTGCATGCATGTTGTTTCAGTCACAGTTTCTTGTATAACAAATTACCTACAACTCCGCGACTTGAAAGAAGAATAAACATTTGTCATTTCACACAGGTTCTGTGGGTCAAGAGCTCAGGAGTGTCTTGGCTGGGTAGTAGTTGCTCAGGGTCTTTCGAGGGGTTGCAGTGGAGATATTGGCTGCAGATGCCGTGATCTGAAAGCTGACTGGGTCTGAAGAATCCTCTTTCAAGATGGCTCATGCATGTGGATGACAAGCTGGTGCTGGCCATTGATAAGCCCTTCCTACCTTGACTTCTCAGGGCTGCCTTAGTGTCTTCCTGACACGATTGCTGGGTGTCCTCCAGAAAGAATGATCTACGAGTATAAGGCAGACCCTATAATTTCCTTCAGGACCTAGCCCCAGCCACACAGGTCTGCCCTATTAAAAATGGGAAGGAGCTTTAAAAGAATGAATATGCAGAGGCGAGATCACTGGGGTCCTCGTGGAGGACAGCTGTCACACACTTATTCTTCTTTCTTATTCCCTAAGCCTATCTGGATGTGTAACTGCTGATTCTTCATCCTTAGAAAAAAATAATTTCTATTTATTTAGGCTTGAATTGAGAACCCAGCTAAGGTAAACATCAGGAGTTAAGAGAACATAGGTTTAATGGTACTGGAGATAGTAGGACTGGATTCAGAATCAGAGTAGCAGCAGGAATCTGGGTCATGGAGATAAGTCCAGAAAAGAGTAGGTGTTGAACCAAGCACATCTCAGGGCAACTGCCTCCTTTGAGCAAGAGGATTTGTGGGGTTAGGTGAGAAGACAGGTCCTGGGGGGAATGGGTCCTGGAGAGGAGGGCAAGAGGTACACTTTGCTCTTTATCCCAGCGAAGATATTTAATCTAATTGTTTTTCCTGGTTTGTGCATGTGATGCTGGAGAACTGGGTTCAGTAGCACCTTGGCAAATAGAGTTTAACAACTTAAATGTTAGCATCAACAAAAAGCAAGTAGCTTTTGGGAGCTAAAGTGAAGCTGTGCTAATTCCAAAGTTACAGTGGTGGCGTCTCTCCATTTAACAAGGCAGTGAAGTTATACTAAATGTCTAAAATCTCTGTTGGAAAACGTGGTGCAATCTACATAGCTATTTGAATCTGGTAAGTTATCATTTAGTGTTCTACCTACTGTGTAGTGTTTGATTTTTTGGTGACACTAAGTGCTGACATTTATTGTGTTTATAGCACACTCAGGTCATTATTGAGATTCATCCCAGCAACACAGCTATGAGATGTGTGGAGTCAATTTAGAAACGCAATGGGCTGTGGAGTCAATCAGGCTCAAGAAACAGTCTCGAGTCTACCACGTAGTGGCTCTGGGAGTTTGAGTGAGTTATTTGACCTCTCTAAGCCTCTATTTCCTCATCTGTAAAATTGGAATTGGGGATTTAAAGAATCTACCCCCTGTTGTGAGGATTTAGTAAGGCCGTACATGTGAAGCACTCAGTATGCCTGCTAGGAGACACTTACTAAATGTTAGCTCCTATTATTCATATAAATATCCTTATTAAAATTCAATTCATTCACTTATTCAATAACTATTTATTGACTTTTATCTGCCAGGTATGTTTTTGGATTCTGGGGAACACAAGTGAATTAAATGGCCGAGATCCCTATCCTTACGGTGTGGTGCTTAGAGCTATAAAGCAAGCACAAAAATATAAATATGAAGTATGTAAGATTGTGAAAAACTCTATAATGAAAATCAGAGAAGGATGAAAGCAAGTGCTATGTCTGGGGGAGGGGGTTGGGGAATTCTATTTTATACACAATCGTCACAGACATCCTCAATGACATTTGCCCAGAGAGCTGAAAGAGTGAACGGAAGAGTTTGTGCAGGTATCTGGGAAGACATTCTAAGCAGAGAGAAGCAAGTGCAAAGGTCCTGAGGCAGAAGCATGCTTGGCACATTGGTAAACATAGGGGTCTGCTTCAGATGAAGCAGAGTAGGTAAATCAGTGGTGAGGATGATGTCAGAGAGGCAGCTGGTGATCAACTCATTTAGGGTTCTGTAGGTCATAGTGAAGAGTTTGCCTTTAAATCCTAGGGGGAAAGGAAGAAATTGGAGGATTTTAAATAAAGGAGTAACATGATCTGATCTACATTTTATAAGGATCACTCTAGCTGCTGTGTTGGAATAGACTGGGGGCCAGTGTTTAAATGTGATGTGTATTAATAAGATGGCTTAGGTACAAAATAATGGTTGCTTGAATGAGGGAGGTTTTGGTGGAAGGTGTAGAAAAGAGACCAGATTCTGGAAGTGTATTGAAAGTAGAGTTGACAGGAGTCGGGGAGAACTCAAGTTTTTTGTACTAAGCAACTGGAGGGATGGGGCTATTTACTGGGATGGGGAAGTTTGTGGAAGGATTGCCTGGCGGCTGGGATCACCAGTGTGGTTTCAGACCTGCGTAGTTCGAAAAGCTTTTGGGAGACATTTAAGGGGAGGTGGTGAGTAGAATTGCGTCTCTGAGTCTGGAATTCAGGGGGCAGTGTTGGCGGGGGGGCTTCTGTTTGGGGGTTGTAAGTAGCTGATTGAATTCACAGCTGGGGAATCTGTGTAGAAGGGGAAGAGGAAGGCAGTGAGGATGAGCCCATGTTTGTAAAACACACATTTGAGGAAGAGCCTCTGATAGGAATGAGAACTAAGAAAGATGGATTCTTGAGGCCACATGGAGGAAGAGACAGAGATCAGTTATATTGAGGGCTGTTACATCAGGTGAGATGATGACTGAGAATTAACCATTAATATATCTTCAACATGGTGAGCCAGGCACTCCCTTAGATCTTTGCAGAAAACAATGAAAAGTGCTAGATATCATATTTTCAAAGGTTTTTTAATTCTCTATGAGCTGGCAAGGAAGTAGAGGGTACTCCAGGAGAAAACTTGCAACGGCAATGCTCTTGAACAGGCACTATGAGAAAGGGTCTGGGATGTCGGTGGCAGGGTTTGTGTCAAAGGTTGGACATTTCAACAAAAGTAGCAGGAAGGAGGACAGGCTGTCTGGGCACATGTGCAGGTGGTTGGAAGACACGGTGGCGGGAACGTGTAGTCCTCTTCCCGATGGTTTCTCTGTAACATCACAAGTAAAGTCATTCGCTGAGGGGAAAGGTAGGGGGGAAGAGTGCCGGAATTTTGAGAAGAAAAGAAGTATGAAAGAATCTCCTGGGACTATTGTAAGATTGCACTAGCAACCCACTCGAGGTCAGCAGTCATGGGCTATAACGGGAGTGTGTTGGGGTAAGTGCATGTGTCTCTCCATTATGTGCAGCTCCACGGGCACAGGTGTGGAGAGGGTTTTGGCTCGAAAGTCAAAGCAAGAGGGGGTAAGGTAGGGAAGGGAAACTCTGACAACCCACTATGGAATTGAAGTGGGAAAGGCAAGGTGTCGGGCAGGAGGACGGAAGAGGGAAGCTTAGAAATCAGAGCCTTCCCTGTTTCCATTTGCCATTGACTCTAACCTACCTTCCCTATGAATTTCTATTTATCGCTGCCTCCCCCATTTCCTTGTGAGCCCCTGTCTCATTCTTTGATGTTTTCAATCTACTCTGTAGCAGTTTTCTTGTCCAAGGTAGGAAATCCATAACTGTCAATTGGACTGTGTTTTCATATTTTTCCTAGTCATTATATATCAGTTACATTATGTGAAATTTTATTGAGAATTCTTTTTGAAAAGCCAGCTCCATATAAATATGTATAAGGAACTATTCTGCTCCAAAGTGCTACTTTAGATTATAGATGTATCAGCATGGCTGAGGTAAATTAAACTTTTGACAACATGGTTATTTTGTCAATTAAGTAGATGGAAGAGACAAAATATTTCAATAAGGTATTTGGCTAGAACTGTTTGATTTGACCTGTGTACATTTAGTCAAAGTGACCTAATGCTTGCCAGTTTTCTATTTTATTTTGAGGAAAGCCTAGAAGATAAAAAAGGAAAGGCAGTCACCTTTTTCTTTTGAAAATAATATATTGACAATGGTTATCAATTTGAAACTTTGTTAGTTACATTATGTGTTTGTTACAGTTATGTGTTTATTACAGTTATGTGCTTATGTGTTTGCATGTGTGTGCACGTTGGTAGGGGATTGGTGGAGTCAGGAGGAGAATATAGAATATAAAAGCTGTTACGTCAGAGTGATTGGCAAAGGATCTCTTAAAAAATATCCTGTATGTGACTATGGCCAGCATAAAAGACTAAAACTAAACTAAAAGTATTGTCTTGAGGTCTAGTACTATATAACTTTAGTTAACAAATATGTAACGTGTATCTTCGGGTGTGTGGTGCTGTACTAGGTGCTGGGGCTACGGCAATGGAAAACAGATAAAAAATAAAACTTTTATTATCATAAGGTTCAAAATCGAGTGGGGCTGTGAGCTAGAATTGGTGTGGAGACAGAGTGGGCAGATTTTTGTGGCTGACCACACGTGGGAGATCAGGGCGGGAGGGTGATGGAAGATCATATGGAAGTTTTGATCCTGAGCAGATGATGCTGACTTCCCTCATTTAGGGAAAACAAGAGGACTACAGAGTCTGGGGAAAGATGCTGGTTTAGATGATGCATGCCATGCAGACACCTGTACGGAAGCATCCAGTGGCAATTAGGTGAGAAGGCAGAGAATATACATGCTGCTGCTGTAAGTTTAGGTGCAGGGAAGAAGGATGTGAGGAACCAGCAAAGAAGCTTGGGGGGAGAGTTGAGTTATGAGCCAGGCTGTGAAGCGAAGGCTGCTCTTCATTGCTGCATTTATAAAACAGCGCGGTCTCCTTTACGTGTATGATTCTGCTTTTGATTAAAAGTTTGTGTTTTCCTCACACGGCAGATTTGAAATTCTATGAGAATGTAGCAGGAGATAGACGTATGTTCTAAAGGTAGAATAGGTAACCTTAACAATATCCGTTAATAAATTTTAATTTCAGGCACTTGAAAGATGGAATACCTAGGCAAACAGCAGTTTGGGGATCAGATTCGCGAGCTTTTAAAGTTTATTGGATTTTTGTGTTTGGCTTATGGATTCGTTTTCCCTTTGGTGTTCTACAATGTTATTGGGGGGTGCTCACATTGTGTGTTACTCTAGCACATGAGTTCTCAAAATCTGACCTCCCTCGGTCTTTGGGAGCTTCTGCTATGTTGCCCAGCTCATCTCATTGGCTTCTTTCCCTTTTGTGTTGTGTTTTGAGTCTCAAGGTTAATTCTTGTGGGAGGCAAAGAAGAGGAAAGAATTGAGGAACCTTGGCCTTCCTACTGCTCTGCTTCCTGGAGAACCCCCTCCCCCACCCAGCGTCTTTACCACTCAGTTTCTGCTCCCCTGTCCATCCCCTCCTCTAAACTGGGAGAGACAGGAGGTCATGGGTTGAAGTCCAGAAAGCCTCAATAGTCCTTTTCCTGTTTGATTTTCCTCTTGATCTCTTGTCTACTTGCCTGCTGGTATTTATGGCAACAGTGCTCATAATGGAAATATAAAAAGTCCAACCGAACCTATGTGCGTGCTGAAAATCCTAACCTTTAAACTTGCACAATTCTTAATCCCAAGAAGCATTGATTTCTGGATGTTCGGCACTCCTTTATATTCCTAAGGGATAGTTCGCATCCATCTCAACTCCTCAATTTCTTTCTCAACTGTATTCTTACAAATGTCCTATATTTATAATTACTCCTCTGAAGCATATTCCAGACAGGACCACACTAATTTTTAATATATACTTGGTGAATAGCTGAATTTGAAAATAACCATTTAATTCCATTCTTTGTGTCCTTAGGGCATCTTGCTGTTCTTTTACTTAGAAAATTCTAACCCCTTGGTACTATTCAACTTTGATCAGAATGAGTTTTCTACTGACGTAGGAAGAAACAGCTTTGTCACCATCGTTGAAAAGATGGATTCTGTTGGGAAAGGTAAAGTATGTCTTAGTGATCTTGTTCTCAGCACGATATGAGAAACAGATTCACATCCAGTGTCATCATCTGGTGCAGAATTTATCATCTAGAAGCCAAGAGAGAAGCATGTCACATTTAATCAGTACTCTGCTCGACTCTTACTTAGAGGTCTTTGAAAACAGACTCACTTAGAGGAAATGATATTGTTTTCCCAGACATTGAATTTATATTAAAAAAATAAGCTTCTTTTTTCTTGGGGATTTTGTCTTTAGTTTTCCCTTGACACTTTTACATCATTCCCCTAAGAAGGTGCTTTGACGACTGTGCTTCTTAGAGCAGCACAGCATAATTAGGCAATTGCCCTTGTGTCTAGAGTCCACGGGTGGGAGGGGGGGAAGGTGACAGAATTGTGCAATGGGCTCATTATAAAACAGTGCAAAATAAAAACCTGAACTTACCAGTTAAAGGAAAGCTGAAAATGTGCTGTAAAATATTAAGGCATAAAAGATGAAAGTAAAAATCATCTTCAGTAGAATGGCTTGGATAGTCAGTTGGGATCAGTAGTAATTGGTTAATTGAAAAGATAAGTTAATGAAAAAAGCAATAAAACAGGGCAATTATTAAAAATGATACACATGTGCCTTCAACATTTCACTTTATGTTAATGCTCATTCGCCAGTACTTTGACCCCCATGGGGTTTCTTTGATTATGGTTGAACTGATTTGAGTTCTTGTAGAAATCACACCCATGATCTCTGATTTCTAATTTTGGTGTCTTTAAGTGGAGCAGAACTTGAAGGATGTAAGCAATCTGAGTGCAGAATCTTTCTTGATTTTCATGACATTTTCTTCCAATCTTTTATGGTACAAGAACACCCATATTCAAAGGAGTATTTTTAGCCATTTGCCTTTATCAAGTTTTTTCAAATCATTCAATCTATTTTTTTTCACAGAAATAGCAACTCTCTCTTTTGCAATTATGCTTGTGATTTCAAAAATAATTAAATTACATAATTAGAATAACAAGGCCAACTTGCATAAATAAAACGGGGGGCCTATAAGGGGGGGAGCAGATATCCATTGCATGGGCAGTCTGTGAGGGCATCCTGGCTGCACGGGCAGCTTCCCATGGCTCCCATCACATTCCTCTGTAAAGCAGAAGAAATACAAAAATAGTTGCTTACTTGAATTATTCTGATCCACAGATATCAGTTGAATTGAAGGAGAGACTTTTTTATTTTTAAGAAAACTTTTATTTCAGAATAGTTTTAGATTTACAGAAGAGTCACAAAGATAATACAGGGGGTTCCCCATACCCTCGTTTTCCCTATTAGAATCTCATCAGTGTGGTACCTTTGTGACAATTAATTAATATTGATACATTATTATTAATACAAGTCTGTATTTTATTAGGATATTATTAGTTTTTACCTATGGTTCTTTTTCTGTAATTGGATCCCATCCAGGATACCACATCACATTTGCTAATCATGTCCCCTCAGACTTGTCTACACTGGGGCAGTTTGGGAAACTTTCCTCATTTTTGATAGCCTTGACAGTTTTGAGGGACACTGGTCAAATGTTTTGTAGCGTGTTCCTTAATTTGGGTTTATCTGACATTTTCCTCATGTTTAGCCTAGGATTATGGATTTTGGGGAGGAAGGTTTTAGATGTAAGGTGTCATTTTCATCACATCGTATGCAGGGTACCTATCAATACTTACCAATATGAAGTAATGCTGTCAATGTTGACCTTCATACCTGGCCCAGTTAGTAGTCAGACTTCTCCCCATTGCCTCTGGTGATTGTTATACTCAGATGGTTTACCATATTGAAATGGGAATATGTGCAGTAGTTAAGTTCCTTCATCCATGTTCTCCTCATGATAGAATTAGACAGTTTGGCCTCTTGATGAGGATTTTGTGACTAGCCAAAGAAATACACTTAATGTCAGCACTCCTGACATCTCAGCACTCCTACTGAATTCCCATTTTGCTGTCTTGTTTTACATTTCTTGAGCTTTAGTATTAGTATCTGACTGAAGGAAACACAGGCTCCAAGGCTGTTTTTGGCAGTGGTTTGGAAGGAAAATGGCGTGCCACGGTCACACACTTGTGCTTCTGCAGTTGTATGCTTCAGGGTTCTAAGCTCGAGACTAAATTTACCATTCCTTTGTTCAGTTTTGTTTCATCCTGTGGTTAGAATTTATGGCAGTTAAACATTTTTCTGCTCTTGAGTGCTTTTAGCAAAAATGTACTTGATAATCACCTTGCAGCGTATCAGTGGATGACCAGGTCAACTAATCATTGACCTGGCAACTAATCACTGCCCTATTTGCAGACCAAATAATTCCAATATGGTGTAGGGAGATGGAAAATAATTCCGGTATGGTGTAGGGAAAAGGTTTGTGCCATCAACCTAAGCCACAAACCACAATGGCTCATATCTCATACTTCGTAGAAGTCACACAAAACCTGAGAATAAATCTTTTAATAAGGAATCAGACTCTTACACTATGTCAATCTTTTGGAAACATTTTAATATAGAACACAAAGAGATCTCTAAAACCCAGAGACCATCTGTTGCCTTTGTGGGCCTGGAGATATCATGAGGATATTACACAGACTTCCTTTTACTGAAATTTTTGTGATAAGAATGTGAAAACATTTCATTTTAGAAATGACACTCATTTACCTTATTTACGCAATAATCGTTTCCTAACCCTCAGTAAAGAACAAAAAGCATAGTCCCAACAGTTTAAACTTAACACCTACGTTGTCTATAGGCAGATGAGGTCGAGGCCAATTCTTTGTAGGTTTTCTCTTCTATAACCCCAAAGGACTTTCTTTTTCAATCACATCTTGGCTGAATATGGAACTCAATCATCTGTTGCCCCAATATCTACATTGTATAGACAGCCCCAGTGTGAACTTAACCTTAAACCGCTGAATGAGTGAATGGCTTACTGCCCAATCAGGCATCATTTTTCTGTTTCTACATTGTTTTGGTTCTCTGCCCCTCACTAGGATATTTGCTTCTGCTGACGTGGTAGTGACACATCTGGGGAGAAATAGCATGCACTGTAAAAACATGTTACGAAGGGAAATCCTAAGGCCTGGGTTTTACAGATCCCTGTGGCACATCTAATTCTCTGCCCCTGGGCATGATCCTAACCTTTGACTCCCAGTTTCCTGCAAGAGGAGGAAAAGGCAGTTATAGCTGCCTTGCCCCTACCTTCAGAAAGGTGGTTTCAGGATCCAGTGCATGGTAATTGTGCGAACGGGTTATAAGCCACGTTGGGCTGGACAGTCAAAGGAAAAGAATGAATGAAGTCTGCATAGGGGTGAGGAAAGCCTACAGGAATCCTTCCTACCTATACCATGACTAGTTATCCCAGTGCAGTATGTGGTGAAGATTTATGCTATGAAAACAATGAATCAGGACAGATTGAATTAGTCGATACTCTCAAGGACATCTCCAGGCCCAAAGCTTAGATGACAAATGCACTTTAGTGGCATCAGAGTCCCTGAGTAGTGTAATTAGTTGTTTAACAAAAGCCTGATGACAATAATCATGATGACTAGGAACCTACTATAGTAAACGAAAGTTAGAAACATGATTTTTAGGATTCTTCCTTGTTTTAAAATTCTACAGATGGCCAACTTAAAATAATCGAACCAATGACCTAAACGGAAGTAATCTGTAGACCCATGGGGGAGAAACAAATAAAAAATGATATATTAAAATACTTTTAATGATATGTATTTACATTTAAAGAAATTCCACTTTCAAGATGAGAATAGGAACACAGAGCTCCCTATGCACGAGATGCAGTCCTAAGAGAAGAGCCCCCCTAACTCATCAGTCCTCACCGAAGCCTTATGAGGACAACGGGACTGAGGCACAGAGGGAGGGAGTAACTACACTGAATAAAACAACTGGTTTGGGGAGCCAGCACTTGGACAAAGGTACTCAATATAATAAATATGAAACAAAAATTAATTTGGGAAGATGTCACTAATTGACGCAAGGAACAGAAGTAGCCGAACAATTAGAAAAACACTGGAAATAAAAAGAGGAATGGCTAACATGGTAACTACCCAAATGTCCAAACACAAATGAGAAAGTACGAGACAAGGGGACACCATGGTGTTCAAGGACTGTCTTTGAAATTAACATTTGGAATGTACTTATTTTTAAAGTTGCTATTAGATAATTCATAGCCAATATTTAGGGATTTTTTAGATAAGGCAGTTCTAATAGTTACCCAAACTGTATTCAGGAATAGGTAGGGTTTTTTGTTTTGTTTTTGTTTGTTTGTTTTTTAAATCTGCCTCTGAAGAAAGACCAGTTGAAAACAAAAATTAAGCAGTGGAGAAAAGGGCTGCTATTTTAAGAAAATCAGTTATTAAAAATTAATAGGAAATGTATTTGATTATATTAAGTAGATATGCTTTCTCATTGACTTCAGTAATTTTTTTTAAGTTTATTGTGTGTGTGTGTGTGTGTGTGAGAGAGAGAGAGAGAGAGAGAGACAGAGAGACAGACAGAGAGAGAGACAGACAGAGAGAGAGACAGACAGAGAGAGAGGGGAATGAGCAGTGGAGTGTCAGAGAGGGAAGAAGAGGATCCCAAACAGGGGCTCGAACCCACAAACCGTGAGATCATGACCTGAGCCAAAATCAAGAGTCAGATGCCTAACTGACTGAGCCACCCAGGCGCCCCTGACTTTAGCACTTGAATTGTACCAGATCATTCATAAATGAATTCTACGGTTTTGACTAAAGAAACCACTGGTATTACAATTACGCAAAAAATGCTATGTTCCATTTGTTAACAATGTTTTTCTAGCATTTGTGGATGTTGACTGTTGATTTTTTTCAGACTTCAAGTTTCTACTTCTACCTCTGTCTCCTTGAATACTCACGAGAAATTGCTGTACCTATGACAGGTTGCATGATGTTTTCCCCCCTCTGTGCACTCAATTTGTGTATTATTGTATCATATGACATTTTGAATCAAGCGCTGCTAGTACCAAGCTGCTCTCAGCAGCTGATGCCAAAAATATTCATTATAACCCTTCTCAGCATGCAAGTGAGGGCACTTCAAATCCCAGAGACAGAACTTCCAGCGATTGTGCTTCTCTTTCTTTTGCATATTATACAGCAAAAAGGATGCAAAACGAAATGAGGCTTGTTAGAAAAGAATGCCTTGGTAAAATATTGTAAAGCATGCAGTTCGTGGTTCATGAAAGTCACGTGAAATTCAGCAGCACATTATAGATACCACCCCAGAGGCCTTGTGCCCCTTCTCGTCTCTTGCCTCAAGTGGCATTTTTCTTCAGTGTTTGATTTCATGCAGGTGCCAGCCATTTACACCCCTGGAAGTAAGCAGTCCCCTTCCCGGAGAATCATGATATGATACGCGCACGTACATTTGCTTTTGCTCTGGCCCTTTATGGGAAGAGGCCAGTCAGGATGAATTTATTCCTTGCGGTAGTAACAAGGCGCATGGAAGGCATGGAAGGTTCCCTTCTCCAAAGGAGGACAATTAAAAAAACAAATTCAATAAGTAAGTTTTGTCATTTTCTAATATTAAGAGTGCTGAGCCTGCAAACATCAGCAAGTTTCTTATACATTAATTCATTGTACAAAGTGAACGCCGAAGACTCAGTAGCCAGCTGACAGGATGCCAGAAAATGTCACAGCAGAGAAGAGGGAGCCTTCTGAAGTGGTTTTGAACACCTGACTTCCCACCTGCAGCGTCTTCTGGAGGAAGAAACATGGAGCCTGTTGACAGGGGTTTGTGGATGGAAAAGTGGGGTTGGCAGGGGACAGCAATGTGTGGATTCTTTTCCTATTGCCTGAAAAACTGCCTCTCTTATTTGCTGACCCCGGAAAGACCATGAGCAAAGGGCTGGCCCTGGGCAAAGGTCATTTTCATCTCAGCCTGATGAGTACAATCCATGTGCCGCTGATGTCTGTGACTCCTGCTCAAAGCGCTGTGAGCTCAATCTCCCAGAGAGGGCCAAAGTCACACGTGTCCTCCAAAGAAACCAGAGCTGTTGCTGTGGTCTGCTGTGTTCCTAAGAGATGCCAGAACCACACTGGGTTTTCACTGTGGTCTTGCACTCTACCTGCCCTGCCATTCATTGTATTGGTTGACTCCATGCTTTAAAAAAATGTGTTCTTATAGAGATGTTTCTTATCCTGCTGAGTCTCAAGCCACTGCTGTAGCTACAGTGATGTCTTCTATCTGGTGTATGTTTTGCTAACTTTTTTTTAATGTTTATTTATTTTTGAGAGGGAGAGACAGAGTGTGAGTTGAGGAGGGACAGAGAAAGAGAAGGAGACCCAGAATGTGAAACAGGATCCAGGCTCCGAGCCGTCAGCACAGAGCCTGATGCAGGTCTCGAGCTCAGGAACAGCGAGATCATGACCTAGGCCGAAGTCTCAACCAGCTGAGCCACCCAGGAGCCCCTGTTTTGCTAACTTTTGTCTTGGAAATCACAAAGTCTTACCCACACCTTAAAGGAAAAGCTCAGAATTCTTGTCTATTGAGTACTTAGCCTGTAGTTGACACTGTAGTGAATACTCTATATATGAAAACCCAGAACAAGCTGATGTGCTAATCCTTAAAAAAAAATGTAATATGATCTTACCTGTGGAAGTGGTTTAGGATACTGATCTCACATTTTCCTGTTACATTTGAAATTCTGGAAGATAATAAGGTGAAAGATTTACCCTCGAGAAGAATAATATGTTTGAATCTTCTGCTTTGAAAACACATAGAAATTTCCATATTTATTTTGCTCTGGAGCATATAGTAGGAAATGTTTGGCACGCAAAATTTGACTTCTTTTAAACTCCCTTAGTTGTTGTCAGTTAATTTGAACTCATGGAAAACAGACCTTTTATTAACAACAGCACAGCCCCACAAAATGTAGAGCCATTAGTGGAATATTATCAAGCCATTTTCAAAACACCTATCCATGAATCTCTGGTGTGACAAAAGGCTTAAAAAAACCAGGAAGGCTAGTTTAGTATTGAGCACTGATTCATGCGAACTCATGAGACGCAAGCCCAAAGAACAAGTTTTACACCAGGTATGGCCAGCTGGTCAGTCTGCAGTGGTTGGGATTGGGTGACCCGGGGTCACAAGCCAGGCTGGCTCTAAATCAGATAACCATAGAGTCAGCATTAATGTGCTGAGTCATTGCAGCGACTCTGAAGCATTTCTCTCCTCTTTCAAGCGCTTCCAGGTTGTGGCCAGAGAAGCCCGAGTGGACAGCAGGAGGGGTGGCCGATCATGGTGGTCAGAACCAGAGCGAGGGGGCGGACACCTGCTTGGGAACGTGAATCCTTCCAGGCGCACTGTAGCCATCGGCTTCTGAGTGCTGTCTTTTTTTGCCAGCCTCATTCTTTAGGATCCCACTATATTCACATTAGGTTCTTGAAATTTTGGCCTCAGTTTCTCCAGTGTAGCTTAATGTCATGTGCAGCCCCTTAGCTTGTGGTTGATAATTATCTTGTGTTAGAAAGTTTTATTTATCAATCCATCTATTTTAATTTATATTTATATATTTTGGTGAACAGATAACAGATTCTGGAGACAGGGAACTAATAAACTCCACTAGGTTTCTCTTAGCAACACCATGCAAACTTCCCCACTTTTCTTCTCCCAGACCTTCTGTATTTAGGGCTCTCAGTGGAACACAGAAGAACTTGCTAGCATATTCAGAAGGTTCAGAAGGTTTCTCTGCTATGAAGAAAAGATCAAGCCCAGTGTATAAAATGCCCTGAAATTTATAAATTTCAAAAGAAGAAAAATGCCTAGTTTACCTTTTAAATGATAGTTCACATAAGAATGTAGGGAATTCATAAGGCTATTTTGAGTTAGTGAGTCGGTAAGTACTTTCCCATAGTTTGTAGCCAAAAAGTTAGAGAATCTGTATCAATCACCTTTTTTAGCAAGAGCATATGTTTTTTCTGCTTTTAGAATCAGACCCAAGAAAACATGCAGCTTACTAAAAAATAATACTGTGCAATTTCAACCCTCTCTTTGTTTTGATTTTTAAAAATTTTTATGTAAGGGGTGCCTGGGTGGCTTGTTCGGTTGAGTGTCTGACTTCAGCTCAGGTCCTAGTCTCGGGGTCCATGAGTTTGAACCCCGTGTCGGGCTCTGTGCTGACAGCTCAGAGCCTGGAGCCTGCTTTGGATTCTGTGTCTCCCTCTCTCTCTGCCCCTCCTCTGCTCATGCTCTACATCTCTCTCTCTCTCTCAAAAAAAAAAAAAAGTTAAATTTTTTTTTCCTGTGAGCACTTGCTTCTGCAGCACATTTACTAAAATTGTAACAATTTGAGAAGATTAGCATGGCCCAAGGATGACAGGCAAAATTTTTATGTGAAAGCGGTACAGAGTGGAAAAGAATGATGTTGTTTTCTAGAATGTTATTGGTTAGATGACTTCTATTTGATTTCTGCAACAGTATACGTTCCACTAAAGGACAATTACCAACTATATAGGTCTGGATTGGCCCACCGAGCAGTACTCACTGGCAGGGTGGCTTTCTGCCACTGCTAGGTTGACTCTAGGGCTGGTGACAACTGTATAGGGTAGAGCAATGATGTGATTTAAAGGGAGGCTGGGGAGGGACAAGGCAGTGAAACTGCTAGGGAAGGGTGACGTGGCCTTGGACCTAGCTCAAGGTTGTCCCCTATCACTCACTCCAGACGTAAGTTCACAACCACAGCCAAGACTTGCGTATGCAGAGAAACACGGTGCTGTGTTCGGGTTGGATTCAGGGACAGCACTAGAATTTAATGGGAAAATTGGTAGCTGGCACAAAACCAAAGTTAATTGGGTCCAGAGAGCCAAAGATGAGCTATTGCTCTGGACCTCAGGGTTGGGGAGTCCTGTGTCCAGAGGCTGGGCTGGTAGGGGAGCAGGTGTGGTGGTGTTAGTACCATGCCATGGGGATGACCTTGGCACTTACGGGCACTGCAACAGGAAAAGAGAATTGCCAAATTCAGACTATAGGGAAAAATGTCCAAGGGGACACACTTATAAAAATGAGAAGACACCACCCATTCACATATATGAAATGAAAGAAATATATTTTACTCCATTAATAAGCAAAAAGTGGTCGCTACAGTGTGAGGAGGTGACTATTTACAAGTTAGATAATACTTTTCTTCCGAGGGTTTTGAAGTACTTTTGATTCTCTAAACGTTATTGTGGGGGGGGGGCGGGGTGCCTGGTGGCTCAATCAGTTAACTGCTGACTCTTGATTTCAGCTTAGGTCGTGATCTCTTAGTTTGTGAGCTCAAGCCCCGTGTTGGGCTGACAGTGCAGGGCCTGCCTGGGATTCTCTCTTTCCCTCTTTCTGCTCCTCCCCCACTCACTCTCTCTGTCTCTCTCTCAAAATAAATAAGTAAACTTTAAAAAATGTTATTATGGTGTAGTAAAAAAAAAGGAAGTAGGGGCGCCTGGGTGGCTCAGTTGGTTAAGCCACCAACTTCGGCTCAGGTCATGATCTTACAGTCCGTGAGTTCGAGCCCCGCGTCAGGCTCTGTGCTGACAGCTCGGAGCCTGGAGCCTGCTTCAGATTCTGTGTCTCCCTCTCTCTCTGCCCCTCCCCTGCTCATGCTCTGTCTCTCTCTCTCTCTGTCAAAAATAAATTAAAAAAACATTTAAAAAAATCTTATATAACAAAGGAAGTAAATATCTTGGTCTGCATTTAGAATTAATACAAAACTGAATCAGTGTGAATTCAGCTTTGGACTTCGAATCGGCTTTCCTCTTAATTACTGAGAATATGAAGATACGTGAGACTATCACTGTCCTATTTATGGCAGATTGTTTTCGTGAGTTTGCAACACGCTATATTTTTCAGGCTAACATGAACACAGACTACTTTCTCAGTTTTTCATGATTGTGATTGAAGGAAATTAAAAAGCTAGATAAAACAAAATTATTGTTTCAAAGTGGTATGGAAAAAAAATAAAATGCCGAGGTAATGTACTAGAGCCTTTGAATTTTTAGATTCATAGACAGATTCAACTTGAAAGAGTACTTTGTCCTTTGATGCAAATGTTTTTTTTTTATCATCCATCCTCAAAAGAAAGATTTTGGTGCGTTTGTGTAACTTCAAAAGATTCTCTCTTATTCACTGATCAAACAATTACTGAGTGCTACAGTGTGCCAGGCACTGTGCCTGATGCTTGGCATAGAGGATGATTAAAGCGAGTTTCAAGCATGCTTGAGCAGTGGAAAGACAGAGGGAAAAAAGTAGAACTTCTAGCAACCAAAGAGTTATTCTCTCAGAGATAAAATTTTTTTGTGGGGGGCAAGTGGTCTAATGGGGGAAGTAAAAAGACTAATATTTTATGCATAGTAACAATAATTTTAGAAGTGTGTCATTTTAAAAATCCTATTTGGTGTATTTTGGTGTCATCTTGTCCGTTTGTATTAAAAAGTAAGAGCATTCTTAAAATTAAGCGTTCAGTATTAGACATGTGATCAACTCATATCTCTTCTCATTATAGAGATATAAATTGTTATGTGACTTGCCCTATAGTTCTGGTCTGAAATTTAAATAAATAAGGTAAAAAAGTATTTGAGGAGGAGAAGAATAAAAAGGACATGGCATCAGTAGAGATGTTTTCACAAAGAATTACCAAAAAAGGTACGTGCCTACCTTTTAAACAGTTCCTATGGAACAGATTTGCTCATTGTGATTATATCCCAAATAATGTCATATGATAAGGTGGCTTGGATATCTAGGCTGCAATGACATTTAACTTCACAGTCTCAGTGTAATGCCAGAAAGAATACATGCAAACATGCAGCATACATATGCAACGTTTTCAAAAAGGTCAAAGCAAACCCAGAATATATTGATGCAAAGGGACTTGGTAGCCTTGAGTTACAAGCCTTCTTTCTAATTGCTATCACCATGAAAACTCAAATTTATGAACTGTTGTCAGCTATGTGTCAGAGACAGAGAAGACCAACTAGGACCAAAACATATGCCGTGTGTCCTCCCTGGCGTGAAAGAAGGAAGAAAGTGTTTGCCTTCTTTAGAAATGAATCCCTGAGGTAGTGTTTGTAGCATGGGTTCTGTGCAATTAAACAAAGCAGTTGAGGCACTTCATATTGTTAACTGTTATTCACTTAAAATAACAAATACTAGATTGCAATAATAGTATCTGTTGTTAATTCCACAATTTCTGACTCAACAGCGAAGGAATTAATCAATCAAGATTTATTGGTCACTTTTTGTGGACCACACATGAATGGGTTGATGGAAAAGCAGGGTAACACATAAATTATGCTTTCCATTGATATGTTCATTTAACAAATGCCCATTAGGCATTTTGTACAAGCTATCCACACTAATGAGCATTATGAGTCAGTCATAGAGGTAAGTAATCCTAAATGGTCTTTGGCCACAGAGATTTGCCAGGCGAGATGCTCATGCAGAAAAACAAAACATTTCAATGAAATACGTGACTGTGTGCAATATGCAGATAATAAATATTGTGGCGATTTCCTCCTTTAAAAGGAAAAGAGGGATTTTATGGAAGAAGAGTAACTTGATCAGATTCTGTGTGATGGGGATACTTTGAGGAGCAGGGAATTTCTTTCGAGGTGGACAGATGAGCAATAGTGGAGAAAATGGAACAGCTCATTCTTAAAATTGAGGGGAGGAAATGCTCATCATGCAGTCAGAAGAGAGGATATAGACATGTTTGGTTAGGAGATACACAGTGATTGTCTAGGATCCTTAGCCCCTTAAAGTAAAACATCCCCAAGTGAGTTTACTAAATACCATCTATAAGGTTGGAGCCTGCCCTAAACAATGAGACCAACTTTGCCCTCAGTCAGAGAATGTTCTAAGAATCTTTAAGCCATGACTCAGAGACATACAGTCTAGTTTTTTGTTTGTTTGTTTTTTGTTTTCCTTCTGCTGCTGCTTTGCTGTTGAACCCTGGTCCATGAAGCATTCCCTCTCCTTGATCCTTCAACCGACTCCCTACCTTGGATCATGGTTCTGCAACTACCATTGTTTGCTTTGAAGCCTCTACCTTGGCTTCATGCCCTGAGATACTGGCTGTTGTAACTCTGGGCAAATTACTTACCCTCTCTGTGCTTCCATTTTATCATTTGTAAGTGGGAATAACAATAGTTCCTACCTCATTGGGAGTTGTAAGTGTTAAGAACATTTAGAACAGTGCCTGGAACTTACTAAGCACTATGAAAGTACCAAAAATTATCAAAGTATTATTTTGGCTTATGTATGTATGTACGTATGTTTATTTTATTTAGAGAGAGAGAGAGAGAGAGAGAGAGAGAGAGCGCCAGAGAGAGAGGGAGAGAAAGAATCCCAAGCAGTTTCCATGTTGTCAGTACAGAGCCTGCTACGGGGCTGAAACTCATGAACCATGAGATTATGACCTGAACAGAAACCAAGAGTTGGTGCTTAACTGATTGAGCCACCCAGGCACCCCTTGGCTGGTCTGTAAGGTTCTGGCTTATCTATTCCCTGACTAAACACAGGCCTAAAAGAGTGGAGAGTTTATGAAAAAGATCTTTAGAGATGTTGGAATATAGTGTACTCTCAGTCTAATAACAAAATAGAGAAAAATTCTGTGCAAAGATGGTGCGATATTAATTCTTAGTGTAACTTTCCAAGTTATTCAGAAACCAAGCTTATTATTGATCTGATAAAAATATGAACAAGCATTTATCACACCAATCATTAGCTCACCCTGCTTCTGGAAATACACATGTGTAAAGAATTCTAACAAAAGTTACTTTTCTAGATTTTTTATCATCTCTAGAAAAACAGCTACCATGAATGTATTTCATATAACACACACATGCACAATCTGGAAATTCTTCTTAATGAAGTAGTGAAATAGCCCTTGAAGCAACATTCACAACCAAAAGAATGGTTTTATTCTGTGTACCAAGAACATTCATCAAATCACTAAAGAGACTATTACAGGGCTATGAATATTATTCTTTTCTCTATGAAAAATTTTATCTGACATCAGGAGGATACAAGTTTGTAGCTGTCATTTCTTCTTTTTTTTAATATTAAAATTTTTTTTAGTGTTTATTTTTGAGAGAGAGACACACAGAGTGTGCACGGGGGGAGGGACAGAAAGAAGCGAGACACATATTCCGAAGCAGGCTCCAGGCTCTGAGCTGACAGCAGAGAGCCCGATGCAGGGCTTGAGCTCACTGACCGTAAGATCATGACCTGAGCTGCAGTCGGATGCTCAACCAGGTGAACCACCCAGGTGCCCCTGTAGCTGTCATTTCTAAATGAATAAACAAGTCCAATTATATGGTCATCCAGGATTTATTCTTTCTTTTTTCTTTCTTTTATGCCTTTGGTGACTCTCCTTTGCTTTGTTAAAATTTATTTATTTTTGAGAGAGAGAGAGAGAGAGAGCGCACACAAACGGGAGAAGTAGAGAGAGGGAGACAGAGAATCCCAAGCAGGCTCTGTGTGGTCAGTACTCATCCCAACAAGTGCCCTGTTTAATGCCTATCACCCATTTAGCCCATCCCCCACCTACACCCCCTCCAGCAACCCTCAGTTTGTTCTCTGTATTTAAGAGTCTCTTTGGTTTGCCTCCCTCTCTGTTTTTATCTTATTTTTCCTTTCCTTCCCCTATGTTCATCTGGTTTTTTAAATTATGAATATCATTTTAAAAATGGAGCACCTTATGAGGACTTGTGTATGTAGAATGCATTTTGAGAACTGAAATTTTAGGAACCACAACTTTGGGAAGCTCTTAGTGGCTGAGCTTAAGATAAATGTTGAGGGTAGTACATTGAGAGTAGAGTGGGTATGAGGAAGTTTTGGTCTACAGAGCCATTCTATTAAACATATTGTTAGGGAGCACCAAGTGTAGTGGAGATAAAGATATATTTTTCTAGAAGGAAAGGGAAATCAATTATTGTTACAGTTGCTCAGTTAATTATGATATTATAATTAAGATAGATGAAATAATTTCTAAATAAGACATGGTCCTACAATCCAGAAATTGCACTACTAGGTATTTACTCAAAGAATACAAAAATACTAATTCAAAGGTACACTTGCACCCCCATGTTTGTAAGAGCATTATCTACAATAGCTGAACTATGGAAACAGCCCAAATGCCCATCAACTGATGAATGGATAAAGAAGATGTGGTATATATACACAATGGAATGTTACTCAGCCATAAAAAAGAATAAAATCTTGCCATTTGCAAAGACATGGATGGAGCTAGAGTATAGTATGCTAAGCAAAATAAGTCAGTCAGAGAAAGACAAATACCATATGATTTCACTCATATGTGAAATTTAAGAAACAAAACAAATGAGAAAAAGGGGGGAGAGGGAAGGAGAGAAACCAAGAAACAGACTGCTAACTATAAAGAAGGAACTGGACTTGGCTAGCCAGCCCCCATAACTGCATAAGTTACCAGAAGGGAGGGGGTGAGGGGAGGGGTTACATGGGTGATAAGGATTACAGAGAGCACTTGTGATGAGCGCCAGGGGGTGTCGACGTGCTGAATCACTATATTGTACACCTGAAACTAATATTACATTGTACGTTAACTAAATGGAATTTAAATGCAAATTTAAAAAACAGAGGTGGCTCAGATGGTTGCTTAAGTGATGACTTATAATGAGATAGGGACAAGTGGGGCAGCAAGATTGGAATCTTTGGCATCTTCTTAATTCACATATGGGTGGAGTTTATCCATTATTATATGGCTAGTGGAAGATACTGTTTTTGCCTTGCAAATATCTGATTTTGTTTCCTTGGTATAGCTGTGAGATGCACCTGGTTGGAGGAAGGCTAAATCCTGGCAGGGTGTCTCTTGTTGTCTCCATTGGTCCAGACATGGAGATACTGAGTTATCTGATGAGATACCTAGAGGGACCTGTGCAGCATGCTTTTGGGAAGTAGAGATTGGAAGTAGAGGTTAGGATCTGGGAGAGATGAGATATCTGGAGAGGTAGTCAGTGACAGGTGAAGCATGGCATGCTTATGGAGTAAGCAAACAGAATGCAGGACCGGATCTGGAAACACAAAGCATTTCAGATACTTGTGGAGGAAGAAGAACTACATAATGACTGAGAAGTTAGGATCAGAGTAATAATGGGATGCATATGAAAACAAAGTCAAGGATTCCCAGCTGGGGTGACTAGTTTAATGACAGGGCTACTGTTAATATTCTGGGACTAAGGGAACAAGGAAAGGGATGGGGACAAAGGACAGATTGTAAGTGCACAATTAGGAGGTTGTTGGTGAGCATGGTGGAGTAGGTCAGAGGAATGGTGGAGGGGGTGAGGATTTTGTTGCTTTGCTTTGAAGGATGGATAACTGTGAAGAGAGAGATGAGGTGAGGCCAGAAATGCTATACTGTGTGTGTGACACATGCATACTTCGTTGGGCTGTTGAGTTGGGTTTTCAGAGAGGGAGCTACCCTTCAGTGGCCATTTCTAATTCCATACAAGTGTTCAAGAAACAGTGGAAGCACCATGGGCCACACTTACTGCCTTCTGAGCACACTCAGAGCCTGCATCCAGGGAATTCAGTTTTGACACCACTCTGTTCATAGCTTATAGAAGGAATGCCTTCCTTTTCACCAAAACAGTGACTTAAGTTCATTTAGAATGCATATAAAATGATTTTATAATAAGTCATACTCTTGAAAGCTCAAGCATCTGGAAAAAAATACAAGGCTGCAACAGAAATAGATGAAGTTTAAATTCATTTCCCCAAGTCCCTTGGAAAGTGCCTCTTTGTCCTATTCTTTTTATGCTTGTCAACTGGAGAGTGCTTCTTTTCATTCATGTAGACTTTATGTTAGGTCCCTTTGAAGTTTACAGAAAGTTGACTTAAACTCCCAACTCCCCCCAGTGTCTCTTATTTCCTAGGGTATCATGTTCTCATGTTCACCCTAGATGTGTTTTCATATTTCCGCTGATTTTTATCTCAGTCTCTGGAGCTTCTTCCTTTTCTGTCGCTCGCATGCTCAGAAGTGAAACCAAAACCACCATTCAAACGAGACATTGGTGTGTATGACAGCTTTACTGAAGGTTCGCAGTGATGAAGGCGGTTTATGTCGCAGAACCAAACTCTGACTTAGTGAATAACTCAATGCCCTGACTTCCTTGCCACTTGGAGTTGTTTTTTTTTTTGTTGTTTTTTTTTTTTACCCACTTTTTTCTGCATGATCAAACCTTTCTGTCCTGCTGCTGTCCACCGTCCCCTCCACTCTTCCAGATGCCTCACCCACTCTCCTCTCTAGATGCCTCCTTCACCCCCCCAGATTCTGTTAACGTCTCATGGAGCAGTCTTGGATTTGCTGTCTTCACATAGAACATTCCCTCAGGTCATTCCTCCCTGCTTAAAGCAGTCTATCCAGGTATTTTCTTAAAGACGGTTCTCTCCCTTAGGGGAGTTCTGGTGCCGGCTGTTAAAAATGACATTTTTTTCAACCTGCTACATAATTTTTTAAAGATAAATATGTTATTTATTCTTCAGGGCTGACATGCCTGGAGACTGCTGAAATCATTGCCTATTTTTCCTGCAGCATGTGGCCTAAGGAGGGACTATTATTTGAACAGACTGAATGAAGGAAATAACAGTTATTTAATACATATAGAGCTGCAGCCACAATAGACTCAAATGATGCTTGTAATGGGTATTTACCATGTAGAGAGCTTCCTCCCTGATATATTAGGTCAAGCACCTAATACAGTTTTAGGCCTGGTCTCTGAGCATCATGTCCTGAGTCCATCTGTTTCCAGTAAGATGTAAACTCTGTAAACAGTGTAACATTTGGGAGCAAACTCTGAAGGCATCCTGTGTATTCACTGGGAGAATGAGAAGGGGTGCTTGCATATTCTTCGGGGGTGGGGGGCGGGGCTAGGGACATTTCAAATGGAGTTCCTGAAGGATTTATTCTCAACGAGACAGTACTCGTTATGTTATAAAAGCTTAGACTTTAAACCGTGTTGTTTAAAACTGGGTTTTATTTTTATTTGCTTTGTTTCAGGGAACAAGGCAGAAGACGAAAAAAATATCATTTAGTATACATTAGCCACTGTGCCCGTGGTTTTATTTGTGGTGTTTGATTTCATCTTCACCGTAGCACCAAGGGAGAGGTTAACGGCCCTATTTTCAGATTAGAAATGTGGCATGTAGAGAGATAAGCATCTCCTCTATGGTTGTGTCTAGAAAAGGGTCAAGTTAGAATTCATCTCAGCTGCAACTTGCCAGGATAGTCCCAAATATGGGAATCACAATGCTCCATTATTCACTTCTTGAACTTAAAACTTTATATTATAAACTTAAAACTTCTTGAACTATACTTTATAGTCTTTCTCTCAAAAAAATATGAGACATTGCAGATTGTGATTCTGCAAGAGGAGAAGTAAGACAAATGTCAATTGTACTGAGAAAGAAGCTATTTTATTTTATTTTATTTTATTTTATTTTTCTTTTTTATATGAAATTTATTGTCAGATTGGTTTCCATGCAACACCCCGTGTTCATCCCAATAGGTGCCCTCCTCAATGCTCATCACCTACTTTCCCCTCCCCCCCCAACCCCCACGAACCCTCAGTTCTCAGTATTTAAGAGTCTCTTATGGTTTGCCTCCTTCCCTCTGTAACTCCCCCCCCCCCCCCCCGCTTCCCCTCCCTGCTGGTCTTCTGTTGAGTTTCTCAGGATCCACATATAAGTGAAAACACACGGTATCTGTCTTTCTCTGCCTGACTTATTTCACTTAGCATAATACTCTCCATTTCCATCCATGTTGCTGCAAATGGCCAGATTTCATTTTTTCTCATTGCCAAGTAGTATTCCATTGTATATATAAACCACAACTTCTTTATCCATTCATCAGTTGATGGACATTTAGGTTCAGAAAGAAGCTGTTTTAATGAAGCAGGTTGAGTCACTAGGACAATTTCCTTCCTATGCTTTATTTTCTTCAAAAATTAGTTGCTATCCCAATACATGAATATTCCTGTTCTTACATGGTACTTTTAAAAATGGGAAATATATTAAAAGAGCATGCTTAATAAACACGCAATCTTATCCTTTAGAGACATGATATGCTTTCATGATTCCAAGCAGGGCCTGGGACCCAGACTCGTGGGTTCGAATACCCGATCATCCCATGTTAACCATGTGACCTTAGGGAAGTTACAGAGGGCTCTCTTTGTGGTTTAGTTTCTTCTTCTCTTTAAAGATGATAAAATATAATACTAGTTCTGTCTCATAAAGTTATTGCGAAGATTAAAATGTACAAATGTATGAAAAGTGCTTAGAACAGTGTTTGGCATAGAGTAAGAGATCAATTAAGTTTATTAGTGTTATAAGTTGATGAGGGACAATAGACAATAGTAATAAAGACAGTCATACAACACAGAACTCTCAGTTGGAATAGGAAGAACGCCTTGGCAGGGTGATTGGGTGGCTCAGTATTCGACTCTTGATTTCAGCTCAGGTCACGCTCTCGTGGTTCATGAGTTTGAACCCCACATCACGCTCTGCGCTGGTAAGGCAGAGCCTGCTTGGGATTCTCTCTCTCTCATTCTTTCTCTGTGCCTCCCCTACTTATGTTCTCTCTCTCTCTCAAAATGAATAAATAAACTTCAAAAAAAGAGAACACTCTAGCAAATGAATTGATTAAATATAACATGTAAATTTTGTTGGAATATTGCTAATGGTAGTGTTCTTTTAATAGCCAAAAAGTGGAAATAAGCCAAACCTCTAACAATAAAGAAATACATAAGCTTATATATGACAGTAACTAGTAAAATAAATGTATTGTGTGGAAAAGGATTAAAACATTGTATAAACCATAATAAATCTTATCTATCCATCTATCTGTCTTTATTTATGTGTCTGTCTATACATATGCATATAAAATACTGGGAGGAAATATAGCTGTATGTTAACAATAGTCATGTCTTAATAAAGCGATTCCAGGTAATTTTTTTTCTAATGTTTTTCATAAGTTCTTAATACTTTTAAAGTTATGAAAAAACCCCGAATTAAAAGAAAATGAAAAAATAAGCCCAGTTGGTGTATAAGTCACAAAGTCTATAACATAGATTGTCACTCCATCTTCCTTCCTTGGACACGCTGTGCAGACCACTTGCAGAAGGGGCTTCAGACACACTCAGTTTACAGGTGGGTTCACAGTGCACTTCATCTTTAAACCCTAGAGGAGATGGATTTGGTGGCATGTGATTCCCTCTTTCGCAATTGCTGTTTGCTTTCAATCATTTATCTTGAAAATTAACAAAGGCACATTATGATAGCAGAGAGGAATTTTGCAGACCAACACATACCCTGGAGTTTAATGAAATATATTCTTTTTGCACACAAAGTACATGCAGAGTGAAGCTTACTTTTGGGGGTTGAAAACTCTACATTTTAGAGCATCTTGGTTTTTATTTTTTGAAGGAACAATGCATTTTAAATCCATTCCCAGCCACTCAGTTAACTACCCGGCATGCTGATTAAATGCTTTAGCTCATAAAAGAGTAACTTTAGGGATGGCTAGGAGCTGATGTCAGTATATATTGTTGTTTTGTTCTCTCTTATCTTAGAAACTACCTTTCTAGAATTTTTAACTTGTCCACTGTTTATTCTCTGGTGGGCAAACCCTTGAGCCTCAGGAGATAGCTGCCAATTAGCTTTGCAATTCCGCACAAACCAGTTTACCTCCGGGGCCTCTGTTTCTTCTTCTGTGAAGAAAGGGATGCTTCAGAAATCTTAGCCTGTGACCAGGAAGCCTCTTTTAAATGGGCTGCAGGCATTAGTGGGGTTGCCGACAGGACTTGAGCTGCTCGTGTGCGATTTCATCAGAATTCAGTTATGGAACCTGGTAGCAGAGACACTTAAGCTGAGTGATGAGCGGCCCCCACCTGGAAAGCATTTCTCGAAGGGGATGTTCAAAGACCACTGTCAGCCCGACAGAAGCATTTTACTCTAAGGGTCCCATCTGGTTCTGGGCCAATCATTTTGTAAAGTGAACTGAACAGATAGGATCCCGGCCATGTTATCATTTCCAGTCTAACTCAGATAATAATGACCCGGACAGGGACAGGAAGGATGTAAATTTTAAAAATACATGCCTTAAATTAGATCGGTTACATAAGCAAGCTAAGAAGTCACTGAGTGCAGGAGCACCTCCGTGGGCTCACTTTAGCAGATGAGAACTCGCATCAAGGAAGAGTTTGAACAGTTGTAAAACTCACAGAAAAGGGTATTTAGCATTCGACTTTATTCCCTTTTCCCCTCGGTGAGATTTGGTAAATGACTGAGGCTATGGAAGGTCCTTTCTCTCCTGGGATTCTCCTAGCATGGGATGCTTTCCAGCGGGATAATAGAGAGCAACAGAGCAGAGCCTGGGGCTGGCCTCCTGATCCTGCCTGGAGCCCTTCCCAGTCCCTCCTCTGGGAAATGGAAGAGTGAGTCTGCAGGGCACAAGCAGACTGGTGAGTTAAGCTGATTAGAAAGCTTCTAAGTGACCCCCATAGGCACGGTATGGGCCCCAGTGCTGTTCCCACATGTATCTGGAGGGATCAAGTGCATGGCATGCTCCCTAGGGGAGGGAGGGGAGTCTGACACAGAAAGTAGATTGATATAGTCTTTCCTATATGACAGCGAGTGGTGGCTTGTCCAAGTTTTGCATTAACTTTCAGCTTAAACACAACTTTAGAATTAAACAGGGATGTATGAATTTAAGGCAAAGTCACATTGCAGTTGTTTAAAATAGGAATATAAAGTCAATAATGATTTTGAAAATAGATTTTCTTGACAGGCATTCCAAAATAAACTTTCATCAAGCACAATCTCTCTGTTGTCTAGCATCTGTTTAAAAATAAGGTTGGTAAAATTGGCCATATTCTACTAATGTGGCAGTTGATAAAATGAATCTGCAGATAAAATAGTTGAAATTAAAACTGAAAAAAAAAGTCAGGCGAAGTATTAACCCTTGTGTCATTTCTGATATACCTTTAGCAAGCATCCCTGACTTCACAATGTATACATCTTGGCCTCCATTAATTTTATAAGGGTGACTATCAGCACAGATACCACAGACACACTACCAAATTAGTCAAAGTCACATTCTCCTGTTATTAATGGCAACACTAAGACCTTGCAGCCTCTGATTTTTTGCATCATTTACTGTCAACTTGAAAATGTCATGTTAGTAACTAAACACATCATTCATGTGTTTCTAGTTGCTTATATAAGATACTGCTTAAATAAAAAATTCTCCAAAAATATGAAGGGCCAAACACGTACATCTTTCTTCAGTGTTCCAGAAAGAAGACTGTGTGTGCTATGACAGTTATGTGTTTTTCAGGCAACTTGAATAATGCACTAAAGGCTTCAAAACTCTTAAAAGGATAAAGAATTCTTTGAACTGACAGTGAACAGTCTTTTCAGAGCTGCAGAATTTTTGTTTGATGGCCTGCAGTAAATGTAATAATCTATAAGAAAGGCTCCATTCTAAATATGTCAGTAGTTTAGAGAAGATTCTGAGATCTTCGCTGAAGTGCTTTTGATTTAGTGATCATGAATTAACAATATGTATAATATATATGTTATATATGTGTATATATACTGTTAGAAATATATAGGTATTGTTTAATTTACAAATTCATGATTCTGTGAATTTATAATTTTACAAATTTATAATTTATATATTTTTCCTTTTGCTGATAATTTTATTTTTATTTTTGAATTTTTTTAATGTTTATTTTTGAGAGGCAGAGAGACAGAACATGAGCAGGGGAGGGGCAAACACACACACACACACACACACACACACACACACACACACACACGCGTGCGCGCGCGTGCATAATCCGAAGCAGGCTTCAGGCTCTGAGCTGTCAGCACAGAGCCCTACATGGGGCTTGAACTCACGAGCTGTGATATCATGACCTGGTCCGAAGTCAGATGCTTAACCAACTGTGCCACCCAGGTGCCCCACTAATAATTTTATTTAAATAAGATGCTAGCACTTCTATGCTAAAAAAATAAAATAACAAAAGGCACACTTTTCCCTGTGTAAACCTGTATTGCATAGTAATTTGAATACTGTTTGGTACAGTGGCTAGAATTAAACACGATATAATAATGATATGTTTTACATGTATGTATCAATTTCCGAGGTAGGCAGCCAGAAATTCCCAGAAAGCCCTAGTTAGTATAACTCAGTGGTTAAGGGAAAAGCACAGTTAATGAACCTTCACTGTGCATTGATGTTCACTTCTATCGTCTGGTGCAAGCCTGAAGACAACCTGGACTCTCCAAGTTAGTAACAAAAACTCAATCTCAGATTGAGTAATTTGTTGCAAACCAGTCTGAGTCTGACTTGGAAGTTCCTAGTTGTTTCATATCCCCTCCATCTGCACAGTAGCACGATGGTAGCTCAAGAAGTGGGTATGCTGCAAGATTTTTGTTTGTTTTTACTGTTTTATTGCTCTTCAATTTGAGAATGTGTTGTTTTTACTCATGACCATTCAGTGGTGTCCTTATATCATCCTTACTGTGTCCATCCTGGTCATTATCATCTGGGTTGATAATGCAAATGATACACACCTAGGATCATATCTATTCATTTCACTTTGCAAAGTGAATGTAGAACACCTGAAATGTAATATGCTAAAAATCACTTAAAATATCCCTGCCTTTTTACTAGTTTTGAGAAGATTGTGAGGGAGTTCAACCGAAGGCACACTTTATTGGGCTAAGCAGAGGTGACCATTGGGAAGGGAATTTCCTTTAAGGATCCAGTATTTGGACTCACGTCACAGGGCAGTGACTACCATTTCTGTTCTAAACCTAGGAGTTCATCAATCACAAAAGTCTGAGACACAAATTCTGTATCTGTAAACCCTTGGGATTATCAACAAGGTGTTTCTCAATGGAGTGACTTCACGTTTGAATCCTTAGCTCATTGCTCTCAAATTCATTTTTACCTTTTTTACTTTTCAAATATTTCAAAAGCTGTTTTTACTTTAAGGATTAAGAGAGAGATTCCTCATGTTTTAAATGAAAATGCAAGAATTTTTTCAGAGATTATAAAAAAAAGAATGCTTCTAGTCCAGACATCATGACTTAAATTCTTCATTAGACAGTATATTTTTGCATATCTTTTAATTTATACAAAAGACCAAGGATGAACCGTTTGTAATTTTTGAGTGCAAACAAGAGATGTCTCAAGAAGCAGATGAATGGTTTCTGCAGGATATTACAGAAAGTATTACCCATGAAGAGAAATAGTTAATCTTTGTCATTTGATACGAAGATACAAGGACATAACAAAAATCATTCTGGAGGAAATACTCAAATGTATGCTAAGATTCTGTTATAGGTGATATATAATCTTGATGTGCTTATGGAAAATCAATATGCATTTAATTATTGTGGATTTCACAGTTATTTATGAGTTGAAAGCTATTATTACCATTATCAAAATAATTTATTAAATTATGATGAGTAACAACAAAACAAAGAACTCCACATAGGGTACAAAGTGTATAGGCATCATTCTCTGTAGCTGAGAATTAAAGATATAGTGTGTCAAGTCAGATATAACTAGAGTATGGGTTAAATGGGTTAAGTGGTTTTCAATACTTCTACTAAGTGGTCCTTTTAGTGTGTGTGTGTGTGTGTGTGTGTGTGTGTGTGTGTGTGTGTGTGTTTGGATCCTTTGTCTGATAGATTTTTAACCTCTAAATAAGTTGCATTCTTAAAATAATGTATTATATACAGGTGTTAATCAGAGCTTCTGAGCAACATTAGAAAATTGGCATTTTATTCTTTTTACTTATTGATCACCTACATTTTACTAGAGCATCCTTGCTTCAATGAATATTATAGTTGGTGTGTGTGTGTGTGTGTGTGTGTGTGTGTGTCAAATAAATAGTTCAACTGATAAAATTCTAGACTTACTAGGAAGGAACCTTGAGATTTTAGTTGGCTTCTGCAAGGTTTCACAAATATATTTAACTTTTTTTTAGAACTAAAACAAATATTTCTACCTCTCAGAGGAACAGGTACCCCAATATGAGATTCACTGTGTTAAAACCATTATAGATTTGGAGGTGTTATTGTAACAACTACCCAAAAAGAATGTTTAGGTAGACTATATGATAACGAGGATTATAGCATGAAGTGGGATGCCCACCATGTAGACAGGTGCGGTCAGTGGCAGCAGGGACAGATACAGTACTGAGCATTCACTGTGTGCCAGATGCTTTTTACAAAGTATGTGCTAGTCTTAACAAAACCCCATGGAGTAAGTATAATTTTCACTGTTGTTCATATGAGAAAATGAAGCCTGAGGAATTGGACAATTTGCTTATGGTTATGTGGTTAGAAGTGGTGATAACTGGATTTGGATCCGATTTACATTGCCCCTTGACTGGATTCAGTTTCATGCAGAGTAGACAGTTATTAGGAATACACGAGAGAACCAAGAGGGAGGAAAATAGGAGAGAAAGAAACATTTAGTTGAAGGAGGCATTAAAATTGGACCTGTACAAAAAGAAAGGAAAGCTGAAAAATTTTAAGATGAGTGTTCGCCATGAATTGGGAATACAGCTTGGTCATAACAAATGCACTAGAAGTCACTAGTTTTTGTGTGTTAAATTTCAGGTGTTCTAAATTAGTACACATAAAATATCTGTTACTAAAATTAGGAGATTGAGGGTTGAGAATGTTGCTATTTTCCACTTCATTCTCTCTTAGACCACAGAACTTACCTTGCAGTGAACACCATGTTTATTTTTATTATGTGGTATAAATGAATGCCTTTAGTCATTTTGGCGGGAGGCCATTCTAAATCTTAGAAAAGGCACATCTGAACAGGTGGTGAATCTTCAGATTTCCTCTTGGTGAAGGCTATGCACAGAGAAGGAAATTACATGTTGTGGATTAATTGTCTCATGCTGCTATTTCTTTTTCTCGTGAATTCTATTTCCTATAAACACCATTAGTTGACGGATCAGTGGTTTGCTATTATTAACCAGGCTAGGTATATTCTTCAGTGTCCCTGTCCAAAAGTTACTCAGCACGGGTTTGAGCCACACCATATGTCCAGGTTGCTACATTTTTGTCAAGATAATGCAGTGCAGCGAAGTCCCATGCATTCCCTGCAGCTTTCTTTCGGGGAAAGAAAGTCTGCCTTTTTTCTAGGGACAGACATTGGATTTAGCTCTTATGTCACTGGTTTTTATTCATCTCATGGCAGGTCCTAAGACATGATTTCAGCAGTGATAACCTAATCTGCTTTATTTTTTAAAATGTTCTTCTTTGAACTCATCAGATACATATTAAAAAATTTTTTTAATGTTTATTTTTTTTGGCGGGGGCAGAGAGAGAGAGAGACACCCGAGTGTGAATGGGGCAGGGGCAGAGAGAGAGGGAGACACAGAATCCAAAACAGGCTCCAGGCTCTGAGCTGTCAATATAGACCCCAAGGTGGGACTAGAACCTGTGAATTGCTAGATCATGACCCAAGCCAAAGTCAGACGGTCAACCGACTGAGCCACCCAGGCATCCCAACAGATAACATATTTTAATTAAATCAAGATAGATTTAAAACTAGGATATAAAAATCTTTCTAATGAGTTTGCCACTTTTGTTTTTTAAAATGATATGTATATAATAGTGCAGTGGTTGAAAGAGTAGGTTCCCTGTCAGTGTGACATAATTCAAATTCTGGCTATGTCCTTCAGTAATAGCTGTGTGACTTTGGGTTAGTTTCTTAACAGTTCTGCTTTTCAGTTTTCACATCTCTAAAATGGGGTGAGGACAATGACTGCCTTTCCTAGTGCGTAGTTTCGTGGGTGTATGTGTTTGTGTGCGAAATAAATGGGTTAGCATGTATGAAGCATTTAGAACACAACTTTGTGTGTAACCATTTAATAAGTATTATCTGTTATTACTACTGCCACCACTATTCCTATGTAGTCATTGAGGCCTATCTACTATGTACCTAGTTTGTGTCAAGCACTGGGCTTACATTGATGAAAAACACATAGACAAGGTCTCTGCTCTCCTAGGGCTTATAGTCTACTGGTAGGAGACAAGTAATAAGCGAGAATATATAAGCAAAAAAAAAAAAATCAAATAGACAATGAGAAATGCATAAATTAACATAAAGTATTAAGACTGAAAAAATGGGGATACTTTAGTTTCTGAGACTGTGACATTTAAACTCAAATCTTTATAGGAATAAAAAGCCAACCCAAGAAAATGTCAGAGGGAAGAGCATTATAGGGGGAGGGAATGGCTTGAAGGAGTGGGCAAAAGGTAGAGAGTCAAAAAGTTGGCCAGGAACAGCTTGTTGAGAGACATGGTGCCAGGATAAGAAATTGGATTTTACTTAAATGTAGCTGGAAGCCATTGAGGAGAAAAGACTGACCATGTTTATATTTTGAAATGATTCTTCTGAGTTTTGAGTGGAGAGGACTATTTGGCTGGAGCAAACAAGGAAGCAGAGACTGGTAGGATGCTACCAACGTGTGCTAGGTGAGAAATGATGGCGGCCAGGTCTAAGGAGTTCCGAGTAGAGATAGAAAAAGAAAGATTCCAATGACAGTTTTGGATTATTTTTATGCCATTCCCTCTACTCGGCCACCTATCAGACAGGCGCCAAAAAGTACTTGCTGAAAGCACTTACAATCCATCACATGTTTATGGAACACCCAGACACTGTAGTCATTATTTGAGATTTAAAGTTTTAGTCTGGTAGGGAAAATAGACACATTAAAATTAATATGATACAATGTGATAATGTTTTTAGTGTGTATGAATAAAAGGCACTAGTACTCACAGTAACTCACTTGTCTGGGGCTATCCACAGGAATTCACTGAAGGGATGATATTTGATTGTAGCTCAAATGATAGCTTGGGGTTTGCTATGTTGAGGAATGAAGAAATGCACAGTAGGTAGAGAATGGAGGAAGAGCACGACCCAGAATTGTGAACATTTATGGTGTATTTGGGGAGAAGGACATCAACTGATAGGACTAAAATGTACCAGATGGACAAAAGGGAGAATTATGAAGAGAAGGTTGTCTGTGATAGGGTTTTATTTTGCAGGAAAGAAAGTGTTGAGGAATTGGCAAACAAATATTATATTTATCATTTATATATATGTATATATAACTATATTCTAAATCTTGTATATATAGTTACTACATATATAGTTATATATATAACTTTGACAAAGATTTAGAATTTTATCGAGAAAAAAAGTTCACCAAATACCGAGTCAATAGCTATTATCTTCATTTTAATTCTGATGAGAATTTACCACACAGCCAAGGGCAATTGACCAAATCACTCCTCTATGGAACAGGGTAAAACCAATAGTATCTCTTTGTAGGGCATGCAGAGTTTATGAGTACATAAAATTTGTCCATTATAGTTATGCTGACTACTTGTACAAAAGTTTATTTACTCATTTTTTTAAAAAAATAGATTAAGCATGGAAGTAATACTTTCGTGTATTCATTCAATGATAACAGCAATAATACTGACATTATATGAAATTTATTGAACATGAAAAATATTTGAAAGCTTTTTATACAAAGTATATATGCAAACATTATATATTGCTACAAATATGACTAATATATTTATTGTATCATGAATTCACAACAATACATGATCAAAACCATTAAGACACAAATAAATAAAGAATTTGAGCAGACAATTTAGAAAGAAGGGAAAATAAAAGGCTAAAACCTATAATGCAATATAATATATTACATATATGATATATAATATTTACATATAAGTCTATACTTCTATATGCCTATATATTTAACTTTTAGTTGAAAGTGTGTAAAGTAAAATTCAACTTGTATTGTTTATCAAATTAACTTCTTAGAAAACAATTTGATGATATGTATAAAGATCCTTAAAAGTTTTTATGTATTTGCTAAGTAATTCTGTTTCTGGGATGTATTCTAAGTTAACAAACCTAGTAAACTGTAAAGAATTGGGAAGAACTTAAACTTCCAACTATAAGAAAACATTTTGGGAATCAATGGTAAAGTCACTTCATGTATTATGATACAGATTTTCAAATAAGATTTGTGGAAAGTATGTAATAACATGGGAAATGTTTTGATGTAAAATCAGGTAGAAATTATGTCTAGGCTTAAAATATATGAAATATGTTAGGCAGAGAGACTAAAATTAAAGATATTTATATTGGTTGTTTTAAGGTGAGGAGATATGGATCATTTTTTCCCCTCTGAGTGTTCCATGTTTTCTTCGAATAAGAAATAATTTTATAACATATAGTTTTATCTGGTATTTACATCTCTCTTGTCAGATGATTAATAGGATTTTAAATCCTGTTAATATTTAATTAATATTTAAATGATTTATTTAAATCATAATTATTGATAATTACAATAATCCTGTTATTGTAGGAATTTAACACCAGAGACTTGTTTCTGTACTTGTTCAGACACAGTACTAGGTGCCTGTGGCCGATGATGGAAAAAAACCTGGTCCTTGTCCTTGAGGAGCTTCCGGGTTCTGGTGTGGCCAGGTACAAAGCCCCTGGTCAGGCGTCTAGCTCATGGACATCATTATAACCTAGGAGCGCTAAACAGATGATATCCATCCATTTTTCAAAGATTGCCAGGATGATCATTTGACTTATCCAAGAAACTCAGCACCTCCCTATTTATATCTGAATAAAATCCTCTACTACATAGTTCAAACACATTGTTCCTGATATTATCTTCATAAGAGATGATGAAAAGTTGATTACCATTCTTTATATAGTAACCTACCTGCTGTAAAGAGTAGGATTACATTCTCCACATAACCTCCCCATCCCATGCTATCCATATTGAGAGACATTTTTGGAGCTAACAAGAAGGACTTAGTTTTACCTTTGCAGTCAATTGCTGATCCATGCAGTTTGTGATGTATTTATGGAAATTGCCCCACTATCGACTTTACGTACGTCCAGCTGGACTTCATCTCGTACCATGGGGCTTTTGCTTTTCTTGAATTCTTTTTGATTTTTATGCATATTTGTGCCTGAAAAATCTTTTATTGCCTATTTCAGTCCACTTTTTCTGTATGAACCAAACATTAGGCTCTGATTATATTCTTTTCAGAATATAGAATGAGTATGAGAATATGTATAGAATATGAGTATAGAATATGAGTATGAGTTGGACACTTAGGTTATGTTTCTCCAGATTGTTCTATTAGGTAATATGATTTAAAATCTAGAGCTTATCTCACCAGCATAAATGACATCTCTATCTTCTCAGGGACCAAAGAACCATCTTCTTGTTATGGAAGTAGATGAAATTGGTTGCCATAGTGGGTTTATCAATAGACTTATCATTAGGCTTTGGATGTAAATATTTTTCTTAATTTGTCTCTATTTGAAAAATGCAATGTGTTTTTCCCCATATGTTTTATGATCTAAGGATTAGTGATAGACATTTCCAGATGACATTGTCATTTTTATTTATTTTTAATCTAAATGATTGAAATTATAAAATTAATATGTTCATTGTAAATAGTTAAAACATAACAGACTAGTCAGAAATGAAACATGAAATTCTGCTTCTCTCCTCCTATTATTCCATCAGCACCTCTGTTGAGATTTTCAGATGTATTTTTATATTCTAGACATTTTCCTGTATAAACATTCTATGTATGCATAATGTATTATTACTTATATAACTTTTACATAATATCTATATATCTTGTTTTAATAAAAAGGAGATCATAGTGTAATACTGTGTTTCAGTATTCTCTTTCCACTTACTACAACATCACGCAAAACTTTTCACATCAGTCACTTTTAGACCTTTCTTAGTTCTTTAGAGCGTTTTCACAGCTACACATTATTCTTTTGTATGGTTTATTATGAAATCAGTACATTAGTTGATGATGTTGATTTCCTGTGATGTGTCTGGATGTATGCTAGGTGCTAGGGATGCAATAATTAATAAGACAGACAAAATCTCTGTTCCCGGTGTTCACATTTTTGTGCCCTTAAGGATGAGCATTATATTGCTCTCACTTTTTCACTATTACAACGTTTTTTAAAAGAATTGATTTTATTCCATTTACACTTATTGACTTCACAAGTGTATTTGGTCTTTTGATGTCTTAGAATGCTGTATTTCATAATTTATTGCTTCCTTTCTTACGTAGTTTTAGCTAAATTGCCTGTATTTTTCTTTGCACTTCTGGGGGCAAAAAAAGTATCAGCTGAACTAACCTATTTCTTTTAGTGGTTTTTAAAATATTCTTAAATAATAAATTTGAATAACTCTTCCTTGATTATCAACTTTATACAATTTCTGCCTGCCTTGAAAAATGAGAGAATTGCTATGTTTACATTTTCCTTTACTTCCTAAGTGTTATACATTATTATTTTTGCATTTCAAGGTTTATAACATTCACATTCTGTTCTATAACCATAATTACCATATGCATTTAGATCTAGTTTTTAATTTATATTGATCTAGCACTGATCCTTCATATAGTACACATTATTTTGATTTATCACTTGGATGTGTATATATATATATATATATATATATATATATATATATATACACACACACACACACACATAGTATTTATATAAATTTAAAGAATCACCAATTGATTACTCATGCCCATGAATGCTTAAAAATTAATTTCTCTTATCTATATATTTGACTCAAAGACATGGCTGAGTATAAAGTTTGGGAGTCATATATTTTTTTCTGTTAGAATTTTGAAGGTATTTCTCCACTGAGTTAGTCATTGATAGTTGAGGTGGAAATATCTAAGACTTGTCTGAAATGCTAATTTTTTTCCTACATTACACTGTGCCAAGGGCGTATTAGGTGCTGGAGGATAGAAAAATATCGCAGACTGTTTCGTTGCAAAGCTCCTAGAATAGGAGTGGTCAAGTTCCAAATCAATTGTCTGGCTTATGGACATCATTCTAACCATTAGTTTTGAATAGAAATTTCACCTTTTGCTTTGAGGTCAAGAAATTTCACCAGAATATTCAATCTTAGTATTTCTGCATAATTTCTTTGTAAATATAGTATGACTATTTAATTTTAAGTTATCCTTTATTTAAGAAAGATTTTTCGCACTAAATCTCTGAATTTTTCTGTTCCATTATTTTTCTTCAGGAATATCAGTTTTGCACATTTAAACTTGTTTTTTCTTGTTTATTATTTTCTCTACAATGAATTTGTACCTTCACTATTTTATTTTTGTTTTATGTAATTTGCTTTTGAAGATTGCCCTTTGTGTTTCTTAATGGTTTTAATAGTATATATTCTACTCTTTGCTGTTTCAAATATAGATTTCATATGGAAATTGCCTGTGCTGTTTTCCATTTCTTTCCTGAAATTGGTCATTTCCCTTCTTATCTTTGTTTGTTACCTTTTATCTTCTTTTATCTCTTTCATATCTTTCTTAAATTCTTTGCCCAGAATCCACATTCCCTTTAGATTCTTGAAGAGTATCATTTGATTTAAATTTGCTTTTGTTTATTGGGGGCAATTCTTTCCTGAAATGTAGTATTTACTTTGATCTTTGCCTCTGTCTCTTTCTCCGTCTCTCTTTCTCTCTTTTATATCCTATATTTTCTCTTTGGGGTGAGCAGATCACCCACTCAAAAGATTAGGCTTGTTGTTATTGAACATATAAATCACATTTTTAAAAAATTTTGTAATTGAGTGTTTATAATTCATCTGATGTGTCTGGGCAATGCCTTCAGTGGGGAAGATCCTCTCCCTTCTGCCCTTCCAATTCCCTTTTGGGAAGTTTCTTGGCGCTAGGAGTCTTAGTGGGAAAAATCTAAATGGCCAACGTGTACCTTTAGTCCAGCCTCCTGTGCTGTTCAAGGAAGCAGAAGTTGACCCCAGTCTTTCTCACTCTAATTCAAGGATCACTAATTAGATCTCCATTTTGGTCAAGATCTAGAGAAATATAAATTGCCCATGAGTTCTCTCATTTTGTTCCAATTCTATTGTATTTTGCACTAGTCCTCTTAGTCTTTGTAATGGAGTTCTCATAGCTTCCTGATTTTGTTGTCATTGCAATTTTATTTTATTTTTAAATTACTTCCGCTAATGTTTGTGAGTGGCAATGCAGGAAGGAAACAAATATTTTTGTTCTTATATTTCCCAGAAATCTCCATTTGTATGCTCTAAAACAGGTGAAATGAGAATTTATATTGATTGAAAACTATATATGTTGGGTGCCGGCGTGGCTCAGTTGGTTGAGCATCTGACTTTGGCTCAGGTCATGATCTCACGGTGTGTGGGTTCTAGCCCCACATTGGGCTCTGTGCTGATAGCCTCGATCCTGCTTCAGATTCTGTGTTTCCCTCTCTCTCTGCCTCTTCCCCACTTGCTCTCTCTCTCTCTCTCTCTCTCAAAAATAAGTCAATATTAAAAAAAAATTGCATATGTGTTTTAACTTAAATTATTTTGATTGATTATTTAATAAATCAAAATAATTTGAATTAAAACTATATATATGTTTTAAATCAATATATGTATATGTTTTAAATAAAAATAAAGCAAAATAAAAATAAGCGTTTTTATATATATGTATGTATGTATGAGAGTTTTCAATTCTTAGAGACAAATATATATATATATATAACCTTTTTTGAGGTACCTGGGTGGTGTAGCTCAGTCCATTGAGTGTCATGGGATCGAGCCCTGCATTGAGCTCCATGCTAAGCATGGACCCTGTTTAAAATTCCTTTTTCCTTCTGCCCCTCTCCCCAACTCATGCTCTGTCTCTCTCTAAAAAACAAACAAAAACATGGTAAGCACCCTAAACCCTTTTTTTTTTAACTGAATTCTGTCCAGCATTTTCCCTTTCACACTTTTCACTGTGATTCTTCTATCTAGTAATTTAGCATTCCTCAGTCTTAAGGGAATAAAAACGCCTACTTACCTCACAGGACTATTTTGTGACAATCAAGGAGAATAAAACCCGTGAAAATATTGAATGGTGCTGGTTCCAGTGCAAGTACCAGATATAGTTGATAGTTATATTACCATGAGTTACTTGGGAAGAACAGCCAGGAGTGGCTCACAGAGAGGACCTTCCCAGATTTGCTTTTTGCTGTGTTGTCCACAGAACAGATCCTATTTTTTTCTAAGTCCGAGATAAACAAAGTACATGCCAACGTGTCCCTGCTTGCAGTTCCCCTCCCTTTAAGCTCACCTTCCTCTGTGCTTGCTGAAAGAGACAATGAGCCTGCCAGTTCTGTTTCTGCACATTTGCAAAGCAGAGCTGGGGATGGAGGGAACCAAAGTGGGGTTGGGGAGTTTGTACCAGAAGGAGCCAGTTTTATGTACAGGAAAAAGTAATCCACACATAAAGGGCGGTGAGGGCGGCATTCTGGAGGGAGATTTTGAGGAAGGTGTGAATGGCAGAGGAAGAGAGAAAAGGCATTTTAATTTGTGTTTTTGGTTATGAATTGGATTTCTTTTAATGCTTTCAAAAGCTACAAGTAAATATTAGAACTATTTTTAATTACTTGGGGTGAGAGAACGTGTTTCGTTGTGATACTGAATGAACGACTTAGGATTTATGTGGGATGAATTCCCTTTTCTGCTCAAGTCCACTCTTAACTCTTCTTCACCCCATCCCTGGGAGGCTGGTCCTGACTTCTGACCTTTGGGGAGCATTACCAAGCAGCTAGCAGGAGGGAGAAGAGAGAGGTCAGGGACCTATGCCTCATACTGTCATCCTGAAGGGTCACTGTGGGCCAGCCGTGTCCCTTCATCCAGGTTCCTGTGGGGCAACTGTGACTCCAGGTCTGAACAACCATGCCCTGCCTCACCCCTTTGGCTTAGGTGTGGTTGTAGCCCTTTGACCCCCATCTTTAGTTCCAGGGTACTGTCACTGTCCCTTGTGGTTTCTGTGTGCCTTGCCCAGACTCTAGTAAACCGTTCTTTTATAAACCCCCTTTTCTCAAGTTACCCAGTTTAGGTGTATCGTGTTCTCCTGGAACTCTGAATGATACTGGGCCATGTGAGAGGCCCTTGGATTTTAGTTTGTGTAAGTATTTTTATAGTGTCTGGAATTTGCCTACAGCAAACACATATGGCCTGGTGGCCATATAACTCAACCCACGGAAACGGGCAGAGCATTTGTTTTTGGTCGAGTTCCATGCTTTAAATGGGGGTCTCTATAATATTACTTCACAGGTTATAGAACAGGAAGTATGCCTCAATGTCAATACTAGATGCCAATTTTAAGGAAAAAGGAAAGGACATAAACCTCTTTTGAGCATCAATTTTATGTTGGTATCAGTGCTCAACATTACATTATCCTATGTAATCCTAGTAAGACCTTTGCAAGGATAGTATTTTTTCCTTCATTTTATAGATGAGTATCATGAAGGTTAGACAGTCTTAAGTTGCCTGTCCCAATGTTTCAGACCTGGTAAATGGCAAAGCTATGACTCGAACTCTTCTGATCTCAGTCTACCAAAAGCTGGTTCCCCAGACTGGCTGTACCTAAGAAGGACGTAGGGAGCTCTAAAAATCCAGATGGCCAGGACCACCTCAGATCTGATAAAAAAAATCTCTGGATGTGTAGCCTGTGGATATGTTTTTATTAGCCCTCTTCCCCACATGCCAGGCATTTCTGACATGCAGCCAAATTTGGAAAACCTGAGCTTCCTATTGGTTCAGCTTTTAAATGACAGTAAACTTTTCTTTTCCAGTCTTTTAGTTTGAACATTCTGCTATGACTTTAAACAGAGACATATACCAGGGAGTAAATTATTTCACTCTGTGGGAGTGTTAATTGTGATTTTCCCTCTAGGCTACTTTTTTAAAAACTCGGAGTTTTAGTGATAGTTCATGAATTCAAGGCAATATTATGTTCTGAAGCACTGTACTAGGAATATTTTTATCTCTACTAATATTTGTTGTCTAAAAATAGAATATCATTTCAGAGTCCATGAAAATACACTGAGTTTAAATTATCAATACTGATAAAGTAAAAAAAAAAAGCTGTTAGTTGTATGTTTGAATAAAAATTGGCATAAAATGAGAATATTGACATTCATTAATCTTATAATCTCTCTCTAATCTTCATGCACAAAAATATTATTGCTACTGTGAGTGCCTCATGATTTTTGAAGAGTGAGGAAGAGAATATGGTATTACAGAAGCACTTGGGACTGAATCTTAGTTATGCACATCAAATCATAATACCATGTAATCCCTCACTGCTCATGCTCCATTTCTCCATCTTTAAAATGAAGATAAGTCTACCCCACCCAATCTCACAGGAGTATCTATCAAATCTCCTGTTAAAAAATAAATCACTGATTCCTAAGATTGTATGGAATGAAAACATCAATACAATATAGGGAAAAATGAGCCATCAAGGGTTTTTAAAAAGTCCCAATACCAATGAAAATGTGTTATTTCTGAGTACCCAGTGCCTAACGTATGGTAGATGCTAAATTTTTAGCTATACTTGGCTATATTGGGTCATTATTACATGCTTTAATAAAAGAGCACATGAAGCTTTCTTAGTGCTACATTTGCATAAAAAAATCCGTCGCAAGTAATCACTCCTGTTGGGAGTTTCAGGAAGACTATCTAAAACAATTGTCCATGCAGAAACAATAAGACTGGAAGGTTCTCAGAGATAGGGATCATGGCACCATTTCCTTTTATATAGCTCCTTACAGAGACAGAAGGAACATGGGATACAAAGTAAGACTTTTTTAAATTTTATTTTTATTTTTAATCCCTTGTAGAAAGGGTGACCATTTGTCTTGGTTTGCGTGGGACGGCTCCAGTTTACATCTCTGCCCCAGTGTCATAGTACTACCTTTTCCTTCCTTCCTTCCTTCCTTCCTTCCTTCCTTCCTTCCTTCCTTCCTTCCTTCCTTCCTCCCTCCCTCCCTCCCTCCCTCCCCTCTCTCTTTCACTTTCTTTCTTTTTAAATTTATTAATTTTTTTACATTTACATCCAAATTAGTTAACATATAGTGTAATAATGATTTCGGGAATAGAATTTAATGATTCACCACTTACATATAACACCCAGAGATCATTCCAACAGGTACCCTTCTTAATGCCCCTCGCCCCTTTAGCCCACCCCCCACCCCAAACCCCTCCAGCAACCCCCAGTTTGTTCTCTGTATTTAAGAGTCTCTTCTCGTTTGTCTCCCTGTCTGTTTTTATATTATTTTTGCTTCCCTTCCTTTATGTTCATCTGTTTTGTATGTTAAATTCCACATATGAGTGAAGTCATATGATATTTGTCTTTCTCTGACTAGTTTTGCTTAGCATAATACCCTCCAGTTCTATCCATGTTGTTGCAAATGGCAAGATTTCATTCTTTTTGATCGCTGAGTAATACTCCATTTTGTGTGTGTGTGTGTGTGTGTGTGTGTGTGTGTGTGTGTGTGTGTGTATATATATATATATATATATATATATATATATATATATATACCACATCTTCTTTATCCATTCATTAGTAGATGGGCATTTGGGCTCTTTCCATACACTTTGGCTATTGTCAGTAGAGCAGCCATAAACATTGGGGTTCATGTATCCCTTCGAAACAGCACACCTGTATCCTTTGGATAAATACCTAGTAGTGCAATTGCTGGGTCATTGGGTAATTCTATTTTTAATTTTTTGAGGAACCTCCATGCTGTTTTCCAGAGTGGCTGCACCAGCTTGCATTCCCACCAGCAGTGCTAAAGAGATCCTCTTTCTCCGCATCCTCACCAACATCTGTTGTTGCCTGAGTTGTTAATTTTAGCCATTTTGACATGTGTAAGGTGGTACCTCATCGTGGTTTTGATTTGTATTTCCCTGATGATGAATGATGTTTAGCATTTTTTCATGTGTCTGTTAGGCCATCTGGGTGTCTTTGGAACAAAGTAAGATTTTTTTTTGAGTTTCATCATTTGAGAGAGAGAGAGATCCAAGCAATAATAAATAGAAAATAATGATTTTGGATTTTTGTTTCCATTTTAGCTGGTAAATGATTACTTCTGAAAAGTTTTAGCATGTGTAACATAAATATTTCATCCTAAGCATTTACAATTTTCACTTTTTAAATGTAAAAACCTTAAAATGTTTTTTTCCTAAGCATTTAAAATACTAAAAACAGTGCAATATTCCTTGTATTATCCATGATGAGCAGTGTTTCCCAACTATCTGATACTGAAGATCAGCATCTGCTTTATAACATTTTGCTCTGTTTGTCCACTGGAATTTACCAAGGACTCCACCACAGCTGGTACTGAGTGAACTCATGAGCCCACTACTTCTAGGGATAATCAGGCTGTCAAACACCAGGGAACTGAAGTGGACATCAACTCTCTATGGTTCCTGGTATTGCTTGCTAATGAAGCCATTCATTTTGGATAATCTGAGAATCACTTTGGATAATCACATCAAAGAGGTGACAGGCAGAAAGACTCCTCCGTATCCCCAACTCCTGTTAGTTACCCTCTATTTTTAGGGTAATAACCTCTTCCTTTATTTGAAATTCAACAGGAAAAATCATTTTGTCTCTAAAGCATTATGAAAATCCTTGAAAATCATCGAAGGGTAATTTGAATTCTAGGAATATGCTTTCAGATTTCTTTGTGTGTGATGTATTTATAGAAAATATTGGACATTCAAAGTTGATAGCCTCCCTTGTTAGTAAGAAACCATTTAGTTATTATTTTTGAGGCCTGCTGTCACCTTCCCTTCCCCAATTGGGGAGAAAAGAGGGTAGTGTAACGGGTTATTTTGGAATATGCAAGACATACGCTGATGAGCTAATTACATAGTGACATCTTGGGAACTGCTATTTGGACGCTGTTCCCAGCTAATTTATTATTCTTTAAAGATGCTACATTCATATCGGTTTTCATTTACTTTCATTTTTTTTTCCTATTTCTTTATAACTGGGAGCACTGCTATGAGTTTAAATATCTCAAGGATTTTTCTCTACAACCTGCAGTCAGCTGAATTAAAACTTGTTAAACCAGCAAAGAAGCTAAAGGTAAAGCTCCTTAAATACTTCTCAAAAATCTTCTAATTGGCCTCTTGAAGAATGTTTGCTTTGATTTTGGTGCTTAGTTGTGTCCACTTGTAAGATAGTCCTGACTGATATTACTAGGACATCTCTGCCCTTTTCCTGAGAGGGGATGCCATTTACCTAGATACTCATCCAGAATAAAATTGCGTGAATTTTATTGGTCAAACCATTTAAATGATCTACTTTTCAGATGTTTCTGAATGTCTCCTGTGAACATAGTCTCTGCTCCTGAGTAGCTGACAATGTATTGGGAGGGAAGCTTGGGAAGGGGCAAGTGCTATAGGCGGCATTGTGGAAGCACCCAGCTTGGGGTGGGGGTGGGGGTCTCTAGCTCTCCTGAGGAGTTAGAAGAGCCTTCCTGGGGAAGTAACTTCTCTGTGGAGACATGAGGTCAAATCAGTGTTATTCAGAGAAGGGACATGGGGCAGCGAAGAGCACTGGAGGCAGAGGGATCTGTGCATCGAACCACACGGGGGTTGAGAAAGGTCAGGCTGCCTTGGGGACACTCTAAATTCTGACTAAGATTCAGTGCACTCATGGAATGTCTTCAAATCTGGCCAGTTATATTCCTCTCGATGCTGGTGTCCAGTCTACTTCTTGGCATCTTGTAGTGCAATGAACCATAGTTGGACTAACATGACAGAGAGGGAAGATGCATTTCGATCTTTACTTGTCCGATTTGTATGTTGTAGTGAATTGGAGATGAGAAGCAACTGAAGGTTTGCAGAAGGAATGAAAACATAGCAGGACTGGTGATACTCCCCTTGGAACTGCCGTTAAAGCTCAGTGCAGAGTAGCCCAGGACAGCCCAGCACACTGGCATATGGCCATCAAGGTGTCTGTAGGGTATCGCTTTGCTCTGCACTTGCTCAATCTTCATTTGATACTGAAACACTGTTCTTCAGAAAGTATGGTTGGATTGCCATGATCAATGGTGACACAACTTACTTTGTACTTGAGATAACTTGAGATTTGTTTTTGACTTGAGATATAAATAACTGAGGATTTGCCTATAAATTTCCATATAAAAGGTAATTAGGCTTCAACTGGTATCTTAAGAAAATTTACCTAAAATTATTCTCTCCTCTTCTTTCCTTTCTTCTTTTGTTTCCTCTTGTCTTCCCTTTTTATTCTCTCCTCTTCCTCCTTCTTCTTCCTCCCTTTCCTTCCTCCCCTTTCCTTCCCCTTCTCCTGCTCCCCCAACTCCTTCTCCTCCTCCTCCTCCTCCTCCTCCTCTGCCTCTGCTTCTTCTTCTTCCTCCTCCTCTGCTGCTTCTTCCTCTGCCTCTTCTTCTTCCTCTCCCCCCTCCTCTTCTCCTCCTCCTCCTCCTTCTTCCTTTTTCCTTCCTTTCTTCTTCTTCTTCTTCTTCTTCTTCTTCTTCTTCTTCTTCTTCTTCTTCTTTTTCTTTCTTCTTTCTTCTTCCTCTGCTTCTCCTTCCTCTGCTTCCCCTTCCTTTCCTCCTCCTCCTCCTCCTCCTCCTCCTCCTCCTCCTCCTTTTTCCTCTCTTTCTCTCTCCACTGAAGATCAAGGGCTTTTCTACTTATGTGCTCACTCTTAACCAATTTTCAAATTAGAGATCCCATGAAAAGGGCTCAGGCAGGGAGTAAGCCTTGTAGAGAAGGTGAGAAGGTGAGAAAGAGCTGTCAATGTCTGGTGAGGTCTGCAGAGGCAGCAGTTACATTTTATGTTTTTAAAAGATGCAGAAAAAATGCTCCTGATGTTTTCTTCAGAATAAAGGCATAAAGCACCAGGACACCAAAGAGGAATATCACTGGACTCAGAAGTAGGTTCCTTGTTCTGGCTCTGTCTAGCTACATTGCATCTTGGGTGAACTGGTTTATTTGTAAAATACAATATTTGGACTGTATAAAATATTCAGTGCTCTATCTTTAATATCCTATCATTCAATTTTTATTCATTTGTTTATTTGTTGAATAAAAATTTGTGAAGAACCTAGAAGGTTCCAGGAGCTGTGTTAGGTCTGGGGAACGTGAAAGCACAAAACTTCTACCTTCAAAGAGCTGGGTGGGGATGAGGGCTTCCACAGGAGTGATAAATCCAGAGTTAAGAAAATACATGTTAATAGTGGGATAAGATACGTGCTATGAGAGAGGTATTCACAGGCTGAAAACAAGGAAGACAGTTACCTAATGGACACTGGAGCTTCGAGGCCATAGGAAGGTTTTACAAAGGAAAGGATGCTTGGTGAGCCTACAGGGACCCGTTGAAGTCATGTAGGAGAAGGGGGCAGCTGCTCACAAAGAGGTTGAACTGTGAATATTCAGTCTGTCTGCAAAAGGCAGGCATGTTGGTGAATGGTTGGTGTGAATGTGGAGGGGTGTCTGAGGCCAGATCCCCACACAGGCCAAGTGTGTCATGCTTTGGATTTTATCTGGAGAGTGTAGGGACCTACTGAAATCTTTTCAATAGGGAGTGGGATAATTATATTTTCATTTTGGGACAATCTCTTTGTGCATTGGAGGCAACATTTATAAAATGAGAAGATAGATGAATGAAGAGAATGACTTCCAACTTTTTCAGATCATGTTGTCTTCTGAGAATACTAAAATATTAAATATTAAAATTATCTCCATAAAAAGTGCATCTACAGGTAAAATTATACCTGAATACAGTTTCAGGGTTCACAGAGAGCCCCTGAAGCCCATCCATTGATCACAGTAGATGAACTCTCAGTGCTAACATTCTATATTTAGTCTCCTTATTAGTTTTACTTCAGCGGGATTTGTCCTGAACCTACTTAATGGATCCTGAAATTTTCTGTTATCTTTCATATTCTCTATTCAGTTAATGAAACCAAGATCACATCTCTCACAAGTTCATGTGTAGTCCCTCTGACATTATCCACAGCATAAAATAGGTGGAATAAATAATTCATTGAGATAGCTGTCACTCTAGGGGCTCAGGCTCAGGGCCTGCTGGAGTCATCAATCTACTGCCATATGCTGCCATATTCCTTCCATATGCTCCCACTCCCTAGACTGAAGGAAGGTACAAGGTGGCTGGAGATGTGTCCACTAAAGTAAGGGTTTGGCAAGCAGTGGGCAAGCTTTTAGCATCCTAGGCAAGCAGACCAGTGTTTAGGGTAAGGGTGCCATCATACAAAGGAGTAATATGGAGTGAGCTGAGAGCATCATTAAAGGAAGCAGCACACTGGGCAAACAGGGGTGGGGTATGAGGTGGGGTGGTAGATAGATGGTGGGGTGTGAAAAGCAAGCAGGGTTCATGGCTTCCCTGCTTCCTGGCTCTACCTCTGGGGAGGGTACAGAAGTAATGTATTACCACCCCTGGTCTGTACGTGGGCTAAAGTTGTGTCTGTGCTCTTAGTTATAAGGATAACTGGCTGCAGGATTGGAGCAGGAGTGGGGAGACACTTGAAGAACAGGGAGGAAGAAAAGAAATGGGAAGACTGAAAGGGGTCCCTCTAGAAACACTGCAGACTGGTGGTGTTGGCAAAATCCTGTATTTCTTGCAGCAAGCTCTACCCTTTCCTTGTGGCCTAGAGGAAGCAGTTATGAGAAATGGAAGTACAGATGGAAAGAGTACTCATTCAGCCCGAGATAGGTACTTGGGGACTCTATTGATTCGAAATGCACATGCCTAAGAAAAGGAAAAAAGAAAAAAAAAACAGGCAATGTTTACTTACTCATCAGTAAGTAAACTATTAAAAGAATCTACTTCTAGTAACTATTGAAAGAATCTACTTGTAGAAAAATGGTTTTATTCTGAAGACTCAGTTTCTATCTGTTGATGGGTATTTTTTTTTTTTTTGGTAGTGATTAAACTGCATATATCCACCATCGTTTAGTCTGATGCTATTGTCTTGAAAAAAATGTCAATTTTAAGCCAGCCAATGCTTAATTGTACAATAATCTTACTGTCTTTATTATGCCAATTAGTATGCAAGCCAGTCTTTCTTTTTTTATATACCAGAAAACAAGTTCAAAACAAACCATTAAATTTAGATAGAAATGTATTAATTCCATTTAAAAAATGAAGGCAAATGAATGTTATTTCACTGGGAAAAAATACCATTTATCTTTCCAAGAAATTTTCAGTTCGTGTTCTATTTTATTTCAAACTACCTAAATTTAATTTAAAACCTTGATACTGCATGAACATAACTTAAAGTCAAACTATATTCTATAACGACTAATATTATTCTATTATCAGTGTCAGCTTTTTATTTTAAATCAAACAGTACCACCCATTTATTAAGCTTCTCTTATGCTCTAGTATGAGCAATTGCTAGTAATTTATATAGTCATTTATACCAGATCATGGGGAGGCCATAAGTTCTGCTTAAGACGTGGGAAATTCCAGGAGATGTGATAACTCTTTAGAGCGTCCAGTACAGTGGTTCCCAAGAGAAGTTTGGATACCATTCCAATAAAATGTGATGAGTTGCACCTCTGTTTTGGCTTCTACTTCAGTTACTCTTTAAAGACCCCTTGGATGTGTGTGACTAGATTCGCAGTCTTTTCATTTCTACCTCTCTTCCATCAACTTGTACCATCCTGTGATGTTCTCAAATCAAAATACCACTCAGTAATAACTTGGAGTTTGAGTGAATGCCATGCCCAACCTGAGTTTTCATCTCAGGTGGCAGAACAATTGGTCTTGGATACTTTTCTAATCAATGAATATATTTTCTTTTCATTGTCAAATTCCATTTTTTTTTTTCTAAAACCTACCTACTCTGCCAGAATGTGTCGCACAACAAATATGCTTCGTAAAGGTGTCCTGATGTGGGAAAATTTAGAGGAGGTATGCATTGATGGACCAAGAGTTACCATCCCAGATGAACATGCTGAGTCACAAGATAAGCCCTTTAGAGATTGGGTGATGGTGGGTGGTGTTTTTTCTCTCTGCAGTCATCTGGTTTTAACCTAAGTAGACACGCGGTGTATCGGGTGGTAGCCTTTGGGCTCCCAGTAGAAGTTTTGAGACAGAGAAAAGGCTGTATTTCTTCATCTAATTGCCCTCCAGGAACAGAATTCTTTGATGAGATAATTGCTTACAACTTATCTAGGAAATTACATTACTTTGTAATCTTGCCTCATTTACAGGCAACGGTAAATCAGCTCCCATCAGAGCATCTTTCTGATGATGTCCTTACCTGTGGGTTAGTAAGACAACTGACTGTACACAGTAGTCTGTTTTCCTTTCTGTTTTATAATTCTAATTTACTTCCTTAAAAGGATTGATTCTTTGTTGACTCTGCTTTATTTCTTTTGTCTCTGTTGTGTGTGTGTGTGTGTGTGTGTGTGTGTGTGTGTGTGTGTGTATGTGCATGTATGTATTTAATTGCCTGAAAATAGCTCAGTAGAGTTTTCTTATCATTGTATTTATTAATGCAAGATGGCTGAACATTTGTATTTGCTCTTGGTCTTGGTTTTTCATTCAGTGCGTTTCAAGTTCAAATTTTGCTCAAACTTAATCAGAATAAATGGCTAAAAGAGTTGCAGATTATAGGACAATCATTTGCTGTTTCAGGAAGGCAGCACTGAAAGAGGGAAATTCTGGGTGGCCTACACTGTATTTCTGATTGACAAGAACAAAATGATTCTGTTCTAATTGATGGAAACAGAGCACAGAGAACAATGGCCAGAATAAAAGGGGTTAGAATTTGAACTCTTGTTCCAAAGCTAGAGCTATTTTGGTCAATTTAAATGGAACTATCTCAGATGATCAGTGATTTAGAGGTGTCACCCAGCCATTTCCTGAAATGGCCTATTAACAATGAATTACAAAATACAGCAGGTTGGTCAGTGGCATGGACTCTTTACTGTGTTTTCTCTAGGACTTCAGCTACACTGATGGTTCTCAACTGGGAGTCATTATGCTCCTTTGGGGACATATGGCAATGTCTGGAGACATTTTTAGTTGTTCTCATAATTGGAGGATGCTGCTACAGGCATCTAGTAGTTAGAGGCCAGGGATGCTGCTAAACATCCTACTGTGCACAGGAGAGCCCCCCACCAGAGAGAATTATCTGGCCCCGGATATCAATAGTGCTGCTCTTGAGAAGCCCTGAGTGGTATCAACAGCTCTGAAAAGATGTTGGGTCTCTCTTGGCTCAGATAGAGATCTTCTGGAGAGTTGTGGCCATCACTGCTTTTTAGGAATCTTAATAAGATAGAAAACTGCTTCTGGGGTTTGGAGTTTGGGGAGTGATTTGTTATTTGGGGTTCCCACATTCCCCTGGAATCTCCTGTAAACCCAGTGCTGAGGAGTTTTAGGATCCTTGTTCAGTCCCTGAGACTACCTGTGACTGATGTTCCAGTTACCTCAGAACTGATTCAGAACCCTGGCAGATCCCCCCCCCCCACCCCCAAATGACTTTGCCTTTCTCCTGAATTTGGAGCAATTTCGAGACCCTTTCACACACCTTGGATTCTGGGTTTGTGCCATGGGCACTCACCATCAGATTAACTAACAGCAGTATTAACTGGATTAGCTTTATAAAGTCATAACATATTTTTGAAAGTTTTTGGGTTATTTGGGGGCCATTAACATAATAATAATTTTTTCCAAATAATGGAGAAATTCACCATCACCAACATGATCACCCTTGGCCTCTATTGCTGGAGGTAGAAATCTTTCTTGCTCTCAGGTGGTATCAACACTTGCTGTGTTTCATCTACCCTTGCCTGACCTTCATTATGTCAAAACATGAGGTGGGAGAAAAGAATCTGCATCATATTTACCTGTGGGGATAGAGATCTGTCATAATGAATGGAAGCCCTTCTAGTCCAGGTTACTTCTTTTTTCAGAAAAAATTTTTAATGATTATTTATTTTTGAGAAAGAGAGAGTGAGCAAGTATGAGTCGGGGAGGGTCAGAGAGAGAGGGAGACACAGAATCTGAAGCAGGCTCCAGGCTCTGAGCTCTCAGCACAAGAGCCCGAGTAGAGCTCAAACTCACAAACTGTGAGATCATGACCTGAGCCAAAGTCAGATACTTAACTGACTGAGCCACCTAGGCACCCCTGGTCCAGGTTACTTCTAATTACCAAGGTTCCAGGCTTAAGAGTCTTACTGTATTTATTATACAGTTTACAAAGCTTTCACTTCTGGTATTTCAAGTAATCTTCACCTTAGGAAACAGGTATAACTATCATCCCCAATTTATTGAGGAGGGAACTAAAACTCAGCAAAGTTATACAGTAGTTGAGTGGCAGAATGAGAACCTAATCACTGGTTTCTTTTCCTTCTGAAACCAGAGAATTTCCTACTATAGCAGAGCTAGACCTCACCTCGGTGGATCCTCCATAGAAGTGCATGTCAACCCTTAGGATCTGTCCTGCTTCAGTGCCTCTCAATGCGACCTGCATTTGGCAAGTGCTTCATCTTTTCTATTTGGTTGCAACTGTGCGTAATGCCAGCTCCCTTCTTTTTTAACATGGTCCAGGCAGATTAGATTAGCCTCGTAGATATTCAGGTGTCTGGATCAGTATGCAGTTGTGACTGGGCCAGTCTAGCATTATGTTGACTTAATTTTATCCATTTGTTGGTCATAACCTGCGTAGGCTGGTACAGAAGAACAAGGAAAATGAGTTTTGTGGATGGGTATATTTCAGCTGTATTTTATCAGTAGTACTTAGATAATGGTGTACTTCTGCCAATAAAGGGGATATTGTTTGAGGATTAAATGAGGTTTGGCAGAAGGAAATTTTGGCAACCTCATTTGGGGGAATTTGGAAGACAAGTCTAAAAACACTCATGTAAAGGGAGTGGCAGCTAATATGGACTGAAACCCCAGCACTTCTGGGTTTTTTTCCCCAATCCACTCTGTGTGCCTGCCTCCAGTCTGTGGGCTGCCTCTGGGTGAATTGGACAAAATACCCCTTTGCGAGTGCAGTCCTTTGAGTGCAGGGCTCAATCTGGAAAAAAGAAGTCCCACAAGCTCAGGACTCCATGGCTGGCCCCCTGGTAGATATTCGTCTCACTCACTTCCTGGCCTCAGTCCTTTACACAGTGCACGAACTGTGTATTGTATGCAGTAGCCTGAGGGCTAAAGAAAGAGTTTCATTATGAGATTCTATATCCCAACATTTTAAAAAGATTGAATCTTGAAATGAGTAAAAGCAAAAACCAACAAGCCAACAGAAAAGGTTCTTGGGTAACCAACAAAGCTTTCACAAAGGCCAGGCTCTTAGAGGGCCATAAATGCCAACAGTCCCATTCAGAACCTACTGACTGCAAGTAACAGCTGACCGATTGATTGCAAGAGAGGAGGCAAAAGAAAATTTATGACAGATACTCAAGTCTTCAAAAGTCAGCAGCCTGAGGGAGCCTTTTACCTTTATTTTACCTCCACAGTCATGGGGCATAGATACTACACCAACAAATAATGACTGTATACAACATTCATATTTATAATGACTACCCCAAGTATATGAAATACTGAACTATTTTCAGAGGTTTTATTTTTTAATGGTTGGCATTTAAAAATATTAACATGTATAGGAGTAAGTTCTAGTTATCTTGAACATTCTCTTACTTAGGATGTTTAGTTTCTTGATGAGATTAGATACATAAAGAATTTCAGGGTAAAGTAGTATAATTATCATTTTGTTATAACATTTGTAAGTAAAGGAATAGCATTGTATAGCTCATCCTTCAGAATGAACCATTAAATAATTAAATATTCCAAAATACATTTTGGAGATAGAGATGTAGTAACACACTACATGTCCCAAACAATGTTTCTCAAAATCTGTTCAGTGACATATTAGATTATGAGGACATTAATCAGAGTTCTCTGAAAAAACATATTCCTTGGATAAATGAATTTGGAAGATACTAAGATCAACAAAGTAAACACACTTCTTTGTTGTAAGACTTTTTAGGGCTTGTAATATGTTAACATGCATCATGGCTCCCTGGGAGAGAATGTAATACGAACATCCGCCACATGTAAAAACTCACGATTAAAACTCATCTCTACTTTGCCTACTCATCCCTTTCCAAGTTTAGTGGGGGTGATCTCCTCCTCCTCTGGGTGGAGATCCAGATGGTACTGGATGCCGTGATGTTTGATCACTCTTAGGTGACAAAATTCTGGTTGCATTGAAAACAGACTTATTTCAGAAAGCATATGTGCAACATACTTCAAAACAAGTACAGTAACTCAGTCCCGGACTTCGCTCAGGGCAGGTGTGGTTCAGGTTGGATGCCTCGGTCCCAGGAAAGTGGTGGCTGTCCTTATTGCTCAGCAGCTCCCTTTGGCAGCTGCCACTGAACTTCCTGACAGGGTGAGGTGTAGGTGAGGGGGTAGGTAAGGCAGGTGTGGCCTGGCTCTTTGCTTTGCTCTCTCTCATCTTGGCCTATATTAAAGCTCATCTTCTTCCCTGATGGTACTTTTGTAGGCTTCCTCTCCCTCTGTTCCACTGATACGGAACACATGCTTCTTTCTGCCTGGAGGTGATTTCTTCCCAAACTTTGGGCAAACTTCAATCAGGAGGCCTATGTGGATGGGACCAAGGCCTGCTTGCTCTCCTGCCTGGCTCATATCTGGTCTGGAGGTAGCACACATGCCTCCCTTCCCCAATGAGTCTGGGAGCTTGGGTCACCCTAGGTCTGCCTTCATAGGAGATGGTGAGCCATTCTCCCAGCCCACAATGACCATTTCTAGGTCCCATTTCAGGTGTTTCATGGGGAAGAAGAGGGAAATGCTACTACATTCTAACTCTGAAAAGATCCTTTTTGTATCTTTACTGTCACCAAGCAGTTTAAGAGATGTGGATGAGCATTCTAGGATGGTTCTCTTCTTAAATTCTGCTTAGGGATTGGGGGACAGGGAGAGGGCACCCTCTCCCTCTCGCTCACTTGGTTATCTGAGCCAGGTTGATGACACAGGTGAAGTCCTATTCCAACATCCAGTGTCATGTATCTCCCCACAGAAGATACCTCCTGAAAGACACACGCATGCATGCTGTTCTCAGTACCATACTGGAATTTTCTGAATAGATTGTGATTTCCACACATAGCCTCCATTTCTCTCCATCTATTTTGTCCTCAGTCCTCAGCGACTTCTACCATTGTTCTGCAAAACTGCTATTTGCAAGATCACCAGTTTCTTTCTGGTCTGTGTATTTATCTTCAGTACTTATCTCAAAAATTTCCCTTTCAATTGTGACATTGTATACTGTCAAGTTTTCTCTCTACTTTTCTAACCACTTCACTTTGTCTTCTCTTTTTTTGTTCTCCAGTAAGGGAATAATACAAGCATAATCTCTCAGTCCTTTGCTAGTCTTTTTGCTTTTCCTGGAAATCTCACCTGTTGTAATAGATGCTCTTAATTCTCACCTCAGGGCTTGAAGGCCCTTCTGGTTTCCACTTACAAGGCCCTAGATAAATATGTCCCATGGACAATACATGTTTCTGAATAGATGCCCTGCTGTTCCTAGAACGCCATATATCCTAGACCAAATTATTTCCTTCCCAGGACATTCCTTCCAGGACTACTTAGTCTGTCCATGGCACTGTTTCTCTCTTGCTCATCTCGGCTTGAAATGTTAGTGTTTGGACTTCTTTTGTTTCTTTGCTTGATATATGATCAGTCATGAAGTCTCAACAGTTCTTGGCTTTTTTCTTTCTTTCCATATCTTGTTCAGTCATTTTTTGATATCCCGAGGGACTGGTCTGCACATTTTTCTCTGCTTCCAGTTTTCTTCCTGCACCTAAGATGTTTTGCATTGTTTTACTTGAAATCAACCTAAAACATAACTTTGATTCTGTTCATCCTTGGTTCAAAACATATCTCACAATTTCCTTTCAAATTAAGTCAAAACCTAGCCTGGAAAGCAAAACTCTGTAATCTGGCCCCACCTTCCTCTCCTATCCAAAGCTCCGCTCACTTATTCTTTAATGCAGACACTGTGCTGGAGTCACACGGGCCTCCACATTTTCATACAGAACACATGAAGTCTGTTTCCCAGCACTCTCCTCTTGAGTATTGAATCTTGAATATCTTAACGAGTGTACAAGAACTCTAGACTTCTATAACTGTGACTGTCTATAGCATTTCCTCATTTTGTCTGTTTCCTCATTTTATTTTAGTTGGTAAAGAAGTGCACATTAGTAACTTCTAAGAGTCTAGAAGACAGGAAAATGTTTTCTACTTCTCTATATACATCCCATAATGCTGAATGCAGTTCCCTGCAAATGGAGTATATGCTTATTTAATGTTGATTGATTGAAACGTAATAGAGCTGATCATAATTGGTCTAACAAACCTGGGTGGGAAGTGTCCTCACTTTTCCCCAAGGGTAACTGGGGTTCATGTTTCTCTGTCTCCATTTTTGCTCTGCCTCCTCTACCAGAGCCACCTCCACGTCTTTCAAGTGCTTCTGCACACGTGTGGAGTAACATGAACGTTTCCCAACTCATTTTGATTTAAAAAGCTGACGCATACATTTGTGAAGTACTGTGTGCTTTCCTTTGTCAGTTCAACATTTGAGAACCAATTGATATTTGGAAATCTCAACAACATTATCTTCACTGCAACTTTACAACATGGATGAACATTGGCTTTTTCAGTGCTCATTTTTATTATGATTGTTGTTAACTTTTTTGAGAGGTCATGCAACGAAAGCAGTAGTTTAGAAATTAAGGAGAGATGGATTCTGGGAATAAATCTCCCATCAGCCTGCTGGATATCTTGGCAAGATACCTTGACCTTTCTGTGTCCCACTTCTTTTCTAAGATGAAGTAAAATGATAATGTTCACCTATTACATAATCTGTTTTAAAAAGAAAGGAAGAAAACAAAACATTTGTAATGTTTTATATACTATTACTATATTCAGTTGCAGGTATTTTTCAAGTAGTAAGTAGGAAAAAATGAAGGTATGAAATTTTAATTGATTTTAAGCTGCTAAGTTAATGTTTTCCTTATTACACTTTTGAATTGGATGCAGTGGATCCCTCCTGCACATGGCTCTGACCTTGAATATTGAACAAAGATGAGATTTGGGGCATCAATGATACCTTAAATCATATATCAATTCCATTTTTTTGAGGATAAAAGAAGGCTCTAACATGTACAGTTTATTAAACACATGTTTATAAAATGAGATAATGCTGTCAGCTGTTGATTTACTCTAGTGGATAATGTGTGTTCAGTAAGTGTTATTATTGTTATCATATTCTGTATTTTTTTTCATAAGGGCCCTATAGTAATAGAAGCTAGAAGAAATGATACAAAAATGTTAAGAATAGTTGAATTAGACATTATGAGTAATTTTTTTTCTATTTCCAAGGTCATGACTTATTTAATCAATTCATTCCTTCAGTTAGGAACCATTCTATCAAATCCTGCTCTATATCAGGCCCTTTGCTAAGCCCTAGTCATCCAAATGTAGATAAGACCAATATGGTTCCTTCCCTAGTGAAAGAGTCTACATTTTGTGAACACTCACTAGAAATACTTCAAAGAAAAGTTTCAATAATTGTTCTCTGTGCTTTCTAACTAAAGATTGTCTTTTATTATTATTATTATTTTTGTTGTGTTAAGAATACTTAATGTGCCTTAAGTTTGCCAAGACATACCTCTGTTGACTCTTCTGGAGTAATTCCTATAGTAACCTTTTTGGGAGAGGTGGTTCAAGTCGGATCATGTCTGTTTTTTAGATATGACTAAATAACTCACCTAAGTTCAGGCAGGCAGGGGAAAGCACTGCGATCAATTAAAGAAGGGGAACATGCAAGCTTGATTTACATACTGGTTGGGGTTTCTGAAGAAAAGATGAAATAAATATCTCTGTGCCCTTCCTTAAGTGGGGAGCAACGGCTTTTCTTTTCTTTCCTTTTGACGTTGATTAGATGTAGTCGGTAGTTTCCACATTTCATGTAATAAGAATAAATTGGTGGTTTTTCTGCCATGTGTTTGAAGGGCTATTACTGTGAAGTTATTTCATTCCCTGATTCAGATGCATTTAACCATTTTTTTTTCCTTGTGCACTTACGTGTGTTCATATAGACACATATATGTTTTTTCCTCAGAAAGGGTATTCTTCTGTCCTAGGGTATTCACAGGAAGGGACTTGTCCACACAGCTTCTGCCAGGACTGGGGCATAGTTTTCTCCACTGCATGGGATCAGGCACATTTCACTGTTATTTTCAATATCTTTTATTTTACAAGAAGATATATTTGCTTCCCAAAGCCATGGGTAGTCAAGTAATCAATGAATGATCAAATGACACCCCTAATTTGTACCTAATTAAAAGATTCATCTTCTTGTGTGCCATAGTATGAAAAGCCTAAAGGACTCAAGGTAATTCATAGATTCCCCTGATGTATTTACATTCAGCTCTTTCATCTGTTGTTTCTGCAAAAAGCTTCAAAACTTTTTAATTTGATAATATAATTTTAAGATCAACTTTTTTCTTTTTTACTTTAAAATGCTGAGCTTTTTTTTTTTTTAACATCATGTAATTGTGTGTGTGTGAATTGGCCAAAGAGTGAAGTTCTGAGAAACCAGATATGGGAGCTGCCTTGAAGGGGCCATTGCCTCCCGATTCCTGCGCACGGTAGATGAGATTTTTATTTCACAACCAACCTGCATGTTACACTTTTCATATGGAGGAGGAACTTGGGACCAAATACAGAATCCAAAATGCAGCAGAATTCAGACCCAGTGCAGATCTTCAGTGCTCTACAAATTCTGAGAAAATATGGCCCCAGAGTAACAAGTACCAGTTTAGATTTCACAGGACACATGGAAGATATAAGTGTCCTTTAGCAGAACTCTCACTAAACACCCAGAACAGAGGGGAAACTTTGAGGCCATTGCGGATAAAGAATTGGCACTTTCTAAATATAATGGCGAGGGGCTTCTACGGGGAAGAAAACATCCCAGTGCAGATGGTGTGGAGGTATGGATGAGAGTAAGAAAAGCACTCAGTAGCATCAGTGGAGTCTAGATGACTCAAAAGTAGGAGCCACAGTGGGATTTGAAATGAAGGATTTCTCATCAACATAGTTGTCAAAGGATTGTACTAGTGTTGTGGTGGAAAGGACTGTTGTTTGTTTACAGCTGTTGTATGTGAATGTGTTCATTAAGGTTAATGAGCTAACTAGTAGCTTCTAGTAGCTCCACCCTTGCTGAATGCCTAGTATCCACTGGTTTCCAGACTAAACACTTACGGCAGCATCCTCTGCTGGGTGGTCTCATCCTTGTGTTACATGCATTACAGCGAAATTAAGTGGCATGCCTAGTATTTGTGAGAGCTTGAATTTAAACCATGGCTAGCCTGCCTCCTTGCCATTTTACCACACTTTGGGTTAAGGTAAAGGAGAAGCTGCTATGGCAGAAAGACTCCCACGACAGTCACTTGACCACAGAAGTTTACTTCTTCTTCTGTAATAGTCCAACCAATTTCCTGTGATCGTGTAGCTCTGCTTTGGGAGGTTATCCATAGGCCCAGGTTCTTTCCATATTGTTACTCTATCTCTTCTGGGGTTTGTCGTGATATTCACGGTTATAGTTGGGTCATTGTTATATCCCTGTTCTAGTTTGTGGGAAATGGGAAAGAAAGAATGGTGGATTGCATTCCCATGGTCTTATGGCCAAGATGTGGAAGTGGCATGCATTGCCACTCCCTTCCACTGATAGGAAATTAGTCATAATGTGCCCAACAGCAAAGGAGCCTAGGAAATACAATCTAGCTGTGCAGCCATGTGCCCAGGGCAAGAGCAAAGAATTGATTCCGATGCAAAGCTAGCAATCTGCCACACAATGGAAGGAATGTTACTCTAAAAAGATACGATTGGTGTAACAAATATGTTTCCAAGCAAAGAGAAAGGGAGAAAGGGCAAAGGCTAAATATGCAAAGTGGATATGACCAGAGGAAACGCCATCATGTCACTTTGTGGCATGGCGAGGGCTTGGCTCTTCCTGCTTACCAGGTTCTTTTTGTCAAGGTCACAGATTTAAGCACCTTTCAATATTAAATGTTAAATATATTTAACATGTAAATAAACATTTAAATATGACATTTAAATGTAATATTTCCACTATTGCCCGAAGAGTGAGGAGGAAAAAGAGAAAGAGGAGGTGGTGGATGTGGGGCTGGCTAAGACCTCTGTGAGCTCAAAACTTACTTATTCAGTTTAAAAATCTTTTACATGTATTTCATTTTAGTTTAGGCTCTCAAATTAGGTTATTCTGATAATGCTCATTATACAAATGCTTTAGACTTGAAATTAAGGCCAATGAATGGAAGGAGGAAAGGCTTGGTTTCCTGTCATCAAAAGCTACCAATACCACTTTGGGGTCTCAGGGCCTGAAGAGAGCATTTAGTTTATTTTCCATTTTCAGATTGCCAGGAATAAAGATTCTTTAAATCTTAAATACAAAGCAAGCAAAACTTGCACGGCTTGTAGAACATTATTTCCTACCTAAAAATAAGACTCCCTGGCAGGAGCTATTTGCTGGATCAGAGCTTTAGGGCTTCTCATTGGCAAAGGCTTGTCTCCAGTGGTTTGTCTATCCTCATTGTACTCCAAACAAACACTTTCCTTCTTCATTAAGTGGATTGTTCTGTAGGTAATGGGAGGACAGGTTGGCTGCTACTCATGGAAAGAACTTTTTTAATAATTGAAAAAAATAGACTATCTCCATGTTGAAGTTCTTGAGCTCAAATTAGCAAAGCAGGTGGACAGATATTTTCTCTCTAGCCTAACTCCAGGGAGATTCTGAGCTGTCTTTGTTGCTTGTCCCAGTTCCTTTTGACTGATACTCAACAAAGAAATCTGCATCTTTTAACTTTATTGTTGTTTCTTCTAAAGAGGACTTTTATGATGAGGAAAGAAGAGGGTTGCCATATTTGGCTGCATGGATCATACAGGGTGCAATTCCAGGACAATCCTGGGAAAGTGAAGGTATCAAGCGACCCCTAGAATTCCTTATTTGTAGGGTAAAGGGATATGGAGTTTGGAACTGTGCTCCCTTTATTGCAGGGTGGTTCACACACGTGTGTAGGCTGTTCTTTCTACGCAAAGAATAAAATGGGCATTGTGTTGCCTGAGAGAGACAGCCCTGTAGCCAGGATGTGTGACAATGCCTCTTTCTCTAGAACCATCCAACATAGGTTATTGTCAATCTGGTGGGAAATACGGCCTTCAATTCTTTTAATTCATATTTTCCACATTTGTGGTACTGAAAATCTTACTTCTTTATACTGGACCTTTTCATTTCTTTTTTTTTTCTGGGAATTATCTTTTCAGAAATTTTGCCCATTTTTATGTTGCATTGTTTACCATTCTCTTAATGATTTGTGGAGAAGTGAGTGCTTTTCCTGTTGTACACCTTAAACATTTGACTTCTATATATTTTGATAACACTTTCCCAGTAAGAGGGTAAAAATTATTCTAATGTATTATTTCTCCTAATTTTATTGATGTTAGAATCTTCAGGCCTTCTGGAATTTACATGTGTTATCCTGTGGTAGGGGTTTACTTGCCTTCCTCATCTTCCTTCCCTGTAGCCGTTCACCCAGAAGCACCTAAAGAATGGTCTCTAGCTGGGGAGACCTGGGGCTGCCATCACTGGACTTAAAGGCTGTGCATGTCCTATGATGCTACTTTGTGACAGAAGAGACTGGGACTGGATGTAGTGGGAAACACACAACAGTGGTCTATTGTTTCTAAAAGATGCAAATATCCACTCTCAGATTTGCTGAATATGTTTATTTTAGCTGGGCAATGTTATATAGGACAGGTAGGAAGGGAAGACGTGTTTTTCAGAGTGAAGACAAGCCTCTATTATATAACGTGTGAGCCAAGGAAAGCATGATTTTATGGAGCAGGGCGTAGCAAGGATAACAGAATGACTGCATTTGGTTGGCCATATGCTTTATATTCTGTCTTGAGTTAAGATTGCTATACATAGAGATATTTTATCTGTAACCTCTGAGCTCCTGTTCACAATCTTGCTGAAAGTTATGTATGTTATCTGTAAGAAGGATTTTCTCCCCAGGAGGCTGATAAAAACATGATAACGCAGGTACAAGAAAGACACCAGCATTTCTGGTAATATCCTTGAGATGGGCTGGCTGATGCTGTTGAAGTGGTAGATGCATTGTGTTAAAGTTTCCATTGTAAAATAGCACAGTTTGGGAGTGTTCCTTTGAAAGAAAGGGTCTTTTTTCTAATCAGAGTAAAATACTAATATATCCTTTGTGTTTTCCCTGTGATTTTTTTTTTAATTTTCAAAGTTTATTCATTTTTGAGAGAGAGAAAGAGAGAGAGAGAGAGCACAAGCAGGGAAGGGGCAGAGAGGGGGCCACAGAACAGAATCCAAAGCAGGCTCCAAGCTCTGAGCTGTCAGCACAGAGCCTGACGCAGGGCTGGAATCCACGAACCACGAGATCATGGCCTGGATCATGACATGAGCCAAAGTCGGATGCTCAACCAACTGAGCCACCCAGGCGCCCCTCCCTGTGAAATTATATTCTAGATTATTCAGTCCTAATGATGTGTTTGGGAAGACTTTCCTGCTTCCACTGACATTTTTTCAAAGGTGTATTTTCTTAAAATTTTTATTGGAGGAGAGGAGTTTCTTTTCCCCCTTTTGGAAGGTGGCCTAATGGAGTGGGTGAAGAATAAAAAATAATTAAGAAAATGTTGGAGGGATTGCGGTTAAGAAAAGTAAACAATGCGTTTTAGACGCCAGTAAAACCGTGTCCAGATTTTCTTGGCCATTTAGCGGCTCCGTTTGTTTGGAGTAGTTCTGGAAGCCAAAGGAAGCTCTCTTAGATAAGAGCCTTATTTCATTAACTCCATCTCTTTTTCAGCTTGTAGGTGGTCACTGTGTTGGATGTGCAGTTAATGCTACAAGTGCATACACCCAATTTAGCAATTTAAGTCAACCTTCTTCAAATCCCAAAGTGGAAAATTGGTTGTAGTCTTCCATAGCTTTGCTGCTCTGTGTGGCTCTTGGACCAGCAGCGTCAGCATCACCTGCGAGCTTGCTAGGAAGGCTCCTCCCTAGCCCTAGTGGATCAACATTCTAGATTCATTTAAACAGGATTAAGGTTTGAGAAACACTGTTCTGCAGCATGAGTAGACCAGATATAACTTGAATCTTAATGTCTATTGTCTTTAGCCCATTTGAAAAATAACACATCAAATATGTATCGATGTATTAAAAGAAAAAAAAAAGCCCTGCTTCCCAGAATATGACGAATGGGAAGAATCTACAGTAACCAGTTAATAGAAATTTATTCATTGCAATTGCTGACCCAGGGCTTTGCACCCTGGCAAACCTGGGCTGGAATCTTGGTGTTATGACTTACCAGTTTCATTACCAGCAAGTGATTTATCCTTTTCCCCACCTTCAGCTGAAATGAAGTGTTCTCTCAGCTCCATAGTCTTTTGACCCCACCCTGTCTTCCATGATGCCACGCTGATGAGCAAAATAGTTCATGTGTGTACAAATTATATTTAGTCAGGTATTCTTTTCAATAGCTTACTTACATTTTATTCTCTGTGTACTCCCTTTCTAAGTACAGACATAAACCAGCCATACAGACATGTATCTGAGCTAAGGGAAAATCCGTGTAAAAGCATTCGTAAGCTCTTTTCATAGTTTAAATTACATTAACAAGTTTCCAAAGAAATATTTTGCCAATTTTCTCTAAAAATGAATCAATGACCCCGGCTGTTGGCTGGATCACCTGTGTCTATTTCTAACCTCACTTCCGGCTATAACAACGATATGGGGAAACTTCTGGTGAAGGTATGAGTATGGCACATTCTAAGTATTTACATTATTATAAACTATGTCCATAAATATGTCTTCAAGAAAGGCAAAGGGAATTTTAGCTTTTTTCTGAAATATCAGAAAGATACCTGATTTAGATAGGAGATATGTAAATGAATTTTCACTGGAAAATATCTCTTGCCAGGCATGTCGATGAAATGTGCATCTTTTGTAGTTTAGAATAACATCCCAGAAAGAAAATGTCTCTGTACCTTACATGGACGGAGAAAGACAGGATATACAAGATAGTACAGATGATGGAAACATTCTTTATATTAAACACATTTTTAATTGTCTCTAGAAAAGTGCCTGCAACCTGTTTTAGCTTGAAGTTTGGTATTTGTTAATCATTGGTTTAACCTTTATTTAATTCTCTTAAAGCTGTCATATTGTCTTTTTTTTTTTTTTTTAACATTTATTTATTTTTGAGAGCATGAGCAGGGGAGGGACAGAGAGAGAGGGAGACACAGAATCTGAAGCAGGCTCCGGGCTCTGAGCTGTCAGCACAGAGCCCAATGTTGGGGTTGAACCCATGAACCATGAGTCTGACACTTAACTGACTAAACCACTCAGGTGCCCCAAAGCAGTCATATTTTCTTATTAAATAATCTCTTTAGTATAATTCACAGTATTTTGACCTGGGGCAGTTTTACAATATGAATTTCTTATGTCCCAATTATTTCATTTAGTAAAGCATGTCAATTTAGTTAAGAGACAATTTAATGATGATAAAGAAAGTGTCGCCCATTAATACACAAGCTGGGCACATAAGTGGTGATTAACTAGATCTGGGAGGAGTATAAATAGCTGCATAATTAAAATTTAAGTAGATCTTGGAAACATGATTATTCAGGTAATATGTGTCCCTAATACAAGTTCAGAGTGGATGCCAACACACTGATTTCTCATTATATGTGATCCAAATCACAATCTCTAATTGTAAATCAAATCACTTTGCTCTTGAATTCAACACTTTACTTTTAAGAGATGTTTTAGATTTGTAATTGTTGTTTGTGAATTTGTAGAAGATTAGAGTTTTTGGGTGTTAATTCTACACTGTGAAATTTTTACCTTGAAAGACTGAAAGCAATTTAAAAATATATTTCATTTATGGCTTAGATGACTTAAATATTGTTGGTAATATTACCTTTTTAAAAAATTTTCTTGCTTGATTTGAATCAGATTTGGAATTCTTTCCTTCTAAAAGGGAAAAATCCCAGATGGTTTAGAAATAGGTGCAAATACTGATTCTGTTGAAATACAGTTAGCACAAGAAAGAAAGAAAGAAAGAAAGAAAGAAAGAAAGAAAGAAAGAGAAAGAAAGAAAGAAAAAGAAAGGAAGGAAGGAAGGAAGGAAGGAAGGAAGGAAGGAAGGAAGGAAGAAATACAGTTAGCTCCAGCTGGTTGTCCCTCCCTTTCAAAATAAGTTAGAGTGTGACACTACTTCTCAAAGGGGTGGTAGTGCCCTGCTTGCACTGATGAGGAATGGCCACTATGACATTGGACTTACTCCCTTGCAGAATCTCTCCAGGACTTTCCCTGGCACCGGAGAAAGGCACTGGGGGCCCAATGCCCTCTGCAGAAAACCTGTGCCCACAAACCCATGGCTTGTATGGAGTAATTTTTTTGGATGTGCTCAGAGAAAGAACATGAGTGTCTAGGGTCCCTAATTATGGGTAAACGTGTGCAGGAAGGTCTCTGAGGAGCTACAAAGTGTGAGAAAAGTCTTCCTCATGGGAGGCTGAGCACCGACAGGCTACAAGAGTGCAGCCTGCAGCACTTCCTCCTCTAGGTCTTATTTGGGAAGAGAACTGCCAAATGAGGACACACAGGAGAACTGGAGTCATGGGAGCAACACAGGAGACGGAGGATGGGCCACTGCCCCAAGCTCCCGCAGCCCTGCGCACCTGTACTCCTCCACTGCCCCTCCCATGTCCCTCCAGTAGGGAGGCATAGTGAGTGGAGGCATAGCACAGTGTCCACCAGCCCAGTTTTCTGTGGTGTCTGATGAACTCAGTTGAGCACGAGTGAACCAAGTGTCCCCATTGCCTGCTGCAGACTGGGCAGCACACGGAGGGTTCTGGAACTCTCTCCATGCTGACATGCTACACAGCCATTGATACCAGCAGAAAGAAAATGCTCTTGCCCTCTTTCTTTTTATTCAGAGTCTGTCCTGGGCACCAGGCACACTTCTAACTCTATCTCACAGGACTTCTTTCCTAGAGGGGGATGGTCCTGGGGTAAGCCTGTGATGTGGTCACTGTGGATGCCATGCTGGGGAAGGGGTGGCAAACAGTCCAGAATTGAGGCTCTTCTTCCCACTCTTTAGGAGAGCTCTACTTATTTTAAAGCCCTCAGAGTACTGTCCGGTTTCCCAGGGCAATGCACTTTGACCTATTCCTGCCAGGATTTTTACTCTTTGAATCTATTTGTATGCTTACAACAAGGATAGGAAAATAAAATGGTAAGTATTGATGGGTTAATTGCTATATGTAGAATTCTTCCTGAGTCTCTTGAAGCATTTTCTTTCTGGAGAAAACTTTATTTTAGGCCCTTCCTAATTACTTCTCCCTATTCTCATCTCCAACCTGACTATCCAAAGTTCAAGGACAAGGATCCTACGTCGAAATATCCAGTTGTGCTAAACAGACACACTTTTCTCCAGAAAGTTTGTTTTACTAGCTAAGAAATAAGGGATCAAGATATCAGAAAAATAAACAAATGTCCTTTTTTGATTCATATCCCCTATGGTCATAAATTTGGTAAGAAAACCACTTAAAAAATCAAAATTTCATTATATATCTTTATATATCCCTGGGGTGGTCCTTCTGAAACTTTAGAGTTACACAAATCTCATGGGGACTCTTGCTAAATGAGGTCTGGGGGATCCTGAGATTCTCTACAGCTAACAAATATTCCACGTCACCTGGGTGTTGCTGACCCCCAGACCAAGCTTTGAGTAACAATGGTGATCAGTGAATAATTTTATTTGGTTATATTCCTAGCTCATTGGAGATTAAATGTATGAATTATTCATGATTTTTAATTTATTCATTTGTAAAACTTTAATGACATGTTGGAATTTTAATATTATCTTACATGATTAATAAATGTTATTATTTTGGCACGATTAAATATTACAAGAAATATAAATAAATCCAAAAATATAATTTCCAAATGAATAAATGCTGCCAAATGTTTTTTTGACTTCTGTTTCAGAAATTTGCTGTGTATATATGCAATAGAATTTGTGAATAAGCTAAATTTATGGATCAGATAATTATCAAATTACATGGTTACATGATACATGGTTTTGAGTAGACAGGAGAGATCTCCCTCTTTGGGGCTCTCTCAGTATGAATGTGGACAGTATCTTGTATGTTTAAATTGTTGACATAGATACACATGAAAAATGAGAATAAAAAATTTTGATATTTTTTATTTCATTTTGGTCAGAATCACAGAAGATTTTGATTTCTCTCACTCAACAATGTTTTAAATCTTCACTGACTCTCAGGGTATTTTGTATACACTCTTTAGCTACAGAAAATTAAGTGTGATTCCAAATTTCAATATATTATAACTCATGTACTCCACTGGGGAGATACCAAGCCATTAACTTTTGTAATCCCAGATATAATTTATGGGTAATATGCATTTAATATGTCTGACATACATATATATGACACATATATGTGTATGTATAAATACAATATATATAGAACTTGAGAGAATAATTCTGAACTCTTTAATACCTAGCCATTTAAAAAGTGCTGAAAATGACCTTCTAATTTTTTTATGTTTACTTTTAATTGTGTTAAAACACACATAACATAAAATTTACCATCTTAATAATTTTTACATGTACAGTCACATTGTTGTGCAGCCATTACTACCATCTCTCTCTAGAACTCTTTCCAAATCTTGCAAACTGAAAGTCTGTCCCTACTAAACAACAAATGCCTATCCCTCCCCACCCCCCAGCCCCTCAAAACCACCATTCTACTTTTTTGTCTTTATGAATTTGACTCCTAGGTATCTCATACAAGTGGAAAATTTGTCTACTACTTTTGTAGTCAAGAATGGAAATACATAGTTTATTTAATGGTTGGAGTATAAATGTTGAAAAACTTGACAGGAAACCAATTAAAAAACAGATTAAAAGTCAGCATGATGCAAGACAAAGATCCAAGAACCCAGTTTATCACGGACTTTATTCTTTTGCATGTCAACAACGATAAGTGTTGTGTTGAAGTTTCTAGGCTTTCTGTGAAATCATGGAAGCAGAATGACACGGAGACTCTCACATCTGACTCTGTTTTCAGGTAGGAGGATCAGATATTTCATCTACAAAACTAGGGGGTTGAACCAGAGATGATTTTCTAAGTTTATTCATTTGTCCAGCAATTTAATTTGAACCCTTCATTTGGCCAGGCTTTGTTATAGGTGCCGGGGAGACAGCTGTGAAAAGAACAAATAAAGATCCTTGTCCTCAGGGAACTTTCATTCTAGAGTCTGGAAGCTAGACAAAATTCAGCCAAATTAAAAAAAAATGATATCATGTATTAGACAGTGAGGAATGCTTCAGTAAACAAAGAAGGAAAGGGAGAGGGGATGGTGTGAGGTGGCATCAGGGAAGGTGAGAGAGGTAAGAATTCAGGGAGAGGAGGACAGAGGCTGTGTGGGATGTCTCCCATGGAGGAAAGAGCAGGTTCAAAAACTCTGAGGTGGGGGAGCCTGGCACATGCCCAGACCAGCAAAGACAATGCTGGAGCCATAGTCAAGAGTGAGGGGAAAGGAGAAGGTGGTGAGGTTGGAGAAGTAACAGAAGGCTAGAGCAGGTAGCACCTTGTAGTCAATTTTATGGAACTTTGGCCGCTACTTGAAATGAGACAGGAGCCTCTGAAGGGTTCTTAGCAGAGTAGTGACTCCATCTGGCTTAAGTTTCAGAAGAGTCAGTCTGCTGCTGAAGGAGGCAAGAGTGGAGGTCAGGAGACTGCTTCAGAGATTCAGTTGATCTATGTTCAGTGGCTTGGATCAGGCTGGTAGTGATAAAGGAGGTGAACCATAGTTTGAAGGTAAAGACCTACAGAATTTGCCTAAATCTTAAAAAGCTGAGTCTGCAGTTTTGGCCTGAGCCACTGGAAGGGTGGAACTTTCACATACTAAAATGGGGAAAACTGTGGAAGAACAGGTATGAGAGGGAATATCCAAAGTTTTGTTAAGATTGTGCCCCCATTATACCTTTATTAGAGCTCGATTATTAGACTCTTTCTGTTTTGATTTATACTTATATGTTTACTTGATAGACTGTGAGTTATTTATTTATTTATTTAAATGTTTATTTATTTTTGAGACAGAGAGAGACAGAGACAGAGTGTGAGTGGGGGAGGGGCAGACACACACACACACACACACACACAATCTGAAGCAGGCTCCAGGCTGTGATCTGTCAGCACAGAGCTTGATGTGGGGCTCAAACTCACGAACCATGAGATCATGACTTGAACAAAAGTTGGACACCTAACCTACTGAGCCACCCAGGAACCCCTATTGATTTTTTAAATATTTATTTTTGAGAGAGAGAGAGAGAGTGCAAGTTGGGGGAGAGGCAGAGAAAGAGGGAGAGAGAGGGAGAGAGAGAGAATCTCAAGCAGGCTCCACACTGACAGCAGTGAGCCCGGTGTGGGACTCGAACTCATGAACCACGAGATCACGTCCTGAACCAAAGTCTGACGCTCAATAGACTGAGCCACCCAGGTGCCCCAAGACTTTGAGTGTTTTAAAGACAAAATTTATATCTCAATAATCTTGGCTTATTGGTAATTAGTACTGATCACGATCAGTACAATGTCTAGAACAAATAAGTAAATACTCTTTGAATAACTGAGGGCTACTCAGCATTTTTCTCACATGATTGAGCCATTCACAGTATATACAGACATTCACCCAAGTTTAAATCTCATCTATCTACTGTCAAAACGCACAGTTCATCTGGCCATTTGGGAATTAGGCTCCTATTCTTTATTTGGCTCCGAGTCTCCCATCAGGGCCATTAGGTGTGGGAAGTGCAGAGTTTGTGATGTTAGGGGACCTGAGGTTGCAAAAAGGAAGAGAATACAGAAGAGGAGGTTGAAAAGGTGTGACTGGGAAGAGAGGAAGACAGCTGGGGGGGTGGGGTCTCCAGCACCAAGAGAGCAGCATGTTTTCAGGAAAAGACCCATGGCTTGTCAGTAAATCCTGATTAATCACAACTTCAGAATCTTTTGTACCTATCATTAGCTGGAAGGAATACTGGGCAGGGACCACAGAGTATGAACGTATGTCCTCGTTAGACATCTCTTCTGTCAGCCTCACTTCATGTGTGAAACAGAGTTAATAGTCATTCCTAAGCCATTAGCTTGTCATTGGGATGAAAGTAGAGAAGTCCTGTGAAATTTCCTGCATGGGGCCCTCCACATTGTCAGTGTGAAATCAGCACTAGTTACTAATGCTGTTCTTGATTTTGTTTTTGTTTTTTTACCTCCAAAGAGAAGAAGGGTAGAAAATAAAGAGATACGGGGAGGAAGTCAGTGAAGATCAAATTCAGTATCAAATTCTTGAGAATAGCATTTTTAAATGAACCCAAAATATATTTGAGACTGTTCTTAAAAATACACTTAATGATGGAGGAGGAGGTTTTGTATTTTAATATTCAGCATGCACAGGACAGAGGTGTGCTATGTTTAGAAGGCAGTAGAACAGAGCTGTTCAGAGCACATTTTTAGAGTCAGTAAAACCTGAGACAAAAAATCCCTGTGCTCGCACATATTGACTGTGTGATCATGGGAGGTTTCTTAACTTAGCCAAGCCTCAGTTTTCTTATGTGTAAAGTGAGAGTTATGATAGGTAACTTACTGGGCTACTATAAGAATGAAATCAAATAATATTAGCAGAAAACTTAACAGAGGGTCCTGGTGCATAAGAAAGGATTAATCAGTATTGATATTGTTAGGATAATAGAATATGATAGATGGATAGATAGACCAATAGTTAGATAGACAGAGATTGTTTTCAATCCCAGGAAAATAGATATTAAGTGTTAACTAGGCAATTCTAGTCTTAACCTTTCTTAATCACATACATCTGATTAAATTAACCGTTCTGAATAAATTAACCATTCTCAGTGTCAGAATAGAAAGGAAGGGACTGGGACTTTGAATGACTTAGAACTCTGTTGGTTTCACCATCTCTGTTGGTTTCGCCACTTTGCCATCTCCTAAGTGGCACCTCTGCCACGTGGTAATGAATCTTAATTTTTTTAAAGCTCCTGTTGAACAACTAGAAAACATATTTGTGTTGGTAAAGAAGTAAAATCACCTAACTTACCTGAGGATAACTACAGTAGGATACAGTTAACATTACTTATTTTTGATGAAAACACACCTTTGAAATAGGAAAAACTGCCATGAGGAAGCAACAAAAAAAGTATGTTTCCATTTTTTTAAATTTTACAGTTAGTAAACATGAACGAGAATATTGGTCAACATAAACACTCAGTAAAAGTTGGCTGTTACTCAATGAGCAATGGAGAGTGTCATATGCAAAGTTTCCCTTTGTAAGCATATTTCAAATAAAGAAATCTGCAAGTGTCTAGGAGTCAAAACTGCGGTGCATGCAATATATGATGTAAAACAAGGGCGGGTGGTTTACGTAGCTCAGCAGACAAGACGCCAGATGGTATGTATGCTTGATTGAATGGCACCCAAGATGAGACAGCACCCACGTGTTACTCTGGGAACACAATGGACAGAATCCTAGATTTTCACATCCCCTTCATTGGTGACTCTTATTTTTAATACTTAATGTTTCTATATTACCTGTATCATTCTATGTTGCAACAAGTCCTTTTGGGAAGGCAGAAGATAAAGAACACAATTTTATAAATAGACAAGGATTAGTAAAACTTTCTGGTTGGAAGCAGATGTATGACTGACATGGATAGATTTGTGTGATATAGACCAGTAATTGTGGTGACGTGAATTTGTGATTCTGTTTGCCAAACATGGATACCGACTACCTGTCAGACATTGTGATGATATCTGGGAGGGGAACAGCTGGGGTGGGGGGAGACAAAAACATACAAGGTATGTATATTTTTGCCCTCAAAGAGATTGCAAGGTAGTGGAAGAAGACACCATATTAAAAATACAAAATCTTGCAAACACCTCATATCTGTGTCATTAATTTTGCTGGAAACTAGACATTTGACCTGTGCATTGAGAAATGAATAGGCAGGTCTCCCTTCACAGATGGACAGAGCAGAACATGCCAAGCTAACAACAACAACAACAAAAAAAGCAAAATTCCACGAGGCAAGAGAGTGTGTGATAATCTTGAAGGAGTAGCCTAGAGGGGCCCCCATGTGGGTTGCATGGTGGATGCAACAGGGGATAAAAGGTGATAGTGGTGGGCCTTGAAAGGCATTATAATTATGTAGACTTTATTTTGAGGGAAATGGGAATCTGTTCAATGTTATTAAACTGAAGTGTAGAAAATGACCAGGGGCTCACTTACAGGAAGACACAGACTGTAAGGCTGGGAAGCAACCCCCAGGAGCTTGAAATGGTAGAATCTGAGAATGTAGAGAGAGCATTGGCTGTGAAGGGCATACTGGGGATGTGAACATCAGTGACAGTATGGAGTCAAATAGGACCCTCTTGTCCCTGGCTTAGACATGTAGGACAAACTCGGTGCCATTAACCAAGACAGGTAATTCAGAAGGAGGGAAGGTTTGAGCAGGGGCTAGAGGATTGAAGGTCAAACATTTGGTTGAAAGTATAAATTTAATTCTGGTAGCCATTTATGAGGAAATGTGCTCCAAGTGTTAGAAATAAAGACTTGGTTTAAGTGGGCTGGCAGACATAGGTTTGAGAATTATCTGAATCCCAGCAGTAATTATAAGCCTGAGAGTAGATGATTTTGCCTAAAGGGATCAGCTCAGGTACAAATAGAAGAAAAAGGCCAAGAACAAAAACTTAAGGAATAAGTACATTTCAGGGATGAAGATAGAACTTACCAAAGGAGAAAAACCAGGAGGAAGTATTATTGATGAAGTATTGAAGCTGAAATGTCAAAGAACATTTCAAAAATACCACTTTCCAAAATACTACATGTTATAAAACAAATTGAATAGGAAAAATAAGAAATAAGAGAATACTGGATTGGGCATCCCACAGACAATAATAGTAATAGTTTTCACAGATAAGCAGGATAATGAATTTAAAAGTAACATAACTAATTATTCATTGAGCCCTTCCTTGGCATCTGGGGCATTGACTTGAATCCTTATAAGGTCCCAAAGAAATAGGATTCCTTATGAACCCATTTTTTTCTCAGTTGAGCCAATTGAAACATGGAGAAGTTGAACAACTTCATCAAATCATAAAGCTAATAAATGACTAAGTTATAATGAAAACCCATGCTGTCTGGCTGCAGAGCCCAACTTTTACCGACTGACTGTGGCAAGTTAGGATGTGACGCCGTGTGTGACGGTGTGGCAAAGGATGGGCCAATTTGGGGGAAATTGATGTGCACATGAACTGTTGTGTAATTGACACAAGGCCAATTGGACAGAATCTGTGGAAGTCCACAGGGGTTTCAAGTGGCTGTATGACAACATTCTTCTGGGGCTGCTACCCCAAGCAGAAAGGTGTAAATATGGGGCTCCAGCTCCAACTCAGGGACTGTCCCAGTTGGGACAGTTGGTGTGAGCTGTTGGTCACAATTCTGTAACCAAACAAATGCATGGCAGAATGTTGTTTGCAAGGAAAGCATGATATAGTTTATTATCTGAATGTTAATTTCTTTAGTATGCCTCCAAGAAGTAGTCTGGTTTGTTAAAAGAAGAGAAAAACAAAGGAAGGACATATTTTGGTGACCTTAAAGTTAAAAAAAAAAAAGAAGAAATTTTAGACTTTTTTTGAATCAGTCTTTTAATCAGTAATTTACCTCTATCCTTAGTGTGTACTCTAACAGACTCATATTAATTAGAGGTGATTGAGAAAGTGCCAGATGAAAGGCGATTCTAAATCAGTTAACAGTTGCATAAGTTGAGTGTGTGAAATAAATCTATTTTGAACGGACGGAGAGGCATGCAGCTTGCATGAATGGAATTTGTCTCCTCTGGAAATCATGAACTAAAGGGCACTGAAATTGTTAGCTGGTCCAGGGTGCTCACACCAGGGAGCGTGCAGTGAAAAACGGAGGTGATAGTTACTGTGTCTAGAAATGTGACATTGAAGAGGTGGATAGTGAAGTGTCTTGTCCGTGGGCTGAGGAAGGCTTCTCGAGGCAAGAGGAAAGTCAACAGATGTTGGGCAGTGAATGCTTGAGGATGCTGCCGCCGTTACCCTCAGAAGGGCTTCTTTCTTCCCAGGGAGGAAAGAACTGACTCTTCTGCTGGGAATTGGGGCCAAATTTGGACTGGGAAGGAGAAAGAGATTGAGAAAATTTCTGTGAATAAAGGGAATCAATTAGACAGTGAAATGTTTTCTGTTCATTAAGGACCAAGTTGTAGATCTAAAACATCAACTTAGATGGGAATGGGTTAAATAGAATGTTACTTTTCTCTATGGACATTGGGGAGTGGGAAACAATGGAAACTATAAATGTTCACTTATTAGTAACAAAACACATAGAACATAGTATAAAAAGTCGTCACTGGGAGATGGAGAACAGGCCAAAACACTTCCTCTCCAAAGCATTTTTTTTTAATTTTTTTTTTCCAACGTTTTTTATTTATTTTTGGGACAGAGAGAGACAGAGCATGAACGGGGGAGGGGCAGAGAGAGAGGGAGACACAGAATCGGAAACAGGCTCCAGGCTCCGAGCCATCGGCCCAGAGCCTGATGCGGGGCTCGAACTCACGGACCGCGAGATCGTGACCTGGCTGAAGTCGGACGCTTAACCGACTGCGCCACCCAGGCGCCCCTCCAAAGCATTTTTTAAGATAGCCATAATTATTGATCATCAAAGTATTTACTCAAAGGGATGAAACTGTAGTTAATTTTTGAGGCGTTGTATTATGTCTTATGTTTGATGGAAATATATTGCGTAGTACCATTTGGCTCGACTCAGAGGTGTGAGGACATAAAGCAGCTTACCTACTAGCTTCAAGTTTATTTGGTAGACATAACACAAGTTACCATCTAGAAATACTGCCTTCTGCAATTCTTGGTGCTTTTAAAAGTTATTATTTTTGTCTCCATTTCAGTTGGAAAGGACCCTGGATGTTGCTTTCTCTTTGTCCTAGGACAACCTGTGGAAACGATAAATGGAATCTATTAACTCACCATAGCAACAATCGAGTATCCTATAATGGTGCAATGCCCCAAGACCCCATAACACAGTACAATTAAAGGAATTTCTTATTTAGAAAATAAGTTTTCCTATAGAGATACCATTGAAGAAGTGTTTCTGAAATCATATTTCCATAATACGAAAAGCCTTTAATCTGGAATTTCCTTGCAAGCTTGTCTAGAGCCCATTAGTATGACCCAGGAGAGAGCCTCTTTCAATTTGAAGTCTATTTGAATGCACACTAATGCATGAAAACATTTTTGGAGATATATTTTATGTCTTTTTGTTTTTTTTCCTGTTAATAATAATGGGGTGAAGTTCAGGATGAAAATAATTTTCATAACATTTTGCAAACAAATGTTTTTATTCTTTCAATATAATTTCAATGTGTTTATGTATGAAAAGAGAAGCCAGATGATAAAATTAAAGTGTCCTTTCAAGACTGGACCTCACCTGTCACCATCCTGATTAACCTGCAACTCAGTGCAAGTTCTCATTACCATTATATTATTCTGTCTTTACAACATAATGAAAAATTAAAAAAAAATATTGTAACATATTCAAAAGTAGAACATTTTATATGTCATGCTGGGAAACCACAAAAGCAAAATGTGGGATAGATGTTGATAGAGACTGAAACAGTATAAATGTTAATTATGACAGTATGTTAAAGAGATAGGGCAAGACCTGGATGATTTAAAAGTATTTTAAAAATAGGGGAAAACTCTTTAGAAAGCCATCACCATTATAGATGAGTGCCACAGTACAGAGGAAGAAAGCAGAGTAAAATGATCATATCCTATTTAGATGAGGGGTCCTAACAAATGCTAGTCCTTCTTAAAAGTATTTAAACCACAAAACTGTCAAGAGAACTTACTATAGTCTGAGGGTCAGCACTGAAAGCAGATTAAATTTGGAAGCTATAAAAACTGTTGATGATTCTGGTTCCTTCTGCATCTCCAGGAACTGTGACAGTTGTCATTCTTGCACTGACAAGCCCCTGTCTCCAGGCACTGCCCTCTGCCCCCAGCCAAATACCCATCTCTGTGGCTAATCACTGATGTTGCTTGCACTGAGTCAGTCACCTTTTAGTAAAGTGGTCTTACATATACCCTAACCCTCACCTGTGCCAAATTTTGGTAAAGGTGTCATGTGTGGCTTTAGCATTTTTCTAGGGTGGTTTTTCTCTAGATAATTTGAAACCTATATTTAGAACTGTAGAAAATGAGATTTTAAACAAAGTGAAAGCTAGTGTATTCCAGGATAGTTTAACTGACCCAGATAGCATCCCAATAGATGATGAAAGACATCTATTGAAAGCCAATTTCCAAATAGCCTCCTCAAATATGGTTTAAACTGATGTCTTCTCTTTCTCTTAAGTGGGGTCTTGGGCTGTGTTAATGAAGGACTTATGTCTGGGTTTTGGTATGTAATCAGTACCTAGAAGAGGACCGTGTCCCTTTCTGATGTTGCATTTCAGGGAGGATATTCGTTCGAGGAGTGTTTGGAGAAATGACTGGGTTGGCCGTTGATCCAGAGACCATATAGCACAAGAAGCTATTCAGCCTTTCTCTTAACAAAGAGAGCCAGTAGGGCACGCACTACAAGGAGAATGATTTCAGCTCAGAAGAGAATTCTGCAATGACCAGGGCTGTCTCAGGGGTTTATGGCTGCTGGAGGTGCTTAAATTGGGGCTGGCAAACTATTGGCCTGAGTTTCTTAATTGGGTAGCAGGGGGCAATGCATGTCTTTTAAACAATACTTTCCCCTTTTCAAAACTGTGTAATTTGCTGAACAACTATTTGCTGACCCTGGGGATGCCAGACCCTGTACTAGTGCTATAAAACAAAGTGCTGAATAAAAAATGGACCTGGCAAAAGGTTTAGAAATCTAACTGGAGGAAATGACATATATAAGACTAAGTATGAAATGGTAGAAGTGGTGTAATAACAGTATAAATGAAGTCCCAGGGGGACCCAGGGAATGGTAGTTAGTGAAGTCATCAAGTATTTAGTACACACCTATCGTGTTAGTGACAGGGATTTTCACTATGTCCTGTGCTCAGAGTGTAATTGAGCCTTCTGGTCCCAGTGACTGTTGGTGTGGGGTGGGAGGCTTTGGAAATCCACAATCAACTCCATAATTTTCCTGCTTGTGATTGAACGTGCAAAAGCATTATTGCTGAAGAGAAAAGCAAGGCGTTTCTGCCTCCTAATCATCTCTGAACCTGTCATAAAAATTCCTACTGCCTGCACAACTAAGTGATTAGGATAGACAGTCAGTCAACCATTACTTATTAGATGCCAAATATTTTCTAGTTGGTAGTGGGGATACAAAACACAAGGGACAAACATGTACCTTCAAGAAACTTATGGTCTTAGTTGGCAATGTCAGTAATGATAGGAGATAAATAATCACTGAAAAGTTTAACAATCATTTATTGCACCACAATTGTACATTTGAACTTCCATTCTGACTTCCATCCCACATCTTTACAAATTATGTGTTAATTCAAAGAATGTGTGGTCACATTTGCATTGATGATCCATTTTTCTCCATGCGGTATCTCCACAAGATATCATCCCCATTACCCCAGAACTGAAGTATATAGATTCGGAAAGGCTGAAATGGTCATGCATAAGTTTCTGGGGTGTACAGTCTTCTTTTTACTCATTGATGGATTTTTGTGCCTCCTGTTTAGATTCTCAGCTTCTTGAGGATGGGGCTCTAGCTTGTTTCTTTGGGATCGTTGCTCAGAGCAGTGGCAGGCAATGGGTTTAGAGTTAGCCTCTCAACAAACTTACTTGTTCTTTTACCTGTAAGAACTATATTTTGAAAAGTTTAACATTCCTCCTTTGTTATTGGTGGGTTGGGTTCATTAGGTGATGGGCAGTTTGGATTTATTTTGTAAAATTTCCATCTGGAAAACATCATTTTTACCTCCAAGCCTAGTTCTCTTCTGATAATAATTGCCTCTGTGATGCAATTTTGCTTAAAGTCATATGGATGTGTTTGTAGAAATCCATTCTTTACTTACTTGCACTGCTGGATTATCTAGAGTTAGGTGGTCGTGAAAAACTAAGGATGCATAGGAAAACTTCTTCCACAGGATCCGCAGCATGCATGCTATCTTTCTAGCATGGTGAATGTTAATGCTACTGTAACCCATTTACGGAGAGTTCTTAAACTGCCTTCACGTTTACTGCTGTTTCTCAATACCCACATGCCTGTGCATTTCCTGATTTTACAGAAGGGGTAGAAATGTCAGAGAGATAAAGTGATTTGTCTGAGATTCTATGGCTAACGAGGGGTTGAGCTGAGAGACCAGCAAGCGGGGTTCAGCTCTGAGCTCCCTCTAATGCCATCCATAAATAGTGATGTTAGTGTGTATACCCTCATGCTGTGGGATGTGCTCATGCCATGAATTCGGTAAGGAAGCACATTAGTAAATGGTAGCTGAGAACATTGTGGGAAGTGCCTCTTGATGCCAAGTTACAGCAACCTACAAAATGTGTTTTTGAAAAATGTATCTAATACCTTGAAAAATTCTGCTGTGTTTTGCAACAAGAACATGACCCGATGTTTTACTTTTGTGCATTAGGCTGGGAAGCCTACGGAGGAGAATATAGCAATATGTTAACCATCTCTAGCGACTTGAACTGTATTTTGGCAAATATCTTAAGTAAAAATACATTTAATGTCTTGAAACTTCTAGATCTTTACTCTCTTCCTTATATGTCTGCATCTGTGTTTTTAGTAAAGACTACATAAAATATCCAATGTTAGATTTCATGTGTAGATCTAGAGTTTATCTTGCTGATGACTGAAAGTGAGTTTTTTCTTTGAACTCTACCTGGATTCTGAATTGTTTGAATAATACTTTATTTATCTTCTTAAATGACAATGGTAGCCACATATTTTTGTTAGGAGAAGTACTACAATTACCTCTCAGATAAAAGTATCTTTCTCTGTACAGTGCTGGGTCATAGGATATTAGAAATTTAGAATTCAAAAAGGCAAAATACGAAGAAATTTTAGAAAGTTGATTCTCATCCAACTTTTAGATTTTATGGAAGGGAAAAATTAAAACCTATAATGTAAGGTCACTTGCCAGAAGTTATGCATTTATAGTTTTCATATGATTATTATTTATAGTAATACAACTGTTAAATAAATTAAGCTATATCCAAGCTATAAAGTACAAGTAATGTCCCAGTATTAGGTTCGATGAATAAATATATTTTTAAATTAATTAATTAATTAAAATTTTAAAAATGTTTATTTATTTTTGAGAGAGAGAGAGAACAGAGGAAAGGCAGAGGGAGAGGGAGACACAGAATCAGAAGCAGGCTCCAGGCTCTGAGCTGTCAACACAGAGCCTGACGCGGGGCTCAAACTCATGAACTGTGACATCATGACCTGAGCCGAAGTCAGATGCTTAACCCACCGAGCCACCCAGGCGCCCCATTTTTTTAAATTTAAATCCAAATTGTTAACATATAGTGTAATAATTGTTTCAGGAATAGAATTGAGTGATTCATCACTTACATATAATGCCCAGTGCTCATCCCAACACGAATAAATATTTCTCGAGAACCTCTGAATATGGCTCAGGTTTAACTAAAAGGAAATCTTCTGCTTTTTAATTGCCATTTTTGACTCTGTTCTGAGGACTGTGCTGGAGGTATTTTATCAAATCCTCCAATTTGTGAATTGGGGCCTGAGATTTATACAGTGAATGCATTTTAATATCAATTGCAACAGCTGAGTAGCACCCACCTAAATGGCAATCCAGACTTCTAGTTCTAGAAAGAAGTTAAAAGGTAAACATTATAAATTCTTACCTGAAGTAAATTACTTTTTCTTTCATGATTAAGGACATCATGCATCCAAGTTCTAAATCAACCTCACAACAAGTTCAGAGGGTTCAAGTCAACAACCAATTGTAACAAGACTTGGCACGGAGCAATCTCACTTGATGGTGGCAACCTAGGAGAACATGATTAGCATCTGGACCTAAGAATTCCTTTTTTTGTCTCTGGGCCATTGGTTGCATGGAGGGAATGATGCCAGGAATCACTATGAAGGAATCTGTCTCCATGTCTCGAGGCAGTGGGCAGACTCTTGAGGTGCTGGGCATGGACTATCTATAAAGCAACACTTAACGACAAGGACAGTGGACAATGGTGATATATATATATATATATATATATATATATATATATATATATATATATTGTATGTGTATATATACATGTGTGTATGTATATGTTATACATGTATATTATATACGTATATATAATTTATTTGTTTATAAACTTTATTTATTTATTTTGAGAGAGAGAGGGAGCACAAGTAGGTGAGGGGCAGAAAGGAGGAGAGACAGAATCCCAAGCAGGCTTTGCACCATCAGCGCAGAGCCTGATGTGGGGCTTGAGCTCATGAACCACACGATAATATTCGGTTCCTCTGAGGTAAGGTTCAGTACAGTTCCTCTGAAGTAAGAGAGACTTTTGAAAAAAGAAGAGTGACTGGAATATTAGGCGGTAATGAAATAATGAGTTATTCACAAATGTGCTCTTGATTGACAAGATCTATTTATAACCTCAGGTTTGTAAAGAGGAAAAACATTCTACATGTGTGTATTTGTACACACTCATATGCCAGCATATTATTTTATGAGCAAGTGTAAAGGTGTGGATGAGAGCATACAAGATGGTAATGTGGGACAGGAGGAGAGCAGGTACTGGCAGCTACGGGTGTGAGGGGAAAGAAAAGATAAAGAAGGCTGAGCGTCATTAGCTCTCCCCCTTAACCTGATGCCTTTTTAACACAAACTAAACATAAGCTCTGAGTTTTTTCCCCTTAATATATAATATTTTCTTTCTTTTAAATTTTCTTGCACTACCCAGAGCATTCTGAGCTCTCTGAAATTCAGCTAGGAATTCTACACATCCCAGTTACAATTTCCAAACCAAAAGTTCCTCTCTAACTTGCAATTCCAATTTCATGTGCCCAAACAGGCTCTACCACATGCTGTATGTCAGGTGTGGGTGTGCTGGCCCCCTGTCCCTTGGCCAAGGGCCATTCTGATGCGGTCAGAGCTTAAGCTCTCAGTCATATCTGCTGAGAAAATCAGATGGAATGAAATCCTGCTTTGTGGCCCCTGATTTTCATTCAAGTAGGGCTCTAGCATGAAGGAGAAAAATGGGAATCTGATGAGAGATCTTGCTTCAAGCTGCAATTGATTTCCTCCAGAATCGATGCCGCATTTGCAGAGTTGGGTAAAGCTGGGGTTGATAAGGGCCCCAAAGCTGATAGAGCTACTGAAAACTGGAACACATGAATGTTATAACGGGCTCTCATGACAAAGGATCAGATTTTTGTTTCTGAGGAGAATTTGCTAAGCTGTTTTAAGTGCTATTTTTTTTAATGTTTATTTATTTATTTTGAGACAGAGAGAGAGGGAGAGAACAAGCAGGGAAGGGGCAGAGAGAGAGGGAGGGAGAGAATCATAAGCAGGCTCCACCCTGTCAGGCTAGAACCTGATGGAGGGCTTGAACTCATGAACCGTGAGACCATGACCTGAGCTGAAATCCGAGTCAGACGCTCAACCGACTGAGCCACCCAGGTGCCTCTAAGTGCTAATTTTTAAACATTATTTTTGACTCTGCAATATTGACTTGCTCTTCCATGATTGGGTTGAGCTGGTTCTGAACCTTATCTTCAGTCCTTCAGGCTTTCACTCCCTCCTCCAGTGGTTGTGGTTCTCTATCCCTGCCAACCGCAGGCGGCTAATTGTGGCACTTCATCAGGGTTTGTCCAAACTTGTAAGGCTTTGACAGTAGGGCCTTGAATCTGCTGGGGCTGGCTGCAGGTTGCTTTGTCCGTGGAGCTGTGTTGGTGGTGGTGGGGTGGGGTGACTTTTGTTTATGAATTATCTTTATTTTTGTGAGTCAATATTTTCTTTCCCTGAGTTTCATGTTTGCCATTATTCTGGGAACTTAAATTCTAATGTCAACAGCAGAGTAGGTGGGGCACCTGGGTGGCTCAGTTGGTTGAGTGTCCTACTTCAGCTCAGGTCATGATCTTGCCATTCGTGGGTTTGAACTTGCATCGGGCTCGCTGCTGTCAGTGCAGAACCCACTTCAGATCCTCTGCCCTCTCTCTCTGCCCTTCCCCTGCTTGTGCTCTCTCAAAAATAAATAAAACATTTAAAAAACCACACACAGAGTAGGCTTTTATTTGATACTCATTGACAGAATGAAATATTATTTCCTGAGGATTGAAATGTCTACTCATCTCATTTTTAACACATGATTTCTTAAGATACATAAATAATTTTGTGTCTAGTAATAAATTGAAGTATTCTCTGCACAGTGGATATAGCACTGATGTTGGGCTTGGAGATTTCTGTAAAGGACTTGTTCTCTTTAGAACAGAAATATCCTGCTATGATGGTTTTAAGAGTGCCTTGTTTTTCATTCCTGGAAGGCAATAACAGGAAAACAGTTTTTCTCATATATCTATGTAATAGAAATATTATTTATACATGACTATTATTTACATATATATAATAGTAGTGCTTTAAAGTCTTCAGAAAATGTTTTCTCCTTTGGGACTTAGGGGTTAGCCCATGAAGTTTTAAATTGCCATTGGATTAAGAATGTTTATAATCCAAATTTTTCCTTTGCTATCACTAATATGTTTTAGTTTAGGTACTTAGAGAACTGTGTGCTGTGATGATAAAATATTTCACAGAACATTTGCTAATGCATCCAATTGCTTACACATGTCACCTCAGCCGTGTTATGTAATCATGATTGTCCCAATTTTAAAGATGAGGAAATGGTGTTTGGGGAGATTTGAGTGGCTTGTTTGACGTTACCCAGCTCACAGGTAGTGCAGCCATTGGCATCTGTTCTCCCTGGTTCAGTGGTTATCATTTTCTTCAACTTTATTCTGCTTTATCTCCAAGCTATACTGAGAGCCTAGAATGGGGCACATTGTAGATCTGGGGTCTGTCTGGAGAGATTGACATGACACCTGAGAATACTGGGTATCTCCAAGCCATGCAAATACCTCTTTTCTCTCCGGCCAACTTGTGTAGGTTTTATGGTTTCTGTTCTTCGCACCCCTTAACTTTATGCACTGTCTAGTGTCTTGGCTCTTTTCTGTGAATATTCTTCTGCTCAGCTCAGCTTCTCTTGTGCTCTCAGTTCACATGTCTGGATTGATCCGGAACCCACACCACCCTCTCTGACTTTTACTTTTCTTTCCAGTTATACCAAGCGGTTGCATATTACAATATCAACTCAGACCCAGTCCTGAATAAGAACAGTGCTTTAAGAGGAGGAGGCATGTGGCTAAAGTAATGTACACAGCATCCCTATTGCCTTTCCACTCTGAAATAAAAATGATCAACCGACATGTGTTGAGTATTGTATACATAACCCTGTGCTTGCAAAAGGAAGGTTTGAGATGATTCAAAAACTCAGTTTTCTTTTGAAAAGCTCATCATTTCAAGAAGTATACAAAATGTTCTAATCAGAATTATATAAATAGCCTAAACATACATGGCAGCATGGATGATAAAGATGTTGTTTGTTGGCTATGAGGGAGGGACTAGGGACTAAGATAAATGTGTGATGGTTTAATCTTGATATTGAGACCAAGTATTGTGTAACTAGAAAGGCTCAATGCAGGCATGGGGACTGGAGATGATTTTTATTTGAGAGCACTGGCTGTCTGGGAGAGTTCTTTTTACCTTTTTTGGAATTCTGAGCCAATTTGCCTGAAACATATGTTGCATTTATATTTTATCTTTAAGAATCACAGGGAAAAAATAAAAGAGTAAAAGCAGCACCAGCTTCTTAAAAGACCATTTTAAAGAGCTGGAATCAAACCGGTGAAGGTTAAGTATGTGTCTTATGTTCCAGTCATTCTAACTCAGCACTCCAGGTGCCACTGATGCACCAAGCGCGCTGACCCTCTCAGATGCCCTTTTCCTGCTCTGTGATTCCTCTGTGCAGCTGGACCAGAGGAGTGGGAGCAATTAACCTGTCAGTGCCTCCCATCTTTCACACATTATAATTTGCATGCGAACTGAAAAGAAGGAAATTGTGAAATTTTAAACTTAATTTTCCTAGAAGAGTGAATAGTGAAATGCCTCTCCTTCAGAGAATGTGGGTGGTGACATTCAGTTCTCACCAAAGAGTGTATCTTTTTCCCACTCCTTTATTTATAAGTGAGTCATTCTTTCAGGATTTATGGGAACTCTTCAGGCTGATGAGTAAAATAGTCTTTTCACAACAAATATGAACAAGGCAGGCAAGACATAACATCTACAATAAGCTTTCTTAAGCTTGACGCTATTGACATTTTGGGCTGGAGAATTCTTTGTCTGGGGGCCATCTTGTTCACTGTAGGATATTGAGTGGCATTGCTGGCTTCTACTCACTAGATGCCAGGAGCAGTCCCCAAGTTGTGACCATCCAAAGTGTCTTCAGCAGTAGCCACACGTTCCCTGGGGTAAAAGGAACAAAGACACACCTAGTTGAGAATTCCTGATCTGGAAATAATACATTATAAATAACGAACTTAGTAACAACTTAGTGGGGGGAGGCCATTCCAGATGGTTACCTGACTTCACCAGGGAGTGCTGCGGACTCAGACTAAAGGATAGTAAGAGAGTATGACGGATGAACTCAATGAACAGAATGGGTGTTTTTTCATGGTTACTGTGTGATGACCAACTTGTTCTCCTAATTTCACGGAAGATTGTGGACCCTTCTTGGGGCTACCCAATGACTTAACTATAGGAAAAGAAAGCTAACTTTTTAAAACTTCTGAATCATTTTTTTTCAATGTTTATTTTGAGAGAGAGAAAGAGACAGAGCATAAGCAGGGGAGGGGCAGAGAGAGAGAGGAAGACACAGAATCCGAAGCAGGTTCCAGGCTCTGAGTTGTCAGCACAGAGGCCGACACAGAGCCTGACACAGGGCTTTAACTCAAGAACCGTGAGATCTTGACCTGAGCTGAAGTCGGATGCTTAACCCACTGAGCCACACAGGCGCCCCAAGCTTCTGAATCTTGAATGGTGGATCAGATCCTCAAATTAAGAATAAAAAGAGACAATGAAATGACTCTTAATCATGACTTCAGAATAAACCCAACCTTTTCTAATGAAAATACTTCATCATTAGATTATAACTAATTAATGGCAAAAGAAGGGAACTAATGAGCAAGTGTAGAAAGTGGAAGGGTCTGTCCAAGGAGACAACAATAGGGCAACATTGGTAATCTTGCCAAGTGCAACTAAATAAAAATGTAGAAGTTACCCAATGCAATTCAAGACAGTGAAGGCAAAGGCTAGGTCAAGTCTAAAGACCATTCTGCCATTATGGACTCCATGCTTATTTCCCAGTTTGTCAGTCATTTCAGGAAAGGGGCATATTATCTATAGGACCTGACTCTGAGTAATAAATTCTTACCTGCAGGCTTTCTTAGATGAAAGACTTCCCTCCTTTCTGAGGCTGGGACATTCTAAACAAAGCCTATTGATTGGTTCCATAGACTGAAATGCTTTCTAATTCAAGGAGATGGGAAGACTATTGGCTGTTCTTCATTAGTACAGTCTAAAGAAGCTCAACTACCTACGAATTTATTTAGAGACAGCAGTGTTCTCGGAGCTGGCTTGGTTGTCTGACAGGCAGAAGCAGATGCTGCTGAGGTTGCTTATTTGGGAAGGTGAATAGAATGATTCCATTTAAACTGTTGAGTGTATTCTCACTCATTAATGCTGTCCTTTATGCTTTTTTCATTAACATTGATGACAATAATGATTATTAGATATGAACAGTATTTCAGGGTTTCCAAAGGCCTTTCTCCTTTGGTCCCTGATTATTGGTGGTTACTCCAGCAGATTCTTAACTTTAAAGTCACTGAATGAATCTATTCACAGACACCTAAAAATCAACTTGACATGTATGCTCCATGACATTTCTTTCCCCTACCATGTAAATGCTACTTTGATCCTATTCCCAGCCCTACCAGTAGCTGGGGAACGCAAAGTGCTTTAAGATCCACAAGTGAAAGGAACGTTCTAGAAGGAATGATGTTATTTTCTAAGCACAAGTTTCTAAACATTTCCATGCATATTTTCCCTGGTGTGATTCTGTATTAACATGCAGTACTCTTGAATGGAAATGAAGTAAAGCTCTGTTAATATTTATGCTGTTTGTGAAAAACGGTAATGGCTGAATTCCCCGGGCACTTCACTTCATTTAGTGTATACTGATCCTTAAATTGCAAAGCAGGCTGGGTGAACGCTGGCTCTCAGGCCTGTACCTCCTGCTTAGCGGACTGCTTCAGAGATCTTTTCCAAGAAATCTCCCATCTTTGTCACTATTTCCTTCAAGTTGTTAAATAATTTTGGAAGTGGCAGTTGCAATAATATGTAAAAAAAAAAAAAAAAGCTGATGGCTGGCAGTATTCAGCTTGCTTTTTTGTCCCTTTCATGGAAAGCTAAGAGTGGTTTGCACTGTGGGGGGAAGTGGAGGTTCAGACTTTATTTGGATTTAGTTGTGGCGTACTACCTGCTTAGAATAAAGACTTCTACCTGGGCAGAGCTTTTTGGAAGCCTTGCCCCGTAGTACTGGCAAAAGTCCGTCTGGCTTCAACTACACTAACATGTATTGCAATTCCTAAACTTTTCAGAGTACCTGTTCATTCTGAAGAGGAAGATAGGGTTTCTTTTTCTCCGAATGGTCAGTCCTGTAATTCATTCTTGTTCATCTGATAATAATGTCAGAATCATAATTTGCTGTTTTCTTCATTCAATGTATATTTCAAAGCTGTGTGCAGAGTATTTCATGTGTAGCTACAAAGTAGTCAAGAGAAGGACGGAAGATATAGTGTCACTTCAAGAAGGTTAAAGGTCTGGTGATAGAGAAAGTCTTATGCTGATGTAAGCCCAATGTCAGGTGGAGAGCACCGCTGAGGGAGGGCAGCACCATCCAGCTCTGAGCGGGGGATCCAGGCTGAGGGATGCTTTGAGCTCCTTTTGGCAAATTTCAGAGCTATTGCATTTTAGACTTGACAGTGTGCAAGAAATATGTGTCATCCAGAGACTCTGTTTCCGTTTGCCTCTGGCTTGGGAAACAGATTGACCTCCACTAGTGGTGTCAGGAAAGCACGTGATAATAAATAAACAACCACAGTTTTGGAGGTGGCCTGGAAGTGCAGAGAAGAAAGTCATTGGGAACTGGTGTGGAATAAAATTCACAAAGGCTTATCTTTGGGAAGGCGCATTACGGAACCAGTTAGGGAATTAGAGTTGTGCCATCTGTTCACCCCTGATGTCCTCTAATAAGAGAAAACCTGTAAATTAAGGGGCCCTAAATGCTCGCTCAGAAAACATCCAAGCAATGGTGAAAAGGAAATCTAAGCAAAATCAGAGTGTTTGACTTAACAGAACAGGAATTTAGGACTGAAATAGGAAAATAGGACAAAACTGCATGCACACCAAATTGAACTAAGAAGCATTCATAACAAAAGTAAGTCTCAAAATCAAAGGCCTGTTTATGAAAGCTAGTCTGAAACACACCCTCAGCTGGTGACCACCTGAGATGCTTCTCTTCCAGCTTGGCTCCATCTGGTAAATTGTTCTGGGTTAAGAACAGAGTCCTGTAACATCAATAATCTTGAACTCTTTGGGCATTAGAGTTTAAAAGAGGAAACAAATTTTATTGAAAAATTATTAAAGAAAATTAAATTTTAGAGTAGATTTGCAAGCCATGCTTCCTCTGGGCTAGCAGGTGCCTGGCACATGGGAAATCAGGATGGGCTTGCTGCATCCAAGTAGCAAAAGAGGTACTAAGCCAGGCAAATCTGCCGACATTGTGGGTTTTCCCCTAATTCTAATTTCAAAAAATTTTAGAAGTCATTGCATTACAAATCTGATCAGTTTCAAGCTAAAATGGCAGGCACCAAAATAATCTTAGAAAATAAAGGAGTGACATCAACATATAAATTCTGATCAGAATGAGAGGAGCACACAGATATGCAATAAGGCAAGACATTTTTAAATGTTTTGTTAGATAAGGCTGGGGGTAAATCACATACATATTGTTTATATGGAATTAGTGCTTTGAGGAATCGGTATGTGTGAGGATCTAAGAGACGTATCAAGGTCTGTGGTTAATATATCCTTTCTTCCCATAAAATTATGTTGGCCAATCTGTCTCTCGCATTGGCAAAATAATGAGTGATTTTTATTTGCTCATTTTACATTATAATCATAACCTTTTCTTTTTTTAATGAGATCAGGGTCTTGAGAGAGCACAAGAGAAGGAAGAGGAAGAGGAGGAGGAAATAGGATAATTAGAAAGAAAAGGAGAAAATTAAGGGAGGAAGGACAACAAGAGAAGTAAATAAACAAGGTAGCTGTGATAGGAGGTTGCATTTACCCACGGCAAAGTCACTCGGGGGTTCCACCTTTTTCCCTGAGAGGTCCTTCAGCTTCTAAAGCAAGACTTGCCTGATTACAATAAAAAACACCAAATTGGGCTTCCAACATGGTTGGGAAGCTGAGGATGATTCTTTTCACTCAGTACAGTGCACCATTTGGCCTTCTTGATTTAGACCAGTGGGATTTTTGTCTACCTTCAAAGCCTTTAGTTTTCAGTGACCATCTCTCCTCGATTGTTTCTGATGTGATCAATTTTCACTCCTTTACTGTGCTGAGTAGGATTCTTAAAATGCTTCCTTGACATTTAGTGAAAGATGTTTCTGTTTGGTAGTTCTGAGGTGCTACCTAAGTAGGAGTTTCAGGTCTGTGGGGACATAATTACGAGCGGCCAAAAGTTGGGAGAGACTCTTTAAATTCTTTTGCTTCCATACCACTCACCCCAAAAGTTTTGAAAATCTGTCCATTCCTTGCCCATTTACAATGAGGCCTAAATTTTATAACATAGTTGTAAAGTATATGATTTTTGGCATATTTTAAATATTTCCATTTTAAGATAAAAGTATAACCACACTCCTTTTAGAGTAACAATCATACCTGGAAACTATAACAATTTGTTAATCACCATTTTCCATTTAAAAAATATCTGCTTTGACATATAGAGACTTTCCATAGCTTTTTTTTCCTCCATGAACTCCTATTTCTATTTAACTTTTTGCACAGAACTTCAAGCCACATATCCATGCTTGAAACTCTTCTATTCTTTAGCCTTTCATAACTTTCTGTAATGACAATCTTTATATCACTTAAAAATATTTTTTTCTAAATTGGGTTCTCATTAGAATTATTGATCAAAACAACATAATTTATGTATTCAATGCTTAATGAACATGAAAACTAAAGTTATATTAAAATGCATGTCTTAATGAAATAGATGGGGCTTTAAAAAATCTCAGTAAGAGGCACCTGGGTGGCTCAGTCTGTTGAGCATCTGACTCCTGATTTTGGCTCAGGTCATGATCTCCCAATTCATGAGTTGGAGCCCCATGTCGGGCTCTGTGCTCATAGCACGGAGCCTGCTGGGGGATTCTCTCTTCCTGTCTCTCTGCCCCTCCCCAGCTTGTGCACACTCTCTCTTTCTCTCTCCTTCTCTCTCAAAATCAATAAATACACTTAAAAAAATCTCAATCATTTCATGTGTCTGGGGTGAATATTACTTATTGCTACAACAAGAAAAGTTTCAGTGTCAGTTCTAATTTTTATAGTTTTAGGTGCTGAGGAACACTTGTTCATATAAATGACTTGATAAAAAAATTTATTTATCCTCCCTTTCTGCCTTGTATTTAGTTTAAAAATTGTTATTGTTTCCTGTTGAGTAGACTCGTGTGCATTGGCTAGGCATCCTTAAAAAGCATTGTAGGTCTTCCAAGTTTGAATCAAGATTGCCATAAGTTTGAATTCTGATGTGGTGGTTCTTATTACAATGAAAAACCCCCTTTGTAGGTGATACTGCCCTGTTCTTTGTAGATCACTCCTTCAGGTCAGAAGGACCATTCTCAGCTGCTGGCAACATGGGCCACTGATGGCTCATGGCCGTACCCTTTGGTTGGAATTGTCCTCAGCTACTGGGACCTGGCTGGCCCCAGGTTAAGCATGCAGAGCTGCAGCCAATATCTGGCTGGTGCAGAGGTACAAAGTCTTGCTTCACTTGGGGACAGATCTGCAGGGTCATCCCAGCTCCAGAGCTCCCTGTGGAAGTGACCTGAGGCTTTCGGAGTTACTGTACGGAGGGCTTACTTTCTGTTCTGCTGGATCCTGCCTCCCTCACTTTGCAGGCGCATTCCTGGGAACAACTCTCCTACTCCACTTGTCTCTCTCCATCTCCAAATCCATCCCCAGGAAACCCACCCTACAACATGCGTTTGTTAACTTGCACTTCAGGAGTGTGATTCTGCAGAAGGAAGTAAAAAAAAATCACTCTATTTTGGATGGAAATAATACAGTGGGCTTCTTTCACTTATTGTGGTTATTTCTGGTAGCATCTTTTTTTGTGGTGTTGGTGGTATGAAATATCTATATTTAACAGGAGGAAAGCTGTTGAAAAAATGACCCATCCTTAACAAATATGTTCCTTGATATTTTCCTAATGACCGAAAATATTTTGGTTATGTTTCGGATTATCTGTTTTCATTCTGATGTGAGAAGTAGGTTGAACTGGAGTGTGTTGTATACTCAAAATTAATAATTTCATAAACCTCAAATGTTAATTGCCCCAATAAAAGCTTTGTTGTTGTTGAAGACTTGGTTCCTAACAGGGAACATATATCCAAGTACACGTATTCCTCAGTAGCATGGAGTCTAGGGAAAAGCTAACTATAGTTCATGAATAATGCAGAATTTTGCTGTTTATGCCATTTCCATCTGTTGTGTGCATGATATTTATGATATTCACAAGATAAACTGATAGGAGTGTGTGATCTGCTAATATGTATATTTTTAAGTGCTTTAATGACTGTTTCTATGGAAGAATGATGTCATGTACTGACTCCAGGGATGGGGAAGATTAGAAAAGAAAATAGCAACACAAAAAATAAAGACACTTGTGCACATCCAGGCATTTTATTTTTAAGTGAGCGATAACTTGATTCGTGCCTTACCAGTTCCAGGATCTCAGACTGCTTGCCAGCACTGGTTTCTGATGGCAAACAACGAGAATGGATTGGAGTACTGTGATTCTTCCTCCTGCTCACTGCTGACCAGCACTGCTTCTCAGTGACTATGTGTTGACTCAGCTGAATGAGGAGGGATTGCTTTTCACTTTTTTAATGTTTATTTATCTTTGAGAGAGAGAGAGAGCATGAGCAGGGGAGGGGCAGAGAGAGAGGGAGACACAGAATCCGAAGCAGGCTCCAGGCTGTAAGCTGTCAGCACAGAGCCCGATGCGGGGCTCGAACTCACGAACTGTGAGATCATGACCTGAGCCAAAGTAGGACACTTAACCGACTGAGCCACCCAGGTGCCCCAGGAGGGATTGCTTTTATGTTGTTCAAATGATGTACTAACCTTGGAACTTACCTTAGAAATTAAAGTCTTAGTGAAATGAGTGTCCTTAGTGGAAACAACATGAAAACACATTTTTCTTCTCCATAAAGTAAAGGCAGTATCCTACCAAAGAGAATTGTGTTCTAGATGAACATTATCTAATTAAAAAAAAAAACTAGACTCTCTTTTCTTTCTTTTTAAAGTTTATTTATTTATTTTGAGAGAGAAAGGGTGGGGGGGGGCGGAGAGAGAGAGAGAGAGAGAGAGAGAGAGAGAGAGAGAGAGAGAGAGAGAGAATGAATCCCAAGCAGGCTCTGCACTGTCAGCACAGAGCCCAATGTGGGGCTTGAACTCACAAACCATGAGATCCTGACCTGAGCCAAAACCAAGAGTCAGATGCTTAACCAACTGAGCCACCCAGGTGCCCCTCTTTTCTTTCTTAAGGAAGAATATTGTCCAAATTGTTGTCCCTGTTATTTTTTTCCAGCCCAGATGTTTTTTGGTTATTTTGGTTCTCTGTTTCTTTTGGAGAAGGTTACTAAAATAACTCGAAGCCTGCCTTCCCTCATTTTTTGGATAATCACAGCAGTCTGGAAAGAGGTCAGTTTGCTTGTTTTCTTTGATGATTGTCTTCTGACAATTTTCCTGGGTTTAGAGGTTTAAGAGGTATAAGAGGGCTTCTTAGGAGTCTGAATTTGGCAAACGTGAATCCAAAATTGTGGTGAAGGTTTGTTTCTGAACATTTTGTCGAGTATAGCTTTAATGAATTATTGGCATTTAGGTAGCTAGTGGGGCAATTTAGGATGACACAATGCCCCACATAATTCTTCTATACTGCCTTGAAATGACAGAAAATACTAATTCTTTTGGTCTAGCAACTTCCTCTTGGAAAAAGTAAACACCCGAGCGTGTGTTTGTGTGTGTGTGTGTGTGTGTGTGTTTGTGTATCTTGAATTTTTACTGGTGTGAGTCAGTTAAACGCCTTATAATCGTATGTGTGTGTGTGTTATTTTGAATTTTTACTACTGTGAATTAAACAACTTGTTTTCATCTTAACACCTAAGTGGGTTTGTGCTGTAACCTTTGTAGCAGCCACAGCAAAGTCTAAGGGCGCTGTTCATGGATCTCCAGCAAGTTAGCCCCGTGGGGTGGGGGTGGGGGGGCGGTAATCCTCACTGCCTCCAACAGGAGTGTGGCAGTCTCAGCTTGCCAGATACTCACTTTCCACTTTAAACATTTTTATAGACTCACTGGATCACGGAAGAACTTTAGGTGGATTTTTTCTGAAGGCTTCTTGGGGAAGAGATGGCAATATGCTGTCCTGTTTCTCTTTCTTTCTGAAGATCATTTTCTAATCCAGTATCACCCATGTGGGGAGGACACTTTCTATATGGAAAATTTAGTTCAGATCATCAGTTTCTTCCTAGGTCTTATAAATTCCTCCCTATTTGAAGGCAAATTGAGGTCACAGACCGTGTATTATACTTTGTCTCTCTCACAAATAGTATAGTATACAAATATAATGTCTAATGTCTTTGTATAATATCTCTAGGCACTTTTCATTAACTATGATAATAGTAACAGGTACTATTGAGAGTTTTTATTTTTTGTACCTTGTTTTCTGCCAGGCATTTCACATGCATCATCTCATGTAGTCATTCCATCAGTTCTGTAAGGTCGCTAATAGAAATTATCCCCATTTGGCCTGGGTGGCTCAGTCAGTTAAGCATCTGACTCTTGATCTTGGCTCAGGTCATGATCTCCTGGTTTGTGAGTTTGAGCACCATGTCAGGCTCTGCGCTGACAGCGTGGAGTCTGCTTGAGATTCTCTGTCTCCCTCTCTCTCTGCCCTTCCCCTGCTCTCTCACACTCGCTAAAAAATAAATAAATAAACATTAAAAAAAAGAAATAATCCCCACTTTATAGATGGAGGTTAAATAACTCCAGTTAGCACACATGCACTTGTGCACACACATGTACACATAGACCAATACTGCAAGCCAAAGACCTTCTCTCAGTTTCTGCCGGCTCCATAAGCAGAAGGGAAGAAAGCTATTCGGTTACTGTCTTCACAATGGAGCTGGAGTGAGTGTATGCAGAGAAGGTGAATACTTCCAATCTGATTTGTATCAGTTTATCCTGAAGTGCAAAATCAACCTACCTTGCACTTAGACATTTGATTTTTTTTCTGTAGGACATGCTTACATTACCTAATTTATTGCCTCATGTTAATGTGACTTTAACTTTACACCTTGTGATACAACCAGTGGCTTTGTTGTGCTAAAAACAAATTTGTTCCTTCCTGCCCTCAGTTTTATTAGAAAGACACCTCTCCCCCAGATGAATAAAAACAATACTTGAGTCTACACCAACCAAATGGATGGTGTCATGCCCAACTTGTTCTCTTCCTATTCTATATCCCTGTGCTTTCCTGACCACTAAAATGAGGCATGGCCCAGGGAGGTGGTAGTTTTGCTGGGTGGAAAGTAAGGATGTTCTGTTCATCCAGGCCAAATCTTAACTGAGATATCTGAGATGGAAGGGTGGTGGGGGGAGCTGTGTGTCTCCCCAGAAAATAGAACTATGTTGGCCAAGAAAAAGCTCTTTGGGGACGATCATAGTGTGACAAGATTGGCTCAAGTGAGTCAGGGGGCAGAGTGCTAAGAACAAAAAGTACCTACCTCCCACTTTACGTTGGTCCTATGGCACCTGAATTTGAAAGCTGAGTCCAATCTCATTTGTGGTTCTTGTTGCCATTGATTCAATTTGCCTTGTTCTAATTGAAAAGTTTTAATTGGAGCACACAATCAAAACCCTGCAAGACTCACTCATCTGTAGTACCTGACTATCTGGCCTTTCCCACTGAGCACAGTTAAGCTGGTTGTTCTGACAGAAGCCACCTATCTAATTAAGTGAAAAGTGCACTGTAGGTAACAATTAAGCTTTAAATTAGCAGTTATTTCCAATTGCACAAAACTTAATGGGGGAGGGGCAAAAGGTCGCATTGAGTTAACTTGTATTTGCAAATTGGTGTCAAAACTGTGTTAATGGGGAGGAAAAAAATAAGAAATTGTAACCCAATTCCACAAGGAAAAAAAATTAGCCTCCATGAAATGTACTTAAAAGCAAAGTGGAAGAATATTTAAAATCCATTATTTCAATAGAATTGTATGTCTTAATATAAGCATCTCAGATTTGAGAAATATAATAAATATGATTTAACTCCACTAATGTTCTCTCATTGGACTCATTCTTCATGAAAATAAGTGAATTATGTCATATCTTTTCAGAGGTAATAGATGCATGCCACTAAATTAAAACTTGAGTATGTGAGAAGAGTCACCCAGTGCCTTTTTCCAGGGGTGAGGACTCCATAGTTGCTCTGATACCTTCCCAAAGTTATTTTTATTTTTTCTTATGAAAATTATACCAAAAATTTGCATATACATCATTCAATTTTGGATTTATAAATATGTACGCAAAAAGCAGATATTTTTTGGTCACCATCCAGACCTTTTGGGGGCTGCCTCATTTCATTCGTAGTTGACACATTCTTGGGCAACGCAAACCAATTTTTTACAGTGCTCACTTACACAAAACAGAATCGAGAAGGCAAATATACTGCTATCAAAGGAAAGGAAAACATGAATTATTTCACAGTGTCAAACCGAAGTAGAATTTGCTCTGTGCTTTGGATTATTTTAGCTGCAGCTCTTCAGAAGCATACTGGACTGGGGCCTCCTATCTTACCTGTTCTGTCTCAGCCTTGGATACACATAGGGAAATCCTAATCTGGTTACGAGATAGCTATACTGAGATTGAAGGGATTTCAGGGAGGCTTGAGGCAATGTCTGGGTGAGTACTACCTCCGATGCTCTGACAAAGAGGCCCACTGGCTCTTTTCCTCATTCTCTACCTCTCAGATAATTTTGGACAGAGCAAGGAAAAAAAAATTATCAGCATTGCAGTATTTTGGCTCAAGAGTCCTTTTGTTGCCAGTGGTCAGAGTAATGCCATGAATTTGGAAATGGAGATTTTGCCAAATTGTCTATTGCTTAAGGATAGCACTGGCATTATAAGCAAAAAACAAGAACTCTAAAACCACTGGGATCAGACCTTTTCCAAGATGAGTTTGCCCTTACCAGGAAGGTTGTGAAGTCAGCAACAGTCATACCGCTGGGATGATAGAGTTTCCATTCTGGGAAAACAGCTAAAAAATATTTTTTTTTTCCTAATACAGCAAAATATAATGTGTCATAAAAAAGATTGTTTTTATGTAATTATAACAACAGGTTAGTGATGATTCTAGAAGTCTTGTGATTCCTCCTGTCGCCTGGCCATCACCCTCACACACCACATTCCCAGAACCTCTATGGAATATCATAACCTTGCTTCTTGCTAATGAGACTCCTTTCCCCGTAGGTGAGTGAGAACAAGTCTTATCAGCATCCGCAGGCCCCTGCTAGTCAATATCGGTAGACTTGTAGGCTCCTTGGCCTGGCTGAGAACAACAGGGACCGTGATAGCTTTTTCTGGTGCACTGGCTTAGAGGAGGCACAGCTGTTACTATGTCACCGGTGACCAAAATAGGTGCTACTTTTGAGTGTACAGTCCTTACCTCTTTCTGGGTACTTGTCCCCCATGTCTTCAGCTTCAGGATCACAGCCATGTCAGCTTAATGTTTTTAAAAATATTTTCCCCCACTATCTTCTCTACTTTTTCTTACTTTTTCTTATGAATATACTCAATCACTCATCATTCAACCTCTGGACCATCCATGCAGAGTCCTCTAAACTCTTGCAAAACAATTAGATACATGTGTTCAAAAGAGATTTCATGGTCTGACCTGGAAGGGATGTTCGATGATACAACAGAAGATTTGAGATTGTGGAATTAACACCTCAGAGACCCTTCTGGAAGGATATGAAAAAGACAGTAGCTGTTTTTCTTTTTTTTGTACAATTAGACCATTTCCTCTGCTTTTCCCGTGAGCTGTATGTTTGCCAACATAATTTACTAACCCATTAGGTCTGGCTATTATTCTCTTTCCAACCCTCTCCATATTCTCTCTGTTTGTCAGTTTGGAAGATCTTAAAATAGACACAGGTTCAAAGGTTCCTAAGTAATATTTATTAGCATGGAGAGGTTGTCTGCTAGATCTGAAATTTCAGTGTTCGCACTTTAAACATTTTTGAGGAGACTCAATAAAGAAGACATTAGTCTTTTTTTTTTTTTTTTAATGTTTGGTCTTCTCAATGCCGTTGTTTATATCTGCCCACATCTTCAAGTTGTCAGGATTGTTTTGAATTGCAGTGACACTCTCCAAATGTGGTTGACAGTCCACCCACTTGGTGCTATCCACAAACAGTGAGTACACTCTCTGAATGTCATTAGTAAACATGAAGTCCGATTCATCAAGGAAAAAGCTGACAGAAGAGCCTGGTTGAAAAAAAAAATCTCAAGTGAGAATTCAAAGATTTATGTTTTTTTTTTTTTTTTGCCACCGACTAGTTGGCTGGTCGCTCATGTGTTTGTCTAGCCTTGCAATATTTCTAATGTATAATACAGGAATAGTAATTTCTCCCTAGAGTCTTAGAAAAATTCCTATTCAAGCCTTTCTTCTGAGTATTCTTTATTACATATAGCATTATGCTAGAAACTGAGAAGGATATCAACAAAAAAGTTTGCTACCCTCTAGGACTCTAAGACTGATCTATCTCTTTCTACCTCTATATACCAGTTAAAACACAGTGATGTTTCTTTACTTCTTTAGAGGATTTCATAGCTTTCAAAGCTATTATTTGTATGTGTACAAAAGCATATGTACATATATTCATGTATAAGTCATATATATATATACATATATATATATATGCTGACACACATATACATGTGTATATTTATAATTTCATTTAATCCTTATAGCAACCTTGTGACACAGAGAGTAATGACTCCACATCAGAAATGCAAACCCTGAGGCTACAAGGATATTAAATAAAATCACAAAAACTAGGATTTCAGCACAGGTCTCTGCATTCCAAGCCCCATGCTCTTTCTGTTGAAGCAGAAATTATTGTCCTAAGCCAGTGTAAAGATGAGTCCCCAAAGTGCCATATAACTGCTAAGTTATGTGGAAAGCTTCTTGGAGGAAGTGTGGCTTGAGGATTTGGCCAGTGCAGAAGGAAGGGGATCTCAGGCAAGGAGAAAAGCATGCAATAGGGTTTGAATGTGATTTAGGGAAAGAAGAAAGACACTTACTCAATGTCTTTACATGGAACTAGTAAGATCTAATGTTTTGGTACTTGGGGTGTGAATGCGAAGAGTGTGTGAGTTTGGATCTTTTCTAAAGGATTGGGTTACATGAGCTGGTGTAATATGGTGCAGGATGAAATTGGCACTTTAGGAGGATTGGGGGAGATTGTGGAATAGGTTACAGCATGGAGCCTGAGAGATGAGTTCTAGGACTTCTGCATCCTCCAGGCATGAAATGCCAATGGGCAAAGGTGGATAAATATAAGGACCCTTTTGAAGGACTTGGTAATCCATCAGCTAGTCTGGTGTTAAGGATTGGGATTCTAGGGACGCCTGGGTGGCTCAGTCAGTTGAATGTCTGACTTCGGCTCAGGTCATGATCTCCTGTTTCATGAGTTCAAGCCCCGCATCGGGCTCTGTGCTCGCAGCTCAGAGCCTGGAGCCTGCTTTGGATTCTGTGTCTCCCTCTCTCTCTGCCCCTCCCCCACTCAAAGTTTCTCTTTCTCTCTCTCAAAAATAAATAAACATTAAAAAAATATTGGGATTCTACCTCTACCTAACTAGTTTTGTGACCTGGACAACTTGTTTTATCTTCACCAAGTCATAATAGTTCTTGCTTTATCAGGCTCTTTTGAAGATAAATGAAATAATACACACAAAGCTAATCTTAACTCAGACCTAGCATTTAGAAAACCCTCATTAACTGTTAGATATGTATTTGTAACTACTATTAAAGGTAAAATTGCAGAGGTAAGATTTAAAAAAATGACACATGATTATGAGTGTTTTAATTTTTTGAAGGAACAATGCTCTTAATAACGATGGTACTAGACTGTTCTAATAAGCAACCAATACCTGCCATCTCTGTGGATAATGTTTATTTCAATTTGAATGGGTGCCAAGGTAATAAAGTAGACAACTGCCTACACATGTTTATAAATCTTAAGAGATAGGTAATAGTGGAATAATAGTGTTTGTGTTCTTGAGCCGGTTCCTTGTATATCACAAGACCTTTGTCACTCTTGCGACATTTAGACAGAAGAGGGTAATTTGGGGCTTCAGTGAGGTAACTTTAGATTTAGAGTTTGGCAAAGAGTGAAGAGTAAGTGCTCTCCATTTGCACTGTGAGTTCAAACATGTGATCCCCATGGACAGGCTGAGGATGTCTGTTAGCTCTGTCAAAGACTGCAGGAGGAAGGCCTCAAGTAAGGGTAGGGAGGCTCCTCTCATCTCACAGGATCAGTGTTTTAGTGATTCTTTAAAGCATTTCAATAAGCACATCACTCTGGCAGATTTTCCTCTCAATATATAAATAACAGTCCATTCCAGGAGCAATATTTAAAAAGTCCAAAAGGAGATGGAATTTACCAGGTGGAACGGAAATCATCTCTGGTCTTCGGAAGGAGGAACTGAACTTACCCCCCTGCCCCCTGTCCCCACTCAGAAGAACGCTCTGTTCAATTTCAGCATGAATAGCCTGGCTGCCTATTGCAGTTCAGTCTCCTATGGCTTCCTAAAGGCAATCAGAGGAATAGGCTGCTGCCAACAGAATATAATGTCAGTGGAAGCAGAGAAGCCCACGCGCCCTAAATATCCACTCCTCGAATTATTAACAGCGGCTGGGTAATATTCTCTAGAAGGCTCCGACTAAAATTTATATGTGTTCTATTTTGGCGTCGGTGTGGACTGAGTTTTTCTGGAATTATATAGTTGGAAGAGAACTTACCTACCATAGTAGTGTCACTTCCTCCTCCAGCTGGGATAACAGACCCTCAGGCTCAGAAGATTGTTAATTCCTTTGATTCTCGTCTAGCATGTGCCTTGGCTCTTGTTGGTGTCTCAGAGAAGCATGGCGGTTTGCTGCTGCGGCGGCTGCCTCCATAGTCGACTTCAAAGGGTGAGGGAGAGGAAGGGAGTGTGACTGAGAACCAGAAGATGGCAATTCCCAGTCAGGGCATGTGGGTGGTGAGGAAAGCCAGGGAAGCAGGAAGGAGCTGGTGCCCAATAAAGAGAGGGCTAAAGTGGATAAGTGGGAAAAAACGTGGTTTATCTCACTGCCATGTCTGAGACCATTCCTACTGGGACAGCATGTTTCAAACATTGGTTCCTGCTCAGCTAGAGGTTTCCCATGGCTAACTACCAGCTTGAGGCAGGAGCGGGCTACTGTGTGCTGTGAGGCTTTTCCGTCTTATGATTTCTAAGCAACTGAAAATAATTTTGTACTGACCTAAAACTATTTTGTATGGGCTAGAGACTGAAAACACCCTTATGATAATATATTTTGTGTATATGGTATATGTGTATCTGGGTATGTTCTGCTCTGTAATATATTGGTATTATTATATGTAAACTATTACATCATATATTTATAAGTAAGTATACACATATCTGTAAATACATATTTATATTTTATTTATTTATTTAAAAGGAATTGAAGAATTTATTTCATATGGAATGGGCATCTAAAGCTGCAGAATTTTGAAGGTATAAATTCACCTTCCTCCTTTTACAGATAAAGAAACTGAGGGCCAGCAGAGTCTTAGGAGAAGGCACGACCCTATCTAAACCTCACGTTGCTCTTTCCAGGCCGGGACGCCCCCCACTCTACCCCTGAGTCTGGCACAGTAGAGGGGAGAGGCTGTGGTGGATCTTGATAGCACACCCTAAGGGTGATTCCGAAATGTTCCACCTCTAACTCTGACCTGATATCCGCTGTAGAAGGCCCAATAGAGAAATGTTAAGAATTTCTCTAATTGCCTTTAGAGAGTCCATAGAACTTCAACTGGAGGCCTACGTGACAGTAACTTGCTATCAAATGCAAATGAATACCAGGTCTAACAATTGTATACCCGTAACTGTGATCCTATGGAACTGTCCTACCAGATCCCACTCACAGTAATGGGTCTTTCCCTTCTATTTTCTCTCCTATTCATGGAGATCACTGCCCTCCACTTTGCTTTAAGGTTAAGTTGTAAGGGCAGGAGAAACAGAGGCTGTGCCCAGCTATGGACTCTTTTCAAAGAGAAACACCTACCCTTCTCTTTACCGGAGGCTGTTTATGGGATGTCCTCCACTACCAGACAATCTGAGAACGCTGCTGTTTGGATAACATTGCTGTGCAGGAAGAATCTTTCTTCTTCCCTGAGTCTTTTTTCTTCAATCCAGATATCTTTACAATTGACTCATTTCTTTCTCCTGTCTCTGCCCAGTCCTGTTAGCAGTTCTGGGAAAAACAGCAAATGAGTTTAACATTTGCAACCAGTGGCTGGAGGCCACAAGATCAGGACACTTAATACGATATGGTTAGCTTTGTTTCAAATTAAAATTGGAACCAGTAATGTCTTAATTTTCTTGTCTAGACAATTGTCATGGCTGTAAATTACCATCGTAATAGCCATTGAATGGTTTATAATGACCTTACCAAAACATTATTTGCCAATCCTATAAACTTTCTGAACATGCTGTTTAGTTTATCTTAATTAATCTATTAAGAGAGGACGTATACATCCTGCTTCCTCTCTCCAAAGTGATATTTGTGGATTCAATTCCTTTCTCATTGTTAATGCTACCCTCTAAACTCACCACTGATCTAATTCTGTCTTCTGTCTGTCTACAACAAATTTAATCAGAAAAATCATTATCCAAATGTGATGTTCTTTCTGTGTTTGAGACAGTGACTATTGTCTCTGTAGACTTTTGGTGCTATTCTTTTTATGCGGTTAATAGCTGTTTACATACATTTTGTTCAGGGTAGGGATGGTAGTTTATTGCACAGGCTACTAATAATTGTGTGCAAAAATGAGTTTCAATTAACTCTTCAAACAAGAACTTGAAAGAGTTCCAAATGTTCAGGAGATAGGCCTCTGTACCTAAAGGTTGTCTACAAAGTATGTGAGCACAGCCTTTAAACCAAGCTAAGAAACCAATTCACCTTATAATGCGTGTGTCAGCTAATTATATAGTTATAAGCTCAGCTAATATCTAAACTGACTATGCCATGCTCCTGTGTGTGTGTGTGTGTGTGTGTGTGTGGTGTAGGGGGAGTGCAGTGGGTTAAGGCAGTAGGGAGGGAGAACAGATGCCAAAATTCATCAAGAAAATGTCTGAAATCCTTGTTGTAGGACTTTAGCTTCTCCAGTTATCTGCCAGGAATGTTCTTGACTTTTCTGCCTGAGAAGCTTGGGCTCATCCTTTGTGTTGTCCCCATTTATTTTTTTCTCCATTACAAATTTCTTTTCATTTGTCTATTATTATATGTCTACTTGTCTCTTTCTACCAGTAAAATGTGATCTCAAGAGTAGGGACATCATCATTGCTAGTGGCTAATGACCTGGGATTGAATTTCATTTTCGCTACATTTTTCCCTAGCTGGATGACTTTAGCAGGCTTCCTTGCTAGATTTTCTTAATTTAAAAAATGGGAGTAGGGGCGCCTGGGTGGCTCAGTCAGTTAAGGGTCCGACTTCAGCTCAGGTCACGATCTCACAGTCCATGAGTTCGAGCCCTGCATCGTGCTCTGGGCTGATGGCTCAGAGCCTGGAGTCTGCTTCCGATTCTGTGTCTCCCTCTCTCTCTGCCCCTCCCCCGTTCGTGCTCTGTCTCTCTCTGTCTCAAAAATAAAAATAAACGTTGAAAAAAAATGGGAGTAAAAAAATATCTGCTGCATAGAATTTTTCTATAGGTTAATTAATCTTAGCTATCATCATCATCACCATCATCACCATCATCATATTCATGTCCTTTTTGCCATTATAAAACACACAGTTAGTTTGTTTTTCAATAAATTACTTCAATGTTTTCTTTTATCAACCAACCTTTCAGTTCCCCCATATTTTTTTAAATTGAGATATAATTTTCATACCATAAAATTCACCCTTTCAAAAGTCTGTAATTCAGAAGCATTTACTATTTTCATGAAGCCATGTGAACATCCTAATTCTAGAAAGTGTTCATCTTTGCAAAAAGAAATGTTTTCCACATCAGCAGTCACTATTCTCCTACTCATTTTCCCAGCCCTGGCAAATCACAAATCTACTTTCTGTCTGGATTTGCCTGCAGGAGCCATTGAATATAAATGAAAGTATGCAGTATGTGGTCTTTTTCTGTCTGACTTCTTCATTTAGCATAATGTTTTTAAGGTTCACCCATGTTGTAGCATGTATATATTTCATTCCTTTTTATGGTTGAGTAGTTGTCCACATATGGATATACTACATGTATGGCCTAATACTACATTATGGTCATATACTGCATATGTGAGCTAATATGTGACCTAATACTGGGGAATATTCTATGTGCACTTAAGAAAATTTTGTACTTTGATGTTTTTAAAAGGACTGCTCTATGTATGTCTGTTGGATCTAGCTGTTTTATAGTGTTATTCAAGTCTTTTATTTCCTTGTTGCTCTTTTGCCAAATTGTTCTATTATGTAAGTGTGCAACTATTATTACTGAATTGTCTATTCCTCCCTTCAATTCTGTAAGGTTTTGCTTCATTTTTTTTTTCAGGCTCTATTATTAGGTGCATATGTACCTATTATTGTTATGTCTTCTTGATGGATTGAAAGTTTTATTCTTATAAAATGCTCTTTGTCTCTAATAGCAATTTTTGCCTTAAAGTATATTTTTTCTGATAGTAATATAGTCACTTAGCTGTCTTTTTGTTATAGTTTACATGATATATCTTTTTCAGTCTTTTTATTTTTAAACGATGTGTGACTTAAATATAAAACGTATTTCTACTACAGTATATAATTGGGTGATATTTGTTTATTCTGTCAATCTCTGCCTGTGATTGGAGTGTTTATTCTATTTACATTTAATAAAATTAATAAGGTAGATTTTATATCTGCCATTTTTCTACTTGTATTTTATGTTTTATCTTTCACTTTATTTCTCCATTACTGTCTTCTTTTGTGTTAATGTTTCCTAGCATATCATTTTAACTCCTCTATTGTTTTTTAATTATATTTTAGAGTTATTTTCTTAATGTTTACTCTGAGGATTACAATTAACATCTTAACTTAAAGATCTAGTTTGGGTCAGAAATATAAAACCTTTGCTGCTACACAGCTCCATTCCTCCCCCTTCTTTGTCCTCTGGTGCATTTTAAGTACAAATATTTATTTAAGTCCCGCAACACAGTTTTATAATTGTTTGTTTATGCAGTTATCTTTCAGTTAGAAAAGAGTTGCAAACCAAAAGTACATTTATATTATCTTTTATATTTACCTAAATTGTTGCCTTTACTGGTACTTTTAATATTTCTACATGTGGATTCTATTTGTTGTATAGTATCCTTTTATCTTAGTCTGGAGGACTTCTTAGTATTTCTTACAGGATAGCTCTATGAACAATGAATTATCTGTTTATCTGGCAATAATATATCCTTCATTTTCAATGAATAGTTTTGCTAGATATAGAATTCTTTTTTCTTCCAAGCTTTTATTTAAATTCCAGTTAGTTAACATACAGTGCATTAGTTTCAAGTTTAGAATTTAGCAATTCATCCCTTAACGACCTTGTGTTCATTGCAAGTGTCCTCCTTAATACTCATCACTCATTTAATCCATTACCCCACCCGCCTCCTCTCCAACAACCCTCAGTTTTTTATCTGTAGTTAAGAGTCTGTTTCCTGGTTTGCCCTCCCCACCCCATGTTCATCTGTTTTGTTTCTTAAATTCCTCATATAAGTGAAATTGCAAGTAGATATAGAATTATTGATGGACAGTATTTTTTCATTCAGTATTTTGATTATGTTATCTGCTTGTCTTTTGTCCTCCATTATTTCTGATGAGAAATCAGCTATTAATCTTATCAAAAATCTCCTTTATATGATGAGCCACTTCTGTATTGCTACTTTCAAGATTGTCTCTTTACCTTTGACTTTTGACAATTTGATTATGATGTGTCTAGATGTGATCTTTTTTAAGTTTATCCAACATACATCTTTTGAGCTTCTTGGATGTAAGTTTTTGGCCATTATTTCTTCAAATATATTTTCTGTCCCTTTCTTTCACCTCTCCTCTAGGACGCTCATGATGTGTGTGCTGTTATGCTTGATGATGTCACAGAGACCTCTTAGGTTCTGTTTGTTATTCTTCATTCTTCTTTCTATTCCTTAGGCTAGACAGTCTCAATTACTTATCTTCAAGCTCACTAATTCTTTATTTTTTGAAGTCAAATCTATTGTTAAACCCCTCTAATGGATTTTTGTTTTAGTTATTATACTGTTTAACTATAGAATCTCTATTTTTTTAAAATAGATATGCTTTTATTGATACTGTTTGCTGAGACATCATGCTCATATTTTTCTTTAGATCTTTATTCATGGCTTCCTTTTGTTCTTTGCACATAATTATATTAGCTGATTTAAAATCTTCCATCTAAGCATTCCAATGTGTGCTTTCTCAGGGAGTTTCTATTGGCTATTCCTCCTCTTACTATTTTGGGGCCATACTTTCCTGTTTCTTTGCATGTCCCGTGATCTTTGTTGAAAACTGGATATGTTAAATAAAATAATGTGACAACCCTGGAAATCAGATTGCCCTACACCCACAGTTGGATTTGTCTATGTTTGCTGTTCTTATTTGTTGCTGTTTGTTTTGTGACTTTCCTGTAGTAAAGGCATAATGATTTCTATGTGTTGTGATGTGTGGCAGCTTAGCTTATAGTCAGCTAATGGTTGGCAAGATATTTCCTTTGATATTTGAGTGTTTCCTGAGTGTTTCTGGTTGGAGAATGCCTTCAATTCCTTTAATAGCTTTCACTTCCTGCTTGCTCAGAGCCTCCAGTTCAGAAAGAATTGAGAGACTAGGGCCTTCTCAGATCCTCTGGTCTTTCTGCTTCCTACGCATGTGTGGCCTTCTAGATTCCCAGAAATATGTTGGAACTTTTCAAAGACCTCTCTATGCTATTTTTCAATGGCGGTTATACACAGACTAAGACAGACCCAGTGGATGACTCATTCACCAAACTTTCTTTTTAGTTTTTTTGGTCAGCTTCTTGTTTGCTCCACTTTCTGAGGCAGCTCTGATGTTAAACAGTTACCCTTGATTGTTTTTGAAAAAGCCCTGGAGAAAGATTGTTTACAGTGAGTGATATGTGAGTCAGGTCAACTGAAGGCAAGCCCTGCTAATGGATGTTTTCAGGAAACTGCCACAGGTCAAATTATAACAATACCTGGTAATGATGCTTTTGGGAGCTTCAAACCTGTTCTGCCCTCTCCAGTAGCTGGTAGGCTGCTCATTTTCATGGTTATCATATTTGCAAAGCTATTGTTTTCAATGGCAGCTGTAGATCTGGGGAGAGAGAATGGGAATAGGGCAAGTTAAAAAACCACAAAACTCACTATTCCAGTTGAGATTCAATTTATTCTCTTCAATAAATTACTTGGGTTCCTCTTGTGGCATATTTCCAAAGTTCTTAAAAAGTTGATTTTGCCAACATTGCTTGTTGTCTCATTCTCATTGCCTTTACAAAGGTGCATAGTTGTGGAAGTCTTTATTTAATATTCTTGCAGTGCTCTCCCATCCAATTAATTTTTGATTAGTATATGAATTTAATGGACTTAATGGTTGTCTTTCTAACATTGACTTTACCCTTCTCTATGAATGTGAAGTTGGATTCGAAGTCAATCCCATGATCAGATCCAGAGGTAATCCCTGATTCCCCTAATCTGGCATTCCAACCTTGACACTATTGATATTTTGGGTCCAATAATTGTATTGTGGGGGTTGTCCTGTGCTTTGTAGGATCTTTAACATCATTCTTGTACTCTTCCCGGTAGATACCAGTAACACCTTCCCAGTTAGTATTTGTTTGACAACAGACATTGCCTAATGTCCATTGCAGGGCAAACTTGCCCCTGGTTGAAAACCACCATTATCACCACAATAACATAGTCTCATTCTTTCAGACAAAACAGTTGATTCAGGCAAACAGGACTTATCTCAAAGAACATGGTGATCCCATGATCACAGTTAGTGTTTCAGGAATGGAGATATAACCAATTCAAGCCAAGGAGGTATGAGGGAAGATCGCTGGAAACAACCAGAGGAAAAGTTTCCTTTTTTCCTTCTATGTTGGATTGTGTGAGCATGTGAAATCCATTGGGTATCCAGCCCTAGCATGAAGCTAAAATGGTACCTAATGTGTGTTCCTGGCACACAGTTGACATACAGCTGATATTTAGAGTTTTTATTACAACACCAATTGGGTCAATGCTATGACCTTTGGTTTTCATTTAAGAACTGTTTAGGTTAAACTTTCTTAACTTAAAGACATCACTAAAAGTTGGAAGGGATTCTACCTTCATAATGGCTCTCCCACATCCAATCCCTCCTTTTCATCACTTCAAATCTTTAGTTACTTGTAAGTTTTAATTGGTTAATTGAAATACTTTTTATGAAATGTTCTCTCTTTTTCTCTCTTTCTCACCTCTCTCCACTTCAGCTCACTTACCAGCTTCTTCCCAAAGCACCCTTCTAATTATATTACTACTCTGCTGACGAAGTTTCAAGGTCTCTGTACCATCTACACATTAAACCCAACTTCTCAGCCTTTTTTTCAGTGTGACCAGAATTAACTTTTCAAGTCTATCAGCCTCTGCTTTTCTTCTAAGTTCTAAACTTTAACCAAAGGAGAATGTTCATCATTTCCACAGCAGGTTCTACATTTTCTGGCTCTGTGAAGTTTGTTATGCTATTTTTGACACCAGAATATTTAAAATAATAATTATAATTCAAAAAGGTAGCCTTAATTGAGCACTAATCCTGTGCCAGATATTGTACTTAATCTCATTTAATTCTTCAAAACAAAAACAAAATGAAATGTCAACAAAATGAATTTGTTAAGTCCTTCTGTTTCACCTTCTGGCACATAAAGGACATTATGACTTGAAGAGGTTAAATAATTTCTCCAGCTTATACAGATAGTAATTGAAAACACTGGAACATGAACTTGGATCTTTGCAGTTGACCATATTCTTGTTCTTAACCACAATACTACATTGTTTTCTCTTTGCTCCCCTTTATTTTCCCTCTTCATTTCTCTCTGCTGCAGTTCTGATGTTTTCTAGTTTAAAGTTATATGCCAGTTCATCTATAACATGTGTCCCAGTCCTTCAGTTGAGAAATGATCTCTCCCCTCTTTAATCTCTTGCTGAATCCAACACAATGCCTAGTACATCATGATAAATGATCAATATATGTTTTAAATAAAGGAGATGGATGAATAAAACTTGGAGCCTAGGTATCTTGTTCTTTTATTTCATCATTGATATAAAGAAAAAACTCAAAGCTGCATAGTATTTTTCAGATAACAGGCACCTAACAATTTGTTAAATTGAATGAATTGCTGAAAATTCAGTAGATCAGCTTGTTGGGTGTCTATTTCTCTTTGTGCTTCTCTTATGAGACCATAGCTATGTGAGTAAGAGCAGGCTATGTAAGCATCTACTTATGAGGAATGTCCATTACTTTTTGTGTTAACTTACGCAGGTGAGCAGGCCTGGAAGTCTATTGTTTTGTGGTTAACAGAGAAAAGGCCTCAGTCTTAAATATTTACAGAAGAGTTTGGAATCTCTAGGTATGCAACTGACTGTAACAGTGGCTTTTCTTCCACAGAGGAGTTATTTTATGGGCTGTCAGTAAGAAAACAAATCTGTTTCAATGGTGTGTCTGTTTTGCTTGTCCCAAATGAGTGTTATTTACAAAGAGCAAGGATAGGACACTAAGGTGGCAAAGAAAGAAACTAAGAAAGAAGATAGTTGGCAAGGATGGAGACTAGACTCAATTAGCTCCCAACCCAGGGATGCTGTTGCTGATGTCGTTGGTCTGAGTCAGCAACAAAAATCAATGTCAGATATGGCAGATTTTGGCACCTCGGCAATTCTATTCAAGTCAGTAATTCTGTGATTCTATTTAATAAAAAACTTTTCAAAGTATTTAGATTTAAGTTATGATATAGATACTAGAGTTCCTCAAAAAGGAATGTATAAACGTTTTCCCAGTGCTTGCGTGTTTCTCAAGAAAATGACTAATTTTATACTTTCATGTGGATTATAGTCTAAAAAAATAGTATGAACATGTGTCAGATTACTCCTAATGGAGTTTGGTCATGCAATTTTATTACCCATATTTTCAGTTGGGTTGATCATATGACTATAGCTTGAGGAGTGCTACTTATTTATCCTAGGTTAATGGGGAAAGACTGGAGTTGTCCTCCACGTGTAGCTCAGTCATGTGTCTGCACATGCTTCTTATGTATACTGCATGTGTGATTCAAGTGTGTGCCTCTATGTGCTTCCCATGCACCTCACATGAGCAACCCAGGTGTGTGCCCATCTGGACAGTGCATGTGTAACTCAGGCATGTACCATCCCAGTGGAGATGTCATAGAAGTTTGAACAGAGAAAAATGTTAGGAACATTGCATATAGAGACATGTCAGACTTTAAATGTGTGTGTGAATGTGTGTGTGTGTGTGTGTGTGTGTGTATTATTATACTCACAATGAGAATGGTTGTTTAGTTTTAGCAAACAATATAGTATTTCACATTAATGCTATTGTTTTTCATACTGTTTTTTGTAGTTTTGTTTGCTTTCCATTTATCAATTTTTAGTTTTATAGTTGTAAACAAGTCATATGGATATGGCAGACAGATTATACCAAGTTTTATATATTAATATTGTTATGAACATGATTTGTCAACATTTGCAGTTAGTGAGAAGATCTTTTCCTTTAAAGATCTTTTCATTACTTAAGTATGAAAAACATTATACCATTCTATTCTGCAGTGCATGCAAGTCCTAATCTGTTAATCCAATGAGCAAATATAAGAAAATAATGGTTATGTTACCCAGAGAAATATTAAGCTTATTAATGGCAAAATTTCATTCACTATTACTATAGCTTCATCTCTGTTTTGTAAATTGTCAGCTTTACTTATTGACATATTTACTTATTTTCTTTTATCTGGAAAAAGTTACACCATGTTAATACTGGTAATTCTTGTGTCTGCATTCAAGATAATGAGTCCAGGCTAAGACCGTCTTCCAGAGTGGGTCAATAAAATTTTTTTTGGATCTTTTCTCCATTTGAATAAATATAGCATGTTAATTGAGTGGAGAAGTCCTGTAAAAGGCTTCCTACCCCTGTTTTGGTGTGAAGGAGTTAAAATAATAGCTTTACAATTCATACTCACTCCTACATGTATTATCTCATGTCACAGTTATGCTGTGAGGACTGTATCATTTCCACTTAGCAGATGACAAATGTGTGGGCCAAGGCATTGAGTGATTTGTCCCTATAATAAACTTGGGGGATCTAGCTCTGAATACCGGTCTGTGGGCTTCAGCTTCAGACTCCTTTTACTTTATCATGTGGTTTCTATAGATAACATTTAAACTAATTTTTGGATAGAAATGGAATTTTAAAGGGAAGGTGTGATATTAACTCATATGGATATCTTTACGAGAAAAGTTCTTATTCTGCACCTGATATAGTTTATTATTATTATTGTTGTCACTATATATATATATATATATATATATATATATATATTACATATAACATTATATGGTAAGTAGCAAATTATATATGTAATCATATATGCTCTGTTTGTGTCTATGTATGTATATATGGTGATTACCAAAAAGAATTTAGGTAAAACACAGTACTATGTGACAGATCCTTAACTAAGATTAAAATACAAAAGTCAAGCAATAGAGGAAGAAAATAGGAGTAAATAAATTTTTTAAAAGGTCTCTGCTGTCAGAGTTGAGGGACCCCAGGATATCATAGTTGAATGCCAGAAACTTTTTCTTTCCCTAACTTATAAGAAATGTATTAGAGGTGAAATGACTTTAGAATGCATTTAGGAAGAGAGCATAGCCTAGGTATATTCTAAAGCTTTAGCCCTATTGCATAACTTTTCAATCAAAATAAGTCTGGAAAATGGAAATGAAAAATGCCACATTACATAGCATATATTTTGAAGAGAGGTTTAGAAAATTTGCTCTCTTAGGAGCAACTCTCTCTTTAAGAATTTATGTGGCCACCTGTTCACTTCTCTTCTTACTGTCTCATGGCCTTTCTGAAGCCAATAAATAAAATTCTTTTCCCGATAGTCATTTTCTTATTTTCCAATGGACACAAGACCTCAGAACTATGAAAGAAAACAGACAAGAACAGTTTCCTTTGATCTTTTTTCTTATTATGGTAATTATTTTAGCTTTATGTCCTTCCTGAACTTAAGGATAACGACATGTGCTTTTAGAAAATTTGAAAAACAATATGAGGAATCAGGAAATGTGTGTTCATAATTCTAGCAATATTAATTTCTTGGTGTATTTTTCTGAATACATTTTAGCTTATGTGAGAACATATGCTTTCTTTACTTGACATTTTTAATGTTATTAAATTTCCCTGTGTTATTGAAAAGCCTTTATTTTTAATAGCTACAGAGTATCCCAGCATATGGATATGCTCTGGCTTTTTAAAGCATCCTGTTAGTATTGAACACTTTGGGGGATTTCCAATTTTCTCGGTTGTATGGCACTTCTGTACAGAACTTTTTGTGAGCATTTTGGTGTATCTCCTTATAACTATGTTATGATTGTTTCTAAGAAGAATTAATAAGTCAAAGGTATGAACATTCCAAATTATTTTGGTAAATATCACCAAATTACTTTTCAAACTCTTAACATCAATTTACATTTCCTCCAGCAATGTCTCAATGCCTCTGTTTCACTCTGCCCTCATCTGCTTTTTAATTCTTGGTTTATTTGATAGGTGAACATTGCATCACACTGACTGAATTTGCATTATTAAAAAAATATGGATCATTTGTTTTGCTCACATTTACTAGCCATTTATCTTATTTTGAAAACTGTCTAAATTGCCTTCTTACCTCTCCATCATCATTTATCACTTCTCTAGTTCCAAAGAATAGAATCTTCTCAATCACAGAGCTTCAGAGGCAGAGTGAGTGTGGTCGCCCACTCCCCAAACATGTGACTGTTGCCCATTCACTATACACGTGAGTGCAGATGGATGGAGGTATCGTACTGTGTGCTCTACATAATTAGAGATGTGTACCTGCCTGCCTCCTGTGTCTCTGTGTGGCCCTTTCACCCTGTTGCTTTTCTCTCCCTTCCTTCCATGCATCTTTCACTATTTGGTTTCTTCTCAATTTAAAGTTGTTGACATGCTTGTATTGTACTGGGATTGGTAGGCTTATGTGTGTCTCTGGAGATAATGGTCAACACATTGCCTTTGTTCTGAGTTGTCTAATGTGCCATTCTGCCCTTTCTTGGCACATTTTCACTGTCCCAGGATGTTTCTGTCATGTCTATGCGGGAGATGCCTATGCATATATCAGGGGCTCCTTTACTGAGTCGCCTTTGAGACAGAAACCTAGTTAGTAAACAAGAGTCCTACGGAACTATTCAAAGAAGTCTAAGTGTTCTTTACATTTACTTTATCTCTTTCAAAATCATTCATGGTGGCTAAATTTTACTGATGACCTTCTATGGTAGCCAGCTGGGTGAACTCCTGTGTTTTCATAGCTCACCGTGAAAGACATGCTATTCTCTTTCTTTTATGTGTGAGTTCTGAAAACTGCTGCCTACCCGTTAGACTATTTTCCAACTGTCACCTTGCCAATAGAGAGAGTGGATTTGAACTGAAGTCTGACTCTGAAGAACATGTATGGCCTCTCTGTTGGATTTATTGTGCTCTCTGGCCATGGGTGGAGATATTTCTGCTTGTGCCTGTTGTCTGCTAATGTGGCACACAGACTGACGCATGTGAGGAGGGGTCAGGTGTGGTGAGGTGTGAGGCAGGCAAATGTTAAACACATCCTCTGTTCTGACAGCAGAAGACGGAGTTCACTGAGGAGCGGGGGCAAGTCTGGCTTTCCTGTTCCCAGCACATGGTAGACGCTAAACAGCTATTTGTTATTACTGAATAAAAGATGCTTTTCATTAAGCTACCGTCTTCTCTCAAACAAGAACAGGGTTAACTGGTCTGTGGGGCAGAGACAATCTGGCAATGCTAATCACTTTTCTTAATGAATGACCCAGTCTGTCTTCAGCAATCCATTTACACCTTCTTCTTAAATTCCAGTTCTTCCAAATGAGGCTACCAAACTCCAAATGGTGTGATTAAGATGAATAAGTTTTGAACTCTTTGAACAGATGATTAATAAGCGAGAACAGCGTTGTATTTAACTTACTTATTATCTCATTTGGAATTTCTGAGTTCTGAAGAATCCTTAGGGGAATGAACTCTGAACATATTATAGGTAGATCTCATTTTTCAAGTTGGAAAGTTTTTATTATTTCCTCAGTCTTGCACACTCTTATCAAATACTTGGCTTTTATATAGAGCTAGCCTACGCCCAGTGCTACAAAGCCACCTGTGGGTAGAAATGGCATCTTCTCCATCTGTCTGGCATGAGTGGGCTTGCACGGGTCTCTGGAAATAGAAGTCGGTCCTCATCTTCACTGCATGTTGTCTAGAACCTTCTTCTGACTCTTGACTCACATGTTTGCCATTCCAAGGGCACCGTGGTGGCACATCACAAACAGCCCCAGTGGCTTTAAAAAATGAATAAATATAGTTATAGTAAGAGTGAGTACATTTGTTTTGATTTTTCCGGAAGCTATAATTATACAGCTCTTTACAATAAATCTGCTTCTCAAATCTGAACTTCAGGAAACTATTCAGCAAGAAATATTGAAAAATGAAAAATTTATGTTTTTTAAGTATTTTCCTTTTAACTAACCTGAAATTTGCTAACAATCAAAAATGGGGGGTCATCAAACTTTGTGTGTAAAGAGCCAGCTGGAGAACATTTTAGGCTTTGTGGGCCAAGATGGAAAATTGAGGCCATTAAATAGGTACTTACATAACAAGAGAGAAGACAGATTTCCACAAAATGTGATGAAATTCAAATAATAACAATAATAATGGTCACTGAGTACACTGTTTTGTAATATAGGCCATTGTATTAGTTTTCTGTCACAAAACATAAAAACTATCACATACTTGGTGGCTTTAACAATGCAAATGTATTATCTTACTGTTCTGGAGAGCAGAAGTCCAACATGGATCTCTTTAGGGCTAAGACTGAGGTGCTGGCAGGGCCACGTTCCTCCTGGAGACCCTGGTATAGAGTGTGCCTCCTTGCCTTTCCCAGTTGGGAAGCCTCCTGTGTTCCTCGCTCATGGCCACCTTCTTCCATCTCCAAGGCCAGCAATGTGCCATCTCTCTAATTCTGCTTTCACCATCACATTTCTCCTTCTTACCATGGCCTGGAAAGGTTCTCCACCTTTAAGGGGTCCATGTGATCATGTTGGGCCCACTTAGATGATCCAGGACAATCTTCCCATCTGAAGCCCAGTGACTTAGTTTCCTAGGGCTGACCTAACAAAGTGCCACAAGGTGGGTGGCTTTAAACAACCAAAATTTACTCTCTTAGCTCTTGAAACTGTAAATGCAAAATGAAGATTTTGGCAGGCCATGCTCCCTCTAAGACTTTAGGTAGAATTCTCCCTGGCCTCTTACTAGCTTCTGGTGGGGGCTGTCAATCCATGGACTTTCTTGGCTTGCAGGTGCATCACTACACTCTCTACCTCTGTCATCACATGGCTTTCTCCCCTCCTGTGTCTCTGTCTCTTTGGGCTTCATACAAGGATATTAGTCATCTTGGATTAAGAGCCCATCTTAAAGGCCTCATCTTAAATTGATTACACCTGCAAAAACTCTACATCCAAGTAATGTCACACTGACAGATAATGGGGATGAGGACTTCAATGTCTCTTTTTGGAGACATGATTCAACCCTGTAACAGTCTGTAACCTTAATCACATCAAGTGGTTGCTAGGACCGTTATGGGGACCAGAAGCATTCTGGATGGTGGAGGAGGCAGAGATTGGGCCATCCTCTGCAATTACACGGACGGCACTGATTATTGGGTTAAACTGGCTATTTCTCCATGGCATCTCCATTTCTTCACCACATGCTGTAGGACGCTCAAGAGAGAGTGAGGACGTCATGTTACAGACACACTTGTATCCTATTTGATATGTGGTTACACTATTGCCATAGGATGCCCTACTGAATTCCATCCTGCAGGTAACCCTTGGGTTTCTTTCAGCTTTAATTCCTCCTCTTTTTTCTTTTTTCTGTCCTTCCATAACGTGATTTTCTTGGCATCTCTTCCTCATCACTTACTGTTTCCATGATACCCATTTCCCAGAGGATATGTACTTCCATGATCAAAGGGAATTAGATAAAATTTTAAATTTGGGTTTAAGTTATAATGATACATTTAATTTAAAATTAAAGTTAAATAACAAATGCATGAGTATTCATAGTTATATTGGAGAACTGGGGAATTTGAGTAAAATTGGTGACCTAAATCAACAGCTGATTTTTAGCAGCTGTCGGGTCCTTGTTTTACACAATGGGAGGATTATGATTCAGTTTGCAGAGTTTTCATTTTCCAACCTCATCGGCCATAATGGTGTTTCTTCAACCCCCAATGGCAATTTCTTAGCTTTCCGCAGTCCTTACTTTATCTTTTGTCAAGCTACTGAAGCAGAGCAGGGGCACTGGACTTCAGGCATTCTGGAAGTCAAGACTCTGGACAAGGGAAGGGGATAGGTCAGTCAAGGTGCTGGGGAAGATGGTCAAGGAGGCTTTGGCCCTATATTTGTGCTGGGGATGAGGGTGTGATGTTTGGAGATTGCTGGTTTAGGATGCTCATGTGAGGTGCTATGTTTCACTTCAGGGGAGGCATGGGGCATGAGCTGAGAGACACAGGTGCTATGTGTTGGAAGTGATGAGCCAATACCGTGGCTTGTGTTATTGTCATTTATGCTAATTTGGGATATGATTTAAAATTTGTCTATTTTCTTTAATAATAGATTTAAAGGAGTGTGGTGGTATCAGGCATTATGAAATTATGAAATGAAGGGCACTTTTGTTCTAAGTTCTAAGTTCTTTATAAATTCTTCAGTGTCACACTTGCCTTTGAATAGCTCTTAGTAATAGATTCCCCTTTGCATGAATATAGGATTCCAATGAGCCATAGGTTCCTGAGAAATCACTCAAATACCCTTTGAGAGTTTTGCAATTTTTTTTCCTGGAAATAACTTGCTGACAAAACAGTTTAGGATAGATTCAGTACACAGACATCAGCAGATGCAAAATCGGGAAGAAGAGGCAATGCAGAAAAGGATGGTATTTCTGAAAAGTAATAGTCACCCGTGTCCCATATTGACTAAAAAAGCTAATGATTTTTCTTGAAAAAGGAAAGGAGCACTGACCATTATTCTTTCAGTAAAACGAGGAGCCTGCACTCCGGAGAATGTCAGACACATCATGAACCAGTAGAAAGGACACTAGGATCGTAACCATTGGGCATCATTTGAATTTAGCTTGATTCCAATCAGATTTCTTGAGGGATCCAGGTGTAGACTCAAGGTCTGACTATCATCTCTACCCTATAAATGAATAAAAAAAGAATATCAATTTTCTAGAAAGTTTTAATCTTTCAAATCAGTTTGTTTTTACTGTTGAACTCTAAGCTCCAGAAGGACAGAGTTCCCACTGGACCAATCCCTTGCTAAGAATCAATGGTGTGCTTTGGATTTGAGCTAAGTAGCTCCAAGTACTTGTGCATGCTTTGCCACATAGTCATTCATCCATCAATTCAGTACTGTTCTGATGCAGCAGTGAACGCTTTGCTCACAGATGACTTTTCCTTTTTTAAAACTGACACAGCAACAGCACATGGTGAGCATGCAAAATGTGGGGACAACTAATACATTTAGATTTGTGGAAGTATTTTAAAAAATACTCACGTCCACAATGCCTCAAATATGATACATTTTTTTTATTCCAGTTTATGCTTGTTTTTAAGCTATAGGATTCTTTGGAATAGGGAAATCCAAGTAGAGAAAGTATTGTCCAATGTTGGTCTGTAGCTGATATGCCCCAGTTTGGCCACTCACAGCAGCAAAAACTGACTGGTTTCTGTGTCTATGTGCTGGTGAACATATTGAGTGTCCCTTGTGCTTGGTAACTGACATAACAAAGGCCAATGGTACTTTAAAACATTTTTTTAAATGTTGATTGATATATTTATTTTTGAGAGAGAGAGAGAGAGAGAGAGAGAGAGAGAGAGAAGACAGGTGAGGGAAGGGCAGAGAGAGAGAGGGAGACACAGAATCCAAAGCAGGCTCCAGGCTCTGAGCTGTCAGCACAGAGCCCTATGCAGGGCTCCAACTCATGGATCATGAGATCATGACCTGAGCCAAAGTTGGACACTTAACCGACTGAGCCACACAAGTGCCCCGCCAGTGATACTTGACGATGCTTGCTGAATAGTACTCCCAGATTACCTGCTAGGTACCCGGGCGTGCACCTGGGTTTCAGAGCCTCTCTAACTTTGCCTCCTGTTAGCAAGATGATCTTCAGGCAAAAAGTACAAGTGGTATTGATGGAGAAAATGTCTATCTTATGTGAACAAACAAGGGCCTTTCAGACTCACGCTCTTTAATTGTAGGCTGAACACTTTGCAGAGAACTGTGACAAGCGGGCAGGGCAGCAGCTACAGGCCATCCCGAAAGGATGAGTTCATTCAGGGGGATAAGTGTCCAAAAGACTAAGCAAAGTCATATTAGGAGACTTTGGAACATTTTTCCAGAATGACTGACCAAATTTCTCTAGCTGATTCCAATTCAGGTACCAGGGCAGTCTAAAAATACAGTAGTAAAGGAAGATCATTCCAAACTAGTGTAGGGGAGAGGCTGGGTTATTTGAGTAGAAATGCTTATTTTAAATAACTAGTAGGAATTGATTTAATGTTAACATGTTCTTCTTCCTAAAGTTAAATAGAAATATTTTATGATAATGACTTAGAAACACGTACATTTAACTTTAAAAGGTAAATGCACTTATACATTTTTTCAAAATTTATTTTGAAATCTCTTAAAATATACAGTGTAGCAACAAAACAGAAAACTGAAAGATTTTTAAAATTTTATTTACTGAAGAATAATTTGAGGGTGGGCATGTCCAGTCATCAATACATGGGGGCTATCTTGATGTGCTTCTTAAGAGAATAGTAAATCTTATTTAAAAAGTGGCATTAAAAATGTTTTATTGATGGGCAATGTAAGCCTTTTCCAATATGGATTTTTTTTAATTCAGTAACACATATAATTATTTTTTTGAATTAAAGAAAAGAAACTTTCTTTTGAAGAACTATTTGCCACTTGCAATGGTTTTATTCATTCTTTTTTATACAAATTAAATGTTTTTCAGCAAGATTAAAATGAGAAATAAGAGACATTAAGAGTTGCAATTTTTATTTTGTTTGTTTATTCATATACTTAAAAAGGATAGACTCTTTGTCTCTTCCTGAAAAGATGTTCCAATCAAGGAAACATTAAGTCAAAGGAAGAAACTTTCTTCTGCACTCTGATGAAGAGTCTGATGTAAAAAGCAATGTTACCACTTGTCATTTCTGAATAATTTTAGTGCTTTAAGCTCAACAGTCCATACCCTTTGCCATGACAAAGGTTTACCTTTGTTTGGTTTGTATAGTCTGAGAGAATATAATGCTGGGTAGCAGAATTTCACTGAAGCCTTCTTGTTTTGTTTTGTTTTAAAAACAATTGCCAAGGAACATTCTGACTTACCCATATCGTTTTATGAGAACAAAATCTGCTTTGTTAGTCTTGGTCGTCAGAGGTCTTTCACCGAAATGCAACAATGAACCGGTTGTAGAATAGATGCTATTGTGGCAGAAGATGTGTTCAGAGATACCATACCTTGCGTCTTCTGCCGAATTTGTCTATAAACGGCTCTCTCCATAAGTTAGACCAGGACAGCCATCTGCTTGGGCTGAGGACAGAAGTAGTATCTTTGCTCTAAAAGTGGGAGGAGCAGGAAAGGAGCATGGGGAAGGAGAGGGAAGGGAGGAGAAGGAGGTGGAGGAGGGGAGAGTGGTAGATACGTGGGGAGTCAATAGTATTGTGTGCATATTTAAAAATTGCTGGGAGTAATCTTAAAAGTTTCCTCAAAAGAAAAAGAAACCCTGTAACTTCATATGGTAATGGATGGTAACTAGACTTTGTATAATGATCATTTCACAGTGTGTACAAATATCGAGTCACTATGTTGTACACCTGAAACTAATGTGTTAAATGTTAGTTAGGCCTCAATAAAATAAATAAGAGAGATTAAGAGAAGAGCTGATATCCTATAATAGGAGTTTTGTGTTCTTGTCAAGATAACAGACATGATAGCAGGATCTATCAAAAAAGAAAAGTATAATCTAGGGGCGCCTGGGTGACTCAGTTAAGCATCCAACTTCGGCTCAGGTCATGATCTCATGGCTCATGGGCTCGAGCCCCATGTCAGGGTCTGTGCTGACACCTCACAGCCTGGAGCCTGCTTCAGATTCTGTGTGTCACTCTCTCTCTGCCCCTCCCCCACCACACTCTGTCTCTCTCTCTCTCAAAAATAAATAAACATTAAAAAAAAAGTATCTCAATTACTTTACCTCTTCCTGTAACCATACCTCCTGTGTGATATAGACAACTCTATCACACAGTTTTACCCAATTCTCAGTGAGACAGGATATGCCAAAGGAGGAATGGAAGGCCCTAGCTGCCTGCTCTGGTCCAGCCCACTGTTCTAAGACAAGGCTCCATGACCTTGTGACAGCCACACACCCATAGCACCGCATTTATGTTCTACAGCCATGTTGGTCATTTGGCAGCCGGTAGCCACACATGGCTATATTAATTAATTCATCGTTTTTTGTTTTCCTGAACAAATGCTCCATTATTGTGGTGTCAGATCAACAGGATAGTGAAGGGGTCTCTCAAAGCACCTAACTTTTCACAGCACCCCTTGACTAAATCAAACTTGTGGGTTTTTCTTCATTGTTTTAATATCGTGTATATCCTGATGACTCTAAAATGTGTATCTCTGTCCCATGTGGCTCTAAAAATTTAAATTAATTTTAGGAATTCAGTCTCACTAGCCACTTCTCAAGTGATCAGTAGTCATGTGTGGCTGGTGGTTTCTCTGTTGGACGCTACAGATCTATCATCACATTTCCTTCATCACAGAAGGTCTATTGGACTCTGCTGGTCTCAAGCTTTCATGGGGAAGCTGAGTTCCTGAAAGGTCATCCAATTAGGTTACTTTCGGTTGAGGCTTTTAAGCAGGGTTAGATCCATAATAAGAAACAGGAAAACTATTTTTTTTATTTGCACATCTGTAAGCAGCAGTGTGAATTTGCAAATATGGTCATATAAACTGAGAGAACTGGGTGATTTCTTTTCCCTGCAGGGAGGCCTTTGTCATTAGTTTTGCTTTCTGGGATATCTTACCGGGATGATGCTTAATAATGATTGCCTCTCCTTTTATAACTTCCCATTTGGGGCTTAATTCCTTTGTACTTGGTTCGGTTAAGAAACATGCAAAACTTGGTCTGATGATCGGATCTGCATCCCGTCCTCAGGGGCCTCAGTGACACTGGCATCGGCTCTAAGGACAAGTGTCTCAGGGAGGCTGGGAGGGACGACGGGTGTTGGGTGGGAGATTGGAGGCAGCAGGAAGCGAGAGCTCTTGGACTGAGGATGTCAGGAAAATGTGGTGAAGCAAAACTGAGGGCAAAATAGCTCCATCAGCGAGTCTGTGAAAGAGCCGAGGCTGTGAGCGAGAGCAGACTTGCTGGCTTAAAGGCAGAGACCCCTTGGCATAATCTTGTTGTCTAAAGATTGCACATTACAGACTAAACCCAAAGGGAGGAACCAGGATGAATGACAGAGCAGTATCTCTGTCTCAGAGAAGGGAAGGAGTAGGCTGTGGGCGTGTATTTTTCTTCACTCTCTGCATTGTTCCAGATGCAGTTGAGCATCTGCCTCTAATTCTGTTATTTTCTTCACTATAATGTGGTATCTTAAGCTAAAAATCAGCAGCTTATACTTAGCACAGGCATGATCTTCAAGTGTGTGTTTGTTGACTGAAGCAGTTCAGAAAGGGAGTAGACATCGGTCCAGGGGTTATTCTCTCCTAGGAATCGCCACAATTCCCACTGCCCCCCACCCCCCACCCCTGAGAATCTCTGCAGCATATTCACTGGGTTTGGTCAGCCTCCCTCTGCTCATCCAGAAGCCCTGATACCCTGGCTCAGCTGTGGGTAGCAAGGGCCTGCCTTCAGCATATGTGCGTCTTGTTGATGCCATCGGCCACAGTGAGAAGTCAAGAGAGCATATCCTGAAATCTTCAGGTCCCTGGGAAAAAGAGCTCAAGATCCTCTGTAAGAAATCCAAAACGATTACCACGCTCTGCGCACTGGATTTGCACAAAGCTTTCTTAAAGTGTTTTCCAGTTCGTACAGACTGTTTCACCACATTAACCAAAGGGGAGCTCTGCTTCGTAGTCTGTACTGATGCAGCCCCACGGAAATAATTAATGGCATTGATGCCATGTCCACCCCCCCCTCCCACTTCACAGGACTTATCACAACTGTGCTCATTACTTCTAAAAATAATAAAATGAAAGCAGCGTCTGGCTCCCTTTCTACAATTTTTGTTTCTCTTTTCTTTCTTTCTTTTTTTTTTTTTTAGCATGATAAAGAAGGCAGCTGCTTTTTCTCATGAAACAAAATATATCTCATTTTCCTTTGTTTCTGTCACTCATCTGGCCTATCTTAGTTCAGCAGTGGGGCGATAACTGTTTATTATTCAGGTTGATTTTCGGTTATGAATGTTTCCGCTGCCACATTAAACACGCAGATTTTCAGAGTCCTTTTTGCACAAGTTCCTCTGGGTGCACAGTCCTTCGTTGGCAGCGCTATTCACGGAGGAGAGAACAATATTGATTAGCAGAGCTGAAGCCTCTAATTCAACATTTAAAGGCACGGTTCCACAAAAGGAAAAATAGTAGGCTGTGGAAATTTGGGTCACATTAAAAAGAGAGAGAGAGAAAGAGAAAAGCCTTATCTCTCCTCCCAGCATATCCAGACTGTGTCAGAATGAGCAAAAATGTCAAAGGTAAGGACATACGAACGGCAATTCCTTGAGAATTTCGATGGAGGAAGAAAAGGACGAGCATAATCCTCATTGTGCGTGCTAATAGCTGAGTAAGAGGTCAATGCTATTTATATCTCAAATTATCTGGTCCCGTGCACTTGGAAATGTGGCATGTGTCTTTAAATTCACAAGACCATTTCTAGAATAAGTGACAGATAATTTTCCTTTTAAGATGATGTGTAGAGGGGTGTCTGTGTTGCTCTGGCAGTTGAGCATCCAATTCTGGATTTTGGCTCAGGTCATGATCCCGGGGTTGTGGGATTAGCCCCACATCAGGCTCTTTGTTGAGTGTGGAGCCTGCTTAAAATTCTCTCTTCCTTTGCCCCTCTCCTGCTAGCACTGTTTCTCTCTCTCAAAAAAAAAAAAAAATACGATGTATAGAAGACTGTTAGCATTTGAGGAATTAAATGTGTGGCTGCTGTGCATTTTGAGTGTGACCTCATGATCTATGTTGACTTTTCTCCGTTGAGACCCAAATGCCAACCTTGAGTACTTCCAGCCTGACAGAGGAACAAGCCTCTTAGCTCTAAGTGACTACAATGCATCATTTTCCCAATTTTGCTTGACTCTTTTGCCACATTAGTTAGCTTCATGCTCCCGAGTAATTAAAAACCATATTTTCTTTTCAGGGGAAAAGAGGGAAGGGGCACCTGGGTGGCTCAGTCGGTTAAGCATCCTACTCTTGCTTTCAGGTCAAGTCATTATCTCATGGTTCGTGGGTTCGAGCCCTTCGTTGGGCTCCATGCTGACAGTGTGGAGCCTGCTTGGGATTCACTGTCTCCTCTCTCTCTGCCCCTCCCCTGCTCACTCTCTCTCTCTCTTTCAAAATAAATTAATAAACATTAAAAAAAAGCAAGCTTCAACTAAAAAGTCTATTCTTGGGTGTGAGGGATGGAAGCCAAGCTCAGAAAGTTAGGGCAGTTTTGAATATGCGTGTTCATCAGAGTTCCAGGAAACAACTATTATACATAAGAATGTCTGCACCATTTACTGAGGTCTGTGCACTTAGCTCTGAGTTGGGCAGAAGAGGTCACACAAAGCAAGCATACATTTCAACCCTGCTTTTTTGTAAGTCTGATCGTATGAGGCATGCTCTTTCCTTCTGTGTTATTTTGTTTCCCATATGAGAGCCTACGGGAGGAGCGGAGATTACATAAAGAGTACAGAGATTCACTGATTCATGGACTCATTCATTCACTGAACAAAATTTCCTTGAGAAAGCACCTACTGTGTGCATATATTCAGCTCAATGCTGAGAACGCAGTGGTGAGCAAAACAGCTCTCCTGGCAGTCTACTGGGGAGAGAATCACTAATTACACAGGTGCACAACTGTAAAATTTCAAGTAGTCATGAGAATCTGGAAGGGTGATCCCAGGGAGCTATGAATGAGATTGTGATGGGCCAGTTGACAAGGTGTTGGGACTCACACAGATATTGAAGAATGATTGGAGTTTGATGAGACACTGGGGATTTGTAACCTCTGCCCCTCTGTACCCCATGCTTTTTTTTCTTCATTCTCCAGGAATTGTTTACACTGTAGAAGCATATATTTCTATTGATATGCAAATTAGCAACACTATGCAAACATAAACTTTCATCTTTAATGAAAAGCAGTGGGGATGTTTAAGGGTAGGCAGTGATTTGCTTCATATTTTTACTCACGGTCTGCAAAGAAACTTAAATTTTGGTTCAGGGTTTTTGAAACTATAATTTTATTGAAAGGGATTCAGTGGCCATATACACTAACAAGCTATGGAATAAAGGCAAGAAAATTGAATTACAGATTATTTTTGGTGCAGAATAACCCAGCTCTTAACATTTATTTAATTTTATTGATTCATCACCTGAAGGATTACAATTTATGGCCTTTGTTTCTCTTACAAATTGATTCCTCCTTAAATATGTTCACCATCTTCCAAACCATATTTTGAAAAAAAAAAAGATCTGGTATTTCAGATATTTTCTAATATTTTAATGAGGATTCTCTTATAGATTTTTCAAAGCTTTTTGGAACTAAAGTCCCACATGTATATTCTTGTTAGCTCAGTGGGTTCAGTGTTTCATTTACTTTTAGAACTTTTTATTTGCTAACTACTCAGATAGAGAAATAGTGTAAAAATTAAGACAGGTTGAATGATTCACATAGAGACTTAGAAATTAGAAGTCCCCAATCCAATTTTTATTTAAGTTTAAAAGGTGAACTATTAAAAGTATTGTTTGCATTGTCAGTAGTAGTAAATTTAAAGAATAGTCTGAGTATGCATGCCAAAAAAGTCGGTCATGAGTGGCTTCTTTCCAGTGAGTGTGAGAATATCTTACACTTTACTTGAAAGAAAATTCTGGTCTGGACATGGTGCCATGTTGCTTCAATGGGTACAACCTGAGGTGTCCATTCATTTGCTCTTTGTCAGCCTCCTAGTGCCCAGCTTCTGTCACAACCCCTTCCACACCGTTCCCAGTATTCACAGTGTCTACAGAGTCACTGTGAACATGGAATTCATGAACATGGAACCATTGTTTCTAGGGGAAATACAAGCGTAGGTTCCTGTGAGCCTCTGGTCTCAACATTTTCATCAACCGATCAATATATAACCTGGTGTTACTTGTATTTCTGTTTAAAGATGCCTTATTTCCAATATGTAGGTTAATTAACATTGAACTCATGACCAACAGCCTGGCTGGAGCTTATCCAACACATGTATTTTCTTTATAAGGGACATCACAGCCTTCTTGTGCTTAGGGACCCCCGACAACACTGCAGCACCATACTTGGGAGCCATTTTGAACAGTGAAATCACCATCAAAAAGCATAAAAATGCGGAAAATATGCCACTAAATAGGCCACAAAAAGGACACTTGTTTACAGTATGAGCTGAAACGAGAAGGCAGAACATCACTTTGTTCAACCTCAGCTGGAAATGTGCACAGCCACCAAGCGATTTAATTTTTCTCCACTCTGCACCAGTTGGTGTATGCTTGCCATGCAAGTATAGCAAGTATCGATTTGCTGGTTACAAATAAATTTCAGTCAAGTATTGATTTGGTGGTTACACATAAATTTCAGTCACTGGGTAAATCTGCAAACACAAGATCTTCAAATAATGAGAATCGACTGTATTCCTTTTTTTTTTTTTTCCCCTATTCTTACCATCACCATTCTGATTAGATCCCTGTCACTCAGTTCCAGTTTCACTGCAAAAAAAGTCTCATTCTTCTCCCTCAACAGCCTTATCTCTTGTTTATTCCTCCTTCTCACTATCACTAATCTTTTCAATTACTTTTATTTATTTATTTTTTTCTGGTTTTTTCCTATTTATTTATTTATTTATTTTTAATATGAAATTCATTGTCAAATTGGTTTCCATACAACACCCAGTGCTCATCCCAAGAGGTGCCCTCCTCAATGCCCATCACCCACTTTCCCCTCCCTGCCACCTCCCATCAACCCTCAGTTTATTCTCAGTTTTTAAGAGTCTCTTATGGTTTGGCTCCCTCCCTCTCTAACTGTTTTTTTTCCTTCCTTCCCCTTCCCCATGGTCTTCTGTTAAGTTTTTCAGGATCCACACAAGAGTGAAAACATATGGTATCTGTCTTTCTCTGTATGACTTATTTCAAGATCCTGAATAGCCAAAGTAATATTGAAGAAGACCAAAGCGGGAGGCATCACAATCCCAGACTTTAGCCTCTACTACAAAGCTGTAATCCTCAAGACAGCATGGTATTGGCACAAAAACAGACACATAGACCAATGGAATAGGCTAGAGACTTCAGAATTGGACCCACAAAAGTATGGCCAACTAATCTTTGACAAAGCAGGAAAGAATATCCAATAGCTCTATTCTCCTACAGACCAGTGCTGTCCACTAGAACTTTTTGTGATGACGGAAATGTTCTGTATCTGCCTGCACTAGCTACCTCAAACTGTTGAGCACTTGAACCATGCTAGTGTGACTGAGGAATCACTAAGCTGGACTCTGGCACCAGCCAACATATTGTTTGCCACAGACATTAACTGCCTACTAAGAATGGACTGTCCGTTCTATCCCAAAGGTGACTCACACATTTCTTCTTTCTTGCCTTTACCTCTATAACTTCATTATCTCTCTGTTCCCCATCTTGGTCTTTATTGCCTACCATTTTTATTTCTCCCTGTTCACATTTCACCATGAGGGAAACCACCCATGGCCCACCCCATCCAGATGGAAGGGATTTGTATGCTTTCGGATTCCCACAGATACTGGTTTATTTAATGTCGTCTCTTCCTAACATGACTGCAAAGTCTCTAAAGGTGAGAAATGGTCAGCAGTAAAAATGTTGTCTAATACCAAGTAGATATCCAACAGATATTTACTGAATGATTGTCAGCAATGCTTTGCAGCACAAGAAAATAAAAATAAAATGTATGTTATTTGGGGTTTGTGGAAGTCAGGGTAGGCTAGGAACATAAACACCCCCAGATCTCAGCAGTGTGCAAAGATTCATTTCTTGCTAATGCCCTACCCTCATTGTGACCTGGCTATAACTCTATCCAGTGTCTTTGCTGATTGATCAGCCTCATAAAACCTGTGCCTGTAAGTGACATTCCACTGCTGGGTTAACAGAGAGGGAATGTATGACCCTCCTGCATGGAGAACATTAGAAGAGTTGGTGAAAAATAACACAATCTACAACAAAAATCAGATTTTTAAATTAAGCTTTCACTATTTCCCCTTTAATTCTGGAATAGCTTCATCAATCCATCTCTCTTAATCTCTCCCTGCTCCAGACTCTTTTTAGGTAGCCTCCAGAATGTTTTGCAGGGATGCAAATCTGATCATTTCATCACCCTGCATAAAAGCCTTGGAAGGTTCCCCATTTCCTCTATGAAAACTCTAAACTCCTAAGCATAGTACTTGTGAATCTTCATAATCCAGCTTCCCCTTGGTCATGTTTGCACCTGTATACCCCATGGTTTTATGTCCCTGGATCGCCTGACTTTGGAATGGGCCAGATCACCTACTAGAATACCAATGCCCAATAACCATCCTGCAGAGACCTATCCCAAAATGACTTCTTGGAAATTACTGCCAGCAGCCCTGCAGAGAGAATTGAACCCTCACTGTTGTTTCTGTAAGACACAGTACCTACCTCTTGTTATAGCATTTCTGAAACTATAGCATTTCTTCATGTGTTTACATAGCTGTTCTTCCAATTGCTCTAAAGCCCCTTAACCACATAGCCTTGACACTAATTTACTCATATTGTAAGCTTAGCGCCTAGTGTGGTATGTGTCACAGCAGATGCTTCATATATACTTCCTCTCTGGAAGATGGATGGCAAAAATTTCTTATCTGGTAAAACATGACATATTACGCAAGATTATGCACCTGGTGTATAACATCTCTTTGGAAGAGGATAATTTATAAAATTAAAGCAAAATTGGTATGATACCCATAAACTATCCAGCATGCCTTTATTTGTCACCACAGATATAACTTAGCTGTGAAAGGTCATTAATAGAACTGGGGGGAAAGTTTTTCAAAGTATTTACATTTACTGGAAGTCCAGGCTATGCACTTTGGCAACAAGATGAGCTTTTTTGAAAAGGGAAATCAAATGTTTCACATATTCCAGGAAATTTTTATGAATCCCTCCATAAGAAATATGTGGATGTATGTTTACAGCATAGTTATTTACTTAGAGACATTTTCAAAGCAAGTGTGTTTCTCTAAGAACTGGAAATGTCACGGGGCACCTGGGTGGCTCAGTCGGTTGAGCGTCTGACTTCAGCTCGGGTCATGGTCTTGCAGTTTGTGAGTTTGAGCCCCTCATTGAGCTCTGTGCTGACAAACAGCTCAGAGCCTGGAGCCTGCTTCAGATTCTGATCTCTCTCTGTCTCCCCCCTCCCCTGCTCATGCTCTGCCTCTCTCTGTCTCTCAAAAATAAAAAAAATGTTAAAAAAAATTAAGAATTGTAAATGTCACTCACATTATCCTTTATTGTCTTTACCACCAACCTACATACAAATGAGAGAGACACCACTAGCCACTGTGACTGACCAGAGATAGAGTTACAGACTTAAAACATCTCCCCAGAAAAGTCTTTACTGAACTTACAATAGAAAGAAGCTGGACACCTTCTCACACACAAAGCTGGAGCACAAACATAGTTCATATGGGGGCACATTTTTAACAGCCTTCTCTCTCTCATAAGAGAGACCCAGGGAACCATAGCTGGCTCCCCGGATAATTTACTGTCTCTATTATTTCCATCTTTAAATCAAAGTTCACTCTCAATTAACACATAACAGAGTCTCATGTTACATTGGGAAATGCCAGAAACTTTACTGGTTATTTTTGAAAATTAGGGCATCTGTCCAGTAATGCTTGCAGTATTACTAATATTATAAACTTGATTGGCTCCTTTGGTTCAAATCTTTGTGATACTTTTAATGATGCAAAGTGCTCATTTGTAAGTCTAGATTATAGGCTCTATATCCTTGGATTTCATATAAAAGTATTGATTTCTTAAAATGTAATGTTCACTTATATTAATTACTTTGGAAATTTGCTCTATGGGCTTCATAATGCCAAAGACCAGAATAGCTCATGGCTGCTTTTGCCAAAAATCTGTTTTTCTAAAAGCTTTCTCTTCAATTGCTTTCCAGTAAATTTATTCATGTGATCCATTCTTATAATTTATCACAAAATGCCTAAAATAGAAGCCTTGTTCCTCCTCTCACCCAGAGATTCTGTGTTCGCTGAAACTTTAGTTGCCATTTAAAACCGCATTGTTTGAAAACTACTAACTAGCTTTCACTTAGTTCCACGTGAAGAAACCTGCAACTCATTCTAATTCCTTCTCTTAGTATCTCTTAAAAAAACGAGACATAAGCATACTTAAAAATGCTTATAATGAAGATGTCTTCCTTGTGTTGGTTTTTTATTGTTCCATTTAGTTTTTACATTTAGATTACATTGTAAAGGCATAGAAAGCAGAAATGCTCATAGAGGCATGCTTTGAACCACCAAAATTTACCTTCAGGATGAAGGAAAATGCAAAATTATGATTTATCTAATAAGAAGATTAAAGCCAATGTCTAGAGTGAGCAATATCATTCATGAATTCATTAACTCTCCAAACATATATTTTTTAGTATCTCCTAGGTGCACCATGCTGGTAATATAGGGGTTAATTAAACAGTCCCTGCTGTCATGGAGCTTACAGATTTGCTGAGGAATTCTTAAACAATTTTCTATTATCTGTATTCTTTTCCTTGGGATGATATGACTAACAGAAAGTTGGTTGCATACATATTGATATTTACAGCTAAAATATTATTAAATATAAAGGACTTCCTGAAAAGCTTCCCCCTGATGGTTTTCCTTCATTCGAGAAGACACGATGATATTGACTCTGTCACCGTAGCATTTCTCCCCGGAAGGGTGTATTTGCTGCTCTCCCATCTGTTTAGCTAGATGGACACCAGGGATACAGTGGTGACAAGACAGTCAGTTACACTAGTGGAAACAGGCTCAATTTCCCCCTGAGAATGGTAGTACTTCCTCGTTTAGAGTGAGGAGAATCTTCCGTGGAAAACTAGATGTGGAATTCTGGCAACAGCTCTTCTTTTCCTCCCTTCTTTCATCCTTTCTGTGTTTATTTTTATTTTACTCATGCATTTATTTCTTCAAAACATTTACCTAATGCCTAGTAAGTTGTAGAAGACATTCTTGTATTAATTATGCACTTGAATTTTGAGGAAAAGTTTCTCCTTTACATTCTGCTTTCCTCCATCTCTCTCTCTCTCTCTCTCTCTCTCTCTCTCTCTCTCGGGAATACCCTCTGTTTATCTTCCTCTCTTAATTTTTCCATGACAATTGTAATTATCAGTATTACTTTTAATGTCCTCTGAGCAGAATGCATACATGATCCGATGTGGTTTTGAAGATCGTCCAGCTGAAGCACTGAAGCTTAGTTTTAAGTTCCTCTGTTGAGTCATAATTTAACAACACACTTTGAGCTACAGCTGGATGTAAAGGTTGGAAGAAGCTCTTCACCAGCTGTTTTACCACCTTATAACCACTTTTTTTGACACCAAAAATAGATACGCACTGTGGCGTTCGTGTGCTCTAAATCACATCCTCGCCATGCCTGACAGTGAGCCTTAGGATTCTTCTCCAATCCCCGCGCTCTCTAGAATTCTCCTTTCTTCTATTCTAGTGACTTTGGGGTTGTTGATCTTGAGGGGATTGTTTGTGTTTCTAAAGAAAGGGAAGTAACTCCCATCTTGGAGGGGCATGTTTTCATCTTCCCAAAGCTAGGTAAGAGGGGTTCCAAGAGAAGCCCTTGTGAAGTATAGGACATCTGCCAGAAAGGAGAGATATCTCTTTCCCTAGTTGGACATCAGCTCAAGCAGAGACCAGTTCATGTAGCCCTATATCTCCCTGAAGTAGGGAGTGGTGGGAAGAAAGCTGGATGTGAGGAGCACAGGCATAGGGTAGGTGCTGTATGGTGAAGCCAGCTCTCTCCTGCTACATGTGGCATGGCAAGGATGCTGAGTCTCCTGGGCGTGAGCTGGATGGTGTGGACTGTAGCTGGGCTAGAACAATCTCACTATGAGACTATCTAGGGAACTGTCCCTGGGAGGAGAGACTTTAATATCAAGAAACAGTGGGTGGACCCTACATGGTGGAGGCTTAAGAGTGGGGATACACCACACCTCCCACATCCAGGAACTGTACAGGGGGGCCTCACATGCATTGCCTTCCCTTGCCTGCAAGGACCAACAAAAAAAGGACCCAATGTGTGCCATTCTTCCTTCCCTTTTTGGAGTCTCAGCAGTGAAGCCTAGAAAACTGAAGAGGAAGTAGGTATGCCAAGAGCACAGTGGTCCTGCTCAGGGGGAGGGAAAACTTTGAATCAAGGACACTGAAGTTTTAAACTTACCTGGATGAAGTTTTAATAACCGAATACTCTGCCCAGCACAGAAGGAGGGTTGACACTGCATTTCTAGGAATATTAATTAGGAAAATACAAAGCTCAAGGGTATACCTCATTGAGATGAGGCACTTCAGTAAACTGGTGGCAGATGCTAATTTTCTTGGTATCTGACAGAGAAAGCTTTTAATTGTAAGATGTTTTACAGTACAAATTCAAAAGAGAAAGTAAAGCCTGAAGAGAAATTCAGCCAATATTGACTGTAGATTGCAATTGGCACTTAATTAATAAAATGTATGTTAAATTCCACTGTGGGTCAGGTACCATGCAGGGTGCTTGGCATACAAATATAAATAGGACAGGATCTCATAAAGCAGTAAGCACATAATTATGCTACAGTTTGATGGGTGCTATAACAAGTGAACAATGAGATGTATCCCTGATTTTATTGCTGATAGAAGATCTAAGATTCCATTGTAGACATGATTTCCTGCAAACCCACTGAAGAATAATGGAGAATAGCTGTTATCTTCTTTGGGGAACAATTTAAGCTATAATTAATAAGGCATTATGCCATCCATTTCTTAGTTCTGGACTCTGAACTGATGTTAATTTCTTGCTACTGTACCCTTTCCCCATTTGGAGAAGACCTATTTCTCCTTTGAGGGCCTCAAAGTGCCACTACTATGAATTTTTTCTTGACAGTGTCAGATTCAATTAATGCCTTCTCTTTGCCTTTATAATATTTTGTTCATATCACTAATTATTAAATTTGCCATATTCTATTGTGGCTAGCGTTTTACATGTCATATGGAAACAAATGTGAGTTTGAATTTTGTTAATAATGGGAAAAATACAATTTTGATTGGTATTAAATAATTTATTGTAGTTTCCGTATGTATTCACTCTGACTCAGGATATAAAGTTATAAATCAATTTGTAGATCCTCACATCCATATTGGAATCCTTAAAATAGAGTCACTGTTTGATCTCAAAGGTTTAACTATGTTTACATTCTCAAAGGTGTCATTCTTCATGGACATCTACTTTTAGTAGGATCTAAAAGCAGGGATGCTGAGGTCGACAGATCCTGTGTTTGTTACCTCTTTAAACATCAATTTAGTTTCCTCAGAGCTAGAAAAGGAGAGAGCAATGCCTACCTCAAAAGATTTTTGTGAGGATTAGATAAGACAATGTTTATAAATTGCTTAATACAGTGCTTGGACATAGTAAGAAGTTATTAAGTATCAGTTGTTATAATCTCCTTTAAGAGTATATATAATTCCTTCTTTTCTCTCATTCTTTGAGATTTTATGGATCTCCAACTAGAGGAAGAAGAAGTAAGTTCATTGGTGTGCTTGGTGTGCAACCTTGTGTTAATGCCCTTCCCCCTCTGCCACACTCCCAGTACCCGCAGTTGAAAAGAAAAATGGAAGCCATTGCAAGATTGAAAACCCTAATCTCCGTAGTGGTAAATTTGTTCCTTAAAAGAGCACCAAATATTCCTACCATTCTATTTTGAAAACACAAGCTTCATTTAAACTCTACCCTACATTTGGGGTTGAGCTTATGCTTAAAATCTTACGGTATATGTTTAGCTACTTAAGACAGAATTTGTCTTCAAGAAAATGAGAAAAAGCTGTAGAAAATGAATTTACTCTTTCCAGAAATACATTGCTAACTAACATTCTTAAAGTGGTGATAGTTTGCATTAGCATTTCACATACTGTACCTCATTTGATCCATATGAAACCAATAAAATAGGCAGTACTGAGATTATTACCCACTCAATTGTATATGAAAAAGCAAACCTCAAAGAGGGATAGTAATTTGCCCAAGGGCATGAAAGAAACAAATGGCAGATTTGGGGATATAATTCAGACTTTATGATCCACAAATTAAGTTCCTTCTATTTCTACAATTACTGTTGTTCTATGCTGTTATTCTACAGTTATTCTATAGATCAATTACCATCTTTAGTTCATAGAAACATTCATGTGTATATCAGGAGATATATACATGTAAAATTCTAGTTCTTTTTCATTCTCCATCAACAGAGCAGCCCTAACCTCAGCTGTACCCTTTTCTGTGATGTTCTTTCTCTCTCCTCCAGCCTCCCAAAATTTGGGAAAATGTCAGGTGTGTTTAGAAAAGCTTTGTTTTATTTGAGATAATTCTGAATTATGTAGGAGAACCTTGGTTAATGTACCTAGAAGAAAGGAGAGCAGGAACCTCTCTGCTTCCAGCAGCTCCCACTGAAGCTATGCACTGCCTGACTTTAGCAAGGACCCAGGGCTGCCACGGTGTAGATAGATGTAGGAGGGAGAGAGAAGTCACATAGAAAGTCAAAAGTGGTTTCCCACCAGCCAAAAACAGACCTCTTGAACAACCCCCTCACATCTTTTAAAATTAAATGTTCAGCAGAACTTGAAACATTAGTAGATTAACATGTCAATACATTTTCTACATCACTGCACAAAGCTAAGCTCTAAGAATAAAATGCACTGTTTAGGTATTTTTTAACAGATTAAAAAAATTATAGGTGAAAGCAGAACATGGCATAATTCTAAAAAGATCTTTCTATTTTGGAATTGAGGTTTTAGCTATTCATGCATGGGACCCAGATCTGAGCTCTAAAAAATCTTCTGACACCAGTGTTACAGGAAGATTTGTGTCCCTGGCACATTCATATGTTGAAGTCCTAACCCCCAGTGACTCAGAGTGTGACTGTATTGGAGAGAGAATTTTTAAAAAGATAATTGAGTTAAAATGAGGTCATTGGCTTCAACCCTAATCCAATATGATTGGTGTCCTTCTAAGAAGAGAAGAAGACACAGGCATACACAGAGGGAAGATGATGTAAAGACACAGGAAGAATACGGCCATTTACAAGCCAAGGAGGGAGGTCTTAGGAGAAACCAAATCTGCCAACACCTTGATCTTGGACTTCCAGCCTGGGGAACTGTGAGAAATAAATTTCTGTTCTTTAAGGCCCCTAGTTGTGATACTTTGTTATGGGAGTCCCAGCAAACTAAGGCAGCTAATGACCAGAAGCCTTGGTCATGGTGTTTAGGAGTTTTTCTAGGTCTTACATTTCAGTGACGTGAGATGAAAGCTTGTTAGCAGTAGCACTCACCTAGCTTTGCTGAAGAAAACCACCATTTTCATTTTCAAGGGTAGAAAATCAGAATTTCTACCCATTTTCCAGGGTAGAAAACCAATTTGTGTCCCTGAGTGTGGAGTGTGATAGAATATCTTATGTATCAGCCCGTCTGTGCTTTATGTTGGGCAGTGTGAAAAAGTAGCCACTTCCTTGGGAATCAGGATTTGCTTAAAGACCCCGTGAGCTGTGTGAGCTTGAACTTCCTAGATGTTTTCTCCTTAGGAATATGGGCTAATAATGTATTGTAAGGCTGTTGTGAGAAATAAGTGAGCTAATGGCTATGAAAACTGCACCATGTAAATGATAAAGTTATATAAATGTAAATGTTATATAAGTGTTATATAATAATGTGAGTCATTATTTCACGTGGACCCTTTGCTTTACAGTGAAAGTAGAACTGGAGGCATCTGAGTCTCAGCTTATCTTCAGCATATGATTTAACGTTAGTATGGATGTTACATTCTGTCATCTTTTTTTTTTTTTAACTTTTTAAGAAAGGCTTAAGATGGTGGGAAGGTCCCAGCAAATGTGAGAGAACATGGGGTTCACAACCTCACTCCAGATGTGCTGGGCTTCCCCCCTCCACATCACATAATCAACATGGCCTGCAGCTACCACTTCCATTTGGATTTAGAGGTTATTCCATGGATTATAGCTCATTACAGTGGAAAAGAATGAAAGAGTTTGAAAATCCATGTCTGGTGATCTGTCTCCTGGTGCTCTAACATAAAAATCACAAAAGGCATGAAACTTTTGAACAGTATTTCTTTCTCTGCTCCACCATATAGGAGGGGAAAAAATTAAAATGAGCTCATGAAAAAACTTTTTAAAGTGTAAAAGAGCTAAGTAGAAAAAAAAGGTATCCTCCTCACAAGTCTGCTACCTACTGCTAGTGTTTCCTTTTCCTTTACATCCTCAACACAGTCTTTGCTTTGCTGAACTCACTTCAACTAGGCAGAATTTCTCAGCTTTGGCTTTGCTGCATTTGGGGCTGGACAGTTCCTTTTTTGTTTTTGTTTTTTAAAGTTTATTTATTTATTCTTAGAGAGAGAGAGCGAGAGAGAGCATGTGAGGGGGAGGGGCAGAGAGAGAGAGGGAGAGAGAGGAGAGAAAAAGAGGGGAAGAGAGAGAATCCTAAGCAGGCTCTGCGCTGTCAGCACAGAGCCCAACATGGGGCTCAAACTCATGACCTGTGAGATCATGACCTGAGCTGAAACCAAGGGTTGGATGCTTAACTTACTGAGCCACCCAGGTGCCCAGGTGTGGGGGTGGTTCTGTGCTTTGCAGGGTGTTTAGCAGCATCCCTTGTCTCCACCCACAAGGTACTAGAACCCCCCCCCTCCCCCCCACTGCTGTGACAACCAAAAATGTCTGCAGACATTGCCGAATGTCCCCTGGAGGGAAAAAAAATCACCCACAATTGAGAACCATTGGGCTCGATCACGGAAATGATGCTTTGAGGAATCCTAGAGAAGAACAGGCTAATTCCAAGATGAGAAACACTCTGTATTTGCCCCTTTAGTTGTCCTCTCCATCCAGTGCTGTCTCTCTTCCCTAATGCCTTATTCCTCAACTTGTCATGTTTAAAGGAGGCAAGAGGAATGGGGACAGATGGGGCAGGTGTGACCCCGGGGCATGGAGGGAGAGTTGTGACTTGGAAGTCTGTAAGTGGCATGTGGCAGGTACATGGAAAAGCCAAAGCAAAAGTTGATTGCCTTAAAGAAATAATGGAACAAATTACGTGATGGTTTTCATCTTCTACATTAAATAGCACTTGTAGCACTTCTTCCAGGTAGGTATTATCTTTCTCATTTCATATCACAACACTGCTGCTATTTAAAAAATAAACAAAACAAGCTCTAGGAAGCATAGATTATTCAGACACCATCAAACTGTAGACCATCCAGCCACAATGTCTGCCTTTTTTGGTGAGGCCTGTGAGGTTCAGTGATGAAGGGACTTGCTGGGGGGTCACCCAGATGATTGAACCAGGACCACAGCAAATTTCTCCATTCCTGGTCGATGCTCTTTCTGCTGTCTTATACTGTTTAAACTAAGTTAGCCTTTCCCTTCAATTCCCATTCTAAGGTAATAGCAACACCTGCAATTCAACAACACTGGTTCTTCTGTAAGTGTATAAATCAATGGCGATTTTTGTCTCTGAGTTGGTTTATAAACTTTTTGATTAAAAGTCCTGTGCTTTTTATCACAACTGAATAGAGACCGCTGAACAGGGTCCTATAATTTTCTGTTGTCTCCAGTAAAGGAAAGGAGATGGTTTGAAGGAGTGTATAAGAATAGGATTTCTTTATTACTTCACTCCTTAATTTGATTTATAAGGCCTTGCTGGATCTGACCTGGTCTGCTTTTGCTGTCTTACCTCCATTTATCTGCCTTGTCCTGCCCGCCATTGTGCCTTTGTCCTTGTCATTCCCCTTTCCTTCCATCAATCAGACTGAACGTCTCCTTTCAAACAGATTGCATATTTAATCTCCTTCCTGAACATGCCCTGCCCACTGGACACTGACACGATATTACATTTTGAGTTTGTATATTAATGTTTCCCAAAAGTGTGCTCTGTGGCACTAGGTTGGAGACATGCTCTGGGATGGAGTGTGTACCTTGGCGTGAGTGTGCACATCAGAGTGTGCAGTCCCTCTCCCCCATAGAATTCCATATGCAGTTGTATAATAAAGGCTTTAAGAAGTGCTATGGTACAGAGCAGTCTCTGACTTGCTTTACCTTATTTTTTTGCCATCTGTATTAGCCAGAGTTCTTCAGAGGAATGGAACCATTAGGATATCTCTCTATATCTATAGATATAGATATGAAGATATACAATATATATACTATATATATATGTATATATATAATAGGTATATCTGTAAATATATAGATATATAGGGGACCAGACTTTTTATGGGAATTGGCCCATGTGATTATGGATGCTGAGAGATTTTATCATATGCTGTCTACAAGCTGAAGAACCAGGAAAGCTGGTGGTGTAATTTAACCTGAGTCAGAAGACTTGAGAACCAGGGGCATGGATGGTGTGGCATGGGGAGGGAGGTGACCCCTGGTTTAAGTCCTGGAGTCCAAAGATCTGGGAACTAGGAAATCTGATGTCCAAAAATGTGAGAAGAAGCAAGGCCCAACCCAAGAAAGAGAGAGAGAGAGAGAATTCATCCTTCTGTTTATTTCTTCTATTTGGGCCCTCAATGGATTTTGGATAATGCTTCCTCACATTGGTGAGGGAGGATCTTCTTTATTCAATCTACTGATTTGAATGCTAATCTCTTCCAGAAACACCCTCACAGACACCCCCAGAAATAATGTTTTACCAGCTATGTGGGCTTCTCTTAGCCCAGTCAAGTTGACACATAAAATTAACCATCACAACATTTTTTTTAAGTCACATTTAGTAGTAGTCAAAGAAACTAGTGTTTCACAGGATCTAGCCGAGGAGACATCATTTTATGTCAATAAATGTTTCAAACATCCATTTGGAAATCAATTATTTTTATTAGTGACATGTGGCCTTAGAACTTTTATTTTGACCAAATTACATTCTTATAAGGAATGACATAATCCAGGACAAGGACTTAGCAGCCAACCTGACATGGAGTTGGTACTTGAAGAATGTGAAATATTACTTATAATACTGCAGCTTTCTCTATTTCCATGATCAATTTATCACATCCTAATGTGTGTGTGTGTGTGTGTGTGTGTGTGTGTGTGTATGTGTGTGTGTGTGTGTGTATGTGCATGCGTGCGCATGCTCACTTTGCTTGTGATTGTGCAATACCAATCACATATTCAAGGTATATGCTGGTTAGTGCCACAAAGAACACCGCCATCTAGATTCCGATTTAGAATCTAGTCCAGATAACCAGTAAATATTTATTTGTTCAAAATATTATCATGAAAATGGAATGGAGGGCATACAAAGCAAATTGTGTCTTGTGACACTTTTCTTAAAAACTCTATTCCTAACACATACTTGAGTCCCCACTCTACATGTCATTATAATTTTTTCATTATTTTTTATAAAGAGCAATATTGGCCCAAATTATAATCAAATTAAAAACACATAAGAAAGTATAATTGAAAAAATCAGGTTCAAAAATTCTTGTGTGCAAGTCAATAAGAGAACTAATGTGATTATATATATATGTGTGTGTATGTGTATATATATATATATGTGTATATATATATGTGTATATATATATATGTGTGTATATATATATATATATATATATGTATATATTTTTTTTTAAATAATTATGATCATTCAACCAAATTCTCATTTGGAAGTTCTGAAATAACTTCTTCTTCTCCAGAAATTATGTTGAATCTTAACATAAGATTTTAGAAAGTAACTGAATGGAAGATAAATGAACATTTTTATGTATGGTAAAACTTACAATTTCGATGCAGGGACCATTGACACATTATCCATCATAGCCTTGGAGGTGCTACGTTTGGTAAAACATTTTAATTCCAATTTATTAGATAAAGATTTTGCTAACAATCACACACCTTCCAGTCTGTGAGAATTGTTATGTTTTGGGCATTTGCCAAATTTTGAAGAGTGATTATTACTTACATTGTGAGTGAGCACAGCAATTCTTGAAAAGCATGGTGTGGCATACAAAATAGGCTAAAACCCACATGTTTTTTCCCTCTAAAATTAAACAAGAGAACCAGTTTTGACATGTACAGCTTTTCCACAGGGAAAGTGTGAGATCAGACAGAAAGGTGAATTAAGTGACCTTTGACTCCCTTATTCCTTTCTGCCTTTTCCTGACTCCTGCCTTTCCAGGGAGCCAGGCAGACCAGCTACCCTCAGCCCCAAAGACTCTGGGCTCTATGCAGAGTATTTTATTTTATATTGTTTTTATTTTATTTTATTTTATTTTATTTTATTTTATTTTATTTTATTTATTTTATTTATTTTATTTTATTTTATTTTATTTTATTTTATTTTATTTTATTTTTAATGTTTAGTTATTTTTGAGAGAGAGAGAGAGAATCCGTGAGCAAGGGAGGGGCAGAGGAAGAGGGGGACAAAGGATCTGAAGCAGGCTCTGTGCTGACAGCAGAGAGCCCAAAGTGGGGCTCGAACTCATGAGAATTGTAAGATCCTGACCTGAGTGAAGTTAGAGGCTTAACTGACTAAGCCACCCAGATGCCCCAGGACTATTTGCATTTTAAAGGTCTCAATGTGTATGCCAATGATTAGTACAAAAGAGTGATATTTTTGATGATAATATTTTTGACATGTGCAGGACAGGTGGCTTTTAAAAGTTGTCCTTTCGATAATCTTTTAGCTCCACTGTTGTAATGTTTATCACATGATAATGAAGTGTCTGTTTATATGTCTCTTTTCCTTTCTGTCACATAAGCTCCTTGAAAGTACACTGTGCTTTATTCCTCCTTATATCACATGCCCTGAGGAGTGAATGTCTGGCACATGGAAATGCAGGATAAATGGTTTGCGCTGTAAATGTACATCCCTGCATATTTTGATAAGGCCTCACCTGCCTTTGCAATAAGCCCATGAATCTTACCTGTTCAAACTCAGGACAGAAGGAAATGTGAACTTGGAATTCAGAAAACCCAAACTGGAATTCTATAGTCTACTTCTTGGCTCACTTTTGGTCAGTTGCTTCACTCTGATTCTCATTTTCTCCATCTGCTAATAAAGAGTCTTGACTAGACATGAGGAAGATGCTTTACAATAAATATTTGTCTAAACGTGATCTAAAATAATTCAACAAAATACTTTATAGCTTAGGTAATTCATTCTTGGGGGTCACAATGGATGCTATTTATTCATCACTCGGCTTTGGTCAATGAGCATCATTGGTAACTCTTGTGGTGTCAGAGATTAAGACACAACCCACTGGCAGAAGTGAAAATGGAAGCAAGGAGTGAGAATTAAGTTTCCATCAGCACTTTGGATATTGCTCTTTTCCCTTCCGGCCACTGTTATTTTATGTGATGGTCTTCCCTGTGCCTCCTACAATTCATTTTCATTAACATTCTTAATGAATGAATCAGGTCATTAGGACCAGTTTGAAAAAAATATTTTATTCTTTTTCTTCAAAGCTCATGTTTTTCTTCATTGTAGTTGAGTATAGACCACCATTTGAAGGATTTTTATTATTGATTAAGCAGCATGGTGTGGTTGAAAGAACAGTGGCCTGGGAGGTAAGAGATCTAGAATCCAGTCCTGATGCTGCCGGTAAATAGCTGTATTGATGTTACTGATGTAAATTACTTCACCTCATTGGGCCTCCATTTTCCCACTTATAATGGACTTGGAAAAGAGTATTTTCTAACTATCATATTTTTTCCCTCTATAGTCCTGTCATAGAGGCAATTTCAAAATATTCATTGAATGAATTAGGGAATTAATGAAACATTTCTGTATATGGGTTCTCTAGCACATGTCAAACAGAGACAAAGGGCCACCTTTTAAAATGTGCTAGTGGGAAAATAGTGCTCTCATGCCCTATTTATGCTTCTGTTAGAACTAATATGACTTTGGTGGCCATCCCACAAAATGCCTTGTTAACCACCAAAATCCCCTTCATTAGCTAGTTAATGCTTCAAGGCCCCATCAAGAGCTACTAGAATCAATCTAAACTACCATGTGTTGCACATAAATTACATGTTGCACTGTAAAGGATAAAATAAAACAGAACAGAACCCCCTTTCCCCCACTGACATTGATAGTCAACATGAAGTGACTTTGGATATGCAACCAGGAAGACTTTTATGACTCACAAGAACAAGGCTTGCAGAATATAAAAGCTCTGGTGTAATTGAATTCAGTAATTTGCTTTGCTTCTGGAAGTGTTAGGTTGGACTTGGTCTTTTATGACATACTTGCTGTTTTTCCCTGATGCACAATCTTTGGAGCCTAAGTAGAACATTTCTGAAAAATAAATAGGAATGATTTTGCAAGGATGTTTTCTTGTGTGTTTCTTTTGCAATAAATGGATTTCATATCTCTTGTACGCAAATAAAATAATGTTTATATACTTCTCTAAATACTCTTTCTCCCTTTTGGCAGGATTTTCTGTTCCAAAAATGTATTAGGGTAAAAGCATAATGGTTAATTTTATTAATGTGGCAGTAATTCCTGAGGTGATTTTGGGGCCTATGTAGCTCTGGGGAGAAGTTTATCACATCTGCTATTCATGAGTACCATGCACACGACAGTAACTTTGGAGCATAAAGACTGTTAGCCATTTTAACTGTCCATTGAAGGGAGTATATATGTATAATAGATGTGGGTTGTATGACTTAATGTATTTTCAAAATGAAAAATTAGAAAACCCAATTAAAATTTGCTGAAATATAAATAAGAAGTCAGGAGGTAGGGAAGTTCTGGAATTAGTTAATTCAGCAGCAAAATGACATTCACTAGGATCTATTTTTTCCATCTTGCTACTCGGTTACATGGGTGGGTTGGCTTCTCCCCTCATGACTGCAGGATGGATGCAGCATCCCCTGATGTCATCACCTAACACCCTCCATCCCCAGTAGAGCTTCTCACATAGCTCATTCATCAGAAGTGGGTCCTAAGCCAATTCCTAAATCAGTCATTGCCTTAACTTAGTCATAATTCACATAATAGCACTAAAAAGGGGTTCAGTCTCCTCTGAGTGGCACAATTCATATCCTTATTCACAATACCTTGACCAAAATTGAGGTTCTGTTAGAACTGAAAAAAGGTCACAGTAGCTCTTGGCAATCAAGATCATCTGTCTCACTGGTCAAATAGCATAACAAAATCCAGAAATGTTTATTTTGGAATTTTTGTATAAGATATTACTGGAAAATTACTTTGTAGTCATGTATTCATTTGAATAGACAGGTAGATGATAGATATTCGTTGCTCAAATGATTTAACTTTTTCTGATTTAGGTCATAATTTTAGAATCCGTTTTCCTCCTTTGTTTGCATGATGCTCATTCAGATGAAAAATGTTTAAAGCACCTGTATCTTTGGTATTGGTGACTTAAGCTTTGAGTTGCATAAGATCGAGAGTAGAGGACAAAGTGTGCTGGATTGGGTAAGGCACTTAAGTTAGAAAGTGTTATTGGGACTTACTGATGAATACTGTATTTATGAATACATGTGGTTCACCTAGGGGGCCTGAGTGGACAGAGAATAATGGAAATAGAAATTGGTATCATTCCATGTTGACCATCCGATGGCCATGAAAGGCCACACTTATCATCTCACTGAGGGGTTTTCAAATTGTACTTCAAAAAATAATACAATTCTGAAGAAATGCTTCAGAGATTCTGCTAACACTGTATTTGAACTTATTTTGAAGCACATCTTAAAATGTTTTTAAAATCGTAATAAATGCCACACAGTAATGTATAACATATCAAATGGTAACATGCTGGAGACCATCAGCTCATGCTGCCGGTTAAATTATTTTGGTGGGCAAACCTATTAATACATGACTTCAGACATAACTGCATATAATTGATTTTCTTGTACTGGCATTAATTGCAAAAGTTGTGAGTTTACACTGGTCTCACTTTTCTTCATTTGGGCTTCCCCTTGTCATGTGTGTAAAATGGTACAGTTTACTACTACAATTTATGTACACCTTGCTTAATCGGATGCCAGGTAAGCCTTGGGCACTCTGTGTCATAGCCCATGCACATACCCATGCATACATCCTGGAACTGTTGTAATTTTGGTGGCTATGTGCTTATTTAAGGTGTTGAGTACTAGTAGTCTTTTGTGTTAATGGTGATGTAGTAGTCTCCTGGGGCTTCTATGACAAAATACCATAGACTGAGTGGCCTCAACACCAGAAACTTATTTTCTCACAGTTTTGGAGGCTGGAAGTCTGATGTCAGGGAACCAGTGTGGTTGGGTTCTGGTGAGGGCTCTTTTCCTGCTTGTACATGGCCGACTCTTGCTGTGTGCTCACATGGTGAGGAGAGAGAAAGAGGAAGAGAGGGAGAAAGAGAGAGTGAGCATGGGAGCAAGAGCTTCTGGTGCCTCTTCTTATAAGGTCACTAATCCCATCATGAGAGCCTCACCCTCGTGACTTCACCTAATCCTAATTGCTTCCCCAAAGCCTTGAAATACCATTGTGTCAGAGGTTAGGCTTCAACATAAGTTTTGCGGTGACACAAACATTCACGCCATAGCAGATGATACGGAATTACACTAGATGATAGACACTGTAATGATTCAATTTTTAGACAGAACATTTCTCAATATTCTTCTGAGAGGCCCCTGGATCAGTATAATTGAAGAATTTTCCAATTATAAGGCAAACTGCTAAAAAAAAAACTATTGCCATTTACAAGCACTTACTTGAATAATTCAGGGTTTTTTTCTGACTCTCTACAACTAAGGTACAATCCAGAAATAAACTAGAGGAATAGGCATAAGGAAAACTGTAGGTATTTACAATTTTCTTGTAAATATGGATCCTGTTTTAATTTACTTATTCTGTAAAGAGCCATCATAAGTATGTATACACAAAATTAATTTATATTAATCAAACACCACTTTAATAATTTTATTTCCTGGATCTCTACTTATATTTTCCTTTGAATAAACACTATATGAGTGTGTGTGTGTGTGTGTGTATACACATATATACATATACATATGTATACATACATATATATATACACAAGCACACATATATAGTGATTTTATATATATAGTGATTATATATATAGTGATTGTATATTTATATTTATATATATACTTACACTTACACTTATATTTATATATAGTGATTTAACCAAGTGTGTTTTAGGAACAAAATCATGGGTAATGATGGATATAATAGACCCTATCAGAAACTAAATTGTAACATATGATTATTTTGTTCCTTAATCATAAAATGCATGATGCATAATGTCTTGGTTTTAAGACTTGAGGGCATTTTACTGATAATCTGACCCACTACTTTGTAGGAAACTATTTAATAATAATTATAGTTATCTTATAAGACCTAGGTAATCCTATGGGATACATAAACTTAGATACTCCAGGTTTGACAGTAAAGACAGGAAGTACAAACATCCTTCAGGCTAGATACTTAAGAGTCTAGAGGAAACCATGCTGCCCCACTGCCTTTGTATGTGTGTATATATATACATATATATACACACACCTACTTATATATAACTTACTAATACATGCTAACATATATGTCATGTATATATAACACATTATTTTTAACATTATTGTGTGTGTGTGTGTGTGTATATATATATATATATATATATATATATATATATAATGTGTCTTCTAGTGTGTATGTATACGTGTGTGTGTGTGTGTGTGTGTGTGTGTGTGTGTGTATTTAGTTTGTGTCCTCCTATAGGAAAGGAAGCAGGGTTTGAGCAGAGGAAAACATTTGAAGAAGGTATTGGATTTGTTGCTTGTGGAATGGGACCTTTAAAAAAATAATTAAAAGTGTGTTTTTTAAAAAGGACATTGGGAGAGACTAAGCTGAGCAATTTCATGAAAATCAATAAGTCATTGTTTATAATGTTTAAAATTTTGTGTTTTAGAGAAATTTCAATCAAGTGAAGGTAACCTATATTTTGATACATTCTTGATGCTATCTGAAAATTAGTGATTTGAAATGTATCAGGTGGAAATTCAAGATGTAAAAGGCATAGAAACTGCCCACCCATCACTTTTATCCGAAACACTGGAGCATTTTCACTTTTGTCACTAAGGTCAAATCATTGTGCCATTCACCTCACCACCCTCTCTCCACCTAAAGGCATCTCAGCAAACTTTCCTTTGCTTTTATTTCCAGTAGAATCACTGGTTCTAGAAAGATTTTCTTCAAAATACCTGAAAACAAATCAAGAGAGACATCATATCTAACCATAGTGATTAGGACTTGTCAAACATCTAGGGTGACAAGATTAGGGAGTGTTTGCTTTTTTCTGGTCAGGCTGGGTTTTGTTTTTTGTTTGTTTTTTTTCCTCCTTTTTTTTTAAAGGAGTAAAACAGCTGTTGAAGATGGAGGTATTCTACAAGCATGACTCAGGCACATTATTGTGTGAAGACAGCAAGCAAATCATACCCTATTTTTACCACCGTATCATGTTTGCTAAGAAGACATGCAATGTATACCTGATATTTATAAGGTTTAGAATCAGTTTTGTGAACTGTATTGTGCTTGATGATTTTAGGAGAGAATTACCCCAAAGGTTCAAAGTGTGGTTTGGACAAATATGAGTACTTTTGTCAATTTGTGGCATTTTGCCATATTGCTATAGCAGTAATTTTATCTTAGTCTATTTTTTGATAGCCATTTCAATTCAATAATTTTATGGATGTCTATATTTTTGTGAGCCATTGATATTTCTTACTCTCCTCACATATAAATACTTTTTTTTTTGAGAAAGAGAGGGAGAGAACGGAACTAAATGGTCTATGTTTAAATGTGAGTATGTTTTGATTTTTCTTCTCAGATTTAAAGAAAACATGTAATATCTTTATATCTTACTCAGTCACTGTTCCAAATTTGGAATTTTGTCATTTTCAAAACCTTTTTTTCCCCAGAAAGCAGCCTTATTTGTGCCCTCTAGTGGTGGATACACAAATTTATGCAAGAAGTTAGAGAAAGCTTTTTTTTTCTTCCTTTCGGTGCATAATGATTCAGCACCCAAACAGCTAAATAATAATGTTAACCCATACACATACTTAGAGAAAAATCTTATGTGACTGAGCTTGATATGTTTTTAAAATGTATCAAAAGTACATATTTATAAAATAAACCCACCACTCGTCTGGCCAGAGGAAGTTCTTAGATCACAAAAGTCTATTTCCTTATGATTTTTATGATCCATTTGTCCAGCAAAATGCTGTGATTCTTTGAAAAAAAAAAGCAAGCACATTTTTCACAAATGCATTTTCTTGTTTTAAAATCCACTTTATGAAAACTCTTTAAATTGATGCATTAGGCCATAAATTGTTTCTTATTTTTGTATTGATGAGTACCCTTAAAGAACTAGATGAAAAAAGAAACGGTCTTGTTTAACATAGCAAGAATTGACTCTGATAGAAAATACCCAGATAGCAGTAGATCCTGGCCTCATGGCTCTCGTAGACTTCTACTGGATTAATGCCCAGTTCTTTTTTCTCTTCCTGAAATTCCACTGCCTTCATTGGAGATGTCCATTTTCTTACATGGCCAAAGCTGATTGGTGCATAAATGGGCTTTTTATCTAAACCAAGCCAAACCAACTGGAATCCTCCCCTGGAGTTTCTGAAAGTAGAACTGATTAAGGGAGCAAGAGACTTGGATTTATTGCTAGAAATTAGCTGCCTTTGAAGTGTGCCTGCCACTGTATTCAGGAACTAATGTCTGGCATCCTTCTCTTGTGTCCTTCCACTGGAAGGCTGCCTCAGTTAATGAGCTGCTGGAGGCATTGATGTACCCAGAATTGGTGACCATTCCCACCGTTGCTGCTCTAGCCGTGGGTGGCAGGCATCCACCTTAACATGGTTTTCCATGTAAATATCTAGGCTCTTTTCCTGAATTCCCACATTGAAACCAACAATGAGAAATTATGGAAGAGTCTCTTGATAATAGGGACAGAAGGATCACCAAAGGAATAATGCACAGCTTTTGTCTTGCCATGCCTCCATTCTCAACTTGGGACTTATTCCACATGGTAGTCCACTTTCTACCATAAGAGGTTCCCAGTACTTTGGTGTCCAGCCAGGCTGAAGTCTAGGTCTGGTACTTTTCTCCCTTGTCACCCTAGCCTAAGGCCCACCTCCTGTGCTACCCCATCTTATCCCAGGACTCACACTTTTCATTGATGGACAATGAGACCATCCATTCCTTTCAGACAGTCTCACTCCACCTGATGGATGGGACCTGACCTCTGGCTTTACTAAGACAAAAAACAATAGTACAACATCTGTACAATTGTCAAAGTTTGGTTATCAGATCTGTAGGGTACTGATGTATGATGACTATACAATTTATCCCCCAAATCAAGACGTTTGAGAGTGAAATGAGGGATATTACTAGCTATGCCAGGACAGCAAACAAAAACTGGAATGTATGCATCAGCCTACAGATTTGGGGTGCCAGTCCAGAAAACTGGGTTGCACCAAGCCTAAAGCAGTTCCTTCCGAAGAACTCCTCATCCAGTGTTAAAAAATACTGGAGTCCAGTCTTATCCAGGACACATCAAACATATGAACAAATATTTTGGCTGCATATTATTTTATTATGATGGAATAATCCAAAGTCTAATTGCAGCCTCCAGATTTTCTTGCTCAAATAATTTTATTTATGCAGACTATATTTTCAGAGGATAAAGTTTAGTTAATTTGTGAAGATAGTAAGCATTACTTGGTTGTAAAATTTGGCTTTTAACCTTTGTCAATTATTTTGATTTGGTTGTTAAGAGAAATAGATGTCTGAGATGAGTTGCCTTCAACACAAATACATGGCAACCACTGGAAAAACAATTAAAAATTAAGTTTATTAAAAAGTGGCAGGCAGAGAGCAGATACTGAAGGAATGATTGTATGGCTGTATAAACCACACAGTGAAGCAAGGGCACCATATTAGCATCCAAAACCTAGCAGAGTTTAGAAGTGACCTCATTGCTGTTTCTAAAATATAATGGGGAGAGTGGCCTAGTTTCAGATTCTTCTCATTGTCACAAATTTTATAAATATTGTCTGCATAGGTATAGTACTTCCTCTTATCTGTGGTTTCACTTTTCATGGTCTGGAATCAGATGATCCTCCTTCTGACCTATCAGAAAGTCAATAGTAAGCTAACGCTATGTCACAATGTCTACATTATTCACTTTACTTCATCTCCTCACATAGGCATTTGATCATCTCACCTCATCACAAGACGATGGAGAGTACAGTGCAATAAGGTATTTCGAGGGTGGGAGATCACATTCACATAACTTTTATTATGGTATATTGTTATAATTGCCCTATTTTATTAGTTATTAATCTCTTTAAAAGAAAGTTTAGCAGAGGTGTGTGTGTATAGGAACAAAGAGCATATGTAGGGTGCAGTACTGGTTGCAGTTTTGGGCATCCCCTGGGGGTCTTGGAACATATCCCCATTGGTGAGGGAGTGGGGGGAGGGGACCACTGGAATCTAATGTCCATGCATTTATCCTTGCCTTGATAAAGACTCCACAGCCGCCGGTCTATTTGCCAAGTATGGGAGACAAGAAGAGAATGTCATTGGATCATTACTTTATTTTTATCTAGAATAAATCAAATATATATGAGCTAGTTAAGATAACAATCATGGAGAAAACTAAGTTACTTTTTGGGTATTTTTTATGTATGGGGGGGTCGCTCACTGGACACAGTAAATTTTCATATTAAGATCAGTCATCCTTCTTGGGATTATTTCATGTGTTCAAGCCTGTGAACTCACTTTATGAATCTCAGCTTATTTTCTTAGAATTTATTTATTTGATCTGTGGGCTGCCTTAGAGTTAGACTTGCTGACTATATTGATCCTGGGAGAACTAATTCTTCCCGCGGGACCACTCTGGTTGCTATAGTGCTTTTAGCAATTAAAGCTTTTTGAATAAGGGTAGGGGGTCTGTTTTCAAAGCAATGCTGTGGGTGTATTGGAACCGATTATTTTTGTGAATTTTTGTCATTGTGATTAATATGTAATAGTCACGAGCTCAAACTTGTAATGAGACTACCTGAATTCAGCCTTCAGTCCTGCCACATAATGGCCGCGGACATGCTACTTGAACTTTCTGTTTCTCAGTTTCCTCATCTATAAAATAGACATCATGATAGTGATGGTAATACCTACTTCATAGGATTGCTGTGAGGATTGCATGTTATGAAAGACATATAATGGTTAATGCAATGTTTCAAGTCTAATCAATACATGATAAATATCAGTTACCAGTGTTTGCATTCCAGATGAGTAATATTTGTTGTTAAGATGTAAAATGATATGAGATGGAGTGTTGAATTAAAAAAAAAAAGACTATCATTGACTAAAGAGTTCTCGGTTAAGATCTATTTCACTTTTGGAGATCCTATTTTTTGGGAGGAACACAGCTCTGCAATGCAAATGCATTGAGACATGTGAAATAAGAGAAAAGAATTATAGCTAGTCTTATTTAAAATTCCACTGAAATTGAGCTTCAAATCCCACATGTAGAAAAGTACTGTTTACAGGCAGTTTTCCAAATATCCTAGACTCCATTATAAAGCTGCCATCCAAAGTCCTAGTATCTTACTCATTTTTATTTCTCTTTATGCTACTTGTAATAAAAACAGCCAGTTAAAGGGGTTTTTTTTTTTCAACTTTTTTTTTTTTTTTTTTTTTTTATTTATTTTTGGACAGAGAGAGACAGAGCATGAACGGGGGAGGGGCAGAGAGAGAGGGAGACACAGAATCGGAAACAGGCTCCAGGCTCCGAGCCATCAGCCCAGAGCCTGACACGGGGCTCGAACTCACGGACCGCGAGATCGTGACCTGGCTGAAGTCGGACGCTTAACCGACTGCGCCACCCAGGCGCCCCTAAAGGGGTTTTTTAAGAGGATTCAGAATATAGCTCAGATAAAGTGTTCTTGTAATCACTTTCCTTCAAATGTGATCTGTGTCCGTGTGACATATAGAAACTAAATGTTGTTGAGCTTTTTCGTGGTGCAAGTGGACTTAGGTTTAAATGAGTGACTTAATACCAGATCTCACTTGGGTCAGATGGGAATGAGGACTCTAAGAGGAGACAACTATCGTTTTGTTGTTGTTGTTCTTAGCATATGTGCAGTTTCTAGGAATTTTCTTCTGTGATTTGTTAGTTCAGAGAAACTGGCCTAAGGATACATTGAAGAGGTTTGAGTTTAAGGATTTAGATATGGCCAGGAAACATTTGTACCAACAGAGACATTTGTTTTACTTATGTTAAAAAATACTTTTTTAAAAAGTTTATTTATTCTGAGAGAAAGAGAGAGGCATGGGAAGGGCAGAGAGAGAGAGAGAGGGAGAGAGAGAATTCCAAGCAGGCTCCGCTCTGTTAGGGCTCGATCAATGCAGGGCTCAATCTCACAAACTGTGAGATCATGACTGGAACCAAAATCAAGAGTCGGACACTTAACTGACTGGGCCACTCAGGTGCCTCTAATGTTAAAAATCCTTAATTGAAGCAACTTCGTAAAGGCTAACCACAAATTGTTGATTTTGAGTTACTCCATTTCAGATGCCATTTCAATCATTATTAAGGAACATTCATGACTTTATATTGTTGAGTTTCAGCATGGTGCTCCAAACAGCCACCACCAATTAGCCCACTTGTCCCTGGAGAAGAGACCTCTTTGCCAGCTTATACTGTTAGTGGGTTCTCACAATTTCTACTCTAAAGTGATTAAGATTATTAACTATGCTGTGTGCAAAGGCATAAGTCGTAAACAGGTTAAATAATATCTGATGCCCATAATGACTTTAATCACTGAGTACTATGGAGCATAGATGTGTGCCTTATGGAGATGCCAGTCATAAGTACTGTTTTCCACCCACTAGACTTGATTTTCTTGAAGTGGCAGATGTATGCCTGTGCCATTGAGCACATTCAGGAAATGCTTACAGATCTGGTCAGATGATGCTGGTTGGGGATCTTCTTTCCTAAGCACTGGAAAGACTAAGGAGGCATGCAAGACAAGACTGAAACAATCCAGAGCTTGACTTAACACCCTTCCTGTATACAGCCTCCTCTCTGCATGGCCCTCTCTGGAATGCATCAGATTTGCATTTTTCTGATGAGATTTTAATCTTCCCCAGGCAGGGCTGTATCTTATTTGTGTTTGATACACAATGTCTAGCCCAGTGCCTTGTTCAAGAGCACAGACAATGGAGTGTTTTAATGTAATCAACACTGCATTGGGAGAAAAAAGTTGACAAAAGAAACTGAAATTTATTGTTCGTGGCTTTTGTTTTTTGAAGCTTCAGACATTTGCTCAATTTGTGCTTTTTTTCAGAAAGAAATCAAGGGAAGTGAAGTGTGTCCAATTTCTCATACTAGTTAAGAAACATGTACACAGCCTATTCCCCACGCACATGATGTGGATATAACCCCCACATGCAGAAATCAGGGAGTTCCAAACAAGGCAGCCCCTGGTCAACACTGCTGTGTGACAAACAGAACTAAAAATGTACTTTCAGTGAAACCAAGTCAAACTTTTAACTAGTTAACCCTGCCTCCTGTTTACATCAGTTGTCAGTTAACTCCTCAAAAAATGTCAGGACCGTTGTCATGAGATTTGCAAATCAGTGAATCATGATTGGTAGATTAGAATGAATTTTCCTTGGGAAATGCTGCCTTCTCAATTTCCATTTCTTGTGTTTCTTTTAATTTATATATTATTCTATAGAGAAGTCTTCTAACATATACATAGTCTTCTATAGTAAATGTAGGCATATAGATATATAGTGGTATATATATATATATATTTTAGGAGTATAATATATAATAATATATATAAATAATATATATATATTAATGTAATCAACACTGCATTGGGAGAAAAATATATATAATATATATAAATATTATAGAGAACTGAGATATCTATATCTATCTATCTATCTATCTATCTATATATATATATAAATATTACAGAGAACTGATTTGGCCTGGCCTAAATTATAGTCCATTTTGATAAGACTTTTGTAAGTCCGTGATTCTTTTTTATTAAAGTATAAGCAAACCTTCCTATGCCCCTTTTCTCTGCACACTTGTTTAATTAAGAGAAGCAATTCCATACTGGTCATGTTACTCTAAATTTTGCATAATAACTATGAACAAGGAGCTATTTGTAACAGTTTGTTGGGTTAAAAGCAGTGCAGACATAGAATTGCAGTTAAAAATAATTATTTTAAAATAACACTTCCATTAAAATATTATAGCGCTATACTTGTGGGAGACTATTGATGAAACTTAAATGTGTTGAGGGTAGGAAATAATGGTCAGGAATTCATTTCAATGTAATTGTAGGAGATAGAAGAGAAAGGCCTTCTGTTCTGATGGTTTTGATAGCAGATGCTTCAAAGCTCCCTGCTGGCTATGTTTTCAGAAGTTAATGCAGCTGCTCAAATGGAAATATATTTAGGTCAACAAAACACCTGAAAGCCTTTTTTTAACAGTTCTACAAAATGTTTCATTGGTCACTTTTAGATTTATATGAAGGGTAAATAATGGTACCTTTGGCCAAAAATAAACCCTCTAAAAGACAGAAAACCGCTTGTAACTTTTAAATAAAGAATTTCTGGAGTCTGTGTATCTGCACCTGTCTGTGTCTCACCTACTTTTTTAGTTCTGACCTCAGATTTAGTTAATCATGCCCGAGCTTGATAGCTGTATATTAAAAATTGTCTTTGCAAGGTCACTCATCTATCTTATTTATCTGATCCAGCACCATCTATCTGCTTATTATTTTCTCCTAATGCACACATTCATTGTCTTTAAATATAAAATATACCAATATGTAATGTTTTGGTGTGTATATGTTTTTTTTCTGATTTTTTAAAAACTATTTATTTAAATTTAAGTTAGTTAACATACAGTGTAGCATTGGTTTCAAGAGTAGAACCCAGTGATCCATCACTTACATACAACACCCAGTGCTCATCACAAGTGCCCTCCTTAATGCCACTCACCCATCTAACCCATCCCCCCACCTACCTCCCCTCCAGCAACCCTCGGTTTGTTCTCTGTATTTAAGAGTCTCTTATGGTTTGCCTCCCTCTCTGTTTTTATCTTATGTTTCCTTCCCTTCACCTATGTTCGTTTTGTTTCTTCAATTCTACATATAAGTGAAATCATGTGATATTTGTCTTTCTCTGACTTATTTTGCCTAGCATAAGTGTGTATATGTTTTAAATTTAAAGGAGTAATGTTACTGTAGCAGGATTCTCGCACAGAGAGACAGGACACTGAAGCTCTTCTATCCAGGAAGCAGCTCTATTCATGCCCACATGGGCTCAGCAGGCTATGACCCCAAAAGGCTGAGCCCCGAGTGCAGCGGGGTGTAGCCCTTTATGCAATTTCTACTTCTTTGTCTCCCACATATGTGACACATACAGTCTGATTGGACACGGTCCGAGTTACAGAGTTGTGTCACAGCTATATATACGTGTATAGGAGTTGATTGGGCCACGTTGCTCATTGCCTTCCTTTGTTCTGAGAAGGCCTCCACCATATTCATTAGGGAGGGGTTCTACCACATTATGCTGTAAGGTTTTGCCACCCCCTCTGCCGCAACGTTATGTGTTTACTATCTTGCCATATTGCTTCCTATGCTACATACTATTATAAAGTATGTTTTCAGTACAGCCTACTGTTCAGCCCCCTCACGATGGACCTCAGGGCCACCTGAATCTCCCCATTCCCACTTTAAAGTCCACGGCAAATATTTTCATCTGTGTCCCTGATGACATTTGTGGGGTCTCTGGAATACACACCCAGGAGCAAGATTGACGTACTTTAAAGCAAACAAATTCTTAATTTCATACATCCTGCCAATTTGGTTGCCCAAATGGCTGTGCAACTTTATATCCACACAGGCATCAGCGTTCTAGACTCTTCCTTCATATCTATAGTTGATACTATCAACTTTCCTAACTTCTATTATTTTGATGAATCTAATGTGTCATTATTTTTCACTGTTGTAATTTGTGGTTCTGTGACTACTAATGAGTTAGAACATTTAGTTCTGTCTTAAGTACTGGGAGAAATATAAAACAAGATGTGGGATGTAATGTAATTAAACCTAGGACATGCTTGAAGATCAGCGAAAATACATAGAAACAAATTAGGAATCTCGATGTCTTTAACTACTTTGGGTTTCAGAATATGAGATTAATCTGTGTTGTATTATTTGATTAAAGTAATTGGAGTCTGGATGTTGCAATGGTTTTGAGAAAAGGAACCAATTACAGGCCAGATAACATGAGCGAGATCAAGGAGGTGAGGATGAGGTGAGTGTGTGTGGAAAGGTGAGCGGACAGACCAGGGAGAGAAAAGGACTAGGGTAGAAGGCAGCAGGAGAGAACCTGAAGCAGGAAGGAAGAAGCCATGTGATTGAGGGAACTGAAAGCTTTGTTTTCAACTATGTTTGTTAAACGGTGGAAGCTATCGTGGTTTCTTCACGTGAGGGCATTGATTTAATAAAAATTAGCTTTTCCTCCGCGGTTTGAAAAGACAAGGCGGGATGTTTTACAAGTGGCAAGGACACCAGAAACATATACCAATTTGTCAACTGCTCACTTGCAGAGAGGACTTAGCCTTCTTGGCCGAAACATAAGAGGGCAAAGGAAGGAATGCATGTCTAAATGAGGCCATCAGAAACGCATCAGTTAGAGATTTTTGCTTTTAATTTAAATTATTTCTAAATTGCTCTTTTTGAATGTGTTGACTCTCCACAATGCAAGAATGCACCTAGTATTGTTAAGCATGTATTCGTTTTGTGTAAATTCTATCTAAGCAAGCAGGAAGCAGGGGCGAACATGTTTCATTGTTCTGGGACAACATTGACCTTTTCCACAACCTTTCCGAGTAAAGTCCCTAAGCATTTGCTCTGTAATTAATAGTTTGCAGGTATAGTGGATTTCATCCTTGAGGCTAACCAGAGCGTGACCTTCCCTTAAGAAGTTTAGGAGCATATCATGCACTCAGCTTTTTGTGTGCTTTAACAGTTTAGATCAAGACAGGTGGATGGGATGTTTGCAAGTGTCATTTAAGGGCATTTGATTTTCCCCTGTATTCACTTCCAATTTCCTTTATACTGGTAGTACATAGAGTAATGTTTCCAAATATGTCCTCATCCTAATTTCCCCAAACCTATAACTATGTAATACTACATGGCAAAAGGGGGATTAAATATGCAGATAGAATTAAAGTTGCTAACCTGCTGACGTTAAAATAGGGAAATTATTCTGGGTTATCTAGGTGGGCCTGAAGTAATCACAAGTGTCCTGAAAGTGGGAGACAGAGGCAGAGGAGGAGGTCAGAGTGATGTGATGTATACACAAGCTCATCATTTCTGATTAAGATAGAGGAGGGGCTAAAAGCCAAAGAATTCAGGCAGCTTCTAGAAGCTTGAAAAGCCAAGGACACCCATTCTTTTCTAGAGCACCAAAATGAACACAGCTCTACTGATACCCTGACAATATTCAATGAGACCTATTTTGTATTTCTTCCCTCCAGAACTATAAGGTAATAAATTTGTGTGGTTTCAAGCTGCTGTGTTTGTGGTAATTTGGTACAGGAGGAACAGAAAACTAATATAATACTTTATTGCTTTTGGGGAGGTCAAAGAAATCATGTGTTATAACCCAATAGAATAGATCTGAAATGGGAAACTTCAGTTTGTCAGTTTGTCCTTTAATCCTTTGTTAGTAAGAACTCATAGTAAGAGTAATGTGTTACTATACTCATTGTGCTGTTGTCTTCCCAAAAAGAATGGTTAGCATGTATATATTATAAGGAATTGGGGAATGGAAATATTCATGTAATATGCAATTCTTGATTGGTAACAAATAGAAATCTATTCTACTTGTGATGGGATTCCTCCATGTTTTGGTAAAATTAGAAGAATTTGCACCTGGTCAATAGTTTCCCAACTCTGTGGAGTTCTTCTAAGTAGATACAAAACTATATCACAATGACATTATTAATGAACCTCAGTATTCAGAAATTGGTTCAATACAGATTGAAAAGATTCCTTAAAGGAGAGTTGTAATTTTCAAATTGTAAGAGAACTCAGCATTAATAAAAGCCTGCCTATGGCCGGGGAGAATGCCATTAATATCTCCTACCCTAAGCCACTTCTCTTTAGAAATAAGCACCTATTGACCATGCATTGACCCCCCACACATTGACCAGTGATCCTGAGAATGAGATTCAAATTTCTGTTTTTGCCTTCAGCTCTGTGACATGGAGGTGTTAACAAATGTTTATGGGAGGGTGAGAATGGGCTTTTACCAAATCAACAGTCACATTAGAGTGAGCCATGTGGCCCATCTTTGTTAATAAATCTAGTAAGTTTGATTTACTAGAACTAATTCAAACTTCCTTTCTGTGGAACTTATGTTCAGAGTCAAATGGGGATTATAGAATTCCTGCTTAGTTTTCTGTTAATAGCAAGCTCTGGGGACTAAGGGGCCTTCTGCCTCCTACTTGGCCAACCTTCTTGTCAGACATGGTCATATTTGGCCAGCTTCTCACAGAAGCCAGAGTTCAGGAAAGACTGATTTTTCTCTGTAAGGTAGTAAGGGATAATAGTAATAGTAATAATAATAATAATAATAATAATAATAATAGTAATAATAGCTTACAACTATTGAGCTCCTAGTATAGGCTACTCTTCCAAGGATCTCCCTCTTTATTTTTAATGTTTGTTTGTTTGTTTGTTTATTTATTTATTTATTTAATTTATGGGATATAGAGAGAGAAAGAGCACGAGCAGGGGAGGGACAGAGAGAGAGAGACAAAGACAGAGACAGAGAATCCCAAGTTGGCTCTGTGTTGTCAGCACAGAGCCCAATGCTGGGCTCAAACTCATGAACCGTGAGATCATGACCTGAGCTGAAGTCAGACACTAAACAGAGTGGGCCACCGAGGCATCCCCCCAAAGATCTCCCTCTTAACAACTAGATGAGTTAAACAATCCTATAATTATCCTTTTTACAGATGAGGAAACCAAGGCGCAGAGAAATCAAGCAACTTGTCTAGTTTCACTTGCTAGTAAGCAATGGAGCCAGGATTTGATATTGGGCGGTGTGAAGTAACAACCACACTATTGATCACTACATGGCCTCTCTAGGACAGCTAAGGTGGGCAGTGTTCCCAAAACGGTCCTTCTGTCTTGGTGAGGGAAGCAAGTTCATTGCAAGAGGGGGATAGAGGAATAAAGCACTAGAATAGCTAACAGCTTAGCCATGCTTGTTTGTTCTGTCACTCACAGCGAGAGACACATGACAGGTGAAAACAGAGACCATTTAATATAACAGGACAGGAAAATAGTTATTACTATTTACCTGTAGCTCTGTTAACAATCTTATTGTAAACCTCATTCATTTGTTTCTTTAGTCTGTCCTTCATGCAAGTCATTGGCACTGCTCAGTGATGTGGAAATTTCTCCCGTTTTGCCTTGCCCAGAAGGAATCTAGGATCAACCAACATTCCACGAATTTGACAATTGTAACAAAAAGAGTAGAACTTTAAGAAATCAAGTGATTTTTATTAATAAAGCCATAAGCATTGGTGGTTCTGATTCATGGTTTCTTGTTCTGAACGTAAAGATTTATACTCATGATGCTTGATCTGATTTTCTTTATGATGGAGAGGTATTACAGAATAAGAGTTAACATAATGGACTTCGAATTTAAGCAAACCAGGAGTCAAAGTCTTGCTTTACAGGTTAGTAGCTGTGTGACCTTGGGCAAGTTCTTTGACTTTTCTGAGACTTAGTTTACACATTACCTGAAAGGTAAAAATTGATGATACATCGCTCATAGGTTTGTTGTGAAGTTAAAATGAGAAAATAGGTGTGAAAAACTTGGTCTAATGCTTAGTACAAAGACATTGCTCAATAAATAGGTATTTGTTATTTTATTAAATTTGGTCCTTATTTTCTCCTGATGAGATACACAGAGCTTCATTTAAAAGAGAATATAAATTTATAGATATAAAAGGATGATAATGTTATACATTTGAGGAGTTTGGGGCAGGTAGCCAGGTGCAATGAAAAGCACTGGACAGGTCATCCATCGGTGAGTCATAGTGTAGACCCTGCAGTACTCAGCTTGTGACCTTGAGCAGGTTGTTCTAGTCACTGGGACTCTGAGTCTACCCACACGATATCAACGGTCAGATCTTCTTTAGGGGTTTCATAGAGAAGGAGATTTCATTCCATCTTCAGCACCATGTAAACAAATGGCTTCATTTGTTAACCCCGTTCCCTCTTTGGTAAAATGGGCTTAATCCTAATAACTATGGTAAAATGGGGTTATTCCTAATAACTATAATACAGAGTTGTTGAAAAAATTAGATGCAATGCTGGCATAGAGGAGGTGCTCTATAAAAGTTTGGCATTTTTAGTAACATGATTCGTGTTGCTACTACTATTATTAAATTTGTTGTCACATAAAATTGGAATATGGTTGTGACTATGCTTGATACCAGTTTGACAGTTCCTCAAGAAATTAGGTATAGAATTACCATACGATCTGCAATTCCACTCTGAGGCGTATACCCAAAGACTTGAGCAGATACTGGTATGCCAGAGTTCACTGCAGAATTGTTCACAACAGCCAAAAGATGGAAACAAGTGTCCACCAGCAGATGAGTGGACAAAGAAAATGTGTTATGTATGTACAATGGAATTTTATCCAAGTTGTAAAAAAGTGAGGTAAAGTAAAAATATATGAAGTAAAAATACACAGGCTACAACATGCATATACCTTAGCCAGACACAAAAGGGCGAATATTTTGTGATTCCATACATAGATGAGGTCACTAGCATAGGAGAGTCATAGAGACCTCAAGCAGATGAGAGGTTAGTTACCAGGGCCAGACAGGAGAGAGGGATTGGGAGTTTAATGGGTACAGAGTTTATATTTGAGATGATGAAAACATTTTGAAAATAGATAGTGGTGATGATTGCATAGGATTTAGATGTAATTAATACCACTGAATTGTACACTTAAAAATGGTTTAAGTGGTGACTTTTATATTCTATGTATCTTACTACAATAAAAATAAGAGTGATAATATATTAAAAATGGATTATATTAAGATATATGAATATTCTAAGACATTTATCTTTGATTTAAATGAAATCATGACAATATATCATGAAATATACAGTATGTGAATTATAAAGGTATATAACACAAGTTATTCCTATACCACTACCTAGCATGTACCAGAACTTTCAATACCTATTTTATTTAAATTGATACGAATATAAAATATATTAATCCAGCTGCTTGTTTATTCTATTTTAATCTCTGAAAAATATTAGTGCATGAAGGGCACAGAAACTACACTTAACATGGTAGGACAGAGACTTCAACTGTATGTTTGACCTAACAGGCTCAGTGTTGGTGGTTTTATTTTCAATCCCATCAACGGAAAGGAAGAATTGTTACCATTTCATTTTTTCGGTTTAAAAAAAACCTATTTATTTTATTTATTGAAAACTTCAAATATACAGAAAACTATAGAAAGTAGAATAATAAACACCAACCATCTAACACTCAGAAGCAGCAGATTCTTGGGGGTATAGCCCAGGGGTAGAGCATTTGACTGAAGAAATGACAGATTTTCATCCCATGGATGCACATGACTGGGGTGGGGGTGCTGTGGACAATATAGTTTGTGTCTAAATAATAATCCAGACCAGAAGTGGGGGCTCTACTTCACTGTCTGATTTGCCAGCTGGTCCTATGAGGTAGGTATTAGTTTCCTCCATTTTACAGAAAATGCAATTTGGAGAGGTTGAGTAATGAGCCATTAATCACTCACCATGGTGATGGAAGAGCTGTGTTTTTGATCACAAAACCCATCTCTTTTGCATCCCCCTGAAATGACTGCTGGTTGATACGAATCAGGATATGGGACTGTGATCCTGATTAATAATGAAAGTGGTATTGGATTGAAATGCAATAATTTTAATTAACTTATTTATACGTATTAAGCTCTTACTATTAGCACAACTTCGTGCTGGGTGAAAGGACACAGGGAGGCAACATTTCTCTCTGTGTTTCTAGGGAGCTCCTTCTGGGAGGAGATGGTCAGGTAAATAGCAGTAGGGATAGAGTCAGGGGACTATGAGGGCACAGGTCTCCAGGTTACAGTGGTGGTGGTGGTGGTGGGGAATCAGAGCAGCCTTCCCAGAGGAATGATGTCTAAATACAGAGCTTGAGGTTGATACTGAATTAGCAAAGCAAAGCAAAGCAAAGCAGGACACACATGGAGAGAGGGGGGCCATGAAGAAAGGGGAAGTGCTTAAGGCAGAGGCAACATCATGAAAAAAAAGCCTGCATTCCAAGGACCCAAGCTTGTTTAGTAAGGCTGGAGCATGACAGGCAAGGCTAGAGGGTAGAAGGAGAAAAACGTGGGGGGTGAACAAAGGTCATATATTAAAAGGCCCAGGGTGTCTTGCTAAGGAGTTTGGAATTTATCTTGAACAGAGCAAAGAATGAGGAATCAGTGACAAGCATTAAGCCACAGTGACATGATCAGAGTGGGTGCAGATCATAAAATCTGTTTCTGGATACTTTTTTGGAGAAAGAACAGAGTGAGACAGAGAGGCAGCAGTGAGGACTTTTGGGTGAGAGATGATTGTCACTCAAACACAGTGCCCAGACATTGTAAGAGAGAAGTGGATATGATCTAAAGATGTGAAGCAAGTGCATGAGACAGATGTCAGAATGAGGGAGAAGAAAATGTCAAGACCTCTCTGGCGTGGGTCACCATCTGAATGGTGGTGCTAACAATCCAGGTGGGAATTGAGGGAGAAGAGCAAGTTTGGGTGAGAAACCAACAGCCTAATCCCCATGCAAGCTTTCCCCAAGAGCTGAGAACAGTAATGAAATCTCATAACTTCTAAGCTCTTGATAATAAGGTAAAACTTTTATATTAACCCATTTCATAGCCACATCAACAGTTGCCCAAAGGAAAGTTAGACAATAAATAGCTGTTGAAATACTTTTGGGTGTATTATACCATGTTATATTTTGCAAAATCTATTCTAAAAAGAAATAATTCCAATCCATTGCAATCTATAATAAAAACTAAGAGCAAACAAGCAAATAGTTTTTCTTTTTTTTTAATTTTTCTTAAATGTTTATTTTTGAGAGAAGGAGAGAGAGACACACACAGGCAGGAGAGGGGTAGAGAGAGAGGGAGACACAGAATCCGAAGCAGGCTCTAGACTCTGAGCTGTCAACACAGGCCCTGACAGAGGGCTCGAACCCATGAACCATGAGATCATGACCTGCGCTGAAGTCGGACACTTAACCGACTGAGCCACCCAGGCGCCCCACAAATAGTTTTTCAAGTGTTTATTGCTTTATTGGTCAAAACAGCCAACTGCAAAATGGCTTTCTCGTCTTGCCATCTTCCTGAGGGAAGATCTCCCAAGCTAGAGTGGCTAGTATCCAATGGCTGGTCAGGATGCACTTGCATCAACAGTTACCATGAACCAACATCTTCCTAATTCATGGACTGGTCTTAGTATATCAGCAAGTGTTTTGTTTATTAGTCTTTGTGAAGTAACGCTATGATTCTACGTGATGCCCAACAGAATATCAACACTGGCTATCTATAGGTTAAGGCACTATAAGTGACTTTTTAATACTTTTATATATTTTCTATCAGTTTTACTATGAGTATGTTTTGTTTTATAATATAAACACATACATAGTAAGAAAAGTTGATAAAACTTTCCAATTTGGCAACAACAAAGAATTCTAATTGACTAATGAATTGGAGAACTAGCTTGACAAACTTAGGAAAAAAAAGTTATCGATGAGATGCAATAATATGGGGCAAATTTGATCAAGTTTACATATTAAACAGTAATATCTGAAGGTTTTATTTAGTAAAAGAAGTAGGCAGTGTTTTATAACTCCAATAAAGAGATAAACTAAAAACAATAACAACATCTATGGAACTATATGGTTATTACATTTTACATTGAATTATTGGAATTTCATATGGTTTGCTGACCTTCAGAAACAATGTGGAGAAATTGAGACATGTTCTCGACATTAAAGTAGTACTATTTCTAAGTGTAAGTGTAAAGTACTATTTCTAAGTGTAAAGGGTAAAGGAATTATTATTTTTAAATATAGAGAAAAGGAAGCTAAAGATAACATTATTATTTACCAGCATAAACTTTTCATTCTTAAAAAGGACTTTTTGATGAACAGACATAAACATAGAAAATGGAGCAAAAGAAAGTAGACTCAAGAGAAAGCTAGTCGTGGTAGAAAAAACAAAAGGAAATACTGGAAACATCAGATTAGTATAAGTAAGGAAGGTGCCAGCCCTCCTGCTCTTGGGTGAGAAGAAGCAAAATCTGCCCAGCATATTAGAGGTTTGAGCAGATGAGCAGTACAGAGTATCTCTAGATCTGATTCCATGCGTAAGTGTAAGAGGAGCCTGATTTCCCTTTTGCTTTAAATCTCTTTAATTTCAGTAAATATCAAATAAATCTGTTGGTAAAGAAAATGGGCCTTTCTCCCCTAATTTAACTGCTGAATATTCCATTGTCTTCTACTTTTGCTCTGACAGAACCCCAACATGGCTATACCTCAACATTTCTCTCTTCTTGAGAGCATAAATATCTCCATCATGGTGGTCAAACTGAATGTTCTTTTTAAAAAATCCCATCTAACTTTCCACTGTATAAATTGCATTTTCCTATACTCTCTGTTGTCCCAGATCCACACTTCACAGCCCACAGTAATTTTTCCAGGTTTCTTTTAGTAACCCAGTTAATACTTTCAAATGGGGCAGCTTTTTAATTTTTAGTCGCTGTTAATTAATACTACTTTCTATTCTTCTCTCCTTTTATAGCACAGACCTTGTTCCCCAGAATTTACCTGGCCATGAACAGTTTTCATTCTTGCTTTTTACCTTCAAATCCTTTTTTGGTCACCATTCTTTCTTACCCCTGCCCTACTGCTACTCCCTGGGTTTTAGAGAATAGGCTGGAGAGTATCCTTTATCCCTATGTAAAGCTGTGTCTCATTGGTACTATCTGTGTCTAAAATGTACTTTGCATTCTAGAGAAATGATGAATGATCTGAAGCATGGCAGTGTTTCCATGAACTAAGGTCACTTATTTCTAGGTCCAAACACTTCCACTTTAAAATATTAAATTCATACAAAGGACTGTTGCCCTTCTTGTTTCTTGCCTATTTGGTGCAGAGCCTTGCAGTAGGTCTTTGAAAATGAATCCAAACCGAGTCTCAGCATGTAAAGAGCTTAAAATCTGGTTGGGGGTGGGGGTAGGAGAATGAGATTCAACAAAGATCATTCACCTTTAAAACAGTTGGTGACATCAGCCACATGATGCAAAAGCTGCTTTAAAGATGTAGAGTAATATGAAAGAAAAGTAATGGGGACCATGTGAAAACAGAAGGACCTTGCATAGGGACTTTGAAACCTGCCCATTGTTTGAATTTGGAAAATTGAGCAAAACTTTGATCATCTGGTTTTAAAAAAATTATTACCATTTCTTTGTTGTGTACCCCCTCGATGTTCTGTCTGTGAAGAAAAAATCTATTTTTACTTAATCCTCCTCTCTGAGCTAAATTCCTATAGCAGCAACATTATATGCATTTTAATTAATTGCCCTAATGCTTTTCTCAAGTATCTTATTCTTAAGCAAAAGTTCATTTTCTAACTTAATCAAATTATTGATTAACTTTTCATTTTTGCTTCTACCATCTTTGTAATTTTACTTAGCAACGTGCTTAAAAGAAAATGTTGGTTCTTCTCAATCTAGGTAGCAGGCATGGTCGGCTGCATATGACCTAGAAAACTCTGTTGCAGACTTAATTTTATGACCTTGAACAAATTCTTTACTCCTTCTGTGCTTTGGTTTTGCTCTACTTACTGGAAGCTACCTGACATGGAGGTGCTTCTTTATTAGCTCATTGTTACCAAGCTTCCTTCCTTCCTTCCTTCCTTCTTTCCTTCCTTCCTTCCTTCCTTCCTTCCTTCCTTCCTTCCTTCCTTCCTTCCTTCCTTCCTTCTTTCCTTCCTTCCTTCCTTCCTTCCTTCCTTCCTTCCTTCCTTCCTTCCTTCCTTCTTTCCTTCCTTCCTCCCTTCTCTCTTTTTCCTCCTCTCCTCCTCCTCCTCCTTTCTCTTCATCATCATCTTTATGTCAGTTTTTTAGATGCTATACCTTACAACCAAATCCCAATTAATGTGCTTTCTTGGGCATGAGGCATCTGGTCAAGGGAATTTTATTGGTTACAACATCATTTGGTGGGTGGGAGAGTAGGTTCTGGAGTCAAGCAGTTTGAGTTCACATACATGCCACTTCTATGGCCTTGAGCAATTTAATTAAGATTTCTCTTTAGCTCCTGTGAAATGGAGAAAATATGAGGACCTATCTCATAGAGTTATTTTGGGGTCAAATGCATTATTAAATATGAAGCATTTAAAATAGGCCTTGAGGGGCACCTGGGTGGCTCAATTGGTTAAGTGTCTGACTCTTGATTTCCGCTCAGGTCATAATCTCACCATGGTGAGATCGAGCCCTGCATCAGGTTCTGTGCCAACAACATGGAGCCTGCTTGGGATTCTCTCTCTCCCTGCCCCTCCCCTACTCTCTCTTTCTCCCCAAATAAATACATAAATATTTTTTAAAAATGTGCCTTGGGACATTTAAGTCCTTAATATTTGTCATTATTGTTATTATTATTATTATTATTATTATTATTATTTTGTTGAAAATATTTATTGCAAAATTATTTTCAATAATCTTTCAAAAACCAAATTGTTCACTTTCCTGCCAGAATAGATACAATCTAGGGGAAATAACTAAACCTTTCCATAATGATCAGAATGCTTATAAGAAGTTGCATTTTGATTTTTAGCAGTATGAGATGCTACCAAATAATCAGGGTTCATAAAGACTGAAAAATATCCACTGGATTTCACACTAAGGTAAAGACTGCAAACCTTGGAGGGGTGGTCTCTTAAGACATTAAAAGGGGTTTTCCGAGGAAACCTAAGAAAAGAATCACCGTTTATAGTGAGGGGCTCGTGCTATCATTGTATCTGTAGATGAGGAAGTGGTAGATGTGGACAAATGAATTCTGGGGGCTTAATGTCAGGAAGTCATGAGGTAGAAGGTGAAGGTGCCTGTTGAGAGTCTGAAGGTCCAGGTGGTGAGGGGAGGAAAGGTGGAAGAGGCGTAAAGGATAATAAGAGCAATGCCAGCAAAGATCAGAAATCCTAGGGTCACGTGGCTGGCTCAGTCGGTTAAGCATCTGACTCTTGATTTTGGCTCAGGTCATAATCTCACCCTTTGTGAGTTCGAACCCCACATCAGACTCTGCGCTGACACCCCAGAACCTGCTTGGGATTCTCTGTCTCCCTCTCTCTCTGTCCCTCCCCTACTTGTGCTCTCTCTCTCTCTCTCTCTCTCAAAAATAAATAAACATAAAAAAAAAAAAAGAAATCCTACTACACATGTCAGTGTGAGCTGATATAGAAATAGCAGGCTGATAGAATACTGGAAAACTAAAAAAATTCCAGAATAGACATCCTCATCGTGTTGGATGACATTTTGCTCTGGTAAGCTTGTGAATAAAATAAGTTGCTTTTTAATCTGTTGTTTTTAAATGCAAAAAAACAGCCCAGCAGAACAAAACTCGTGACTCTAATACAGCCTGTGGATTTGTTGTGACTACGAACAATATTTCAGTCATTAGTGACTTCTCATTCTGTCCTGGTCAATTTACATTTCACTTCTCCCAATTGAAACATAACTCTTAAATGCCAAAATAAGGTTCCCATGGCAGAGAACAATTTTCTTTGCCTCCCCCCCCCCAAGCAAACTGTACTGATAGTTTTGCTTACGTTACGTGTCTCCAATTTGATATTTAGTTGCCTTTAAGCCAGACAAGACAGACCTTTGATTAGGACCTCAATGATACTGACACCCCATTAGCTATGTTCTCAATACGCTTTATAAAGCAAAAGTGGTCCCATTACATTCCCACTGTCAAATCAAAGGCATTTCTGAATCTAACAAATTCTGAGGAGTATTTGGGTATGAACAATTTATACACTTAATTAAGAATATTTTCAGGGTAAAATACAAGGGTGTATAGATTAATGTAAGCAAACATTCCCACCCAAATACTTAACAGCCTATAGCATACAGTTCTGAGCAACAAAATATGATTACGAATGACAACTGAATTTAAACATTTTCTTGGGAAATAAGGTTCCACAGATTAAATCATCTGTACTGAGTTCCCATTACAATTATTAATAATAAATAATGACTCAAAATGAGTCTTTTTTTTAATTTTAAAAATTGATAATTACTAAATAGAAAACCTGAAAGTTTTAGGTATGCAGATTTTCCTAGGATGGAGGGTGTGGACATGGTGAAAGAAACTTGGAGGACACCGCTATGTTGAATTGCACCTTCACCAGAGTTTTACCTCTAGGTGATGTGCCACAGAAGGCTCCTGGTCAGGGAAAGATGTGCTTCTCCTCTGTGCAGGGGGGGAAGCCCATTTGTGGGAGGGGGCAGTGGGCAAGCAGTTGAAGAATAGTGTGAGACCTCCAAGGCAGGTGCTGTCTCAGGCAGAGAATTTTAGAAAAGCGTTCCTGTGGCGGCTAAGGATTCAGAATCTGATTTCCTTACACCACCCATGCCCGGAGTAACTTAAGAAGTGTTTGTGTATGCCCCGGGGTACACATCCCATAATTTAAAGATCACTTCTCTATGGTACATAAGCCATAAGGCAACACCATGTTGCACTGTCCAATCTTTTATGGGTTTTGAACTATTAACCAATTATTTGAGAAGCCTCATTTCACCAGGGTTCTGGACGAAGGCTTTGTGGGATGTGGTTGAGGCAGAAGATTATCTGGAAACACACACCATGCATCTGTGCTACTTCCAAAATTATTTTTTCTTCTGGTGAAAACACTGTTATTGGACTAAGTATATCCACTTTTTCTGTCCGCTCCCCTGAATTCCAGCTCCTGAATTCCTCTGATAGATCTCCTCCCTATAAAACTACTCATGATACGGACATGTTTAAATCCTAATCATCTAGGCCCGTTTAGTTGTCAGGTTAGAAATCTTTATTTTTAAATAAAAAGTTGATACTTTAAAACTACAAGTTTTTTCTTAACTTTCTCTCTTTTTAATATTTATAATCTTGGTTCCTAATAACAAGATACTTACATAATTATTCCATATATAAATATATATATATATTCTTTATATAAGTATAAATACTGTAATTTCAAAATTGCAATTTCAGTGTTACTACTAACAATAAAAACGTTAAAATTTCACACTAGGTTTTCTTTTGTCTTGAATATATGTTCAGACTTCTGTGTTAAAAAGTCACTTGAAATAATTATTTTCTCTTGTGATTAGTTACCAATTTGGGTTATTGTCATTTATTACAATTTATATCTTGAAGATGTATAATACCTCTACATGACTTAGTCAAAATTCTTCATTTTTACAAAAAATGACATATACTGTTCTTCACATTGCTTTTAGAACTATATCTGCGAAGTAGATTTCTACCCTTAGTATCAGTATGTTTAAAAGCTCCCCAAGAAGTGTATTGCAAAGCTGGGTTGAACATTCCTGGTATCAAATTTAGGTGCTTGGAACCATGAGGTGTTGCCTGGGGGCTGAGGTGATGATTCCAAGGGAAATGGTCCAAGCCACTGTTTGGGGTAAGGCAGGGCTCTGTAGACCTGGGAGATGAAGTAGATGATAAAATGCATAATACATTGTGATTTCACACATTTTGGTTTATGCAGAGGTAAGGTTTTGGTAAGGACACACTGACTGATGCAATTAGCTGTTGACCATTCCTTCTTGATATGGGGGTTCATTGGAATCCACCCTCCCCTTTTTACTAAGGATGTTTTCATTTAATTTCTCCCCAATCCATGTTGCTCACCCTTTTTGCTTTTTCCACAGAAATCTGTGCTGACTAAATTCATCTCACTCTGATCGCTCATTCTTTCTTCTCAAAACATGAAGTCCAAAGCATTCTGAGCTTGTTGATATATTTCTTCATACAGGTTTCAATTTAATTTATGGTTACTTTTATGTTCCCAACTGACTGACGATAAGCTTCTGGAGATTTGGGTCTTTTTCTGTTTGTTTGGTTTTGTTTTAATTATTTTTTTGTTGAGCCTATGAAATCCATTCTCTATTATACAGTCTTGGTGTATAGTTAAGTATTCAATAATTGCTATTATTATTGTTAATATTCACCACAAGTAAAATATATATTTCCCACTTAACTCTGCCCAAAGCACTGTGCTGAGATTTGAGGATGTGAAGCGGCATACGATGCAATTTCTGCTCTGAGAAACTTAAACATGGTGGACGAGAGAACAGAATAGACATGTATGTGCTGAGCTGATATGGTGTCTTAGCATGGTTTAGCCAATCTGATCCCAGATTTGGCTTTTTGAACACAATTCTCTTCTTAGCAAATATTTCCTATCCGGCAAATATTCCTAATCCTTTGCTCTTTTGGCCAGGATCTACTACTACAAAGGTCTGTGTCTTCCAGATACAGTGTTAGGAATACAAATATGTGTGAGACACAGTTTTCTGGGGCAAACTACTCAGAAGCAAACAGATGACAACTTAATAGTAGACAAACCACATCTCCTGTTGTATGAAACTAGGAACATTTGGGTGGTTCATAAAGAAGGAAATTACATGCGTAACACAAAGTTTAGGGTATGGAAAGAAAATAGGGAAAAGCATATTGGCTTTCCCCCAAATTGATGCAATAGGTAAAATTAAAAAGAAAATCAATTTAGAGCACAAAAATCATTTTGATCATTTTCAGAGATCATCACATAAACTGTAATTCATATTTAATGAATTCATTTTGAATAATGCATTACTATTAATGTAATTCAACTTTTTATCATTGTTTAGTCCAAATAACTTATAAATGTCCCAAAGAAATGCTATAAAAATATATTCACTTAATCTATTAAAGTCATTGGGAATATTTTATATATACTGAATTCCCAAATGAGATATCTTTTTGTTTACTACACACCATAACTCTATGGTGGTAAAGAAGGCAAAAATTCTCTCTTTGCCCCAGCGTGCCAACCACACAGTCAAACCAGAAGACTGTTTCCTAAGTATGTTCTGTAATTTTTGCTGTGTATATGCCTTTACTCATGTAGTTTTAGTCTCCTGGAATGCCATCCTTTTCTCTACTTCTGAAATCACACCTCATCTTTAAAGTAAGTCTAAATACTAGCTACTTTGTAAGACATCAGTGTTTCTTTCCTCTTGCACCAACCATATACAAACATTCGTCAATGGTTACTTCTCTCTTTTTTAAAGTTTATTTATTTATTTTGGGGGGATGGAGAAAGAGAGGGAGAAAGAGAACAAGGAAGGGAGGAGCAGAGAGAGAGGGAGGGAGAGCGAGAATCCCAAGCAGGCTCTGCACTGTCAGCGCAGATCCTGACTTGGTGCTTGATCCCACAAACTGTGAGATCATGATGTGAGCCATGATCAGGAGTCAGACACTTAACTCACTGAGCCACCCAGGCACTCATTACATCTCTTTTTATACATTAAATCAGAACAAATGCTTGGAAGTGTCTAAGGCATAGTAAGTGCTCAATAAATATAGCACTTTCCTTAGCTTCATTCTCTTATTCTCTTTCTTAGAGATCAGTCATTGTGCTTTCCTCATCTTTGAATACCCCACAGTGCTTAAAATGTGTATTGAATTGAATTTGCTCACTATTAAAAATGTTCCTGTCAAGATGCAATTGCATAAATCAAACCAAAAGAGAGTTGGCAAATTTCCAGCTAGTTTTCTGTAGAATTCAAGCCTACTTTTTCATCATGATTTTATCAGTTTTGACCTGAAACTTAAATATTGTGCCATTCACGTAAATTTTACCACAACTTTTCAACAATACCAGGGAACCAGATTTCAAAAGGGTCAGCACCTAGGACTTTGACAAAGTTCTATATCCAACTTTGTTTCAGACCAATTTTTATGAATGTTGTCCCTAAATTGTGTCTTTTATACAAAATACAACTAGTAGTTATCAAAATGAAGTTCAAGAGAGGGTAAAATCTGCCAAAGTTTCAAATTATTTGTTATAAGGCCTAATCAAGAGAGAAAGGAACAGAATATTGTGTCTTGCTTATATTCTTTTGTTGTTGTCTTGCTTATATCCTGGAACAGTCCACACCATGGATGCATTTTAAAAAATGGTTCTACAAGCTATTCAGATCATCTTCAGTATAGACATGGACCACCTGAATTATTTTTCTGATTCACAACTAATATGTACTTTAATGGTATATGATTTTTGTATAAATAAAGATAAACTGAGCATGCAAGTAACTATTTTATTTATTAACCAAAAGCATAATGTATTTCCCCTATGTTTTTAGAAAGCATGTAAGCATATTTTCTCTTAAGCCAGCCCTGTTGGAAATATGTAAGGCTTCTATTTATAAACACAAATAGAAATGTTTGCACACAGCTATTTACCTTGTGATCATTTTCTTTAGGGGTAAAGCTTTTTCAGTTATTAAGAGTGACTTAACATTAGATCTTTTTTTTAATTCTTAGCTGTTTGTGTATCTTGGCATCAATCACTCTGTACTACATGGGTTCACTGAATAAAAATATTCAGGTTAAGTGTTTTTATGTAAAGGAGGTTTTTATTTCTCTAGAAAAAATTTTTGAAGTGGAACCATTTTTTAAAGTGCTTCTCAGCAGTTCTGTGATCCAATGCAAAAAGCCACTGATCTGTTTGAATGTAACATGATATCAGTATAGGCCCTGTAATCAATGTATTTACTACAATCTGGGATTCATCACCATCTTCAGGGAATGTTCATTGAATATGCAAAATATTAATTATCATATATGGCAATATATGTTGGCACTTGAGCATTCTTAACAAATGATGACATTGATCATTTCAAATTAAACACATTCTGTGTTTAATCCAATCGCCCATGATATTCTGACCACCTAACACATCTGGTTGAGCGCACTGAAATGCTCTGAAAATTGAGTTTGCAAAATGATGAGCACTTCCCATTTAATTTTTTCCACTTAAAAAACTACTGGTTCTGGATCGCTGAGTGTATTGTAAGAACAATGTGTCAGCCAAGCCCTGTTGGAAAAACAAAATAAATGTCCCAGTTAGCTATATTTAACATTGTAATATTTCATGCTTTTAGAAACCTACTCTCCAATAATGCAGAAAACTCTCCATCGAAGCTAGTGATTATCAATGATAAAAATGCCTAGAGATGTATTAGAATTTCTAGCAATTAAAGATTAATAAACATTTAGAAACAAATCAGACTTTTTCACCATCTTGTCAAATATTGGGATACATGAAAATGGGATAAAATAGGTCAGTGGTTCCTCATGAAAGAAATTTAATTGGCTCCAATAGAGGTCAACCATGGTCAATTAAATGATCAGGGGAAATACCTAATTATTCCTCTAGACCTACTTAATACTGGCAGCAATTTTCTTCTTTTCTCTTGGAAAAAGAATAAAGACTGCCTGAAACAATGGAAAAATACTCCTTTCTCAGTCAAAATATAGAATTCTCACTTCTAGCAGCAGGTCATCATACACGGACTGCCTTCAGGACATAATCATTAGTTTACCGACAATGAGAAATGAGCCACTTGCCTTGTTTTTTCTGAGCTCCTTAGCAAATGTCCTCTCAAGCAAAGCCACGTGGCAATGGTGTTGTGGTAGAGCAGTACCTCCTTAGATTGGAAAATTGATGTTTTCCCTGCATACGTTCTCTCTTGCCATACACCCTGGAGGTGGGTTTTGGACACAATCCTTGCTGGGAAATGGGTTTTATTCTTGATTTATTCCCTTTGTGTTTGTACTTCAGGCCCTGTTGTAGGGCTTGTGATGTCAGGGGTAAAAGAAGGTCCTCGTGCTGGTAGCTGCTGGAGTCTCAACATTTCTGTTAAGGTTTTTAATGTTGTTCAAATGCAAATGCCTTTGGGAGAGAGCACCTAAATTACCAGTCACTTCCAGCTAGGGATAAATGAATAAATGTCACTGATTGTGTGACCTAGTGCAAGTGACTTTAGTTTTTTACTTTCAGTTTTCCCACCTATAAAATATAATGAGATAATTAACTGTTATTGTGAGCACTCATTAATGGAGATATCATGAGGATTAAGTCAGGAAGGAGCTTAACTCAGTGAGTGCCAGGACAAACACTGTGTTTACTAGATGTTGGTTGCTCTTACTTTCATTCTTACTGGAACTTCTTCACAGCTTGATAGAATCTTGTTGGTGAGCAGGATCGTGACAATGGCGCTGATGACTGGTTTAGGGAAAGAATGGTACCAGAAGGATCCTTAGCCCTTGAGTATACTGAAAATAAATGTACTGTTTTACAGTTTGGGCTATGAAACAGTAGTGGGGGGATGGGTATTACAGAAAGGGCAAACAATGAAGTGATAAATGGGAAGATCCCTGAATTAGGGAGCTAGAGAACTAAGAGTGAACTTCCGCCTCTATCACTAACTTTCTGTACAGTCAGGGTAAATGTCCCTGGACCCTGATAATGCAGGACTTTTGCATAGCTAGTAATCCTTGATTCCTAGATGGGTGGTGACTTCTGCATTATTCCATGACTGACAATGGGGAAGTCTCCAGCAAGGCAGGTGAGGACCTGCCTACCCAGGTAAAGGATCTCTGAAACAGTGTGTTTCCAACGTAAGGTGCATCCAGACCACCTGAAGATGTTTAACATGCAAATTCTCATTGAGCAGGTCTGGGTGGGGGCCTATGATTGGCATTTCTAGCCAGTTCCTAGGTGATGCTAATGAGGACCACACTGAGTGGCAGCCACCCCTAAAACACTGATGATTTGTTAACAGAAGCCAATCAAATCTGGGAGGGTACAGAAACATGTTTTTACTTGAAAATGGAGGCTCTTGAGTCAAAAAGAGTATGGATTCAGTTCGTAACAAATAAAACCTTACAAATGTCCTCACAGAGCGTTAGAGTGCCAGCATGTTGGTCTCATGTAAATAGTCAAAATACTTACGAGTCTGTCATCGGGTAAGCTTTTCCCTTCTACCCTGTGAGGCTTATGATCTAAGACAATGCGGTTATTTGCATTACGCCGTGAGAAAGTTGACGTTTCTTTGCTTCAAGAACTTTCATTTTCTTTCAGAGAAGAGATATTTTTAGCAGTTCTTGAACTGTGAGCCCATGATTCACCATCGCTGTTCAGTCTCTCGCGTGGATCCTTTACAGAGAGTGGAATCGGGGACTCTTCAACTGCCACCGCCTCACTGTTCCTTCCCCCCCTCAGCAAAGTGCACCTGATTTTTAAGGATGGCAAATAGACCTTCAGTATCATCTCTGAAAAATGGACTTTTTGCAGAAATGACAGTTTGCCTGGCAAGACTTCAAAGCGAGTCCCCTGTGATTTAGCTCTTTTCCTGCATCTCTTTCCTCCTGCCAGTGCACTAGAATGAGGACTTGCAAGGTTGCAAGCTGACCTCTGTCTCCAACCCCTGAGAAAAAAGCTCCCCCTAACCGTGCTTCTTCATGCAAATAAGCACAACGTTTCCCTACCTTGAGGACCAAGCTGATCTGGCTCCTGACAAAGAGCACCTCCATTACCAGTGGTTGTCAGATACCATGGGTAGTTTGTCAGGCGTCAGCCCGGCAGCCGTCCAGAAGGTAAGGAAGACACTTCTAACTCCATTAAATGTCTTGAAGGCTTTGGGCAAGAAAACACTTTCCTGCCATTTCTTCTTACACTTGTTCTGCTGCTATGGTCTAGAGTTCCCTTAAAATGGTTTAACTGGGAGCACTTAGAAAATAGCTGAAACATATGTTATCGTTTGCACAAAATCAATCACTCCCGCTCAGTTTATGAGCTGTTTTCAGTAGAGTTTGTCTTTTGTCCTTTGAAAGGATGCTCCGTACAATAAGTATTTGACAACTTAATTCTGTTGGCGGTTGTCTGTCACAAAGGAAACTGGAAGAACGTCCATAGTTACTGTTCCTAAGGAATGTGTATTGTACACCTGATTCTTATTCATCTACAGTTTTCATACTGTCTGGAAGTGCACTTTTCTTTAAAATTTTTTTAATGTTTATTTATCTTGGAGAGAGACAGAGACAGAATGTGAGTGGGTTAGGGGCAGAGAGAGGGAGACACAGAATCCGAAGCAGGCTCTAGGCTCTGAGTTGTCAGCACAGAGCCCGACGTGGAGCTTGAACTCACAAACCGTGAGATCATGACCTGAGCCGAAGTCAGACGCTCAACCAACTGAGCCACCCGGGTGCCCCTGGAAGTGCACTTTTCTTTGGAAAAAACACAAAGCTTGTCTGAGATTAAGAGTGAGCATGCCCTATTGTCTTTCTAAAACTCTACCATAATCCTGTTTTTGAAAAAATTTTTTGAGTGCCTGGGTGGCTCAGTCATTAAAGCATCCGACTTCAGCTCAGGTCATGATCTCAAGGTTCGTGTGTCCCAGTCCCATGTTGGGCTCTGTGCTGACAGCTCAGAGCCTGGAGCCTGTTTCGAATTCTGTGTCTCCCTCACTTTCTGTCCCTCCCCAACTCTTGCTGTCTCTCTGTCTCTCAAAGATAATTTTTAGAAAAATGTTTAAAAAACTTAAAAAAATTATTTAAAAAAATTTTAAGTTTACTTATTTATTTCGAGAGAAACAGAGACAGGGTGAGTGGGGCAGGGGCATAGAGAGAGAGGGAGAGACTCGGGGTTCGAACCCACAAAACTGTGAGATCATGACCTGAGCCAAAAACAAGAGTCAGGCACTTAACCAACTGAGCCACCCAGGCGCCCGAAAACTATGCCACCATTCTCATATTTGGCAGTTAAAAAGGATGTAAATAGTGAGTTTGTGCTCCATTCCCTTTTGTCAGTGTATCCATGATGTGTCTGTTTGCTCATCTTGACCTTTGGTTTTCTATTTACCATATTATATTCTATTGATTTCAAATATAATTATAGGGAAAGGACATGATCCCAAATAATCATTTTCTGTATAAAAGGTTATTGCTAGAAGGTCAGGGTCTAAGTGGAAGGGTCATGGGAGGTCATATGATACAGCAATAAGAGGAGAAGCTGTGTGAATTTAGGCAAGTCAATTTATCTTCTTCAGCTGCAGCTTACTCAAGATATGGATGATCTGATGTCATTAAAATATTGTTGCATAATTTAATGAGCTAATGTACATACATAATCCAGTGTAGCACCTCCTGTGAAGTATAGAGGAAGACTCTCTAAACTGGATGCTAAATTGTTGGGGCTCCAAGACCCAATTTGTCTCTTGTTTAGTCTCACCAAAATATTGGACTTCCCGAGTAGTGAGCTCCTTGTGCTCAGACACTTAGGGCTCGTCTTGGGTCTCTGATATCATTGCTACCACTGATAAGCCCTCTCTCTCCACTTGACAACGTTAGCTGGATGGTAAGTTTAGAAGCACCACCTTCAGCTCTACAAAGCCAGAGACCTGCTGTGGCCTAGAGCAATCAAGCATCTTTTCTACAACATGGTGGGCGAAGGGGGTGGCTTGGCAGTGTGTTGAAGGTTGGGAAAGAAATGGCTCTACCCTTGTGTTACCCTGTTGAAGGGAGGGTCCCACAGCAGCATTGCTTGTGACCCAATATGCAGATTTTAGAAAGACAGGCTTTTAGTTTACACATAGAATCCTTTGTCTCCTGGGATACACAACTTGCCTTCATGACTTGGTCATGGGTGGTGCATGGCATCTGCCATTTTCTACCTGACTCACCACTTCCTTTGATTCTTAGGCTCTGGTGTTGCATCTGACTTATTGTACCACACTTTTCTCTTAGGATGAATTATTTTCCCCAGGATATGTAAAACCTTGCTCATCTCGATACATCAAGCATGTCTATGTACACCTAAGCTTCAATTAAAGATACAAGTTACAGTTTTTCTTTCTTCAAAAGGCTCCTCAGCTTCTATATAAATCTGTGGATATGAATAAATATTCTAGGCAGAGGAATTTACCTGCACATATCTGAATATCAAATCTCACACCAGTAGGATCCTATGACAAATAATTACATGTATTGTCATCATCATCATCATCATCATCATCATTATTTTGTTGATACTTTTATAAACAAATATTATTTATTAAACAACTTATCAGCAAATGAAATACTGATAAACACATGCATTTATTAACAAATAATTTTTTAAATCTTTTTAAAAACTTTTTATTTTAATTCCAGTTAATATTCAGTGTTATATTAGTTTCAGGTGTACAATGTAGTGATTCAACACGTCCACACAACACCTGGTGCTGATCATGGCAAGTGCCCTCCTGAGTCCCCATCACCTATTTTGCCCATTCCCGCCAACCCCCCCCACCCCACCCTGCCCACCCTTCCCTCTGGTAACCATCAGTTTGTTCTCTGTAGTTGAGTCTGTTTCTTGATTTGACTCCCTCTCTCTTTTCCCCTTTACTGGTTTGTTCTGTTTCTTAAATTCCACACATGAGTGAAATCATAAGTGTATGATTCATCCACGTCATTGCAAATGGCAAGATTTCATTCTTTTTGATGGCTGAGTAATATCCCACTGTATTTAACAAATGATTTAATAGCAAATAGGACATTTTATTAACAAATAAGAGATTGGATCATGGAAGTATGTATGACAGATGGGAAAGAACTTTGGCTTTGGAGCTAGAGAAAGCTGAGTTTGAATCCCTTACTCCTTGGCTAAACTCCGAGGTGGCTGCTTCTCTGCTCTGAGGAGTCTTGCCCCTTAGGGTCATGTTCTTATCTTTTTCTAGAGGTCCCCTTTCTACCAGGTTTATAGTCGGTAGCTTATACTTCCCACCCCAATTCAATCAAAACTGAGGGAGAGGATGGGGTACCTGGGTGGCTCAGTGAGTTAAGCAACAGATTCTTTGCTTTGGCTCAGGTCATGATCTCACGGGTTTCTGAGATCAAGCCCCACATCAGGCTCTGTGCTGATGGTGGTGTGGAGCCTGCTTAGGATTCTCTCTCTCCCTCTGTCTCTGTTCCTCTCTCTCAAAAAAAAATTCATAAACTAAAAAATATTAAAAAGAACTGAAGGAAACGATTTTTGTTTTTTGCCCTTTACATCTTAATGTGGATTCAAGTCAGTATGTTTCTTCTCAGGTTATTTATATTTTGAAGTCTAGTTTAATTTGGTATAAAAGGCCTTGCCCTTGGTGAAATAATTTTAGGCACATCTGGTCCATTGGAGGTCACCCGGGCATCAAGGTAGTCTTTTCTGTCCTAAAAGCATGCTAATTGATGTCCAATGATAGGTCAGCTCGAATGCAGGGGCGAAGGGCCTGCCTTGAGCACTCAGACCACAGCATTCAGCTCATATGCTGCTTCTGACCTCTACCAGTTTGAATCATTTTTAATAACAGCAACATTTTTAACATCTCCTGCTTTCTGAATACATTCTTGCTTGTTTCACAGTTCAATATCTAAACCTAATCAAACTAATTATGCACAATGTATTTGTATAAATATTGCAATAAATGTAGCAAGGGTAAATTATTAATTACTATAAATAGAACATATTTCTAAACTGTCACATACCTCCTCAGCATAAGAACATGAAAGTTATATGTAAATTGCTGAAAAAGTCCACACATAATTCTGCAATTTGCTCAGAAAAAAACCCAATATCTCCTTTGTGAGAAACAAATCTTAGAAGATTATCTAGGTGTTACCTAGATATCAACCATATTTTCATGCTAAGTATGAATGTCCAAGGACATGCCTTTTTGGAAATAGGATATTAAATAAAAAAAGCAAACTGGTGACAGAATGCCTGCTTGTTTTCTGCATACTCAAGGTGTGTGAGGCAGAAAGAAGGAAGTTCTTACTTGTTCCTGATGATGGTACACAGAGCTAGCTAGTTAGGTTTCAAGGCACTTTCATTAAATGTGCAGAGTCAGGGGGGCACCTGGGTGGCTCAGTTGGCTAAGCGTCGCACTTCGGTTCAGGTCACGATCTCATGGTTCATGAGTGTGAGCCCCACGTCAGGCTCTGTGCTGACAGCTCCGAGCCTAGAGCCCACTTCAGATTCTGTGTCTCCCTCTCTCTCTCTGTCTCTTCCCTGCTTGTGTTCTCTCTTTCTCAAAAATAAAAGTAATAAACATTTTTTAAAAATGTGCAGAAAAGCCCAGGTCATGCTGGGGATGGGACTCAGTCCTCACCTGAAAAGGGAGAGAGCAGCACATGACTCTAAAGATGCAGCTTGGGCTGCGTTGGGAACTGTAAAGCTTTCCAGTAAGCGGCTGGTCTCCCAGACTTGGGCTTTCTTTCAGTTGGTTGCTCATGGTGATGAGTGGAGGCAGGGCTCTTAGCTCACGGTTTGGACACTGACTTCAGTCAGTAGTGAGCTTTACACACCAGCAGTCCATCTTTTCCACTGGCTTCTGCTCGTCTCACACTGAGTGGCTTCAAACATTCCATGGGGATATGTTTGACAGATGTGCTCTGGGACAGAAACAGTTCTCCTGTGAAGGAGATGAGGTTGGTAATTTGGAAAGGGGAAGGTGGCCAACTCTTTCAATCATTTTATATCCCAGGGAGTTTTTGATGTCAACAGTTTGGCCCTAGGCTCCAAAGTTGCTTCTGTGCATCTGAGTGCTATTGGTTTGGTCTAAGATATTGGGCTTGGAGTAACTTGTATCATAAAGAATATGGCCCAGTGTCAGCCATGTCTGTTTTGCTGCTTACTGAAAGGAGACATGGTAAATATATCTGATTTGACACTTTGATCAAGTAGACAAAAGCATTCATTAAACTCACCATAAACTTGTCCAGAAGCTTATTGGAAAACTATTTCTCCTAAACAGATTCACCAAATGATAGTAGATTTCCAACACTTGTCTGTTACTATATGGAGATTTGGGAAAATGCTTGATTCTGAATCTTTCTGCTTGAAAAGCATTGGCCATTTTAGAACAGGCAATGCATGACTGTATTTTGAAAGGAACATGCCGACCACCTACGAGTTTGACAGAGTCAAAACTGCAAAGCAATGGAAGTTTGTCATAGGCATTTTGCTGCAACTTTCTGGGATTTTGGAGTTCTACCTAGGAAGAACATTCAAGAACATAGCTTTTTTTTGTTGTTGTTTTTATGACCCAATCCCATGAAGGTGAAAACATGCTCTCTGGTTGTTTGCCTGAGGCAGACAGAAGCCGTTTTACTACAAGTATGTACTCTAGGTACTCTTGTACTCATATGCAGTTGCCTGTACTGGAGTCCCCCTCCCTGGTTCCCCTTTCTGGGGTTCAGTTGCCTGCCCTCAGCAGGGGTCAGAAGCAGATGATCCTCCTGGCCAATCTTGGAACGTGAATTGTAGCCGGAAGGTGCGTCACAGTGCTGACATAATTCCCCCACCTCAGCTCCTCACATAGGCATTTTATCATCTCATGTCATCACAGGGAGAAGGGTGAATATCCTACAATTAGATATTTTGAGAGAGAGAAAGAGACCGCATTCCCAGAACTTTTATTACAGTATAATTATTCTATTTTATTGTTAGTTATTGTTAATCTCCTACTGTACCTAATTTATAAATTAAGTGTTATCATAGGTATGTACGTATAGGAAAATGTCTGTATAGGGTTTGGTACTATCTGGGGTTTCAGGCATTCACTGGGTCTTGGAACGTATCCTCCACGGATAAGGGGGAGCTATGAATATAAATAGGGATTACGGGTGCTGGCAGTGGCATAAAGTAGCCTGGCTTAAAATGTATCTCGTGGATGATTTCCTAATTTTTTTTTTAATTTGTCATTATTCAAACAAGGTCTTGGTTTTTCTCTTTCTCTTCTCAAATCGTAACTACCTTTCTGGTGTCCTATGGTAAGCCCTGCAAGACAACTAGATTAATAAGCACATTCACTCTTGAGGTTCAGTTTCTTGCCTTTCTGCCCACCTAAAAGTCTGCATTTCTTGGTCAGTTGTCTTTGGCACCCACCCTTTGTGCAGAAAGAATAATCCAGGCACATCAAGTGGCAGCTTGGAGTCCAATGGCTGTGGGTTGGAACCCTGCCTCTCATAGTTGGAAACTACTCCTTGGAAAAGTCGGCTACCCTCTCTGAATCTCTCAGGGTCCTGAGATGTAAAACAGGGTAAAACACCCCTCCCGGCTTAGTTGTGCCAATGAGTAAATAAGATCACAGGTGAAAACCTGAAAGTATAGTCCCTGGCTCATCTTAGGTTTTCAGTGAATGTTACTTGTTTGTGTTAAACTTAAGTTTTCAAGCAAGGGAGACCATCTTTCAGGGTTTTTTTGGTTTTGTATTGTTTTGTTTTAGAAAAAAATTAATAGATATCAGGAGGACAGGCATAAATCAGCATTGTCCTTGGCATACCAGAAGATTGGTCACCATTCTTCATGGAGTCTAAACTCCAATTCTAGTGTCTAAGTGAGATTAGCGCTTCACCATTAACTATCTCTTGCTGATCATCTGGGCAGCAGTTTGACTCGAACCTCAGCATTCATAATTTTGTTTCTTTTCATTTCACTACCATTCATCTATAACTTGTCATTTATTCCTGATTTTACAATTTCATGATCTGGGCTTTGCTAAAACCCATCTTTATTTCTATTCTGCCCTAATAACTCCTCTTTCATGTATTTAATATACTGGATATACAAAGTGTTATATCCCAACTCTGACAATTTTGAATAAGATACAAAAACTGAAATCCTGTGTATGCCAGAGAAGTAAAGGTATGTGTGCAATTTGTATTCGACATGTATATATCTGTGTCCGCATTAGATTTCCAGAGTTAAACTACACACATATATTGATATACACATGCATGTATGTGCTCTCACTCAACTCGACCTTCATTTTTAGGGCCCCCTAACCCAACTGTATGCTTCCATGTTGCCTCCTATGCATAACACTTTGGCTGTGTAATCATAGTTTTTGCCATGGTTGTAAAGTATTATTATTTGTCTTTTTCCTTTCCCTTCTCAATCCATCAGTACCGTTCTGGTGTCCTGTGTCCTGCCCTCCAGGACAGCTACATTGATCCGCATATTCACTCTCAGGATCGGATGTAGTTGTGCCGAAGTATTTGCATATTATACTATTATTATGCATTAACACAAATATTCATTCATATTACCAATACTACATTCATAATAATATTAATGCAATATTATTAATATTGTATTTTGGTAGTAGTTTCATTTCTCTCCTATTGAAATTGACACGTGAGAAATGATTTTTAAATTGTTTATAGATAGCTAATGATTTATTTTAGTATGTTATCCCTCCTAGAAAAACAACTTCATTTTAAGTCACACTTTCAGACTCTTGTCACATGGAAAGAAACATAAGAGGGCATCTGTCCTTGTGGAGGGACTTTGGGGTGAGTTGCCCCGCAAGTCAGTTCATAAAGGGGATTTTCTCACCTGCCTCTTATTGCCATTTGGATTCTCAGCAGATGTGGTCTTACTCCTAGGGGTGTTTCCAGAGGTTGTGGGGACCACGATGGTCGCTCACGGCTGGGAGTACACCGGCACTCAGTGTCCCGGAGTAAGAATCGTTACAGATGCAGAGCAGTTCATGACTGTCCCGCACAACGAATTTGTCTGTATCTCACATGACTGTGTTTTACATATAAATACAAAGCATTTTTTCACTGTTTTAATAAATGTGCTCAATTTCCCTGGAATGAAAGTTCACTGTGATTGGGGAGATTGGTTCAGCACATTGTCAAGAGCCCTTCGTCACCTTTGAAAGAGACAGTGGCTTATCAATCGCCAGCGTGTCACCCCCGTATCAGTCCACATGGGTTGCACTTGGTATTTATGATCATTTTATGTGTACGTATAAACATATTTGTTGGTGTTTATTTCAAATGTTCAAGTAAAAAGAAATAATCTTGACAGTCTTCAGTAGATGTGGCAGTCACGGTCTGGCCAGGAGAGAGAAATGACACCAGTTATTTGAACAGATGAAATGTAATACAAAGAATTCTTAATTGCTAAAAAGCTGTCAGCTGGTAATTTAAAAGGTAAAAAAGAAACTCGAAGGTATCATGCAAGTAGCAGTTTCAGGAAGCAGCTACCACTACTAAAGTTGAGGGGGAAAGGGAAAAACTTAGAAACTTGGAAGCATGACCTCCTGAATCTTAAACACAGACCCCTCGGAGGTAGGGCTGCTGGGCTGGTGCTGGTGTGTCTGAGCTTCTGCTGGTGTGTCTGAGCTTGAAGGAGGGGCCTCAGAGCTGAGATCCAGATGGCTGAGCAAAGGCGCCCTGGTGTCTGAGGGAGGCGGGGCCGATGAAACTGCTTCTTCAAGTGTCCCACAAAACCCGGAACTGTGCTCAGGAGCTGCCACTAGAAGGATCCGCTGCTTCTGGGGTGATGAAGCATCGTGGGGTGATGCTCACAGGAGCCGCGAGAGGCCAAGAGGCTCCGGAGGTAGATGGGAAGGAGCCGGCTGCTTCGTCCTCCGGCAGCGCCTCTAGTGGCAGATCCTGGCAGGGAAACACTGGGCAAAGGCAGAAATGTGGTTTGCAGGGTTCCCGGCTGTGCCTCGGGAAGCAGAGGAAGGGAGAGGAACATCGGAGTTGAGAGACAACGAGTGAACAATTGGCACGTATGGCTATTGGCATACATTTCCTAAATCCAGACTTACTCATAACCCCATCACCTAGTATCACTGTAGCTAGGCATTTGCATATTACATATATACTAAACTTTCATGTGTTAGTTTCTTTTTTTTATTTTTAAAAAATGTTTGTTTATTCTTGAGAGAGAGAGAGACAGAGAGACAGAGAGAGAGCAGGGGAGGGTCAGAGAGAGGGGGAGACACAGAATCTGAAGCAGGCTCCAGTCACTGAGCTGTCAGCACAGAGCCCGACGCGGGGCTCGAACCGTCAGATCATGACCCGAGCGGAAGCCGGATGCTTAACTGACTGAGCCATCTAGGCGCCCCAGTTTCTTATTCTTTTATATTACAATAAGCCCATTAACTTGATTTAAAGTTATGTTTAGAGTGAGTTAATAATTTCATTTCAGGTAACAAAGGAGACATTATAACTATTTGTTGGAAAAAATGGCTATTGACTCTGGCAGTATTGACACCCCCTCATCTTGGTCAGATGGTATAATACACATTTAGAGTTTAGACTGTTGGCTCCTCACCGACTCAGAGTGACGGTGCCATCTGATCTCAGCTACAAGGCTTGGATATGAGAAGGACTTCACATGCTTTTAGATTCTCATCACACTGAACACACTAGCTCCCAGTTCCCATACACTGATCTTTTTCTTTTTCTTTTTCTTTTGTTTTTTGGAGTGGGCATGTGTTAACGGGAATGGGAATCCTAGCTATCATCCTGGTTGTCCTTAGCTTTTCAGTGCTACTTTTCAATGCTATGAGGGCACGTGGGGGAAGTGACATTCTCCACTGCTCCCACCTCTGCTATTTCAGTGACAGTATTCTGAGTGCTCATTGAAGTCAGGGCCTGAGCTTCTTAGGAACACTGTGTCTAATAACAATAGCTAACAATTGTTGAGCTTCGACAGCGGTTAATACTATGGTAGGGGTCACACACACAGCATGTTTACCCACAACAATTTCTAAGAAAGAAATATCATGTCCATTTTATAGATGTGGTAATTGACTGCAGAGGCCTTGGGGCTTGCCTAAGACGGCACAGCTAGTAAGTGAGAGAACCCAGCTCCACTCTGTTTCCTAGAACTTATAACCCCTTTCCACTCTGCCTCCCGAGTCTAACACAAGACACAAACTAGCTATATGCAAGGGGTTATTTTTGCAAACAGTATAATTACTTGACAGATTAGTTGACACTATTCAACTGAAAGATTCAGTAAACCCATAATATAAATGCCTGGTACATATAAGAATCTCAGTAGATATACAGTAAAACCTTAGTTTGCGAGGATAATTCATTCTGGAAACACACTTATAATCCAAAGCGTTTATATATCAAAGCGAATTTCCCCATAAGAAATAATGGAAACTCAGATAATTCATTCCACAACCCCAAAAAATTCATATAAAATTGATTACAATACTGTCATATAATATAAAGTAATAAAGAAAATACAAAATATAAAGAAAAATAAATTAACCTGCACTTACCTTTGAAATCCTTCGTGGCTGTTGTGAGGGAGACAGGAGAGAAGAGGGTTATTGTATAGGACAACTTTCACTATCACTAATGGAATCACTGCTGTCTCTTGACTCAGTGGAATCTTCCCTGCATGGGGGCCATTGTTTACACTGAAGTGGATGTTGTCTACAGTATTAATAAACTCTAGTCATAGACTGTATTGAATGTAACTGGCAATAAGGCAGAAGAAAGGGTCTGTATCTGCAGGCAGCCTGACCTAGAATGAAGCAAAGCATTCCTAAGCCCACTCTTGTACTGAAAAGCAAAGGACTGTCCATAGGTGCTTTGAAGGGACAAAAAATACAGTATGTGGGCCAGTTGTGGGCACCTTCCAACGTTCTGAAAAATCACTGCTTTCTGCCAAACACTGCAGCCTGAGACCAAGCATCCCAGCATGGGAGGTGATCACCCACAATCCCGCAGAGAAAAAGAGAGAGAGAGAGAGAGAGGGAGAAGAACCATTGGCTCAGTTGTGATCATGTGACATTTGGCATCACATACTACTCACATTGCAAGACCTCGCTCATTTATCAAGTTAAAATTTATTAGAAATGTTTGCTTGTCTTGCAGAACACTCACAGAACAAGTTACTTGCAATCCAAGGTTTTATTTTATGCTGAATATATATTAATATATTGATAAAAATGTTTGTCATGATGATAGTTTTCAAGTTGATCCATTTTGACCTTCAGTGAATTAGCTCTCTAACTTTTCTAAAAGGCCAGACATACCTAGTAAAGCTAACCACCCAACACTAGAAGACACTTCTAATATGGTCTCCCCTCATATGAACCTCACATATGGCAAGTGGAATTTTGCAATGCAAGAGAAAAAGAGACAAGGCCCTAAAAATGACAGTTATTCCCAGAGAGTTTCCAAGTATAAACCTTGGACATAAAATAATGAGTTCTTTCATCTCTATACAGCACAGAAAAGAATTACTTAGAAGACAAAGGCATTAATTAAAATGAACTGAGGCAATTATGTGATTGATAAATCACTTGTCTCAGCCACTCAGGAAGTCAGACCTATGAAAACTACCATTGTTTTCTGTTTCTGTGTCTTCTCAGCTTTGATGAAGCAGAATCATTTCTGAAGCCTTGATATCATGATGAACATTTTATTATAGCTACCTTACATAATACTGTGTTGTTATGAATAGAAAGGACTTTTGTAACTGAATGCTAAATGTAAACTTCCTGGAAAGTAAAGCTTGGGGAAAATGTGGAACCCTTAGGCAGTAACACTGGCTAGAATCACACTGTTTTGCTGGCTGTTAAAATTAACTTGCCGCTAAAAATACTAGCGTCGGTTTTCAAAACATCATTTTACCCAGATGTATTAATGTTCCTTACAGTCGCATTGCAGGGCATAAAAGTATGCACATCTTGCTGAAATAGGCACTTATTTTATTTGAGCTTTGCTTTCCTCTCTCTGAAATATCAGATATTGGGTTGAATGTCTGCCAGTGCCCTCTTCTGGATAGAATATAATACATTTACAGAAATTATCTGCTGTTTTTACATATGGACTAAACAATTTCTTCTTCACCTCTGAAAGTGGAAATACTTGATAAGAGAATATAATTTGGTTTTGTTGTGAGCATACAAGGTACACTCTACCCATTATGCTCAAACAAATGTGAACAAATATTTCAAATATACATAGCCAACGTTGAATCAAAAGAGGTTTGACCATTGGCTTTTTATGGAAGCACAACCTTTCACATCATACTGACTTGGATCCAAATTCTGGTTTAGGATCTTAGTTTCTTAGGCTGGAAATATAAATAAAAAACCTTATCTACTTTAAATGGTAATTATGAGGATTAAATGTATATATGCATGAAGTGTTTATCTTTGTTCTTGACCTATGGTAAGCATTTTTCTACCATGTCTGCTATGGTAAGAGTTTTATGACATAAACAAGTTTGTCTTTTAATATTAAGTGTTCAAATATGAAAACAATCATTTTAATTAAGATATGTGTGTTTCTAAATGTTAGACTTCAGGATTTCACATCTTTAGATGTGTCCAATTAAGCCATATTTATATTTTCCAATTTGTATATATCAACTATCTTATGGACTGACTGATTTCTCAAGAAGGAGATATTACAGTAGAGCATCTTTATCATAAAGCTTGACAATATACAACACTTACAAGTGGCGCTTTGTACTTTGAGGAATAAAAGAACACTCCATTGGTGACTTAGTTTCATTAAACTTCTTAGTATTGTACGTTGTACATTTTACCACCAACTTTTTTTTAAGTCATGGTACATATATATGCTACACTTGACATCCATTTTTATTAATACTAAATAAAGGAATCTCTCTGATTATTAAATTTACCATGTGTGTTTAATGTTTACCATTAAATCTCCCCACTCAGAGGTGATTGTTCTTAAAGGAGCTTTTATTAAAATATAGCATTTCTAAAACTTGACAAAATATGAGGAGAAACTTGGTGTCTGGCTCATTTCAGGTTGACAGTTTGATACCTGTGTTAGCTGAATGTCATGGAGAAATGAACCCAAATAAGAATGGAAAACTAACCCACTCACTAAAGTGTGACTTTGGGCATGTGACCCAGCCTCTGCACACCTTAGTTTCTCCTATGTAAAATGGAAATAATAGTTTCAAAGTTATCAGTTAGAGGTGTTAATGAGAGATCTAAGGCAAAGTAAGTGCATAGTGTAAGTTAATTCTCAATACTATTTGTACACACATATGGAGAAGTAGTAAAGCTATGGGGTTTTGAATCAGGCAAACATCTGTATAAACGCTGTCTTCTATACTTGTTTCTGAAATTTACATTTCCATCTGTAAGATGGTTGTTGTCATAAATGAGTTGTGTGCAAAATGCTCAGTGTTGTGTCTGGAGCAGAGAAGGTGCAAAAACCCGACACCTTCTAATGTGGTTTTCACAACCTGCCTGCTTTGTGCCAGGCCTTGTGCTCAGAGTTACAACCTTTACAATCTTTAATTCTCACTACATTTGGGCAAGGTCAACATGTGGAGACTCGCCCCAGTTCACGCTGCTGGGAAGCCCTCCTCGTTTGAGTTCTTTTCTTCCTTTGGAGTGTCACCTTCTCAGCACTGCATCTACTTTGGGTTGCATCTATCCTTTTTTTTAAAATTAGTTTTGAGAGAGAGAGAAAGAGAGAGAGAGTGGGGAAGGGGCAGAGAGAGAGGGAAACACACAGAATTTTAAGCAGGCTCCAGGTTCTGAGCTGTCAGCACAGATCCCAGTGCAGAGCTCGAACTCCTGAACCAGGGGATCATGACCTGAGCTGAAGTCGGAGGCTTAACTGACTGAGCCACCCAGGTGCCCCTGGGTTGCACCCATCTTTACACTTCAGGACCCACCCAGTAAATCATTGCTAGAAATGCACCCTGACCTTCTGTAATTCCAATCCTGTTAACTTTTGCTGGTCCTGTGTCCTATTTCCTGATCCAGCTACTCCCATGAACTAAATTATGGCAGGGCTATTTTTGAATGCATGTGCTCCTGACAAATGACACATCTGTTTCCTAAAGACTGGTTCCTTCTGCCTTAGATGTTATAAGTCTGGTTTGTAGAGGAGTTTCCAGGTAATACAGAAGGTCAGCAGCAGTAACCTCTGGGGTTGCTCTGGCTGACAACTCACCCCACATCATTAGATTACCTCCTGCCTAGGCCTTTGTTCAGCCTACATAATTCTGGAAAGTCTTAAAAACTTAATGCACAGAGGGCTGCTTGGGTGGTTCAGTTGGTTGAGTGTCTGACTTCGACTATATGAGGTAGAGTGATTTTTCATTAAAAAATTTCAACCTACAACTATCTTAAGGTTCAGTTGAAAAAAGTCTATTGTAGCACCTCTGGTCTTCCAATGGCCAAAGAAGATAGGTTGTTGGTTTCATTACACACTGGATGCCCAAGCTGTTCTACCCACCTGATGACATTTACTCTCACCTTAATAAATATAAGTTAGCTCCCTAGGAATATACATTGTCAAGGAAACTAGTGAACTCACTTTTATTGTCCTGGAGATCAATTATTCTGCCCATTTCTTCCATCCCTACATATTGTCATAGTCACTGTTTATTCCCTCAGAGTTCTCTTCTTAATAATTAACAAGCAAATAGACTCGTATCACCCCTTTTGTTTTAAACAAAACAGTAAGGTGGTTTAGAAAAATCACATAAAATTGTAAATTGGAAAACAGATCAAACAACTTCTCCAGCACTTATCAGTTGAAGGATTATGGCCAAAGGAACCTCTGTTTTAGGGTTATTTTCAGATGAAGTAAACTTGGATTAAGTATGACATACAAAGTATGACATACAACATACAAAGAGGTTGATAAATGGTAGCTCAGGTCTACCTTGCTAGATCACATACACTAAACACACACACACACACACACACACACACACACACACAGACTCACACACACAAGCATACACAAACACGTGTGTGGGGTGGGGAGGATGGGGGGGAAAGAGAGAGATAAACTTATCTTTAATTCAAATAGAATGCATTTACCTGATTAAAAAATGTATAGAGAGTGCATGCCGAAGTGTGCTGAGGAAAAGGCAGGGGAGGTTAAACAAGGCCAATCACACTACTTCTTATGTTTAACTTTGTTTTTGTCTCATATTCGGTCAGTGGTATTTCCTGTAAGAATTTCAAATGCAGTTAAAGGATAAATGTTGGGAGATTTGTGGGAACTTTCCACTTAAAGAATTAAGGCCAGAAATTGTTATAGTACGAGGCATCGGGAATCAGTCAATGAATGTTTTGGGAAGCCATTTCTGAAAGCCCAGCTCATTGTATGTAGTAAGGACTGTCATAATCATTTCACTTAAAAAGCAATCCAACTAACATGCTAATGAGAGAATTCACACCTGGGCAAGGAGGCTCTCCTTCAGAATGCATTTCTCTTGTGCTGATTTTGATTGTAAGCTATCTGGGGAATACATCTTCAAAGCCCTTCCTGTGCCATTTTTCTTTCTGTGATTGCCTCAAAAACTTCCTGGTTCTTTTGACTATATATAACTCACACCATTATTATGATGATATTTTCCACTCAGTGTTTGAGCCAGCCTTAATTTCATGCCCTCTCTTGAAATAATCAGCAGGTAACACAAGTCATTTTAATTACTAGTCTATAATTTTTTTCTTCCTGAATGCCTATTAGAACATGAAAGTATGAAACTAAAAATGCTTGTTAGTAGGAAAGGTAAATGGAAAAAAGAAAGAAAAACGATATTCCTTCACTTACTAATTTTTTTTTGTCAACAAACACTTCCTGACAAATAATTCTTGGTGCTAAAGATATATCTGTGAACCCAAGTAGACCAAAAAATCCTATCAACATGGAGTTTATAGTCTAATGGGGCAAGGACAGTCACAATAAATAAGAAAAGTATAGAATATATTTGAAGATGATGAGTGGAAAGAGTAAAGAATGGAACAGAGCAAGCGGTTGGGGAATGTGGGAAAGTTGCGGTTTTCAATATGGTAAGCCTCACTGGGAAGATGATATTTGAGTGAACGTTTGAAAGTCATGAAGGAGTTCACTTTGTGGGCAAGTGGAAGGAACAGTCTTGAATGAGAGAATGTTCTGATCAATGGCTTCAAGATGTGATATGAGTTATATAAACAATGAGGACCGTTACTGGAGAAAAGAGAGGTAGAAAAGTAGGATTTGAACTATGAGAGTAGGACACACTGATCTTAAGAAGCCTTTAAGGCCATTATAGGAACTGGCTTTTACACTGAGTGAAATAGAAAACTATTTTGTTCATTTCATGGTTTCCAACAAAAGACTGACAATCTTCTCAGCTGTTGAAAGGCTGCAGGGTGGAGAAAAGACTAAAGGAGAATAAGGTGAAAATAGGAACCTTCTTTAGCAATCCAGATCAAAGACGGTGGAAGTTAGGACCAGAGGGTTAGCCACGAAGGTGATGATTAAGTAGTTCTGATATATTCAAGGGTAGAGTAGACAAAATTGTTGATGCATTAGGTGTAAGCGTTGAGAGATAAGAAGTCATCAAGGTTGAATCCAGGTTTCTTGGCTTCCATACATGCAAGGTTATTGAAACTGGATAAAGGAACTGATGCATCCAGTGAATATATAGGAAAATGGGTTCACTTAAATTATTACCTAAATTGCTGGGGAGTATTCCAAGAAATTAACTAGTAATTTGAGTGTAGAATATTTTACTTATCAAAGCACAAGAATTTACACATAAGTTTTTGTATTTAATGTTTCCCCATCTCTCAGTTTTGGATTGAACAGGGTTCGGAGCCCATCATTTAAGTAGCTGTTTATTGAGTTTTGATTCTGTTGTTGATATTCTGGTTGTGATTCCGTTCCTTAAATGAACAGGAACTGTTCTTTGGGAAGATGGATAACAGTCATTTGGCAAATTCCAGTTCTATTTTGTCTCTTATCACAGCTTTCTCTTCTGCAGTGAGCACAAGCCAACAAGAGAAGACGTGGGTTCTGGGTTTTGTGTGTGTGGTTTTTGTTTTGTTTTGTTTTGTTTTGTTTTTAATAATACTAAGGGTTAGCTTTGTATCAGGACTTGCTGAATTCCAACTGAACTGAAGTATACTCTATTAGTGTTTTTTTTAAGTCCCTGTATCAGACAATAGCATTTCACAATAATTTTTCACATTTATCTGTATCATGATCTGTTTAGAATACTGTTGACAAGATGTGATGGTCTTAATTTTGTTTCTTCCTTTTTCCATTTTAGATTCAGACCATAATTTTAATTGTGGTCCCTGTATAGTAATAACAGAATGAGTAAATTCAAACCTTTTCAATGGAATATCTGGTTTCCTTGTTTGTTTTGTTTGCCTGAACAATTATAGCTAATTTAAAAAGCAATTGTTATTTTAGAGATTTCAGTTGAAACACAGCATTGCTATAGGATTACATTTATAGATACTAAGTCCAAAACATTATAATTTTACACTTGGAGACTCATTCTAGTTTTTGCTTTTGCAATTTTTACCATTCCTGTTTGCAATTAATATGTAGATCTATATAACACTACCTCAGTTTTGACACATATTAGCAATCAGATATTGTCCCTACATATAAAAAATTTGTGGCTTCACAAGGAAGTCAAGGACTGTATTCATAGTAATTTAAGTAAGAAAAAATTTGTATGATACTTAAATGATAGCTGTGTGACGCTGCTATGATCATAAATGTTGGAACATGAGCATCTATTCAAATTAATAATTAGGTTGTAATGGACAAGGATTAAAAGGATGCAAGGTTGCATTTGATCAAAGGTTGTGAAAGGTGGTAGGAAATATCAATGGGAATATTTCAGCAAATGTTAGTGGGGTCACTGGGATGAGCAGTTGCACAGAGCTGAATAATGTTGAGTTGATCTGAGTAAAACATTGCAATCTGAGTGAAGGCAAAGTAAAATGTAAAATGTTTTGGACATTCCTTAGGATCCCCTAGAAATCCCCATATTGGCTGATGACTAAATTCTGTAATCAGAGTTTCATTGCTTTCTCTGAAGCCTTTGATACATATTTAAAGCATATAAGGCCTCTACTAAGAGCTTCAAGGAATCTGTGGACCTCTAAAGGTACCAAAAATCAATTCTCTTTTTTGCCTAGTTGAAGGGTTATGTTTGGCTGAATGATGGGAGAGAAAGAACACCTGAATTTTGGCTAAATACATGAGGGATCTTTCTCATCCTCATGTACATTAATTCAGGGTTTTGTTTCAATGGTTTGTTTTTTACCATTTTCCCTCCTGCTACTTTAGTCTGCTCTTTAAAATGTTTTTAATGGTCCTGGAGAGAAGAAGGTTCCAGGCAGAATAAATTCATCAGAGCATCCTCATCCAAAGGAATGGGTCATTGCCTCTGAGATGGAAGGACAACCAGGTCCTCTCTGACTTTGATTGCTTAGTGCTTTCCCTCAGGTGGTCTTCTGATGCTTTCTGCTTTCCTAGATTTTTTCTGGGAGGCAAGTTTTATTTGATCTGGTCTTTGATTTGATGGCACAATATGATGTATCTAATAAATGAACTTTTTAAAAAATGTGGGTAAATTAGATCCTTACCTTTAGAACATGATAAACTCCTTTGGAGCCAAGCTATTCCTTATTCTGTTGTCTCTACAGTGAGAATTAGTTCTGGAGGGGAGAAACATTTCAGATGTTTGTTCAGATGATGTTTCAGATGAAACATCAACGTTTATCCTTTTAGGTCTTATTCAATTATAATACTTTTAAAGATAGCTTAGCCTTCCCAAACATTGTATGCATTTGGAATGGTAGACATTGATTTTTGGAAGAAGATGGGATAGATAATTGAGAGAATGGTGTTCAAATTTGCTAGTCTTAAAAGAGGGGTGAAAATGGTGAGTAGGGGACCAGCAGACACAGGATGAGAAAGCAGGTTTGGAGGACATGAGGAAGGCCCTAGCATACTTGTATAAAGACTTATGTGAGATGACTACAGCACCAAGCTTTGGTATCATCCCTGACTCCCCTCTCTTATACCCCACCTTGGCTTTTTCAGCAACATCTGTGAACACTTCAGAACATATTCAGATTGTGACAATTTCTGACCGCCACCATCATGAGAACTCTTGCTCAAGCCACCATCTTCCCCTGGATTATTGCAAAAGCTTCCCCGGTGGTCTTTCTGCCTCCACCCTTGTCTTTCCATAATCTATTCTCTGTCCAGAAAGCAGATGGAGCCTGTTAAAACCCAATTCAGATGGCATCACGTCTCTGTTCAAAACATTCCAATGGCTTCCCAAGTCCATAAGAACAAGAGCCAAAGTCCTTACGATCAACTCTCTCTCCATCCTATCCACCGCCTTGCTAAATTCATCTCCTGGCCTTGTCCCTCTTGCTCACTCAGCTCCAGCTGTAATGATCCTCTGGTCATTTTTCACACATGCCAGGCAGGCTACCTTTTATTGATCCTGCTTCTAGACTATTTTTCTCCCAGATATCTGTGTGTTTCTGCTGTCACTTCCTTCAGGTCTCTGTTCAAAAGTCACCTTCACAGTCAGGTTTTCTCTGGCTTTCTATAGCAACACCTCCTGTCTTATCACCACCTGGCACATTATATATTGGCATATTACATATACACAATTATACATGTATACATATTATATATGCACACATATTTATATTGTCTGTTTCTCCTCTAGAGAATGGAAGCTCCATGGGAGCAAACTCTTTCCGTTTTGTTCACAGCTGTGCTCCAGCACTGAGAACAGAGCCTGGCATACGATAGACTCTTAATAATTATTTATTGAATAGATCAATAAATAACTTACTTTCATCTTCAATATGATTCTCTCTGGGAATGAAAACATGTCAATTCCCTCTTTCTATTGATCCTTGGAAGTTTCAGACTGAATTGTATTTTATTCTGCCGAAAAAACATAAATGATAAACAGTGACTTTTGAGAGACCATAAGTGCTGATGAAGGGAAATTTTAACAGAAAAGGGAGCATGACAGACAAGAGCCAGTGGCAGAGTCCCTGTCTGTCTCTGGGGAAAGAACACTGAGATGAGCTACCCAAGAGCACTCTCGGCAACTGTCAGCAAATGCCTCAGATCAGGAGAAGGGCAGGGACAGCTCTGACCACCACTCAGATCCAGTGATGTCATGAGAAGCTCTGAGTCTGTCAGGTTTACTTCTCTGTGGCCTTTCTCATTTTTTTTATCCTCCCTGTTACTTCTCATTGTCCATGAGATCTCTTGTCTAGGTTCTCACCACCAGATTTCCAAAATTTCAAATTTGCTTCATTTCCTTGTTACCAGGGCTGAAGAACTCTTCCTAAAATGTGAATGTGATGAGATCATGTCCTTGGTTACAACTCAGAGCTCCCCCTGTAACCTGAGAATAAAGTTCAAGTTCTTAACACATTTTATAGGGGTTTCTAATTTCATGGCTCACTGTCCTTCGAGCCTTTCACATTCTTCAGGTGAGCCATATTCTCTCAGAACATTGATCTGAAGGTATCAGACACCTTCCATAATACAAACTCAGCTGAGCTGGATGTCTTTATGAGTCCATTAACATCATACATTACAATGCAGAGGGCACAGATCACCTGGTATTATAATTGCATGTTTACATTTTGGTGTTTCCTCTGTACTCTGTTTCTTGAAGGTGTGGACTCAATTTGCCTTATTTACAGTTGTTTCCAGTGCTTAATACAATGCTTGCCACATATTAAGTGTTCAAGACTTGAATGAATGATTTTGTTTCCCCACGTGTCAATATCTGCAATTCACAGTCTAGGAGAATATCACCAGGTAGGGAGATGGGTAAAAAAAATAAGACTTCCCCCTGTTGGAAACAAATTTGTAGACTTGGGGCCAATAGAGAATGACTCTTCTCTGGGGAAATTTTGTTCTGAATCTTTTTGGGGAAACAGAAAGGAGGATAAATGAAACAGGGATACAAATATTCATTCTTCCTTGGAGACAGTTCTCACCAGGGTCTTTCCTTGACTCTGGAAGATCTTCCATCCCCTTCAGATCAAGGCCTCAACCAGGATGGTGTATCGCTCATGCCCCAAACAGGGAACAGAAGCCCACTCATCTGGGACTTCGAAGTTCACTGATGAAGATCCTGTCTGCAGAGGTGTGGAGGTGCTGAGGGAACTTCCATGCAGGGGATGACCAACACCCTGGAATCAGCAAGGTAAAGAGCCTCTGTCTCTGAGTTCAGCCCCATGACCAGGGGCTGGTGAGAGCCTGAGCTGTGCAGAGGGCCCATTTATAGAAGCAAAGGCCTTGGAGGAAAGCATCCTCTACCAAGACCATGGCCAGGAGAAAGCAGAGCAGGAAATAGCCTAGTCTTCCCTCCTGTACTCTGGTCTTCTTCAACTGCCTGCCAATGGCCAAGCCAAGCTAGAAGTCAGAGGCCAAGGAAGCCCAGGTGCTGCAATCCACAGGGATCTCTGCATATATTATGTGGGCAGAGGGAAGAGCAGGAAGAACAGAGATGGACAGTGGATGAGGTTGAGGGTGGGCAAGTGGAGAGTCACTTGGCTTTTTATTCAAAACTCTTAGCTCCCTGCTCTTCAGCCCACAGGGAAGATTCACAGGCTTGAATGGACACCAAGAGAACAACTTGATTATCATTTTCTGAGTTTCCCATTCCCACCGTCTTTGCCTCTCCTTGTTAACTGCCCTGAATATTGCCCGATTCCTGTTCAGAACCACAGCATAGTCCCAATTTCTTCAGTGTGTCAGCATCTAGCTCTACTGGCAAGGTACAGCTGATTCATGTGCAAAGAGGTTGGTCCTCTACCCCACTGACCAATGGCAGTGTTCAGAGAGGCTGGGTCCTCTGCCTATCCTCTGGGCCATTCATATTTTTACAGGGGCTGGAGGTGAGCGAGGAGTTGGTATAGTCCTGGATCCACTACCCACGGCGGCTTCCTGCAATACAAGCACTCCATCTAGAGTAGAGTATACCTGGTAGAATTCAGACGTGGGCTTCTTCCTGCAGATCTGAGGACCAGTGATTCTTCTCACCAGCAAGAGAAGTCTTGGTGATGCCTCTACAGTCTTGATGATGCCACTTGATAGGGTTACCAGGACACCATTTGAGATATACTTACACTGAGAATGATTCATTGTTTATCTGTTATCCAAATCTTCCCCGGCATCCTGTATTTTATCTAGCCATCTTATTGGGGTAGACACAACTTACAATGTGAGTGCATACAGGCACTGGCCTGGAGCAGTCAAGAGAGACCCAAAAGATGAAGTCACACCAGTCCCTTGGGTGACGCTGTGTAAGGCTTCAAAGTTCCTGACTCACATGTAGGCCACACACCCACAAGAATGAGGCACTGCTGATACTTCACCAAAACTCCCTAATACGCAACTTCCAGTAAGAAGGTTGTAGTTGTCAGAATTGTGACTGACTTGTCAAAATTACATAAAATCAGCTGCCTAAATTTTGAAATATGTTGCAATTTTGATGTTTGATGTTCTCTAATAAGGTAAAACATTGTAATTTGGGGTGCCTGGGTGGCTCAGTCCTTTAAGCATCTGACTCTTGATATCAGTTCAGGTCATGATCTCCTGATCAGTGAGTTCAAGCCCTGCATTGGGCTCTGTTCTTTCATTGGGGAGCCCACTTGGGATTCTCTCTCTCTCTCTCTCTCCGCCCTTGACCCCCTCGCTCTCTCTCTCTTTCTTTCTCTTACTCTCTTTCTCTCAAAATAAAGAAATAAATTTCAAGAGAGATTTAAACAAATGGTAATTTTTTCAAGGAGTAAAATAAATCCATTGAAACACTCTTAAGTGCTAAGTGCTACCATGTCTAATAAATTGGTGCCCACTCCCAAAAGCAGTCTTAGTCATGCTACATTTGTGTGCCACATTGTTGAACCCTAGCAGGCAGACCTTTTGTTTCCAGAAAGCCAAGTATCAAGGAGAAGGGAAATTGGTTGTGCCTGGGAATTTCTCTAACCTTATCATTTGGCAGTCTCTAAACTGCCACTGGCAAAGGCTGTTGGTTAAAGTGCTTCTATGTGGCACACACACAGCACATTAACATGCATGCGCGTGCGCGCGCACACACACACACACACACACACAGAGTCTGAGACCACCTGCACACATACAAAGTCTGAGACCTGCAGCTGGCTTGGGCACCTGAGCCAACCCCATGTAGCTTCCCCAGAGTGACCCGGTACCCCATTCAGAACATCACATTGTGGTGGGTAAGGCTTTGGGTTCCCTCATATCATAGATGACACCTTCTTGCGGAGGGTATGATTCATACCTTTTCCTCTGCAAAGGTCCCCAGTGGCGGATGCAAAGGAAAGAAATGTTTGTTCATTTTTTCAGGATCAGGATAGAGAGTCCAAGTGGTACCTGAAAGCTTATATTCTATTCTAATAACATGCATGGATTTTGAATTATACTTTATAATATATCCATTTTGGTATGACTCTAAAATACCCTAAAATTATTTATATCTGAGTAAAATTCTCACTCTGGGAAGTAGACCCAAAGTTTCTCCTGTGGCTTCCCATATGCCCACCACTGTTTACTTTCTAAGCCCTGATCTGGGCCAGCACACCTGGACCAAGAGCAGGGCAAGGGCCTAAGGCATTGCTTCCCCATGTCCTGAAGGTTCACCAAGGCAAAGCCAGCAAATCTGCATTTGGAAAAGATGTTCTCACCTCTCTTCAGTATTTCATGTATTTTACAATAGTTTATCTAATGGAAGAAAAGACTAGGAGGAGAGCTATGTGATTCATCTATTTCCAGATCCTCTGGAACTGTTTTCCTGGTCATTTTTACAAGCCCTGGGATTCTGTTAGTAAGCATCTTCCATGGCTAAGCACAAATTTTAAAATTTAAAACTACTAAAACTTAAAGTTCCTGTAATCCATTATTTTTTAACAATCAGCTCATTCCAAATATGTTTTTATCATGGTGTTAATATTACTGTCAGGATAATTTTGATTGAAATAAATATTAAAAACGCACAGAGCTAGGGGCACCTGGGTGGCTCAGTTGGTTGGGTGACTGACTTTGGCTGAGGTCATGATCTTACAGTTTGTGAGTTCGAGCTCCGCGTCGGGCTCTGTGCTGACAGCTCAGAGCCTGGAGCCTGCTTCAGATTCTGTGTCTCCCCCTCTCTCTACCCCTCCCCTGCTCACACTCTGTGTCTGTCTCTCAATAATAAATAAACGTTTAAAAAAACTTTTTTAAAAATGCACAGAGCTAGATTCATGCATGTTGTTGCACGTTCCAGTGGTGTGCTCTCTCACCTTTATCGTTGAGCGGTATTCCATTGTATGAGTGGATCATAATAACAAAGGTTTGATGCTTTTAAATTTGGACTAATTCTGTCATAGTTGAGTTTGCTTTTAGTGATATTTAATTTAGAGACACAGAATAATGAACTTTATAACCTGGAACTTGGTGTTAAATTCTACCCAGCATTCAGACACTATTTATAAAGTGAATGAATGAATGAATGAATGAATAATGATCTACCCTACACACACACACACACACACACACACACACACACACACACAAAGCCTACAATTATAGAACTTGGGGATGCTCATCATAGAATATTTAAGAATATAAAAAAAACAATAAAAATTTCCTACCAAATCATTCCCTAGAGATAACCATGATGGAAATTTTGGTGTATTTGCTTATGTAATTAAAAACATACACCTTTTTTCTTAACATTTTATTATGAAGATTTTCCCAGGATCATTAGTCAATTATTTTGAAAACATTTGGATGCCTATATACTGTTTTAAAATATCAAAATGAAAAGCTGCAATAAACATTCTTTCATAGAGAGAGAGATAGAGACAGCAATAGAGGTACAGATCTGACTGTATCCTTAGTATGAGTTCCCTGATATAGAATTACTCATCCAAAGCTATAAGGAGAATCTGAGACTCTTCACACCAGGTTGGTTTCATAAAATAACAATTTACTCTGTTTCAGTAGAATAGACACTGATCAAACTCTCTGTGTACTTACCAGAATAAAATATTAAGATTTTAAAATTCTTTTGCCAATATTCTAGGCAAAACAATGTTTAAAAGGGCATTGTATTGATGTTTAATTTGAATCTTGAGCTGGTGCCTATCTGAATTTGTTTTTATGTCTTTTGTATGCTTTCCTATTGTGATATGTATCTTAAGGATCTTTAAAGACTTTTATCTAACAATGATAGCAAAATTTGTCACATCTGATGTTGATATTTCACTCTCTGTCCTTTTCCTTTGGTTTACACTTAGAATGTGTAATGTGGTCACATACATATATTTACCAATTCACCTTTTCTTACATACATTAATTTATTTTAACACTTAACTTTTTCACAATTAAGAATTTATTTTCACAAAAGGCTTGAGGCAATGTCTCACCATTTCTTTTTCACTGGTGGTGTTTCAGAAAATAATTTTGAGGGGTGTCTAGGTGGCTCAGTCGAAGCACCGACTCTTGATTTTGGCTCAGGTCATGATCTCACGTTTTGTGGGTTTTGGCCCCGCATCGGGCTCTGTGCTGGAAATCTGGACCTGATTGGAATTCTCTTTTCCCCTCTCTTTGCCCCTACCCTGCTAATTCCCTTTCATTCTCAAAAATAAATAATTGTTAAAAAAAAAAAAAAAGAAAAGAATTTTGAACAGTCACACGTTGACTGTTAATTAGGGCTTGGGATATTCAGAATGCACAGTTATACCATTAATTCAAGTCAGCATATTCCAAAAGAAAATGGTGTGTTTACATGTTCAATGACTAGATTAGAACCTTATTTTATTACATGATAAATTATTATAAATAAGTTATTAAAAGATACTTCACCATTTTAAGAGAATCCATATTCATTGCCAGAATTTTAGAACAATACTTAAAAATGTTAATTTGTCTTATACATAAAACACATATGTGGGAAATTTTGAACACAGAAATACTAATATAGAAAATAACCCAGAATCTTATAAAATAGATACTTTGCTATATTTTCTTAGTCTTTCTTTTTCCATTAATTTTTACATAGCTCGAGTTTAATTGTTAATACAGGTTTTTAAACATGATTAATGCAGGTACAGTCAGGCCTTTGGTATAAGATATTATACAACCAGAGAGATCTTCTGCTTGATCATTACTGCTTGTCCCAATTAGCATAAAAGAATTAGCCAATCAATATCAGCTTTAAGGAACCAATGAATCACTGATTTTAAATGTATTGCAAAAATTTTCTGCAGTTATTGGCAATAGTGTCTCTCTATGCAGCTTTAAAAGGGGGCACAATGTTTTGTCAGGTATCTTTAAATTTCCTGACCGAGTGTCCCAATCATGTATAAATGGTGGGCTTTATTAGCTAGTACTGGAATAGAGCAAAACCTGTGATTATTTTAACCATCATCAAAGGTGGTACTAAAGTCTTCTTCAACTGCACACCAGATGGTGAGTGAGGGGTGGATGGTGAACTGGGGCAAACAGGAAATGCTTCAGGGCCAAAGGTTGCTGGTGACCTTAAACATCCTCCAGATGATCCAGGCTGACCGCTACATTCAGTAATGGGACCCACAGAGGGAAAACTCCATTGTGTCTTCATACCAGAGGTCAAACAATGATGCCCTTCTGACTAGAAAAACGCAGTGGGTGTATTTTCAGCAGAAAACTCCATTGTGTCTTCATACCAGAGGTCAAACAATGATGCCCTTCTGACTAGAAAAACGCAGTGGGTGTATTTTCAGCATTAGCATTTCATGACTTTAGGTGGGGCATGAGATTTCCAGTGTGCCTAAATATCACTACTTCTTCAGCTTTGCAACAGCCAATTTGCACATTTATATTACTGGCCCTCTTCCAGTAAGACATTTGCTTTTGAAACCTCAATTTACAACTTTATTTCCCTATTCCATAAGTGTCTTGTTTCTATATTTCTATCATCAGAGTGAGGTTTCAGGTAATCTTTTCCAGAAGTGTAAATGAGTGATATTCTGTCCAGTTCTTGCTTATCTAAAAATGTCTTTCTGTTTTCCTCACACAGTAAAGCAACTCAACTGTGTGTAAGATTACCGAGTTGTAAAAGCTTTGCCTCGAAGCTCCATTGTTCCATATTAGTTGGTTGACAATGCTGGAAGGATTTGGGGAGGGGAGTGTTATTAATTCTGTTCAGAACTCGTAGAATCCTGTATACAAAGGACTTCTATCAGTTAGGAAACACTTCTTTCATTAGGCTTTCACTTATTGCTTCTGTTCTTGATGATACTGAGTAATCCTATAATCCTGAGGGTGAGATTCTGCTCTCCATCCTTTATTTTTTCAACCCCTTCTGCTGTATTGTTCACAAATCAATTTCTCTTTTCTGTAACTTCTAGGAATAGTTCTGTGGGTTGTCCTCTATATCAGTGATTCAATTTGCCCCAAGGGTTAATGCTACTCTTTTCTGCCTTCAACAAGGATGGCAATTCTGTGTCATGAAATTCAACCCTCTCTTCACCACTGATCTCTGCTTCTTATTATAATGCCTTTATTGTACACCTTTGCCTGCTTTATGGATTTCTGTTCTTCTTTCCAAAAGACTATATTTACTTGCATCCTTATGAGAGGGCTGTATCACAGCAGTGGGCTCTGTCTCTCAGTTTTCAGGATTTTCTCCTAGCTTGCATGGTGACCATTGTATTTATATTTTCTATTTCCATTGTGTATGTAGAGGGGAGTAGATTTAGCCCCATTATGTTTTTCCAATAGTAAGTCTGTTACAGGCATGCCATTCCCACACCTCCTTCATTTATTGTTATTTTTCAGGACTAACTTGGACTTTTTCTCTCCCTATTGTTCCTATCTCTTGAATTCCAGTTGTCCTTCAATGATAAAAAATGGAAACTATCGCCACTGTATTATACCAGTAGGTACTGTCTAAGGAGGGATAAAGAATAGGGTTGGATAGGGTGGATCTGTAACTAGTGACCTACCATTGGTAGGCAAGGATGGGATGCAGAAAGGGGGAAAATAAATTGATCCTTTTTTATTACATCTGAGAAAACTGTGCATACAGATCGACACAAGGAAGACAATGATGAATCTCAGTTTACTGTTGCTTTTGAGAGAGTGCTTTGCAGTTGACTCTTGACATGATGCTTCTACAAAATGTTACAAAGACAGAGGAAAAGTGGGATGCATAGTAAACAGAGGGAGACCAGGAGAAAGTAAAAAGGAGGCAAGTCATATATCAGATAAATTACTGCCATTAATTTAAAACTGAGTATCTCCTGAAGATAACTGGAGCACCAGATCATCAACCCCAAACTTCCCTGAAACACATTTTACTATAATTTATGTGAGTCATGGAAGAATTGCTTTGGTAGTTTTTCTTCACTTATCTACAAAGACACTATGTTTAAACCTACCCCTACCATCTTGATCCTATTCTCTCTCTTATTTTATTTTGTTTTGTTTTGTTTCCTTGCTGTTGTTTTGCTGTTATTTTGCCACTTACTGTCTACACACAAAAGCTTCCAAGGGCAGGAAATAACGCCTGCCTTTTGATTTCTTTTTCTCCTCCTGTGATTGTTTCCCTATGACTTAGATAGGAATGAGGCTGACTGTTTTTGTTGTTAGTGTGATCTCTTACTAATTTTGGCCTTACAGTTGGAAGTTATTTGATCCATGTGCTTTTCTCCTCAGATTTGCTGAAAGAATTTTCCATTGATCTCCAACCACCCCCCCCCCAAGGCTAACAAGTTTGCAGTTTTTAGAGAATCAGTTACCAACTGTAGTTAACATTTGTATGAGGTTTTGACTTTATAGCATTATTCATGAAGACAGAGTATGAAAATAGGTCTTTGTATCATGCACCACAGAGCAAAAATTAAATCCTGTTTAAAAAACATGTTGTGTTTAAATTTATACCTTATAGTTGTCTTATATTCCATGAAAACTCACTGGTATAATACAATTCCTGTGTCAAAATATTGCTCCTACAGTGTAAGTGGAAACATTTTCTGTGTAATAGCTCAAATATAGTGATTGAGAGTTGAGATAAGAATGTCTTAACAACTTTCCTATGGGCAGTGAAAGCATGTCATTACGTCTTAACCATCACCATTAGCAATGTTTCTAAATCTTTCGCATGATATGTAATAACCAAAAAAGGTAGTTATCTGGAAGGCAGAATTCTGAGTCTGATTTATCAATATCTGGCTGGGTGTCCATATACAAGTTACTTCATATCTTACACTGCAGTTCAGTCTTCATATTTATAAAATGAGAGAATTGAACCAGACAATTTCATATGGGCTTTTCAAGGTGAAAATGTGATGATCCTATGACTTGGAATAAAACCAAACTTCACATACATATTGAGCAAATTTCTGTTAGAGGCCTGAAGAAGCCTGTGGCTTCAGAAGAAGCCAAGATAGGTTCTGGAGGCATGGCTTCAAAGATTGAAGAGGGAGTCAGTAGGAGATATGGTCAGAAGCCAAGTATGTGTCAGACCACGGACAGCGTTGAGTGTACATATTCTCCCTGAAAGCCATGGGGATCCATGCAGAGTTTGAGCAGGCGTATTTCATGATCCAGGCATGAACCAAGGGATGGTGTGGTTGAGGAGGAACAAGACAGGAGCAGGGGTCTGGAGGTTCCTGCAATAGCCTAGGTACAAAGTAATAGGCGCTTGGACCAAGCGCTTTCTGCAAGGTTTTCTGCAGATTCAAGAGAGATTTTAATGGCAGCACAGTTAGGATTCAATAATAATTAGACTATAATTAGAGAAAGACACTGAGACTTAGGACTCATAGAATATGGAGGAAAATGTGTGTGAAGAGAAATATTTCCCTCTGGAAACTTTGGAAACACAGTTTGAATGTTTCTTCTTCTAGAAATTAAGAAACATATTGGAGGGAATAAGCAGTTTCTTTTTGTTTTGTTTTTGTTTTGTTTTGTTTTTGGCCCCATAAGCTTTTTGGTGGGAGCTTTGTAAACACAAACTTATAAGAGTAAAATGTATTTGATGGTGGAAAACTCATGCCTGTTGGTGTCTACTGCTTACTGTCTTTGGTAAAATAGCATCATTGCTGATAATTTCACTGGTTCTTCTGTTTTTGAGTGCCTAATTGGTTTCCAGTTGAATATTAAGAACCTGATGCAAATTAGATGTCAGAATAAGCAGTAGCTTCTTAAGATGTTCTCAAATCATGTACTACAGTAACAATGATAATGAACATTAAATACATGGTGAGGTACTTATTAGACATTGAACTAAGCTTAATTTTTAAAAAAATAAAAATTACTATTATGAATTGGCCTCCTATTTAAAATTCTAGGCATTCTACCATGATAATTAGTATGGATTCATAATACATTAATAATCCCCTGCTTAAAATTAGAGTATATTTTAAGCCAAATGTTATTAATGTATTATTTAAGTGTATTCTTGTGCACTGGCTTTCCTAACTAGCTACATCTAATATATAGTTAGATAGAGCCAAGAGCTACATTCCTCTACTCAAAGTCTTCATCAGGAAAATGATTTTTAATGTGTTGAACACAGAACCACCTGAGTACTCTTTTATTAGATTAGATATCCATACGTAAGTATTTAAGATGATTGATAGTTTGTTATTAAGTTACTTGATGATTTGGTAAATTCCTGGTCAAATCAGAGTGGCCCTTTTATTATGTATATTTATTTTTATCCAGGAATGTGTTATTTATTGCTCTTTCATGTGTTTTAAAATAAGCTCTGTTATCTTTGTAATGAATTTTTATAATTGCAGAGAAGCTAATGTAGAAGAAATCTTTTGGAGGAGTGTTTTAAGCTATGCTGCTACATATTCAGAACTCCCTGTTGATTGAAATAAGTTATGGGGGCACCTGGATGGCTCAGTCTGTTAAGTGACTGGCTCTTGATTCCAGCTCAGGTCATGATCTCAGGATTCTTGGGGCCAAGCCCCCTCATCAGGTTCTGCCTAGACAGTATGGAGCCTGCTTGGGACTCTCTCTCTCTCTGCTCCTTCCCCGCTTGCTCTCTCTCTCTCTCTCTCTCTCAAAATAAATAAATAAACATTTATAAAAAAAAAAAAAGAAATAGGTTACTATAGGAGGAGCCAAGGGTACTGGGCTGCATTTGACTTCAGTTTCTAGTGACAGAACATTATCTGTTAAATACCAATGATTTCCCTTGACCTGTGAGTTGGACACTGTAAACCTTCACAGTGATGATAGATAGATAGATAGATAGATAGATAGATAGATAGATAGATGATAGATAGATAGATAGAAGAAAGGGTGTTTCTATGCTAGAAACATCTAGAAATCCAATCTTCTTTCTCCTTCACATGAAGTCTGTCCAGGCCTAATAGGTGATGATGAATCTGTAGACTGAGCTGAAACTGATTGTTTCAATAATAATGATATTTGTTTCTTGAAATTTGCATAATAGAGGTAATAGATTTTTTTTTCTTTTGACCTGCTTAAAAACTGTCTGGATGAGGGTCCTCAATTTGTATTAAATGTGATACAAGCAAAGGCAATATAAGATGAATATTTTCTGATATCAGAATCCAAGTGTTCATGTATAATCGTCTTGAAATCAGCCTAAGCAATAAATCTCCTTTGAGATTTCAAGGGATATTTAAGCCCCTTCTCAGTCTTTGCATGGCGCACATGGTCTTCAGACCTCTGAAAGAAAAGGTGAGGCTTAGGATGTCTTCAGGTCACTCTCAGCAGGAGCTCACTTTGCACTGTGACTCAAGAGCATACGCAGTAATTTTTCAGTGATGTTGGTGATTGGCTTAATATACTCTAAGTAGCAACTCCTCTGAAGCCAATCATCTCTGCTTCTAGATACCGCAAATTAAAGATGCTTTATCTTCATGCCTCACTTCAGTTTTTACTTTGGCCTCTGATGAGGTGTAGCATTTTTTTTTCATGAGCAAATCACGTCCCACTTTTATACCTGGTGGTACCTTAGTCATTTTTTCAGATCTGTCATTTCTTCTCTAAAGCCATCTTTCATTCAAATAATATAGTGATTTCCCAACATCCTTTTGCTAGCCTGGGTGTCTAGGTAAACTAAATGTCCTTTGCTGAAATAGTTAACTTTAGAAAAGAAGAATGGCTTCTAGAAGAAAAATTATTTCAATTTTGGACATACATTATTTTTATATCCACATTAACTAAGTGAAGATGTTTGAAAAGTAGTTAAGTATATTTGGATGTTGATCATCAGTAGATATGGGGTAGTTGAAGTTATGGATTTGAAAAAGGCCACCTAATACATACAGTGAGATAAATAGAACATCAAGAAAAGATCCATAGATGACACTACACTTAACGGGTTATTGGATATAATAAAGAGCCAAATTAAAATATTTGTTTTAATAAAAATTAAGAAATGGATTATACTAGTAGTGTATTCTTTAGAAAATATGAAAAATACAGAAAAGTATAAATAATAAAATTAAAATCACCTATAAGTTCATGAACTTGACATCACTATTTTATTTTCCTTGATTTTTTAATTTGTCTTTGAAAAAGAAACTTGTAATTAAGCAATTATAGTTTCCTAATCTTTTTTTCCCACTTAAATGAGAATGTCAAAAACATTATTTCTAGTGGCTACATAGTAGCCTGTCACATGGATATGCCAACTTCATCGTTGGCACGATATCGTTACCCTATTTTTCAGTTGATTTTCTTGCTTTGGGGGAAGTATATAGATGTATCACCTGCAAATTCTGTTCAGTTTATCCCTCTTTTCTAATAATCTACTAATCTTACATTACCTTGATCTCTAGATCAAAATAAAATGTTAGTGATAATAGACATCCTTATTTTGTTTATGATTTTAATGGTATTGTGTGTAATGTTTTAGCACTAAGAGTGATGTTGCCAGTTTATAAGAGAAGTATCTGTTTCTGGTATAATTTTTAGATGTTATGAATGGGGATGTATCAACATTAAATTTTTTTTAAGTTTATTTATTTATTTTGAGAGAGAGCAAGTAGGGGAGGGTCAGAGAGAGAGAATCCCAAGCAGGCTCCACACCGTCAGTGCAGAGCCCAAGGCGGGGCTCGAACCCAGGAATCACGAGATCATGACCTGAGCCGAAGTTGGTCACTTAACTGATTGAGCCACCCAGGCGGCCCTTAATGTTAACTTTTTTTTGACATATTTTGTATCTAAGTTCAAAGTATATAAATCAAAGTAAAATTGGTTTATAGTAGTATTTTCTAAACTGTGCCCTACGGTCCTTCATTCCACTGTTTTATAACACACTGATAATATTCTGCGAGCAAAGCATTTTATAGTAAGTTTTGGAAGACACAGGTTTCTATACATTCATAATGTACATTATTTTATTATAGACTCAGAAGTTCTTCAGTTCGATAACAAAAGCCCAAATTATTTCTTCTTGAGTTTAATACATATTTTAGTAGTAGTAGTAGTAGTAGTAGTAGTAGTATTTTAAGTAAATTCTACCCTCAACATGGGGCTTGAATTCATGACTTTGAGATCAAGATTTGTACGCTCTACTGACTGAGCCAGCCAAATGCCCTTATTTTATTATTTTTTATCTTTTTGTAATTTAGGGGAGGCAGGTTAACAGCATCTGATAAGTGGATTTCCTATTTTACCTCAGTCTGATTGATAAGAATATTTATACTATTTGCATTTATTTTAAAAACTGTATTTAGTTGGGTCTTGGCTTATAGTTTTTATGCTTTCTGTACTTTAGATTCTCTGTTGCTTCTTATCCATTTTATTTTATGCACAGACTCTTTGTTAGCTGTTATACAATTATTTATTGCCACATAACAAACCACTACAAACAGAATGGAATGAAACAATAGCAGTTGCTGATTATCGTTATGCCTCATGATCCTAGGGGGCTGACTCTCTCAGCCAGGTGGCTATTGTTCTGGGTATTCAGGAGGCTGCAGTCAGATAGTGGCTGAGGCTAGAGAGTTCTCAAGTGTTTCTTCTCTCATTCTCTGGCAGTTGATACTGGATGTTAGCTGGGCCACATCAGGGCTTTCAGCCCAGACACCTGCCTGACCTCTCTTTGTGCCCTGGGCTTTTTCACAGAACGGTGCCTGGGTCCAAGAACAAGTGCAGGATGAACGATGGAGTGTTGCCTTTTGTGACCTAGCATTGGAAGTCACTTAGGGTCACTTTCATCTTATTCTTTTAGCTGAGGCAATCAAAAAGGCCCACCAGGCTCTAGAAGCGCATGTGGGATAGGAAATATATTGTTGTGACCATTTTTGGAAAATGTTATCTGCCACAATAGGCGTTAGATAATAACTAATGGTTAAAGAAAAGTTCTTAAACATATATTACCCATCTATAAAAGTGACTAAAACCCACTAATTTTTTTGTCTCCTGTTTGGAAGATTAGGGGTTTTCCCTGACTTTTTTGCTCATTTCTCATTTTGCATTAATTTAATATAGAGTGATAGAAACTTTTTTAAAAATAATGATCTCTGTCAAAACATTGTGAAACATTAATTTTGTAACACCATTTAGGACATTTGTTAGGATTTGTTTCTTTAAACTGTTTCATGCTCCCCATGACTCCTCAATAGCTTTATTTCTTCTTTCTTCCTTTACTGACTTGACTTTATTTCTTATTATTCTGGCATGGATCATCACTTGGATTATTTAGGAAGCATTCCTAGGTGGTGCATTTTCTAAGTGTTGCATGAGTGTTTATTGTTGCTCTCTGCATTGCTATACAATAACTGAGTTTTGGGGTAGCTTTTGAACCATGGTATTTTCCTTTCAGAGATTCATGGCTTGTCCTCTGCCTGATGTGGGCACTCACAGCAGAAGTGAGTCCTCTGTTCTCCAGTGGGACGAGTGTACTCTACAGGCTACTGGTCTACAGAGACAAAAGAAATGCCAAACAGGGAGCCCTACTATACTGAGGACTGTTCCCATGTCTAGCTCCAAAGGGTTATGGGGCCACAGTATCCTCTGTTTACCTCCTAGACATACTAGACTTTTGCCAGGCATGCCTTCTTTTGATCCCATTCAATCCACATTATGTCTAGAAGACCTTCTTTATTGGTTCTTGCACGGAACGTAGCATTCATCATTAAGTTGTCAGAACAGATAGAGCCCTCATCTCCATTTTGGGAAATCCTGTTGATTGTTTCATCAGGAATTTGATGGGATGGAGTTATCTGCTTGTGGTCAAATAGTTATCTATCTTAATAATCCCCTACTTTCTTCTGAGTTAAGAGAGGAAAAATCTCTGGTCTCCTTAGCAATTCAATAGCATAAGAAATGTGACTATGGTAGATTTAAAAAAAAAATTTTTTTTAACGTTTATTTTTGAGACAGAGAGAGACAGAGCATGAACGGGGGAGGGTCAGAGAGAGGGAGACACAGAATCTGAAACAGGCTCCAGGCTCTGAACTGTCAGCACAGAGCCTGATGCGGGGCTTGAACTCACGGACCACGAGATTGTGACCTGAGCCGAAGTCGGCCGCTTAACCGACTGAGCCACCCAGGCGCCCTGACTATGGTAGATTTAAAAGCACTTAACAGACATGACAACTAGAAAGGAAGCATGTTCCTGCATTGGATCCGGATTCAAACAAATGAGCACTAGCAGAAATTTAGGAGTAAATTGAAAGTTTAAAAAAGGCTCAGTATTGATTATGTGAGAATTTATGAAAAGGAGATATCAACTTCCTTAATTGAAAAAAAATTACAAAATCTATGTACTGTATTATCTTATTTTGAAAAAAAAAAAAGCAAAATACATACGCCCTTGTGTGTTTATGGGGAATCATACCCTGAGACGTGATAGTGGCAATCTCCAAATGGAGAGGTGTTAATTTCAGTTTGTACATTTTCCATATCTGTCCATCTTCTATATTGCACATATACTACTTTTTAAATAAGCTATTGATGTTATTTTTTAAAAGAAAGAATTTATTTTCTTAACTTTGTGGGATTATGTGAAACCTCTTGATGCAAAGTTAAGTAGCTAATTTTCCTCTAAGAAGGGTGAAGGATGTGTAAACCTTTGGTCTATTATCTGATAGAAAAGGAGTCAGAGTTACTGAGAAAATCAGTACCAATGAACTCTAAGTGTGTCTAGATTTTATTTTCATGTTATACAATTTCCACATGCATGGCAAGGAAGTTCTTAGAAAGCCAAGAAATTGTTCATAGAATAGTCCTTATTTTTCTGCACTCAACTAAACTCTCTGCTTGTGAGAGTAGCAACCAAAGTCAGGCAGGGGGTTGGTGTGGCTGCGTCTGTCAGGGAGCCACAGCCTCTCTGTAGCAATGTTTGATTACAACGGCTCGTGTCCTTTATAACAAGTGTGAATAAAAATAATAGAAGCTTCACAGATTTCACGCCCATCTGCTTTGAACATGTTCTTGGCAAATGACATGTTCTGAGCTGGTGGCTGAGACACAACAATAATAAAGTTATATGATTATCAGTGGAGGAGTTTCATGGGCTTGCACAAATGAAGTTAAAAACATGTTTGGTGATTGGAGAGAATGATTCTGAGATTCAGCACATGGAGAAACTATGGTGCTGAAAGAATTAATCCAAGTCTAAAATGCTCCTTTAATTGAATTGGGAATATACTCCTTCAAATTCATGAATCCATTCAATAATTAGTCCATTTATTTACTCCTTTATTCATTCAAGACATATTTCTGAGTCATCACTGCATTATGCTGAGTTGTCAGTGACAGAAGTTGGTGTCAATCAAGAGAAATTCATGGACGCAGATAATTATGTTTTCGTGCTATAAATAGGTATTTACTCAACAAATATTTATTACATGCTTTGTATATTTCAAATACTGCATTGGTTACTGTGAATTCAGTTTGGCAAGACAGATAAGATTCCTGTTCTCATACCTGTTGTGTTCTATCTGGAGGAGGCAGACTTTAAGTTAACAAATTAATAAGGAAATATCAGATTGCCATGGGTGCTGCGAGGAAAATAAGACAGACATATGATATGGAGTCTAGGGAACTCCCTTTTGTTCCAGAAAACTGAGGCTGACTCTTAACCTGGGGTCTGAATATCAAACAAGGCCAGCCTCCTGAATATCTACCCCTCCAGTAGAGGGGACAGTGGTGCAAATGCTCCAAGGCGGAAACTGCTAGGAGTGTGACAGGAACCTAGGAAGAAGGGTGAAAGGTGATCAGGGGCCACACTGAGCCCCAGAGGCAGGCCAGTCCCGTCTAACTATGGGGTTCAGGCCAGGAGCACAAATGGAGACCCACATGCTGTAGGTCTGAAGAGCCAATGTTACAGGTCAGACTCACAAACTGTTGACTGAACTGTTCTCCTCTTCTACCTTGGCATATATGCCTTCACAAAGACAAATTTTAAAATATTCCTAAAACTATAAGATTCATAAGACTAAGTATTAGCAAAAGATTCAAGATGATGAAATTTCATTACTATTAATTATTTTTGGATGTCTGTAAATGAGTCAGTGATCTTGTTTTCATAAGATAATAAAAACATTCCTAATTTCTAAGCAATTATACTGTTGTTCCTTAGATTTTATCTTTCTTGCTTTCATTTTAGCAGAATCACTAATTAAGCAAGCTTAGACAAAAAACAGTCACATAACATATTTTATTGGCAGCAATCATCTGAAGAATTAAAAATAAAATATAATTGTATTCAAACTGTACAAAATTTAAATATGTCACCAAAAATACAAGTCAAGGCAAATTTAAAAAGTTGAAAAATGTTTATATATATTTTCAAAAATGTTTTTCTAAAATATTCAGAATTACCTATTATAAGAAAAGGGAAAATACTAACTATAATGATACATGTGTAGCAAAATTATTTATTTAAAATGTAATTATATTTTATACAAATATAAATTATGTTCATTTTAGTTTTATAATATGTTTATAATTTTTTATAATTATAATACAATGCTGGTATGCACTGTTGAAAGGCTGTGAGAGTAAGAATCAGGATCATGTTTCATGCATGTTACATCTGAGCCACTTATATATAAATTTAAGACAAAAATGAATGCTTCAATATTACAAAATGTTTCTTGGCTGCCATGTATGACTGCTGCATATGATGTGCCAAATCGTGAGTGCCTCTGGAATCACAAATGAGAGCATGAAGAGAAGTTAAGTAAATGGACACTTAGCACTTTGGGGAAATAATATAATAGTATCTATTGTATCTGTATTCTCTTAGAGGAAGGATCTGATAGGATAATGAATGAGGCTTCTCGCCAAAGCACTCAAATCCTCTCTGGTCCCCAAATAAGTGCTCATCGCTGATGATGGTGGCCGCATAGCCTACAGCTCTTTGCACCACTTGGACAAAAAGTAGCCTTCGTTTGAGGGCAAAGGTAAACAGAAGCTGAGAAGTGTTTCTGTGGGCCTGCAGGTTGGTAGTCACAGGGTTACAGACCCCACCAGGTGGTGACAAATTTTTCTGTGAAGTGCCAAATATTTTTGGCTTTTTGAGCCATACAATTTCTACCAGTTAGTTACTGCTGTGGTTGTAGTACAAAAGCAGCTTTGACAATATGTAAATGAATGGATTGGCTGCTATGCCATCACTGACTCCAGATCCAAGTGACAGAGGCACCCATGTGTCCCTTGATAAATGAACCATGAGCATGTTTTTGATGTGCTGAATGGTGGAGCCAGGGCAGAGGCCCCACTGCCTAGTTCTAAGGGAGGCTCTCCAGTAGGGCAAGGAAAGGAGTTTAGATTTGATTCTAGGTAGGCTAAAGAGCCATTGCAGAGTGTCAACAGGAATGTGTTATAATCTTGGTTATGTTTCAGAGTGATCCCACTTACTGCTGTTCAGGGAATAAATGAAGTCCTGTGAAAGCACAGAACGAAAAAAAAAAAAGAATAGAGATTAGCTCTTGCAGGGGAAATCAATAGCTTTTCAGAGTAGATGACACGTGATCTGGGTCACAAAGGATATGTTGGGTTTTGCCAGACATTGACGCAGGGAGAGGTGTTGCAGGCACAGGGGAAAGTATGTGCAAAGGCCTAGCAAATATTAGAGATGATTAAAAAAATTCAAAATGGCTAGAAAAACCTTCCATGTGTGCAAGGGAGGAGATCAGATGAGAAAACCCTCTGGTCTATGCTACGTCTGGGGCACTGGACTGTGAGAAGTAAATCGGGACTGGCAGCGCCTTTCAGTGGTTAAGGCCAGGTCTCATTTTTCGGTTTATTTGTCTGGTTTCATGCTGAGCATGTGTTAAAAGGAGGCATGGTTCCGATAACTATGTAGGGAATGTAGAAGGAGCGACATCTTGTTCCGTGGTGGGAAGTGGAGAGAAATATGGCAGCTAATGGTTTGGATACCAGACGTGGCATTTGGTGATAGTGGTGGCTGTCTTGCAGGTGCAGTGTCCTGAAGGATACTGAAGATAAGGATGTAGAAATCTGGGGGAATCATCAGAAGTGATAGCAGCTCATGTCATCAAAGAGGCTGAGAAAATCCAGGCAAAGATAGAAGACGAAGAAGAGGACAAAGAACAGATGTCTGGTTAAAACTAACCAATGAGGGATGATCTGAGGGGAGGAGATTAAGCAACTGAACACTTTCTAATCCTGGGAGTAATTTTGCAGCTCACTTTGTCTCATCCTTTATGTGACAGGGGAGTCGGTCAAGCACAGATACATCAGCCTCTCCCGCACATTACAAAATGGCTGGTGTTTAGTTAAGTGTAGTTTAAATGTATAGTCTACAAACGATGCCCATTATAAACGGGATGCTAAAATCCCAGGAGGGGAAAATCTCTAAGTATACCGATCTTTAAAACTTTATTTTTGTAAGAATAAGCATTATTCTTACTAGTATGATGGCTCATACCATGAACGTGTGGTCAAGGTTGGCAGACCTCTAATACAGTTAACTGTTATTTCTCAAAATCTTACACTTCAAGTTAACATTTTAAAAAAGTAACTCAGTATTCTCTTGCATAAGTGACAACAGATTGGCTTTTTCTGCTTTAAATTTAGTTCATTTTGTCTTGTCTTGTTCCCAAGGATGCTGCAAAAAGCATGAGTAAATGTCCATAGCTGTGGATACATAGGCATCAGCCACTAAGTTCATGTTGTCCACATGTCTGTGGTCCTGAGCTCTGAAACCTCCTTCATTCATTCATTTAAAACTTGCTGAATGAGTACTGTGTGCCAGGCACTGTGTTCAGTGTTGGGGAGCCTCTGTTCTCAAGTGATTTGCAATCTAGTAAAAACGAAGGAGATGGAACGCACCAAAAAACAGAACTGAAATTCTATTTACTTATGTAGGTAAAGATACAACTATTGAGTAAAGTCACAGTAGGGGAGATGTTGTAAAGTGGGGTAAATTTAAGATCTGAGTTTCAAAGTATAATTATGTAAGGTGGACCTTTTCTATCTTTTTCCCTGTAATACACTTTGACTGTCATCTATGGAGGAAAGTGGCAGAGAGAGTATAAACTTCTCAGCCAGATGTATCAATCCATTTCCAAATCTCAACTCTACAGATAACAAGTTGTAGGCCATTTGCATGCGACGTTTAATTTCTCTGAAATTTATCCTCTGGGAAATGAATATAATTTATATCTATGATTAAAATGGTACAACATTTATAAAGCACTGAGCAAGTATCTGGCACTTAGAAAATGTTAGAATAAATATTGCTTCACGGGAGAGAGGCAGAGTGGGGGAAGCTTGCACTAAGCACTATAGGACCTTTATGGGTCTTGGTTAAACTTAGGTCAGCCTAATACATTTATTGTGTTTTGAATTGATAACCTTATTTTCTACATTTATTTGTCTAAGGGTGACAGATAGGTTCTTCTTATGTGCAAAGTAAGATTGCCTAGTTTAGGAGTATTTTCTGGCAATTCTCTCTCAGAGGGAAGAATGATGGCTGCCAGGGACGAGGAACAGAAAAGCAGATTTTACATCTCTGGTTTGGTAGTTAGTCGAGGACAATCTATGACATTTATTATAGCATAGCTTTTCTTTTAGTGGTTTTATGTCTTATTACCTCAATTACATTGTAAACTGTTAATAAATTAAGACTGTCTTATTTGAAGAATCTAGTACAAAATAGATACCCAAGAAGAATTTGATTATTTTATTGGGGGGAAGAGAACAGTGTTAAAAGAATATGAAATTCATAGTCTCTTATCCAAAAACCGTGGGGCAGAAAGGTATGTTTTAAAATTAAGATTAAAAAAATGATGTACCTGTCATATCGTATCTTAATATTGCCCTATGTTACAGATAGTGTACCATAGACTATATATAACTGGTGGGATCTGGTCAGCACCCCAAAACCCAACACTTTAATATATGCACAGGAAAACTATAATTGCTCGTGCTAAGTGGAATAAGTAAGATCTGTAAAGAGCAACACATCTGTTCAGGTCAGATTTTGCCACCAGACAGAGAGGGAGGCAAACCATAAGAGGCTCTTAAATACAGAGAACAAACTGAGGGTTGTTGGAGGTGGGGGTGTGTGGGGAATGGGCAAAATGGGTGACGGGCATTAAGGAGGGCACTTTTCTGGATGAGCACTGGATGTCATATGTAAGAGATGAATCACTGAGTTCTATTCCTGAGGCCAAGACTACACTGTATGTTAACTAACTGGAATATAAATTTAAAAAAATAAAAAACTTTTGGTTTTCAGATATTTTAGGATTTTGATTGTAGATATAGGATTGTGAAACTTTTAGAAAGATGTAGGGTGATCCTGACAGGTACTATTCTGGCAGTTACATATTTATGTACCACAAATAACCCTTCCAAACAAATGAATTTTGAAAGCTGTTTTTTGTATGTTTAGTCTTATGTTGTACAAAAGCAAATGGAGGTTAAAATTTCTAATATGAGACTGGAGTCCCACCATCCATAGTTTAATAGAAAGTAAAAAAGGAAGCATCAAGGTGCTAAGTTTCCTTGAAAGCATTGTCAATCAAAATAAGGGCTGCAGGGCGCCTGGGTAGCTCAGCTGATCAAGCTTCTGACTCTTGATTTTGGCTCAGGTTCTGATCTTACAGTTGGTAGGATCGAGCCCTGCATCGGGCTCTGTGCTGACAGCACTGAACCTGCTTGGGAGTCTCTCTCTCCCTCTCTCTGTCCCTCACCTGCTCATGTGCTCTCTCTCTCTCTCTCTCTCTCCAAATAAACTTAAAAAAAAAATAAGGGTTGATTGGAAAATAGTTAATGTCACAGGTTGTGGGATGATCTGTCATCTAAACTATCACAACATATGGCTTCATCTTTGAGTATACTTGATTTTTAAATAATCATTCACTAAATTTCACATTTAAATAATTATTCACTTTTAAGAGAACCAGATACCTATTGATAAAATATTTGAACCAAGTTTTGACTAGAAAATTTTCAAAATACTCTATAATTAACCTTTAAAAGAAGCATTTCATATGATACCTTTTTGAAAAAATACGATATGTTGCTTACAGATTAATTCATTTTCATTTAATTTCATGATCTGTTTAATATATTGCCTCTTAAGATACAGACTAAGTGGATTTATCAACCAGTTTTATTTTCCAATCCCCATTATCAGTAAAAATATCAATCTATTTCTAAAATAGATATAGGTACACTAATGGATATCAGTTTGTTGAATGTCTATAGTGCGCTAGGTGCGGGTGCATTTTTACAAGGTTTACAGTGATCTGTAAAAGTCAGTGGTTATACGATTACAGTATAATCAAGTGAAGTATGGTTCTCAAATTACATTGTTTTGTTTCTTTGCTATGAGAGCTTCCCTCAACTTGCAAGATGGTTTGATGCATATGATCCAGAAAGTGTTTAGTATATGAGTTTATTAATCTATTGACTTATACTGGCTCCTGATACAGAGGAAGAATAAGTACATCCCAGGAATTTCCCATTGATTTTCCTCTTAACATGTTTGTATCATCTACGCAGACCTGAAAGGAAATAAACTACATTGGACTTTCTCTTGGTTTTCCATGTATATCCTAAGTTTTTTAAACTGGAAAACAGAACAAGTCCCAGCAGCCTGTGACCAAGACAACTTTTCATGTATTAGTTTACAAGGAGGGCTGTCATATGCAAAGTACCATAGATTGGGGTTTTAAACAACAGAAACCTGTTGTCTCATAGTGCTGGAGGCTGGAAGTCCAAGACCAATGCGTCAGAGGGGTTGTCTCTGTCTGAGGCTGTGAAGGAGAATATGTTTTATGCTTTTCCCCAAGCTTCTGGTGGATTTCTGTCAATTTTCCATGTCCTTTGACTTACAGATGCCTCTCCAAGATCTCTGAATGCATGTTCACATGGTATTCCTTCTACCTGTGTATGTGCATCCAAATTTCTCCCTTCTACAAGGACACCAGTCATACTGGATGAGGGGTCTACCATACTCCAATATCCATGTGCAGCACTCCAGTTTCCAATTAAGGTCACATTCTGGAGTTGCAGATTAGGACTTCCATACATGCATGAATCTTGGTGGGGTCATAATTCCAACCCCAACACGCAGGCAGGCAAACAACAGTTGTTTATGAGGATTGGACTATTTAAAAACTGATTTATGTCTCTAAATAGCCTTTTGTTTGTAACTGAACAAATTGTTAGAAGACTCAAAATTATGAAGCCCATCCAAAGAAATAAGAAGGGCTCACAGTGACAGCAAAGTTCCATGACAATGTGTCTAGTCTGGGTGCTCTGTCCTGGAACAGTGATTTTAGAGTAAAAAGGAATTGGATTTTGTGATTTGTTTAGATGGAGAAAGAACACATTTATTGATTCATTAAACTCAAGAATGTGGAGGTAAAGGAAAGAGCATTGGATTGTGCAAGTCAATGTTTGTGCCTTTTGTTATAAATTATTTATGGCCTATAACGATTTTCTGGCAGTTTCAAGATTAATATTTTCTCAGATTTGTATGGATTGCGTTTGTCTCCTAAAATATTCTTGTGTGATTGACTGGAGTTGCTCTTCATGTTGTTTTCTCAGGAGACACAGGTTTATTTTTTAAATTTTGTATCATAATTTTTTTTTTTGCCTTTCCTTCAAATCCAAGTTTTTTCTCTCATTATCAGCAGAGAGACAAAAATGCCAAACACCGCTGTTTTAGGGCAGCAAGTTATTCAGATTTAAATGATTAGTGTGACAGCATCTGAGGAATAAAAGTTGGAATCCAGAATAATGAACCTACTTTTCCTCCATAGCTAGTAAAGCAAAGACCACTTAATATTATAAATGTGCCTAGCAAGGACAACCTAGGTCTATAGTTGGACTTTAGCTCTGGCTACTGTGGGTTCCCAATGGCCAATGCCTCATTGGTGTCTTTCCATGAAATTAGTTGCCAAATAACATGGGTCAGCTTCTTTGTCACACAGAGGCACATCATTGTCCCTGGCTAACACATACCTGGTATAAGGCATAGTTCATGCAGGATGAGTCAGGGAAAATAGATTCTGGATTTAGAATCCAAAGACTTGCAGAGGAATTTTATGAGACAATAGGAAAGTCACTGAACCTCTAAGCTCTGAGTTTTAAAATGGAGATTATAATCAATCTCCTAGTGATGCTGTGAGCATAAAACATGGGAAACCATACTGGGAATAAAACAGTGGTAGTTGCTGTTAGGGTCACGCGTAAGGCAGGGTAAAGATAGGAGTCAGAGGCTAAAAAATTTTAGCAGTCAAAGGCTTTATTTGGGAACTAAGGTCTCCGGTGAGGTTCGTGGCTCAGGGAGAGAGAGAGAGAGAGAGAGGAGTCAGGGAAGTCCCCCAGGTCTGGTGGGGTGGGGTTTTTAAGCTGCAGCTGTTCCGGGTTTAGGTCCGGGTGGGCCTTTTTTGCGTCAGGTCGTGCTGTCGCTCGGTGATTGGTTGACCTCCAATTCGTTCTGGCAGCTACTAGGGGCTTTTCATTGGTTGCGCTGGCAAGATGACCGTCCCCTCTACTGTGGTTCCAAGGACATCCTAACAGTTACCATATAGTAATCTACAATATATCAGGCATTCTGATACTTATTTTACACATACTCATTATCCCATAAGATTTCACAGTGACCATGCAGTGTAGATATTTATTATTACCCCATTTTTCAGAAGAGAAAAATAAGACTGAATAGTTTTCCTAAGGTCACAACAGCTTATAAGTGGCATGCCCAGAGTTTGTCATTAAAGCCTTGTTTTTTCCCACTATTACATATCATTAAACAGCGTGTTCTAGGCCATTCTGGGAAAAAAAAATCTGTTTATATGAGCCTAGAGTAAGTCATTTCATAGACTAGAAGCTTTCCTAATCTCTTTAAGGTAAACTTTGGTTAAAAAGAAAAACTTTAGGGGAGTCTGGGTGGCTTAGTTGGTTAAGTGTCCAACTCGAAGTTTTGGCCCATGATCTCATAGTTCATGAGTTCTTGCCCCAGATCTGGCTCTGTGCAGACAGCATGAAGCCTGCTAGGGATTCTCTCTCTCCCTCTCTCTGCCCCTTCCCCACTCACTCTCTCTCTGTCTCTCTCAAAATAAACAAATAAACATTTAAAAAACAAAGAAGAAAAACTATTTCTTAAATTCCACATAGGAATGCAATCATTTGATATTTGCCTTTCTCTCACTGACTTATTTTGCTTAGCCTCCGATAGTCTAGTTCCATCCATGTTGTTGCAAATGGCAAGATTTCCTTTTTGTTGATTGCCATCTTTTTTTATCCATTCATCAGTCAAAATGTGGAATTTAAGAAACAAAACAGATGAACACAGGGGAAAGGAAGGAAAAAATAGAATAAAAACAGAGAGGGAGGCAAACCATAAGAGATTCTTAAATACAGAGAATAAACTGAGGGCTGCTGGAGGGGAGGTGGGTGTGGGGTGTGCACTTATTGGGAGGAGCACTGAGTGTTGTGTGTTAAGTGATGAAGCACTAGGCTCTACTCCTGGAACCAATACTCCACAGTATGTTAACTGACTTGAATTTAGATAGATAGATAGATAGATAGATAGATAGATAGATAGATAAAATTTAAAAAAAGAAAAACTTTATATCAGTTACCATTTCTTTTAACTGACAAAATAATAAACCGGCCTTAAGAAAATCTCATCTCAAAGGAATGTCACCATACAAACTACAGACATCCATTCTCTTTTCTTTTTTTCTTAATTTTTTAAATGTTTATTTATTCTTGGGAGAGAAAGACAGAGTGTGAGCAGGGGAGGGGCAGGGAGAGAGGGAGACATAGAATCAGAATCAGGCTCCAGGTTCTGAGCTGTCCCCACAGAGCCCCACACGGGGCTCAAAGCCACGAACCATGAGACCACGACCTGAGTTGAAGTCAGATGCTCAACCAACTGAGCCACACAGGTGCCCCCATTCTCTTTTCTTATGAAAATATTTTTCACTTCTAAATAGAAGGCATAAAGAGAATGGATTTATCTTTCTTTATAATGTTAACAAAAAATACTTGTAAAGATGCAGATGTTTAAAACATTCCAATCCTTATTCTTCTTGCCCTCAAGAAGGCAGTGATAAAAAGTGGGTATCTTGGGGCGCCTGGGTGGCGCAGTCGGTTAAGCGTCCGACTTCAGCCAGGTCACGATCTCGCGGTCCGTGAGTTCGAGCCCCGCGTCAGGCTCTGGGCTGATGGCTCGGAGCCTGGAGCCTGTTTCCGGTTCTGTGTCTCCCTCTCTCTCTGCCCCTCCCCCGTTCATGCTATGTCTCTCTCTGTCCCAAAAATAAATAAAAAACGTTGAAAAAAAAAAAAAAGTGGGTATCTTGACAAATCTCTCAAGAGAAGAAATGATTACAATGAAAAGCATTCAGGCTTGCACTGTCACCTAAAATATTCCTAAAATAAACCACAAGTTAAAAACTGCCAAGATACGTGTGTGTGTGTGTGTGTGTGTGTGTGTGTGTGTGTGTGTCAGAGAGAGGGAGGAGTGGAGGGCCGTGAACTGGCTAATTTTGTTTAATAAAAGCAAAAATAGCCTTTGGATGGTCTTTCGTGCTATCTGGATGCATTTCACTTTTAAATTTCTCCTTTAAATGTCTTAGCATTAACTTCTTATGGAGACTACAAACAAAAGAATAATATATGTAATATTTATCTATTTTGATATGCAAATTTTGCATTCTGAATATAGTTCTCTAATTCATCTCTACAGTTGCATGGGTTTGGTTCTTTGGATGCTATAAAGTAACATACTCTTAATAGTTTAATGCTAAAATGTAACACTAACCTGATGCCTACCCAAAAAGATCCATCTGATAAGATGGTTTGGTGGCCCAATTGATTTTTTTTCCAAATTAAATATGGCAGGCAGTGGTGGTCATGGAGAGAACTGAATTAGTGGGATAGCAACATTTATTCTGAACTAATTTATCAATGTGAAAATCATGCTTCCATTCAAGCAAATCCGTGCATTTATGTTTATTTTTTTTATTTCTTGCTTTCTGATGGTAGAAAGTAAATTAAGTCTTTCAATCTAACAACGCTATCTTGTGCTTTGCAACTCTCTTTGGTTATCAAAGAGAGTACTCACAATTTGTTCATTGTGCCATTTGAGTGAAATGGTAGTTGGACACAACAATGAGTTAAACTGTCAAATAAAGCTTGATGACTAAGTCCCTAAATTTGGGCCTGAGCATCTATGCTTACTTTTCATATCTGCTGTATTATCATACTACTGCCCTTGTAGTTCTTCATATTTAATTCATTTTCCTATAAAATACTAATAATTGTGAGAGCTGTTATATTGGTGTTCTTTGTATTAATGAAACTCAAATATATTTCCTGGATATATGCATTAACTTTTCCTAGTCATTGTGGACAAATTTTAACATTAATAAAGTTTGTTTGTGGGTACAGCTAAACACAATCCATTTGTGTTTGTAATTATATTATATGGATGTATCTTTTTTATGATAATTTTATTCTGAATATCATTCTAGCAATCAGCTAGAGACCACAGACAGGCTTTGGAAAAAGGGGTCAGGGGGTGGATGGCTGGACAATCAGGGTGTCTTGATCGGTGCAAGGGTAGAAGGCACCTTTTTCATTCTTGTAGGTTGAGTGGAGGTTACAGGGGTGATGTAGACATATCAACAGAGTCCCTCAGTGGGAAGGGAGAAGACAGTAATTACTTAGTGATTATTAAGTGATCACACTTGTGAGGACACATTGGCAAGGAACCATGGTGTTCAGCTCTTTTTACCCTTATTCCACGTGACTGTCAGACTCTGGACCCCTCTGCCTGAATGACTGTCTTCATGCTCCAGTAGCCTCCATGTGGCTACCAGCGAGGTTATCTAGAGTTCAAGGAGCAAGATTTTTCAGACTGAATTAAGATACTTGAATCATACGATTTATTTGTCCAATTTAAAACATACAACCAGATTCAAGGGGAAAAAGATGTACATACACATTGCACTTCTCCGAATTATATCAGGGATCAGTGTGCTTGCTAATCAGATACATGAAATATGTGGTTCTTCCTTTTAGGAGTTCCCTATGAACAATATACAGTATTGTGTGCTAAGCCCCATTATCCTGCACCTGCATGCTCCTTTCTATTATTTTCCAACTTGTTAAGAAATTTGCGTGATGGGTTAACATGATAGATACTACAGTGCTGCATAGTAATCAGGAAAATGAGTTATGCTAAAGGTCTCTTTTTATATTAATGGAGTCCTCCTATCTCAGCCTTGTGCCACTGCATATTTTCATCACTGTGAAGTTCTAAAAACTTGATGTTTGTGGAAGAGATCAAACATTCCTGTTACAGGAGTTCTGCGAGATTAAAACTTCTGTGTGTATTGACATGTATTCTGGTCTGGGTTACAGCTTTCCTTTATCTGCACAGGAATTTCCCTGTAAATCATTCCTGAAGGATGCATATTTAGCTGATGTTGTGATGTTCTTAGTATACCTATGTCCTCACCTGGGTGCTTTGAAGCATCTGAGACAGTTCTTGGAGCTTCACCACCACCACGTCCCACCCCCAGAGGACATTTCAACTACTCAAATGGAACAGAACAATGATCAGATGAGCAAAAGCCATTGATAACCTCAGACTCTGAAGACAGCTTCTTCACTGACACGGATGTGGAATGTCAGTGAGGTACCGCCACATGTTTTCGTCACCATTGTTATTCTGTTCTTGTGAAGCATGATGTTAAGAAAACATCCTGATTTGCAGGCCACTGTGGGGAGTCAGAGTGCATCAGTAGTGTGTCTCCAATAAATCTGGAACGTTTTGCTTGACACATTTTATCCATATTTTCATTAAACTAAAAGTGATCTGCATGTATCTGGTCAGATAGTGTATTTGCGATTTGATGTGGGAGAGTTGTAGAGGACTAACAATATATTTCTCTGCTCCTGAACAGTGGAGAGTAGTCTAGGGTGACTTGTGCAACAGTGAAACAGCTTTGAGGGAGCGTGAGTTTAGAAATAATGAACATTGTAGTAACTTCAAGACAGCACTTCTCCTTTTGTTTCTATTTATTTACTTATATTGAAGTATAATTGACATACAATATCCTATTAGTTTCAGGTGTACATCATACTGATTTGATATTTTTATACCCTATAAAATGATCCCCATGGTAAGTCCTGTTACCATCACCATACAAGGTTATTACAATGTTATTGGCTATATTCCCCATGCTATACATTACATCTCCATGATTTATTTATTTCATAACTGGCAATGTTTACTTCCTAATACCCATCAAATATTTTGCCTGCCCCCCTCCCAATCCCTCCCACTCTGGTAACCAACAGTTTGTTTCCTTTATCTAGGAGTCAGTTTCTATTTTGTTTGTCCATTTGCTTTATTTTTTAGGCTCCAAAAAACTGTATAATCATATGGTATTTCTCTTTCTCTGTCTCACTTATTTCACTTACCATAATACCCTCAAGGTCCATCCATGTTGTCACAAATGGCAAGATCTAATAATTTTTCATGGCTATGTATCCACATAGTGTATATATATATATATATATATATACACACACACACACACACACACACACACACACACACACATATATACACACACACACACACACATATATATATATATGTATATATATATATATATATATACATATATATATATATAGGATACACAATGTGACATTTACATATATTACAATGTATGTATATAGTACATATAATGGAATAGTATATATATATATATATATATATATATATATATATATACTATATATACACACATACATACTTTATATCCCATTTATCTATCCATGGACACTTGAATTGCTCCCATATCTTGGCAGCATTCTTTACAATAGCCAAGGCAGCACTTTCAAAACTGGATTAAATCAAAGCTTCAGAGTATAGCTATATCACCTAGAAGTAACACATAGTGATGCATATGCCTTTTTGGGGGGGGGGCGGGAAGAGGTGTCTTTGTTTTATCCATTTCTCAACAGGATCAATGATCTAAAAAATAATTTCCATTCTGCAATAAATACATAGAGTATGTTTTTATGGACATATTAGTTTATTTACATATTTCCTTCTTCCCCAAAATAGAACATTCATGTAATTTACTTAATAAAAGCAGCTTTCAGAGTTTCAATCTCTTTTTGCAGTTGGGATGGGGAGGCAGCAAAAAGAAGGAAATCTTCTCTTGGATAATTGGCAATTAAGGCAGAGCCTGCCAGGAAGAGGAGAGTGGCTGTGTAAGTGGAGAATCCAATTAGAAAATACTCCCTGTAGAGTCACAAGGATATCAGTTGGCCATCCTGATCTTGACCCCAGGTGAGACTCAGTCAGGGAAGCACAATTGTTCTGGAGGTGTAGCCTGTGCAAATAGGTTTCAAGATCAATTAGCACAGCTGGCTGGAGCCACTCTGTGTTGAATGTCGGCTTTCACATTACAGTGTCATTTCTGTGCAACCCATTTCTAACATCCCTGAGTCAAAGCTAAACAGAACTTGAAACTGTGAGCTTGGAGTTCCTTCCAGTTGCCTCACTGGACAAGGACAATGCAGCAGCAGTGACAACAGCCCGGCAGCCAGGTAGCATGTGGAAATGCACTGAAATGACAATCCCATGTCAGTTAAACTGCCTGAGAGGTAAGGGTCTAGATAATCTGGAATGACACCTGAAAAGGACAAATGACTTGCTTAAGATCAACAACTTAGACAGTGAAGCAGCTGGAGGAGAAGCCAGGTTTCTGGGTCCCTCATCAAGCCCCCCATCTCTTACATGGGTCATTCTTGGTCAGGTACTTGTTTCTATCCTGCTTTGCACTCTCTGGCCAGATTTGAGAAGTAGCTCAGTTTTCATGTGCCAGACTACATTTCTTCTCTTTTTTATTTCTCCTCCAAACCTGATTTTAGAGTTAAAAGACCTTCCTCTTTTGGGTCACAATTTTTTTAAGCATAGTTACATAACAATATTACGGTAGTTTCAGGCATACAATATAGTGATTCCATAAGTCTGTGTGTAGATGCCATGCTTCACCACAAGTGTAGCTATGGTCTGCCACCTTGCAACAATACTACGATAACATTGACTATATTCCCTATGCTGTGTCCTTGTGGGGAAAATGCCCCCATTTTCTTTTTTTTTTTTTTTTTTTTTAAATTTTTTTTTTCAACGCTTTTTATTTTTTTTATTTTTGGGACAGAGAGAGACAGAGCATGAACAGGGGAGGGGCAGAGAGAGAGGGAGACACAGAATCGGAAACAGGCCCCAGGCTCCGAGCCATCAGCCCAGAGCCTGACGCGGGGCTCGAACTCACGGACCGCGAGATCGTGACCTGGCTGAAGTCGGACGCTTAACCGACTACGCCACCCAGGCGCCCCGAAATGCCCCCATTTTCAATACAACATCAAAGATTTGCCATTCTAACCAGAACCTAGTGCTCAGAGTTTTAGCTGCAGCATGAAGCAAAGTGTCTGGCATAGAGTCAACATGTGGGATAGAAGCAGTCTATTGGTTGAAGTTATTAAACAATTGTGATTTAACGCAGACAGACACAGACTGGAAGAATAAGTAATCTGAGTGGTCAGTGTGGCTCAAAATGCAATAAATATTGAAGGAAAATTTTGAAAAGGACAAAGACCACTAAAATCTAAGATTGACCTTGGGTGCCTCATTTGACTTATCTGGACTGTGTTTTCATTTTATAAAGAAAGAAAGATCCACCCTGTTTTCTTACCAGGTTGTTTGTAAGAATCACATGTACATGAATGGACTTCACATACTATAAAAGCAATATAAGTACAAGGCATTTATTATTTCTTTTTTTTTTAATGTTTATTTATTTTTTAGACAGAGAGAGACAGAGCATGAACGGGGGAGGGGCAGAGAGAGAGGGAGACACAGAATCGGAAACAGGCTCCAGGCTCTGAGCCATCAGCCCAGAGCCCGACGCGGGGCTCGAACTCACGGACCGCGAGATCGTGACCTGAGCCGAAGTCGGACGCTTAACCGACTGAGCCACCCAGGCGCCCCTATTATTTCTTTTTATTATCAACCCAAAGCTATTTGGTAGAAGGCAAAGATACATACAGTGCAGGCCTTGTCATCCAGAAGCTCATGATTTTTCTCCTCTTCCTTTTCTCTGTGAGGTAAACTCATACTCTTTAAAGTAGTGTTTCTTCTCTGGTTTCCGGATATTTTGGGGGACCCACTACTGGCGTCTGCTGGGTAGAGGCAAGAGATGACACAAAACATTCTTTAGTCCACAAAATAGCCTCCTGCAACAAAGATTATCCAGCCCCAAATATAAATCATGCTGAGCATAAGATAGCCTGCTTTAGTATAAATAAATTTTTGTTAGTTGTCTCTTGACCCATAGGAAGTATCAGTTCTCTGTTCTTGATATTATCCTAGGAATATACACAATACATACCAGCATGTACATCACTAGTATTAGCATCTATCTCCGCAGGTGACAGGTGGTTCCATGAGGGCAGAGACTTTTTGTTGTGTTTTTGTACTTTTTCTTTATCGCAGTACCTCACACATGCTAGTCACAATATCCACTTCCTCATTCATCATTCATCCAAAACAATTTTTTGAGCATCTATCATATGTCAGATTCCTTCTAGATTCTGGAACATAATGAAATGACCAAAAACTTGGTCCTATTGGAATTTATTCCAGTGGATGGAGTGTTTTTTACTATGCCTCTTGGAGTGACTATCAAGGGGTGAGAATAGACAAGGTCACAAACAATAATTTTGATGTTCTCAAATTCACTGAGCTAGGTAGACCACAGTGACTAACGAGTAAGAGAAAAATAGTACATTGCACTAATTCATTGGTAGTGAGATTAATTACCACACATTTAGTAGTTTTGCATCACACATGGATGACCTGTCTTACTGATATCATATTTTTATTTGCATACCATAAAACAGCTGTCATGCAAATGTGAACAAACTCACTGTCATCTTTTATTTTACATATGGGTCCTACCATGTGCTAGATAGTGTGTGAGCCAGCTCTCATATGTGAAAATTGATTCCGTGGTTTGGAAAATTATTTTATGCAAAAGGAAATGACTCAACAAGAGAAGTTTTCTCTTAAGTATGTCCAATTTTTGGTCATAAATTTTGTTGTGTTGGATATCAAGATAAGTTTCCTTATTGAGCTTTGGTTGGCCTGTGAGGGTGTTAGGATATGTATCCTCAAGTAATAGGACTTTGGAATAAATGGGAAGGAAATAAGTCATTTGCACTTGGATACGGATGAAAGGTTGGGACATCATGCAGAGAGCAAGTGTCAGAAGGAACTTGGCCAGTGATTCCCTATGGGGGCACTACCGTCCCAGGGGAGGGCTGGACACTTGAGAGGAAGCATGAGAAGGACTTCTGACAATGTTAAGAGCTTCCCCACCAAACTGTCTTTAAAGTGGAGGACAATCCTACACACTGAAGAATTAATTGCTCTGCATATTCTGACTGTCAAGTTTCCTATTGTACTTCAAATGGGGGAAAACACTTGTTAATAGTAATAAACCCAACTCTTTTTAAAAATATACTTTGTTTTTTTATTTTTTTTTACATTTTTTTTAAATGTTTATTCATTTTTGAGAGACAAAGAGAGAGCATGAGTGGGGAAGGGGCAGAGAGAGGGAGACACAGAATCTGAAGCAGGCTCCAGGCTCCAGGCTCCAAGCTGTCAGCACAGAGCCTGATGCGGGGCTCAAACTCACGAACTGTGAGATCATGACCTGAGCTGAAGTCGGACGCTCAACCAACTGAGCCACCCAGGTGCCCCTATACTCTGCTTTTTTAGAGCAGTTTTAGGTTCACAGGAAAAATAAGAGGGAGGTCCAGAGATTTCCCAAATATCCCCTGCCCCATTCATGGCTAGCCTCCACCACTATGAGCATCACCACCAAAGTAGTATATTTGTCACAATGTATGAACCTCCATTGACATGTCATAACCTTCAAAGCCCATAGTTTAAATTGGGGTTCACTCTTGGTGTTGTACATTCTATGAATTTAAACAAATGTATTCACCATTGTGGTCTCATACAAAGTAGCTTCACTGCCCTCAACACCCTTTGCGCTCATCCTGTTCACCCCTTCCTCCTCCCTCACCTCTGGAAACCACTGCTCTTTCTACTGTCTCTATAGCTTTACCTTTTCCAGATATGCAGTTAGGGTTCCTCCATGTCTTTTCATGTCCTGATAACTTGTTTCTTTTTATTGATGAATGATATTCCATTGTCTGGATGTACCACAGTTATCGATCCATTCACCTACTAAAGAATATCTTAGTTGCTTCCAAGTTTTGGCAATTATGAAGAAAGCTTTTATAAACATCTTTGGGCAGGTTTTTGTATACATGTAAATTTTTAACCCCTTTGGGTAAATACCAAGGAACAAGATTGCTGGATCATGGTAAGATGATTTTGGTTTTATAAGAATTTGCCTGTCTTCCAAAGTGCATGTACTATTTGGCATTCCCACCTGCAGTGAAAGAGGGTTGCTGTTGCCCCGTATCCTCACTAGCACTTGGTGTTGTTGGTGTTCTGGATTTTTGTCATTCTAGTAGGTGGTTGGTGGTATCTTATTGTTGTTTTAGTTGGCATTACCCTGGTGACATATGAGATAGAGCATCTTTTCATGTGCTGATTTGCCATCCACACATCTCCTTGGGTGAGGTATTTGTTAAGGTCTTCAGCCCATTTTTAAAATCGGGTTGTCTGTGCCTAACTCTTTTTTTTTAAACTATAAACACTAAGTAATTTTTTGATGGTTTTAACAGTAGCTGAAATTTTCAGGAACACCCTGCCATGTACATCAGAAGATCATACCTATTTTATTTTATTTTATTTTATTTTATTTTATTTTATTAAGACAGAGATCGTAAGCAGGGGAGAGGGAGAGGGGGAGGGAGAAAGAATCCCAAGCAGGCTCCATGCCCAGTGTGGAGCCCAATGCGGAGCTCAATCTCATGACCTTGAGATCATGACCTGAGCTGAAATCAGGAGTCAGACACTTAACTGACTGAGCCACCCAGGCACCCCAAAGATCATTACCTTTTTGTTGAGAACTTTATGAAGAGTTGTTCACCATTTTGGAAAATCATACTATGAATGGCAGCACTCATTAAAGATAAGTGTAGCAGCTTGAATTTATGACTGTCACCATCAGAGGGATTCTCCACATAGATCTGAGGCCTCCAATGTGACTCCCTCCTCCCCAAGTTTCTAAATTCAATTCTGTGACTTCAGAACGTGTAGTTTAAGAGGTATCAGATTCTTTATTATTTCTTTTAGAATAGTCATACTTAATCATTTATATACTGAGATACATCTGGCTTCATTTAAAGTAATTATTCTTCTCTTGCTCCTTTATATTCTATTTATAGCATTATATTGAATTAAAAAAATTGTGTGTGAGGGAAAGTTCTATGAATTTTACTTCAGGTCAGCAAACAGATACAATATAAAATATTTGGTTTTTCATTAAAATTTTTTTAATCTTTATTTTTATTTTTGAGAGAGAGAGAGCTCAAGCAGGGGAGGAGCGGAGAGAGAGAGAGGGAGACACAGAATCCGAAGCAGGCTCCAGGCTCTGAGCTGTCAGCACAGAGCCTGATGCTCCTTTCGAATTCAGGAACCATGAAATCATGACCTGAGTTGAAGTCGGAGGCTTAACCGACCGAGCCACCCAGGCACCCCAAATTTTTTTTAAACATTTATTTATTTTTGAGACAGAGAGAGACAGAGCATGAGCGTGGGAGGGGCAGAGAGAGAGGGAGACACAGAATCCGAAGCAGGCTCCAGGCTCTGAGCTGTCAGCACAGAGCCCTACGCGGGGCTCGAACTCACGGACCGCGAGATAATGACCTGAGCCAAAGTCGGCCGCTCAACCGACCGAGCCACCCAGGTGCCCCAATATTTGTTTTTTAAAACAAGGCACTGGGGCTGCTAGAGAGGAACCACAGATTCAGTTCCGTCCATCACTTACTGTCTGCTGGGTGCAGTAGCATGGCTAAATAAACACTACCTCTGCCCTCAGTAAGCAGCCTGGTCTGGCATGGGAAGTTATATTACCTCCTAATAGGAGATAAAGGGTGGTGGCTGGCCTTAAATCTCAATAGGTAGCCAGCCACCTCACAGGCTTTATGAAATGAATCAGATAGTAAACCTAACCTCTGGTGCCTATGAAAGTGACTTTATCTGGATATCAGGGATAATAAAATGAAAAGCCATTTAATCCTACAGAAACAATGGGCAAGAATTATGATTTTTTTTTCTAAGTCCAACTGGCCTGATTGCCTAGAAAGAAGATAAAGTAGTCACAATGCATTCTGTACATTTTCATTGATATGCCTCTGTCAAGACTCAAGAATTTTCAGAGCTTGGGGTGCCTGGATGGCTCAGTCAGTTAGGTGTCTGACTTTGGCTCAGGTCATGATCTCACGGTTGGTGGGTTCGACCCCTGCGTCAGGCTCTGTGCTGACAGCTGAGAGCCTGGAGCCTGCTTCGGGTTCTGTGTCTCCCTCTCTCTGTCCCTCCCCCACTCATCATTCTCTGTTTCTTTCCCTCTTTCTCAAATATAAATAAACATTAAAAAAAAATTTTAAAGAATTTTCAGGGCTTTAACAAACTGTAACAGAATCAGGAACCAACACATTGACAGCTAATGAATATTTGTTCAATACCTACCACGTGCAATGTATTCTAGGAGGAAATTTTACTGGTATTTCACTTGATATTTGTCACCTCAGTGTGGAGTGGATGTTGTTATCTATATTTTAAGGATTTGAAAGTCAGGGTTCAAAGCTATACAGTGACATTAGATTCTTCATTATTCTCTCAATAGCAACTATCTTTGTGGAAATGGAAAATTTTCTGAAATTCTTGACAGTATATCTGTCAACTTGTCCAACAGTTAATCAGCACCCACTACGGGAAAGGTATTGTGCATTAGGAATTGTAAGAGATACAAAGACAGATGTGAATGCTCATCTCTGTTATGAGTTCAAGAAAAACATAAGATGATAAGGAAGAAAGACTTGATCACAGAAATTGTAGGGCAGAACAGAAAAAGCTCAACCTCCCAGAGAAAACAATACACCAGGAAGTGGAGAGGCAAGAGAGAAAATTTTAGGATAAGAAAAGATCACAATTTTAAAAGAGCTGTAAACATGCACAGGATTTTGACAAGACTGAGGAAACAAATCACATGTGAAATTTTCAGAGAGGGCAGTAGTTTGGTTTGACTTTGGAAATCCTAGAATAAGAGATTTTCCAGAAAGGAAAAAGATCACGGATGAAGGCTTTGAACGGCAGAGTGACGTTCTAGAATTCTAGAGTCTATGCAAAGGATGCTTTTCTGTGGCTGGTGAAGCCACCAAAAGTAGTAAAACCGAATAGAACTTCATTCTCTTTCCAGGGAGTAAGAAAATGTTATGGGTTGAATTTTGTCCCTTCAAAAGATACGTTGACATCCTAACCTCTGGTGCCTATGAAAGTGACCTTATTTGGATATCAGGTCTTTGCAGATGTCGTCAGGCTAAGATGAAGTTGTACTGGTGGGCCCTAAAGCAATATGACCAGTGTCCTTAAAAGAAGAGGGGAAATTGGACACAGACACTGAGAACACCATGGAGGCAGAGGCAGAGACTGGAGTGAGGTTGCACACACTGAGGAAGTACCTGAAGCCAGGAGAGAGGGATGGGGCTGATCTTCCCTCAGAGCCTCTAGGAGGAACCAGCCTGGCTGAGGCCCTGATTTCAAGCTTCCAACTGCCAGAACCATGGGCTAAGTTTCGTTTGTTCTAAGCCACGCAGTCACTTCCTTACAGCAGTCCTAGGAGACCAAAATGGTACTCATGGGCATCTTCTCTTCCCAGGTTAAACTACTGCTCCATGGGTTTGGTCTTTTTTTCTGCCTTGTGAAAGGAAAGGCACATTTCTTTGAAACAGGAGAACTGGAGGAAGAATCAGAGTGACTCAGAAAGCTTTGCTTCCTTAATGAGAGCACCCAAAACAGTGAAAGTATCATAGTGTGAGGGTCAGAGGATGGACTTTGAAATCAGATGGACTTGAATTCAAGTAGCTTTGAATTCAGGTAGCTTTGCTACTGTACCATGTAAGAGACCCATCTGTGTCCTTTACCCTGTCTCAGGTCCCTTCCCTGTTGAATAGTAAAGATAATTGGCCCTGTCTCAGTTGCCGCTGTGCACACAAAAGCAGGTCCATGTAAATAGAAGCACAGCACCTGATGTGGGGTACACAACAGTTGTGACCCAGCAGTGCTTATGGTAGCATTTCTTGAGCAGAAGCACTATTTATAAGACAAGAAAGGATCTCCTAGAAGCCCCCATGAAAGGTACAGGGCCTTGAAAGACTAGCTAGGAGACAGACATACAAATTCTGGCAGGTTTGATTTAAAGTCTGGGGGCGCCTGGGTGGCTCAGGTCATGATCTCACGGTTCAAGAGTTCGAACCCCAGGTAGGGCTCTGGGCTGACAGCTCAGAGCCTGGAGCCTGCTTCAGATTCTGTCTCCCTGTCTCTGCCCCTCCCCTGCTTGTTCTGTCTCTGTCAAAAATAAATAAACACTAAAATATATATATAAAGTCTGAACACCAGGGTGAGGCATCGCCTCTTACGAGGAACTGCTCTAGTTCTCTGTCTCCTTATGTTTCCTTTTCTACCTGGTCACAGTCCATTGTGGTTCTGGCAGTGGCAAGGGCAGGTGATGAGGTTCCGTTGTTGATGGAATTCTGTCTTTCACCCCCTTATGAGGGCTCCCATCTGTTGCCAGTCACTCCTCCTGGTCTGGCTGATCTGATCTGTGGACACCCACCATTGGTAATGCATAAATAAAAGTATGCTATTAGAGGAGATAGGATTAGAGGAAAGTATGCTATTAGAGGAGATAGTGAGCAGGATTTGTGCATGGTTAGGTCCCGGGTTAGACCTCCCCTTCTCCACTGTACCCGGAACTCAGGCGCCCAAATCTGAGCTCAGCCTCCTCAGTCCTGTGGCTTTGTGTGTGAAACAATTCCTAATTGGATGTGTCTCTTCAAGTGTAGACGGGAAGTTTGGGGATGAGTAAGTAATTCTTTATAGATGGAGCAGTTTGGGGACGAGAAATTCTTTATATGGAAGTGTTCATCAGAGGCTCCAAACAGTTTTGGTAAACCTGTTCTTCGGGGAAAAATAACTACTTTTGGTTCTGTCCCTCTGCCCGTAACATGATCCTCCTCAATCATGCTGGCTGTGCTTGAGTTTGTCCTGGTGTGCACACGCTTTTTGATTTTTTGAGTTGCATGGGTCACTTCCGTGAAACTTACGTCTCATCTAGCTACATTCTGGGAGTTTTGGCCACACTGTAAGGAAGTTTTCTCTGCCTTTAATCATTTCCATCAACAGAAAGACGTAGAAAAGCGTAGTGACTTCAGATTCTCTATGGTTTCTGACTTTAGGCTAAAAAACCCTGCAGGCACATACAGCCAAACAGGGTACCAGGTCCAAGCTGCAGGAGAAGCTTCTAAAGCAACTTCTAAGACCACAGTGATAAGACAGTAATAGTAATGTCATGTTGGTTTGGGATCCCTCAGTGAGAAGAAGAGGGGGAAGGATCTGGAAGAGGGGACCTGTCACTTACTGTACACACAGAACCTACTTGACACAGAGCTCCCTGCCTAATTCGGAAGAACTCTGGAGGTTGGCCCCACGCTCTGTGTCTGCACAAAACCACCTGGTGACTCTGATGTTACCATAAGTTCACGGATCACTGACACACACACTATCAGATAAAGATAAGTTAAGGGTACCTGGGTGGCTCAGTTGGCTGAGTGTCCGACTTCGGCTCAGGCATGATCTTGCAGTTTGTGGGTTCAAACCACACATTGGGGTCACTGCTGTCAGCCTGTGAGTGCAGAGCTCGCTTTGGATCTTCTGTCCCCCTCTCTGTCCCTCTCTCTGCCCCTTCCCTGCTTGCACTCTCCCAAAAATAAATAAATATTAAAAAAAGATAAGTTAGTCCCAAAAGTATGAATAAAATAATGAAGCGCTAGGTGTTGGCCTTAGTGACTGATCACTGATTTAATAGAGATGCCTCAAGGACTGGAAGTTTACGTTCTCACATCTCCCAGGAGATCTTGATTCTGGTCTGGTGATCACTCTTTGAGAAAGATAACTATTTAGTCTATCCTTGCTGGTTTGTTTGTTTTAATGCTGTAAATACCAGGGGGAAAGGGTTTACATGAACATGAATTAGTTCATTTGAACGTTCTGTGTAAGATACATTATACTGACAGAAAGAGAAATGACTTTAAAATTTAAAGCAATGTTTATAAAGACATTATAATAAGGCTTCTGCTAATGTAATAATTTTTTTTTAAGTTTATTTATTTATTTTGAGAGACAGAGAGAGAGAGAGAGAGAGTGGGGAGGGGCAGAAAGTGAGAAAAACAGAGAATCCCAAGCAGGATCCACACTGAGCACAGAGCCCAACATGGGACTCGAACTCACCAACTGTGAGATCATGACCTGAACTGAAATCAAGAGTTGGATGCTTAACCAACCGAGCCACCCAAGCTCCCCTAAGGTAATATTTTTAAAAAGCACTTCGTTTCCTAAGAAAAAGTATTAATAGGTAAAATTGTAATAAAATGTACATCTCTCTTAATCATTTGGAGATATAATGTTGGAAATTTCATACTCTGTTAACAGATAGTGCCTTTACTCTCTGTATAACACAGGAAGGCCTATGGATCTGCCTGTCTTTCAGTCACTCCTATGCAGGGGTAAAAAACTAGTGCACATATCAAACATAGTCAGCTAAAGCTTAGTAGGATAGAGAATAAAGCAAAAATAAGAAGAAATCACTTGCATTCCTGTGAACACAAGTCCCAACTCAATAAATTTGTTGAATACATGTTATCTGTGATGAATGAAATGGAAATTTATGGTTCACATTGTAATAATTGGGAACTTAAAGCATTAAGAAAACTAAAGAGCTAATATAACTGTTCATGTTTCAACTGCTCATGAAAAATGCCCTTTATGTTGATTTTTCCAGTTTTTCATGAACTAGGAATGGAGCTTCCATCAAGATGCTCTAGTTTTGATTGCATGATTCTAGTGTAGAGCAATGTAATGATTTCTTGAAATGGCTGTGCTTACTAATCACATGTATTCTGAAACAAACTTTAGAACATCGAGTAGTATTATTCCTTTTCCATGTTGGAATCAAAGAAGTTGGGATACTTTAAATGGTGACCAACCCAAAACCATTGGTATTTGGCTTTCATATGAATTTGTGAGCATGCAGTTCAATAGGGGCATTCCTGAACTTGAATATTGCAACATTTCATGCAAAATGATGACAGTGTGCTGTGGGTCCCCAGCCTAGAAAGCTTTAGGTGGCTTCTCAGTCATCTCCGATTCTGGATTATGTCCCTCTACCCCTCACTTGTCTTTGACTGGTGCAGGAAATCAGGTTTACTCATGTTTCTGCCTCATTTGCATTATCTCTCCTTTGTTGCTTACTTGTTCATATTGGAGGTAAAACATGGAGGAACAGTAAGTGTTTGATGTAAGAGATCCTTCTCTTAGTCATGGAGTTACTCACTCTGTGGGGATGACCATGAATGCAAATTAAGCACTGATTCAAGGACATGAATTCATTGGGAAGCACAATTCATTGGATGCTGGTTTACAACATGCAACTGATCTTTAGTAGGTTTTTATGTAACCAGTTTAGAACATGTCTTTTTTTCTAAATTACTGACTGAATCAAAACACTGACTTTTGACTCACAGACAATCTAGCATACACTAACTACTTATTCAGTGTTGGTAGTTGTAGTTAATTACGATCTTTTCCCCATTCTCTTATTTTCTCCTATCGCTTGATGAATGTTCTGTCTTCAATCTTCCAATATTTTATTTCAGGGTAGAATTATTTAGGAACTCATAATTTTAAGCATTTGGGGACAGGGTTTTAAAACATTATACTCATTAGAAATAGTAGTTAACTAAATATGTCATCTATTACAAATAAAAGCAGGCCTATGTGGTCAGCTGAATAATGTGCTTCTTCCTCCCTGCCCCATCTGCAAAGATATCCATGTCCTAATACCTGGGACCTAATAACCTCTGAATATGATACTTCCCAAGGCAAAGAGGATTTTACAGATGTAATTAAGTTGAGAACTTTGATATAAAGAGATTATCCTGGATTATTCAGGTGGCTCAGTCTAATCATATGGGTCCTTACAAGTGGATGACCTTTCCCAAGAATGGTCAGAGAGGGAGGTGTGACTTTGGAAGAAAGGCACAGAAAGATGCAATGTATCTGTCTTTGAAGATAGAGGAAGCAGACATGAGTCAAAGAATGTGGGCAGACGTAAGAAGCTGAAAAGCACAAGGAAACAGAATCTCCTGTTAAGCTTCCAGAAAGTAGCATAGACCTTCCCACATCTTGATTTAAGCTTAGTGAGACCTCCATCAGGATTTGGACATACAGAACTATGAGCTAAAAAAATTCATGTTGTTTCAAGACACTAAGTTTGTGGTAATTTCTTACAGCAACAACAGGAAATGAATGCAATAGAGTAAGGCTGCAGGACAGAGTTTAATAATGAAAACTAGTAGAAAGTTACAGTTTTTGTTTTGATCCATAATAATAATAAATTACTAATAAACTCTCACGGACTCAAGAGATGGTTTTTCCAAAATGCCTACCTGATCAACATAGTTACTCATTAGAATGAAGAGCGTATAGAATTCAGACCAGAAGCCCTTCTGGAAATTTGCTTTTCTGTGTATTTTCATGTGGCAGCTCTCAGATTTTCTGATTAGTAAGAGGGAAGGGTGTCTCCTTTCTTTCTCAATCTCATCTTCCCAAGATTATTAAAAAATAAGAGCAAACATTGGCATTCTTTTTCCTTTTTTTCAAATTAACATTCTTCATTGCTTTCAAACGTGTTTGCGACATGGCATTTTGTGTTTCTCAGAAGCTGAATGTAGAAGTTCATAACTTTGATTCAAGGCATGATATGCTTTTATACTTGTTCAGTAGGGAATCCGGAGAACATATTTACTTCTCATTTTCTTTCTTTTATTTAATCCAAACTTTTAATTTGTTATTGTTTCTTCATCTCTTCAGGAATTTAAGATAAATTCATAAGTTACAACAAATACAACATCAGTTGGTGCCAGTGGTAGCATTGGACGATGTTGTTTTCAAAATTGCTTTTCCTCATCACAGCCAACCTAGACTGAGCCTGAGCTGCTTTCCTTCCTCTGGCTTTTAGAGATGCCCCTAGGCAGTGAGAGGTCAACTTTATCCTTCCTATTGGTTACAGAGTCACCATCTTGGGACAGACCAGTAGTTGCTCATCTAACCTCAAGATGGTGGGAGGAGTATCATGCTTACCACATTCCTAGAGATATATGTGAAACGGGTATGCAGACCAGCTGTCACATCCCCATTTGCCAAGAACTCTAACCATACTCTTACCTTTTCGTAGAGCCCCCTGACTTCCCTGATAATCGCTTTGATATTGGCACATATACTTTTATGGAAATGTCTTCTAAGAAGGCATGGGCTCTATGCTTTAGCCCAGTGTTTTTCAAACTTCAGCAGGCATGATACTCATCTGAAGGGCTTCTTAAAACATATTCCTTGTGTCTGTAATATCTAAAATAGTCTCTCTCCTTCATCTACCTAACTGCCACCACCCCCACCCCAGCCCAGGTTACAGGGCAGCTGGCTATTCTTCTCCTGTTAAAAATTAATCCTCCTGCCCTTAATTTATGACATGGGGAGTGATTTCTCCCTCCCCCCCCCCACCCCAGGCTGTTATTTCTGATTCATTTCCCCTTTATGTGCTCCAATTTTTGCTTCTACTGTCTCTGTCCTCTGTATATCTTCCTAGATATATAGATACAGAACTTTAGAGCTAGAAAGACCACTGGTGACTCTCAGGTCAGATGTCACAAATTTCCACGTGTAGAGCAACTGTCTTTTCACCTAGGACACAGATGGGGTGAGGAATATTCATTCTCTGACTCAACAGAAAGATAGTGGACTGAAAGAATTTAAATGATTATAAAGTGCTAAAAAATGTTAAAATGTTATCGCAAAAAACCTAGCTTCTTTCTCCGTGAGACTAGAAGAGGCTAAAAATAGTTCTGGCAGTGAGAAATGAAAGCTAGCCATGCCATCCATATGAAAATGTTAGGCACAGATCCAGGGTCAGCTTTCTGATTTACTGACTGCCCTGAGTCAGCTGCAGGACCTAGCACAGTGGCCCTCAGAACACTGGCAATACCACCAGCCACCTCTTGGGTAGCAGTGCTCACAGATGTTACCCAGCCATGGGGGCCTCTTTACCCACATGCAGTCTAAAACCCAAAGCTAGCCCAGTGGAGAACTAGATCAGAAATTGCTGAATGTATTAGAAAGCATTTCAGGACAGGACAGATGGGGCAAGGGATGAGAGCGCTTTCCTGGAAGATTCACATTTACATAAATTCTACCTTCTTTCTTTGTACCAAACTTCATCCAGACACATTGTTGCAAAAGAAAAAAAATATAAGTAAACAAACATGAAAATGGAGCCCCATGTTCTTTTCTACCTTCTTTACCTGTACCCAAATCAGATTTCACCCTTAAGTCTCCTTAGAGTCTTATTTCTGACCAGGATTTTGCTGACAGGCTCATTTAGTGGCACACAGGACTCTTTTGGAGGAAGGTGGGGAGTATTCAATTGTTTAACTATCAGCTCATGTATCAGAGAACCCCCACCTGGCCTCTCTGGAATATTTCAAGGATTTAGAATGCATCAAACAAGTTTCAATACAAGTTTCATTATTGGTGGATAATGCATGATGGGTGGAAAGAGCACAGGAGATGGAGTTTGACACCCAGGGTGAAGCGCTCACTCAGATACTTGACTTATGAGAACCTTATTATCACCACCTGTCAAATGGAACAATAAAGGTGACTTCAAAAGTTTACAAGGATGAAATGGGATACTTTTTTATAAAGAGCCTAGTAGTCTCCTGCACAGACCTTAATAGGTGCTCAAGGGTAATAGTAATCTTTCCTACAGAACTTTCTGGCATACACTTCATTTAATACTCCCAACATCCCTCCAAAGAACACAACCAGGTCGATGGTGGGCCAGGTGAGCTGAAGGGTACACAAACAGAGTTGTAGCCTATTTTTTTTAATGTTTATTTATTTTTGAGAGAGAGATAGACAGAGTTAAGCAGGGGAGGGACAGAGGGAGACACAGAATCTGAAACAGGCTCTAGGCTCTGAGCTGTCAGCATAGAGCCTGGTGAGGGGCTCGAACCCACAAACCGTGAGATCATGACCTGAGCCGAAGTCAGACACTTAACCAACTGAGCCACCCATGTGCTCCTATTCCTCCTCCTCTCCTCCTTGCCCTCCTCCCCTTCCTCCTCCTCTTCCTCCTCCTCCTCCTTCTTCTTTGGTTGTAGCCTGTTTTTAATTAAAGTTGTCATATTTTGTTCATCATGGATATTTCTGCATTAATTTACATTTAAAACATTGTACTGGAATATTACCTTGATCCTGAGTGTTCTGGTTACCCTTAAATGTTGTGCCCAAGCCTAATACCTCACTTGCCTCAGCCTCATCCTGCCCTGGTCAGAGGGATAGACAAGAGAAAGGGTGTTTTCCTTATTTCAGACGGAAAGTTCCGATGCAGTGACTAATGCTGCTGCCGTCGCCCTTTGATTGCCTCAACAGCCAGCATTATGAAGGAGTTGTCTGTACAAATCACCGGCCTCATAGCTACACTTCTAACTCTGAAGAGACTTCTCATTCACTGTCCTCTCCCTAGCAACCAGAAAATACTGTGACTCCATTAGGGGCTCCAGCTGACTTGTAATGCAATGACTTGTCACGCTCGATTGAGCCAGCTCTATCTCATTCTGTCGGATGCTGGAGTCCTGGGCTCCTGGAAGGTACAGTCTCTAGGGGAGTGAGTTGTAGCCTTGCATTAACATTCTCTTTTTTTGTATCTGCTGCCACATTACACGATCGTCTCCTTTCCTGCTGTTAGATGAAAGAGTGCATCGATCCCAGAATGAAGGGAGGGGCAGCTGTTGAAATCAAGGCAAAAACAAAGCTTGCATTTCCTCTGATGTGGGGCCTCATTGTCATAGACTCACTCTCCAGAGATGCAACATCTTGCTTTCCAGGCAGACAGCGTACTGATAGTCTGCAATATATGGGCCCCACATCTCCATAAGGTACATCTCCACATGGGTGAACAGTCAATAGGATGTGTTGGTTTTAAGTGCATTGAATTGCAATTGTGAGATTGTTTCAGTCTGTGTTTTTGCTGAAACCAAATGATTCTTTGCATATAAACCTTAACACTGGTATAAATGCCTTAAAACCAGTGAAGATTCTTGTTGAATAGACACTGCATCTTAATACAGCCCACGTACCTCCTCCCATTTCTTGAGCATGTATTTCAGCATGGGTAGCTCAGATCTTGTTATGAAAGGGGCTTTACTAAGAGGAAGTAATGCCAATGTGACAAGCCTAAGTGCATAAGCCTTTTAAGTCCCCTTTGAATGGTATGGTGGCTTTGTGCGTGCATGCGTGCGTGCGTGTGTGTGTGTGTGTGTGTGTGTAGATAGGCTGAAACATTGATTTGGATGAGTCTGTCAAACTGAGTATTCTCTTAAAATATATAAAGCAACCTTTTCTCCCAGGATTTGGTCCAACCTAAACCTTTTCTTGTTAAGTGCTCCACTAACTAGTCACTTCTTCTTGATGATCCTATTATAGAACTATTTTATTTCACTTGTGTTCTGTTATGTGACCTTGCTATTCTTGCTTCTCTTATGTGACCTTGCACACCTTATGGTTTTATATGGTTAGTTATCATCACACATGATTCAAATGTACCATAAACCAGAGAATGTTTGACATGCAATGAAAATGTAGACTAATAGCGTGTGTTTTCATGGAAAGAGAGTCCAACTTTTAAAGTCTGTGAGTAGAGTAATCAAGGATTTTTTTTTTTTATTGCAAGGCATTTTTAATGGTAGGAGGAAATTCCAGAAAGTAAATCCATAGTTTGGGTCAAGTGAGGTCTTGAATGTTGTCCCTAGGTTTATTCTTAAGAGTCTTGGACCAAAGTTGCTGGCTAAGCAATTAGTCACTGTTCCTTCTCAGGGAGATTTCATAAAGGACGCTCTCAGGAAATTAACCCTGTCTGGTGGGAGTGGAATGTGCAGGAGGGGCATGAGTAGGGCACATCCGGGAGTGCTGATGTCTTCCCTTGAGACTTTCCTAGTTGATGATGGCTCACTATGATGTCGTCATGATATAGCTGTGACAAAGCAACTCTGAGGGGCAGTGCCGCTCCTGGAGAGAAGCAGAACATCATACAGTGTCTGTCCCCACTCCTGGTTCCCCACAGCTCAACCTGCACAACACATGTACCAGCGACTCATGTAGTGCAGCTTTAGGGGGGGTATAAGCATTAAAGAACACAGCAGATGCAAACAAAACGTATTCCAAAATGACTCAAGATCTATACTGGAATCTCTCAAATACTATAAAGGGAATGAATGCATAGTTTCTCAAAATATCTTAAGGTCTATTCCCTTTTATCTCCCATCAACTGCCTTCATGCACTGTGGCTGCTCTCTTTTTTTTTCCAGGTTTTTTTTTCTTTTTCTGTAAAATTCCACCAGCTGCATCCTTTTACCCATCCTGTTCTCCATTTTCTTCCTGTTTCTTTGTGATTCAGTCACAGAGCGCAACAACCAGGCACACGAGCCAGGACCCTTCTTGAAAGGGAAGAGAAGGAAGAAACTGAATAGAGCTACACAGAAATCTTATCTAGTGGACAGGGGACAGGAAAGGCTGATGGCATTTTTATTCCATTTTAATATGAGCTCCCGTTGGGCAGGAAAATTGTGTTGCGAGCTACTTGGCGTGAAGGGAATGTGGAGGGAGATGTGCAGTCCCGTGCTCATTGTCTTTGTATAGATTATCAAAAGTAGCAGATGTAATACGTTTATACTGATGTTATGAATTCACGCTCCCATCCTGCATCATTTTCATGATTCTGTTTTTAGGAAGCTAATTAACAGATTTGTAATTTTAGAAACATACAGCAAACTATGTTAATTTTATTGTTACCCTTAAAAAACCTTGATGAATAAATGGAAACCTCACCATCATGATTCTTTAAATTAATGTTTCATTTCATTATAAAATGTTTTATTAAATATTTATGTGAATAGATTTTAGCCATAGATATTTGTTATGGGCTCTACACACTCTTTTAGGCTTAAGGAATTCTTAAGGTCTTTTGGTACTCATTTATGGACTCAAAGCCGTTCAAAGGTCCCAAATGGAGAATGTTGATATTGTTGTATTTTTCTTTGGCTGTTTTATGCTTTCATTGTATCTCTATTGGGATTTTGGCCATAATCCAATCAAATAAGACAATACAGATTTTTTTTTCCAGTCTTTCATCTGGAGGAGTATTTACATTTCTAATTTCATAACAAGGGATGAACACGCCAAACTTGGAAAACTATTAATAAATTAGGAATAAGAACTAACTTTTAGTGAAGAGGTTTCATGGTGACTCAGATCTGAGTTCTAATCCCAGAACTAGTTATACAAATGTGGGCTAATTATTTAGCATTTCTGAGCCTCAAGTATCATCAGTGAATAATACCTATCTCATTGTGAGCAGTAAAGGGTGTGCAATGCATTGTTAACTGTAAGTCAAAATCTACCTCATTCCAACAAAGCACAGCTTAAATTTCATTTTTCACTACAGAAAATATTCTATGCTTGGTTCTTTTTCACAATCTGGTCCCAGTTATAAAAGATGCAAAGGAGTATATAAAAGGGGAGAAAATTAACCAGTTTATATTCTTTGTGGGTGGTTACATAATAAGACAATGCACAAAGGCTTGGTAAGCCATAAATGTAAAGCATGAACATTTTTGCTACTTATGATTTTTATGTAACTATATGGGAGGCATGGAAACCAATTTTATTTTGACTTCTGTTATAAAGCTGTTGCCAAACACCCTGAGCTTAAGTCATGCTTCACATGGAGATAGTAATGTCTAGTGCATTTCTGTGCAATGAGGATCTTAATTTTCCCCTGTAAGAACAGAATTGTGATGTGATCCCATTGAAATTCACACTGGGTATTCATTTAAAACATATTTTCAACTGAGAATCACTTCAGGAGCCTGGATTGTTTTGGGAGCAGGGGCAAGACCGTTACTGGGACAGGAGGGAAATGGGTAGGGGAGCTGTGGAGACTTTTGTATCTGCTTCCACCTGGTCACTTTTCCTCCAGGCTGCTCCAGAGTCCTGACGCAGTACTCAGGCTGACCTGTGACATTGGCAAGACAGAGAATGAGCTCTTCTTGAAATGGATTCTTACAGTTTGAAATTTTACATAGAAAAGGGTCAGAAACTACCCCAAAGACCCTTTCTGGTCTGGAACCACAAAGATTATATTAACCTTTCCCCTGAATACCTTTACTTCAGCCCTCTCTCGCTGCCTGGTGACCTTCCCTAGCTAACTCTCTCCCTGGGGTCTTGGCAGCCCTTTCTGTTGAAGATTGGTTGCTTGGTTACAGCTGTTTCTCAACAATGTTGTGTCTGCACAAACCATCCCCTGTTCTCCTTGCTTCATCTTTGAAGGGATGTGGTGGTATGTCCTGCTTGGAACATTGATCTTTGGAAACTGGGCAGATCAATTAAATTAGCACATTAACTTTTACCATCGAGTAGACTTTACAAAGTCAGGGTATACCTTTTGTTTTCACTTCTAATAAGTTTGTCTGAAAACAAATTACCTGTAGACAAAGATATATTCCTTTTATTAAAGTGTATTATTTATTCTTATTCTTCTTTGGGGCCTCGATAATTAATGGTAATATGAATGGAAATCTCTAACATAGTTGATATAGTGTTTTAAACAATTATACTGTGGGGATGCCTGGGTGGCTCAGTGGTAAGTGTCCAACTTTGGCTCAGGCCATGATCTCATGGTTCATGGGTTTGAGCCCCGCATTGCACTCTGTGCTGACAGCTCAGAGCGTGGAGCTTGCTTCAGATTCTGTGTCTCCTTCTGTCTCTGCCCCTCCTCCCCTGTGTTCTGTCTCACTCTGTCTCTCAAAAATAAATAAATGTAAAAAATATTTAAACAATTATACTGTGTACTTAACACATAATAACCTCTTTATGCCTTCTAACAGGAAGAGAGTTCATGATGAATATATATGTTAGTTACCTTGTTTATTGACTCTCCCACACAAGATCTTATATAAGCTCTATGGGAACCAAAAAAAAAAATCATTTTTCTTTTGTTTACTCCTATATTCCTAGAATATATCGTCGAGCCTAGGACATAGTGGAGGCTTAATATATGGTAAATAATCTAATGAACTAAACAATCTAGAGCCTTTTCCCATCATTAATATTAAATAGTTGTGCTATTTCCATTTTTGCCATTGTTCTATGTGGATAATTGATGAGAGTGGAAAGAGAAATAGAGTGACTGACTCATCACACTATTTGAAAGATTTATATAGATGCAGCCTTGTTATTAGTTTACAAGAAAAGTCACTACTCATATACCAGATGTTGTTTGGAAAAGGAGTGCACTTGTGATGCACTTGGGTGTTGTATGGAAGTGTTGAATCACTAAATTGTACACCTAAAATTAATATTACATTGTAGGTTAACTGGAGTTTAAATAAAAACTTTAAAAAATAAAACAAATTTTAAAAAGATTTATAATTCTTTTCCTCTTATAAAATCTCAAAGTCAAATGTTTCTGTAGGTTTCTACTCTGGACTAGGTTTTTTATATCATAGAATGAAGTGCTTCAATGGGCATTAGAGATGATTAATGTTGCTGAGCTCAGAGTTATTTGTAATGACACAATTTGTGTCAGTCTACATACATGATGTTATAATGACTCTGGTTGCTTCATTTATCAAATGTAATTATTTTGAAATAGTTTGTTCATTTGATTAGATCAAACTACACACACACACACACACACACACACACACACACATACACACAATGTTCTTGTTAGAGGCAAGAAAGAGATATTGTGTCAAGTACACCAGATTTTATCTTATCTAGTGTAAAATAAAATATTTATGACATAACTATTTGATCAATAGATGAGGTCTTCTTTCTGTGTTGCTTCTTTACTCAGTTTTTCAAGATAAATTTTCAAATAGACAATATTTCTTTTTCACTTCCAGAAATTTATAATGATCATAAGATTGGATGAAATTAATGTTTTAAACTGATTACCTTCCTCCTATGCCCCAGAGCTTTTCAGAATACATAGCAACCAAACTCTATATCTGCTGGATCCAAATGTTACAAAAATCAATTGGGCTCTACAAGACCTCATAATGAATGTTTGTGTCATTTTACAGATTTATTCTGCAACATATTGACCATGCACAGAGGGAACTAGATAGAGGATCTAGTTAATGAGGATGAGATTAAGGGAATTTTGTATTCTAAGTTATACTATTATAAAAAGAAGTATATCCGATGTGCATAATAGCACTGAATTAAGCAAATATACCTTTTTAGACATAAGAACATCTGTTCTGATTAGATCTAGCTACTTGACTTTGAAGAAAGACACTAATGGCAGACAACAAAAGAATCCTACTCTGCCCCTCTCTTTGAAGTGCTTGTTAGTTGATTTTTGGATAATTTCCCAAGCCAGTGAAGTCACCATGTGTGCTGTGACAATCATGTCACCATTGTTTGTATATAAATCAGACATGTTTGATTTCTGCACTGATGAGCTGTGGATTTCTAGCATGTTCAGGGAATGCATTCTGCTGAGGCTTGTTTCCAGCTGAGTGCTCCTTCTCCTGTGGGGAGAGAAAGCTCCTTCTTGTCTCATAGAACCTAGATCCAACAAAGCAAGAGACTCACAAAGCCTGGGAAACCTGGACACTGTGCACAGGATTAATAGTCTGAGAGGGTTTAGGTAAAATGGTTCATTAGATGAGATTTGTTTACATCTTCATATTTCTCCTCATTCAATCTGCAATTATTCTAAAATAAGGACTTCTGTTTTATTTAAAGCTTAAAAAAGAGAAAACCCTACTGTCAAGACTCAATGGTCAGGGAAATGGCTATTTTTCTCATGCTTTCCTCAATGCACGGAGCATTTATTTTTACATAGTAAGCATCTGAGAAAAGAAGAAAGGGAGAAAGAAGGAAGGGAGAAAAAAAAGGGAGAAAGAAGAAAGGGAGGAAGGAAGGAAGGAAGGAAGGAAGGAAGGAAGGAAGGAAGGAAGGAAGGAAGAAAAAGTATTGACATAGCTGTTTTGAAAGATACACTTCACTTTCCTTCCTCCCTTATCCTTCCTCTTCTGGGAATGACCAACTAGTAACAGTTGACAGAATTGTCTTGTAAGTAGTGTATTGTAGTGAGTTGTGAGTTGTGAATAAGTAGGAGAGAAATGTAGGTATGCCTGGGATCAAGTGATACTAAATAAAAACCCAGAATTTTTTTTTCCAAATAAAGAGTGATGAATAATAAGAAAACATAACTGCTTCTATTGGTTTCTCTACCTAAGATTGTCACCTTCTTTGGTGACACAAAATATGATAACCATCGAAAGATATTGCTATAGAAATATCTATAGCTTGGCCTATGATAAATAAATGTGAGTTTTGAAGGAGTGAGCCAATACCCTAACTCAAATACATGTGCACACACACACACCTGAATTCTATGTGTATCTAAACTCTTCTCTAAAAAGCTGTAACTGGTAAATCAGGTTATACTAAGTCAAGCAAGGATGGATAGTTTATTTTTATTTATTTTTATTTGTTTAATGTTTATTTTTGAGAGAGAGAGGGGGGTGGGGAGCAGGGGAGGGACAGAGAGAGAGGGAGACACAGAATCTGAAGCGGGCTCCAGGCTCTGAGCTGTCAGCACAGAGCCTGACAGGTGCTCAGGCCCATGGACCATGAGATCATGACCTGAGCCAAAGTTGGATGCTTAATTGACTGAGTCACCCAGGTGCCCCAAGGATGGATAGTTCAAAACATGAGATAGCTGTATGCTAAAGAGTATCTAAGCTTCTAATATAGATTTGACATTTTTCATAGATTTAGGACATTTCACCTGCCATTTTTACTTTTCATGTGTAGAATAAGAAAATTGGGGACATTCAAGATCCTTGTAACTTTTGGAAGATGGTGAATGTGCAAAGTATCATTAGAATGATCTTTCCTGCTAGCTACTTAGGATATTAGCAAAGACATAGATTAGAGGAAATTTGCTTACATATCTCCTTTTCTCCTCATTTACTCTCCATTTATTCTAAAAGAAAAAGAATGTTTGTGGTTTAAGCTTAAAAAGGAAAACATATTCCCCTGCTGGACTCTAATAGCTATATGTATGTCATACTTTATCCTATTTTATAAGCATGTATGTGTATGTATGTAATATACGTATGTCGTAAGTGTATCTGTGTGAGTATTCATTTTATTTCTTATATTAATAAGAATGAATTAACATGAATTACAGAGTTGATTTACTGGGTTACTCTTATTTGAAAGTGTGACTTTAGACCCAATCTTGATTTTGGAATTGACAAGGGAAGCAGACCAAAGATACAACCTTCTTTGAATATCATGCATATTAGTTTATTGGCAAATTCATAGAGAAAGGAGGTGGATGAGTGCCTCTCAGGGACTAAGGAAAGCATGGTGTAGGGAGTGACTGCTAATGAGTATGAGGTTTCTTTTTGTAGTGATGCAAATTATGTAAAATCAGAGAGTGGTCATGGTTTCACAGCTCTGAATATACTCAAGGTCACTGAATTGTACTTTAAAAAGGCAATTTTTAAAAATGTGAGTCATATATCAAAAAACTATTATAAAATTATAATATTTTATTAAGAACCCTATATCCTAATACTAATATATATATTAGTAATGAAAAGCAAGTCCTTTTCATTGTACAAAGTTAGGTTGGAAACACAGTACAGTGAAAAGATCAAATTTGACTTTAAGTTCAAATATCGGTTTGCTTCTTACCAAGTACACAACCTGGAGAATTAATTTACTTATTCAATCAAATGAGTTTTGGGAGGCTAATATTTAGAGTAAATTAGAATTCATCTATATATCAACCTGCCTGTCTATTATCTATCTATCTATCTATCTATCTATCTATCTATTATCTATTATCTATTTTAGTTCTTGGTACATAGTGGCTATTAAATAAAAAAGGTAATTGGTTAATTTGTATAATTATTTCAAATCTTTCTCTGAGATCTTTTCACACCAATTTTCTCTATCCCATCTCTGAAATATCACTATTGCTTTCTTTACTAGCCATCTGGCAATCAGTTAAGCACTACCTGGCAACCTGTTACTTGATTTTGCATGGGCATGTGTATGTGTGCATGTTTGAAAACATTTTACTACATATGCACAGTTTTCTTACTGGAGTGTAAATCACTTTAGATCAGAAGCCCTACCTTGTGCTCTTTCCTATTCTCTAGGGGGACCAGCACAGGGTTTCACACAAGATGGTTGCTCTGATTTGTCAACAGATGAGAAATTTGCTTAAAAGCCTGTGATGGAAACAAGGACATTTTGAATGTACATTGTGAAAAGTGATATTTAAAGCACTTATATAGAATCCAAAGTTAATATCCAAATTTTTATCCAAAGATTTTTTTTCTATTTTAAAATGGAATTTAGAATATATTTTATTTTAATACTATTTTACTATGATATACTTTTTAAAAAATGTTTTATTTTTATTTTTGAGAGAAAGGGAGAGCACAAGTGGGGAGGGGCAGAGAGAGGAGGACAGAGGACCCGAAGCAAGCTTTGCGCTATCAGCACTGAGCCTGATGCAGGGCTCAAACTCACAAATTGCGAGATCATGACCTGAGTGAAGTCAGATGCTCAACCAAATGAGCCACGCAGGCATCCCTACTATGTTATACTTCTTAGCATTTTGTGGCATTTCAGACATATTAAATGAGAGACTTCTTTGCCTTCCCTTTGGGGGTTACATTGAGTAAAGGCAAAATTATTGGCTATCCTAGACCATGTTGTTCACCTATTTATCTCCCCTGAATTCCCTCCCATTTATTTTTAATTATCTAGCGTCTCCATGCCAATCCAAGAGGAAGATATGGTTCCTCTGAGCATATGGAGTCAGGGGGGAAAAACAGCAACAAAAAGATATTGATATTATTAACAATCTATTTGAGAGAGTTTAGCTCCTCTTCTTGGTTTGGGGGGCCTACTTGCTCTTATGATCTGAAAAGACCACCTATTTTTGTGGGATTTTTAAGGCCTATTGGGAAATCTCCCAATTGCTTGACTTTTCTCCCTTCTCCTCTTCTTTTTATTTGAGGGGATTATTTCTGACACTAGAAATGTGTGTTGCACGTTTGTCAATTTTTAGAGTGCCATGAGCAGTAGCCTGCTTTGTCCTCTAAATAATAGAGGGGTTTCCCTAGCCCATAACACAAAGGCAGGCTCTACTGGACTGTGCAGAAAGACCACTAAGTGAGGACGGCCCCAGCCAATGGGACTCTGAATGTTTGTGGGAAGGGAACTGTGGACTGGGGTAGAAGTCAGCCAGGGTAGTTGCCAAAGTGGAAGTCAAGTACATGTGGCTGGTCAATCTTGGGATTCCCAGTGAATCATGAATGGCGTCATTGGTTCCGAGAACTCGAAAGGTAATTAGTGATTATCTAGTCAATTATCACTCATTTTGTAGGTGGGAGCCAGGGGTTCAGGAAATCTAAGTGCTCAAGATCTATTAGTAGAAGAACCAATGATGGAAGTCACAGCTCCTGGTCCCTCCCTCTGTAGAATCTAAGAAAACACACTGCCTTGTATATCAGATGATTGCATTGGACTCTGAGGATGGTAGACTCAGGGAAACACTTCAGCATTTTGGGAAGTGGATATGAATTGTCCCATCTGCAGATTCTTTGCCAGGGTAATTTTTGGGTAAATATCTGTTGAATTTGATTGATCAGCAGTTTCCCCTGCTTGGTCTAGAGCACACCAGTTTCCTACCTTTTCTATGGATTGTCCCTCCCTTGGCTTCAATTATGCCAGGGTGTCTGGTGTCTGTGTTCTGTGACTCAGGGTTGCTGTTGAGTGAAACAGTGTAGAGCTATTCACAAAAGGACTGAATCACAGAAGGATGAGATTTAGAAAAGCTGAGTTCCTCTGCAGATCTCTCAAGGGCTCTTTCTCTCCCCATCACATTCTTTCCAAATCAGGAGGTGAATTGATATCCACTTTGAACGTCCCGTCACAAGACCATTACCACTTCATTCTCTTTTTTTTTTTTTTTTAATTTTTTTTTTCAACGTTTTTTATTTATTTTTGGGACAGAGAGAGACAGAGCATGAACAGGGGAGGGGCAGAGAGAGAGGGAGACACAGAATCGGAAACAGGCTCCAGGCTCCGAGCTATCAGCCCAGAGCCCGGCGCGGGGCTCGAACTCACGGACCGCGAGATCGTGACCTGGCTGAAGTCGGACGCCTAACCGACTGCGCCACCCAGGCGCCCCCACTTCATTCTCTTTTAAAACTCTCTTCTCCTTCAAGATCGTTGCAGCATAAACATGTCATTATTCTCCTCTTCTTTCCCCAGACCTACAGACTATCCATTTTCTGCTTTTCAATTACCCAATACTTTGGTATCAGACTCATGGTCTTCTTAATTCAAAGTTCTTCTTCATCTTTAATGGTAAATAATATATCATACTCTTGGCCTTCAGTTCTTCAAATCCCTCATTCCTAGTATCTTTTTCATTCCACTTAAACTACACACACCCAGTGGTCATAACCAAGCATTATGATCATTAAGACTACCCACTTTCAAAACCACTACTTCAAATATCATGGGTTCTGACCACAATACTCTCCCTCCAGCTTTTTATATACATATATATATATATATAAACATATATATATATGTTTATATTCTCCCCTGAGACCATTCGTCCACCTTATTAGAATTTCCATGTTCATTGACACCTCATCTTCTTATACTTCTCCTATATACCATTTCGATGATTCTGGTGCAATGCCCTAAACACACTTGCTACTGAATACTTGTTGTCCTTGCCAGGCAACACTCGCAACAGTGGAACACCCCAATGGTCCATTTTCAGTGTTGCTGCATTCCAGGAACTAAAAGCCAAATGCTAGTAGAGAAAGTCATGAACACTGGAAAATATAAATTCATTATGACCAACCTTGACTGCACCCTCATCAATACCCAAAATCCTGCTTCATTTCTCTACTTATTATACTTTTCTACTATTTAAATGTCTGACATTTCCACTATTCTCTGTTAAACTCTCCTGGTTCCTAGAGAAAACTCAAAAAATAAGTGCTCTCAACTTTTACCACTGAATATATTCCCTCCAACAAGGCCATTCCCTCTATACATCCTCCAAATTCCATCCTTTTCTCAAAAAACTTACACTACTGTGTATTTTATATTGTTCATCATCACTAGCATTATGATCATCAGAGACACTTTCTATAAATTAATAAGATTAAAATGTATGTCTTCTCTAAATATTTTTTACATAGTATAGTCTTTCATGCTTTTATTTGTTTTGCTGTAAGCAAGTACCTGGCAAAAATAAAATTATTCTTCCTTTTTAAGCTAAATATCATCTTTAACTGAAGATATCTGCAATATCAAGACCTGTGCTAAAATGAGATGACCCTTATTCTGGGGAAGAATACAAATCCAGGTCTTATCCTCTTATAACAGAAGGACAATTCTGCCTCTCCCAACTCTGGCATTTGAAGTGTGCAGTTCTTACATAAACAAACAAAAAAGCATACCTGAAATAGAAGCACAACACAGAGAAAATTTAATTATAAATGTCCTAAGATTCACCACCTGTCAAAGGCTTTATTAAAACATCTCATTTTTGAGATAAATATCAAATCAGAATGGTATAAAAGTTAAAAGAGTACGACCTTGAGAATCAGAGACCTGAGTTTGCATACCTGCTCTATAATTTATTCCTTACAAGACTTTAAGCATGTTAGAACTTCTCCAGTGGAGAGGCAGGACCATCAGGGAAAGATGGAAAGCTTATCTCTCATGGGAATCAGGGAGATGGGCACAAGGCTGGCATGAAGGACTCTATGAAAAGGAACCCAGGATCCTGAAAGACTTGAACATCAGAAGAAGGCAGATGGTTAGGCACATGGAATGCAGTGGTCATTCCTAGAAGTAGTATGGGCAGAGCCATATTTTTCAAGTTCATGGAGCAAAAGAAATGATTCATAAACCCTACTGGGTGGTAGGGCAAGAATTACTGATGTTCTCTCCTGAGGAAGGTTGGGTTGCCTCTAATTCACTTGAAGCTCAAGATGAAGACCTGGGAGGGGTTAGAATATGAGGAGAGAGCTTGACCCCACTAATTATATTCTTGAAGTCATGGCTGTGTCAGGTTGGCTCACCCCAGAGCTAAGCATATTGTTACAGTGCCCTGCAAAATGTCTTCATTGAGCCAGAACCTAGTGCTATTCTCTTAGCATGTTGCATTTATAGAGGATTGGTACATAAGGAATCACTGGAATGTGGAAATTATAATGATACATGTTCTGTGCTTTGAAGATAAAGGTCATTTTGGATATTTGTAAAATGTACATGCTTAAGTCCCATACTTGGCAGTTCTGATTCAGCACATCTAGAATAGTAACTTGGGAGTCTGTAATTCTGTGTATTCTACAACTGATTCAGATGTACCACTCTTTACATCTGCAGATGTACACTCTTTACAAAGAGCTGCCATATTTGCCATATTTTATCTGGTTCTAGAACCTGTGCACTACAGATGATGCTGTTATTTAGGCCTATGTATTTGTATAGATGTTGAGAACAATGAAACTCCTAGGAAAACCAGCTGTGGCAATAACTAATCTCAGTTCTCTGACATGGTTCTCTGTTTTTTGGTGGCCTTGTTCAATTTATCAGTTTTAAAGTGTTTATTCTGCATTATGTTAAAAATTTCAAAGCCTTTTCAAATTATCCTAAGAGTAGGTTAGTTAAAATTTCTGAGTAGGTGTTGTCATACACATTACAATGTGGGAGGAAAAAATACAGAGTTTTTCTTATCCTCCTTATACCTCACTTTTGTCACCTGTAAACTGGGAACCATGGAGATTAAAATTGAACTACTTCATAGTGTCATTTTTATGATTAAATGAGCTCACCCATTTAAATACTTAAAATGCTGCCGTGACTATCTAGGCCACTCAAATGCTAGTTGTTTTTCATGACAGTAATGGATTTCACTTTTTTTTTATTGAGAAAAGATATTATTTATGCCAAAATCCTTATACCTGTCTTCCAGAGGGAGCTTTGGAATGATGGACTATATGCTAACAGCTCAGTGTTGAGCACTAATGAAGTATCAAATTTGAAAGAATATTTCTATTTGTTTTGGTGGATTTTTTGAAAATATAGTACATTTCTTGCTGAGCTTTCTATTGAAGCTGAAAAAAATAAACTTGAACTAAGACTATTTTCAGAGTCTTTGTGGGGAGAAATGCAAATTGTGTTTCTTAGCCAAATTTGTTTTCATTCGAATAACAGCATGCAGTGAGCTTTAATTTTATTAAGAATGCTGCTTCACATTCTTTGGAAAATAGCACAGAAGTAGGTGGTGGTATTCCTATCACATCATCCTCCATGCCCTGACCTCACAGGATGTTTACAGTCTGGACGTAGATTGCTTCCATGTTTGATGTGTATGAAGAAATTTGTGATAACCAGCCTATATGCCATATCCAGGGACAAAACACTTAGAAACAGCCTATCACAAATCCCCTTCAAAATAATGTATTTTGAGGACTTTCTATGCATGAGAACCATGACAAAGAAGACCTATTCATATATAATTGATAGAACATATTTTTATTGCTAGGCTTAAAGATAATTTTTTAAACTTATTCCTATTCCACTGTGAGTCTTCTAGAATCCAAGTGTTTGTAATTATGGGGCCTGTGATGATTGATGTAAATTTATGCATTACAAAAATTCTTATAATAATACCAAGGAAGAAATCCTTACTGTTTAGCACAATGTAGGGAATGAATAAATATTTGATGAATAAAAGTGGTTTGAATGTAAACAAAGACCAAATTTTGCTGGTGTTCCTCACTGTGAAGTTTAGTATGAAAAAAGTAGTTATTATTATTATTATTTTTTTAGTGGATCGACACTTCAACCATATTTTACACATGATGACTTTTCTTAATTCTGACTTGTTTCCATATTTTGCTACAAAGAATCATGGCAATTGCAATAGAAACCCCAAGATTGTGATATTTTATTTACTGTGTTCTTTGCCTGTTCTTTATTATGATATAATCATAACCTTGTAAAATGAATTATCATACAAGAGAAAATGAAGGCTTACATTTTTGAATCATCAATAGGCATTGTATGTATTTTTAAAATTCAAATTATTAATTTATGGACTGAGCAAAGAGATGAAGAATGTAGTTTTGGTTTAACTATATACAGATTACTTTTTGATGACCAGCCCCTCTGAATTGTTCATTATTTTTGTTTGGTTTAGTTGACCTGGGATTCAGGTCAATGCATTTGCCATGATATCTATCTGTCAAGCTCTCTCTCTCTCTCTCTCTCTCTCTCTCTCTCTCTCTCTCTCTCTCTCTCTGTAAGTGTGTGTAGATAGATATATATAGATACAGATATAGATATAGATACAGATACAGATACAGATATAGATATAGATATAGATATAGATATATAGACACATTCTTCATGACTTTTTGGTTACTTTTTATACTTAGCCACTTAGATATAATGCTCCTTCAGAATGTTCATTGCTAATGAAGGGACGTGGTTTTTTGAGGGACCATGATGTTAAAGTTTGGGAAAATCTGTACACCTTATCAGTTTCTCTTATCTTGCCACCCCACTCCTTTTCTCTTCTCCTCCTCCTCTCATTCCTTCTTTCTCTTCTCACTCCATTCTGATTCACAATGCATATTCACATACTAAAGAGTTTGAAAACTCTTGTAATTTATAGAGGTTGACCTATTTTTGTTTAAAGCATTATCTGATCACATTTTCAGTGATTAAGTGTTACATATTTTTTGTATAAATTATAGATTTTTCTGTTCATACATTTTCTCCTTAATCCATTATTTATTTAGAGTTTAATACCTGGAATAGACAATGTAACCATATTTACAACGTCTAATCTGAACTTCTTGTCTAACAGAACAACTTTGATGGAGAGAATAGTTATGAGCTTCTCTGTTAGGGCTGGTGAGAATACTGAAGATATTTTAGGAGAACACCTTAATGTGTATAGCAACGCTTCATATTTTTGTTGTATACAACAGTTTTTGAAGTGCATTTGAGTATATGTTCTCATTTTGTTCTCTGAACAGTCTTATGAAATTATTATTCCCACTTTGTAGACTGTAACATTCATGCTTAGAGAAGAACATAGGGTTTATAAGGGCATCCAGCTTACAAGCCCTTGTACTGGAACACAGCACTTTCCAGCTCACAAGACATATTTACGAAGAGCATGTCTTGCCACTGAATTGGACAACTCCTCTCCTCTTGATTCCTTGCAGTTCTAGAAAGGACTCTTTCCTAGGAGTTTCAAATTTTTTACGTGCATTATTGGGATTATCAATGTATACCTAAGTAAGATTACACTACAGTTTATAAAGTTGTTAAACTCGTGAAAATAAATGTTTCATTTGAAAAATTAAAAGTTGCCTTTTGCATTCTACTTATGTCAGTCAACAACACCCCCTACCCCCCAAAAAAAGTTAGAGAAGAAAAGATAACGAGAAAGCTTTGAAATCAGCACAGTTTATTTAAATGTTTGCTATTGACTTGTGTTTTCTTTCTCCATTAATGTGTTCGGACAGTATGTATAGTATATGTGGTGATTCTGGAGTCACACTGCCACAGTTCAAATCCAGGCTCCACCATCTAGCTCTTTGACCTTAGATACATTCTTAACTACTCTGTGCCACATTTATTCACATTTACAATGGAACTTTAAAAACGTTTTTTAATGTTTATTTATTATTAAGAGACAGAGAGACACAGAGCATGAGCAGGGGAGGGGCCGAGAGATGGAGAGACACTGAACCTGAAGCAGGCTCCAGGCTCTGAGCTGTCAGCACAGAGCCCAATGTGGGGCTCAAATCCACAAACCGCGAGATCATGACCTGAGCTGAAGTTGGACACTCAACCGATGGAGCCACCCAGGCGCCCCTACTTTTATAGAACTTAATAAAATTGTTGTGAAGATTAAAATTATTGTTACATTAAAAGTACTTGACATATAGAAGACACTCAATAAATATTAGCTATTGATCTTCCTTTTTGTTCTTTTTGTTGGGAGACATTTTCTGTAAACCTGATTAAGCTATTAGACTCTAAGCAAGACTTGTCACATTTTGACCAGATACAATTGTTTTAAGGACAAAATAAAATGGAATATACAACAGTGCTTGGTATGTAGTAGGGAACAAAAGGTGAGGAAATGTATGAAACAAAAAAAAATGTCAAAAATAAATCCTTCCAAGCAAATTTGCATTTCTCCTGTAGGATTAAGAGGGAAGATGGCTAAATCTAAGCTCATTGCATTTAAGTTGTCAAATTATGTAGTTGGTGGAATCTGTAATTCAAAAATTGCACAATTCCTTTGGGTTTAAGAATCTGTTTATTTATAAATTCATGTTTCAATGGAAAATTTCAAACAGCTCCATAGCAGAATAGCAGAGAATTTGTGAGCAAGTCAAAATTTATGTTAGAAACTTAAAGTACCATTTGAGGGGCGCCTGGGTGGCTCAGTCGGTTAAGCGTCCGACTTCGGCTCAGGTCATGATCTCACGGTCCGTGGGTTCGAGCCCCGCGTCGGGCTCTGTGCTGACAGCTCAGAGCCTGGAGCCTGTTTCAGATTCTGTGTCTCCCTCTCTCTGACCCTCCCCCGTTCATGCTCTCTCTCTGTCTCAAAAATAAATAAACGTTAAAAAAAAAAAAAACCTTTAAAAAAAAAAAGAAACTTAAAGTACCATTTGAGAGCATTTCTTTCCAAGAAGATGATCCTTAGAAAAACATCAATAGGTCCAATTAGCAATTGTTATTGAAGTATCTGTATTTTTGACATTTTTTCCAATAGTTTTCTCAGAAAAGCTTATGATTAGCCAATCTGTAAAGATTAAAGTTTAGCACAGCTAAGTTGGAAATTCTAGGAATGTAGGGCTAATAAAACTTTCAATATTTTTTTTCTTCTTCTTGCTTTTCTTTCCTTCTCCTCCTCCTCCTTCTTCTCCATGCTTATGATTCTGTTTTTATTTTTAAGTTTTTATTAAGATTTTTTCTTTTTTTGGAGCAGTTTTAGGTTCACAGCAAAATTGAGCAGAACGTACAGAGATTTCTCATACATCCTCTGCCCCCATATATGTATCGCTTCCTTCATTATCAGCATCACTCACTGCAATAGTACATTTGTTACAATTGATGAGCCCACATTGACACATATAATCATCCACAGTCCATAATTTACATTAGGGTTCACTCTTGGTATTGCATATCCTGTGAATTTGGATGAATGTTTAATGACATGTATTCATCATTATGGTATTGTACGGAGTATTTTCACTGCCCTAAAAATCCTATGCTCCATCGATTCTTCTTCCCTCCCTGGGAATCCCTGGAAACCACTGATCTTTTTACTATATCCATAATTTTGTCTTTCACATTTTCGTATAGTTGGAATTGTATAGTATGTAGGCTTTTAAAATTGGCTTCTTTCACTTAGTAATCTGCATTTAAGGTTCCTTCCACAATAGCTCATTTAATCTTAACATTGAATAATATCCCATTGTCTGAATGTACCATAGTTTATCTATTTGCCTACTGAAGGACATCTTAGTTGCTTCCAGGTTATGGCAGTTATGAATAAAGTTGCTACAGATCCACATGCAGGTTTTGGGGTGGATGTGTTTTCAAGTGATTCTGTTTTAATATCTGTATTCTTCCTCTGAAGGGGATGATAAGATACTTTGAAAGAGTGATTCATCACACCATTGGCACGTCAACTTCTATGACATCAGTAGTTAATTACTTGGCATCACCCTGAGAGAATAAGCAGAGAGGGGTTACTGCGTGGGATGGGGCACCCAGAAGAGGCAGGTTTCATACAGGAGACAGAACAGGGGCCCTGGATGGAGAGGCTGGAAATTGAAAGGGAGATGGTGGCACAGATAAGCTTCTCTTTGTCTTCACAAACCCCTTCCTCTTTTTTCTCTTACCATCTTAACTTTGTTCAGTTCTGCAAACCCAGGCTATTATGTTACCACATGACTTTGTTTTTAATCTATTTAACTTGTTTTATTTTCTTTGCTGTTAAGACAATTTTATTTCACTGCAAATACCGATATACTGTGAAACAATGTGATATTATGTCTTGTCTGTCTTTAATCAACTATTTCCTATTTGTCTCTGGATCACTAGCTTTGGCAGAAGGGTGTGTATGAACCTTCCACGTGCAGATAAAATAATCTAGAAAAAAGTTTCCCAGCATCCCAGAAATAGCAATGCCCTACAAAGAGATCTAAATTATTATGAGAGTAGCTACTTGTCTCATTAACATAAAAGACCTCAGTTTCTCTTTCCACACTCAAATACAAAGAGTGAGAAATAATATGATTATAGTAACATTTTAATTTTGATAATATTCATGGCACTGTGTAGCTGAGGCCATGGTCTTTTCTTTATCTTTCCATCCCTGTCTTTTATCTAGTTCCATAGGGCATTGTCAGATCACTAGATAGGCAAACTGATGAGTTTGATTTACATTAAATGGTTAGAAATTGTTCAAGGCTTAATGTAATATTTCTTATAGTGGCAGTGTTGCGGAGGAGAATTTTTTGTTTTCCCTTTAAGGTTCTTGTGGCTCATTGAAGAATTCAACTGACATGAGATAGATTAACAACAGAAAATCACATTTAATTACATATGTGTAAGGAGTCCAGATAAAGAAGAGAGATTCCAAAGACAGGCAGAATGAGGTATATATGCCCTTCTGGACTAAGGAGAAGGGGGTAGGGGTCTGGGGCTACAATGGGAAGGAAGGCAATTTATAGGAAGAATGGGACAAATAAATATTTGGTAAACGAATGTTTTCTGGGCCATCCAAAACCAACAGGACATAGACAGGAATTTTAACACAGAGACTTTGCTAAATTCCTCCCTGTCTACCACACCTCATTCATATTATGCTATAGTTATCTATGGTTATAGCTCCCTTCCTGAAACAGGTCTAAATCTAAATTCTTTTAGGCAGTTGTGGGGGAGTCAAAAAGAAAAAGTTCTTGATGAAAAATAATTAGCTTAAAATAATCCACATGCCAAAAAGACATGTTACGGGGTGACAAATTTTGCTCCCCTACAGCAGCATAAGCTATCATTACTATTTTACCTCTGTTCCAGATTTCATCTCCAAGTTAAATCCAGAAAAATCTCAACAAACAATATTCATTTTTGGTGGCAAAAAAGAAGTAAATACACTGCCATGAATTACCAGTCATTGGAACAAAGTTGTGAGTGACAGCTGAAGATAGATGATTTGCTCCATCCATTTTTTAGGGAGGCTGTTCTCCATTTAACTCAGGTGCAGGAAATATACTTCCTTAGCAGATGGTGGACTGGAGGTGATTACTTATAGGATCAGTGTGCCCCACCATATCACCTCAGAAAATGCTCTGTAAGCTGGGAAATTGAAGACTTTGCACTCCTATGGTCTTTCCAGAAACATTGTTTTATGATCCCCACTATCTGGAGAGCGAAACATCTTTTAAGCATTCTGCAGAATTCTTGCCCATGTTTTTTTGGGCTGTTCCTTAAGTTCTGTGTCTAAGCTAATATAGTATAGCCATATAGTATTTAGAGAATATAATGAACAATTAAGCAATTAATAAAATGTTTTTATAATAATGCCATTCTAAGTGATTTCCAAAAGAATGCACTGTAATTAAGATGATGTCTTCAAGTTTTTAAACTGTGTTCCCATGGAGATGGGACTTTCAGCTTCTTGTAAAGGGCACATCACCAAAATAATACACGAAAATGAAGAATGACATTATTAAAATAGAAAACCTAGTCTAAGTATATTCATTTCTTAAATTTAGCATATTCTGATTTATATATGCAATGTTAAGAGAACAAAAACCCACTTTGATTTTCTTAAGTGTGCTTTTCTCCACATTTTCTTATCCTTCCTCCCTGCCCACAGATGATGGAAATTCAGCAAATGGTTGTCACTCTGATACGCCATCTCATTATTTCCTTTCACTATTGTACCCTGTGTTGGATGCATTATTTTTAATACAGTGACTCTACAAGGAAAGCAATGTTATTATCATCTTTATTTTGCAAAAGAGAAAGCTGAACTTGAGAGAAGTTAACATATGCAAGCACTGCTTGGTAAGTGGTAGAACCAAGTTTGGGACTTAAGTCTCTTAATTTTAAAACCCAGCTTCTTCCACATACTGAGATGTGTTGCTTCCTCAGGATCTCCTTCTTCACTGGAAACGTTAAAAAGTGTTTAGTAGATGCTTATTGTATACATAAATAAATGAATTAAACCTTTTTTTTGTGTGTGTAAAAGGTAAGCACAAGCTTCTTTTCTTCTCTGAATTTACACCTGAGAAGAAGTAAATTCTGGACAGAACACTTGTTGATTAGACCCAGCTGTGTTCTCTCTGTGGAAATAGGTACATCTGTGTGTGCTGAAATGTAGACTAAACCAGGCTGAAGTTGTCTTTGAAACTCCTTCTCTCTTTGGAGAAATGGCCCCTGCCTTCATGCCTGGTGCCATCTGCTGCCATTTTCACTGTTTGGTTTAATGGCTTCACATCAATTTCATTTTGTTTCAAACCTGTTATATAATATAAACCCACTGTGAGAGAATGTTCTGTTTCTAAACTGAAGTGAGGAGTTATGCTATTTCAACAATGTATTTAGTAAAAAGAGATGGTTCATTTAAAGTGTGAAAGTAACTAAATAGGGCCCTGAGGTAGCAGCCACACCATTTTCTTTTTCTCTACTCTAATGCCGCTTAATTTTAGAATGACTTGACTCTTTCCTCCACTTCAATCCAGGTATATTTTTTAATCACTCAAAATTTGAGAGCTTTTAGATTATGAAATTTTGTGCTCAACTTTGGCAGCATTTCTATACAGAATTGGAAAGGACTATGTTCTTTGTATCATCTCTGTCTAGCTTTGGAAAACTTAACTCATAAGCTTTATCTTACTGTAGTGTATGTATTTAGGGAAGGAGAGGAAAAGAGAAGACAAGGTACTTATTTGTTTAGATCACTGCCCTTAGGAATCTGATTATCAGTCTACAGTACACTTAATTATAAATAAGTTGAATCTTTTATTAAAATTATTAATGCATCAGAATGTTAAAGCAAGATATAACTCATTTTTAAAGCACTTATCCTAATAATAGATGTGTAAAATTGGTGGAAAATTTTGAAGGTCTCTATAAAAATAGTTTAAAGAACATCTATTTTGACAAAAGTATATTTCTAAATCATATCCTAAAGAAATAACTTGAAACATGTATACAGTTATAAGTACAAATGTTTACTGCAATGCCCAATGAAACCACAAACTCATGAACATTAAACTCAAAGAATAAACTTCAATTGACAAAAGGAAATTGGTTAGAAAATTAACCAATAGAATAGTATGCTATTTAGCCAACAAAAAATGATGTTGTATCTATCTATCATCTATCTATCTATCTATCTATCTATCTATCTATCTATCTATCATCTATCTATTTAGCTAGCTAACTAGCTAGCTAGCTGAGTCTTTTACATGGAAAGATACTTACAATATATTATTAAAGGGGAGTTAGCATATAATATTCAATATGATCTTATTTATACAAACACAACTATATGTGGTAAAGGTATGAAAGAATATATCAGGTGTTAAAAATGTATTATACATGGAACTATGGTTTCTTTCTCATTAAACTTTCCTTTCCATTTTTATTTCAAAGAACACATATGGCATTTGTATTAAGGGAGGGCTTTTTTTATTAAGGGAGGACTTTTTTTTTTGTAGTTTTACCCTCAGAACCAATAAATATTCAAATTTGTCTAAATTTTCAATTACTTTTCTGTAAATCAGGGTGGATATATCTGATACTCATTGATGATATAATATAGATCTAGAATTTATAAAATTAAGTTCTAGACCAGAGATAACTGACAAATGACTCTCAATCTTTTCCACCTAATTCCATAAATGAATTAGGTTGTGATGTTGCATATCAGTTTTACTGGTCTCAAATCTCCCTACTGAACACGTGTTTAAATTATGTTATATAGGTGAGTTCCCATAACAAGTTCAAGAGAACATTTGTCCACATTCTACCAAACACTAACATTTACATCCAGATACATACTTACTATGTATCCAGATACATACTTTCTTTGGTCAACAGAGCAATTGAATCATCCATCATATGGAAAGGACTGAGAAATATACCAATCGTCTTGCTATTTAAAGGCAGTCTGTTGTCCTAGTATGTGACCTAAAGGCAATAGGACATTTACATGATTAAGCGTCAGCATTGTTGTATTTTCCCAGTGTAATATGGCAGGTCTTTCTATTACCCCTTTCCTAAAATATGTATTGATTAATGGTAAGACTTCTTTAATGGCAAAATAAAATTAAAAAATACCTTAGGAAGTGCATAAATAGCACCATTAAGCACTGAAGTCTGTTCATTAAATGGACATTCAAAGAAATGATTTTAATAATGATAGAATGATTTGGAGAGCCCTACCCTAACAAGAAATAAGAAGAAGTTCAGTAACTGTGGGCAGTAAAGAATGGATCAACATGTTTTCAAGAGAAATAGATCAGAAGACCATTCCATAGCTTTAACTGATTTTCACTAGAGTCCCCAGGAGCTGGTGTATACCCAGCACGTACCAATTACTACCAATTAGATGATAATTGGTAATACAATTTTCTTGTAATTTTCTATTGGTGATCATGAAAATATTGTCTCATAAGATGGAATTAGAGGATGTCTAAACTTCTATACAATTGATTTCTTTATTTTTGTGGTAATTTTCACATAAATTACAAGCACAGATGCAGTGAGATAGGATGACTCACTTGTGGTCTATAGTCTGGTCTCCTCTCTAACTTGACCCTCAGTGGGATCCAAGGCTCATCATCACTTTATATCCTGCTTCTCTCACTTCTTCTTTCTTCTTCTGCCCCAGTTTACTCTAACAGATAACAAGATGTCTTAGAAGTACAATAGGATCTCATTATAGCTCTCTCAGTATTACATTAACTTAGGTACATCACCAGGAGGATCACATCCTTGGGATATAACAATACAGAGTAAAAGAACAATAACCACCTGTTGTTATTATGAAAAGAATCACAAAATCATAGGCATTTTCCAATGTCCTATCTCTGTAGGGTGTGCCCCCCACACCCTCACAGAGGTGAACTCTTTGGCATTTCACTGCTGCACAGCTTGATTGATGGGAAGAGTTAGATCAACCCTGTTTGACAGATAAAGAAATAGATTCACTGAGTCATTGAATGTCCCTATCTGTTGGATAGCATTAGAGTAGTGATGGGACTCACCTCTCCCCATCCAGCTGTGATAGGTGCCTTATTGTTCACTCACTACCATTCAGAAACATGCTCACAGTTTTGCAGTTGGCCCGCCCTTATCTTCATCCCATTTCTTACATCTATATTGTGTTATAAACACATTCATGACTCTTGGATCAGTGGGCACATTTGCCTCAGAGGTACTTGAACACATATACTGGACCCTGTGCATTTTAACCAGTTTTGGCCATTTTGGGATTCAGAGAGAGTGAAACCTGAGTTCATCATTATTCATGAGAGCCCTTCTTCCTTTTGTTTTTTATTTCCTCTAAAACAAATTCACACAGTTTTGCTAGCTGAAATAACTGCACTGGGGATATCAGTTAAAAACTCTTTAAGTGTCATATCCTAAGTTTTTTAGGAAATTAATTTCTATTTAACCTAATGGTATTTGTCCACCTCTTAGAAGTACGATTTTGTGACTCATATTTCAGACCTTGGTATTTTCCAAGGTTTTTGGTTGTTTATTTGGCCTGATATCAGATATCAAAAGGCCTATAAATTGCAAAATTCAGCTTGGTTACTTTTGGTTGGTTTGTTTCTGCACTTAGGTAGGATAAGGAGGAACCACCTTTTATAAAAGGTGGAGAATTTCCTATCAGATTTTTATAACAACTTGTGGTATTTATAAAATCATTTTTCTATCAGAGTTTCACGGCATAATTATAATGGATTAAAAATAGATGCCCTCACGTGGTGAAGTTTTGAAACTTTTCTGTAAACCTGAACTTATTGTTAAATAAAAAGTTATCATTAAAATCTAGTAATAAAATAATCTAATCTAACAATACAAATCACTCACTGCTGATGTTCTTGATTAATCAGTGAAATACAGCCACCTTCTATTTACCTTCCTCATCGGTCTTTATATCCTAACTCGTTATAACTGCATGTAATAATTTTCTTTTCGAAAGTTCACATTAGGCCACTTTGCTTTTATGAAAGACCTACACTGGTACTGGTCTTGGTTAACCAGAAGAAATCCAAAGAGGATTTTTGCTTTTCCAGAATGGTAATTGCTTCTTTGCTTCACACGACTTTGACTTACAAAAGGTTTCATAGGAATGCTCTACTTTCAGGGAGTGGTAAAATCAGTATTTTATTTGCCCAGTTAGTTTTTTTTAAGTTTATTTACTTATTTTGAAAGAGAGGGAAAGCAGGGGAGAGGTAGAGAGAGAGAGAAAGAGAGAGAAAGAGAAAGAGAGAGAGAGAGACTCCCAAGCAGGCTCCACACTATCAGTGTGAAGCCTGATGTGGGACTCGAACCCATGAAACGTGAGATCATGACCTGAGCCAAAACCAAAAGTCAGACGCTCAACCAACTGAGCCACCCAGGTGCCCCTCCCCAGTAAGATGTTTTTTAATAAACTTCTTATTTGAGAATAAGTTCAGTTTTTCCCAAAAGTTGCAGAGACAGTGCAGAGAGCTCATGTGTGCCCGTTCTTTAGCGTTTCTCATTGCATTGTCCCCAGTTCTGTGGATACAATATGCCTCATTCATTTCTCAAACCCCTCTTAGCACTAAGTACTTGTACCTTTTACTTACTCATTGGATTTCAGTAATGGAGGGTAGATGGACAATTGGAGAAGCACATTTTAGCTGATTCGTATTTTATAAATAAACAAGAGTGGTTGTTGTAATTATTACAAATACAACACAGCACCTACCTAATAGAATGGCAAGTCCAGGAACATGCTATCATTTATTTTCTAGGTGATTATAATGGTGGCTTTAGTATGCAAAGGTTTTACCTAAAACTTTGAGAGAGCTAGAAGTTGGTTCATTTCTCCAAATTGATTACATACAAGTTATAGCAGGAATAATCTGTCAGGAAAGATTGACATTTATCTCATATGTGATATCTGCATAACACATTTTACAAGTTAGTTTTTAAGATTAATTCACATCATAAAACTTTTTCAAGTTTGGTTAGTAATGAGAAGCCATTGAATGTGTGCCACCTAATGTCTTTTTTCAGCGGGCTTTAGAACTCTTATTTAGGAGTCATCTTTGTAAATATTGTCATTAGCCACGTCACCAGGATAGAGCATATGCTGATGTGCACTGCCCTTCAAAAACCAATCAGAAAAAACACACATAGCATATTGGAAAGATCAGCAGGCTGATATTGTTCCTGTTGTGTGTAAAGAAAAAGATGAAAAGAAAGAAATCTTGAAGCTGAGGCCACATTAAGGTATTTTGTATGGTGTCAGCATTGAACAGAGAAAGCTCTGTGTGAGTTTAAATGCTACTATTTGCATAGAGAACGCTGTAATTCAAAAGCAAAATCATCATTTCTTAGGCTTATTTGCATTTGATTATGTATCTATGTGGAGATTTTTATAACAGAGTCCCTAAATGGATATAAGAACTAAAAAGAAGTCCTCTCCGTGGAAAATAGATTGTAAAGCAAAACGAGCACCATTTGCATTTAATTTTGGATTGCTTCCTTAGAATAAATCCCAGTAATAAATGAAATCAAATGTCCAAAATACCAAAACATCATTCATTGCTTGACGTTCTAATGCAGTATCTTCTCTCGAAAGGAATTGATGCTTCTACATAAATGCTTGTTTCTCCAAAGGCAGATCAATGCCTGGAAGGGCCATGAACACAGATACTTTGTCAAGGAGGGAGAACACTGCTGTAGTTGACAGGCCTTCAGATGGAGATTAGGGTGTGCTTTGACCAAAGGCTCACTGCTTCCAGAAGGAGGTTCCAGGTCAAACATCTGTTTATGCCCGGACTTAGTCTATACATTAGCAAACTTGATGTATTCACATCTGACCTGATGAAACAACTTTATTTTACTCCTGTGTTGAATCACATAAACATAACATTCTAAAGTGACTCATCTCTTTTCTTTCCCCAAACATAACCAGACTCATAGGAAATGTCTGGAATAGATGTAGGTCCTTTTCAAGAATAAGCCTATATGGAATTCCTTTTCCCCCTGCTGAAGGCACTGGATGCCTTACCTCCCAACCTGATGAGCAAATATGTTACATATACACCTTTGCTCAAATAATGCCAGTCAATGCAGAAGTAGGGGCTCCAAATCCCCTGATGAGATCTGAGACTCACGCTGCTTGATTCAACTTGGTGGTTTTCTGTCAGTGGGGTAATACACAGTTTACCTCTCTAGGGAGAGGAACAGTGAAGCAGAGGGGACAACAAAAACACCAGACAGTGAATTGAAGGGCTGAGCTCTGTACTCCACTTGATCATTAACAGGATGGTGACTTCAGTTTCTTTGTTGAGTTTAATGTCTATTTTGCCCCTACAAGTGGGCATTAGAAACGTTTGACAAATCCATTGGTCTCAGCTAGAGGTTACCATTTTTGAAATCAGAAGAAAGAGAGCTGGCACAGGAAAGGTCATGCATTTCTCCTTCAGGTGTTTCTTAGTGCTAGAGTGTTTTCCAGGTTCTAATAGTAACCATGCTTCCAATTGTTCCTATGCCCACATTAACAACAACAACAACAACAACAAGCCAACTTTTTTTGCACCGAAAAGCAGCCACTTGGTTATGACATCTTTGATGTCATTGTGGTCCATGATCTCAAAATATGAATGTTCTTAGCTTAGCATTGTATTTCCATAGTCTCCTATTACCCTTAAGACTCTTCTTTACAATGAAATGTTTGTCAGTAGAATCTCCAAGCCTAATGCTTGCTGGTTTTCCTGGCATAAGGCTTCCTTGATGAGCACCCATGACAGACAGAATTTCTTTCCTGGATTTTATCCTTTTTCTGGTTTCTGGAATCAGGTATTATGTTTAGGGTAATGTTCCTCATTTCTAATCATAAAAGACAACATAAAGAATTTTTTCAGTGTTTTATTTTCTTTGGAGTTTTTTTTTTCTATGTTCTTAAATGATCAAAACAATGTTTGGGCCATCATTCCTTTTAAATGTTTTCAAATTAATTTTTAATTGTCCCTATTCTGCCACTATATGTAAATAAACGGTTTTCAGTACTGTTCATCTTTCTTCTTGGTTTCCATAAGAACCCTTTTTGCTGTTTTTCTCTTTGTTTCCTGATTTAATTCTTCATCTCAACCCCAATGGTGTCTCTCTCCCTAAAGTCCAGCCTTGAATATCTGTTCTAGTCTCTTAGCCTTCTAAGGAATTCCTTGGCTTTTCTCCCTTGACTTCTTCTTCTCTGCACATAGGTGACCTTCTAGTCTTCATCTTCAGCCCTAGCTTCTCACTCATAGTTTCACTTTATTCCGGGACATTTCCATTGAAATGTCCTAGCATAGTCAGATTATAAGAATACATAATGGAGCGCTGTGCTCCTCTGAGATTACAAGTGTAGTATATAGCTAAACTGAAGGTTGGTATAAGCATTTGTATTCAGAAATATGGAAAGCAGCTATAAGAGGTCTCAGGGTTGAAAATCTGGGGAGAGATCAGGGTCAAGGAAAAAGGGAGAAAGCCAATAACAAAGGATCAATAAAGCCTCAGAATATTTACTTGAAGATGTATTTACTTGCCATCCAGTTGTTATTTCCTCCCTTATAGTTACAAAAATAATACATACTTTTGAAAAACATATGGAAATCATAGCAAACTACAAATTTACCTGCAATATGAACATCTAGAATTAATGGTTGTTAGTATTTTTGTGTGTAACCTATTATACTTCCTCTTTTATGTTTACAAATATTTGAATCATAACATAACTAACTGCCTTTTGTAACGTTCTTAAACAATATATCATAAATGTCTTCACATGCTGTGAAATAGTGTAGAATATAATTTTTTGTGTGTAAACTGGTTCAGCATATAGGTTTACATGATTTAGTTAGCACATTTCTTATTGTTGGAAGTCTACGTCATTTAAGAAAAACTTTCATGAAATCCAAGGACCCATTTGAGTGACCCACGGAGAGAGCCCTTTTGAGTTGGTCTTTAATGGCTAAGGTAGAGAGGGAGTGTGAGCCACTGAAAAGAACCAGATACGGGCTTCCAAGCCTGGCACTTTACTCATCATCTATATGACTTTGGATAAGGGACTGTACATCTCTGGACTGGTTTTCTTTATCTATAAAATTAGAATCTTGGGTTAGTTTACCTGTTAGATGCTTTCAGCTCTGGCCTTTTAAAATTCTATGTGACTGAGGATAATGCATAAAGAATATTTGGAATTCTTATGGAAGCCCAGAGATATGAAACTTGAGGCGAAGGTCCTGGAATGAGGATAAAAATTGTCCCACTTACAAAACCCCACCCATTAATGAATTCTGCTGTCCTCCCAACCCCCATCTTCGGCAGGCAGGTGTTTCTACCAAAAGAATCCACTTTGAACATTAGTTTGGTGATTTTAGAGAATGGCAAGATGATAATGGAATAGAGAAGATATAAAAATCAGAACCAGCTTATGTTACATGATACTGTAGGTGACCTGCTTATCACACTGTGGCTCCTTGGCCTCTAAATGACTCTGTACACATTTGTAGATTCTCTTCATCTTTTATGAAACATATCCAGAAACTCAGTTGTTGCATACCTGAAACTAATATAATATTGTATGCTAATTATACTTCAATAAAAAATGGGTTTTGATTTTTAAAAACTTATATTCTCCATTAATAAAATCTCAAATTAGAAAATAAATACTGCAGATGATTAGATAACAAAGTTGAGGTTTTCTCATTTGCTACTTTCTAAATTATTCCTCTATCTACCTCACCCCCTCCTATCCCTTGTGCTCAGATATCCTCAGATGCACAGTTGAAATGTCACCCTGGAGTTAAGAAATTATATGCATCTCTTAGGATAGTAAGATTAAATTTTGCCTTATGTACATCTTGGGGAAAAAAAAGAAATGAATGTTTGCTAAGCATGATGTATAAACAGCCACGAATCTAGGTGATTCATGCTTGTTGACATAAGTAATTCTGTGGGGTAGGTATCATTGTCCATCACTTAAACCCTGGTGGAGAGAGGTTCAAGGCCATACGGCAGAGCTGGGATATAAACTATGTTTTACTTTACTCCAAAGTTCTTTCTGTTGCACCATTATCATATGCATATGGCAGTGGGATGGTCCAACTTTTATGCATGTCTGAAGATTTGCAGTGTGTGAGGGTGGAGGGGAAGAGTTTCTGAAAGTCTTACACAGCAGTTGTAAATTAATTTCAAAAATCCTTCAGAATGATAAAACAAAAACCAACCAGTAAACAACAAATGAATTTTTATGATCCAATTTTCCTCTAGTATAATTTCCTTTTGTATTTAGGATGATTGTATCCCCTGCCATAGTCCTCTTTGATAGCTATGAACCCAGTGAAATTAATAGCTCACTATTTTCTCCAAAGTGCCCTGGTTTCTGTGATAAATAATGTGATTTTTCTATTTATACTGGTCATCAATTATTAAAATCTGTATGGTCCTAGGTCAGAAATCAACAAGGGCCCAAGAGATGACATTAAATCCCAAGGCATAATTGCATCAGGATATCTGACAGTCTTTGATGTTGTCCTTCTTGTCTTGATAGTAACTAGAAGTCATATGGGGCATTTTCCTTCTAACAATGACTTTCATTAGTTTCTGCTACACCCTCAATGCTTTTTAATGTGAATTTAGTTCTTTTGAGCAGTGTAATGCAACTGAATGAAATGGAGTGTAACATTTTAATCCAATTAGGAAAACCAAAAGGCTTTTGAGGTATTTTTAAAGTAGGTTAGAAAGCTGCAAGCCTTGCAAACAGGGGAGCAGTGATCTCTTCCCCTTTGTGACCCACTCTTCCATTCCCAAAATACTGAAACATCTCAACTCCCTGACTTTGCTTCTGCTGAAATTATGTTACAGTTGGTAACGGCAGTGGTTGTTAAAGAGTGGTCCCCCAGCCAGCAACGTCAACATCCCTTGGGAGCTTGTTGGACCCATCCCAGACCCACTTAATCACAATCTCTAGGACTGGGACCATGAAGCACGCTCAGGTCTGAAAGCCACTGCTGTAATGCCAAGAAACTGTCAAATTGGCAGTCTCTGGGAGAAAAATATTATTATGCATGCAACATAATTGTATTTAAATTGAGTAAATAAAAAAGAACATAGCTGCCTTATGATATGTTCAGGTGATTGAGACTTGCACAAGTGGTAATTAATCATCTTGAGGACTCTTAATACTAGGAGGTCTGATAGCTCCAAGACCATAATAAAAGCAACATTCCTTCAATTAATTTCTATTTGGGACCTACTACATAGCGGGCCCCATTCTAGAAGATGATACAGTTGTGGGCCAAACCAAAGGCCCTACACTCATAGAGCAGGGGTGGTTTTTTTTCTTCTTATTTTTTTTTCCTATTGGGGGAAAACAGACAACAAACGCAGATCAAATACATCCATGTTTAGTAGCATATAGTGTCAAGACCAGTGCTGTGAGGTCCTATCAGGCGCTGTGAAGCTGGGTCACAGGATGCAGAGTGGCTGGGGTGGGGGATGACTGCTGATTCAGCTGGCTTACAGATGCCCCATGTCAACCCTTCAGTCCTGCTGGTGTCCCTGGCAGAGGGCACTGCAGATACAAAGGCCTGGAGGCATCAGGCTCTTCCTGCATTGTTTTGCAATTAGATGCTGGTGGGTTCTGTAGGTAGGTCTGTGTTTGCAAGGTGGAAAAGATAGACCCATGCAACAGTTATTTTGTAAAAACAGCTTTTTTTTTTTTTGGACACTCATAACTTTGGAAATAAGAACAAAAGAAACCCAGGAAGAGACAGTGTAGAGCATCAGGAGTGCCTTTTATTTACTAGCGGCTGATCCCTAAGCTATTTGCAAACTGGATTTGGGGGGTGGCTGGTGGCTGTAGCATGAATTCATAAAGCCCAGTTCTCTATTCTCAGAACTCTGTGCTCCATTTCAGGGCAAGAGTTCCATCACACCAGAATCCTGAGTTATCTTTGATCCTGTTTCTTTTCTTTCTCTCTTCCCCTCCAGTCTGACACCCAAGTTCATCAGCTGTATCCCCTGGATGTTTCTGTGACTATGTCCTCTCTTTTTTCTCTCATCATTTTCACCTGTGTTGTTCTAATAGCCCCCTAACTCATGTCCCTGCCTCCAGTCTCTGTCCACTCCAGCTCATCACCCACTACAGTTGGAGTCCAAAAACAGGGGTGTTAGTCACAATCCTCTTCAGAAAGTTTCTCCATTGACACAATGCTCAGGTCCAATCTTTTCACCCCCAAAGTCAAGACCTTCTATAATTGGCCTCAAACTAATTTTCACTCTCATTTCCCATCTGTTCTACAACTTATACCAGTTCAAAACCCAAATAAGCCATCCTTTTCTCACCCAGTTTTCAAAATTCCTTTTTAAATTCAGGGTATATTTCAAATGCCAGCTCCTCCATGCAGGATTCCCTGATTTCCCAACTAAAAGAGGGTATTCTCTGTTCTACTGAAGCAAGTTGGTTTTTCTTCTATTTAGTATTTAGTTTTGTAGTACAGTTTGGTGTTGATTTATATGTTATCCTAATTACATTTTGACTTATTTTAGAGTGAACAACTAGTTTTAGTCATTTTTCTATCACTCCAAATCTTAGCACAGTGTTACACATGTAAGTACTTGTTAACTTGAATTTAATTAAGTATTAGAAGTTGGTGTGCTATATGTTATAAAATAAAAACATGATTTAGCTCTTCCTGTAGCAGAATATTTGATGTACTGCCACACTTTTATTCCACTGAGGCTGGAAAACAATTTTCTTTTTCCTGAACATTACGTTCATATTTCTGAAGTTCTATTTACCAAGAACTTTTTTCTTTCTCTTAAAATATGATTCTTCTTGGTTTAGGGTCATGCTGCTTAGAGAAATTCCTCACATATCCATTTTATATTGAATAGCATATACACAAAACATGCATGCAATGAATTTCTTTCAAAAATGATGGAAAAGCAAAAAACTAAATGAAGCTTTCAATGCATTTTTTAGAAAATTACCGCCCTTCAGATTTTTTGACCACTTATACATGACAGTTGATAACAGATATTATGTTCCTTTAACTAGCAGATGTTCTCTTCAAATTGCTATGATTATTTTTCATCTTGTGGTTAAGATACTAGTACAAAGAATTTAAAGGAGAAAGATACGTGTTTATAATGGTCTTGTAGTTGTATTAGCCATATATTAATGTGTCATGCCTAATTACATAACAATTCATGATGGTGCTGTTACTGGTCTTTTAATCATGGTGAGAATGTACTATAGAATTGCAAAGCATCTTTCAAATAACTAGGCAATTGACTCAGGAGGCACTAAGTTTTTCCATGAGGAGTAGCATGATATAATTGTAAATTTAGCAAAATATGTTTATCAGCTCATTTTTAATTTCACATGCTACTAATTTTATTTCCTGCAGTTCCTATAAACCTCAGATTACTTCTCATTATACAATTATATTATATTACTTAGGAAGTAAAATAAAAATTGCACAACTTGTGATTTATGGGCTTAAGTGACCTGTAGCTAATGATTTGATAATCTCTTGTGGCCCAAAACAATTTCTCTGGAAATTAAGAGTAAAAATGAGCCACAGCACACACACAAAAGATCTTGTTATTTGTAAAGTTAAAGAACAGAATTCATCAAGCTCACTAACAATAAATTCTCTCTGCCTTAGATTCTTCAAGGATATCATAAAAGTTAAAATGTAGATTTTTATCAAGATCTTTGCTGTACAGCCAACCCTAGAACAAAAACAAGAGGTATATATTGCTATTATTTCCTTCATTCATTTTTTAATTTATTAAATGATTTTTAGTCATTTTGAATACAAAGGAAAGTTGAAGGAACTACTACCTAACCATTACCTATATTCAATAATTATCAGAATTTTCTCTTTTTCTTTATCTCTTTCTTTGTGTATAAACACACACACACACTTGTGAGTCGTTTGAGAGTGAGTTTCAGACATCATGATGGCATTTCATTTCTAAATACATCACTGTGCATCTTCTCAGAATAAGACCTCATTCCCACGTAACCACAATACCATATCACATGTAAGAAATGGCATAAAACAATACCCAGCCCATACTCTTATTTCCCCAACTGTTCCAAACATTTCTTTCAGAGATTTTCTTTTCTTTATCTTTTTTCTTGATTCTTACTGCCTTCTCAGGTTTTAACTGAGCATTGTATATGATCCCAGCTTCTCTCTTCTCTTTGATTATCAATTAGACTTTTGTTCTACAAATGTTTGTGGTTGCCCACAGTTTGTAATATACATTTATAGTTAATGCATTTTTTTAAATTTTTTGATGTTTATTTATTTATTTTGAGAGAGAGAGAGAGAGAGTGCACAAGGAAGACAGGGGCAGAGAGAAGGAGAGACAGAATCTCAAGCAGGCTCCATGCCATCATCACAGAGCCCAATATGGGGCTTGAACTCACAAATCGTTAGACAATGACCTGAGCTGAGATCAAGAATCAGGTGCTTAACTGACTGAGCCACCCAGATGCCCTGCATATTAATCAGATATTTTAAATTTCACTTCTGGTCATTCTATTTTATGTATTTATTTATTTTGAGAGAGAAAGAGAGAGCATGAGAGGGGATAGGGGCTGAGGGAGAGAGAGAGTCTTCAGCAAGTTCCATGGTGAGTCTGCAGCTCAATACAGGGCTCAATCCTACCACCCTGGGACTGTGATCTCAGCCAAAATCAAGGGTCAGGGGGCGCCTGGGTGGCTCAGTCAGTTAAGTGGCCAACTTCGGCTCAGGTCATGATCTCGCGGTCCGTGAGTTCGAGCCCTGCGTCGGGCTCTGTGCTGACAGCTCAGAGCCTGGAGCCTGTTTCAGATTCTGTGTCTCCCTCTCTCTGACCCTCCCCGTTCATGCTCTGTCTCTCTCTGTCTCAAAAATAAATAAACGTTAAAAAAAATTAAAAAAAAAACAAAATCAAGGGTCAGATGCTCAACCAACTGAGCCACCCAGGTGTGCCATCTGGTTATTTAAAATTCTCTGCCACATCTCAGTCTTATTTTGATGCTTTGTCTCTTCAGACTGCCTTTTAGCATGCTTTGTAATTTTTTGTTGAAACCAGACATGATGCATCAGGTGGAAGGAACTGAATTAGAGGACCCTTTGGTGTGGGTTTTTCTATTTATCTGCCTAGGATTTAGGCTGTGTGTCCTTTTTGCTATAGCTATGGTGTCAGGGATTAACTTTTCTTCTACTGTCCTCTCTCCCCTGATGTCATTGCACTTCCCTAGAGACTTCTTCTTATGTAGGTTGCGGTTCTTTCAGCTTTAATCCCTTCTTTCTATATAGGAGCCCTATTAATGTGGTGGTAAGGTATAGAGGGAGGAGAAGCATTCTATACAGTCTTATGGTTAGAACTTTGTGTTTGGTGAACCTGTTCCCCTGGCTTATCATCTTTATAAGTACTTTTCAACTCCCCTTCCCACATAGGTGACACGGGAAGGGTTGAAGGGACAGGAGTTGGGTATTTCCCTTTCTCCACTTGGGTTATTTGGTAAATCCACAATTGGTTAGCCTCTGGTAAAATAATTTACTTTGAGGGCAGTCATGGTAAAGGAGCACAGAGAGTTCTGGATATATTTCAGAATTGTTACTTCCCCTGTAACTCCTTAAAGTCCAAGTGAATTTTTTTTCTCTGAGAACCAAGTGCAACTTCTGGAGGTAAAACTCAGGAAATTATGTCCCCTACTTCCTAGAGTGTTTAAGTCTTACACTAGTCCACACAGAGCCTCCAGCAATTCATCAACTACAGTTTAAGTGTTCCTATCCATACTGGCCCCATCTATGGGCTTCTGGTCCTGGGCTTCTGCTTCTCAAAATATATGATTCTCTGTACACACCTGTTTTTTCCAGTTCTCAGGGAAGCAGTTTGCCTTGTGATCTCAATTCTTGGATTAATCTATGAAGGGTTGTTGGTTATCAGTTTCTTCAACTTTTTCTTATTGTGAGGGTGGGAATGACATTTTTTTAAGTATATTGTATGTCAGATTGGAAACTTTTCTATGTGTGACCAAGGAACCAATCAGTGTTATTATGCCCATGTAGCCACCTTAATCTAGAAACTATTCAATTGAACTCAAAGTTCTTTAAAAATGTCATCGCCAATTGCATTGTACAAGGTTTACATTATGATTTTCTCAGATTGTTTCCTCATGGTAAGGACATCCTTTGGTGATATTGCAAAGGAAATTCAAGAATATATTGCATTTTGGGTAGCGATGGTTATACAAGTCTGTGACTTGCTAATAGCCATTGATTTGTACACTTTGGGTGAATTTTATGGTGAGTAGATTGTGTCTCAATAAAGTTCTTTCATAAAGTATGTATTAGAGGGGTGCCTGGGTGGCTCAGTTGGTTGAGTGTCCGATATAAGCTCAGGTCATGATCTCAGTTTGTGAGTTTGAGCCCTGCATCGGGCTCTGTGCTGAGAGCTCAGAGCCTGGAGCCTGCCTCAGATTCTGTGTCTCCTGATCTGTCTACCCCTCCCCCACTCATACTCTGTCTCTCTCTCTCTCTCTGAAAAATAAACATAAATAATTTTTTAGAAAGGTATGTATTGCTGGTATGTGATTAATCTTGATAAATTAACCTTCTATGAAAGATACAAAACAAAGTATTGTGATTGCATAGTTAAAGAAGTGCATTAGCATTAATATACGTGCATTACTATCACTTCTTTTCCCTCAAATTTAGATTCACTTGTGCTAGGATCTCTGCTGATTTTACTTAAGCTATCTTTCTTGATTATCATAACTACTTTGTGAAGTGTTTTATTATCTTAATGCTACATGTGAAAAACTGAGATGCTAAAAATAGTATAATTAAGATCGTGTGTCTCCTGATGAGCTGGGATTGATTTTAACCATTTTCTCAGATTATAATGTTATTTGTTGTTAATTTATGGTGCTGTCTCTCTCCCACTGCTGCAATCCTACTTGTCTAAGTCAGCATCCCCTGAGACCTATGCACAGCCAGTCCAGTAGAGGCACCCACAGCCCCACACTAAGGCAGTGTCAAGGACTGGCGCCTTTTGGACTCATAATCATGTCATACCTGAACTACAATCACTCCTAAGTACAAAACGGCTTTGAGGTGGGCAATAAACTGAGACATAAGTACAGAATTTGGCGTAAATCTGAACAGACATTTAATTAGAACAAAATCTAGAGTACACATATAAAAGAGTTTTGATACCCACCTATCCTAAATTATTGTTGAAAAGCATGTCTTCTCTTAACCACATAGGGTAATATCACTAAGCTCTGAATCAAGGTGCTAGCTCAGGGAGAGCGAGAGGGAGCCACCTCGTGTGCAAATCCATCCAATCAATCTCTAACAGCTGCCGGTGGTTCTGTGTGAAGAAGGAATCTAAGGCCAGAAGAGGTTTACCATTCATGGACCATGTCTGCCAATTAGGAAGAGGCAGCACTCAAACCCTATATGTGCCAGCCCTAACTCTGAGCGAGGCCACCAATTGTGAAATGTAGACATAGATTCAACTGGAGTGTTTCTTGTTTGTGCTCTGAGCTTGGGCTCATAATATTTTATGGGCACTACAGCTCATGTGATTTTGAAAAGTTACTCTCAAATAAAAAATCGACAAAAAATACTTGGAAGAAACTGTGAGACAGAGCTTTCTTAGAGCTAATTTATTAATCTTCTGATAAATCTGGCTTATGTTTAGAATGAGTAATAGAAGTTGGCAAGAGATTATAGTTAGAATTTCTTAGTGAAAGAACTTCTGGATGATGTCCAAAAGGATGAAAAACAATAGGTGCAGTGAGATATCTGATTACCTTTTACAGGAAGCTCCATGCTAGAAAACCCATTTAAAACTCATAAATGGTTGTAGGGGGAAATTTTTATGCTTACTTGTTTACCAAACAGTTTAAGACTAAAACATATCTATTAATTAAAAAATATCACTGAACCTATGAAAAATGATCCAAAGTGACGTGTCTGTAAGTCAAACCAATAATTATATACTTACATACACAAAAATACATATGAATGCATATATTGCATGGTCTATGCAAGCTTCATTTATTGAAGGATTAGCTGTAGAAGATCACCAGTCAGTTAATTATTCCTGTCTAGTGGCTTTAGAAAATAGCCATTATGAAATTGACTAAGAATCATCCAATATTGATGAAGTAGAAGGAAACATGTTGTGATGTAGGAAGCCAAAAGTACAACACCCTTCTTTATAATCTGTAGGGAATTTCCTGTAGTCTTTCAGAAAAGCAAAAACTCATGGGTAATTGTTTTGTAGGTAGGAGGTGAAGATGAAAGGCACAAAAACCCACCTGACAGATTTCATTTGTGAGTTGGAGCTTTTAATAATTGTAAACTAAAATTTTCAACTTCGCATACATTTAACACAGTGAAATTTACAAACAACCAGAGATAATACTAAATTTCCTGATTACTGTAAAGCCTGTTAACTCTGTAAGCATATATAGCTGTTTTGGAAAAAGTACATTTGAAGTGAAGTAAGCGATTATCAAAAGGTTCTTTTTAATTTTTTTTTTCAACGTTTTTCATTTATTTTTGGGACAGAGAGAGACAGAGCATGAACGGGGGAGGGGCAGAGAGAGAAGGAGACACAGAATCGGAAACAGGCTCCAGGCTCCGAGCCATCAGCCCAGAGCCTGACGCGGGGCTCGAACTCACGGACCGCGAGATCGTGACCTGGCTGAAGTCGGACGCTTAACCGACTGCGCCACCCAGGCGCCCCTCAAAAGGTTCTTTTTAAATCACTGTAGCGTCAGAAGACTTGTAGGACCGAGGAAGACTGGTAAGTGTGATCTACAAGGCATTTCTCAAGCAATCGGGGAAATTCAGGCTTTTCCTGACATTGGGGAGTCAGACTCGATGTGATACACTCAGATGCTTTGAAAGCAATGAAGCTTTATCTCAGGGGATAGTCTTCAGGTACACGCTGTCTCTCTGCTGATAAAAAGCATTTATTTGTGTGGGATTGAACATATTGGATAAGTTCGGTTTGTTTAGCACTATCCATGACATTAGTTAGTTACCCTGTCTTCATTTCTTCTTTCTGGGCTATTTTTACTGCCCAGCCTCTAGCTTGTGTTCCCACTGGCCAGCTTCTACACAAGTCTCCTGGGCTGTGGTCACCATCTCTGCAGTTAAACTGTCCTCTTGTTTTGTTATTCAACACCAGGCTAACTTTTGCTGATCCAATCACCATTTGTTTCCATTTCTGCTACAACCATCTAAGACCCTGATTCATCCTCTTTCTTTGCTAATGACTCAGGATTTGTCTCATCTTCCCAAATCTGAATTATTGTCGTTTCCCATTTAAATGGAAGCATCTCTGAGAGATTTACTTATGGCTTTTTGTGCAAAAAAAATATTGTTTTGTAAGCATTTCATTGATGACTCTAGGATAAGAATGAAAATAAATCACAGCTATTCACTCAACATTTAACAAATGGGCCACAATCAGTTGTAGTCACTGGTGATATATCAACAAGCAGGATAAAATCTATTCCCGTCCTTGTGGATCTTATACTCTCATGGAGAGAGATGATCATTTAATCAGTGACTCAGGTAATGTTTACTGTGACTTTGCCTTTAAAAATCCTAATGAAACGGATTTAAAAGACTCCCTAGATACTTCTTTACAAAAATATATTAAATATTTCGTTCACAGTGGGTAATTAAGCATCCACATGCTAAGTGTTGTTCTACGTACTGAGGATAACTGAAAAAGAAAAAGGAGATGAAATCATGCTTTCATGGATCTAACATTTTTATAGAGGAAAAATGAAAATAATAACTAATAAAAAGATAAATCTGTAAAATTAAGGGCTAAATGTTGCTGTGAATGAAAATTAAAGCAGGGAAGGAAGAAGAGAGTGAAGAGATAAAGACTTTTAAAATATATGGCTCTTGATTTTGGCTCAGGTCATGATCTCGCGGTTTGTGAAATCGAGTCCTGTGACAGGCTCTGTGCTGACAGTGCGGAGCCTGCTTGGGATTCTCTCTCTGTCTCTGTCTCTCTCTTTCTCTGCCTCTCCCTTGCGTGTGCACACACTCTCTAAATACATACATACATACATACATACATACATACATAAACTTTAAAAATAAGAAGAAATAAAATATATAGTGGTCAGCCATACTGTCTCTGACAAGGTGACGTTTGAGTCGGATCCTCCGGGGAGTTGAAGGGCAAGAGGTGACAAGCTGTAACTAGAAGGCAGGTAGGAGACAGGGTCAAAATGGTACTCAGGGCAAGAATGTGGGATTTTACCCTGAGTGGAATGGGTGAATATGAAAGGATTCTTTCATAGAGGAGTGTGCCATCTGAATTATGTTCTTAAAGATAGTATGTGGAGATCAGGTTGTAGCCTGTAGGTGACAAGAGTGGAATTAGGGTCACCAGGTAGGGGTCTTTCACAATCATCCAAACCAGACGTGGTAAGGTCTTGGAGTACGGTGGTAGCAGTTGAAGTAATGGGAAATTCTTAAATCCTAGATATATTACGAAGGTAGAGCTCACAGAATTTCCTGACAGATTGGAGTCAGGGAAGGGAGTGGGATGCAAAATTAATTTCTTAACCTTGAAATTGGATTTTCTCTGCTTCATCAGTCTTCTGTGTGCATAAGAATCATGGATGTAACCCCAGGCTTGGGTGGAAGTTGAAGGTCTTCTGAAACCTTGCAGATGTGGCAGGAATGTTGAACATTACAGATCTTAAGAAGTAGCTATTTGGACAAAATCTGGGAGGAAATGGGAACTTGGCATACCATTTTATTCTAATTTAAAATATTTAAGCTGCATCAAAGTCTCTGTGCTTATTCAGCTTATACTTTGAGTAATTTTTATTGTGAACTGAATAGTAATAACTTCAAAAATCTATGCATAGCATTTTACAGAATGCCATTTGGAGCTACAAAAAGAGCCAGAGATAAAGATGAAAAACACATATTTTCAGGTTCCTTCATTTGAACCATAGATTTCTTTTTTCAAAAAGAAAAAGCTATTTCCATGGAAGATGTTCTCACACCATGAAGGACAGCACTAATGCATTAGGAATGTGTCATCTATGATTAATGCTGATGATTCAGGAAACACAGCAAGATACTGAAATAATGGGATTTTTCTGCATTTTAGAAATGCAATCATCTTAACACATGGTCCATGGGATATTTTTATGGGTGTGTTAATTTTTTTTTTATTTCTAGAAGTTATTTAACATGAGAATGAATTCTATTAAAATAATAAAACACAAAGAAATTTAACTCCTCTTTTTCTAAACAGAAACCACATGCACATATGGGAATTCAACCATTTTACTTAAGCTAACTTAAAAATTGCTAGTATATTGGGAACTCCCTCCATAGGCTAGGCATCCATTCATGGGTAAGTCCTTTTAGAAGTGATGGTCTGCTTATATAGAAACTAGAAAAACTGTTTACTAAAACATATTTCTGAGATAATTTTGTTGTGCTGAAAATCTTGAATTCATGATTAGTTCTTAGACACACAGAACTATTGAAAAGGCTGATTGATATAGTTATATTTTATAACACTTATTTTTTATAAACATTTTAAATGTTTATCTTTCCTAATAGTAAAGTGACAGAGTCTGATCCACAGCTCAAATGATTTTTATAAAACTTTATATTTTTAAAAATATTTTTGGGGCGCCTGGGTGGCGCAGTCGGTTAAGCGTCCAACTTCAGCCAGGTCACGATCTCGCGGTCCGTGAGTTCGAGCCCTGCGTCAGGCTCTGGGCTGATGGCTCGGAGCCTGGAGCCTGTTTCCGATTCTGTGTCTCCCTCTCTCTCTGCCCCTCCCCCGTTCATGCTCTGTCTCTCTCTGTCCAAAAATAAATAAAAAACGTTGAAAAAAAAATTTTTAAAAATAAAATAAAATAAAAATATTTTTATGCTTTTCTTATTATAGATTTTCCAGAGTCTATGATGCTGTCTGCATATGTTTAATTATAATATTTAATTTAATTTAATTTAATTATAATATTTAATTATAACAACTCAGGCCTGTTTCCCCAAAATGCTACTTTCCTTAGATTTTTATGAACACATGTTTTTAATATAATGTAGTTGTCATGAGCTGTTTTTCAATTTCTGTGTGTCTTTGGGGAATAGAGATTCTGAGTGTCCCTAAAGCGGGGCTCCCGCCTATGACAGTACTACATTTTAGAGGAGTTGGTGATTTTTGATAGCCTAAAAATATAACTTTGGTTAGCATTAGTTGAATAACGTAGATTTGAATGAATCTCTTTTTCAAGTATTCTTAAAACTTACAGTTGAAAATGAGTTCAACTGAATCCATTTTATTCATTTACATTTGAATATATATATTTGAATATATATGTTTATATGCATTTCAAAGAATATAATTCCATGAGCTTACCCTTATCTGATTGAGGAGAGTATATAAAGCAGGTACTAGATAGATAAAGAGAAGGAGTTTTTTAACTTGATTTATCTATAGTTTTTCAAGTTCATGGTGATAGATGATACATTGTATTCAGCTCAGTTCTTAGAAAACGTATGACTGCAAAAATGGCTTTTAGATGCAATATTTTCCCCCACACTTTGGGTGTGAAATGCTTACGGGAAAAATACAAAACTGAAAAGCATCACAATGCCAATCTTGGGATTTATTTACTAGGACTTTTATGAAATCAGTATAAAAGACCGTCATAGTTTTGAGGGCCTGTTACTTTACATGCATTATCTTGTTTGATTCCCACACAATGCCTTCAGGAGGAAGATATTATCTCCATTATTTGGATGGATAAACAGGCTAAAAGAGAAGCTAAGTAATTTATCTGAGTTCGCAAGAATAAGACGTGATAATAATAAATGAATTCAGATGTCACTGACTCCAAAGTATAGATGGACAATCATGACCAAGCAGTGGACCCAGATCATGGGGAAACACCATCACCTGTATGGCCACTTGTTGTCAAGCTCTCCTCTTATGGACAACTCAGCCTATGAGTTGCTTCACAAGAGTGTGTGACAGGTGGACAATGGAGGGCCCAATCCTTATCCAAGCCCATAATTGATGTCTACCCAGAAATGGCTTAGCACCCCTCTGGGTTCAAGTTTTTTGAAATATTTCTTGTGTCAATGCTTCCTCATGGCCACTTGGGGAAAATATGGGGGTTAACTCCTGGGGTCACAGAAATAATGTGTTCTAACCAATGAGGAATCTAAGGCCAGGAAAACTATAAATTGCCCACAGAAAATGCAGTTAATGGGGTCCGAATTTCTACCTTATTGAGTGGATCCAGGGCTAATAGTCAAAGACATGAAAATATTTTTCTTTTTTTTTTTTTTTGGTTTGAATTTATTACTGATTATTTTATCCTATTCCTAATAAGGATACCATATTTACTTTTTATTAATATTAGCTTTCAACTAGTTTTTGAAAACTAGCCCGAGTCTTGAATTATAATGACACAGCTTGGGAAATATTTTAATGGTAAAAGAATGTAATGAATCCCACAGATAGTTCAATATTTAGTGGAATCTTTTATAATTCTGGTATAGAGATATAGAAGTAGGAAATGTAGAAGGAATTACAGAAAAGGAATTATCCTATGTATGTTAATTCCTTTGTCAAGAATACTGGAATAATAGTGCTGGTTTTGGGGGAAATGGGACTATGAATGATTCTGTGTAATAAGTAGCTGTACAAAGTTTATTTGCATCCTAACAAGTTAGATCTGAAAGGCTTTTTATCAATTCATTTATTTATAACTCTGAAGAGACACTGTAATACAAACAATAACTATCACTAGTTGATGGTAATCAATTGGTATGCTTTTGTGTGGGCATCTGGCTTGATTATGCCCATAACTTATAGGTAGAACGTTCATAGAGGGGCTACTCCCCAGTATTACTGCATCTGAACAGCTCAGGTATCTCATGTCTCTTAAGTAACAGGGATTTATACAGGAAAATATTCTTTCCAGCTTTTCCATCTGCTTACCAGGGATTGGCTTGGGTAAAATAACTTAAGAGAAATGTCTGCAGACTTACAAAGATAGGAAATTAGATCAGACAATAAATAGGTTTTATTTTGTCATTTTTCTTTCTGTTTTCCAGGACAGGGAAGGCCACCTATATTCACAGAGTATCTCAAATAACATGAATAATAGGGTGTTTTGTCTCTATAACATATTCCTTACGTTTCTGTGAGATTCAGCATGTCTAGCTCTCATATTTAAAATGAAAATTTGCACTTTAGATAATATATGAATTGTTGTGATCTACTTTTTTAGAGAGTATTCTACAAGGTAGACATCCATATAAAAGATATTGTCTCTTAACCCATCACTTTGCAATAGCAGTATGCGTACACCATTATTCCAGAGTATTCCAGTATTCAAAGCCTCGTTAGAGATATCTTTTGTGATTGTGTCTTAGGTTATAGCACATTTTTAAAGAGATCATGGTGCCAAACCTTAATATTTTTAGGATGAATTTAATTTTGAGAACAAATACTTTTACATCAAAACCTGCTGTGTAAAAGGGAAAGACATAATTGAAAACTACTTGTCAATTAGAAATATATATTTATGTGTTCTGTAACTACGATGGAGCAAACTGGATCAAATAAGCTTTGGAATTAGAAGTGAGTCCAGTTTGTTTAATACCCCTGATTCCCACCATAAGTGTATCAGCAACACTTCTCAAAAGGGTTCTCTCTGAATGTCAAGTTTGACGATCATCCTACTAACTGGTAAAATTAGAGGCATTCACTGGTTGCCACCCATATGTTATCCAGTGACTACATTGGGCAATGAGGAGGTTTGTCCATTTCTGAAGCCCCTCTGCCTCCTTCCCGACCATTTTTCTTCCCTGAGATCCCACAAACGGGACTTAACCATGGTCACTAAGTCTGTGGAACTCAAGATGGGCTCCTGCAAAGGTTGACCTTGCTAACTTGGCCTGATGCATTTCACCAGCATTCCTAATCTTCAGTGGACCCCTGAAGACCTTAACTTGAATTAAACTTGAGAATCAGTGGTTTATGTTTCCTCTCCCCACCCTAACAGACTTTTGAGTTTATCTTTTTCGTTACTTTCTTTCCTGTGGCTTTTATCCTCTCATCTTTCATAAACCTAAAGTCCTTGCAGTGTTTGCTTTACTAGGCTGTTGGTTAGACTTCACCTGAATTTTCTGTATCTGTCCCATGTCCTGAATAAGTTTGTTCCCAAAGCATCTTTGTCTTGATTCCCATTCATTCTGAGTCCTGCCTGGTGCTGTGGAACTTAGGTGTGACATTAGGGCTTACACATGAGTGTGGTAATGCTCCCTGGTGGTATGGTGGCATTTGATAGGGGAGAGATGTTTTTTGTAGATACTGACGTGATCCACTGCCACAAATGTATTTGAATCTTTTAGAGTCTGGAAGAGACATATACTTGAGAAGATAGCCTTTTCTTCTGAGACCCTGAAATTTTTTAAACAAATCAAATATAGATCCACACTTGGAAGTTATTCCCTTACCAACGCTTTCTAATGGCAAAGTTTATCAAAAATCATTAGGATGCTCTAGTTTCAATATTATCATTTCCCACTTTTGGTAGACTTTACATTCTCATATATGCAGAGACTTTCAAATCATTCCCATAGTAGAAAACCTTAAAATATCTTGCTCCTCTTTGTCATTTTTGTTCTAACGAGTAATATTATAAAACTAACTCCTAAACCCCCATAAGCCAGAATGAGTATCCTACCTTTTATTTTATCTATACTTTTTGTTTAGGTAACTGAAATTATTGGAAATAGCTATCTGCCCTTTTGCAATTTTCCTTAATTAAATCAGACTTTATTGCACATTTATCTGTTTATGAAACATCAAGGTGTTTTTTCCCCCTACAGGATGCCAGAAGTAATAAGCTGGCATTACTTGTAGATAATTAATCCTTTTATTCTTTATAAATAGTAGCAATAACACCATGAGTCTTGGCACTTCTCTGTAGTGTGAAGTCCTTTAAAATGGCATTGACTTACTATTGATGGTGGTCAGCTGCTTTCTCTTCAGTCAACAATTCAATGTTGACTGACAGTTTAGATGAGAATCTGAAGGTCTCTGTACTTCTGATGTTTCACTGGTTCTACTTTGCCTTTTGCTTATAGCACATGGTTCTGCACTGTCTTTAACGTGAATTCCCATGTTGTTCTTGCTTCGATTTCTTTTTGGCATCTTCTTTTCATCATTAAGCCATTCTACAAAAAGGTGTTTTCTTCGTTCTTCCATGGGGCATGCTAGTGTGGATCGTGGCAATAGAATCGACAGACCATCCTCTTTTGTCTTCAGTCTATTTAGTATTTGTCTTAATCTTCTTCACTTTGTTTATCCTTTTTTTGTATTTCAGTTTCAGGCCTTCCCCATGCTACCCTAGCTTCCAGAATTAAGGTTCTGCAGTGGAAAACAACACGTCAGGTTTTAGAGCCATGGAGTCTTGGATGGAAATCATACTGTGCTGGAGAGAGTTGTTTAAACTCTCTATTCCTCATTTTTCTCTTCTGTAAAATAAGAATAATAATACCTATTTTGAAATGTGTTAAGAGGAATTTAATCAGACAGAGGAAGTAAAATATGTCTTACTGAATAAATTCAACACATATTCATTCTTTCCCCTTTGTGGGGGCAATTAAAAGGGTAAAGCTGCCATAAAAAGCCACAGAAGGGGCGCCGGGGTGGCTCAGTCGGTTGAGCTGCCGACTTCGGCTCAGGTCATGATTTCGCGGTCCGTGAGTTCCAGCCCCTCATCCGGCTCTGTGCTGACACCTCAGAGCCTGGAGCATGTTTCAGATTCTGTGTCTCCCTCTCTCTGACCCTCCCCCGTTCATGCTCTGTCTCTCCCTGTCTCAAAAATAAATAAACGTTAAAAAAAAGCCACAGAAATGTTAGTCCTACTTCCCAATTTATGTATTTACCAAACACATATATAAAACTTAATTGTGTTAGAAGTACTTTCTAAATATTAGCTTATTCAATTCTTATAGCTCCTTTGAGAAATAGGTTCTGTCAATTTTCCTATTTTTATGCTTGAGAAAACTGAACCACACAGCAGTTAAACATCATGTTGAAGCTAGTGATGGCCCCAAGTGGGATTTGGGGTAGAAGATCCTGGCCTCCAAGGTCATAGTCCCAATCACATCATGACCTCCTCCTTGAGGCTCATGACTTTTCTTTATTCCCTGCTCAAAAGAACTGGTTTTAAGGTGACATGTTTTCTTGTATGTATTTCTTCCCATGGCCACTTACTTGACCAGTAGTCCTGTCCTGCATCATTTGGCTCTGTTTCTTCCATTTAGAATTCTATCACATATTGACCATTTATCCTAGGAAGTCTTTGCATCATTTTGTGGCAGGTGTGCTGTGAAGTCTAGCAACAGCTGGCCTTTGGAGAGTGAAAGGAAATGAATTGTCCTCCACAAGGGAGGGCTCGTCCATTAGAGGTATCATTTTGCTTAGGATCATAGTATTTCTTAGTGGCCTGACAGAAGTTATCTATTCAACAGAGATATTCTTAAAGTAGATCTGGCATTTACTAGAATTATCATTGTTGTCACAAATACCTAATGAATTCAGATGATGTTACCAGCCCCATAATTTAAGAGATGCATCCTAGCCTGTTTTGACAGGTACCTATTTTAATGCTTAGCAAGCCTATATGGTATTTAATTTAAGAGCCATTATTCTTTTGCCACATATGCAAATGGCATATTTTTTTTTTAGAAAATTATAGTTTGCTTTGACCTTGTAAAGCACTAGGAAAATGTCCTTGATAACAGTGGTTTCTGAATGTTATTGGTGACAGTTCTGGCTCCATGGGATTATGATTAAAATCAGAAACTAGGATGAGGTGTCATTTCTACTATGCAGACAAGGCAGACACAATTAAAGAGTGTGATTGCAATAGGATAGGAATGTCAAGAAAATCCCACATCAAATATCCCCATTCTATACAGATTATAGGTAAATGGAAAACTTCATTAGCAAGATAAATACAGCGAGGGGTTTTTGCTCTGAAAATGTAACTCTGGTAAAAGAGGAGATTTGTTTATTGCAGCCAGAAGATTGTCCTAAATAGAATAATTAAACCCATCAAAAAGTACCCTAATTTTTGTGGATCATTTTAAATCTCCCTCCTTTGCAAGAGGGATGAGGGTTAATCACTGAGCCCTAGAAAGATAAAGTAATTATAGCAAAAACCTCCTAAGCTGATTTTTGTCTCAAATGAGAATTTTAGTTCACTAGCATTTTTTTTTCCTGTTGAAAAAAATTATATTCTAAGTTGTCTACATTGGGAACTGGGTTGTTTTAACATTAGTGAAATTTCCAATTAGCTGATATCTAGCTGATGTTATGATTTGTTAAGCATGTAAGTTAAAGAAAACGCAAACTCAAATGGACTTATACAACATGAGAATCTATTGGCTCACATACATGTAAAGTCCAGTTGTGACCCACTGACTCTAAAATCATACCAGGGAAGGTGTTTTGTTTTTGTGGGTTTGTTTGTTTGTTTGTTTTTTTCTCCAATCTGCCTTCTGTGATTTTGACTCTGTTTAAAGGCAAGCTTGGTTTCCAATTGTAAGATTTCTGTTAAAATTTCCTGAGGTCACCTACTTTCTTGTTCAGCTTAACAGAGAAAGTGTCATATTAAAGGAAAAAAAGAAAGAAAAGGAAAGGAAGGAAGAAGAGGGGAGGGAAATTCTGGGACCTTTCTTTGATTGGGTCATCTTAGATCACTTGCTCACCTTGGTCAGCCACCCAGTGAGATTAGGTCATTGGTTTTGGTTTAGATAAAAAGTCTATTCCTGGGGCGCCTGGGTGGCGCAGTCGGTTAAGCGTCCGACTTCAGCCAGGTCACGATCTCGCGGTCCGTGAGTTCGAGCCCCGCGTCAGGCTCTGGGGCTGATGGCTCGGAGCCTGGAGCCTGTTTCCGATTCTGTGTCTCCCTCTCTCTCTGCCCCTCCCCCGTTCATGCTCTGTCTCTCTCTCTCCCAAAAATAAAATAAAAAAAAAAAAAAAAAAGTCTATTCCTGAGCCATTAGACCAATTTGGGATTAATCTTCATAGCTGCTTTGCCATGGGGAAAGGGTGGGGAAAACTATTGAGAAGTAACCGTATTCTTGGCTGAGATTCAAAAATGGCTACATTTCAAAAAAGTACTTTGTATTCATAAATAGGCAAATCTCAGTTACATTGTTACAAGTCAGGATAGTGATAACCTTTAGGGAGAAGGGGCAGGATATGGGCATGAGGGACTCTCATGGAGTGTTGTTAATCCTATCCCTTCCTCTGGGTAGAGATTACATGGATATACTCATTTTTGAAAATTCATTTAGCTGTATGTTTATGATTTTTATACCTTGCTGTATTAACTAGGTTTTTGTAAATAGATTAAATAGAAACATTAACTTGGAATGGAACAGATTGTAAAGTTACTTATATAAAATAACTTACATAAAATACAATGACTATACCAAGGTTCTAAATGCACTGAGACACCCCAGTATGCCACAGCAAATCCATACTGATGCCATGGACTATTTTATTTTGTTTTGTTTGTTTGTTTGTTTGTTTGTTGCCATGGGCAATTTTAAAATTTTGAATGATACCCAGAAAATGCCACATCTACTGAACACTGTAAACTACCAACTTGGAGTAGTCTAGAACTTTTGCAGTAGAACATGCTATCTTCATTGTGATGATATGCTGTCTTTGAAAGTCTGGTTTGTTGAAAGTTGCTTTGATAAAAAGCAAACACTGCATGAAAAAATCAATGAGATATAGGAAATGGAGGGGACATGGTGTACAGTCTGATTCCAAGGTTTATGAAGTCGTGCAGTGCCTAATAGGAGACACATATCCTGTTAGTAGTTATGACTATCAAAGAATAAAATAAAAATATGATTGTATTATTATTTTTTTACTTTGGTATGAAATTGTTAGGACATCAGTGCTAATTAAGATGTTTGGACCTAATTATGTGCTGTTAATAAACGTGACTGTTAGGTTTTTCTTTAGGCCTAGAGGATAGTGCAAAGGCTACCAAGATACCTACCTAAGACATTTAGGAGTTTGGGAATCACTGGATTATGCTATTTTTGGATTGGGAGACTGGCTTCCACTGTTTGACTGCTGTCCAATCCGGTCAAGAAATTAATGAACTAAGATCTGTGATATAAAATCCCCAGCCTTGTAAAGTAGAGCGTATTTAACAGATGAAATATTTTTTATACTAACCCAGGTTCATCATTCTAATACCAAACCTTACTTCTGACTTTAGCACAAGTTGCAGATGCTTCACCACGGAACCAGGCTAGACATTGTAGCTCAAAGGACCCCAAAATGGCTTTGAGGGGCTGTTGACATGTATATATTTTAGGCTGATATTAAGCTTTTGTTTCCCTTTGTCAGAAAAACAGGATAAAGGAATGGGAGGGTCATGGGCTTTTGATAGGCTTATACTAGGATTCCAGTTCTAGCACTCACCTTTTGGTTTTACTAAGTTACCTCTCTGAAACTCAGTATCTTTATGGTAGAAGGAGGCCAAGAAGGCCCATGTTTCAATGTGACTTTGCAAGAAGCCTGGCATGGGACAGACACTTAAGACACTGTCAGTGCAAGTATTTATAATATAGCTACCCTGTGTCTGATCTATGCTCAATCCTCTGGAAGCTAAAACCATGATTCAAATGGTTTGAATCTGTCTTTAAGATGCTAAAAAGATGCAATAAAGGGAGCTGGGGCCTCGTTAAATAATTAAGGCTGTAAGTGGAGGGTGGTTGTATGCAGATTTTAAGTGTGATGAGAACAGAGAAGAATAAGGATGACTGACCCCAACAGAGAACCCTCCTTGGGATAGATGGTGCCCATGGTGGGGTTTGAGGTGGGAGTGGACCTCACCAGGCAAAGGTGGAGTTGAAGCCTCTTGAGGGGAAGGGAAGAGACTTAGCAAGGGCTCACGGCTGAGGAAGGGCAGATATGACAGGCAAGCCAGGCCCACATGGAGGAAGCAGCCCAGGTGTGCATCGTTGATGCTGGAAGGCGGTGGGAAGGAGAACAGAGCAACTTGACCTGGGGCTGTTAATACGACCAGAGCCAGATGGGGTAGATGTTAATTATTATTTTCTGGAGGTTGGGTTTAATTTTGTAGTTGAGGATCTTCAACAGAGCTGGGGAGGTTTCAGTCTTATGGAGGGAATACCCAGAAAAGGCATACAGGAAACCAGGGACATATTAAAGAACTCGTCACTTTGTCCTCTCTCAAACTTTATGCTTTTCATTATGCCCATTTCCTTTCCTGCCTGCTCTTGCTCTCGCTTTTTCTGCACCTGGGCTTGTGTCCCTGACACCTTCTCTTACATTTCACTGCTTTTACTGCAAGAAATTTGGCCTATTTATCCATCACCTTCAGTGAGAAATCTCTTATTTCTGGTCAGAGCCTGGACATACACATTCATTCAACAGGAATTTATTGAACATCTGTAAAATACATTGTTTGGGTCTTTGACTTAAGAATTATCAAAAATAAATGATTTTTGTGGTACTATTTGTTATTCTCTTTTTTCCCCTGATACTCATGGGACTATTTTTTAACCAGTTAGTCAGGAAGACTTTATCATCAGGATGGTCATGGGAGTTATGCAGGGTCTAGAGTCCATGACTCCAAGAGGGATCATTCCTATGGAATATGATGTAAATGATGCCCCAGAATTGTGCAGTGTGGTGGCTCTATTTCAGATACCTGAGCTATATTGTTTTAGGGTAATTGATACTTACAAATATTGTATGCAGCATTTCATTTTCTTCTTTTCTCTCTCTCTTTTTTTTAATGTTTATGTATTTGTTTTGAGAGAGACAGAGTGTGAGCAGGAGAGGGGTAGAGAGAGAGAGGGAGAGAGAAAATCCCAAGCAGGTTCTGCATTGTCAGGGCAGAGCCTGATGCGGACTCAAAGTCACAAACCATGAGATCATGACCTGAGCTGAAATCAATAGTCTGTCACTTAACTGACTGAGCCACCCAGGCACCCCAGCATTGTATTTTCTTATGTGAATTCCCCAGTCACTGAAGCTAGTTTATACTAATACACTTTAAATGCTTGGTGTATTTGATTGCAATCTACTATGAGAAACATGCTGCATAGTAAACCTTGGAGTCAGTCCTGGGTAGTTCTGCTCTGCCACTTCCTAGCTGTGTGACCTTGAACAAGTTACTTAACCTTTCTGAGCCTCAACATCCTCTTCTGAAAAATGGAGAAAGTAATACATAATTCTGAAAGTTCTTATGAAGATTAGGAACCATATCTGAGTCCTGAGAGTATTCCTATAGAGTCCTGAGATAGACACATTCTCTCCCAACTAGACCGTGGATGCTATAACATATCAAAATGGGCAAATAAGACACATATCATTTATAAACTATACTTCAGGGTCATCTAGAGTACAGCATTCAGTGGTTATAATGAATGATATTGAATGTGATTTTTTATGCTGATAATAAAAATTCAGACCTTGGAAGGAATATCTAAGGAAGCAGCTAGTAATTAGCCAAACTGAACAACGACCATCACCAAAATGAGACTCCTTTACCAAGTTTACAATGGAAGGCAAAATAGTTACTGTGACAAAGAATATCTTCAAGCCAACCTGCATTATTTCAAAAAGTATTTATCTTTGTAAATGATGTTAAAGTTTTCCTTTCAAAGAATGGCTGTATTTTATTTAAAGGTATTACAAGGTTTCTATGACAATGACCTCCGGAGGATGGGTATAACTTTTTTTAAACATGCATGTGTATCATTCAGTTCACATTATGTACCAAACCAGCTGGTTAAATGCGTTCTCAAGAACTTTAAACAGAAATAAAGTAAAATGAAGTGTGCTTTCTGAAGTGTTCTGTCAGCTAGGAAAAGTGTGTATGAGGAAGGTGGAGAAAGTTTTCCCTTTTTACAGGGAGAAAAACTGCAATGCTAAAGGGTTATTTGTCCCACCCACCGAGCACATCACCGGTATTTCTGAATATAAATCCCAGATTTCCCCTTTGTTATTTTCTTTGCCAAAGCTTATCCGACACATCTACTCTTTCTAATCACAACTGAACCTCTCCTCCAGCAAAGGAATTCTTACGCCATTATTCTTAGGCTTGGCTTACCCCTCCCTCCAAAAAACAACCCCAAAACACCTTGAAAGAAAGACTCTGTCAAGAAGATTGCAATGAGTGATAAGGGTGAAAGAAGAATCTCTTTTTTTTTCCTTTTGCGATTGTGAAAAGAGAAAGCTGGATTTTGTGACCTCTCAGGGCATTTTCACTCTGAAACATCCTGAAATTAAAATTTTGAAGGGAGTCAATCCTAGAGGTGAGGCAGTTACATCCTGGCTTCCAAGTTCTGCCTTCTTTATGTCAAAATATTTCGGCCCCAGGCAAAAACAATGGCGTGAAATTGGTTGCCAATCCTCACATAACTAGATAACGAGACCTTTGAGTTTGCTCTAATGTTTCCAGTTGGTGGCTTTGAAACAGCCTGAGTCAGGTAGGTGTTCATGGGGCCCCAAGCATAGCTGCTACTGTGCCACCAACTTGCCTTGATGTTTGGAGTGTGAGTGAGACCAGATGGAGGAAATCTATGCACCGCACCCATGAAAGAACAGAGCACTACTGAAACACACTTGTTTGTATTTGAAGTGAATAATCATACTCACCTGTTATGTATTGAGTCTGATTGATTCATCAGGGAATTTGCTGATTAATGTTGCTGGGAGAATGGCACTTGCTTCCCAACCCCTTAGGTTCCTCAGCTCAAACTCCCACATAGGATCCCCATCTCCACGGAAAATGCAAAGGTAGGAAGTGTGGCCCTTGCCCCTGCTGTATAGAATACACATGTTTATCTATTTGCTTGCACTATAAAATTTCAAAGGCTATGTATTTGCTGCAATATATTATCACTTACATGCTTTCACTAGAGAAGCCACTATAATTGAACTACGATTTTGTGTTAGAATTATTTGATAAAACATTTCCTCCCAGCCTAAAAGTGCTATATAGTTAAAAAAAAAACACTTAACTGAACTAAACTTTAATTTTGCATAGACAATTTCTGTGTGGCCCATTGGATAAGTGGAGACATTGCCACAGAAAGCTATAAAATCAATGTTTTGCGATTCTCTCATCCAGGATTCCAGTATCTGCATATTTGATTACTTTGAAGTCCTTAAATGTCACTCAGATCCTCTAGGCAGGCAAATTATAAGAGAATATAAAAGTGTTTTTGTACAAGGGACCATATGCAAAGAGTAAAGTATATGGTGTGTAGGGAGATGTACTTTCAAACACATACTGAGAATAAATTGAGTTCAAGAAATGTTTCCTGGCTGTACTGAACATAGAAACAAGAAAGAAAGGATGTGATTTCAAGGTCTAAGTCTCCCATATATTGTCTTCATAAGCATTGACAAATAAGTATCTTCTGTGAACCTCAGTGCCCTCATCTTCAACATATGAGACCCAAATGTGGTCCCCCATAACTGACAGCCAATGCAACCAATTAGAAAGCTCTATGGTATTCATTTTGAGTAGAATAAAAGAGAGTCAAGAGCGAGCAAGAGATTGTTATGAAGCAAACTAATGATAAAACCAGACAAAAAGCATCCAAATGTCCTGACCCATAAACAATAAATGTTTGTTGCATGCATGAATAATGGGAAAAAAAGAACACTCCATTGTGGCCCTTTGAGGTGAAGCTTTGTTGGGATGTAGTATGTTTTATGCACTAGAACAAAGAACAACCTCTGCCCAACTCCTACTCATTGCCAGTCACCACACCCAGTGCCCTATCAAGTAAGGAATCCTTTTTTTTTCCTGTGTGCCAAATTGGATACTGCTTTTCTACTTTAGGCAGCAAATCTTTCATATAAAAATTAACATAAGCCAAAATTTTAAATAGGTGGAAATATGCCAGTTTTGAGTTTAATCTGGAGTGAAAAATCATAATAAAACAGTTATGTGGGCTTTGTGCAGATAGTGATGTAAGGAATAAAGGGGGCTAACCAAAGCTTGTTGCATTCCACACATAATTCATTTGAACTCTCATCCTTTGGCTGCCTTGAAACAGAATGTGTACAAGGAACCAGGGAACTTCAATGGCAGGAGATTTACCTAGGACTGTCCCAATGAGGGCAGCCAGAAGCAGTAGGCTATCCTATGTCTTCCCCTTCAGCCAGAGTCATGAGACCAGATGAATTATTGTATGTCATTCAGCTTAATTTAGCAACTTACCAACATAGTATAAGTGTCAGCTATACACTAGGTATTTGGAAAGGTAGCTAAGAAGACCTGGGAAGTCTATCCCTTTGCAAAGGAAGCTCCATGAATGTCTCCAAACATGTAGCCCATGAGCCAAATGTTGCCCACCCTTTCTTCCCTGAGCAGTTTTTGTATCTGTCAACTGATAAGTTCTTTGATAGCTTCACCCCAGGCATGTCCTTCTCTTCTTAGGATCTTAGGGGATCCTAAGTTGAAATTTTGGATGGAAAGCAACCTAGTTATAGAAATCCATTTCACTGAAAGTACCCTCTTGACTTTCAAACTCCCAGCTCTGTTCAACTCAAGAAATGCCCAGATTAAAAAAAAAAAAGCCTGTTGATGGAATGAATGAATGAATGAATGGTTCAAGAATGAATGAAGAGAGAAGCAAAGGAGCAGTAAGGAAAACTTAGGTTAACAGCTATGTGCTCTGATTCTTCTGCCAATGGGGTATTCTGAAGTAGTAAATATTAGAAATCTTGAGAAGTGGGGTCTTCCAGACTTGCTAAATGTTTTCTTTATTTTTTTTAATCTTAAAAATAAAATGTGTCTAATAGCTGTTACAAGAAAGCAGGATTTTCTACAGCCAACAGTCAGAATGATATGTTACCTTTTGGTAATACTTTTCAGACTTCTTGTTGGGTTTATGACAATTCTCTTAATAAATGAGGCATCATCATTACATCACAATTTCACCTTCATTCATTTCTATTCACTTATCTTCATTTCTGAGATAATATTTATCTACTTATTGCTGCACTTTCACTTGATTGAGTAACAGAGGTTGGCTGTGGTATGTCATCAATTATAGTTTCCCTTTTAAGTCATCAATCTGAGCTAATAAAATGCAGAAGATTGTTGTACAAATCATCTGGAAATGTTGGCAGAGAGCTAAAAATTCACAATATAACCATTGACCCAGTGACTCATCTTCACTACAGTCATAGGTGAGCTTTAAATTCGGAAAACAATAGTGTCATCTTCTGTCACCAGTGTGTCTGAGCCATAACCCCACTTTGCCCCAAGAGTATTAGTTTATCAGATTTCCTCCTGCCAGTTAGGCAGCAGGTATTTATTGGGCTCTTAATGTGTGTGTCTAAAGCATGTGATAGAATTTGTGAAGGATTCAAAAGTGATGTGAAGGCATCACAAGCCAAGACATGGTTCCCACTCATGAAGACAGTATCTTAGAGAAGTGAAAACACAGGTGCATGTGCAGAGTCTTTGAAGAAGAAAAGCTATGATTTAGAAGAAGCTATGAAAGAAGAATGTATTTAAAGAATGTATTTTCTTGCTTATAATTTCTAGTGTTTCCATTGTTTTTCTAGCAGTTTGAGTTATTTGTGAGAAAGAATAGGAGGTTCCTCCCACACAACATAAAATTTCCCATCTTATGACCTTGAAATGATCATGCTTTACCTGTTCTTCAGAAACTGATACTGGCACACATTTAAGCTTTAGTGTCGTAAGAAGGGAAACATAGAAACAATCAAGAAAAATATAGAAAAGTGGTTCCCAAACTTAACATGCGCAATGATTACCTAAGAGTAATTAAACATATCTTCAGACGTTCTGATTCAATAGAATACCCCACCCCATACATTTTTATTCAATAGAAGAGGACACCCCACTCTCAGGTTTTCTTTATGATTCAGTAGGTCTTGGAATAACTTTGGAAATATGAATGTTAAGCTTCATTCCATGTGACTTTGATGCAGGAAGCCAACTGGCCACAGGCAGAGATGTTCTGCTATAGAAAAACCTAATGAATGTCATGGAAATGCTAGCTTGGTGCTATTTTTTGAATAACTAAACATTATAGTATTTTGTTGATGCTTGGTTCTTATTATGACTGGGTTAATTAACTATTGATGTGAGTTTAAACTGATTGGGCAAACTTATATTTCTAGAATTTTATTTTTTTTAATTTTTTTTAACGTTTATTTATTTTTGAGACAGAGAGAGACAGAGCATGAATGGGGAGGGTCAGAGAGAGAGGGAGACACAGAATCTGTAACAGGCTCCAGGCTCTGAGCTGTCAGCACAGAGCCCGACGCGGGGCTTGAACTCACGGACCATGAGATCATGACCTGAGCCAAAGTCGGAGGCTTAACCGACCAAGCCACCCAGGCGCCCCTAGAATAATTTTCTTAAGCATCCCTTCGAGCGTCTTTTCCTTTTTAAAATTTTATTGTATTCTTTTTTCTGGCTTCATTATTGGCATATAACATATGTAAGCTTAAGGTGTACAATATGATGATTGGGTACATGTATGTGTTGCTAAGTGATTACCACAGTAAGGTTAGTTAACACCTCCAGCCCTTCATATAATTACCATTGTGGGGAGAGGTGGTGATATAATCTCTTGAATAATCAATTCCACTTCTGGGTGTACATCCAAAGAAAATGAAACCATTGTCTCAAAGAGATTATCTGTATTCTTATGTTCATTGAAGTATTATTCACAATAGCCAACATATAGTAACAGCCTAAGTGCCCACTGATAAATGTGATATATATAATGGAATAGTATTCAGCCTTTTAAAAAGAAAGAAATCCTGCCATTTGCAATAGCACAGATGGATCCGGAGGGCACTATGCTAAGTGAAATAAGCCAGACACAGAAATACAAATACTGCATGAGATCACTTGTATAGAGAATCTAAAAAAAAAAAAAAAAAAAAAAAATCAAACTCATAGAAACAGAGTAAACAAGTGACTGTCAGGGTTTAGAAGGTGGGGGGGAATATAAAGAGGTTGGTAAAAGGGTATAAATTTTCAATTATATGAAAAATAAGGTCTGAGGATCTAATGTAAGACATGGTGATTATAGTTGATAAAACTGTATTGTGTAATTGAAATTTGCTAAGAGAATAAAGCTTAAATGTTCTCACCAAAAACATACATAAAAAGGTAAATATATGAGGTGATGAATGTCTAATTAACTCCATGGGGAGAATCCTTTCACAATGTATATGTGTATCCATGTTGTACACTTTGCATATCTTAGAACTTTGTCAATCATACCTCAGTAAAGCTGGAGGAAAGAAGAGATCTAGTCTCTACACAACCTCAGTATAAAATACAATATTATTTATTATAGTCACCAAGATATGCATTAGATCCGCAGAACTTACTCACCTTATAGCTAGAAGTTTGTACCCTTGGGCCAGTATCTCCCCATTTCTCCTACCCCTGAGCCCCTGGCAACCACCATTCTTCTCTTTATTTCTTTGAGTTCTTAAGTCCCTTATCTTACCAGGATTCCTGACGCAATTTGCAAATAATAACCAACTGTCTCATAATCTTTGTGTATGCATTTTCTAGGGCTTCCCTAACAAAGTATCACAGATTGGTGGTTTAAACAACAAAAACTTATTCTCTCACAGTTCAAGAGGCCAGAAATCCCAAATCAAGGCATTTGTAGGGCTATTCTCCTTCCTGAATGGAAGAACCCCTTCCTCTTTGGGAGGTAGTTTCTGGAGGTAACTGTTGATCACTGGAAACCTTTGGCATCCCTTGTCTTGTAAATCACCACCCAATCTCTGCCTTCATGTACATATAATGTTCTGCTTGAGTGCACATCTGTCTCTGTGCTCCAATTTCCCTTTCTTATAAGGATAGCAGCTGAGAATCTTACATGAATTCGTATCTATCTTTCAGAATTCTCAACTTTAACTCAGATATCTGAAACTTCAATTACAAATCCAGTTCAGCAAATACTTATTATGATTGTATTATACACCAGGTGGAGAGATGGGAAATCCCTAGGGAAAAGAGAGATGGATAAGGCATGATTGGAATTCTCCAGGAGCTTCCAAACCTAGTGAAGAAGAAAAAAAAGTAGATAAATAACTAAAGTGCAAGATAGAGTAAATGTCAAAAATGAAATATGCATGAAACACTGAGGAGAAAGTGGTAGGTTTTGACTGGAAAAATAGAGAAACTTGCTTGTAGAGTTTAACCTGAGCTTTGACAACTAAACAAGGTTTTGATAGTTAGGAGTTAGGGAAAGGAAACTCCAAGTTGAAATAAGAGCTCAGCACAAAGAGAGATGCAAAAATATAGCGCATGTTGAGGGAAACACAAGTAGTCTAATAAGATGGATGTGAGACTGAAGAGTATTGTAAAGCTAAGCCAGGGAATCATTCATCACGATGTCCTTCAGCCAAAGATGCCCAGAAACACACCTGTAGATGAAAAAGTTGTATTATTGCATGTGGCATCAAGGAAGGACATACTCCATGGGGGACTATGGGAGCATCTCCATAGGAAGGAAACCATTATAGGATTTGGGCTTTGGTTGGGTGATGTGAGGGAAAGTGTAAACCGTTGAGGACGTGATGTGGGTTGGATGCTGTCAGGAAGTGGGGGCAGGTCTATGGCTGGCTGCTCACTAAGTCTTACCAATTAGGGAGGGGAATCTTGAATGGAGATGGGAATGCAACTGGGAAAGCAGCAGCAGGTGCTCATTTTGACCACAACAGGTCCTGTTTGGTATTTTTTGGGGCAGAACAGTGGCCTTGTTTTTGTCAGTTCTTAGACAAAACTATGAAGTACACTTGCTTTGTCTCACTGTATTATGGTCCCAGAGTAACCTTTATCTGAGGTGGTTTTTCTGTAAGATTCCTTATGCACAAGGGAGTACCATGGCCTTGCTCTAAGTGCCAGGCTAGCTTCTAAGTGTCGGTGATCCTCTTTTTTTCTTTGTCCATACTTAAAACAACATTCTGCAGGTAGAGAGGATGATGGAAAACTTGAGAGCTAAGGATTAGTACCTCCTGACTGCATTTTGCCTTGGAGAGCTCCCAGTGAGGTATGGAGAGAATGTAGCAATAGTCCACCTAGGAAATAAGGCCAAGTCAGACCAAATGTACAAGCCCATTGGAGTCTAGGAAGATCCACAGGACCTTGGACTCTGAAGCAGGACAGGAAGAAGGAGAGGCAAAGTAAAGAGTGTGATGGAATAATTCACAATTGGGCCAGTTACTTGCAGCACTCCTACACACTTGACATCCTAAAATCCCCACAAACACTAGGAGCTGCTGATCCTGACTCACTTTTGGTTAATCCCTCTCTTCGAAGTTCGTTCTGAGCATTGATTCTGAAGCGATAGAAACACCTTATTTAAAAGACTGCCAAGCTTCACAGATGAAGAACATGTTTTAGAGAAGTTTTAATTTCCCTGAAACTGGTAGGGAAGAAGGCAACACTCCCAATTAATACGTAGTCAGGTGAGAGTTGTTTGGGGATGTTAACAGGTTTGCCACAGGCATGGTTTTATTTATTATGTTTTAACTCATTGGGCCATTGGATTTTGGAGAAGTTGGAACTTCTAGTCTATGTCCAGTCTATGTTCTTGACAATTTTTTTTTTCTTGTCATGGTCAGATGGGTGGAGGAAATGACCCTCTGTGAACATAAAAGTACTCATAGATGATATGGATCAAGGAGTGAAAATAATTTCCTTAAGCCATGCCACACATCCTACTTTAGAATGGAGCCTCATATGCACTTGCATATAAACAATCATAGGCCTGTGTAAATGCATTAAGATTGCCTATGGGGAATGATTATCTGGTTATGAAACAATGGGAAAGAGGGAAAGGCTGGGTTCTAAATCATAACAGGCAAAAAAGATGCTGTGATCTAGAGCTTCTCGAATGTGAACCTGCATATGAGTCCTCTGGAGATCTCAAAATGTGAATTCTGATTAGATACATTTTATAAGGTGAGCTGCTGTGTTTCTAACAAGTTACCTAGTGATGGGACACTGCCAGTCTGGAGACCACACTAAGAGTGGCAAGGCTCAGTTTGTCTTTGCACTTACTTAATTTGTTGACTGTCAAATACCTTATTAGCTCTCATTCAGTTTTTCCTAAGGTTCTATATTTTCTTTTTCGTTTCCCCTGCTTGTGTGACACATGTGGTCTCTCTTCTCCCTTCTTCCACTCTCACCTCTGCTTTCTTTGCTCACAAAGGATAACCTTAGTGAACCCAGTGACTTTTGTATTTCATCTAAAAAGCAGACCTAAGTTTTAAAATTAGACAAGACAAATACAGCATTCAAGGTATATTGATTCATATCTCTTTTCTTTATATTTTGTTTTGTATTCCAATTCTCACATCTAAATGCAAATTTGAATACCTGGAAAGAAACACTGGGCATATAGGTGCTTCTTGGGGTTCATATATTCTTTGTAGCTTGGAACCCAGCTGCATTCATGAAGCAGATTGTTGATTATATTCCTTCATATTATCTTGCTTCTCTTGAATATTGATTACATTTAGCTATGGTCTCATTAGTCTCACAATCAAGTATGCCATTGTAGCAAGACTTTAATTTTTCTATGTCTAAAATGAAATAATGAAATCTATAACACAGAGAGAGAAAGAATAAGAACAGAGGAAGAATATTTTATCTCTTTTTCTTCTTTTGTGAGAGCTTCTCAGCCGCCTATTTCTTTATAGTCTTGAAGATTGGCGTTAAAAATACTTGGCCTTTCCTTTCTCTCTCTCTCTCTCTCTCTCTCTCTCTCTCTCTCTTTCACTCTTACAAACTGAATAATTAGTGAAGTGTATCAGGGATCTTTTCATTTAAAGACCACCCACTGTCACTCTATTTGCAAATCAACTAATAGTTACAATCGTTACTCTACAGGAGATTTCACTATTTCAGTAGCATGTGGTTGTTATGTTTTTTATGTCATCAACTCTAGGAGATATATAGGTTGGACCTCATTGTTTATGTTTTGTAGAGAACTGAAGCTCAAAACTAAGGTAAATTCCTTGAGATAATCTAGCTGGTGAGTGGGGAAACCAGCAATAAACTGCTAGTCTCCCAATAAATCTCAAGCCTCATGCATTCTGCCACATGGCATGATTGCTTGCTAATAAAGCTATTGGACAAATTCAAATTTCCTCTATTTGCTTTAAAAAGTATTCACTACTCTAAAACAACATTACTACTATAATATAATTTTATAATCTAAACTTGGAAGAGAAGCTACATAATATTTTTTAAATGTTTATTCATTTATTGAGAGAGACAGAGATAGCATGAGCAGGGAAGGGGAAGAAAGAGAGGGAGAGACACAATCCCAAGCAGGCTCCATGCTGTCAATGCAAAGCCAGATGTAGGGCCCGATTTCATGATGGTGAGATCATGATCTCAGCTGAAATCAAGAGTTGGACGCTTAACCAGCTGAACCCCCCAGGTGCCCCCGGAGTTACACAATATTATGAAATGCCATAGAAATGTGTGTGTATGTGTGTGTGTGTGTGTGTGTGTGTGTATAAAGAGAGATGTTAAGAGATAATAAGATCTGTATCCATCAGAGATTCAATATCCATGTTAACAATATAATATATCATGTGAATTTGTGAACCAATGGACCACTTGCTTTACCTGGGTAGAGACTTTTCATGCCGTAGTTCTTTTTTGTGTGGGAGACTAGTAAAATTGACTTGTTTTCTTAGGGAGTTGCAGGGGTTACAAAGGACAGATGAGGTGGTTTGAGATGATGAAGTCATAATATTATTATAGGCTATACTTAATTTCTTCCATATATTTTCCCTGTATCTTCACTAATGAATCTATTTGCCAGGTATCTGAATGAAAAATAAAAATAAAAATATGAGAGTTGCTTCTTTATGCTTTGTATGAGTCGTGCTAGGCAGTAGCTAGCTTTGGTTTAGATGTGTTAATGTGAGGTTTAGTTTTGTGTAAAAATTCAGTTTTTGGATAGAAGTTAACTTTGATGGCAAATAGCTCTATCAAATATCCATACAAGTGTTTATAAATCAAATGTGGCTTCCTATTATTTTGGAGCAAAAAAAAATCTTGATTTTGAAGAAATCATATCAGAAATGCCTATGCCATTATAAGAATTTTTACTATAGAAAATACTATAAAATGGGTTGTCCACATAGTTTCTGCTCAATATTGGCCACTATGCCTCATCCTTCTTTTCAAGGGTCTTGAATTTGAGGGTGGTGTGTAATGCACTTTCAACACTGTCCATCATTAAAGCCCATACAACTTTGACATCTAAATACATATGCATTTTATGCTATTTTAAGTCCTTTCCCATTTTATTGACCTGAAGCAGTAGAATGAATCCTTTTGAAAGCTAATTCCTATGTCTGAATGGATTTGTTTCCTTGCCTCAAGATTTGTATCCCTTTGTAGTTTCACAAAGAGCCAGCTATCTATGGCTGAGACAGCAAGCCATCGAGCCTAGCCACAGCCTTGAAGGCTGTGGACCCAGTGGCTATGAGGATCACTGAAGCCATGTTAGGTTCTCCTTTTAGAAGCCAAACCACCTGCAGTGTAGACTAATTTCTTGGCAGTTTCTTACTGGCTCAAGAATTTCCCCAAAAAAGTGAGTTCCATGAGGAGAACAACTTTAGAGTGTTGCTGTAATTTCAGATATCTAAAACAAGAGTGATAGGACGGCATCATATCTGAGATTGCTAATTCTGGCTTCCCACTGGGGTTGCCTCAACCAACACTATTCAAGAGCTCAGTTTTGTTCAAAGGAAGGAAATGAGGAATGTTAGCCAACAGTTGGTAAAAGCCACAGCAAGATTGTCTGTAATATGTTTATTTTGGAAACACTCCTCATTTCACATTTAATTTGGGGAGCTGGGTGATTAGTCAATAGAGACCAAAGTATCTAACTCTGTTCCTCCTACCTAAAACATTCTCCTCCAAAGCTAAATCTATTCAAATCCTGAATGAATTTCCAGACTCAGGCCAAATGTCACGAAGCTGAGAAGCCTGATAGTCACTTTCTTTTCTTTTCTTTTTTTAAATGTTTCATTTGTTTCTGAGAGAGAGAGAGAGAGACAGACAAACAGACAGAGAGTATGAGTGGGGAAAGGACAGAGAGAAAGAGGGAAACACAGAATCTGAAGTAGACTCCAGGCTCTGAGCTGTCAGCACAGAGCCCTATGCAGGGCTTGAATTCATGAGCCATGAGATCCTAACCTGAGGCAAAGTCCAATGCTTAACCAATTGAGTCACCTGTGTGCCCCTAGTTGCTTTCAATACAATAATTTTTCTTTATCCTCTGAGCTTCTACAGCCATTAGCATTTGTACCACTGTTTTGTTACATGTAATATGTGCTTATCTTATGGACTATGCATGTACAAATACACCCGTGCACATGTACATGCACACTTCTGGTGAATTCTAAACTGTTCTGCTTAGTCTCTTAGAGGGGCCATGGGAACATAGCTCAGTTTATCTCTGTTTACATATTGGGCGCTCCCCTAACCTTTTATTGAAGAAAGTGGTCTACAGATAAGTATCGACACCATTAACGTGTTTCATATCCTCGTTTACAATTTCTTGAAAGCATAAATTATAACTTGAAATTGTTCCTACTTCCAATAAATATTTATAGAGCAACTAATTTTACTGAGCTGAACAACTCAAGGTCAAGCCAGGTCAGGTTTTCCTTGATATGAGTAGATTGTATCTGACACTATCTGCTTTTCTAATGATTAGATGACACATTCAGTTCTATAGGAAGGCTCTCCACACTAAATACTTAGCAGTAAAACCTAATCCAGTCTTGCTTTTACCTGCTTATTCAAGAAGTTAGAGGATGTCTGTCTTCTAACAAGTAAAAACTATCAGAGCAATCTGTAGTTATTCACCCGAATTCAATTAGTCTTTTCTGGTTGAGACACAGATGGAGGATGATGGATGTCGTGAACTGAAATGCATAGTAACAGATAGATGAAATCTATCAAGATAGCAGTTGGCCAAGCAGCATCTCATGGCATCTAGAGTAGTGAGTGGAGCCTTTAGACAAGGGGGGATCCAGAAGTGAATGTGACATTACCTAGTTGAAATTCAAGAGTGGGGTCATCTGTCACTTTGCTATCAACTTCATTCATCTCTGCTGGATCAGGACAACCTGGAGACACTCAGGATGCTGAGTTCACCACCCTGCTTGAATAGAGAGATGTGTAAGTAGTGGAATGAATCAAAAAGTAAAAAGTCAAGAGAGTATAAAACTGTGCACATATGAATCTGAAGAATGATAATTTTCCATCTACAGAAACATAACAGATAAAGATAAGAAAAGGAAGTCTGAGATGATGACAAACTCCTCAAAATGATATAGAAGGCTATTGACACTGGCCAAGTCATACCAGAAGATTACAAATGGATTATCTGCACAAGTTTCCAAGATATTTTTTAAAATTTTATTTTGCCCCATTCATCAGAAATCGGTTCATGAATAGTCTAGGTACAGTTTATTTCAGTGCCAGGTTTCCTTGGTGGTAGTCATTTGCCATCATTTAATAAGATTGGATTTGTGGAGAGGTGCTTATTCCCTTTGATGACAGTGATGCAGGGGGCCATTCCCTGGTGAACACTAATCTCTGGGTGAGCCGGGAAGGCTTACTGTTTAGTCACACTACTCCAGGCTTGGCGGCTGAGAGGGAATATACACACTCCATACACAGGCATGGGTGATGTATATAGAACTATGCTTTTTTCTTTTTAAAAAGGATAGATTTTTAAATATGGACATGTTATAGGGTCAATGTTATAGAATATACAAATAATGAGGTAAATAAAAATGGTGGCTGTTTTGTTGAATTCTAAACCATGATCAAATACCTTTACAATGACTTTCCTTTACATGACTTTCCTGCATGTGTTAATTAAGTTATTCTACCTACTCCTTATATTATACGAAGTACAGGGACTAAAAATCTAGGGGAGGCTGTGTACTTCTGACTGCTCCCAGGAACTGGAGTGTTCTATCACATGTCAGAAAATAAAAGACAGCCAGAGCTACGTGGAGGCAGGTTCTCAGTATAACGCCCTTAACTATCTGTAGAAAGAACCATGGGAATTATTTTTGGCAATTATGTCACTTCATCCTTCAAATTTATTGTTCTCATACCATAGATTAAATGAATCTAGAATGTAGTTTATTTTTTGCTTGGCACTTTTTCTTTTCAGACAATGGAGGCAGAAAAGAATGGAAAATGATAAAAGGGATAAAGGAGAAGTTATGAGGACAGGGGGGAAAATGCATTATAGATGGATGTAGAGAAGCCCTGTCATTCAAAGCTGGCTTCATGGGGTAACACAAAGGGAAACATTTGATGACCATGTAGTATGGCAAATAAACTAACATTGAATTTGCAGTGAAATGACTAGGAAGCCAGCTCTTGATTATTATAAGATTATGGATAAGTTATTGTAATTTTCTTATCTATGAAGTAGAGTAATAATACAGAGTTTGTATGCTTATTTTAAGGAAAAGAAAAAATATACACAAAATATCATCCATTGTTTAGCATTGTAGGCATCTCATAAATGTTGGCTGGATTTAAATAAATAAGTTGTACCAACTTTATGAAACACAAGTTATATCAAACAAAGTTAGAGCAGTTTTATTGATATAATCGGAAAACTCATAGTAGATCTGATATATTGGCCATTGTCAAATATAAAATAGATGATTTAAACAATTTAATATGATATATTATTCTCCTTCAGATATTAAAGACTTTAAGAATAATTGAAAGCATTAAAATAGTCTGGGTTATAATGTTATTAGTAACAACAATAATGATAAATGAATAATGATGATGACTCACCAAACTGCTGTGAGAACAAGGTCACATAGTTATCAGTTAAATTCCAAATCAGAAAGTTCTTATTAAAATCCTGATTTTTTGAGGATGATGTCAAATTGTATATTGGTGAAATCTGAAGGCTCAGAATTGGCTAGTTTGAAAACCACCAAGTGTGAGCATTCTTAAGAGGATCTTTAAATGTTGAAATTCATCTCTTTTAAAGAAACAGGATATTCATTTTCTTGGGAAATATATGTTGGGTCTAATTCTGCTATTCAATTCCTTAATGTTTCCAAGCTCTGAGACTCCATTTAACACACAAACAATGATTTGTTTATTAAAATGATTTCTGAAATTGTTCAATTTATAGATTACAATTAGGTACTGAGAAAACTGAGCAAAGGAGCTTAAATTTTCTCTCTTTCTATATCCACTGCTATGGTCTATGCTTGGACTTTCATTGTCTCTCCTCAAACTGGTAAAGCCTCTTAACTTGCACTCCATATTGGTAACAATACCTCTTTACTAGTGTAACTATGTTCTACAACATGCATCTAAAAATGAATTGGGTCCCATAGCTGCTCACTTCTCCAAAGAAAGAAGTGGGCTGGCCATAGCTGGCTTAGAGCCACTCTGTTTCATTCTTTGGGGCTGAGTATATTGTACAGTGAATAAAATCAGGATTCTTTTAACAAAAATGGGTGGGATACTCTTGGGTGAAAACTTTGTGTCTCCCACACCAAGCAATTCAAAACCTTTTGAAATTAACATCTTTCTGGGGGAAAATTGAGGCGTTTGGGGAAGTGCATGAATTAAATCCCCATGGTACAATAACAAAAGGGCATGCATTTCTAAGCACCAATGTGACTTTATTGGATTTGTTTTCTGTTTACTTTTCAGCACTTACCAAATTAATAGTATCTGTAAATGGCATTCATTTGCTAAATAGTACCCCAGGGGCCCCATAGAGCTATGAGCAAGGTCCCTCAGGTTTCTGCTGGCCTACAGTTGAGCACTGGGGAAGAATATTAAAGAAACTGTAGATACATAAGATTGCCAACTAGTACTCATCAGACCATAACATCATGGACATACACACTGTGCAGTGATTGCATTCAGGATTAGGACAGAAGTTTCCTGGCAGAGAGAAATGTTGGCCTGTGTTCTCAATTGATGGCCAAAATTCAATCTCCTCCACAGAAAGTCCATGGATCATTTCAAAGAAGAGAAACTGAGGCACTGAAATCTTAATTTAAATGTAAGCTAATAAAATCACTGATGAGGTAGGAACAGTGTTCTTATATTCTAGTCCATCACATAATTCTTGTAACTTCCCCCCAACTACCCTCCCCACACACACAATGAAAAGAGAAAGGAAATCAATTTTAATCTTTTTTACATGTCTTCAAATTCTTGCAAATGAGATCATCATAGTCACTTGAATTGGATTTAATGCAAGGAACACTGAGTCAAAAAAAAAACCTGTTGCAAAGTTGGAGAAAGATGATGTTTGTATCTTAAAATTTCAGGGCAAATTAGAGCTGGTATGTGTCCTATTCTATGAGTGTTTCGTGATTGTATTAATTATAAAAACTTAGGCAAATGTGAAATCTGTGTGTCAAATTCCTTTAATTTCTTCTTTTTTTAAAAAAGAAAATCTCTGTAACTCTTGCTTCTTTGTCATTAACAAGGCTTGTTTGCTGGGACTTAGTTAATATCATTGCTAAAGAAGTCATTTTAATATCCGTATTTGTAATTAAGCTGACATCATTAGAAGAATCTAGAAGTCTGCCCCTTTGACAGTGCAGCTTTCTCTCTCTCTCCTTTTTTTCTCTCTCAATCATCCCTATATACTTGTTTGACAACACTAATTCTCAATGTGCATTTGTTATGCTATACCTTGGGCAATGTAGTCATTTTGATGACTAATAAATTAACTACTCCAACACTGTTTCATAATATGCCTTCTCCATATATGACCATGTGTCTTTGCTTCATCTTGACTTTTACTGTAAGTCATTGCTCAATTTTAGCAAAGTTGGAAGGAACTCTTGAATACAACTCTCAGAGTTGGCAAAAGACAAAATTGTATTGGAAATGCATGCAAATGGCCTACTTGGACATAAATGCTTCTCAACAAACTTTTCCTTTCCTTAAAAGTGAAGATTGATGATTGATTGATTGATAGCACACAAGAGCAGGAGAGGGGCAGAAAGAGAGGGAGAAAGACGATTCCAAGCAGACTCCACACTGTCAGTGCAGAGCCTGACACAGGGCTTGAACCCACAAACTGTGAGATCATGACCTGAGCCAAAATCAAGAGTCAGATGCTTAACCAATTGAGCCCCCCAGACACTCCAAAAGTTTTAAAGTTTTATTTGAATTAATACTCTTTAATTGTCCTGAAAGAACTGTCATATTTTAAAGTGTCTTTTTTTTCCCACCATTAAATTGTTGGATTATTGCTTTTTTTTTTTTTAATTTAGAAAGAGAGAGAGAGAAGGGGCAAGAGGCAGAGGGAGGAAGAGAATTCCAAGCAGGCTCCATCCTCAGTGTAAAGCCCAATGTGGGACTTGATCCCACAACCTGGGATCATGACCTGAGGTGAAATCAAGAGTTGGACACTCAACTGACTGAGCCACCCAGGCGCCCTTGGATTATTCCTTTTATGTATTTGGAGACAACTCATGCTAAAGAAAACCTACTTTCTTAAAAAAAATCTCAGCATTAAGTGATTAAAAATTCTGGGAACTAAAGAGTTCTTACTCTAGAAATAACACATAATAACATTACTAGGTTCAACATAAAAAATATTTGTCAGGCACCGGGGTGGCTTGGTCAGTTAAGCATTGGACTTTGGCTCAGGTCATGATCTGAGTTCAACCCCCGCATTGGGCTCTCTGCTGTCAGCACAGAGTTTGCTTCAGATCCTCTGTCCCTCCCTCTCTCTCATCCCTTCCCCATGTTCTCTCTCTTTCAAAAATAATAAATAAATGTTAAAAACTTGTAAAAGTTAACTCTCTGGGGGCGCCTGGGTAGCTCATTCGGTTAAGCTTCTGACTTTGGCTCAGGGCATGATCTCACGGTTCATGAGTTTGAGCCATGCGTCAGGCTCTGGGCTGATAGCTCAGAGCCTGGAGCCTGCTTCGGATTCTGTGTCTCCCTCTCTCTCTGCCCCTTCCCTGCTTGTGCTCTCTTTCTCTCTCTCTCAAAAATAGAAACATTAAAAAAATTTTTTAAAAAGTTAACTCTCTGGATAATATAATAGTATTTTAACAGCCATAAATAACAAACAATATGTTATAGTTTGAAGTGATGCACAACATAGATTTTTATCAGGTGCATTTCATGGGTGTGCAGCTATGTTGACATGATATGGTATTAAATCCTAATATTATGCAGCAGTTTGCTTTTCAGGGCAAAGAATGGAATTCAAAGTAGAACAAACACTTGAGTAATACTTGTTACTTGTATTGAGAAAATATAATTTTAAAACACAAACATTTATTTAAAAAAATTTTTTTAATGTTCATTTATTCTTGAGAGAAAGAGAGACACAGAGCGTAAGTGGGGGAGGGTCAGAGAGAGAGAGGGAAACACAAAATATGAAGTAGGCTCCAGGCTCTGGGTTGTCAGCACAGAGCCAGATGCGGGGCTCCAACTCACGAACCATGAGATAATGGCCTGAGCCAAAATCGGATGCTTAACCGACTGAGCCACCCAGGCGCCCCTAAAACACAAACATTTAAATGTAAGGTAATTATCAAACATATATCATCCAACCATCTCTGAAAGATTCATTCTAAGTGACCACTCTGATTTTTAAGGACCTTAAGGATGATGAAGCCCATTAGCAGTGCCCCTGGTCTTTTTCATGCACTTTCTGTTTGGCATGTTCAGCAGGCTTGGACAATCATTCAAACCCCAAAGTAAGGGGAGCTTGGGTAGCTCAGTCGGGTAAGCGTCCGACTTCTGATCAGTCATGGCTTGTGAGTTTGAGCCCTGCAATGGACTCTGTGCTGACAGCATGGAGCCTGCCTGGGATTGTCTCTCTCCCTCTCTTTGCCCTTCCCCAACTTGTATGCTCTCGCTTTCTCTCTCTCTCTCTCTCTCTCTCTCTCTCTCTCTCTCTGTTTCTCTCTCTCTCTGTCAGAATAAATAAACTTAAAAAATACCAAAGTAATAAAAAGGTAAAAACAAAACACCAGCCTCTCCAAGAATCAGCTACCTTATGGTAAAAATTATGAATTCACTTGTTTATTTAATAAACATTGGCTGCACAAATACTTTGTGCAAGGCAAGGTTCTTGAGGATTAAGGAAAATCTTTTTTAGAGGGAATGATACACTCGAGATGGAGTTAAGTCGCACTGACGCAGAGAGAAGTGGCTAGGGTGGGCTCATGGGTGTTACAGATGGTGTCCCAAGGAGCTGTGGCTCCAGCTTTGCCAATGGCTGGACCCGAGTGAAGTTCTTAAAGCAGATTAATAGAGTAGAATTTGCATTTTAAAAAACTTAGTCTGATAGTCTTACAGGTGGTGAACTGGGGGTAGGAGGGATAGGTGAACAATACGGGAGGCAGAGGATCAGCTAGCAGTCTGGTTCATCAAATACCATTTAGACCAGGGGTCAGCAAAGTTTTGTGTAAAAGTGCTCATAGTAAATATGTTAGACTTCACGGTCCAGATGGTCTCTGTCATAACTATTCCATTTTGTGCTGTAAGGGGGAAAGCTACCTTAGATGATATGTAAACAAATGGGCTTGATTGTGTTCCAATAAAACTTAATTTATAAAAACAATTATCAGGCCAGATTTAATTTAAGGGTCATGGTTTGACAACCCCAGATTTAGACTGTTAACTATGCATTAAAGATTAAAAATTGATTGCCATATCAAAACTTGCTGTTTGTACCTATGGGTATAGCAGCGGTACTCACAATAACCAAAGAGTGGAAACAACTCAAGTGTCCCATCAGTGGATGCACAAAAGTAGTACATACATACAATGGGATATTATTCAGTCTTAAAAAGGAAGGAGACTGTGACATCCTACACCATGAATGAACCTTGACAACATTATGCTAAGTGAGAAAAGCCAGTCACGAAAGGACAAATACTATATAATTCCACTTAAACGAGGTGCCTAGGGTGGTCAGATTCACAGAGACCGAAAGCAGACAGGTGGTTGCCAGGGGCTGGGGGAGGAGGAATATGGAGGTAATGTTTAATAGGCACAGAGTTTCAGTCTTGCTAGTAGAAAAAATTCTAGAGATGGATTGTAGTGATGTTTGGACTGTGTGAATGTACTGAATGCCCTTGAACTGTACACTTAAAAATGGTTAAGTGGTAAATTTTATCTTATGTATATCTTACCATAATTTTTAAAATATTGAATAAAAGGGCAAAAGGCCCCTCACTACTGCTGTATTCCAATTCTGTTTTATTATGACTGTTGGGCTAGTTGGGTGTACACATTTGTTGCAGGAAATGGAGGGAAACCTATTCCCCAAGAGTAGTGCAGGTGACTTGGACAGAGGCGAGGGCCTAGGCTCCCCCTGTATCACTTTGGATGTTTTTTGACTTCGGCTAAGAAAAACTCTGAATCAAATTGGCTTCAACGATAAGGACATTTATTCTTAAGCATTGCAGCAAGTCCAAAGGGAACCCAGTTTATGTGGCTGGCACGTACTTCAACTCTACTCTCAAAGTGCATCGGGCAGATCTGCCCATTTCCCTTTCCTGCCATCGGTGGGCTTGGTTTCCTCCTCAGCCTGGTAGCAGAGTGACTACAGCAGTTCTTGGCACCGTAAACAGAAGTAACATCTAGGGGGAAAGTGAGGTTGTCTCTTTCTGGGCCTACTTCCTAGGAATGAAAACCACTTTCTCTAGTCCCCTGAGTTCATTGGCCAGAACTAGGTCACATGACTGATACTGATTCTGTCACTTAAGAACTACACTGGATTGATACTGCATCAGTTCAATGGAGGTTGATTTCTGAATTTTAGGGGTGGGTTTTTTTTCCCTGAGGCACTTGGTTGCCCGAGCTAAGGTCGATACCTAAACAAAACTGGATTGGGTTTGGGAAGGAAGGCCTGCAGTCTGTGGAGAGTGGAGTTAAAACTATGAAGGCTCTTTGCATCACCTCATTTAATGCCGAGAAAACTGTCAGGAGAAATCCACCTTTTTTTTTTTTTTTTTTTTTTTAGCAGATGAAGGAAACTGGCTTGGAAGGTTTGAGAACTCATGCCTCTTTGACCCCAAAACCTCTGCTCTTCAGACTCTGTGGCACTATCTTTGAAAAAATCATATAAATAACTTCATAGTTAAAAAGCAGTCAGTCCAGGGCACCTGAGTGCCTCACTTGGGTAAGCGTCCAGACTCTTGATTTTGGCTCAGGTCATGATCTCACAGTTTGTGAGACTGAGCCCCTCATCGGGCACTGTGCTAACAGTGCGGGGCCTGCTTAGGATTCTCTCTCTCTCCCTCTCCCTCTGCCCCTTACCCATGCTCTCTCTCAAAATAAATAAACATTTAAAAAAAAGCGATCAGTCCTTCCCACAACAATAGTTGTCAGACAGATAATATAGATATAGATTTATTTTATTGTTTATTTTATTTTGTTTTGTTTTATATCCATTTTTAAGGGAAGAGACTGAGAGGTTCAGGGATCAAGTTCATAAAGAGCACAAGTTCACTCAACTGGTAAGTGACAGAGCCAGGATTCAAACCTAGCTTCTCTTACAAAGCAGTGTTTCCCAACCTCAGTATCCTTGACAATTTGACTGGGCAATTCTTGTTGCGGGGGCTGTCCTGAACATTATACAATGTGTAGCAGCATCCCTAACTCCTACCCACTGGATGCCAGTAACACTTCTCCCTGCATTGCAACAACCAAAAATGTCTCCAGATATCACCAATGTCCCTTGAGGGGAGGGTGATGTCACACAGAGTTAAGAACCCCTGGTCTGTGTCTTTCCACCGTGCTGCTCTCTTTCCTATCCTCAAGCGATTCCCAATCTAGCACGCGGCAGAAGACATATGTATTGTGCCAAGAGTCAGTATGGAACTTAAAAAGAGCACAACGCAGTGGTTTTAGAAGCATAGGTTTTACAACTAGATTGTCTAGATTCAAAATTCAGAGCCAGCACTTATTAGCTATTCTCCATGGACTAGATATTAATTTTCTGTGCCTCAGTTTCCTCATCTATAAAATGGGCATACTAATAATACCTGTTTGGCACAAGGTAAATTCCCTGATCATTGCAAATTATACTCTTCTGCCCTGCAGGGTAGAAAGTGGCTTCTATTTTGAGCCCGTTGCCTGATTTTCATTAGCTCTGCAGTTTGATTTTCATTATACTTGTCCTGAGGGCTGGAGTTTATGTTTCTAGGCTCACTGCAGAAGGAATAGCTGCTCTGTAAGAATATTGTGTGTGTGTGTGGGGGGGGGGTGGGGGGGGGATGGCAATTAAATACATAACACCTTACCCGATAATCGCACAATTGTAGCAAAAGCTTTTTGCTCGAGTCTGTCCTGAGACTCACAGAAACACAGACGTTGGGGTAGGAGTTTTTGGTGATTTGCTAGTTTAGGCACTTCCTTTATAGGCAGGAGATGACCAGGATCAGAGAGCCTGACGATCTGTTTAGGGTTTCAAAACTAGTTTGTGGGAGCCCAGAACTGAAGCTTTGGCTGCTGTCAGTTAAGTGTGTTTCTTCCCTATCGTCAACATTTTCTTGGATGGAAATCTTTTCTAGATGCATGAGGCATACTTGGGAATGATAATTACTGGGTTATCGGCAGCTAATAGATATATCCTATAAATTAAAAGATAAAATCAAATCAGAACTTTATTTTTAAATGTAAATATTTATTTCTTAATAGTCTTCAGGTGTCCAAGAACAACACTGACATCTTTTTCTCAAATTTATTTTATTATTTTTTCAGAATAGTCACCGATGTTACAGACTGATCTATTTAAAGAAATAGAGTAGGCACTTTCTGAGATTTTAGCAGGGTTTTCCCTAGTCACTCTGTGGTGATAACTAGAGTAACACTGCCCACTACTGGCAAATCAGATAATTGCACCACACTTTGTACACTGCACTTTGTACAGTTCCTATATGTAAGGAATATTTTACCTTTACCAGGATGCAATTTCACATAAGAGCTTCAAGGCATATATTCTGAAAGGATACCTCTGTGGGGTTTTTTTGATTAGCATTATATTAGTTCAATAATCGATTAATGACTTGACTCTATAAATCTAAGAATACAACAGAGTAACCATTATTTTAAGATAATTGAAGTTTAATGTATTAAGAAAGTAGAAAATATAATTTTATCCCAGAAAGATTATACATAGTGTTGTTAAATAAGCAGAGTCAACTAAAATTTTATGGTGGATTTTTTTGATCATTTCAAACAATAATTCACCAAAAATGTACCTGGATTTATCCTTTTTAGTACATTCATCATAGATTTGGAAGAGGAGGAGGAGAAGACTACTGAAATGAAATTTTTTCCTATTAATTTGTTCAAAATATTAAAGGACAATTTAGCTTGTTAAATCTCTGAAGCACATTTTGTAATCTAAGAATATAATCTATTTAACTGGGCAGTTGGATAAAAGCCTAACTAGATATGGCTTCTCTTCCAAGATTTCTAGTTTTAGAGAGGCTTCATGGGTTTCAATGCCAGAAACAGGCAGCAGAGGGCCCAGCAAATTTTACCTATCAGGAGACTTGCTGAAACCGAGGACAGACGTTGCTCTTCTTTTAAATTTCTTCTTAAAATGTGTACTTGTATATAGTGAAAGCTAGAGGTGGGTTTTTGTTTTTGTTTTGTTTTTGTTTTTGCTTTTATTTTGCTGTATGAAGAAAAAGCATTAGGATGCACGGATAAACAGTCTTATGCTGGTATAGTTTATGGAAATCAACAAATAGCCGTTTATTCTAGTGAAAGAAATCTCATTTAGCTAGTTAACAGCTACTATAGAATTTCAGTATTTATCAGCTTCAAGATTGGGTAGCTACAGCTATAAAAGGGACCATAAAGCCTTAGGTGAAGACGACACACATTGATGAAGATTGTTAAATAATATGGAAATGTTGCAACTCAGTCCCTGTTCCTCTGTTCTTGCTTTGTGGTAAATCTCAGTTTTTGAGATTTGAAGCTGTTGGCCTGTAGGCACCAGAACTGAGCAGGCTAATAATATCAATCTCTGCACGATTTTGCTGCTTTCAATTCATGAGGCTCTTCTTTCTTGACTCTTCAGGTGTCACTTGACCAGCAAAATCAAACTTCATCCTCTTTCTACATCTTACAGGCATCACCCACTGGGAGTATTATCTCCCTAGGAACTTTATCTATTCTTACCATATTCTGTTTCCCTTTTCTATCTTCCAGATCTTCCCACAAGCACATTTTATTTACAGCATCTCTGAAGCATTTATTCGTTCAACAAATATTTATTGAAATTTCCTTTGTGCCAGGTCCTGGGAACAGAGCAACGAACAAGACCTACGAGGCCTCTGTTCTCATGGAGGGAGAAAAGTCACGAGTGCATAAAGACAAAAATTTGAGACAAGCTATCACTCTGAGAAAAGATCTCTGCAGACCAGGAAAGTAAGATGACATCTAAAGAGGGCAGATAGTTACTTAGATTGGCTGGGCAGGGAAGATCTCTGTGAGGAGGCAATACGGGAGTGGAAGCCTAAATGACAGGAAAAGATGGGTTCTACCAAGTATTTCAGAAAGAAAAGAGCAATTTGTGCCAAAGCCTCAAGCTTTGTGTGTTGAAAGAATAGAAAGTAGGCCACTCTATCTCCCTGTGCTGTTTTCCTTTTCACCTTGAAGGGACAGGTGAGTGCAGGGAGCACTGTTCTCATTTATCTCTCAGTGGAGAATCATGGCTTCCCTAAATGCCTGTGCCTCCCTTCCTCTCTCCTTAAACATGGCTTCCCTCCTTACTGCCAGAGGGACAGGTGACCTCGTCTCACCTCCCAACCATGCTTTTCAACTAGTCTTCTGCACTCCATCCTAGATGTGTAAGGCTGAAGATAGCAAGTATAGTCAAAGAATAAGTTTAACTTTGAGATTCCAAGGACACACATTTAGAAGGGAAACAAGTTATGTAATTCGTATTGACTGATAACAGAGAAAACTATGCTAGTTTTATTTTGGTGAGGTTTTCTTTTCTGCCTGGGTTAAATCAGGAGAAACATGCCATGGTGTCATTTTTAGTAGCAATTTTTATTAGGGACTAAATAAATGTTCTTCCTCTGTTTATATCTAGTATCAACCCAAGAGATAAGAGCAGAAGGAATCATGGTAAACATTAATTTCATAAAGACATTCTTCATCAGATATTCACCATAATTAGTTGTAGCAGTGCTTGATTAAGAAAAATCATTTCTGGTAAATACACTGTATGCCAATGAAATTCATTATTGCGCATTCAGCAAATAGCTGAAAGTGGTCTCTGGATGCATGGGGGTGGTGCTTTAGAGCCACAAACAGATTTATATTCCAAGACCGAACTGTGACGTCACAAATGAAAACTTGATGAGTTAGTTGCATGTTCTTGCAGCCATGGATATTGGCACAGCAGTGCATTGCTAGGCCCCGTGCAGGGCCCAGCCTCAGGGGCACCTTGGAGGAGAGCCTGTAAAAAGCAATCACGGATCTAAGCAGTGAAGGCTGGCCTTCCTGACTTCAGAGTTTTCCTTTGCCAAGAGTGAGTTTGTTTTCACATAGTATATTAGTTTGCTAGGGCTTCCTTAACACAGCACCACAGACTGGGTGGCTGCAATCACAGAAAGCAGTTTTCTTACAGTTCTGGAGGTGGGGAGTCCAATGCCAAGATGTCTGCCAGGTTGATTTCTTTGGAGCTTTCTCCCCTCGGCTTGCAGATGGCCACCTTCTCCCTGTGTCCTCAAGTGGCCTTACTTCCGTGTGTGCATTTGCTGTCTCTCTTTGTGTCTAAATATCCAGTCCAACTGGATTAAAGTCCACACTAAGGGCCTTATTTTAACTTAATCACCTCTTTAAAAGTCCTAGCTCCAAATATAGCCTCATTTGGGAGTAGTGGGGGTGAGGACTTCAACATATAAATTCCAGCTGTAACAAACAGCTTGCATGTTAATGTCGTATAAATGGGAAGCTATTCTAATATATTCATAATCTCTAATTAGTTCCATTAACCCATACAAGGAGATAGATGCAGAGAGGGAATCTTATCCACAGTGACAGTGGATTTAAAATATTCTCAAACCACATTATTCAGGGCTGAGGCAGGCTTGGAGGTGCTGTGTTTATGTGTGTTTCACAGAGATATGAGTTGTATAAAAGCAGCCTTCATTCTGCTGGTTCCAGTAACCCTTATCCAACCCCTTTTATCTGACTTTGCTGAGCTGATTTACCCCTGTATACTCACTAATTGTCATGTCTAGAGAAAGAACATGCATTTGCAAACATCTCATGGAGCGTAGATTAAGGCTTTGGAGCAACTGATTAGATCAGGGTTATGGGTGTGTTCTCTCATTCATTCAATCTTTCATTTATTCTTCCAACAAATACTATGGACACTCTGTATGTACTGGGCATTGGGGAGACAGTGGCAGACAACATGATTCATTCTGCTCTGAAAAACAGGAGAAATGGAACTATAGGAAGAGAGCAGCTAAGCTCCTGAGGATAGATTTCTGATGCTGATTTCTGGGCATGTGGCCCTAGATTCTAGATCTTTTGTGTCAGACACTAAAATAATCTACCCCGTGGTTTCCACAAACAGGTAACATGCCCCTGAGATGCCCATGTTTGGCTATCCACAGTGATCTGCCCCTCATATTTAGAAGGATAAGATGGGTGATTTGTGTCCCTGACCTGGGTGACAGCTGTGTCTGGGAACAGATATGGCCTCAAACATGACTTTAGGAACCCCTGGGGGCAAGTGGCAGATTAGTGCATCCCTCATAACTCAGTTCTTCTCAATAATCCCTACTAGAAGTATTCTTCCAAGCAAATATACTGTGAAGTTCTTTTTATTCCTTTGCCACATAAATGCCCATAACCTTCATGGTTTGGGCATTACAAAGCAGTTTTGATCTGGCCTCAAGAAAGTACAGATGCTGTGACCTTGCAGTATCCTTGCTTCCACATCTAGGGAATGGAAGGGAGGATCATTCCTTTCAAGGTTGTCTCAAGGATTAAAAGAGATGATATATGTTAAGGGTCCGCTCCTGTTGGTGCCTGGCACTCAATAAATATTAGTTTGTGCAGGATACTTGGGATCATGGCAGGACTCTTTCAATCATCACCCTCCAGCCTTCAAAATCTTTTCCTTCATTGACTACCAATATGTTACTCTTTTGAGATTTTATGCACCATTTAAAGATCTTTTTTTAAAAACTAAAACACGTTACCTGAGCAGGAAAAAGGAATGCATTTCATGCATTCTCAGATGAACCAACCACAATAACTAGATGATAACTAAGAAGCCCTTTGGGGAAAAGGAACAATTTGCTGGACCGACATCGGTGTGCATTTTGGGTTTTGTGTAAATGTGTGCATGCTGGGGTTGTGATTGGAGGCAGTTCGGGCATGAAGACCAGAAAGCACCTGGCCAGTCCCTTAGTGGGATGTGAGGGGTCAACTTTGCCTGGACAGTAGGCACTCAAAAGTGGATGTCGGGAGACCAAGGAGCTGCTGGAGGCAGCCCTGAAGGGGTTGGAAGGAGCATAATTGTCTTATATCAACTCAGTCACAATTTGCCTAAACCCACTTATAGAAAGTGATGAGCTTCCTGCTTTCAACTTCAGCAGGAAATGTTTTATTAAAATGTATTCTTGGGAATAATTGCCTTTTCTTTCCTTCTCTTTGATTTCAATGTACTGGATCTACAGTTCTATAACGTGCTTTTGTAGCTTCATGAGTCTAATACAAAAGCTAGATTTGGGCTTCCTTTGTAACTGTTTGGACTATGGAATTACCCAACCACCTGGGGTCTGTCTGTGGCAGGGGGGCATTGCACCTTCCCCGCCCCCCATCTCTGCCCACAGTCAGAGGATCTTGAATGGAGATAATGGTGTAGAGTGAGGCAATGTGGACTTTCAGAGAGACTCCATGTGCTGTAATTGTGCTCAGAGCTACCAGTTCCTTTGAGTGGTTGCTTTTGCTGCTTTTTTTAAATCTTCTTCTAATAAGACTTTATAGAAGTATAACATACACAAATAAAAATGCTAATATTTTAGGTATACAGCTCAATGAATTTTGGCAAATGTATGCATCCCTATAACCATTACCCAAATTAAAAGAGAGTATTTCTAGTGGCCCAGAAAGCCCCCTACCCCTTTCCAGCCAATCCCTACCTCAAAGCCTCTTAAATTTTTTTAATGTTTTATTTATTTTTGAGAGAGACAGAGACAGAATGCAAGTGGGTTAGGGGCAGAGAGAGGGGCAGACACAGAATCTGAAGCGGGCTCCAGGCTCTGAGCTATCAGCACAGAGCCTGACATGGGGCTCGAACCCACGAGCTGTGCGATCATGACCTGAGCTGAAGTGGGACGCTCAACTGACTGAACCCCCTAGGGGCCCCCCTACCTCAGAGACTCTTAATGTCTACAGATAGCAGGTGCACTTTTTCAATGGAGTCACAATTTTACTTGTTTCTGTCTACCTTCTTTAACTTCTCAAAATAATGTGGGGTTTTTTTTTTGAGACTTATTCTGTTATTGTGTACTGCAGTGATTTGGTATTTAAATGTACTATATTCTATGAATATATCACAGTTTCTTTTCCATTTTCCTATTGATGGACATTTGTGTTGTTTCCTTCTGTTGTGTTTTGAAGAACCAATTAGGAGAGAGAGAGATTGATGGACTGAAAAATTAAGGTTAAAAAAAACATTGTTTTAAGAAAGGAAAAATAAACACATGACAGAAAACAGTACTTCAGGTTGTCACTTATAGCTGGTTAGCTGGTCCTGTTTCACCCTTGGATTTTAACATCCACTTCACCAAATTTGACCACAAAAATCGTCTGTTTGGAGTCTTATCTTCCCTCTAAATTTGTCCCTTGTGTTAAAAACTGAGACAAAAATGTCTTGGCCTAGAATTTTAGAACCTGCTTCTTGCCCTTAGAAATTTTCCTAAGTGCCTTATTTTTTTTAATTTAACTTCCTGTAAATAAAAAAAAATGGAGAGACTTAGCAAAAGTGGGTAAGGACAACTGACTGACAAAAACTTTATTATTTTAAAAAAATGCTTTATTCTAGGAAGTTTGCCCATAGCTTGAATTAATTCAACTCAGCCACTCATTACGTGAGACCCAAGAATCAAAGTTTCCCCAGAACTATTCTGATGAAATTATGTTTGATATTTTTTATTTTACATTATGATTTCCTATATAAAAAATGATGAAAAGAACAGTGTGCACATTTCCAGTGGGTTCAAAATAAGTGTCACGCTGTCTTCCATTAAAGAACTTTGTTTTCCATATGCTAAGAGAAAAATTACAGAGCAAGGTTACAGGTCAGCACATGAAAGAAATATGTTTTCACAAAACCTTCGAAAAAAATGTGCCCTTAATTTGAATGAAATGTTCTGATCATTTACATAATATCATAGAATTTAATATTGATCTCAGAGAGCTTTTAGAGAAGGTTTTTATGCTTGGGGACCACCCATCCCCAGAGGTTAGTTTGATGAGTTTCTTATGTTATTCTCACAAACAGCAGCTGTAAACTCTACTGGACTAAAATAATAAATGTATAACAGGGAGTGATATGAAAAAGACTATGGATGCATTGGGAAGGTTCAGGGTGGATCAACCATTTCCTTCAGCCACTGGACACAGTGATGGGTGCATACCCGCTGCAGTCTTTACCCCACTTGTCTCTGACCTGAGGGTTTACTGTGGCCATCAGCACCCTGTCCAGCTCACCCAGAGGAAATAAATGTTCCAAAATTATGCAACAACCAGTCACTGAGTCATTGTGAGCCAAGCATGATGCCAGACTCTGAGGGCACATTGTATGAGCAGTGAACAAAACAGACAAGACTGAGGGAAGCTAAGAATCTCCCTCATCTTTCAAACATAATGGAGGAGGAGAGAGGTGAACAGCCAGTTCAGTGTTTTTAAGAAAATTAAGATGTATGCAGCTTCATTTTGAGGTCTCAGTGTTTGCAACTAAAGAGAATATCCAAATGTATATTCTGAAGTGCCAAGGAAAGTGAGCGTATACTACTAACTAAAATGTCCCTGAAAGGCCTAGAGAAAAAAATGCGTGTTAAGTCTTGAAACTGAGACAATGTGGGGGGAGGTATAAGGACTTAGGAAGCCAAACACAAGGAAGAAGAGAAGGCAAGAGTGAAAGGGTTTGTTTGAACTCTAGAGACCAGCAGAAAAACATCTGTAGGTTTGTGTGACCTTGGCGATAGCTCTCATGGGTGGGTCAGTGTTATTTCAATGTATGCACTAAAACTAGAGGGACAGAAATACAGACGGTTTGTGTTGTGATAAAATGCTTAAAGACGGTCAGGTAGAAGAAGGAATCGTATTTCATTCCAGTGGGCAATACAAAATCGGGCTTTGGGCTCAATCCTGAGAGGAGCTTTCTAAATTTCAAGGCATGTGAAAAAGGAGAGGATTCTTGAACTGTTGGATCCTAAGTCATTGGAGAGTTCAAATGGAAATCAGATGACCTCTTAAAAGGATTATGAGAACAAAATAGGACTAGATGATTATAAGGTTTCTTCCTAGGAAATTCTGAGCAGAAGAGTAATATGAATTGAACAATCGAGTCTCTAGAACTCTATGTAGAAGAAGTTATTTTTATTTTTCTTGACAGACCCAGAGTGTTTAACAATATTTGTTTACATGTCTGTGTGTGTGTGTGTGTGTGTGTGTGTGCGCGCGCGCACGCACGCACGTGAATCTAAACTGAATGCGCAAGGACTGTCACAGTATAGAATAATTTACTTCTGTATAGAAAATAAAATTGAACTGTTGATACCAACTAACCAGGAAAGTTGGCAGAGAAAAGTTTGCAAGTGACTACATCCCTCTTACGTAAAATAAAAAGAACCTGTGTGATTGTATAACCACACAGAAGGCATCATGAGAACCGAGTGTCCCAGTGACAGAGATTATATTTGTGTTTATCAGTATATGTTAATATTGGAATACGGGGACATGAGTGTGCTATAAATAAAATCAGGTCTGTTTATCAAGGAGCCAAGGTGTAGCCCTAAAGAGAGCAATACTTTATTACAGGAAATTAAATTTGCTGTTTATGACACCAGACCTTGTAAATACTCTCAACCCATAAATAATGTTACTCAGATTCTAAAAAGCCATATTGAAGGCTGTCTTACAGATTGCAATCTTGATTTTTCAAGGAAAAATATGTTATTGTTTTTCTTGGTTTTTTATTTGTTTCAAACAATCTTATTGGAACAATAATATTTTACATCTTTGAAAGCAGGAAAGGAAAGGGAAGAATGTTGACGTTTAAGAATTCTAAATGCAAGGCTTTAGATACCACAAAAATAGAAGATGCTCTCACGTTGAAAGGATTTCTAAGTTTGTATGAAATTTAGAAGAATAATCTAATCATATGATGGCTGTCCACAGCTAGTTCCTCAGCTCAACGTAAAGGTTTTCTTCTTTATGTATGTGTTGTCCTCCTATTTATTCTAAACAAACATCTCTGTTAAAAATGTTAACCTTTTAGGGGCGCCTGGGTGGCGCAGTCGGTTAAGCGTCCGACTTCAGCCAGGTCACGATTGCGGTCCGTGAGTTCGAGCCCCGCGTCAGGCTCTGGGCTGATGGCTCGGAGCCTGGAGCCTGTTTCCAATTCTGTGTCTCCCTCTCTCTCTGCCCCTCCCCCGTTCATGCTCTGTCTCTCTCTGTCCCAAAAATAAATAAAAAACGTGGAAAAAAAAATTTAAAAAAAAAATGTTAACCTTTTATGATTATGAAGGTAGCACAGGCTCCTTGTGAAAAGCTGGGGAGGAAGTGCAAAGAGTAAAAATAAATAAATAGTGCTAACCCACCACACATTGATAAACATTTCAGTCTATTTTTATGTGTGTTTATGTATGTGTTGAGCGACACATATCACACATATATCCCATGTTGTGCACATTTTAACTCCAACGACCCTGCCGCTCAGATTAACAGGAAAGTATGGGGAAAGCACAGGGTGAAGATAGCAAGATGACATGAAAATACACAGGTAAATTCATGGGTCATGTTACAAATCTATATGGAAGAGCATTTCTCTGTGACTCAGTCTATAATATTTATTTGTTCAGCTGGTTCTACAGCTGGTGGAAATTTCTCCAAATGACGGATGACTCCCAATTTGGCCACCAGTTGAGGCTCTTTGTACCCCTCTCCCAACACAGACTAGATGGTTAGGGTGCACAGAGCTTTTTCACCTGCCTTCACACATTAAGGTGTCTTAACTTGACATTTCCTTCATTTGACATCTTTTCTCTGGAATCCCTATGTCCCCTTCATCCATCTGGTGAATAACTCCCATATTTTAATGTTTATTTACTTTTGAGATTGAGAGAGACAGAGGCAGACAGAGAAAGACAGAGAGATATGGAGACACAGAATCTGAAGCAGGCTCCAGGCTCTGAGCTGTCAGCACAGATCCCAACATAGGGCTTGAACTCATCACCTGTGAGATCATGACCTGAGCTGAAGCCACTCAACCCACTGAACCACCCAGGAGCCCCTCCCATATTTTAAAACTCAGCTTGAAGTGTTACTGTTTTCAGGAGACCCTTCCTGGCCCACACAGGTAGAATTGACTTTTCTCTCCACTCTTCTTGCAAAGACCTTACACACAGCATCTGTAACACTTGGTCTCACACACATATGCAACCATCTTCCCCTATACTCTGAGCTGCTCGAGTGTAGATGCACTTTTTACTAATATCTAGAATATGGGGTCAAGCATAGTGGTGGAAAATTAGTACTCAATAGATTTGTTAATTGAGTGAATTAATGAATGGATGCACAAATGTAGATTGATCGTGTAAACAAATATATATTTTTATAAAAATAATCTCTTTTAAGAATATATTGACCTATATGAGCTTATGTGCAAATGTCAAATAACAGTGCATTGACCCTTGAACGACATGAGTTCGAAGTACATGGGTCCACCTATAAGTAGATTTTTTTGATACATACAATACAGAACTGTAAATGTATTTCTTCTTTACGATGTTACTAATAACATTTTCTTTCCTCCAGCTTATGCTATTATAAGAATACAGTATATAATACATATGACATACAAAGTGTGTGTTAATTGACTGTGTTATTGGTAAGGCTTCCCATCAATAATAGGCTATTAGTAAAGTTTGGGGAGAGTCAAAAGTTAAACACAGACTTTTGTCTGTGTGCGGAGTTAACAGCCATAACCCCCACGCTGTGCAAGGGTCAACTGTAATTCATAGACAACTCAGGTTATTTAAGAATCACATGAGGATCTAGACAGAAAAAAATAATGGTCTGTTTCTTAGCAAGAAGGGAGAGAGGCTAGTTGTGTTCCAGAAGTGCAAGGGAGACAGTGTGGTGGGTACTTTTCTCCAGTGAAGCCAAGCTCTTGGAAGAAGTAGCAGGGTGCAAAGAAAGGCCCTTGCACAAGACATCAGGAGCTATGGCGTCCAGGCCAGTTAGCTTATTAATTAACTCTTATTTAACTTACTAAATTAATTAATTTCCTTTGGCCTGAGTTTATTGATTAGTAAAATGGGGTTATTAAATTCAATCATCTCTAGTGTTACTCCTTATTCTAACTTTTAAAGATGGAAAAGAGGGATATAACATAACAAATTAAGATTTTAGTTCAAATCCATAAATAATTAGCACTGAGAAACAGGATGTAATTCTGATGCACATATAGTGATTTTCCATGTCTGTTGAGATTAGCAAAAATTCAGAGATCTGAGGACGTCCCCATGCCTCATTCTTCTTTTCGTGCTCCAAGAGTAAGAGTAGCTTCCTTTAGAGAAAATACTGTTTTTAGAAAGTTTCCATGTCACCTGCCATGAGATGGTGGGAGTGGGGAAATGAGAGCAAAAGCCTAGAACCCAAGGCTATTCCTTTCTTATTCTCTTCCTCCCTTTGACTAACACTGATCCAGTACCTGCGTTGTGTGGGCATGTTCGAGGCTCTGAAGTCAGGAGCTCTGCATTGGGATGGCTGGGAGTGCTAAGGATCCAAGAGATCATCCCTGGAGGTTGAGAAGCTTGGAGTCGGTGGGCAGGAACTTTTGTTTTTCCTATTGAAGTATATTTGACACACAGTGTTATGGTAGTTTCAAGTGCAGAGCACAGTAATTTGACAAGTTTAAATGCTATGCTGTGCCCACAAGTGTAGCCACCATCTGTCTCCAGACAACGCTATCACAGTACCCTTCACTAGATTCTCTACCTTTTATCCCCATGACCGGGGGGCATGAATTCACTGAGGGAAGGTCAAATGCCCCTTTCAAAGGGGCATGTCAAGGGGCACTTTACAGTCATGAAACAGAAGCTACAACAAATGTCAGAGAATGAGGATACCTGGTTTATTTCTGCCAAAGCATACCTAAAAAGCAGAAAGCAGCATTTGAATATCTGTCTGACTCTTTCAGTAAGGCACCAAGGGCTAAAATGGAAATTTTGTAGTATAAACATTGTTAAATTGCTGTCTCCTGTCTATAGTCCAAGATGTCTGGCACGAACTAAGCTGTGACTTTTCCTGCTAGAACGAAATCTCTTGAGAGGATCTCTAAGCCTATTTTATGGAGGGATGAGCACTGGCCTGTGAGTGTGGCCTGAGCTGTCTTCTCCTTAGCCCAGCTGACTGCATCCAGGGAAAAAATAATTGTTTGAAAGGTTCATCCCTGCCCATCGGGGAGAGATCCATTTGCTGATATGTCTTGGTGTTGCCAATTAGGCATAAAAATATGAAACCTGCAAAGCAGTGTATCTACTGGTTTTGACTCATAGCCAAAAACTTCTTGCAACCATTGTGCACCTCATCTCTGGAAACCAGTTTCAAAGCTCAGAGAAACTCAGAGAAAGGGCAACAGGGATGAAGGAGCAGGCAGAGAGAAATTTAGAGACCAGGGCCCAAAACTTTGCTTATGCAAAATTCTCCATTGTGTTCTGCCTGAGTTCTTTTTATGAGATTCCTTTTTCCCTGTCCACATCAAGCTCAGGGAAATATTTGATTCCTTTAAAAATCTTTGACTTGAAGGATACCTTTCATTTGTAGTTAGTGTCAAATCTACAGTTAAAGCAAATTCTTACCTAAGGAGCCAGTCTAAATTTCTACAAGGAAACAGCAATTATCTGTTACCCCTACAGCCACATAAAAATGAAAATGGAATAGGGAAAAAAAAAAGGCTTTCAGAATCTATTTCCTTCATTTGGTGATAGCCTTAGGCTCCAAACCTCATCCTGTAGAGCATCACATGTCTGGCCTTAGTTTTATTCAGCTCGATTCCATGGCCCTAAATCTCATGAAAGGCATGATTTAAACTCAAAAAATTAAATTTTTCATGGATTTATGTGGGACTCAGAAAATGCATCCTCATAACCCATGGGGGAGCACAGTGGCTCTGTTTCAACAACATTTTTTTTTCCCCTGAGAGATGCAATAATTAAAGTCGTAAGAAATTCAGGTAAGCAGGTGGTATCAGAGAGGCATGGCCAATGACAAGACATCATCCTGAGCAGGGAATAAAGCAACTGAGATACAGAAGCAGACGGTAGTCAGAGATTCAATCAAGCAAACAGTTGGTATTAAGTGTATATATATACATATATATTCATATATATATATGAATATATATGTATATATATGAAATATATATATGTATATATGTATATATATGTGTCTTTACAGGACTGTAATTTAAAATCTGTCATTCTGGAGCAGTTATCCTGTCTGTGGTACTGGGGCTGGGTGGGTAATTGTCAAGTGGTAGGCAGGGCTCTATTTCCATGTGCTTTAGATACAGGGTAGGTTTGGTAGACTGAATAATAGCCCCCAAATGTGTCTAAGTCCTAATTTATGTAACTGGTGGTTATGCTAATTTATATAGTAAACGGGACTTTGCAATGTTGTTAAACTAAAGATTTTGAGACAGATTATCCCAAATCACCTGGGTGGGCCCAACATCATCTTCATGAGAGGGAGGCAGGGGGATCAGAATCAATAGTAGGAGATGTGACAGCAGAAACAAGGAAGGACTGTGAACAGTGGAATGAAGTTCACCTCTAGAAAACAAACAACAACAACAAAAAAGCCAGCAGTCAGACTCTTTTCTCAGAGCTTCCATAAGGAACCAGTTCTGTAGACATCTTAAACCCAATGAGACTGATTGAAGACTTCCTAACTCTAGACCTGGGAGAGAATAAATGTGTGTTGTTTTGAGTAACTGACTTTATGGTAATTTGTTATAGAAACAATAGGAAACATATAGGTTATTGAGGAAGATTCAAGGGAATAATTTAAGGATCTAAATTTTTAGTTCTTACATACTAAATAGGACGAGGCTCAAGAATACGGCATCGATTTATAACATTTTGTAGGTGCATTGTACTTTGGAAATTATTTTCACATGTGTCATCTTAGGAGGTAGATTATAAGATCAGAAGAGGATTCACGTAAACTTTTCCAGAAACCTAAGGCTTAAGATATTTAGCTAGACTTTCTAAAAGTCTGAACACTAGGATGAGAACTGGTCCTAGAGTTCAGAACATGTACAGCAAAACTTAGAAGAAAGTGATTTCTGAGTTGTAAGAGGTTTTTGCCGGTGTTTAGAGTATGGTAGTTTCTGATGGACTTCCAGGTCATATAATTAAAGTGTATGCTTTGAGGGGCACCTGGGTGGCTCAGTCAGTTAAGTGCCCGACTTCAGCTCAGGTCATGATCTCATGGTTCATGTTTGGGCCCCTTCAGGCTCTGTGCTGAAAGCTCAAAGCCTGGAGCCTTCTTCGAATTCTGTATCTTCCTCTCTCTCTGCCCCTCCCCTGCTTGTGCTCTGTCTCTCTCTCTCTCTCAAAAATAAAATAAAAACATTTTTTTAAAAAGTTAAAATGTATGCTTTGATACACTGGCTTTTACTCAATTATGTCGTCTCAGTCACTAAACTGTGCCAAAAATAGGGTAGCAAATTTTCATGTAATGATTTAAAAAAAAAAAAAAAACAGAAAAAAATACACTTAAAAGTTTTCATGTTGGGATCAGAGTTGGTTTTTATTTATCATTTGTTTTTATGTTGCAATTATTTCTCAATGAGCATGTATAACTTTTATAGTCAGAAAACCTATCAATGGGTATTATGTGCCCATTCTGTTATATTACTATTACTATTATTATTGCCTCCTTCTACACTTGTGGTTCTTATTCTTGCTTTAGACGAGGTCTCCTTAAGAACTGGATGAACACTGGGGCTCCTGGGTGGCTCAGTCGGTTAAGTGTCCAACTTCAGCTCAGGTCATGATCTCGCCATTTGTGGATTCGAGCCCTGCATCGGGTTCCGTGCTGACAGCTCAGAGCCTGGAGCCTGCTTCGGATTCTGTGTCTCCCTCTATCTCTGCCCCTACCCGCCCCCCTCTCTTTCTCTCAAAAATAAATAAACATTAAAAATATTTAAAAAAAAGAATTGGATGAACACTGTGAGCCAGTGGGCATAAAGTCCACTTGCATACCGTCATTTTCCTTTTAGTATAAATTCAGGGGAATCACAGATAATACAAAATCCATCCATGAAACTGCTGAAAGTCCTCAGATCCCATATGAGTCCCCATTACTAGACTTGGTGCTGTGACAGAGACTTACGCTGTCAATAGCTGAGTGCTGGGTGGACATAGTGTGGTAGGAAAAGCAGGAGCTTAAGATCTGACTCCTCCACTTCCTACCAGCGTAAACACAGGACTCATTTAACACGTCAGGGGCTTACCTTCCTCTTCTACTAAATGGAGATCAGGATACCTACTTCAATACATGGTAAAGCAAGCTCTTCACAGACTATACTGCAAATATTATTTCGGTGTTTTAAGAATTGAGAGAGATGTAGTCTTAATTTACATTTAAAGGATTATGACTAAAATCTATAAATATATCCTTAATTTCCACTCAACCACTATCGAAAATAATTCAAAAGTAAATTTAGAGAGATATTGCCCACTCTTAACGTGGTAATGAAACTAGTTTTCTAAGAGTCTTGAAGTTGATTCTTAGAGTTTGCAAGTCATTTTCCTTTGGAAAATAATTGCTTCATAATTCTTTTTGCCAGAGTGAGGAATCGAGTTATGTGTTTTTGAACACATGCTTATGTGCACGTGTGTGTACATGTATACATGTGTGTGCAGACACACATGCTTATGTATGTGTTTAGCCTGTATATACTAAATACAAAGAACAAAATCAGTCTAGAGCAATTAATTGCTGTCAAAGTGGCCATTCTAAGAATCATTGCACAGATATTGTTTACCATGTCACCTATAGGTAAGATTATATATATGTGCACACAGAATCTTTGCACTGAGATTATAAATTCATGTTTATTTCTCAATTTTTTGGACATATTTTTTCTTTTAAGATATTTGTCTTTTAAAAAAAACTAATTAACCGATATATTACTAAAATTAGTGTTGTTATCATCTCCCACTACTTATTTAGAGTACGGAAAGATATGTCCATATTCACAACTCTGAAATGAATGCTATGCACATTTTGGGTTTAATTTAATATAGAAGGCTGGAAGCCACTGAGAACATTTTTCCAATGTATTAGTCAGATTTAAAAAAATACGCTAGATTTGTAAAGTTAAACCATCTGCTAGTATCAATCTGGTATTGCTTCTATAGGAAAGAATGTTCACAAGTTTTTGGTACCAATAGTTTTCACTTTTTCTTTATTGAATCAAAATATTAAGTGACAATAAAATTCCTTCCAGGTTTTTTTAGAAGATGGAAATCTGTTGCTTACTAGAAATAAATGTATCCAGCAAAATGCATCAGTAAGATTGTTCTAACATTAATGCAATCAGTTATTTCTGGTATATATCTTATCATCTATGGCATGGTATATTTCAGTAAAGCTTTGTCTTTTATTGTCATATTTAAAATAATAATGCATCCTAAAATCAATGGTTTTGCAGATTTGATGGATTTGGTTAAGTTGGAACAGTGGCTGTGGCAATGGCAGAAACAAAAGTAAAACAAAATTAATTTAAGATACTTTAATAACCACTTAGATTATTCTTTGAATCTAAAATAAAAGTCAATAATACTGTCACAGAAAAAAAATATGATTTTGAATTTGAACTTTAATTAGTGGGTAGGTATTTAATCTTAATTAACTAGCTGGAAATGTGTCCCAAGTGCATCTTAACATTACTTTTTGATGTTCTTCCAAATGAGTAAAAAAGGAAGAGGGACATCAGTATTGACTATATTATCAGAATTATCTTATACATTTTCAAATAGAACCCATTTATCCAGAAAAAAAGGATAAAAACATAGATGCCAATATATCCTTTTTAACTCCACTTTAGCTCATCTCAAATTAGTTTGCAATAATTTATTTGTGAAAAAATGTTGGATCCTCATATTTTAATCCTTAATTTAGGAGATATTTAAAATGTCCACAAGTGATTGACTCACAAGGGAAACAATATGACAAAATGGAATGTGTCACTCACTGTATACAGATGATCAAATAAGTAAACAGGAAATATTTGGAGAATATTTTTCCACCCTATCTATCCCTCCAATTGAGACACACTGAGAAAAAAAGAAATTACAAGAACAACAACAACAATAAAACCAAAGATGTTTTAGACTACAGGTGCTCTGAAGCACAGTCTGTTTTAAACAGAAGATGTGTGATGTCTAAGCAAAATATGGAATACAACAGGGTTATAAGAGTATAATTCTCATTTATAGAGTTATATGGTGCCATTATACCATACTTCATTGATTATAAAATGCAAATACATTATATGTATAAACATCTCTGAAAGTGGTATACATCTTATCATGTATGGCATGGCATATTTCAGTAAAGCTTTGTCTTTTATTGTCATATTTAAAATAATAATACGTCCTAAAATCAATGGTTTTGCAGATTTGATGGATTTGGTTAAGTTGGAACAGTGGCTGTGGCAATGGCAGAAACAAAAGTAAAACAAAAATTTTACTTCGTGAAAAATAGCATCTAATATAGATATCAAGGTCACAAAATATATTCTTTGGCCTTTTTTGTTTACTTAAAGTTGAAACAAACTCAAAAATTATGTACCGTTTTTTAAGTAAACCATTGGAACTTAAGCAGCCTATGCAACAAAGTCCCCTAGAGCTTAGCAAAACCTCGGAAGTCGGGAGGAAAAAGCACCATTGCTAATGAAATTAATATTAATAAGACTAATTTTCTTGTTTATTTTCTTGTTTATATACTTTCCTCCATTAAAATTCAGTTACTTTTATATTTACAGATACTTCTGATAAATACATCCATAAATGTTTCTAATTTATAATGGATTACATGTATCAAGTTTGAAAAGGTGCATATTGTCAACTGGCAATGTGAAAGTGAGGAAGAAAATTGGGTATGGGAGGATAAGTCACAAAGATCAGTAGCACATTCTTATTTATGGCTGAGTAATATTCCATTGTGTATATATACCACATCTTCTTTATCTATTCCTCTCTGGATGGGCACTTGGGTTGCTTCCATATATTAGCTATTGTAAATAATGCTGAAATAAAAACAGGAGTGCATATATTTTTTCAAATTAGTGTGTTTGTCATTTGGGGTAACATAGCTGGATCTAGAGGGTAATATGCCAACTTAAATAAGTCAGTCAGAGAAAGACAAATACCATATGATTTCACTCATATGTGGAATTTAAGAAAAAAAAAGAAAAAAGAAAGACACACAAAAAAAACAGACTCTTAAACATAGGGAACAAAATGGTGGCTGCCAGAAAGGAGGTGGGTGGAAGGATAAGTGAAATCGATGAAGGGGATGAAGAGTATACTTACTGTGATTTACAGAATTGTTAAATCACTGTATTGTACACATGAAAGATAATAAAACACTCTATGTTAATAATACAGGATTAAAAAAAAAGATCACTAGAACAGTTCTCTCCAGTTCAAGTAGAATCAGTCTCATATCTTTCAGTAAAGCACAAGGTTATCCCTGTTAGAATTCAGAATTCAAACTACATGTCATCATAGATTGAGTCTAAGTCATCAAGCAAAAGCTCAAGTACTCACTGTGTATCCTTTTTATGGTGTTGAGATTATGTGTAATCCAGATAGAATTTTAGATACCTTGGTGCTTAAAGAGATCAAGTACCACGGAGTAATTCATCCCTGACAGCCTAGGATAAGCATGATTCCTATTCCTCTTATTTGGTAATGCCTATCTACGTATCCAACTCCTTAATTCTTTCAATAAACAGATATTTACTGAGTGCCTACGCTGGTACCATCTTAAGCGCTAGATAATGTGACAGTAGACAAAAGAAACAAAATATGTTCCCTCATATATTTCAAAGTAGCAAGACAGTCAAAATTAAAGAGGAAATATATAGAATTTTAAGAAGGTGTAAATGCTGTGTAGGCCATAAAACGGAGAAAGGAAGAGATGGACTGTGTTATTTTACATAGATTTGTAAGAGAAGAGCTCACGTGAAAAGATACTATGTGAGCAAAGAATTGAGGGGGTTGAAAAAGTCAGATGGAAGAAAGAGTATAAAAGTCCTGCTATAGGATAGGAGCATGCCAGGTGGTGTGAGGAACAGGAACTGGTGAATGAAGAAAGTGAAGAAGACGTTATGTCAGAGAACAAGTGAAGGCAGATGTGGAAACAAATCATATGGGATATTGTAGGCACCATGAGGTCTTTGGTTTCTGTTGAGGTGTAAGATTTTGAACAACAATGTGATAAAATCTTACTTATATTTTCAACACTTTGGCCACAGTGTTGAGGGCATATCAAAGAAGAGCAAAAGTGGATCCTAGGAGACCAGTTAGGTTGCTTTTATAATAATCCAAAAGATGATGGTGGTAGGTAGTAGTGGAGACAGTGGTAGGAAAGGAGAAGTGACGATATTTTGAATGTATTTTGAAAATAGACTGAGTAGATTTTTCTGAGTAATTACACATGGCATATGAAAGAAAGAAATGATATTGGTATGATGCCAACATTTTTGACTTGTGGAACAAGAAGAATGGAGTTGTCATTCCACAGATAGGGAAGATGGGAGAAGAACACGTTTGAGAAGGAAGACTAAGAGTTTAATCTTGGCCTCATTAAGCATGAGATGCCTGTGAAACCTCTTATTAAAGATGGAAAAAGTGAAGAAGGGAGTGATGAAGAGTTATTACCAATAGCTACTATATGTTGACTTTCCTGTGTGACAGGCACACTCTAAGTGTCTTACATAATGTTGCCATTGAATTCTCATAATAACCTTATTGTGTTATTATGACAGAAGAGGGAAGTGACACTTAGAGAGGCTTAAATGAGTTGCTCAAGGACACACAGTCAAGCCTATGATTGCCTTATTCCAACTGTGATTTTAGCAACTGTTTCATATTATATTCTAGGTAGAGGGAACAATGTATGCAATGTAGAGAGGTCAAAGGGAGCATGAGATCTTCAGGAGACCTCCAATCACAGGGAAGATATTTGAATAATTACCTTCTCATGAATGACTGCTTCATAATTCTTTACAGCTTTGGAATTGTGTTCTCATAGCCACACATTAATCTCTATGAGGACAGGAAATGATTTTATTATCAGTATTCATTGGGTGGGGAAATGGCTTTATAGGGCCAAGTTCACAAATTTAGTCAATTACACACTAAGATTTGAACTCACATTTCTCTCTCCAAAACATATATATATATATATATATATATATATATATATATATACACATACAGTATATATATATATACACATACAGTATATATATACACATACAGTATATATATGTATACACATACTATATATATGTATACACATACTATATATATATACATACAGTATATATATATATATATATATATATATATATATATATACACATACACTGAATACTTTAAATCTTATTATGAACCCATTTAGGACATGAAGAAATACAATTGAAAATACATATAATTTTATATTGAAAAAAGCATGGAAATTGGAAAATAATTTACAAGATAGGAATGAGTGATCTGGAAAATAATAATGATAAAAAGAGCTATCATTTTTGAGCACCTTAACAGTGTCAGACACTGTACTAGGATCTTTACACTCATTTACTAACTTTGATCTCACAAGAGTTTAAAAGGAGATTCTATTATCATTTCAGTTTTCGAGATGAAGAAACTGAGGCTGAGAGAGACTAAGGCAACATACTAGAGGTCATTATACAGCCGGGAAGTAGCAGAGTTAGGAAATGACAAGGCTGTGAAATCAGAGTTTAGACTCCTGACAGCCTGGTCAGAAGCCACTCTACCTAGAAGGTACTTTTGTTTGTTTTTACAAAGTCAAAGGTGAAATTAATAACTCCGGGGGGGGGGGGAGGGTGGTTCTCATGAACGAGAAATCATTTCCTGAATTAGAGCAAGATATGAATTTGTATTCACCCTCCCAGAAAGGGTTTTCACCCTAGCTTTGCACACACTTTTATCACAGCTTAAAACAGCAGATGGCTCTCTTGCGTTTTCTTTCCCTTACCTCCTTGATCTGTAAACAACTAAACAGCGTTTTGGGGAGGTAAAAGAAAAACACAGGAATTAAGCTAAAGGACCTTGATTATCCCAATGTTGTCTCCACCCCAAGCTCCCTTAAAACAGGAAACCACACACACACACACACACACACACACACACACACACACACACACAAGGCTTGTGAAATTCAGTCTGCATAGACGCCCTGAGTCTGAGGAGCCTGCGGTCCCCCACGCTGTGCCAGGGCGGAAAGCATCAGGAAAGAAAGAGTATTTCTCGTTATCAAAGAGCTGAAAGGCTTGATGCTACGAGGAGTGTTATTAATGTTAGTGGAAGCTGTGAGGATTAATTTCCTTTCCACCTTGAAAAAAAAAAAAAAAGGTGTAAAGCTGCTTTTAAGAGAGGAAGAGTATCAGAGACTCTCCTAGCCAGCCAGCGCTCCTCACTCAGGGGAACTTGCTTTTGCTAAGAGAGCTACCCCAGGGCCGGGTCAGGATCTCTGTCCGCGGTGCTGAATCGCGGCCTTATCCGGAGGGTACTGAACAGTGAAAGGAGGGGTCTGAAGGAGCCAAAAAACCGACCTCCCAATTAATTACCCAATCCAAAGAGCCGGGGAAAAGACTGCACTATAAGAAAATGCCTGGAAAGGAAATCATTAACACAGATATAATAAGAAGAAGCTTAATCTTAATCTGTCCAAATTAATATAGCAGACACATATGTCATAGGGTAAAAAAACCTTTCAAGGCAAACTAGATTATGTTGTACTAGATGTAAGAGGTCACTGTACTTAACGTTTTGCTTCCTTGAAAAACTCACCACTTGCTTTAGATAAATATGTTTATTTTAATTGTAAAGTCATTTGGAAATTCCAATCTATAAAGTCTGAAATGTCCAAATGACCTTTCTTCAATAATGTAAGGCAGGAGTACCTACTCTTTATGTTCATTGGTATTTATGAATTTCAGTGAATTTTTAAAAAAACACACTTAAATAGCCATTCTTTGCAGAATGACCCTTCCTTTTTTAGCAGGAACGTGGCAAAACAACATACACACTTAGTGAAAATATAAGAACGCAGACACTAAAACAGAAAACAAAGTGGTAGAGACAGAGCAAAATAGTTAAAACACCTCTTTACTTTTACTATCTCATGGGTTATTATGCTTTACAAATTTCTGGCAAAATTACTTCTGCTTATTCCTTTTAATAATTGTGGTTGTTTTGTAGATATAACACAGCAAGGTTTTGAAAATGAGCTTACAGAGTACGTTCTTAAATGTTAAATATAGGGGCGCCTGGGTGGCTCAGTCGGTTAAGCGTCCGACTTCAGCTCAGGTCAGAATCTCACGGTCCATGAGTTCGAGCCCCGCGTCGGGCTCTGGGCTGATGGCTCAGAGCCTGGAGCCTGCTTCTGATTCTGTGTCTCCCTCTCTCTCTGCCCCTCCCCCGTTCATGCTCTGTCTCTCTCTGTCTCAAAAATAAATAAACGTTAAAAAAATTAAAAAAAATAAAATATACATCATCCTAAAGCCAATGATAATTGCATTGGACCCAAATCTACACACTTCCTTTAAATTTTCTTCCACCAAAGAAACTTACTAGTTAATGTGGAGTAAATGCAATGAGTAACAGATGAGAACTAATTGCTTACATGGAGAGGTTGTGGATAAGTTCTATAGAGCAGAAGGTGTCTAGTCTGTAATCAACCCTCGGATGAGCTTCTCCCACTTGCCTGGTTGCAAGTCTTTGTGGGACTTAACTGCCTATTCCTGAGACAAAGAGAACGTGTGTGTTGGTCCAGAACTGTTCCTAGGACTGCTTCCAGAGTGTGCCTCTCCTCTCTCCAGCTCTAAACAGTCACCACCGAAGTGATTGTTAAAAGTCTCTTGATTACCAGATGAATCTTCTTTCTTCCATCCTTCCTAACACTGGATTGTGAGAAGTCTAGTTTTTGCATTTCTTTTCTTTACCTTCCTGTAATGACAAAGCCAAACAGCTTAAAGGGAAGAGGAAAAGGTACTAAACCACAGGAGCAAATTCTACACTTGGCTCTGTCACTCCGAGTGTATCCTAGAAACCACAGATCTGTATTCATCCAAGCATGAAGTGTTTCTCTCTCAACCTTCCTTCCTAGGGTGCCCTCCACTTGCTCCCTTCCTCTTGGACCTTTATATTTTCAGTTATCCAAGAGAGAACACTGCCAGGACACAGACAGGAAGTCAAGGGGAGGAGGCAGCAGCTGTTGTATTTGAATTTCAGACACAGTTCATATGGCTTCGCTCCCTGACAGAGCTTCTCTTCCCGGGGACGCCAAAGACAACAGCTCAAATTGGAGTGTTCCTCAGTCTGGCTGCTTTTTGTTGTCCCTGGAATACTGTGACACCGTCCCCCACCCTTAATATTTCTGCGGTGACTTCTTCAGTGTGCTATCGGGCAATTATCCTCTCCAGCTGCTGCTTTGTAGCAGCTATAGCGGCTGGCATCTCTGAGTGCTAGAGAGCAAATTTGGGAAAGGGGTCTTTCCATACGTACAACCTTAGCATAGCTTCCCACCTTCCCCACCCCCCTCCTTTTTGCTCGGTGTTATGGTCTCAAAATGACAGCAAGAGGGAGAGTCCAGCAAGTTTGGGTAGACTGGATAAGGAGTGGAGGCGCCTCCCTCCTCGGGACACACTCTCCTCCCTGCTTCCTCCTCCTCCTTCCTGGGGTGGAGGGGTTTCGGCGCTGAAGGGATTAGCAGGGAGGGCGGAAACCACCTCGCCCTCCAACCGCAGCCCAGAGTTTCTGGGGACCAGGAGACACGTTAAGATTCAGAAGCCCTGGCCAAGCCGCGGAAGCCTCGGAAACCTGCGAGTTTCATCTAAGAAAAAGCGCACCGATATTCCTTCAACCCCACCTGCTCTGGCTCAGCCTCTTAGCACCCCACCCCCTGGAATCCATTTTAGCTTTCTATTATTATTATTATTATTATTATTATTATTATTATTATTATTTTAAATCATTACTATATATATATATATATTTTTTTTTTTCTTTCTGAAGAAAGACATAGGAGGGGAACGGGAGGGAGGTGTAGTGGGGTGGGAACGAAGCGCTTTGATTAGAGATCTCCGGGGAGAAGATTGCTCTCCCCAGATGCTGATTTCCAAAGCACTTGACAATCACCGGCAGAACCCGAGAGCGGGCGGCGGCGGCGGCACCGGCGGCACCGGCCGGGGGGCAGCGCAAGCCCGGCGCTGAGTCCTGCTTAGCCTGCCCTAGACGGACGCACGCGCCGAGACCCGGCCGGGACCTGCCCTCCATCCCGTGCCCTGGAAGAAGGCAGCGGGCTCTACCTCCAGCCCGGGAGGGGGGCGAGGCAAGAAGGCAGTGCGAGTGGCAGTGGCGGCCCTCGAGAGGGCTCCGGCGGCGCGCGGTGAGAGGCGGTGCCCGCAGCCCCGGCCCCACTCCCGGCTCCGACGCGGCCGGGAGGCGGCCGACACGACCTCGGCTCCCGGGGCTCGCCCCGCCGCGTCCCGGGAGCACCTGCGCGCCCGGCCCGGCGCTCCGCGGAGAGGGCGATGGGTCCGAGTCGGGACTGAGCGCCCCTACCCCTCTCCCCAGCCCCTCGGGCCTCTTCCCCCCGCCTCGTCCAGGGCGAGCCGCCGTCTGCGCCGCCCTTTCCCTCTCCCGTGTCCCCAGCTCCCCTTCCCTCGGTCCCCTCCCTCCCCGGACCCATTCCCGGGGCCACCATGGCCGCGGCCATCGCCAGCGGCTTGATCCGCCAGAAGCGGCAGGCGCGGGAGCAGCACTGGGACCGGCCGTCTGCCAGCAGGAGGCGGAGCAGCCCCAGCAAGAACCGCGGGCTCTGCAACGGCAACCTGGTGGATATCTTCTCCAAAGTGCGCATCTTCGGCCTCAAGAAGCGCAGGTTGCGGCGCCAAGGTCTGTGTGGGTCACTGTTGGGAGGTGCGCCCCCGGATCTCTCCCATCTCCCCACCTACCTGGGGCCTCTTCGGGCTCCCCCTTCCCTCCCTCTGTCTCTCAGTGCCCCACACCCCCTAAGTCCCCTTCCGAGCGCTCCGAGCGCCTTCCGCCTGCCCGTGGGAGCTGGGAACCTGCTCTCAGGCAACCTGTAGCCACTGAAAACCCCGCCAGGAGCCGGCAAGTTGGCCCGCTCTTCGCCGGCTGCCTCTTGCTCCCCGAGTCTCATGTGGGCTGGCTTCCAGGGAAAATCTTTCTACGCTGGGGGGGGGGTCTTGGCTTCCCCCGGGGATATAGCGTCTGAGTCTAGAATGCTAGGGAAAGATCTCCGCAGCACCTCGGGGTCTCGCTGGCTGCTTCCAGTCTGATCCGAGGGGTCATGAATTTGTGTGTCTGGCCTCACTTGGCCTCCCAGCTCTCCTGGAAACATCCTAGGGTCCCAGACCTTGGCGAAATGTGGCGATCTCCACCGCGCCCTCCGCAGGGGCCGGTGTCTGAGAAGTGAGTAGAGGGTGTGTGTGAACTAAGGGCTGGTTCAATTGAGATTTACCCAAACGCTGCTAAGCGGGCAGCACTGAGCGCGCTGAAGCCTGAGGTCACATCTTGGGATGCGGAGAGGGGCGCAGCCTGAGGAAGAATGAGCCCGAATTGGGGAGGGGGGTTGGCGAGGTACACACATCCCTAACATGTTTCAGTTTAAATTCAAGGACTCACGAATTACATGAGGCAAAACAAGCAGTTACTACATACAGATGACTAGAATAGTTGCCTTACTATACATCTTTTTTTTTTTTTTTTTTTTTTTTTTTTTTTTTTTTTTTTTTTTTTTTTTTTTCCCGAGAAACAACTAGTGCCCAGCATGACCTGCTTTTGCTGCTGTAAAATGTCAGGGTCTGAGAAGGCAACTTAGGAGTCGGAACCCCGCGGCTTTTGTTCATCTCTGCTTGCTTCCACATCCAGTTGCTAAGGGCGATTGTTTTGAGACTATGTGGGGTGTTCTGTGGGAGAAATGGGGCTTGCTTGCTTTTCATAACTAAGGGGGCTTGGCAGGAAACATCGAAGAATATATTTACATTAATAGGAGTATATGTTTGCCCAGCACGTTATATTCTTGGTGCCCAGCTGTATTTGTTTTAAATACCCTGTTGTTTCAAACACAGGGGACAGAAGCATATGTTTTACATGTGTATCCATGTGAGTGTGTGTGTTCTACACATTTGCAAATTTATGACCAAAAGTTTTAATGCTTGTTTGTTTTTCTTTCTTTCTTTTTTTTTTTTTTTTTAAGGCCATAGCTATATGGTTTTAAAGGACAAGAGCTTATCATGACATTGGAAATTGGAGATTATTTGCTCTTAGAATCAAACTTAAAAGGCAAACATTGGAGGAAAATTAGAATGGCAGTTCTAAGGGAGATAAAATTATACAGATATAATACCTAATTGCATAAATATAATATGACTTAATGAAGTATTTGGGGACAATATTTTCAAATGAGTGTAAAAGCTATTAAGAAAAATGGGTTTTAATTTTCCACTTTAGCCTAGAGCCTTATCCAGCAAACCTTTGTATTATAAGAGCAACTCAGTTGTTCTAAACATTGTTGATCCATGAAGGGTCACATTATCATGACTTAGAGTGTTTGCTTTGCCCCCCTTTTTAAATCAGATTATGTTTTAGAACACAGTTTTTACCAGGTAGAGCTCCAAATATGCCATCTACTTGAAGTAAATAAACCTATTCTCTTCTAAATAAGATTACTCTGATATAAACAATGATTAAAACTTACTGTGTCTTCTTTAAATATACAACCAGCAGATAATTTTATAAATATGGACAATACATGTTTTGTCATAGTAATGAAGGAGGGTGTGCTTTACGCTTCTGTATTATAAGATGGGGATATACTTTTTTCCAGGTATGGGAAGATATCTGAGTTTCCTAATGGTCTGTTATACCATTTCAACCCTGACTGCTCTCTTGGTATTCATGAGTTCAAAATGATATGCGTGCATCAATGATCTATAAGAAAAACATATTTGAGGTCACTTTTGCTCTCTTATTTTCCATGGGAAAATGGAACAGAAGATAGGCTAAAAAGAAATGTGATCAAGACCTTTCCTTTTATTCTCTTTATATTTCTCATATATAAAGAAATATATTCTCTTGTAAAGAAAAATATAGATATATCCCTGGAACATCAAACATTAATTTGTTATTACTAATTTAAGCAAAATCAATATTAAAATTTATATTATATAAATTATATATTGATATATAATTATATGATTTTATATTACATATAACCATAACTATATATGTGTATGTGTGTGTGTATATATATATAAAATTTGTTTCATTATTTAATTAAATGATCTTTAAGAAAATATTTTTAAGCAAAGTTACCTTTACCTCCAAACTCACTCTTTGAGTAAGAATTGCCCTCAGGAAATTTTAAAAATCTGATTTGTTCATTTAAAGATACCACTTTTAGGTACAACAATTTCATATATCTTCATACCGAAATGTCATTAATCTGACAAAGAGTTATTGAATCTTCTTAATATGTCAGGTTCTGTTCTAGGTGTTCTGTATAGAGCAGTGAGTAGAACAAATTAAGTCCCTTCCATCAGGAAGGTTACAAATATGGGGTAGAAAGTCATTGCATATGGAAAGGAACAAATTAATAAGAAATTAGGAAACTGAATGTCCTATAAAGAACAAAGAGGGCTGAGGTGGAGCCTTCAGGGGCAAGGGAGGTGGAGAGAAACTTGATTAGATCAAGTATGCAGGGTGGGCCACACTGAGAACTCCAGGTTGAGAGCTGACATCTGAGAAGAACAATGGAAGCCACTGAGTTGGGGCTTCGAGAGAAGCAGAGGAGGTATAGACACTAAGTACACTGTCATCTTGTATTGTAGGCCATTTTGGCTGAAGTTTACATTTTGACAGGTAAATTCAAATACATTTGACATGTTGGCAAACAGAATAAAAAATTGCTCCACATTTTGTGTTTTGAGAAGAGTAATAGACATATATATCTTAAATGTAGGGCCTTTTTTCCCTTTTCATGCTTTTTAAATTAGGAATTTATTTAATATAATGATATGGCTTATATTTACTTATGTGTTTTTATTTTAGCTCTATCCCCCACTCTGATCATCTCCCCCCCTGCCCCCCCCCCCATGGAAGGGTCATTTTTGTACCAATTGAGTACCTGTTGTACCATTTTGTCCTCTTGTAAAGGACAGGAATTTACAAGATGGCTTTGGTGATTGTGTGGGAACCCTGAGTACCCCACCTTTCCAAATTTATCTCTCTACCTTCCTTACCTCCATAGACTCCAAACACCTTTCAAAGTTCCCAAAATTAGCCACATGCTTTCAAATCCCTGTTCTTTTGTTTGTGCTTTACTCTGTGTATAGAACCTTCTGTCTTCTATTTTCACCTGTTGAAATTGTCTCCATTTCTTAAAGCTTAGAGAAAATGCCATCACCTCTAAGAAGTCTTCCCTCATTGTGGTGAAGTAAGAATACTCCTCTCATGGCATTTTATACCTCACTGCCATTGTTTATGCCTGAAAATAATTAATTGTGCCACATCCCAAGATGTGATTGATTGTCATTCAGAGCAAAGTCTGTGTTTTCTGCACTTTCATAGACTCTCAAATCTTGATCGAGTGTCTGCCATGTCCTAGGTACTTGGCATTGCCCTTGAATTGAAGTGAAATAAGGAAGGTACCAGATCCAAAGATAAAAGAATGTCACTGAACCACAGTGCTCTAAATAGACCATTTTAAAAGTATATATTTTCAAGTTTTTATATCTTTTTCACTTTCTCTCTCCCTCTCTTCTCTCTCTCTCTCTCTCTCTCTCTCTCTATATATATATATATATATACATGTATATATGTATATACACGTATACACACACACACACACACACACACAACTTATCTCCTTTTTTAAGGGACTAGGGTGATTACATATTTGTGAGTTATTCTCAAAAATCCAAGAATATGACCAACCTCACTTTAAGGCTTAACTAATTTATGAAAATAGATATTTATGGTATCTATTAATTTAGCTAAAGAAAGAAGAGGACACAAGGAAACCAATAATTTGTAAATAGTTTTGTTTAGAATCTTAACTTTTTTTTATTGAAAGTGAAAATTCAAATAGAAACTACAAGCAATGATATATAATGAACACTTTATCCTAAAAGTTCTATATTTTTGTTTTTAATTTTTAAACCAAAACAAAAAACTTTATTCTTGTAAGGCAATACCCTTTCAAATTTTTTAGTGTGGCTAATACAATTGTTTCTTGAAATCTACTTTTTTTTTGGCTACCGTCATAGGAGCCATGGTATCATGTGTCATGTATGGTTTAATCAGTAGTTGTGTGGGTTTCTTACAGACACATTTTACCTAAAATAAATTACAGGATGTCTTAAGAAACAAGGAGTGAAAAGGAGCTACTTAAAATTTGTTTTCAAGTTATTGTAATGTAAAAAGCAGAAATATTTGTACACCTACATCAACAAACCTGCTTTGCTCTAGTGGGATAGTGAAACCCATCAGTTATAAAAGTGGTCTTCTTACCAAATGTTATGTAAGGGAAGGTGTGACCACCTTCTCAGGAAATAGTCAATAGCAAAGAGTAATCAATCAAAAGACCATTGTTCTTTGTGCTACTGCTTCAGAGCCATTACCCCGTGAAAGTACAGACCACATGCTTACGTCGGCTGTTTAGGTCAAAATAAAACAAGAGAATATTTTCCCCCCTACGTATCATCCTTCTTTTCTTTGGGAAGTGTATTTTTTTAGTTCTAAGGTCATGTACATGGGAGTCTTCCTACTTGTCTTTTGATAATACCTGTTGCTAACTTGTTGACAATCAGAATTTTATTATTTGTTAGCTGCATTAAGGTAAGACAAAATCATAGTTTTTTTTCTAAATTGAGACATCTAATTTTTTAACAAGGATATTTTGTCAAATGTAGAGTTTTCCCTACATTTCCTAAATGAGAGATCTTTGGGAATATTGCTGAATTGATAAACAAAACAATGTTTGAGATTTTTTAAAAAGTTGACCTTGCTTGCTTATGCATTTCTTCTTAATTGTTGTAATTTCAACCTTGCACATTTTCACTAGGTGTCTGAAAATGGTCAATACCATAGTGGTGCAATAAATTAAGAAATGATGCAGTGAGTGAAGTGTAAGATAGCATAGTAACTTAGGTAAGATGTGAGTAAGTTTAGGTAAGATGATTTGCTTTGGGTTGAGTTAGAGTCATAGATTGAGTTTACGTGTATTGAGAAAATAATACTGTTTAGTAGTGAAGAAATCCTTTGACATTTTGTAATAAAAGATTTCAGGAGCACCAGTCCCCCTAAATTCCCCACCAGGTTACCATTATTTTAAATTTTTTTTTTTTTTTTTTTTTTTTTTCAACGTTTTTTATTTATTTTTGGGACAGAGAGAGACAGAGCATGAACGGGGGAGGGGCAGAGAGAGAGGGAGACACAGAATCGGAAGCAGGCTCCAGGCTCTGAGCCATCAGCCCAGAGCCCGACGCGGGGCTCGAACTCACGGACCGCGAGATCGTGACCTGGCTGAAGTCGGACGCTTAACCGACTGCGCCACCCAGGCGCCCCAGGTTACCATTATTAATTACCGGTTTCACTTTACATTTCAAATTACTAGAATTATTAGTGTAGTTCTACGTTTAGCCCACAAATTTTATTATTTTCATAATAATTTTAATCTATATAATGTTACCATAAGAAAATTGTTTTCAGGTAGACATGAACCTCTCCTCCCCTCTCTTCAGTGTAAAATGATGTCTTTTAGATTTTATTTGCTTATCTTCAAACTAATGGCAGGAATTCAAGGGAAAAGGTAGACGACATTTTTCAGTCTGATTAATCTATTTAGTTTTGTGAATCTAGGTTTCTTTCTAGGTATATTTTGTATTAATTTCTCCCCCAATAGTGAGAAACTTTAGCCAAAACAGACTATGATATTTCAATAACAAAAATTTGTATATGATGTTTTAAATGTTGTCACTAGCATTCAAGTGGAAAAACACAAAAACAAAAGCATAATGGTAAACTCAAACATATAAAAGACAATTTTAGCAAGATTGATGCAATTTAAAGTCAATCACAGTGTGTTAGCATGACTAGAAACAACTAATTTAGAAATTTTACCTATAAAGATTCCAATGTTCATTCTAAGAAACTCAGATTATGTGGCTATGTTACTATTTAATGTTTACTGGAAGGATAGCAGTAGGGAGTGGTAGTAGGAATCTAGACACCTTATAAAAACATTTTATGATAGTTATTACTTTGTCATTCAGACAAAAGACTCTTTTCATAAAGCTGTATTGTGTGAAATATTTTTGTGTGTGTGGAATATGTGTTTCAACCTTCACTCTCATGGTTCCTGGCTATCAGGTTTAACGGGGACCCTTATGGTATGACAGGATCATATGTATGATGGGGTATAGCCACTTAAAAGTCAGTGTCTTACCAGTGCCTGGCATATAAATAACATTGCACAAGAATTCATTAAATGAATGAAAAATTGTATTATTTCTCAGGATATACATGTACATAGAGTGACTGTTGAAATCACTGCCCACATAGCAATGGTTATCATTGACTGGACATTTATTAATACATTTATCACCTGCCTGTATGGCACTCTGTGTCAGGCACTCTCACACTGAGTACTATCTCATCCTTATAACAAATCTATATGGTAGGTACATTACATTATCTATCCATTGATACCCTAAATTACCTATTAATGGATGAAACACTAATACTATCTACCCATCCATTTTATAAATAAGGAATCTGAAACAAACAAAAAAATGTTTGAGTAAATTGCCCAAGTTCATATATCTTCAGAGTGGAGCTGAGATTGAAACCCAGGTTGCCAGGCTGACACCAGAGTCCTTGCTCCTAACAAATTCCAGTTCTCAATTGTCACATATTTTATTTCTTATCTCAATTAGGTGAGGTACTTCACCATTTTGCAGCACAAAGGAAACTGAGGCTCAAGGAATTTGCATTTTGCCAAAAGACTTAACACCGAGCAAATAACACAAACAGATTTCAAAAACAAATCTGCCTGTCCCTAAATCCTCTATTCTCCCCCTACTTTACCCTTCCCATTCTTCATAATGTTGTGAACTCATAATTAATGAAAGACACCTAACTTTAAGGCATGTAGTAGACATTCAATATATATATCTGTTGATTGGATTCAAGGGATAGTGTATTATTAACTTTTTAAAATTGAGGGTGTAAGAAAGCTTGCCTGCAAGTGGAGACATTTGTGGGTTTTGGCAATTTTGCCATGATGTTTTTCACATAGGGATGTAGCTTTGATTTCCCAACAAGTGTTTGCATGAGACACTCGTTGATGTTGTCTCCTTGGTGAATTATAACATTGACCTGAAACTCTGAAAAGGATTAATTTGGAGTGCTTTCATTAGCATATAATGAATTTCATGTGAAGTCTTTCATTAATTTTTTATTAATTTTCCTAGATTATATATTTTAGACATTTTTCATTTCTAATGAGATGTTTATTGGTTACATTCCTTATTGACCTCATTGTACATGATAAACTAAAGCAAACCACTAAGGTTACAGAGTCACAAATTAATCATGAAAAGTTCAGACTGTTAGAAACCTAGATACTGTGTGTTGTATGCTGCTTTTGAATTAACACAATGGTTCATATGTATTTTCTAATGAGTTCTCAGATCTTGTTCTTAATACTGATGCCAGAAGAACATAAGGTAGTCAAGTCTAATTTGTGTGTAAATTGTATTATTCGCTTTATAAAAATTGCACATGGGTGAATATTTGTCTCTGAAACAAACTTACAAATCTAGTCATATGTTATTTGGATATTTTATTGACTTATATGGCTTTTATTTTCTTGTTTACCTTACTTACATGGTGAAACGAATTGGTTAATCCAACTGTCAACCTACTTTGTGTCTGCACATACACAGATGGTTTCGGCTGAAGAGAAAACATGCATACACATGGGTTGTTCCTACTTTAAGTTCGTAGTCAATTACATCAAGTGAGCCCTTGGGACATTTAACAAAAAATCACTTTCTACTTAACCAGATGATTTTCATACCTTCTCTCTTCCCTGTCTCTTGTACTTCCTCCCCCATACCCCTCTCAACTATGCTCTTACTTCTATAGTTCTCTGAGAAAATAGAAATAATGAAAAATAAATTTTCACACACTTCACTACTGCCTATCTGCGTATCTAACCATTTACTCCTTTTTCTTCCTGAACTTGGGGATGAACTCTTAATACTCCTATTTAAAATTAAGACCTCATCAAATTGAGGGATAGATCCTTTCTCCTTCTCAGGGACACCAGTGCAATAGTGCCCCTCTCTCTTCTGCATCATATAATCTTCATATCTTACAATATAATTCTCATCAAAATATAAATATGCTGTGACATATCCCATCTTAAAAAGTAATCTCCTCATGATTATTCATTCTTCTCTAGCTATTAAACCAATTGTCTTTTGTCAGCAAAACTCCTTGAAAAATAGATCTCCAATTTCTCTTCTGTTCTCTCTTGAACCCTTTCTAAATCAGGTTTTTGCTCCCACTGATAAGCTGTTCTTCTTAAGGTCTCCAACAACCTACAAGTGGTCAGACCCAAGAGTTTAATCTTTTAGCCCTTAATCCTATTTGTACAGCACTTGAAATTCAACTTTTCATAATAAACTTGTAGTTTTTACTACAATTAGGTAAAGTCAGCATCAAAATACTTTTAGCATATCATTTACCCAATGAAAACCATTCGTGCTGATCATCTCTTCCCAGTTATGATAGGTCTGTATTTACAATTATGATAACATGTTAACTATTGCGATCATACAACATGACACCCTGCCAAACCCTATTAGTACTCAGTTGGCACTCAGGTACATTCATTAGAAGGCAATGCTTAATGTTTCCTTACTTGGGAAGAACATTATTTTCATCACATATATTTGTATTGAGCCCGAGAGACCTGTCTTCATAAAACAGAGAATTTGAATCGTCTAAGAGTTAGTCTTTCCTTTTTTGTCTTTGCGTTCAAATATAATAGATTTGTGGTTAAGTAACCACTGTTTTACAAAATCTTGAATTACTAGCATAGCCAGTAGTGATTGGAAAATTAAAATATTTGGTTAATTTGCTTAATGATAAACATCACTCATATTCAAGCATTATACAGAAGGAAATAGTTATAAATGTAAGAAGGGCCATTTAACAGTTCATTTTCTGTATATGAAATGCTTTCACTGATATAGTCAGTTTTAAATAATGTCAATGGGTTCTCTTACATATCTACCTATTGTATGTAGATACACAGTTATGTGATCTGGTGACAAAGTTAAGGTTACTTTGTTACATTTGCATTTTTGATTAAAAAAATCCCCTGTTGGAATGACAAACAGCTTTTGAGATAGAAGTGCAAAGTGCTGGCAATTAGAATCAGGGAGTAAATTCATAGAGTTCCATTATTTCCTCTTGTTAGATTATCCAAGGCAAGATGTACCACCGAGTTCAGTAACTACGACGTGAATACAGTGTCTTTTCTCAGGAAACTCTTGAATGTCTGATGGGCAATTGTTCATTTTCTTCAGAATCCAATGATTTTCTCCTTTTTGAAAACATCTTTAAAATAGTCAGAATTTCATCGCTTGATGTCTTTTTATTCCTTCACATGCCTCATTTTATCTCTTTAAATTTATGTCAATAATTTCTTCCTAGCCCTAGCTACATTATGCCCTTTAAATATTTGTTCATGGCTTTTTATCCTCCTTACCATTTGGCCAACTTACAATTGTTTAACTCTATTAATCTCTCTGCATAAGTAAATGCCATGAGCACCTTAATCATTTCTGTGGCTTACATTGTTCAATAATTACCTCATCCTTATGCCAGCAAATGACATGGAAGCTGTTTTCATGAAGAGAATTTCATGCTGAGGCCAGCCTTGGTGCGGAGAAGATGGCATCTTCCATTTCCCTTCTCTCTGGGGCTGGGTTCTGTCTTGAATGGAGGGATGAGGAAATTGGACAAGTCTACACAAGACAGAAGTATTTGTCTTGGCTTCATGCCTGACCAATTAAAGGAAAAAGCAGGGGAAGTAATCAAACATCTTTACTGCATCTGCTAGGATTAGAAGCATTATATCCCACATCTCTTAGTTCTCCCAGTGATAGGAAATAGGTGGTATTATTTTCATTTTCGTGGATGAGAGGAAATGAAGTAATTTTTCCAGAGACTTGTATTTGGCAGAAGTAGTATTTGAATGCAGTTCAGGTCTAACTGATATAGGGTGTATGTTTTTAGAATTGACCCAGCGGATCTTAGATGATAATAGTTTTCAGCATTATATCCCAGTGTCTTCCTAGATTTATCCCCCAGATGGGCTAGAATGTCAACCACAAGGTTTTCCTCTGTTCGTTCTTACAGGTTCCAGATGGGGGAACATGGGTGCTCCAGTGGCTGCCAGGGCCAGTGTTGTCACACCCATGATAACCACCTCCCACAGAAGTGTGTCTTTGGCTCTGCCTCTACTTTCCATTTCCATATGATGCTTGGGACACCAGGTCAACACATTGTAGAGAACAGCAGAGCTCAGACACATTCATTCCATAGTCTGTAGTCTCTTAGATTTTCTTTTTGGAATGAGCCACCACAGACTGCGTGGCAATGCTGAAGTTTTCCTATAAGGTTTGGAATATTTTATGTTTGTCAATTTTGATATTCTTCATCCCCAGGCCTTTGCATTTTGGAAAATTGTGAAAGTAATAAAAGCTGCTGAAGTTTCGAGAATATGGAATTAATAAGCAAAGTTTTCCTCTTTCTCTGCTACTGCTGCTGAGCTAACACAATTTTTAATCATTAGAAATGTCCCTGGTATCCAAATGCTCCCATGACTGTTTTCATTTTACTTTCCGGATGCTTTATTGTTGTGTGGTCAAGTGAAACAGACTCATGGTACAATATTAAGCACTTTTTTGCAAGGTCTATGCCACTAAATCAGCCTAAAGGTAAAATTTTCATGTCTGTGTGGGTTTTTCTTTTGCCCCATGACAGTAGCAAGAGATTACTTTAGCACCATCTCCCTACATTCTTAGTTTAGAGCATAAATATTCCTATTTGTTCACTTTTTGAAAAAGGAAACACAGCACTTTGTGACATCACAGCTGTTTAACATGAACTGAAATGTTATCGTTCTTGTCTGGCTTCATCCTGTTTGTTCTTCCTCGTTTTCTCCCCCTACACGATGCCTGTCATTATCTTCTGAGGTAGGCTCGTTGATTTTTTTCTTAAAAAGTGAATGCAACGAAATATACCCCAATCTCACCTGCACTGCCTCTAGCCACTATTATTTCCCACGATCTCTGTACAGCCCAGCCCTCCCTACGCACAGTGGCTCTGTGATGCCCTGGTCTTAATGGGAAGAGGGTGGACTCTGGCACCAGACAGAAGGCCTCCCTCTGCCTTCTACTGGCTGAGCAACTCAGAGGAGTCTGTGAATGTACAGGGACTTCTATGCAACCAGCAGCTCAGACAAGATGATTTGGGAGATATCATTTAGCTTTAAATTCTTTTTCTCACTTGTTTAGAAGCCCACATGGGCTGAGCCTTAAAAAATCAAGGCAGAGACAGGTTCCTTTGCATGGGTTTGTGCTTACATTAAAAGGCCATCTATGGAACAGAACCAATCCTCTCAATGGTCTATTCTCAGTGTCTGTTGCCCTATTCCCCTGCCCCAGAATCCCATCTCCTCAGTTCTTCCTCAGCCCTTTGCCTTCTGATTTACTTTGGTTCCATGCTTCCTCTTGGCTGTTGACTACAGCCTGAACACAGTTGGCTAATTATTTCTGTATACTATATTTATTCTGCCTCTTAAGATTTACAATCCAACAATCTTGTCTGTTGTTAAGTTTGAAACAATTGCATTTAAGAATCTCTCTCACTGTGTGTGTGTGTTTGCAAGTGAAAAAGTATGTTGTACATGTGTGTAAATAAGAAAATTAGCGTGAAAAATGCTGTGTGATACAGATACAACCTGAAGCATAAAAACAAAGAACTAAGTATGTTTAATTCCAAATATATATATTTTTAAAAATTGGTGGCTCAGCTTCCCATCCCCCACCCTGTAATTATTCCACTCTGTCCTTTGGCAGATAAAAGCTACTATCCTCCTAGATGCACTGGTGTGAATACTAAGACAGGAAATAAAAAAAAAGAAGACTGCTCAGGTCTCTAGTAAATGTCAGTTTAATGCCTCCCAGTACATCTAGAACTCAGTTCTTTCAGATAATTTGATTTGTTTTATCTTAACAAACCTCATTAACTTTTTTGGAGTTGGCATCTGCACAGAATTTTTTTTTTTTTACAGCTTTAACACATAAGACCCAGTCGTACTAACAAGTAAGCTAAAACCCATTTGAAAGGAATTAAAGCTTCAATGAGGAAATATAGAAACAGTGACAAGTCTAGAAAGAAAGGTATAACAAAATGAACACACACAAACACACACACACACACAAATATATACCTGCCACAATCATCATCTCCACAAGCATGATCTGCAACACGAACAAATGTTAAGGTGTGCATAGGAATTTCAATCTTCCATTTTAAGTTCTGTTAAGTAATATTGAACATATTCTTAAAGAACAGCATCTCATGCCCCTAAATAGCAACCAGCATGTATTTAAAGAGAGCAATAAAGGAAAGGAAATCAAACAAAAAAAATAGGAAGTAATCTAGGTGGCAGCATTGGATGGACAAGAAAAATAAAACCGTTGATTTTAACCAATTAGAATTGACAGCAACAGCAAGTTCACTTTGGAAGAGAAAGAAAAGCACTAAAGAAATGAGGTTCTCAATTTTAAGAAGTTGAATTTATCAAACACAGGAATAAAGCAATCGGATTTGTATCAAAAGTGCTGGTTTTGAAAGTAGGCCAGGCTGAGGTGCTTCTAATTAGTGACGAGCTAATGAAACTTCAGAGCCTCAAAAACTATGACAAAGTTTGGAACAGGAAAAACATTCGTTTGTTAAAATCTCAGCAAATAGTAATTTTCCTAGTGAAGAAAATAATTATAAGCCAAGAGGATTCCTTTATGCTTCAGGGAGTTGGTTATTCTGTGGTTATTGGTACTGTATCCAAGGTGATTCCATTTAAAGAGTGCATTACACACAAGTGATTTGATTAAACATCCTGGTTTCATGGCTGTGGTATCAATATTGGCGGCAAGCATCTTGTTTCATGAGGGAAAATGTGGATGAACCATATACTGCGTATCCTGATATGGGATTTCAAACTGCAGTTAAGAAACTATATAACACAAAAAGGAATTTTTGATACTTGATTGTTGGGTTTATTCTTTTTTTTTTTTAATGTTTTATTTTTGAGAGAGTGAGTGAGAGAGAAAGAGACAGAGCGAGATAGAGCGCAAGTCGGGGATGGGGCAGAGGGAGAGGGAGACACAGAATCTGAAGCAGGCTCCAGGCTCTGAGCTGTCAGCACAGAGCCCGATGTGGAGCTTGAACCCATGAACCATGAGATCATGACCTGAGCCAAAGCCGGACATTTAACTGAGCCATGCAGGTGCCCAACAAGCAGAAGTCTTAATGCTGAGACTTTGTAGGTATTCCCCTGGCAACGTGGTTGTATGTATCTGCGTCTGTTTAAATATCTGTTACCTTGAATAATCTAAAGGGGTTGCTAAACTGATAAACCTGAGATATTCCTATTGTTGCGAGTAAATATAAGGCAACACATTTCTTAGCTCATCAAACTTGACCGTCGTCATCCACATTGAGCTTCACAAAAACTCTTTAACATAGGCAACATTATGCCTATTTTATAAATAAAAGAATGGAAACTTACAGATATTAGTAATTTTTCCTGGGTCTTACAGTCTGTATGATCAGGGTATGTAATAAGATTGCAACCCTATATTTTTGGATATCTAGCATGAGGGCTGTTCCTTTATGATACAACTACCATCTTCCTTGAAGTCTTCTTGATGATGAATAGGAAAAATGTGTAGAGAACACTCTTTCCAGGTAGGGAACAAGCTGTAAGTTTGAGAACATTCTTTCCAATCAGGGTTGGAAATCACCCTGGGAAGTGGGAGGGAGATGCTAAGAATTACAGTTCTAGTTTATCTGGTCCCACGTCCTCTTTCCTATACATGCTTCAATTTAATTACAAACAATTTCACTCCATTTTTTTTAAAAGGACTTTGTTCATGTTTATTGTTCATAAAATTTGCAAGACTATAAAATCCAGGAGACAATCTAACAGATTAAGTGTTCTTCCCCAGCTTTTGGGAAACGTTACTATTCTTCTTTTTGTCCGTCCCTAGCTTTCCTTTTTTAAGACACTGTTTTTCTGTTGATCAGAAAATCATCGAGTGTTTCTCATGCAAGACTACAGCTGAAGGAGTTAAAACATTCCTGGCACAAACACTCAGCAGGTTTATCAGTGACCCATATCTTGAAGATGACATGTGTCTATTTCATAAACTTTATATTAGTTTTATTAAGTTCACAACACAATCTCTATTTTAAAATAGGTACTTCATTGAACTATAGCACACACATTGAAAAGTGCACACATCACATACAACTTAATGAATTCTCACAAGCAGAATACACTGACATAGAGACTACTTGGAACAGGAGCAGAACAGTGCCCCGGAAATCCCACTCCCAGGGCTTTCCAAACAATGAACCTTACAGGTGGCTGCTGTTTTGACTACTAACACAATATATTAGTTTTGTTCGTTTCAGAACTTCATATATGATACCATTTAGCATGTGCTTTTTGAGTCCGGCTTCTTTAACTTAACAGTGTTTGGAGATTCATGACTGTTATCTCTGGGAAATTTTCATCACATCTATAGTGATATCCTCCCTTTTTCCTGATATTGATAATTTTTTCCTTTTCCCTTTTTTTCTCGAACAGTTTTGTTAACATGTATTAAATTTTATTCACCTTTCTCTAAGAAGCCGCTTTTGGCTCAGTTTTTTTTCTATTTTCTGTTTTTGTGTTTTATTAATTCTATTCCTCTTTTTTAAATTTAAATTCAAGTTAGTTAACATACAGTATAGTCTTGGCTTCAGGAGTAGAACCCAGTGATTCATCACTTCCATAAAACACCCAGTGCTCATCCTGAAAATGCCATCCTTGATGGCCATCCCGTTTTAACCCCCCTGTCCCCCCCACCTAGAAAACCTCAGTTTGTTCTCTGTATTTAAGAGTCTCTTATGGTTTGCCTCCCTCTCTGTTTTTATCTTATTTTTCCTTCCCTTCCCTATGTTCATCTGTTGAGTTTCTCAAATTCCACATGAGTGAAATCATATGAAATCTGTCTTTCTCTGACTTATTTCACTTAGCATAATACCCTCTAGTTCCATTCACATTGTTGTAAATGGCAAGATTTCATTCTTTTTCATCACTGAGTATTTCACATCTTCTCTATCCAAGAAGCCACTAAAAAGGAGAATTACAGGCCAATATCCCTGAATTTGCATGCAAGAATTCTCAACAAGATGCTAGAAAATCGAATTCAACAGTACATTAAAAGAATTATTCACCATGTTCAAGTGGAGTTCATTCCTGGGCCGCAGAACTGGTTCACAAATCAATCAATGTGATACACCACATTATTAATTCTGTTCTTAACTATTATTTCATTCTATTTTATTTAGATTAAATTTACTGGTTTGTTTTAACTTCTTGAGTGTACAAATTGCAAGCTTATTAATTGTAGACCATTAAGCATACATTTGATTTTGTGCTGTAAATTTATCTGTAATCATGACACCCCAAGCATTTCCCTTTAGCTGCATTGCATGAGTTGTGTTGTGTTATGTTTTAATTTGCATTTGATAAATATTTTCTAATCCCCATTGTGACTTATTCTTTTACTCATGATTATTTAGAAGCTCTCACTTAATTTTCAAATATTTAGGAATTGTCTAGTTATCTTTTTTCATAAAAATAAATTACTAGATCTGTAGGCTAAACCCACCATAATCTGAGAAAAAATGACATATGAAGATTGAAAATACATTTTTTTCAGTAGCCAGATGAAACAATTTATGCACACCCAACTATATTAAATTTGTTAACAGTGTAGTTCAAATTTTCTTTTAAAAATTGATTTTCATGTATGTCTCCACTTTTGTCAGTTACTGAGACAGCTATGTTAAAAATCTCCCATTATGAATATGAATTTTTCTGTATCTACTTTAGATATGTCAGTTCTTGCCTTCTTTATAGGCTAATAGGAAATGATTATATCTCACTGGTGGACATTCCCTTTTATCGTAACATCTTGCTTTTTGCTCTAATATTTACTCCGTTTGCTATTAGTATAACTACATCAGCTTTATCTAGTTTAGTGTTTGTGTAGGGGCTATTTTTCATACCTTTAACTTGTCTATATCCTTATAATTAAGGTGGGCATCTTGTAAGCATGACTTTATTTTTATTTTGATTTAATTTTTGCTTTAGTTACACTCTGACAATCTCTGCCTTTTAATTAGAATATCCAGTCTATTTACATTTAGTGAAATTAATGGTATACCAGTTTTACCATTTGTTTTCTATTTGATCTATTCTATTTTTTATTTTTTATTTTAATTTTTTTATTTTAATTTTTTTAATATGAAAATTATTGTCAAATTGGTTTCCATACAACACCCAGTGCTCTTCCCAACAGGTGCCCTCCTCAATGCCCATCACCCACTTTCCCCTCCCTCCCACCCCCATCAACCCTCAGTTTGTTCTCAGTTTTTAAGAGTCTCTTGTGGTTTGCCTCCCTCCCTCTCTAACGTTTTCTTTTCCTTCCCCTCCCCCATGGTCTTCTGCTAAGTTTCTCAGGATCCACATAAGAGTGAAAACATATGGTATCTGGTATCTGTCTTTCTCTGTATGACTTATTTCACTTAGCATAACACTCTCCAGTTCCATCCACGTTGCTACAAAAGGCCATATTTCATTCTTTCTCATTGTCACATAGTATTCCATTGTGTATATAAACCACAATTTCTTTATCCATTCATCAGTTGATGGACATTTAGGCTCTTTCCATAATTTGGCTATTGTTGAAAGTGCTGCTGTAAACATTGAGGTACAAGTGCCCCTATGCATCAGCACTCCTCTATCCCTTGGGTAAATTCCTAGCAGTGCTACTGCTGGGTCATAGGGTAGGTCTATTTTTTACTTTTTGAGGAACCTCCACACTGTTTTCCAGAGCAGCTGCACCAGTTTGGATTCACACCAACAGTGCAAGAGGGTTCCTGTTTCTCCACATTCTCTCTAGCATCCAATCTATTCTATTTACCTGTTTCTTCATTTTCTTACATTCTTTTAATATGTCAAGAATATTATTTATTGTTCCATTTTCCACCATTATTAGCCTGAGGCTTATAAATCCATTACAATATATTTTAGTGATTACCTTGGATATTACCACATTTAATGTTGACTTAATAGAGTATGATACACATTTGAATACCTACCACATTTAATACAATGGTTTATCACTTAGTCTCTCTAGTTTTTGTTGTTTATTTATTTCTTATTGTCATGCTTTTATTTCCATGTGTATATAAAACATAATAAAATTATTTTTATTATGTAATAGACTCAATACGTATTAAAGTATTGGTCTTTGCTCTTTATTCTTTTCTACATTTTTAGGGTTCTACCTGGGAAACACTTTTCTTTGCAACCTAAACATCTCTTTTATTATTATAATGGTTATTATTTTAGTGCAGTCCACTTGTTATGAATTCTGTCAGTTTTGTTTGAGTGAACATTTCGTAGTTCGTCTTTGAGTGGTATACTTACTGGGTGTGGAATTCTAGATTGGAGGGGTTTCCCCCCCCCCCCCCATCATTCTATTGTCTCTTGGCTTCCATTATTTCCTATTGAAAATTCCATGGTAATCTTATCATTTCTCATTTGAAAGGTATATGTACTCATTTCCCTCTGGCTGCTTGTAAGATTTTTCTCTTGTTTTTTATGTCAGTAATTTTATCATGATTTGCCAAGGTGTTGCTTTGTTTGTATTTATCTTTCAAGAGGTTTGCAGCATGTTCTGAGTCTAGGATGTAGGATTTTATGGCAGCTTCAGAATCTTTTTATTATATTAACATATTTCAAATATTCCTCACCATTATCATTTGTCTTTCTGGGACTTCAATTACATTTATGTCAGTAATTTTCATTATGTCTCCCATATTCTTACTCTATTTTCTAGATTTTATGTATTTGTGCTTTAGTCTAGATATTTTCAAATGAGATATTTTCCAGTTATTTAGTCCTCTCTCCTTTTGCTGTTAACTCATCTGCTGATTTTTTTCCTTTTTATTATATATTTTTTTCAATCTTGAAAGTTACATTTGATTATTTTAGTTCCCTGTTTAGATCTCCATCATGTCTTCTATTTTCTTAAACATATTAATGCTTTTAATGTCTATCTGGATGACTTAAGCATCTGTTTCTATTTTCTGTTTTTCTCTTGGATCTTTTTGTATTTCTTCTTGTAATTTTGGCATGTAAAAAAAATTTTGGCAACTTTTGAGTATTGAACATTTTAGGTAGAAATCCATAGAGATTGTCTATGATTATATCTTCCTTGGAGAGGAGATTTGTGTGTGTGTGTGTGTAGGTAATTACAGTAGAGACAGAAAATCCCAATTTATCCTAGCATGAAATATATTTGAAGTTGTTTTTCCTGTATGTGTGTGTGTGTGTGTGTGTGTGTGTGTGTGTGTGTTAGCGTGTCTATTTCTAGCTTGCTTTTTGGCTAAGGGATAGCTTTCTAGGGGTTCCAATTGAAATCCTGGATGTTTACCAAGGGCACTACTCATTGGCACACTAGAGTTCCAATTTAATCTCCAATTTTGTCTCCAATTTTTGTCTCCAGCATTGTGGACTGCCAAAAGCTTTGCTCTGATTTTCAGCCTTTTGCCTTTCTCTACTTCTGAAACAGCAAATTCTTAAGAGGATGAATGATATATAATAATGTGCTCACCTCTATGTGTTTTCCTTTTCTTTGAGATGTTGACCCCTCAAGTCCTAATTGTGTAGGAAGCTTTATAGTACTTTTAATCAAATTCATTTCTTTTCTTTTTTAAAGTACCTAGCTTTCATATTTGGTAAGAGAGTTGATTTTATACTGGTTAGTTGGTCATAACTAGCAGTGAAATTGCTTTCCAAATTTTAAATCCTAGCTCTCAGAGAAACTGGCAATTAGAAAATATTATCTTCTTTTTAAATCAACATATCCTGAATATAGAAAAAGAAATCAGTATCTTGACCAAATTTGAGAGAACTTTTATGATTTATAAGTATGATCAAATCATCAGTTCCAACCATTTTTTCCCAACTTTTTTGTCATTTGGAAGAAATTATTTGAAAAAAATTATTTTTTTTTAATTTTTAAATTTTATGTATTTATTATGAGAGAGAAGGCAACAGGAGCAGTGGAGGGGCAGAGAGAGAAGGAGAGAGAGAATCCCAAGCAGGCTCTGCATTGTCAACACATGGAGCCCAATGCAGGGCTTGATTTCATGAACCCTGAGATCATGACCTGGGACCAAATCAAGAGCCAGATGCTTAACTCAGGTGCCCCTGGAACCACCCCGGTACCCCTCTTAAGAGAAAATTCTTGACCAGTTTTGATTTGATTTGATTTGATCTGATTTGATTTTTTGAAACATTACTGACTAAAACTAATTTTAAGTTCCAATTTCTAATAAAATCTGGGACAAAGATGGATATTTTTGTCAATAGTTGTTTCTAGATATACATCTTTGTATATTATATGTGCCATGCTATTATACTGCTAATACTGCCAGCTGGGATTATTTTAAGCCTTTTGTATTCTATTGTAAAAATTGGGTTATTCTTTCATTCTCCATATTTATTCCCTGACAGTTGCTAACAGCAACAAATTGTAGATTATCAAAACACCTGCTATAATATTAAAAACATGAAGGTTTACCTCACAAAGAGTAATAAAGATTTGTATGTGTCCTATTTTTGGCTTAGCTCTAAAAGTCTATGAGAAAGATGAAATGGAGAAGCCCATGCTCCATGCTGCTATAAATACTCTGCAACAGGTTTATTCTTATTAACAAATACTCTGGAGAGGCTAGGATAGTCTTGACAAGAAATCAAAGTACTCCTAATGAATTCTATGGCACATTTTGATGCCAGCATTAACAGAGGCCCCATCCAAACTGCCTTAGTCTTGCAGAGCTCCTTTGGCTTAGAGTTGTGTACTTCTGAATCAATGACTTGGTCATTCTAATCTTTAGTCCTTATTGGTCATATAAATTAATGTCACTATGTCTATTTCGCTGGCCTCAAATGAGATAATGCATATGACAGTGCTTTGTAAATTACCACACTCCATGCACACAATGAGGGGCAAACCCTGGACCTGGGTAAAAATGTTCAGCATATCTATTTGATTAGAGCCCTTCTCTTCTACACACATAACAACACATCTCCCAGCATATCATATTTCTAATTTTATTCTTAGGAATATCAACAGAAGTCAGTTTGAACATCTAGAGTGGGAGGAAAAGGTAAAGAAAAGTTTTTGGTTATTTACTTCATTATTTCTTATCTTTATTTGTGCTTTAGTGTATTTTTCTGTCTTGCCTAGAAGAAATTTTAAAAGGCATCCAGTTCAGTCATCTTATTTTATAGCTAAACCACAAATACCTCAGCATATGAATTCCCCTATTATGGTCTCATGGTTCGTCATGGCTAGGGCCATATGAGAAAGGATTCTCCTATTCATAGTGTTGATGTGCTATGAATATGGCACAACATCGTACCATTTTGGATAAAACATGCAGAGATACACACATATGTCTGCCTGTGTGCACCCACATACACACATGAAAAAAAAAACTTTCCTCAGGCTGTGTGAAAAGATCTGACTTCATTTCTCATTCCTTTCTCTACTTCAATGTGGATTTCTTTTGCATTCATATGTCTCTCTGGTGAGGCATTAGTATGTTCTTGTTGGAATTTTTTGTTGCCTCTCAGCTAACCTATTTTTCTCCATGGTGGAGTCACATTAGGAGAAAAATCTGACAGTTAGAACCCAAAGTTTGTGAATAGGGTCTGTACAGATTTGAGGAATGGTGTAATGCCTGGAGAGTGATGCTAGATAAGCAGAGGTGAAATGCATAGGACATTGAAAATGAAAAGGGAACTCTACAATGTAAGTAAGTATGAAAAGAAAAGATTCAACACCTTAGTGTGAGTGATAGGTTTAAATTTTGCATTGGGTGTGGAGGGAGGATTGATTTAGAAAATAGAAGGCAAAATATGTAGATGAGACTGACCTGGTGACATGAACTCAAAATGATAAAAATGTTCAGAGGACATTATTTTTCTGTCTCAATAGCAGACAAGTGTTTTCTGGAGGCAAGCATCCTTTGCAAATGTGTATGGATACCCTTGGAAACAGAGCAGTATATGGGGGTATGAGAAACCATAAGTATATCTTTGTGCAATATCAATTTTAGCTGTGGTAAGTATATTAAAATATTTTATATCAAATTAAAATTTAGAATAAAAATTTAAAAATTCAAATTTTAAAGAATTTGGGTAGAATCAAGATTCCAAAGGAACTCCTACTAATGAGGTGCTATTTGAGACTATATCCCTCAGACTCACCAGTAAACATGATTACTTACTTTCCTCTACCACTGAAAGTACTTAATATTTGAGAATCACTGGAGAATTTGTGGTGTAAAATATGCCTAGGAACCTTAGATAATTCTCACAAATCCCTCCCTTTACTTTTTGGCCTTTTGACTATCAAACATCAGATGTTGCCCTTTCTAATTCCCAATACAAAGTATAGAAAGTTGCTTCTTTGCATATTGATGCATTCTTACCTTCTACATTTTAATTTGCTGAAGTTACTTCTCTTGGACAACTGTGTTTGTACCTCAGTGCCCCTTCTAATGAGCATAATTATTTTTCATCTGCCTTTAAAAGGTTTCATATATTTGAATGGTTCTTTGGCTAATGTGAAAGAATGCATGATATTCATACCCAGGATAAGAACAAGCATTTGTACTATGAAAAACCAACTTTGAATGAATAAACAGGGGGAGAAAATAAAGGGGGAAGTAGAGAAGTGTATGAAGCCCTTCACCTGATGGAATTATGTACTGAAATTGATGACCTTCACTTTGTATTTATAAAGGATTCAAGGCATTGGAAAGGAAATGAAATTATCAGACTTCAAAAATCATTGAAAATCCAATGGCTTCTTTAAAAATATGACTTAATATACTTTGGAAAAAATAAAATTATCCTTCAAAAGCAGTCATTAGAAGATTAATGGTGTGTAAAATCTCTGAAGTGTATACCCACATCAAATCTCTGACAAAAGGAAATATGCATAGACCTTAATGTAAGGAAATCCAGAGATGGATATTAATATTAACTGAGTCTCTAATGTCGAAATATCAAAAGTGTATTTTAAAATATAATTCATTTTAAAAGTCTCAGATTTAGTGATTTGGAAAAAAATTATATGGTGGATAAATGAATATTCTTTATGGGACCCTTAAATGGGAAAAAATGTTTTGTCATCTCTTTTATTTTGTTGTCTTAGGTTACATTAGAAATTATATGTTTTTTCTTTTTCCAGAAGAGGGTCTCAATGACGCAAATATGAATTGTGCCAAAAGGCAAGATTAAAAATGCAAATGTATTTGAGTCTTTGTGACTGCCGCCATTGTTACTGAGTAGAATCCCTCCTCGTCTTCCTTTTTTTAATCTTAAAGTGAAGGGAGAACTTACTAAATATCCAAAACCATTATAGGAAGTTTGAGAAGCTCAATGTCCCAACCAATACCCACTCTAAGTTAATTAATGGCAGCATCTGTCAACAGGTATATGGCAGGCTGTATAAAGTTATAAAGAGCATCTTGGCACAGGCAGTAAATGAGAGTTGACATTTCCTACTTGTAGCTTCAGACCACTAGCCTTGGGTGTGAGGCACGACTTTCTGATCTTGCTTTCTTTTACTGCAGACAAAGATGGGTCTCAGTTCTTCTTAAAGTTGGGGGGTTCACTGCAGTAGTAGATAACCCCTAAGATACTGTCCACTGCAAGTGTTTTATAAACCAAGGGCCCATGAAGGTGGTGTTCCTTCAGCAGCAGTACTGGCTACAAGACAAAGTATTGTTACAATAACCACACAAAAGCAAATTTATTTTTTTTTAATGTTTATTTATTTATTTTGAGAGAGAGGGAGAGAAAGAATCCTAAGCAGACTCCACACAGTCAGCACAGAGCCCTACTCAGGGCTCAGTCTCACGACCAGTGGTACCATGACCTGAGCGGAAATCAGGAGTTGGATGCTCAACCAGTGAGCCACCCAGGTGGCCCCCACACAAAAACAAATTTAAAGCTTTACTTTCTCATGCAACACAACTGTTTTCATTTTTTACATTCTCTGCCCTATTTGTACATTATTATTTTTATTTATTTATTTATTTATTTATTTATTTATTTATTTATTTATTTATTTTTGGGAGAGCACAAGCAGGAGAGGAGCAGAAAGAGGGGGACAGGGGATCTGAAGCGGGCTCTGTGCTGACAGACTGACAGCAGCAAGCCCAAACTCAAGAATCAGGAGAGAATGACCTGAGCCAAAGTCAGATGCTGAGTCACCCAGGTGCCCCTATTTGTACATTATTTTAATCATAATGTGGATAAAGTCCACTCTTAGCTGGAGATAGTAAATCTCCATTGAGGATTTAATTAATTAATTAATCTTCCATTGAGGATTTAAAGGTGAAAGCACCTTTAAAATGCTGCAAGGCCATTCCAAATGCAAAGGAAACCAAAGACTGTGTTTATCAACACACTTCCTGAATTATTTTTCCATATCTCTACAAGGGAGAAAATGATTTTTTTAAAAATTTTTTTTTTCAACATTTTTTATTTATTTTTGGGACAGAGAGAGACAGAGCATGAACGGGGGAGGGGCAGAGAGAGAGGGAGACACAGAATCGGAAGGAGGCTCCAGGCTCTGAGCCATCAGCCCAGAGCCCGACGCGGGGCTCGAACTCACAGACCGTGAGATCGTGACCTGAGCTGAAGGCGGACGCTTAACCGACTGAGCCACCCAGGTGCCCCAAGAAAATGATTTTTAAAAGGGCAGGAAAGGTAGAGGGAGGCTGTGGTATTCAATGAAAGTGATATCACAAACACAAAGGGCCTCTGTATGGGATGCCTCAGGAGATCAAAGATGTAGTCCTTCCCCTTGAGATGCTAACAGTCTGGTGCAAGTATCATCACTTAGTATTACTACCGTAACAAATTAGCACAAATTCTGTGGCTTAAAACAACACAAATGTATTACATGATAATTCTGTAGGTTAGAATTCTGACCTGGGTCTCATAGGGCTAACATCCAGGTGTCGGTAGAGCTACATTCCTTTCTGGATGTTCTAGAGAAGGATCCATTTCTTTGCCTTTTCCAACATCTAGAGGCTATCTGGGTTCCTTGGCATGTGGCCATTCCTCCGGCCTCAAAGTCCTCAACACTACATCTGTCTGATGATTATTCCATAGTCATATCGCCCTTTTACTTTTCTTACAAACACCCTTGTAATTACACTGGACCCACCCATATTATCCAGGGTAATCTCACTATGGTAAGTTTTTTAACTTAACCCTTCATGCAAAGAGCCTTTTGCCATATAAGGTAACATGTTCACAAGTTTCAGGGAATAGAATGTGGACATCTTTGGGGAACTGTTATGCTGTCAGTCAGAGCAAGACAATCCCACAGACAGGTAGGCAAAATGCAACACTGTCAATGCAACACTGTTAATGCAACAATGTAATGTAACACTGACCAATGCAGCACTTGGCCAAAAGGTATTGTGAGAGCATAAGGCGAGCTGACTTCATGCGGCTCTGGGTGCAGGGGCCAGGGAACACCTGCGAAAGGACGTTCTGGATGGAGAGGTGATGACGGTGAACAGGAAACAGACATTGGAAAAGATGCAGAGGCCAGCTTTAAGCCGCAGGCAGCCAGTGCAGAAAGTAAGCCACTGTTAGAATTCATCCTATCATTTCTGCCTCCTCCACAGCTCTCACATCTGTGCATTTGTCACCGTCCTGCTGCTGCCATTTCAGAAAAAGGCCCTGCCACCTATGGCATGGTCCACAGGGATGGTATTTTAACTGCATGCCTCACATCCAACAGTCTAGTGACCAGAGCAATACTTTAAGCATCTCCATAGGATCTTGTCACTTGCCTGCTTTAATTTATTGAACTACATATTCTCAGAACAAAACTCATTTTTGGCATAATTAGCTACACCTCTCAGGATTTGGATGCTTACCCACCATTTCAGCCTCAGTTCGTGATTTTGCTTCTTACTTCTTTAAAATAATGTGTGAGATTCATATAGCATCCTGTGACGTTGGTTGGCCAAGTACTTTTATGTCCACTTCACAGAGAGATTTGGGAGCCTATGACTTATGACTTCACCAGACAGGCAACAAATGGCTGAGCCCCCAGAGTTCTTCCCACTGCCCTGTGGTCAGGCCAGTACACTGTCAAACTGCAGATTTTGTTGTTGAAGATCTCAGGGATTCGAGGACAAAGTACCTCTTTGTTTTCTGCAAATTCATTTTCCCTTAAACCAGATAACACTGGGATTGGGGTAATTTGGGGGCATGTTCATGAGTCATAACAAGTTTAATCCCTTTTACTTCATGTGTTCAATGGCCCACGTAATTGCAAAGCATAGCACTTCCTCTCTGCTGTTAAGGGAATTATCAAGTTAAGAATGTCTTGATCTTAATTAGGTTTTACTAAGCCTATTCTGATGCCCAAATAATATATGTGGCTAAATGGTAAACAATTAGGGTGAGGACCACTTTCCTTTGTTTCTAAAACACTTTTTAAAGAATATACGAAGAGAACTGATATGGAAATCTTCATATCAAAAGTATTTCTGTAATACATGGTGCTTTTCCTTAGGGGTAAGTGATGAGTTTGAATAAGGATACATTTTTTTAAAAAGCAAATAAATCTAAAACAGAAGCTGTTTCTTTTGCATCTTTGTATTGACAGTTGAGATGTCCATTTCCTTCTTTTCTTTGGCCTGCTCTGTAAACTCTAGATATCTTAAACCTTAGCCATTGATAGTATTAACAATGACATTATAACTTCTATCAAATGATTGGATGACTTTTCTTTGTCTATGGCTCAGGCTCTACCTATGACATACACATTCTCGTGCTCTTTGCTTACATGTAAAGCTCTCATCTGAATCTTCTCCCTCATCTCTCCTTTGCCTCCATCGGAAGTCTAGATCATAAGATTGCTCTGTGACTGGCATGGAATACATGAAAACTCTGTAATTATTTACTACTACATCCAATAGCTTTGCAAACAGGGATCAAAACCTAGATTTACAAAGTACTATCTGAACATTGTCAAATTCCTTATCTGCTTAAGTCTCACATTATACATATGTATTTAAGTAAATAAAATTTGAGTGATAATAATTGATTTGTATGGTTTTCTAAGGATCATATTAAGTAGTTAAGTAATGTTTATCCAATTCTGAGTATTGTGCTTGGCACATACTGAGTAATGACTAAATGATGGTTATCATTATTATAGTTACTACCATTACCATCACCACTACTATTCCCTGTCGGCAGATACAGAGCAGAACATGAGACTTGCCCTCTGTGTGGAAACACAGAGAGTGGGGAGGGACAAGGGTGCATCCTGGTATCTCTAAGCAGGAGGGAGCTTTCTGGAAAGAGGCAGCTCTGAAAAGTTCCTCTGGGATGATCCTATCTGAATGCAGAGACAGGGCACCATTTGGGGAGCATCTAGAATCAGGTGACTTTTCATACGCGGAGCAGAGGGATGGACAAGGGTATTGTGAGGGTCCAGGCATCAAGAGTATGGTGACTGGGGGGTAGGAGTCCTGTGGGGGGAGAAGGAGCAGAGGAGATGGTAGATGGTCTCTCTACGAACTACCTATCTTGCTGTATTATTGTTTCCAGTTTCACCAAAGACTTGGATATTAGGTATTCCAATTTAAATTCCTATAAAAGGAGCAATGACAATAAATGGTAGAAGAGGGGGGAAATTTAACCCCATTTAACCTCTCCTAAATGCCAGCTATAGTTCTCAAATCTGTATATACCTGATCTCATTAGTGGTCCTACTGTGATGGGTAGATGTGATCTCACTCATGTTCATGCAGGTGAGAAAATGGGCTTTGAAAGGTTAGGCACTTATCCAACTCACCAATCTGGAGAGAGGGTAACTGGCTCCACCTTTGCCCCAAATCCAGGCTTTACCCTCCACCCCAGATCCCATACTATCTGGAGTCAGTCCTGCAGACGTCTGAGCAGAGGGCTGTCGGCAGCACATGCGCCTTTCTGGCTGGATGTTTTGCTGTGTGTGGCATCACCAGGGTGGTTACAGGGTTCCCATTGATCTTGTCTGCTTTCATGAATGTACAGAGGCATAAATCCTCTTCTCCGCCTGGGAAACATTTTGTTCCAGCACGTAGGCTGTGTGGGAGTAGAGCATTGTTACAACCCATATTGTTATAAACCTATTTTATTCTGTCCTCTCTGAGATTTGAGGGTTCTTTTTTTAGTTCCAATTTTATTTAAAGCTTTGTCTTTCTGGGATGACCTTATGAACTACAGATCTCATTTTAATGGAGGGATTTAAATGAACAGCAGTCACCAAATGGCTCTCCCTGGTACACTGCAGAGCAAAGCAGACATAAAGCTTTCATAAAGGAGTCCGGAGAAGTTGGAATTAGTCTGTTTCACAAGATCAGTGTTTTCTCAGGTAAGCCAGGAAGTGCTCTTTGCAAAGGGAACTTCTTGGTATTCTACAGATGTGAGCTGGTGAGGACAGAAACGAGAACACCAAAACTTCCTCCCAAGAAAGGCTTGGATCTGCACATAAACACTTCTTACCTTGTTCAGGCTTTGGCATAAGTCAAGATTTATATCAGAACTTAACTGGGAAAATAAGTAAATAATAAAAAAAGAACTTAACTGTAACACTTTCACTATAGAGAAACTATGTTTTGTCTTGTTTTGTATAAATAAATTGAGTTTTAAAACTCAACAAGGATGGTTTCATAAAATATCCAAACCAAGGAAAGAAAGACTGTTTCTCCCCTTGGAAGAAAAGAGACCATTTCATAATGGGATGTCCAGACAAGGCCTTAATACAGGGCAGTATTTTGACAGGTGCAGAGGCACTGGAGCTAGTTTGAATACATATGCGTATAATGAACATTTGGATGTGTAAGCATAACAGCCCCACAAAGCAAAGGCACTTTCAAAGCCCAACACATGTGAGATTTAGAATCAATGCCATCTTGGGGCACCTGGGTGGCTCAGTCAGTTGAGCATCTGACTTTTGATTTGGCTCAGGTCATTTTCCAGGGTCATGGGATCGAACCCCATCTTGGGCTCTGTGCTGAGCATGGAGCCTGCCTGGAATTCTCTCTCTCTCTCTCTCTCTCTCTCTCTCTGAAAATAAATAAATAAAACTTAAAAAAAAGAACCAATGCCATCTCTTACTAACTGAACAATAATAGGCAAATGATGTATGTTCTCAGATCCAAGTTTTCTTCATATATAACATGGGTAATACATGTTATACACTGTACCCCGAAAACTATGGGCTAAAGATTGAAATAGATAATGTGCATTCAAATTTCTAGGTCAGATAAGCATATAGTAAAGCTCTATTACCCTTTTATCTGATGAAACATCATTTTGACATTTTGCTTTTGATCAGTGTTTATGGTTTGTTTCCCAGCATGGAAATGGAGGAATTTCTCCAAGTGTGGTTTTGTAAACGTATTCAGTTTTGTGTCTTGTCTCTTTATTTCTGCATCCCATGATTAGATTTGGTCACATAGAATAATTTTATAATTTCTTTAAATATTAAGCTCTAGAAGATATATTACAGTCCTGATGTTGCGGCACAAAATTTACAGCAAATTCATTTCTTCAAATATTTTAGTACATGAATAAAGACGACAGCTATCCAGGGAGGTGAAAATTGCAGCTCGGATTTTTCTCATCTGTATTTACACTAAATCAATTATCATGATACTTAAACTTTGTTTTTAATTGATATTCCCTTTGACGCTTTCTCACGATTGTACATAAGTAGAAATATATCTTTTTAGAAGTATTTTGTTGTTGTCTTTCATCAGAAGGTTATCTCAAAAAGAATATGTGGCCTTTTAAGTTGTATGCTTTTGAGTTGATTAGGGAGATACTACAGCAATTTGTTTAGCTACAAGTATTTCAGAGAAATACTGATAAGAATTTAAGGCTTTTTTGTTGTTGCTTTTCTATTAATGATCTTATTACATAGCCTGTCTTCATGAAGCAAGAGCATTCTTGCTTAAAGTATTATTTAAATTAATCCCCTGCGGAAATGTCAGTGGGAACAATCTTGAATGACCTAAAGACCCAAAGTCATAGCATTAAACAAAACCAATCTTTAAATTTTATTACATGTGCGCACACGCGCGCGCGCGCGCACACGCACACACACACTGCTAACATTCTCTACAGCAGAGCTTAAAATTTAGAATTTGGAAATTTAGAACCAAACCAAATGCACTTCTCACATTACATTTTTAAAATTTATTTTACTGAGGATTCATTGTGTGTAGAGTAGTAGTCTGTAGTTGAATATGTTCTCTAAAATGTCACCACATAGATCATTTCTCAATTAAGCAAAACCAGACACAACACCTTCTTATCTCTGCACTGTTTAATGTGCCAACTGTTCAGGTTGTGTTTCATATGTCCCAGAGCTGCCTGCAGACTGTGGTCACCCTGGTGTGCCATTATCCCAAAGTCCTCTAACCCTATCCTGTCCATCAACATGTCTTCAGAAATAATTTTCTCCAAAAGGATATTCCCATTACCTGGAAAACCCTTCTCTCAATCCACCTTCCACATCCTGGCCATCTGTGACTCTGTTCACACCTCACACTCTCTCCAAGGCCTTCCACTAACCAACTAGGCTAGAATAACCAGCCCTTAGTAGTTATGTCTATACCACACGTTTCAGTTCATTACAAAAGATGTCCCTCTTCTTTGGTTGGTGGTATTCTCTGAATGAACACTTAAGTCTTTTATTATTGTTGATCTGTTTTCTATCCTATCCAACTTGAAGACCACATAAAGTTGTAAATTCCCTAAAAAATAAAACACCTTCAAACCAAAATCCACTAGGATTTCAGGCTTTTGTATGGAGTTAGAATTGAAGGAGGAGTTTTAAATCTGCTTCCATACATCTGTGTTCAAGGACTGAACCAGGATTTAAAAATTAGTAAAAATGTTGGGATTTCTGTTCCCTAAGAAGTTATATTGTCAAAGAAAAGAGCAAATAACAGACATGAGCATGGACGTGGTTAAGTGGTGTTTCTGACTGTAGTGTTTTAAAGTTTTGCTTTTCCTTTTTTTTTGCTCGTGCTATTTGTCATCTGAAACTAGCCTCACTGAGGCGTGACTGCAAACCTTCCAGATCTCGTTCTCCTTTGAGGCTTCAGCTACGCCAGCCTCTCTGGCTCTTCTCTAGGACATTGTGACTTTTTTCAGGGGCCCATTCTGGCTCAGTTACAGGTCAGAAAGGCTTTTGGGCAAAGAGGAACTTCACACACTGAAAGGAGCAGGGCTGCCTGAGTGGTGCCTTTCTCAGCATTGTTTTTCTCTTTTAGATGTTAAACATATGGGTCTGATGCCAAAGCTACAAACCATAAATCCAATTTAAGCAAAGGACTTAAAATTGAGGCTTAGGACTTCAGTGTACATTCAGGAGGGGAGGGGTAGGGAGGGCAGGAGGATCAGATCCTCACCCAGCCTCCACTTCTCTTCCTCCTGCCTACACTGCACCCTGAAAATGTATCCACATCATGGGACTGGTTATTGAGTAAACATGCTGTAACCATGCAACTATATTTGTGAACTAAAGTAAAAGTTAAAGAAACTTGAAATACTAAAAAAAAAAAAAAAAATTAAATTGAATACAAAATCTCCTGCAAATTTCCTCCCAGACTTGAGAAGGTCTCGCTCCTGTAGAAATATGCCTGGCTCGCCTACAGCTCAGCACCCCATGGTTCACCTTATGACATATCAACATATTCTCAATCTTTCACCTGCTATAGATTTCCATCTTCTAAACTTTGCTCTAATAAGCAAGATCTGTCTGTTTTCCTTTAACAGCTTAGTAAGAAATTCCCCTCCAACCCCCCTCACTCCAGTCTCCTCACTGGTGTCCACTCTGCCTCACTTCCTAATTGTGAGCAGTCCAACCCCCTAGGAGAGGAAAGGGGTGAAGCTTGCCATTCTTGTGCCTGTGTGCGAGGGGAGGGACCATGGTCCTAAAGTGGTCCTTTGCCCATGATGATGGCTTCCACTTTTTAAAATAAAGTTGTCCTTTTCTCATATTTGTCTTGTATCTTCAGATAAATGTTTTTTTTTTTTTTTTTTAAAGCAGGCCTGAAATTAGGGCATGCGAAGTAGCAATGCTTTCCCCAGTTCCCTGGATAGATAACCATCTAATCACTTCTTGAACGCTTCAGTGCAGGGGAAGCCGTGACCTCGTGGGAGAGTTCACTCTTTCTTTCACTGGACAGCTGCATTTCTCCCCCCTTATTAATTCATTTATTCAGTTAGTCATTATTTATTGAATGCCTAGTATATGACAGACACCCTTCTAGGTCCCTGGAACATAGTAGTTATCACAGAGATAACACCACCACCTTCACATAAATTCAATCTTGATGTCACTCTACTTATGTCTTATTTCTGTCATCCAGGGCAAGACTAAATAATCCACTATCTGACTCCGTGACAACCCCATAAATTTTGGAAAACAATGAAATTCCACCTTCTTCAGATTAAACGTTCTCTAATACAGTTTTGCCAGGGCCCGCCATGTCAGTCATTGTCCTCTAATCTGTCAGTGCTCTCATTGTGTGCTTTCAGTGAATCACTGTGACCTCTGGGTGCTCCGAATACAGTAGGGTCCTCAGCCAAAGCCCGGCTCAATGGAATGCGGATAGGCAGGAGGCCAGACCCCAGAGGCTCTGATGCCAGCTCCATCATTCCCTTCTTGTGTTATCTTGGGCAAGGCACATACCCCTCTTAGCCTCAGTCTGCTTATGTGTAACGTGAGGATAATAATGCCACCTACTTCAAAAGTTTGCTGTAAGATTCATGACTCAATATGGAAGAAGCACTTAGAGTAGTTTCCAGCCCAGAGTATGAGCTCAGGAGATGACAGCTGTCATTCTTCCTACTGTTACATTTAGCGTTGAAACTTTCTGTTTGCCCAGCCTCATTATTTCAGGACCCACATCATATGTTGGCTTGCTGATGCTTGGAATAATGGACAGCAATCTGCTTTGACTGTAAATTCCTCTCAGCTCCTAACAGAGAGCCTGGAACAGAGTAGTTGTTTGAGTGAGCCAGTTAAATATCTTGGCTTTTTGCAATGCACTTAAACAGAACATGGTGAGGATTTCTTCTCTTGTTTTCCAAGATGAATCGATCTATTCCTGGAGCTATACTATGTGGAGTTTCAGTGATGGATGCACCATTAAGGATTCTTTGAAGAAATTGTTATGAAATGTCATTTATTTTAAGTGTAATAAATAAAAATGATAAGAGGCACCACTTCCTGATAAATTATGCAGAAGTTTTCGGCTTTCAACATACACATACCTCATCACAATTGAACTCTAAAACCAAGACTAAATTCTGCATCATCCTTTATGGAACTTCCACATTGATTTCCAGTTTTGTTTTGTTTTGTTTTGTTTTGTTTTCATGACCTTTGGTTTAAATGTTTTACCTCTCTAGTTGGAAGTGTCCATGTCAATTGTGATGAATAGGTATCTTTCAATACCTTCTCCTTCCTCCTCTCTCCCCTGCTGCTTTAGAGGTTCTGGAGAGAGTAGCCTTGGTTCACAAAAGAGTTTATGACTCTCATCTCCCCCTAGAAGCAGCTGGAAGACAAATGTCTGAAGCAGACACTTTTTAAAAAAAAATTTTATGTTTATTTATTTTTGAGACAGAGAGAGAGAGAGAGAGCATGAGCAGAAGGGAAGAAAGAGAGAGACACAGATTCTGAAGCAGACTCCAGGCTCTGAGCTGTCAGCACAGAGCCTGACACGGGGCTCAACCCACAAACCATGAGATCAGGACCTGAGCCGAAGTTGGACGCTCAACTGATTGAGCCACCCAGAGGCTCCTGAAGCAGAAACTTTGAAGGGAAGAGAGCTCAGATGTCTGTACCTTCCCTAAACAGAAGCAGCCTTATGGGATTATCAGTACCACTTTCAACAAGTTCATTACAGCCAGCTCTGACCATTGGGTGGAGATCTCTCTGTAGCCCTAGAAGTGAACAGGCAAAATGAGATTATACCTGCTTTGAAATACTATTTCTCAAATGTGTGAGCCTAAGCTCTGGAGAAGGCATTGATCAGGCCTTGTTATGTGGTTATTTTCTTAAATTCACCTATGGTCCTGATTATTTTCCTGGCATAGTACACTTAGGAAAGTGCGTCCAGACCCTGAAGCAAATGTGTGCTCAAAAGACAAAAACACTTTTTTTCATGTAAAGTTCCCAGTTTCTTCCTCTACAATTTCTCTTAAGAAAGCTAAGAAAACTATGCATCTAACGTGAATCTTGTTTACATGGTTAATGCAACATTTTATATTGTTTGCAACATAACTTTCACTGGAAGCCTTTAGATACTTTAATTTTGACAGATGCTCTTGATTCTTAAACATCATACTTTTTGTCCTGCTAATCCTCAATTTTAGATAATGTGATCACATCTGGGAAGCAAATTCATACAACCTGCTATAGGTCTGACTGGCTGTGAAAATTCTATGAATGAATCAAATACTAGTTTTCAGGTTTCTTACGTTTAGGAAATCCCATTTCTAGTTTCTCAGAGAAGTGGATCATACCTTGTAGTGATTTAACAGAGTATATTAAATTTCACAGATAACACTCTAAGCCTTAGGCTTTTTTCCTCTAAATCCTTACTGATTTTCTGTGTATTTGTCGCATAATTTTTTGAGAATAGAGTTGAAATTTCTGACTATAATTTTATACTTTTTTGTTTCTCCTTGAAGTTACATTGATTTTTGCTTCATGTAGTTGAAACTGTCAGTACGTGCATAAACATTCAGGATTTTTAATGTATTCTTAATGAACTGACTCCTTAATCATTATGAAATAATCCCTCTTTATCCACTGTAAGATTCTTTACCCTGAGATCTCTTTCATCCTTATTAATATATATTTTTATCTTTTTGTTTTTTGTTTTAATCGCTCTACTAAGATGTAATTGTTGTAAAATAATCTCTCCGTATTTAAAGTGTACAATTCTATGAGTTTGACATAAGAAACTATAATCATGCGGCACCTGGGTGGCTCAGTCAGTTGAGTGTCTGACTCTTAGTTTTGGCTCAGGTTATGACCTCACCGTTTGTGAGTTCGAGTCCCAGGTCAGTCTTTGAACTGACAGTGCTGAACCTGCTTGAGATTCCCTCTCTTCCTCTCTCCCTGTCTCTCTCGGCCCCTCCCCTGCTCATGCTCTGTCTCTCTCAAAATAAATAAATAAACTTAAAAGAAAAAAAAGAAACCACAATCACACTCAACATTATGAATATGTCCATCACCCTAAAATTTCCTTATGCCTCTTTGTGCTCCTAATTTTTTTTTTTCAGAGAAAGAGAGATAGCACAGGTGGGAGAGAGACTGAGAATCTTAAGCAGGCTCCATGCCCGGCTCGCAGCCCATGGTGACCCCATGAGCCTGGAATCATAACCTGAGCCAAAATCAACAGTTGGGCACTCAACCAACTGAGCCACGCAGGCGCCCCCATTTTTTTTATTATTATTATATGACTTTTATTCAACACAATTATTTTGGCATCCATCCATTTTGTTGCATTTATCAATCACTCATTCCATTTTTTTTTTTTTTTTTTTGCTGAGTGGTATTCCATTGTATGGCTATTCCACAGGGGTTTTTTTTGTTTGTTTTTTGGTGTTGTTTTTTTTTTAATCCATTCATCTGTTAAATAGACATTTGGGTTGTTTCCAGTTTGGGGCTATTACAAATAATTACAAATAACTATTCACATACATGGTTTGAATGGACGTAAGCTTTTATTGCTAGTGAGTGAATATCTACAAGTGCAATGACTGAATTATGTAGGCAGGTTTATGTTGAACATTTTAAGAATCTGCAAACAGCTTTCTAAAGTCAGTGGAGTAATTTCTATTCCTCCCATTAGTGTAGGTGAGTTCCAGTTTATCCACATCCTTGCCAACAATTTGTCTGGTACTCTTTTTAATTTTAATCTTGTAATATGTGTAACTGTAACCCGCTATGGCTTTAATTTTCATTCCCCCAATGACTACTGATGTTGTGCATCTTTTCATGAACTTTGTTTTCATCTACAAATATTCTGATAAAATTCTCTATAGTTTTGTGCATTTGATTTATTGGAATCTTGTTATCTTATTATTGAGTTTTAAGTCTTTATGTATTAGTGGATACAAGCCTTTATTGAGGCACAAACCATGTGAATATTTTCACCCAGTCTGTGACTTGTCCTAAAGTCTTTTAGCAGTTTATTTTGGAGTGGAAGTTTTTGAATTTTTATACAGTTCAGCTTGTCAATGTTTTCTTCAGTGGATCATGCTTTTGGTGTTGTCTCTAAGGCCAGGACAGGGTATATCATTCAAGGAGCTCAGGGTGAAATGAAAATGCAAGGCCTATGGTTAAAAAAAAACTGATAATAATTTCAAGATGGTATCAGCAGAACATTAAACCAAATGTGGGGCCTTTCTAATAGCATCTATAGTATATATTTAAGTGTGTGTAGCATATTTCCATTTCTCCTTTCCTGGTATTTATACTATTGCCATCTTACGTTTCACTTTTACACGTTATAAACCCCACATTGCATTATGATTTTTGCCTAAATGGTCAATTATCATTTAAAGAGGTATAAATAACAAAAAATGTATGTCTTGACCTGTGTATTTACTATCACCAGTGCTCATTATCTTAGATTAGATACATATTGCTCTCTGATATCATTTTCTTTGTCTCTGAGTACCTTCCCTCAACATTTCTTGTAATGGAATCCTTCTGATGGTATACTCTTTCTTTTCTGTGTGTCTAAAAATTTCTTTATTTTACCTTTGTTTTTTAAAGATATGTTCACTATTTTAGAGTTTTAAAATATTTCTCTCAGTGCATTAAAGATGTTGCTACATCGTTTTCTTGCTTGAATTGTTACAAACAAAATATCTGCTGTCTTTCTTGTCTTTATTTCTCTATGTAATGTGTTTTTCCTTACGGGGTGGGGGGAGATTGTTTCTCTATCACTGGTTTTGAGTACTGCCAGTAATATGTATCTTGATGTAGTTTTTGTCATATTTCCTGTCTTTAGAATTTGTTAAGCTATTTGGATATTGGATACATTTTACCAATTTGGAAGTTTTTCAGCCATTATTTCTTCAAATCTTTTTCCTTCTTGTCCTGTTGATAATCTCTTCTGGAGACTTCAGTTAAACATGCATCTTGTCACTTCAAGTTATCACACAACTAAGGCTCTGTTTATTTGTTTAATTATTTTTTCTCTGTGGGTTTCATTTGGAACCATTTTTATTGCTATGTCTTCAAGTTTACCCTTTTATTTCTGCAATTCCGAATCCACAATTAAACACAACCAATGTTTTTGTTTTTGTTTTTGATTTTACAACTTGTGCCTTTCATCTATAGAAGTTCATTTGGGGCCCTTTTTGTGTCTTCTGTGTCTCTACTTAATTTTTGAATTATGCAATACAGTTATAATGACCTCATGTCCTTTTGTAATATTCTAACATCTGAGGATGTTCTAGTTCAGTTTGATGTATTGATTTTTCCCCTTGTTACAGGTGAAATCTCTGTGTTTCTTTGCATGCTTGGTAATTTTTTATTGGATTCCAAATATTTTTAATTTTACTTTATTGAGTGCTCAAAATTTTTGTATTCCTATAAATATTCTTGAGCTTATTCTGGGATGCAGTTAATTTCCTTTGAAATGGTATACTCTTTCATACATGTTTTTAGGATTTTTTAGGTGAGACTAATGCAGGACTCAGACTACGGTTAATTTTTCTCCCTATTGAAGTAAGACCCTATTTATACTCTGCTCAATCCCCATGAATTATGAATTTTTCCAGTCTGACTAGTGGGAACAGGTAGTGTTTACAGTCCTGTGTGTTTTTGAGGCAGTGTTGCCTCTAATCCTCTCAGATGGTTTTCCCCAATCAGGGATGGTTTCCCCACATAAACTGTAGATCAATACAAAGCTGAATACTCACAGGAACCCTCTGCAGATCTTAGATGTTCTCTCTTTCAGCAGCTCTCTCTTTCCCAATCTACTGTATGCCATCTACTTTGGTCTCTCTGGACTTTAAGTTCAATTTCCTCAATTTAGGAAGTCCACTGGGCTCCCTGCCCTTCTCTATGCCCTGGAATCTCTCTCAGGAAATAGTAGGACTCACCTTATTTCTTTACCATCACTCAGGGACTACTGTTTTTCATTTCCTGATGTCCAGTGTCTTGCAAAATTCAATTTGTGATTTTTTTATTGTTTCCTGTGAAAGAGTGCTTCTGGTCCCTGTTACTCTATCTTGGCTAGATGTAAAAATCACTTTTTAAAGAAAGTCTGCATAATTATGAAACTCTCTCAGATTATGCCATATAGTTCATGTAACATTCACATTCTTTTTCACCCATATTTCCAGCACCAAAATTTGTTTATTGTAATAGTATTTGAATATAAAATATTAGCAAGTGTTAATACTACTCTTGGGCCTTTGTTACTCAAGCCATTCAGTTATATTTGATTAACTTCAAACTTTATGAAGGACATAGAGAGAGGCATGATTAATATTTATAATATGTGATTATATTTTATCTTATAATAAGTATAAAAAGGCTTTTTGGATGAACTGCAAGAAGTGAAAAGATTATCAAAGTCAAAGAATGTCGTTTTGACCACTTAAGTAGCAAAGTGGTCCCACACTTTGCTACTTGTGTGTGTGTGTGTGTGTGTGTGTGTGTGTGTGTGCATGCCACACTGTGAAAAAGAGTATCACAAGTTTAATTTCCAAATTGTGAGTGTTTCAAGATGGCACAGCTTCCTTTCAGAATTCCAAAGAGGTTTGTAGTAGTTATTGCCAATAGTGGTTTTCTTAATTTAAAAAATCCTGTAATGAAGAAATAGAAAGAAGAGTTATCATTGAACATTTAGAGACTGGTTGAATAAGCATGGAATATTCTAGTAATTTAACTAGAAATACATAGTATTATGTGCTTATTGAAAATATATTGCTAAGATTTTGAACACTCCTTTGAGATACTTGTCTGAAAGCAGCAGTAAGAACACAAAAACCAAAATGTATAGAGTTAAAAAAATAAATATTATTTAGGTAGCAACTAACCTTAAGTATCTCAGAGTCCACTCTTCCTATGACAATAGCATTTGAAATTTTAAATAAAATCCTTAGTTATTTGCTTGGCAATCTAGGAAATATTATGTCCTCAGTAAGCCAGCAGCATGGTCATTTCTGATACCTAGGCTAATGTAAGGAAATTGCTATAAAATATCGTCAAAATATTGTTAAGTTTCTTTTAGTATTTGATGTCATTGATGAAGAATTTGAACATGAATGATGTGTTCATATTTGTAAGTGTTTCAGACTCCACACAGAGTGACACATCAACACTGAACGGGACAGAGCATACCACTTCTTTGCATTTGCGTGTATGTTTTCTGGCCAGGAGGAAATGAAATAATTGATAAATTAGGAATCCTTGACAGAATATGTTATCAGCAAAGCTTTCTTTAGATGTAACAATAATAATGATTGACTTGAACCCTACTTGTTGTCACTGAAGGACACACATTTTTCGTTCTTAAATATGTACAAGAATTTTTTATATTATCTTTTGCAATTACTTAATTAACATTTATAATTTATTTTTAAATATATAATTAAAATTTAGAAGGAATATGTTAGCAAACCAAAACACACGTATTTTATCATTATTTATCTTTGTAAGTGATGAATAAATAAAGGGAAACAGTAGATTCAATGTTTGGCCATTTTATTGTTCAATTCCAAATTATGTTGGGATCATAGGACCTCCAGTGTGTTTCTAATATGTTAGAATCTTGCAATTAGAGAACCTCAATGGAAAATAGTATTGGAAGAGGATACTTTTAACTGAGATCCAGAGATGTGTTCCCTTTTGGAGCTTGTAGACACTGGATATTCACAAAGCTAGTGATAGTTCAACCCTGCATTAGGAATCCCAAGAATTACTCTTAGATCTGTATGCTCCTTGGAGTTGAGGGTCACATATTAAGCAAGATATTATGGCCTGCCTTCCCTTTAGTCATCTTCTTAAGTGTCTTCCCCAAGAAGATGCTCTACCCACTGTTGTTTCCTTAATGTACACTACTAAGAGGGATTTTTTTTTTTTGGCTCAAATTGTTTTGGAATTTTTTTTTTAATTATTAGAATTTCCATTTCAAAACCCACATTTATCTCAAGCATGCTCTGCTCCTTCAATTCTTAACTAAGATATAAAAAATGCATCTTGCCTCGAATGCCATTTAGGGTTTATATATAGATTCTTTTTAAAGATGAATGAAATAAATTCAGTCATTAAATATTTGTTGAACAGCTACTCTGTGCAAAGAATAGTGATAGGCTACTTTGAATAACAGATGATACAAATTATCAAGGGGTTTATAATGTACTTGCATGACAGGAAGACATATAAACCCAATAATTTCACACATGACTAATTGGCATGGAACCATATTATACATTTCCCTTAACCCCCTCAGTAGACAGCAAGCTCTTTGAGGGCAAGAACTATTTTTTTTTTATGCAAGGTTCTATCTCTAGTGTCTGCAGGCATAAGATTCTGGTAGGCAGAGGTGGAGAGCCTGTTATAGTTTGTAGAATCAGCAGTTAAAATTGAACAGACATAGTAATGCATTGAATTGGGGTGGTGATCAGACAACCATTTGCAAGTAGCTGACACAGGATTCTTAGAGGCTGGGCCCTGGGGGTAGCATGGGGGCAATTTCCAGAGGAAATTGATTGAATGCCATCCTAAGGAATTATCAAAAACATAGCAGGTTTTCACGTACCTTTAGTTTATTTATCACTTTCCTAATGTCCCTACCGCACCCTTTTCCCTCAGCCCTTTGGAAGAGCTCTTGAACATGGTTTATTTTTATGGCTGAATTATATGATAATTTATGGCTTTGAGTAAATTATTCACAATGCTATTTTCTGCTACTAAGAGTGCCAAAATCTAATTAGATCTGCCACAAAAATGTCTATTCCAAAAGTTGCTTTTTACCCTATAAAAAAACATGTGATTTTTCCATAGCTAATAGAGAAGTGACATTTAAGAACCTGCACTGATAACCAACTAGTACCGAAATTTTTGTGTAAACAAACATGGTATGTGTGATGTATATACATTTTTATATTTTCTATGTAAAAACACATGACATATTGTGCACTTTTCAATTTAAATAATGATTACAAATATATCCATCATTCTAAGGATTATCCTGATTTCTCTTTTGTCAGTCTGCACATTACGTGAAAACAATTTTTGTGACAGTGATTGATTTAAATGAACTCACTTCTGAGAGAGTGATTGTTTTCATTTAAAGTGTTGGGTATTTTTTTTTTTTCCTGTATCTGAAGGCACTTGAACTGCTTTGCATTTCTCTCAGCTCTGAGTATTGAGGCTAATATATTATGAAACATTTTTTTGAAATATATGCACATTAGCTTTCATTATTTCTACTTTAATTAATGTCAGAGAGCATAGTTAGTACAGAGTTTCAAACAAGGAGTATCCTCAAAACATTTTTAGTAAGATGTGCAAGCACAGTCAGTATTTAAAAAAGAAAACATAAGGAAAAAGGATAATTAAAACAAAGTTTTCATATTTTCCTAAGCAGAGTAAATATTCTGAATGTGTATCTTAGAAGACAATAAAGAACTCTAACAGTCTTATGAATTGAATACTATTTTTGCATTTTTTTACATGGCTAGCTAAAATGTAAGTGTGGGATTTCAGATATTTATTTTCCTTCAATTATTAATTGAGAGTCGAGTTTGTAGGTGTTTCAGATATATCAGTACTGAAAACAAGGGCTTATTTTTAACATTCACTAGAAGAATGTCACCAAACCTTCTTATCCTATTATTTTTATGAAAAACAAATGAGAATGTTCATCAATATAAGATTGTTTAACACATGTAATATTTTCACTGTTTTATATTCAAGCATACTATTAATTTGGGGTGATGTTCTGTTTTTATCATAGTAGATGTATTCTTAACGTTTTCAAATACTTTTGACTGACTTCATGTTAGATATGAATAGGTAGGTCGTCATTGCTCCGTTACTCATTTGTGGACTTGTTTTCAACCACATAATCCTTGTGAAGGAATTGTCATCTTTGCTGTTTTCTTGGCGTTAGATTTTTTTTCTTTGAGTATCACTATTAATCCATATTATCTCAGATTTTTTCCCTAAAATATCTTAACTTTAGTTAAACTAGATAATAGAACTTATAAGTCTACTTAACCAGGAAGACATAAACTTCTGCATTTTGCAGAGCACTTATTGGGAACAATGACTGACAGCAGGACACTGTGCCAGTCCCTCAGAACTAGAGAATGCCCTGAACCTGCCTCAGGTACTTCAAGGACCTCATATGACATGTGAACCTGAAGACTCCAAAGTCAATCCATGTAAACTATTAGCAAAGCTTAATTTCTTTCTCAGTTTTGGGGATAACAATCAAACAGGAAGTTCTAATACTGGGTCTTCACACGCTACATTGCATTGCCTTTCCTTTCTTTTTGGGAGAGAGGCAGCCCATGATGGATGCTCTTTTTTAGAGACTTGTACTCCTGTTGCAGCTGCCCAGACTGGTTCTTGTCCATTCTGGAAGTCATGTGAGATACTTTTGGTCTTTCCTGTCAATGTTTCCCTCACAGAATCATGAAATAATACGTATAAGTGAGCTGTCCAGCACATATTAGGCTGAAGTTGAGTCTTGCTATAGAGAGAAAACATGGAGGGTTATGTTGTCCTCTACATGGTAGATCGAGAAATTTAGTCATGCCGTTGCCGGACCACATATAGCTGCTGTGATTTGCTTTCTCAGGAAAACTGTTTTGTTTTCTTTTGTGTTTGTCACGGATATTTGGCTTCATACTTTTGGCCTTTGAGGAAAGAGCTTGTTTCCTTCTGTTTTAATTATTTGAAAGAGTGACCTCATGCTATCAATGGTGATATTGCACTATGGCTAGTTTTATTAGTGAGGATCATAGTGAGTGTTTTATGGACATGTGGCTAAGCACAAAGAGAAACTAATAAGTGGACTCCAGAAAATTTGGGGCAACCCAAATGGAATTAATCTACAACAGTAATATGTATTTAGGTTATTTGCAAGCATGTATGAAATGTTATCGTTATGGACTCTAGAAAATTTGGGGCAACCCAAATGGAATTAATCTACAACAGTAATATGTATTTAGGTTATTTGCAAGCATGTATGAAATGTTATCGTTACACATCCTTTGTCAAAAGGCATTAATATGTTTTATTAAAAAATCTCCATTTTCATTATAAAATTATAGGAGATTTTTTAAATAATAAAATGTTGAAAAACATATAGGAACCAGCAAAATATATTTATATTTCACATTTTTGTGTGTTGTTTCCCATGTATTTTCCCTATGGATAGTATTTCTTATGTGGTCATGCTCATATTATATACACATACATCATTACACAAAAGTTTATAATACTGGGGATTTAGTTTTAAGTTAGAAGTCTGGAAAATACAATTGCCTGGTCAAAACTTTTGGTCATTTTTTAGGCTTTACTGCCATCCTGGATTTCATGTTATTACAATTTTCACTCTTATTAGCAATATATGAAATGACTAGATAATTACCCAGTCAGCATTCATTTAAGAAATCTATATTGCCCAGTTCCTATTTGTCTAGACCCTGGAAATGTAACAGTGAGCATATCATATATCTCAGTTTTCTTCGTGAAACTTAGAGTACAGTTTGGAGATAGACATCAATCACATAATTGCACAAATAAATGTGAAATTCAAATAACGAATTATAAAGCAAAATAGTAACATTTATTAACCTCCATGGTTAACACAGATTTAGGTTGTATTATTTCCTGTACCTTTTAATATATTAAAAACATTTCAAAATGAAGTAGTTTTGATATTTGGCTAATGTGAATAATGCTGTAGTTTTTTAAAAATAAGTAATGCCCATGAAGAATGCTGCCATGAAAGTGTTTAAAGAAGGAATCTGAACTCACTTGAGGTATCAGGAAAGTGCCCCAGAAGAAGAATTGATGGAGCTGAACTTCAGAAGGAGAAAAAGAAGTTAAATACTCAAAGATGTGTGCATGTGGGTATGTGCACACAGATGTGCAAGGGGGCATATTTATGTAGAGACAGGGAAGGTTAAGGGGACAGGATAAATGTGGAACATTATGGGATATTTGTAGGCAGCCCACAGTGACTGGGGCTGGGCTATACAGGGGATGGAGTGGAGTACTAGAAGACAATGCAGGGCATGTGAGTAGTTCAGTGAGTGGCCAGAGCCCCTGCATGTTTACTGATCTGCTGGATGGAATGGGCCCACTGCAGGTGCAAAGACCACCCAGGAGAGGCAATGAGGGGCCTGAAGAACTGCTGGCAGTGCACATAGAACAAGGAGCAAGTGAGAGAGATCTTGAAGACAGCATCTGCAAAAACCGAGCAATTCCTTAGCCGGAATGGCAAAGGCAGGCACAGTGTTGAGACCTTTCACATGAGTTGATGAGTCAGCGATACAAGTACCTTCCGCTGGAGTTGGTGGAGGAGGGAGAATGACACAGATGAATTTAAACTTACAGTGTTAAATCTGCAACTTTGGTGAGGGTTTCATGAGTGGAAATTTATTGGGAATGTGGCCAATGGCAAAGTGGGATGGATCATAGAAGAGATTTTCAAGCACTTTGATTCTTTCTAACTTCATGTGATTGTTTTAATCACTGATTTGGCCCTAGGTATGCAGGGTTTGGGTTTATATACAGCTGTGGTTAATCTTTAAAATCTAGTTTAAAAAAAAGAAAACAAGATTGGTTTGCATTTTAGTTTAGATTCTTAAGATGGTTCGGGCCAATTGTTCAACTTCCAGAGGCCACACAGTTTAGTGGTTAAAATGTAGATCATGTTCAAACCCCAGTGGAGCACTTGTCAGTTTTGTGTTCTTTGTCAATTACTCCATCATTCTGACTCCACCTTCTCATCTTCAAAGTGGGATTTCTAATAAGTAAGTTGTGGTTTGTTCAATGAGTTAATCCTGTGACGTACTTACCACAGTGCCTGGCACCTGGGAAGAGCACAGTCAGTGTTATTATGGTTCCTCAAAAAGAGAATATCAAATAATGTGAAACTAGATGCATAGAAATCAATTTGGTTTCGTTTCTTTGAAATTGAGTGAGAACTCAAAACTATGGTTTCGTTCTTTGCTCACACATTGCTCAGACTTATGTCCTCTAGTCCCATCCATGTTGTCACAAATGGCACAATTTCCTTCTTTGTAAAGGCTGAATAATATTCTGTTGTGCACATATACCACATTTTCTTTATCCATTCACTTGCTGATGCGCACTTAGGTTGTTTCCATATCTTGGCTATTGTGAATAATGCTGTAGTGAACATGGAGCTGTAGATCTCTTTGAGACCCCGATTTCATTTCCTGTGGCTGTGTACCCAGAAGTGGGATTGCAGTATCAAGCGGATTGGTTGTTTAATTTTTAATTTTTGAAGGAACCTCCATACTGTATTCCACAGTGGCTGCATTAATTTGTATTCCCACCAACAGTACACAAGGATTCCACTTTCTCCACATTCTCACCAATACTTGTTATCTCTTGTCTTTTTGATAATAGGAAAAGCAACAAAAAAAGAAGAGGAAGAAGTGTTCTCTTTAAATGCGAGGGAGCTTGTGGGGGTTATGTGTCTTTTACTGCCTTGCCTGACCTACTTAATTCAAGTAGTAGCTAAAATGTAGAATTATTAACACTAAGTGATTCAAAACATAAAGCTTTTACGGAGGATTGTCAATCTCTGAAATTCCTTGTATGTCCTCATGGCAATTAAAAACCTGACTTTTTACCTTTGTTCTCTTCTTTTCCATGCCATTTATTTGCAGTGATGAGCATAAATACAATGCAGCATAAATAAGAAAAGAAGTCCTCAATACGTAGAGGGTCAATAACCCAGTCAAATTTTACTGAGTGAATGGCAGACTAAGGTGCAAGAGTAATTTTTCCCACTAATGCACTTCTTAGAATTGTGTGATTTTTAAAGGTATATACTACAGAATAAGGAGCATATGTCACACAATCCCAATAATAACTTAGATTGTTTTTTAATCCTAGTCTTCTAGAAGCATCTATTATATTTAGTCACACTGATGTGATTCTGTGGTGTTCATGCAGTATTCCCCCCAGATTTTCTTCACTATCATATGATCTTTGAAGAAAATCTAAGCACCAAAAAGTCATTTCTCAAATTATTAGTTATATTATATGTCCATAATAATAGATATTGACATTGTCTTTAGTTTCTTGAGGACTAAACAAAAGACTAAGGGTATTCTGGTTTGGAAGAACTTTTTTTTTTTTTTTTGACATGTGTGTTTTTTTGTTTGTGTTCACCTGTTGGCAAATCCGCAAATTTTCTGTCAATTACAAGATGGTAGCCTTCATCGTTCTGTGCCATTCTACTGTTTGATAGCATGATCGTATTTGCATGTCCCATTCAGCGATTGTGGAGAGGTGCCAGTTGCCATGGTGATGAATATGATGTCCAACATCATATCTAGTCATAAAACAAGGATGGCCTTTGAAAAGCCACATGTAAATATTTATTTTCAAAGGTACAGCTGGCTCTTTGTGAAGCCTGGGTCACTTGAATGGTTTTCTTTTCAATGAATCATCAAATGAGAAGTCTGTTACCATATAATTTCCCTTTTTGCTTTAATAAACTTCCACTGTCCTCTATCCTTGGCCCTTTTGGCTAAGAATCAAAATCCACGTTATAAAATTTCACTCTTTTTTAGTTATAAATGTGTGTAAGCTGTCTAATTCGTCCAGATTATGGCCACAGAGCTGACCTGACAGCATAGGTTTGTTATGGTGCCTCACCCTGAGCTCAGAAATCGACTGTCCCATTTTTCTGTGGGTCATGCATGAGTACTAGATGCTTCCATGCCAGTCAGGCTGACCCTTTAGACATCAAAGAGGCATTCTCCATAATGGGGCTTTTTCTAAGAATGCATATCAAAATGTTAGTATGATTTTTTTTATTATAGGCTTTTCAACTTTTGGGATTACTTGTCAAATTAAGTAAAAAGAAAAATCCATTAAAAAGCCTTTAATAAGGTTTCTTAGAAGCAGAAGTTTGCACAACTCTTGTACTACCATCCTGAATGATATTAGACTATTAGACTAATTAGTTTAGGACTTAGCTAATAATTAAACGAATAGATTATTAAGTAGCTCAACTGTGTTAATTAATAATTTAAATCCACACATTAGTTTCATAAAAGGACCTATTTTCAGCTGCTGACACATGCAACTTATGACTACCTTTTCCTCACCTTTACTGATCAATATGCTCTAAGTTTGATTCAGACAGAGGAATCTGGGAGATAGGGAATGAAAGGTGCTACTTCTATCCAATGCCCTCTTCTGAAAAAGAAAGAAAAGAATCAGAAAAAGAAAAAAAGAAACTCTATTCTGACACATTGTGAGGCTTATGATAACTATGTTTGCCTTTCAGATCCCCAGCTCAAGGGTATAGTGACCAGGTTATATTGCAGGCAAGGCTACTACTTGCAAATGCATCCCGATGGAGCTCTCGATGGAACCAAGGATGACAGCACTAATTCTAGTAAGTGACAACCTCAGGCCACCCATTAACACAGTTGGTAGAAGCTACGCTGCTGCTTAAATGACTTCTTAAAATACATTTACAAATACTTGTTGTGTTGGTTCATTTTTACAAATGTTACACACTAGAATGCCATTTACCATTGTACTTGGACCACATGGATGAAAACATTAACAGCAACAAAAGAAAGCTATCATTTTAAGATAATTAGAGGTTATTTTCTCTCTTTCTCTTTTTTTCAAAATGATTGTTACATCCAACATTATTGTTACTTTTAATCTTCATTATCCTAAAAGTGAAATAAGGACACCAGTGCATCCAGATGAAAGTTGAATCCATGTTTACTTTGGAAATACTGTTTTTATCAGGCTTGTAGCTTTTTAATGATAATTGTGGAAATTCAAGAGCTGTAAGGATTAGTTGTTTCAAATAATGGAAATGGAGTTTTTCAAATTCTTTGCATTCAACCAGAAAAGATAGTATCTTTTTTGTAGAGAGGATGCGAAAGTTCTGTACCTTTAAATACATTGTACAAAATGTTTACATTATATATTTGGGTCTGTGATGATTTTTCTTTAGTTGAAAAGCCACTGACCCTCCATTGTATTAGTGTCTGCCTTCACTTTACTATTTTTTAATATATAATTCTTCTTTGTGTTTTCATTCTGGTGTCTCTTCTTAATTGTTTGTGTTTTCCCTTCCCATTTTCTGTTTATTCTGGCATAGAAGTCCTTTTAATTTAGCACATCGGTTTTAAAATAGACCCTTTCCAATGCTTGAGAGAATGAATGAAAAGCAAAAACTGATTTTATTGGAGATATTTATTCACATATTAACAGTGGATCAGGAGTGGATATGAATCTTTTCCTCCATTTAACATTAGCCCTTCATTTATAGAACATCATTCCATGAGAAGAAGGGAGGATTTGAATACGTATAACAAAATTATAGTCACTTTCTGTTTTAAGTTCTAGTAATCCAAATTTTAGTAGCCCCAAGATCATCTAATAATATAAAGCAGACTGTTTTTGCATTTGATGTCACTATGTGAAGTGTCAATATTTTTCTAGCCATTGTGTTTACCTTTTAGAATTTGGACCTTGCATCATTTAAATTTTTTTCAACCTAAAAATGTTCTGTTTATCTGCATTTTCTTCCTTTTCAATCTCTGATCTTTTTCTGTCTTTGTGTCTATTATGTTGTCCTTTTGTCCTTTTAAACTTTTCTCTATTGTATTTGTTCATTGATTTTTTTTTTGTCAAGTGGTTTATTTCCTTCTTTGATTTAGAGAAAAGAGACGGTAAAGCAATTCAAACACAAGGAAGAAAGAGAAAGCATTTTTATTCTTAAGACTGATGTCAACCATTGTTTACTTGTTGGGATTTTGATATTGAATTGAACTTTTTAAAATTGTAAGGACTTGACCATCTTTGACCTATGAAAGATGCCAGTTTCTTCTGGTTCAAACTAATACATGTGTGTCTGTTCATTTTCTTCTCCCTATCTTTATCTCCTTACCCATTCTTTGACAAAAGGCATTCTCTTTTTCTTATGTCTTATACTTGTGGGAGTCATGGACTCTCAAGATTTGTTAAGTTCTGATGTCTTCAATGTTTTCTGATTTCCTTTGACCAAAATCCAGTGGAGCATGAGGAATAGTTTTCCATAACTCTGATTACTGCAAAAACTGTGACATTCTGACTTAGAGTTTGAGGCCATCCCTTATGACAAAGTTTTTAAGAAAGGAAATAAACCATAGCTATATGAAAATGCTGCTTAGTTTCTCAGAAAAATAATTCTCTTCACAGGTTTTATGCATTTTTCCCCTACCTTCTTCTTTGGTTTTTGTAACGCCAAACAAGTTGGTTATTTTTAACGATGGGAATCAATATCAAATTAAGGTGTGTTAGGTAGACACTATCTTTTAAAAGCGTATTGCTTCAGAATTGAATAAGGAGCACAATATTTTCTAAACTGTGAAAGTGCAGATTTATACATTATCTGCACACACACACACACACACACACACAATTGTATCTGGTTACGCAAACAGTATTAAACACCAAACTGGAAAACTGAGATTAGACACCAAAAGACACACGACCTTCTGTTCTCTAAATGTGTGGGGCTTGTTTTCTCCTACTGTGTAACCACACTTGAAGGAACAAGAGTCTGGCAGCACTTGCAGTCCTCTCTAATCCCCCTAATACTGTCGAGGAACAATTTAAACAATAAAGAGGGGACAGGATCTCCTGTAGAGAAGCCACAGAACCAAGTTCTAGTGCCCACACTCAAGGGGCTTGCATTCCTGTGCAAAGAGCTGTCCCACACCTTCTGTTCCATTTTATGTGCCCTTTTGGCCAGTTGGGTTAGTTCTGTTACCATTTCAACATTTTCCAAAACATAGCAGAATGGAGAGAAACAGGGTGAGATACAGGTTCTCTCCTCAAAAGGCCATTAAAAATTATACGACCATAAAACTTAATAAAACATGGCAGGACTGCGGTAGTTTTATAAAAGCTGTGGGAATTACTGATTCACTCTACTTTTGTGTGTCATCACTTTGTAGTTGAAAAACACATTTTTTAGATGGAATTTTGAGATTATTTTCTTTTCTCTGGTTCATTACAGTAGTCTTATGAATCTTCAGAAAATCATAAGCCATGAAAAGTATTCTATAAACATGAGGGTGAGCACTAGAGATGCTGGCAGGCGGGTCCTGGCAGCACTGCCCTTTTGGTTTGACGAAGGGTGTGATGTAAGAATTCACAAATGCATTCCAGATTTTTGATAATCCTCTGAATCCAAACCAAAGACTAGTAATCTGTAAGTAGGAAAAATAAGGAGAAATAATCTAAAGGTCACCATGCTGCCACCTTGAAAGTTACTATATGACAAAACTGAGGCTTGAGCCTTCAAATCTTCATGATTTGAGTTGGACACATATCCCCACAACTGAACATGAGCTTATTTAGAACTAGGTACAGTCAGAACGACCCTACTAAGCTGCCTCTGTCAAGATTTTTAGGTGAGTTGAGAAGAGAGAGAAAGGCCAGCAGACAGGTGAGCCTGATCCTAACATCCTCCCCGGGTTTTCCAGCCCGAGATTTAGAAATCTCCGGGAAGGAAAGTGCCATGACAGTGATTGATGATGGGTGATTGGTCCTAATAGAGAAGATACTGTAGCAACTTGACTGCTTACTATTGGCATCTATGTGCCCTGGAGAGATCTTTCACAGAAAGAAATGAGTACACAGGTTACTTCCTCACACACTCATTTTCAGGGTATATCCTTTTAAAATTCTTAGAGCTTCCCATCTATCTACTAAACATTAGCCTTACCATGAACTATGGCATTTGATTAGGGTGTAGTTTTCTTTTCCCCTAGTTTGCTTTTGGGGATGTCCTGAGGTTTTCCTGTGCTCTTAAACTTAATTGCTCCCATCACCAGATTTAATAAATGCTACAAGCACCCCTCTCATCTTAGAAATTCCCGACCTGATAATTTGATGTGTAAAAATTGCCCATCACTCACAGCTACCACCATGCTACAGGCCTTGGGATGGCTGTTCCCATCTTGGCTGTACTTTAGCATCATTTGAGGAGCTTTTTAAAAAATTTCCTTATGCCCTAAACCCTAAACCCACTTCCAGAGATTCTTATTTAATTTAATTAGTCTGTGGTTGGGCATGGATATCCTGCTTTATGAATACAGCTAATTTTAAAGTATAGCCGGGGTTGAAAATCACTACTGTACGGAAAACTAGAGTGTTCCACGAAATAAATAAAGTAACATGAACATCTTATTATTCTGAACTCCCCTAGGCTTTGTGACATTGCTTTATAATTATATAAAATACAAAAGGAATGGAAAATATAATGATGTCTCAATTAACATGGGTATCTGTAGTTTTAATTAGCACCATGGATTCATCATGATCAGCTCTGAATGGGCTTCCACATGACAGTGGTTACATGGATTAGCTTTGATTTGTCTTTTTGTAAATGATAATAACTGACATTTTGGAATTCAGGTCCCAACCAAAATCCTAGGGAAAAAACCTATTTTCTGGAAAGGTCATTTTAGGCTATCATCTATAATTTTTCTCTTTCCTATACCATATTATTTTGATGAGTTCATGACGTACTTACTTTCTAGAATTATACCATCTGGCCTCTATCAAATATATGGCACCTACAAATACCATTAGGAGTGTGTAAAGATTAGAATGAATGGGTTAAGTTAGAATAGTTTTCAAGGACAGGCATCCAACTATGTTTTTTTTCTCCAGAACTTTTACACCTAAATCAGGAATTGTTCTATGGTACCCATCCTTTCAAAATATAAGGGAGATAGGAGAGTTTAGGTGTTCTGGCTAAGAGAGATATTAGCCAATGGTCCTGTTCCACAAAAAAGAAATACTGAGTTACAATGACACAAGTACCATGTACTGTTCAATGACTCCCACTCATGTTTACTATTAAGTAATAGAAGTGAGCAAGCATAAGCCTCATTCTTTTATAACATAAGCCTCTAGAATCCTATGGAAAACAGTCCAAAGATAGCTTGAATCATGAAAGCTATTATCCACTTAATCATTTTGTCCCTGAGTATTCCTTTAGGGATGATTATCTATGACCATGGCCTGCCATGTTCCTTTCATCACAGGCATCTTGACATCTTGGGATCAGTAACATGTAATACTTGGAAAAGAAGGTATAAGTTTCCCCCACCCTTCAGAGAAAAAATGTGATGCCTCAGAATTAAATAGAAATTAATTTATAAAGTACATTTTTAATTATATACTGAATAGACCCATAGATTGAAGCCAAAATTACCCACACTTTTCAAATTATTTGTCTTTTGTGGAATACATTTGAGAACCTAAACCTCAGGTATTTTGTTTACATGTTTACTTCAACATTTCAGGGTTGTCATTGCCTGTTCTGGCCTGATCCAGTTAGTTGGAACTACTCTGGAATTAAGACCTTGAGTGGGAGCAGATAACCTCACTGTGGATAATTAATAGCTCTCTTAAAAATGTATTTACGTTAAGGTCCCCAAAATCATGAAGCAGTTAATACTGAGGATGGTGCTAGAATACCCACAAAAGAGTCAACATGTAACCCCAGGATGACAATGTGTTAAAGGAATGTTCAGACTTTTTTTTAAAACTCAGTGATAACATTGCTATCTGTACTATGTAAAATAATAGAAAAATACTTTTCTGGTCAATAAGGGAAGAAATGAAACATGGAAACATAAATGAGTTTTTATCTCACAGATGGGTAAAATTGAACACTTTCCCCTCTTTTACTTTAGTTATCACTCACAGTTTTATGAGATATTAGTAAAAAAAAAATGTCTCTCTTTAAAATGTGCATGCCGTTCAGTATGATTCGTTCTTTCTAAATTGAGCACATTGGCAGGTACACACCTTTTCTGGGCTCTGCTGGCATCTCATGTTGGTTCAGCAACACTAATTTAGTTTTGAAATTACCTTTTAAACTTCTAGCCTGTCCTACATTGCAGTGATAAAACATGCTTTCTACTTGAAAGACCAGACTAAGCATTCAACTTGGACTTTTTTGATTCCACTCTTTGAGAATCTTCACAGCTGATTTCTTTTGGCATCAAACGATGTCAGAGACTGTGATACTGGAATCATGATTACAGGCTTGAGTCTGTGTATTGGTCCACCAATTCTTTGCAATGCTATAGGTGGACTGCTGATATCTATACGTTGAAGCTCAAGGGCTGATTTTACCCATTGAAGATACGTCTTCATTAGAAAGAGAAATAGAACTTAATTAATTGGAACTTCTCAGAAGGTTGTAACATAGATGATTTTTTTTTCAATAAAAGAAATGAAAGACAGAAAAGTGATGGCAAAGCTTTGCTTCCCCTGCCCATTTGTGACAGGCCATGTTTATCTTTACAGCACTGTTCAACCTCATACCAGTGGGACTGCGCGTTGTTGCCATCCAGGGCGTGAAGACAGGATTGTATATAGCCATGAATGGAGAAGGTTACCTCTACCCATCAGTAAGTAACATGCCAAAGGTGTTGGCCATTCATTCAATGTTTGCAAAAAAAAAAAAAAAAAAAACCAAAACGGTAGTAGCAACAACAAAAATGAGAAGGATCTATGTCTATTGACTCTGCCATCTTGGCTTTAATATTTGATCTTTACTACAGTGCTGTAAGGGCTGTTTCTTTATTATTCATCACTGTCTGATAATATCAGTATATATGTCAAGTGGAAGAGTAATATTACCTCTTAAAATTGTGCATTTGCGTATTTTAAAAAAATGAGCTAGTTTGTAGAAAATTGAATAATTTTGAAAGGGTTGAGGTTAATATAATCTTTTATTTCCATTTAGAAATGTACTTGTCTTAGAGAGTTTCCTGAAAAGATGATTTTATAAAAAGAAACAGAATTATTATGAATTCTAAAAAATAAAATTTAAAAAGAGTAGTTCTTTTGAAACCAGGAATTCAAATTGTGTCAATGTTTTGCAAGCAAAACTACTTATAAAACGTGTATCGAATTTAAATCTAAGCAAGTCTTTCTGTTTTGTGTTAATGTATCCTAGAAGTTGAGCACCTTTTTAGCCATATGACTTCTTCTGCAATATTTATTATTTACACATAAGTCTCATTCAGATGTGCTGTATCCATACATTATAGTGGAGTCAGAATTAATTTCTGCCATAGGACCAAACAATAGAGACTTAGATGAAAGTATTTCTTTTCTCCTTTGAGCAAAAGTTGACAGGTTAAATTCATGGTACCTCAAAGAAAAATGCTCTCATTTGGGTTTGCATGTCATGTTCATTTAAATTCTTTAAAACTCTGTTATTGCTAAATATTATCATCAAAAAACTACATGTAAACATGTATAGAGACATTACCCACGCACACGCCCGCATGCACACACACACGCACATAAAACTTAAGCAGAATCATTCTCTGGGGCATTTTCTTGAGCAAATCTGGAAAAACCTGTCAAAGAAAATGAAATTCGAGCTGCGGATTCCCTCTGCGGTGAACTGGAAAATGTTCTTGTTATTTTAGAAGCTTCATCTGAGTTCCCTAAAGGGTGTTCCTGCACACAGACCTGAGCCTCACATGATGTAAATTGTGTTCTGTTGCCCAAAATGAATATTCAACAGACTGAGAGCAAGATCATGCTAGAATTCCCTATCCTCCCCTTTCAGAGAAGTATGATTCAGATAAAGATCACTTTCTGGAGATACCTTCTTTCAGATACAAGTCAATTTTATGAATTTGACATTTGTTCTGTTATTTTTGTTTCTTTCTTTCCCCCCAGGTCATCTTTGACATACCTAAAAATTATTAGTTGCAGTATCTGCCATAACTTCTAGGTCTCTGTTTCTGTTGATGATTTTATCATGTTGTTTGTTGTGCTCTGATACGTGTGTTGATGTCAGAGGGACATGTGAATGTTTATTTTATCTTTTTGCTACTGAGGGAGGTGCTTTCTATTTCTTTTGCGATGAAGTTGCACACGAATACCATTTTTTAAGGTAATGAATATCATCTTGAGTGTGTGTCTTTGCCGAAAATGCAAGTTCAGGTTGTGTTTGGTGGAAAACATTGCAGCAGTAATAGAAGTGATGAAGGGACTAATGGCTGGTCCATATGGCCTCCTGCCCAGGAATCAGGTCTCATAAGGCTAGCTATGGGTGACAGCATCTGCTCCGATCTGTTTCAGTGACAACTTCAGGTTTATTGTTGACCCGTTATTTTCTGTTCTCAGTGTCCCTGGTTCTCCAGTTCCTTGGCATCTGTGCCTTCCTTTTGGTGCCTTGATTCTTGACTTACAGATGTTGCCTTTCTTCTCTACCAATCTTGACTCTTTGCTTTGAATCCAGGATCTGGTAAAAGATATTCTATCTGTCCGTCCCCCACCCTGTGAGATCCCCACTGCATAGGCCAGGCCCTTATGATCCTCAGCCATCTTTCAGGAAAAGGACTCCAATGCAAATCAAATGCAACTTCCAATCTTTACTATTACTCCATAAAGTGCTATTTATTTCAATGTAATGAAATGTGAACTTAAAATATTTCAGTAAAAAGAATATATTTCCAGGGCACATGGGTGGCTCAGTCTGTTGGGCGGCTGGCTTTGACTCAGGTCGTTATCTCATGGTTTGTGAGTTCGAGCCCTGCGTCAGGCTCTGTGCTGACAGCTCGGAGCCTGGAGCCTGCTTTGGATTCTGTATCTCCCTCTCTTTTCTGTCCCTCCCTTGCTCGCACTCTGTCTCTCTCTTTCTCAAAAATAAATAAACATTCAAAAAAATTAAAAGAATATATTTCCATAGTCCTCTATTTCATAAGTAGTGAGTACTCACTAGGTTAATAATATAGCACAACACAATATAACAATTGCTATACTATATAATAACAATAGATCTACTTCTATAGTAATAATAATGGCTAGTATTTATATAGTAAACTCTGCCCAACACTGTTCTAAGCACTGGCCAGTATTAGCTCATCTAATCCTATTGAGCAAATGCTTTTAAAATGGTGATACTGATGCACAGAGAGTTTAAGAATCTGTGCAGTCACCCAGGTAGTAAATAGAGAACACAGGATTTGAGCATTAATAGTCTGACTCATTAGCTTACATTTTAACTGTTTCACTATAATGCTTCTATGTGCCAGACATTTTTCATCATATGGTCTGGCACCTATTCTATCTAACAAGAAGTTATAAACACATGATGATGTAAGGAAAACCTTTAGGGATTTGCTACCTAGGGAACAGATTTCATTTCAATTTTTAAGAAGTGTAATTTGAAACATGATCCTTTTCCTTTGGAGATTCTCAAACTTAAAAAAAAATCATAGAAAATTGCATCTCTCTGGGAAAAAGTTGATATTATGTACTAAGCATTTAATATTCTTAAAATTTATTACATGTAACTTACGAAATTTAAATTAAAAAAAACTATACCGGGGGCGCCTGGTTGGCTCAGTCAGGTAAGCCTCCGACTTCAGCCCCAGTTGGTCATGATCTCATGGTCCATGGGTTCGAGCCCCGAATCCGGTTCTGTGCTGACAGCTTAGATTCTGGAGCCTGCTTCAGATTCTGTGTCTCCCTCTCTCTCTGACCCTCCCCCACTCACACTCTGTCTCTGTCTCTCTTTCAAAAATAAACATTAAAAAAAATTTTTTTAAAAGCCATGCCACACATGGCTAACTCAGCTAAGAGGTTTTGAAGTTAAGTTGAGTAAATGCTTTAAAAGGAAAACTCCAGTCAACCTCAGGTTTAAAGAAAAAAGTAATAAAGATTAAAGTCTTGGAAATGAAGGAATCTGTTTTAAGTTTGTGCCCACTTTAAAAAGATCAACTTAATATTTGCACAGTGAAAACTAGTGCCCAATATGGGACCAATTTTACTGAGGATCCATAGATTTAGAAGCTAGGCAATAAAACACACAGATCATTCAAAATAAATTCTGTTGAATGAAAATCACATTAGAGTTTTGATTTGAGGTGCATATTTCTCTATTGGCATTTCAGGAAGTAACTCTCATAAGCCCCTGCCATCCAAATAAAGATATTCAATTTGTCAGATAATTTCACCTCCGGTAGGGAAGGTGGGACAAAAAAAAAAAAAAGTACTAAATGAAAATAAACACATTTCTGATGCTGAAGGCACATGTTCCCTGTGGAATCTTTCCTTTTATATGACAATAGTCGTCTCTTTTGTGGTCATGATGATTATAATATGTTCCTCAGAGATGTATATCAAGAGATTTAATGTCAGATATGAACGATTTTCTCAAAGGTAGAAGACAAGCTGCAAGATGGTAGAACAGAAACTGACAAGGGAATACTTACATTAAAGAATTAGTTTAATATGATTTTGGGAAATACATGTATTTTGAACAACTATAAACTGTCTATAGCACCATGAGGAACAATTTTTTTCAAGCAATCTGTAGCTTTGAAAGACTAAGAAAATCCTCTGTAGAGAGACATGGTTTGAAGGTAAATTCTGAATACTGAAGAACTCAGAATGAAGGAAAGGATTGTTCATCATTGGGGCACAGATAGAGAAGAGTGGAAGTCAGAATGTGTTTCTGATATGAGAAGAGGAAAAGGGGGAGGGGGGAGGAAGGAAAAGACACTAATGGTGAGTAGAACCATGGGCTTTCTCGGGACACCTGGACCCCGGATCCAGCCAAGGCTCATGTTGTCATTCATGCCCCAGTCTCTGCCTCTCAAGCTTCTCGTCTATACAATTAAAATGTTTCCCTGGATACTTAAGTTAATTTGGGGGTTTTAAAATTCTGGTTTTAGTCTGTTTGATTTTTCTGAATGATGACATAAGCAGCATACATAAAATGTATAAAGACTCATTATTGCTATCTTATCACAGACTGACATTTATGAGAATATCATATTCCAAAGGGTGATATAAATATTTCTGTTACCCAAATGCAGGCATCTGGGGAGGCAGTAAGCCCTGGGGCTCTCCTGAGATTAATATTTGCTCTGAGTTTCTTAACCAAGTGATACAACTGGAGAGGAAGACAATCCTTTTTCATGTAGATTTGTTAAATGAGTCAAAAAAAAGTAACACTGCTACTGTGATTTCTAAATATTTGGGCTCATAAGAATCACCTGGAAAGAGGGAGAAAAGGTAGATTCTTTGGGTCAGACTCCCAATATTTCAATTCAGTGGGTTTAGTAGGAGTCCCAGGAATCTATATTAATAAGGATCCCCCGTCCACCCACTAGTGGGTAAGTCAAAAGCTGGTAGCTCAACCGTCACCAACCATATAGCAATTATTTTTGAAATGGCTGGTGGGGGAGATGATGGTAGCTTTAGGTTAAGGTAGTAAGAGTAGAGTTGGTAGGCAGGTACCTAGGTGCAGAGCCCCACACTGAGTAGAATAAAATGTTTGGTTTTCCTAACTTCCTTTGCCTCTAATTTGAAGTTTGCAGAAATGTGAAGCAGTTCTGTCCTCTTCTTCACTAAATTAGCAACCCAACTATCGATAGACAATGAATGTGGAAGGAGGGGGTATGAAATGGTCTTTAATTCAGGAAAACAAGGTAAACGCCATATATTCTGCAAAAACACGTTTAAGGACCTCAAAATCTTATCTATTATACATGAGGTAGTTTTCTAATATTGTACTCCCATCCTTCAGAGATATTTTCATGAGCCTCTTCTGAGAAGGTGGTTTTGCTTCCCTACCTCTGTGCCAGCAGGCATCTCTTACATATGGTGATTTGTGTTGCTTCAATGTCCCAAAGCATCCCAGACAGGAAAGCCTCAGAGTCCCTGCCTCACTTCCCATCAATCATACATCTTCCTACAGAGTCCATCACTCTCATAAAATTGGATGGAACAACGTTATTTCCTCTTGACATTTTCTCTTGACAATTCTTCTGTTCATCACTCAGGTTTGGGGTTTAGAAATGGAACTGACTTGTTTTTTCACAGTGTGGTGCTCAGTTTCCCTCCAGCTTCTCTATTCTTTCCTGAGAGTTACTCATATATGGTACACACAATCATTCACCCATATTTCTATGCTTTGGGGTGTTGTGTGAGTTTTTTGGCCATCCTTGATACCCATCCTATCTCTAGCATCTATGGACATCTGTTCTCAGAAAATGGCTCACTACGTATCCCAGTGTTGCTAAGGTACTTTGTCCCTGCCTCCTGGCTTTTTTTTTAAATTTAGGCTCTAGGCAGGGGGTTAATCAAGTAATCTGAGCTACATCTACCATCAATGGCCATCAATATCCTTTGTCCCTAAACCAAGGGCCTCAGTAGCATCTGAAAACTGCTCACCTTGGGGACCAGCCTTTCATACTCTGCCCCCTGGGAGTAGGGAGGCAAAACTAAACCAAGCAGGAATCTAAGTTCATCAGGATACACAGAGATGCCCTTTTCAGAATGGAAGTGTTTCCACCTTTCATCCTTCAGTGTTGATCTCTCTGAATGGGTCAGTTTCTTTATTTTAAAAAGTGTATTAAATTTGAAATGATTATTAATATCTCTGATTTTCAAACAATCTCTGACTTGATATGCATGTTCTTCTGCACAAACAATCTCTAACACCTTTTGAGACTATATATATATATATGTATATATATATATATATATACACACACACATATATATTTGTGTGTGTTTCATTGGAATTAGGTATTGTGCTTAAATTATGCACACATTTATTCACATGATTATACTTTTGGTCAGAGTGTTTTTATTTCTTTTTATGAAATGTTAAATAATAGTTTTCAAATTTGCACATATTTTAAAGCTTTACTTGCTATGCTTAAAAAATATTTCTTTTTTCATTAAGTTTCCCTATGGTTCCTGTTGCATTATGACTCAGTTGGATATATTGCCCAATTTGAAAATGGCTATTATCCTTTCTTGGTATTTTGGCTAAGATAATTTATAGTAACAAGGAAGCAAGTATGGCACATTAGTTAATTTCACTCCAGTGCTCATGTAATTCCCACGACACTGAATACTGATGCACAGAGTAATTGATTATGACAAAGGCAAGGATGCTGTCATTCTACTTAGGGTCACTTGCCAGAAGGAAAAAGCAATTGAGGAACAAATGCAAATGGTAACTACATGTAACTAATTTTAAGCAGCCTTTTGGGCAAAAGAAAGATACGAAACACCCTATGTTAGGTTGATAGTAGGCTATACAAAGAATTAAATGTATTTTTAGGCTATCCAAGTTCCAGTGCCATTTTAAGGAGTGTGAAGGCAGGAGCTGGGGTTGAGGAAGAGAAGACACTGAAGCTTAAGAGGAAGAGGAGGGGGAAAAGGAAAATGGAAAGGAGATCACAAACCAGCAGTGGGGAGATACACTAGGCAGCGTTAGGGAAAGAGTGGAGAAAAGAAAGAGGAGCAGATAGCAAAGGGAAGGAAGCAGGGAAGTCATGTTACAAGGAAAGGAGAGAGGGAGGACCATGTCTTGTGCTCACTCCATCACCTTTCTGGGACTCCCTGACTCCCACCACTCTGGGGTGGAGAAAACAAGACCCTCCCTGGTGAAGCCTAGTCTAGGCTTTCAGACCACACCCAAAATACCTTGTCTGCTCCAGCCCCATGACCACTTTTACCTATTTCCCTTCCCTTAGCCCCCTTTCCAGAATGCTGGCTGTGCTTGGTTATTCTCTAGGCAAGGAAACAGTGTGGCCATACTTGGCTTCCACAGGATTATGCCTGTGATGGTGAGGATTAGTGGAAAGAGGCTAGTGATGGTGTGACAAGCACTGCAACAGGCCAGGTGAGGGATGCTGAGGACATACAAAGGGATAATATTCGGCCTTAAGAAGGGAGATCCTGTCATTTGCAACAACACGCAGAAGTAAAATATGCCAGACACATAAAGAAAACACCTGCATGATATTACTTGTGGAATCTAAACAAATCAAATAAATAGAGGTAAGACTTGAGCAGTGGTTACCAGGATCAGGGAGGTGGGGGAACAGGGGGAGAAGAGATAAAAAAAAAGATAGAAACCAAATAGAGCTTGCAAACTACGAATGTTTGTTCTGTTTGGACAGCACTAAGTGCACACATGATCTGGGGCGGGGAATGCACCCTTCAGTCTACTATTTAGCCACAGTGACAACTTCTCCTTAATTTCATAAAGGAAGATGCTGCACATGTTGACTTTGTTTCTGGACGTGGAGATGGTGGTGTTGGCAACCTCTGGATTAAGGGATTGGAACGGATGAGAGATATTTTGAGTGTTTTCTGAGGAGATATGGAAAGAAGCCTGTGGTGGTCTGGGTATCGGGGTGGGCTCGCTCTGGGAGGACTGGCTCAGAACCTGGTGCTCGGTGGTATCCTCACTGAGGACAAAACCCAGAAGGAGGAGGATACTTGGGTGGCGAACCTGCTGCATTCAGTTCGGGATGTGTTCGGTTTGTCCCCGGAATATGCAGGTGGGTTATAATCCTATTGGTTGACTACTGGATGATGACAAAGCTTTTTTATTCTGGAATAATCATGTCTCAGGGCTGTCTTTAAGAATGACGTGCAGATAGAGAAAGAATGTTCTATGATGGATGATGATAATTTTCCTTTTCATCCCAAATGTGAGACAGAAAATGAAGAGATGAGGTGAATGACATCAGCATAAGTGAAGTTAGATGTTAGAAAGAACTTTATAAAATAACACACTTCTTGAGAAGGCTTACTAATGTATTTTTTTTTAACGTTTATTTTTTATTTTTGAGACAGAGAGAGACAGAGCATGAACAGGGGAGGAGCAGAGAGAGAGGGAGACACAGAATCCGAAACAGGCTCCAGGCTCTGAGCTGTCAGCACAGAGCCCGACGCGGGGCTCGAACTCACAGACCGTGAGATCATGACCTGAGCCGAAGTCGGACGCTTAACCGACCAAGCCACCCAGGCGCCCCTTACTAATGTATTTTAATTAATTCCCAAGTATACAGCATCTGTACAGGCAATTTTGGACAGTGGATAGTAAAGCAGAGGACTAACTGAGTTAAATTCCTAACCTGTATAAAAATGATGCTAAAGATATGGGAGGGAAATATCAGGCCTTCAGATATTCTCACAGTGGTTCACAACCCTCAACATAAGATACCTAAGACTTACTCAGAGAGCAGTGCAGATAACCAGATCATAGAACATTAGCCTGAAAGATTCCAATTCAGTGAATCCAGTGCGTCTCCAGAATCAGAATTTTGAATATGTATCCCAGGCATTTCTAGTGCAGATGTCTGAAGGAGCACACTTTGATAAACATGGGTCTACATCAGTGTCTCAGGAACCAGGGCATTGAGATGAAATGATTTTATATTTACCATTGATGATGATGATGATGATGATGATGATGTTGATGTTTACAAGTTCAGGGCCTGGTTCAGGCCCCTGCAGTAAGCAGAAAGACATGGCCATAAGTAGTGCTCACCTTTCCTGTTGACCAGGTGAGCTGGCCTGTGAGGATACACAAAGAGAAAAGCCTTGTCTGTGATTGCTCCACTCAGTCTGGGGAAGAATAGGACAAGAAATGTGTCCTTGAGCATCAAGATAATATGTGGAAGGACAGGTGTTATTTTGCTGAGACTTGAGAAAATAGAAACAAAGACACTGAATTTCAAACCAATGGCAGCTGGTTTATAGTCCTGAAAAGGAGAAGTGGTCTCCATCACCTAAAGCTCGGGGGAGAAATCAGCCTGAGACAGTCAGCTGGGGGCCACAGGGCACCTGTTGAATTGAAGGGCCAATTCAGGCCAAGGGCATCCTGTCAGAGCAGGCTGCTAAAGACAACAAACCTAGGTTCCTTCAGAAATGAACTCTTTTAAGATTAAAAAATTTACTAATGAAGTAAATATTTTTATTTAATAATTTGTTTATTTTTCCTAAACCCCTATTTCCTCCGAGACATTTTTTTTTTCCTCTAAGCAGGGTCTTTCCACACAAGTCTCATTTCTGGACTAGAGAGACTTCCTCCTCCCTCTTATGTGAGCGGCAGGTCCCTGTGCTTGATCTACCTTTGAACTCCTTTTCCAGGTCCAGTACAGAGAGTGAGTTAATCCCGTATGGACCCATCATTCTACAGATTTCTTAACTACACAAAGCCCATAATACCTACCTCACAAAAATTAAACACATATGTCTAATTACAAAAGGGTCTGCAAGAAATATGTGGAAAACTACTTCTACTCAATATAATTACTTAGCACTTAAATATGGGCTGAAGAATCAAGCACTTGGTGGGGATGTCTATAATCATGAATTTATTTATTCACTCATTCAAGAAACACTTTCGGATGCCTTCCAGTGACAGCTAATGTGCTGTATGTGCTGGGGCTTCAGAGATAATCAGATGGGGCTGAATTAGAAACAACAAAAACCCCCTGAGCATCCAATGGATAGGATGTACATCTTGATGAGGTGAATTTTAAGGCTCCTATCTTTTTTCAGACTCTATGATTCCATGATTGTATCTGTACATTTCTTATCACTCTTTCAATAGTGATGGATATGTAGGAGGTCTTTAATTTGTAGCTTTTGATTGATTATTGCTAAGGTGGAATAAATGTCACCAGTAGATTTTATTAATTTATTCCTCAAGTGCCCTCCTGTTCATGATATTTATTATGAATGTCATTTATCTTTTTACCCGCTGGAAAACATTAAGCATCAGCAAAGAACATAGGAGCCTGTTTATTTCTCAAGCTAGAATTGCAGAAAAGCACTATTTACCCATTCTTTTCCTGAAAGAGCATGACAAACCCACAGAGACAGAACTGGATATGCTATGTCTGCACTCTAACATGGTTATATTTGCATTAATAAAGTGAGTGGTAATGTCTTCACCTTATGAGAGAATCTTGGAGCAAGAAAATAAAACCTGACTCCTGGTAAATCTTGCTAGCACTTGAACTTGAACATTTTAAAGCAAGCACATGGGGGGTACCTAGGTGGCTCAATCGGTTAAGCGTCTAACTTCAGCTCAGGTCATGATCTGACAGTTTGTGAGTTCGAGCCCCACGTCAGGCTCTGTGCTGACAGCTCAGAGCCTGGAGCCTGCTTTGGATTCTATGTCTCCCTTCCTCTCTGCTACTCCCCTGATCACGTTCTGCCTCTCTCTCCTTCAAAAATGAACAAACATTAAAAAAATTCTAAAACAAGCACATGAATAATCATAATTGGAGAAAGGATTTTATTATTTACAGATGTCCATGAAATGACAACAAATACTTTGGTTTTTTATTTCCTTTTAGTGTCAAAGAAAAAAAATACCATTGAAGTTTGCCATTTTATCTTGATTCTTCTCCAGAGCAAAATGAAATACTGTAAAGAGTAACAAAATTTATGTTTGATTGAAATGTTTTACTTTTTCAAAATTTGTATTTGTAGAGGGTAGATGATAGGTGGGAGATAATGAAAGAAATGTTTGCATGTAAGGAGTTTTAAAGACTACCTCAAAATGATAGATAAGCAATACCTACCTAAAATGATAGATAAACAATATTTGAGAATGAACTATCTCTTTGCTTTCATTTTCCACGTCATGAAAAAAATATTACACAAAAACTATATACACGCCAAAGCCAATATACCATATAGTGAATGGCAAACCAGCTCTAATAGTAAAGCAATAGTTAATAGCTATTAAAATTTGGGGCCAAATTCTGCTTCCTTAAAAATTGTTTGCATATGTGGGAGACTCATGATTGAAATTGATACACATCACCCATCCAAGTTGAGTGGATGAGTTTTCTTTCTGATTTTTTTACTTTTGGAGAATTCTTCCTCTTCCTACTTCTTGCATGTGAGCTACCTGCCGGGGACTCTGAGAATTCATGAACCATGAGTTGGGTGTTTCTTTCAGTTTCCTCAATGCAGCCCCAATCATTTACATCCAAGTTTTTATTCACTTAGGAATAAAAATGAAAAATAATTTATGAAATAATTCACAGCAATATGAAAACTACTCTCTTTTTCTTTTCTATTGAGAAAGAACTAAAGCAACTTTTTTTGAAAAGCCTAACTGGCTGTTCCTCCCCACATGTTATATGCAAACAACTGATAAGAATCACTCCTTTGGTGATAATTTTCCTTGTTACCTCTTCTTTATGTCTTTTGTTTCCACTGGTTTTAGACTTATAGTTTTATTGAAAGATTGATGACCAGTTATTTGACTGAAAATATGGGCCATATTTCCATTCTGATATTACCTGTTGACCAATATTGATGCAACACATTCCTGAACCTAATGAAAAAGGCAGACACAACCCCTGGCCTCATGGAACTTACAGTCTCTATAAATGTAAGGTCCATACACAGTGCATTTTCACTTTGAATGATTTGTTTAGATTCTGGAAGTGTGTTACGTGCTCTGAGCTACTTAGGGTTTCACTGAACATTGTCTGTTTGTCCTAAAGTAATGTATTCAGTTTGGAATGCAAGTTTATGGAAAGGTACATGATGCACTTCTTGAGCAAGGACTTAGTAGATCTTAAGAGTTTCGCTTGGAGTTAGATATTTATTGCTTTTAAGGTCTAATGACTATATGAAATGAAGAGACATAAGTCACTTTTATTGACATGTCCTAGCCATGCAAAAGCATCATGATTGGGTGCTGTTTGCTGTCCCTATAGAGGTAGAGACTGAATGGGAACAAAATATTTTTGGAAGTGCTGCATGTTTAACAAGGTGGAAATATTTTATTTGGTTATTAATCTTAGATCTAGGCCACTGTTTAGCAGAAATAGTTATGTGGGTAAGCAGGAAACATTCTACTTTTAAGCTGGTACAAATAATACATAATGGTACTAATCAGACAAATGATGAGTGTTGATTTATGTCATGAGAGAAGCGTTTACTCATGCTATTTAATAAATTAACTCTGAATGCCCTTCACCAGGGGATAAGGAAAAGGGGTTGATTCTCAATGACTCCCCATTAATGTAAACTTCTCCAATTAACTCATCTGTCTCTCAATCATGAGCCCTTTAAAGCTTTGTTTCTACTATATAAACCTTAGACTCAGTACCCGAGATCCTTGTCACGGCAACTTATTTTCTATGGTGAGCAATCCTCTGCTATGGTTCAAGAGTTTTGGTTTCCTGGGCTGTACGCAGACACAGCTTTGAAAAAAACCAATTTTCTTTCTTACTCATAGGTAATAAAGAGTAAAATTATGACATGAAGATATGTTACCTTGAGAGTTGCCTATTTATTGAGGTATGGGAAACATTGTTTTTTCTTAAAAATGACATTAAATGTCCACAAGGCAATGATGCAAATTAATTTACAAGAACCTCCTCTATAATCAAGACTTATTACTCATATTATTTTTGCTATTGTGTTAAATGGTAAAATGATGATTAAAAAGTTAAGTAACTTTGGAAAAAATCAGAGCATCTACTGCATTATTATTTAAATACTTTCATGTAACATTTTGCTTTCTATCCTCTAACCATCAGTTAAGGTTATCAATAAAAACAATAGGAAATTATTTTTTTATCAAGAATTTGCAACTTGGATAACTTTACATACCATTGAATGGTGGCCAGTATACCTAACTCCTACATTGTTTTTATTCCAATATCAGTTAGAATTCTATATTACTAGCAATATCAGTAACAGAAGACTCAACTTTTAAACCGCTCAGAAGTTCTCTAGACAACTTTTACGTAGAGACAAGGTAAGAGACATTCTCTTAATGTCCATGGAGAAATAAACTCTAATGTGCAATATCATATTAAAATAAAGGAGGAAAGGAGGAAGAAATTGGTCCACAGGTACCATCAATGGGTTAGCTATTTTCCTAATGCAGTGTGAGGCTTTTGAAAGACTGTTTTATAGACGAAGCAAAACCAAATATATACCCAGGAGAAATAGCAGTGAACCTTTATTTAATTTAAAATTACATTACATGAGAAGGCTCGCACATTGAAATGGGAAGAATGGCCTTGGGCAATAGTTCCCTTGTGTTTATGTAAAAAAAATCAAATAACACCTTGTAGGAATTTGAATGCAGACAAAATTCTTATTAATTTTTATGCATCATTCATGGAAAAACAATAACCAAAAAAAGAAGGAAAGAAAGAAACCGTGTCAGCAATAGCTCATTGTTTAAGAAGCACAGGATGTTCAATCATACTTTCATTTTCTGAGTCACAAAATCCAGCCTCAACTTTATTTTATTCCTGATGGTCAGTCTTTGGGACCAGTTGGAAATTCCTCAGACTCATTACACCATTAACTAGCAGGACCTAACTATCATTTATTTAAATTTTTTATGAATAACAACTTCATTATACATTGTGTTTCTAATATGACTGGGAAAACTATGAAATGTGGCACGTTGCAGTAGTTAATTTCACTATGAAATGTGGCACGTTTCAGTAGTTAATTTCAATTATCTAATATCCCAATCATTTTCTTAACAGGAGACTTGCCTAAGGGTCTGCTAAAGCTCTGCATATCTTGGAAATTACTGGCTACTAATTGATCCAATAGTAGCATGTTAAAATTACCTTAACCATTCTGTTCAATACCTAATTGCATTTTCTATTGATGTCAGTGTTCTACCAAGAAGCAATTGGTGCTTGAAAATAACTTTTTACTGTGGAAAAAGTGGTAAATTGTGAAATCGGCTACTTGTGATTTTACATTTAAGAGACAGTGGTGATAATAGCAATACAATGGTGAAGAAACATAATGCCAAAGTTTGTGAATGTAGGGTATGCAAAGCTGAGTCATTTTAAGGTACTAATAGTTATTCTTGGGCATTCCCACTTCCAAGTGAGTTTGTTGAGGGTAATTGAGTAATCTGAATTATGTTACCACTGGGAAAAAATAGTTATTTTACTAGGTGCTCTGTGTGGTGTGTGTATTTGTGTATGATTATTCTATAATCATAACTACTATGACGTACTCTTTCCCACCCAATGAAAATGGCACACAGATAGAAAATAGTATCCTGATACGTACATGCACCTGTTTTTCTCTTCATTATCGCCTAGGCATTTTTTTTCTGCCTATTCATTTGTGAAGTACTATGAAAATAAAATCCACCTTTAGGGACATTGTATAAGATCTATAATTCCCAGCTCCTGTTATTGTTAATTCTCCAAAGGAAAATGCTTTATACAGTCTGTTTCTTAGATGGACAACAGAGTGGGATTGAGAAGTGGACAAGTGGACAGTGTGAGGGGAAAATAGCCAGCTCAGAAGACTAGATGAAATCTGGCAATGCCACCAGCACGAATTTAAGCATTTGGACACTCGGAGTGACCTTGAGGATTCTGAATGACTTTTTATAACGTGATGATGACATTTGAAATGCTTTCCAAGGAATAGATGAAACACTCAATTATGTTTTCTTTAATCTTCTGATATTATGATTATGTTCTGGCAGAATGATGGCAATTAATTACATTAGGTCAGCAAACATCGCCATGCCTATGATATACACATTAAGAACAAGTCAGAATTTTCCCAGCTGTGCAGTTGGCCTGGTGGGCACAGTGCCAGTGGCGGTAATCTCTCTGAAACTTCTTCTGCCACAGAGCAAGCCCAGAGTTGAAATACTGGGGCAGCAGGAAATGAGTGGATTCTATTTGTCCACTATTTGTCTATCTTAAGATCCCTCCTCAGAATTTAGGAAGACTAAAATTATGATAATTGCAAAGGGTATTTATATTTATCTGTGAGCATATATACATACTTGTTATAGTCTCCAACAGAGTAAAGATTACGTTCAAATACGTGGTCCTTCACATGAATGATCACGTAGATTTGAATACTTGTAAGAGAGCTGCAGATGTAATGGTTTTCTACATTTTCTAAGTTTCATAAAAGTCTAATGGGTTTTCAAGAGAAATGAAATAGCTTTGCTTGTGTAGTATTCCCATCGTTAAAGCAATTAGCCCATAAGAAAGAAATTCTGGAGCTTTGGGGTCAAAATCTTTATTTTTTTTTCTTTTTTTTGGTAAGATTTACAACTCAGTTCCCTTCACTAGTAGACCTCAGGGTTTCTTTATCTCGTGCCTGCAACTGTTATTACTACCTTTCTGTGAATGTCAGATGGCTTTCCCTCTGTCACTGAAGTGACCTAGAAAAATTCCTGTGAAAGTAGATCCCATAAAATAACATTCCTTGCCATGAATTTATGTCCTGAAGCCAGATAAAATGTCAAGATAGTAGAAATAAAAACATGAAAAAGCTAAAAAACATGTTCATGATTCTAAAGGGAACTTGTTATTGCTTTTTAAGTTTATTGACTTTAAAACCAATTAAATCCATTTATTCTGTGGCTTTTAATATTTTAAAGATAGACTTTGACTTCATTTTGATGGTAATTTCAGTAAAACTTTTATTTCAACTTGTGGCAATAGGTATCTTATGTCATTTGGAAACAACCAATTTATCTTAGAGAGATAAATGTATTTTTATGACATTGATGATTTTGAAAATATGATTCTTAATTATGATACATCTCTGGGTCTCCCTGACAGTGATCATCTACTAAAAGGTTTACCACATTTCTATTTATATTTTCATAAAAGAAATAATGATGTTGCGAAGAATATACTAGTATTCAAGTCACTGATGTATGTGTATTATGAAAAAAGTACTTTATCCATATTTAGCTGTGCTCAGGGTTTCAGTATATTTCCCATTTAACACTTGTAATTCTGTCATAATGAAGGAATATATAATTACTTTCAGCCTATTCAGCATATGAAATAATCAGGGAATTTTCTGGATATTCAGATTGTCGGAATCAATGAAGTGTTAGTTTTTGTGTGTGTGTAAAAGACATGGAAAAATATTAAGGGGAAAATTTCCTAGTTAGTTCAGCTAAACTTCCTACAAGTTAAAAGGGGATGGAACCCAGATAATAATATTTTAATCCATTTCCATTTTCCTTCCTTCCAAGACCCTTCATGAGGTTAGTACTTGTTATGCACTTAATCTTTGTGCAGATTTTTACTTATAATCTTCTGTTAGTGATTTTTCACTTGTGATACATGGTCAACATAATATGGTATTCACAGGGGAAATGAGGCACTACTTCAGATTGTATAGTTTTATATCATTCTTCTTGGACCACCTAGTTTGTTTCTAGTATTCTTTTTTTAAGCTTGTATGTCTAAGCTTGTATAGATATCATGATAGCATTGCTAATGAATTGTGTACACTTGGCAAATAAGTTAGACACAAGTCCTATTAGATAAAGCTACTGTCCACAGGATTTCAAAGGAACGGCACAGAGCAGTAAGAGGAAATGTCGGAATTATGCACATAGTTGCATGCTGACCAGATTGTTGGCGCGCTGACCAGATATATTCACTAGTCATACTATTATAATTATACTCAGATCTCTGCCACACTCAGGATTCCTTCCCAAGAACACAAAGCTTTCTGCCAACATACCCTGTGAAGTCTTCCCTGATCTATTGCCCTTATCCCTACCACATCCCAGAGGAAGCATCCCAGAGGTATGTGACTCATACCTCATTAATAGTTCTGATGCCATTCTTCCTTTGCTTGTAGCCATTTGTTTATAAGCCTCAGATTCTTCCTTGTTACCCTTTTCCATAATCATCTCTTTCTTTCTCATCCTTGATTTGTCCCTGTCTCTCTCAGGATGCCTGCACTATAGTTCCTGTCTCCCTGTCTCTACAGTGTGACCTTCACCACTACCTTCAAGTTATAATTAGTTTCTGCCACGGATATTTTCAAGTTAACCATTCCCCTTTACATGTATCTTTATAAATGGTCACATTAGAAGTCTATTCTCTTCCACACCAGGAACAATTCACCCTACCCAGCTATTATAATTTGAGGAATAGCTCCCCAAGTTTAAAAAAAAATACTTATTATTTTTGTGAGAGTGAGCAGGGGAAAAGCAGAGAGAGTGAGAGAGAGGGGATCCGAAGGAGGCTCTGTGCTGACAGCAGAGAGCCTGATGTGAGGCTCGAACTCATGAACCATGAGATCATGACCTGGGCCAAACTGGACGCTTATCCAACTGAGCCAACCAGGTGCCCCTGGCTCCCCAAGTTTTTATATCACATTAGAGCCATTATTTGTTGTTTTGCAAGTTGTATGTGCATAACTATTTATTCAGCAAACATTTAAGGTCTTGGATTAAAAATGCTTCTTACATGCAAAAAGCCAGAAAAGCTGTTGAAAGATGATTATTGAAAAATCTCACACACATCTAAGTTTTGACCAACATTACATTTTTAAAGATACTTTGCTTTCACCAGTTAAGGTTGTGTTAGTTCCAAGTGCCATAGTGAATTTTCATATCACAGATATTTAAAAATATCACTAAACTCTAAAATATCATATTTGTTATTGCATAAAGATTTTCTTTGTAAATGCACTTCTTCGTTTGCTGACTGTTTTCTGCATTGCTGTCCTTACATGGCATTTACAAAGTACTAGATGATGTATGGTGATAAGTACCTCATCTGACAAGTCCTTCCAGGCTAGAAGTTCGCATTTTAAGTAGATCATGGGGATTTGCCATTCTTGTACCAAATGCAGAGAGAACCAACCCAAATGAAAGATCTTCTGGATCTAAATCCATTCCCGTTAATTTCTGCAATGTCAGTGGAGTTGGAAAATTGGTCTCCTGGCACTTACAACACAATCTTGCAGATTTCCAACATCATAACTCCATGCTCGGAGTTCATTGTTGGATTTGCCAAGGTGTGTTCAAGTACACTTGTACAACTCCATGGAAATATCTCCCAAGCAAATAGCTGCATGTGATTTAGGGAAACTACATTCTTCCTAGAGCAAAAGCCAATGAGAATGTACATTGAGAATGTATGCAGTGATTGCATTTTATCACTGAATGTTTGGAAATTATAAAAGAGAAGACTCCTAATGGCGCTACCTATGCTAAGTCTAGAGTACCATACATTTTTAAATGGGCAATTCTGTTCTGTCAAAGGCAAAGATTCAAAAACAAAAGTAACTTAACCATATGGTAAGAGAACTGTGAAATGTGTTGAACAAAAGGCTTAGAGCCTGTGAATATGTGGCTACAATGATAAAATGGGCTTTAAATATATGTCCTTTATTCACTAGGCTTCTAAAGCAAAAAAGGTTCTTATAGAAGACAGTGTTCTCATGCATATTCTTCAAGCCAGTTTCAAGGAATGATGTCTTTTAGTGAGAATGAGAATGCAGAGGACACTATTTTGGAGACAGTGAGTCTATGTAGATGTAACGTCAAAATCACTGATGACATCAGTCTTTCTATGTATCTTGTCTTGCTGGTTTTAGCAAATATCTATAATCATCAGCCATACAAGAATCTTCTTTCTATCGCTTATTTGTCATGATTTTAAGAATGTTTTATTTTAGGGGCGCCTGGGTGGCTCAGTTGGTAGGACTCCTGACTCTTGATTTTGACTGAGGTTGTGACCTCACAGTTGTGAGATCGAGCCCTGTGTCAGGCTCCGCCCTGAGCATAAAGCCTGCTTAAGATTCTTTCTCTTCCTCTGCCTCTCCTCTGCACATGTGCCAACTTCTCTCTCTCTCTCTAAAAAGAAAGAAAGAAAGAAAGAAAGAAAGAAAGAAAGAAAGAAAGAAAGAAAGAAGAAAGAAAAGAAAAGAAAAAACGTGTTTTATTTTAATGGCTTCAATTTGTAGTGGATAGACTTAAAGTCCACTACCAATGGTAGTGGATAGACTTAAAGGGACATACAGAGTGTTTTTCATAATTGAAATGGCTATACCTCTGAAATTTCACTGTCCCTATACACTCATTTATTTTAAATTATTTTCCTATCTCATCCATTACAGGCTTTTACAATAGGACACTATACGCTAATTTTTTAAGTCTCATATGAAGGCTCTTTCTCATAATTTTAAAATTATGTTGACAACTGACATTATTTGTTTCATTTTTATGTCCCATGCTTTTATTTTAAGTCTCACAGAGTTTGAGAGAGCTCCTTTTTATATAAATTTACTCTTTCAGTATCACCCCTTCCCCTCCCCAAGCTGCCATTCATTCTCTCTGTCAGGAAGACTTCCATTCGTTGGTCATGGACTAGGACAAAGGGCCTCTTCCCTGAACTTGCAGAAGCAAGTAATTAGTTTTTCCCTATATCGAGACACATAATCCTTTTGTTCCTTATTATATTTTATCATGAGGATTTGTTTAACCATGCTATCTCCTCCTAAAACTAGAGCTACACTACTCAAGTATATGTTATTCAACTTTGTGAGTAGTACCTCGTTAGACATAACTTAAGCAAAGGCCACCATACATGTGGACTTGGAATCCTAACAAGTGGCGTGGGGACATTTGAGCATGTGCCCAGACTGAATGTAGATGGGAGACATTTGTCTGCTTTCCTTTTGTCAGATTCAGCTCTGTGAGCACTCATATTGTGAGTATTTGTCCAGTGACTCTAATTCCCTGTACAATATATGTAACAATGGGAAACTTTAATATACTTTGGCCCCCAAATGCAAGCCTCCTGAGGCCCAATGAGGAGATAAAACCAGAGTGACTGGCTTTATTTTATTTTTTAAATGTTTATTTATTTCAGAGACAGAGAGAGAGAGATTGAAAATGAGCAGGGGAGGGGCAAAGAGAGAGGGAGGAGAGAATCCCAAGCAGGCTCCATGCTGTCAGCGCAGAGCCCGATGCAAGGCTCAATATCATGAACTGTGTGATCATGACCTGAGCCGAAATCAAGAGTTGGCCTCTTTTTTTTTTTTTTTTTTTTTTTTTTTAATTTATTTTTGGGACAGAGAGAGACAGAGCATGAACGGGGGAGGGGCAGAGAGAGAGGGAGACACAGAATCGGAAACAGGCTCCAGGCTCCCAGCCATCAGCCCAGAGCCTGACGCGGGGCTCGAACACACAGACCGCGAGATCGTGACCTGGCTGAAGTCGGACGCTTAACCGACTGCGCCACCCAGGCGCCCCAAGAGTTGGCCTCTTAACCGACTGAGCCACCCAGGTGCCCTAGAGTGACTGGTTCTAATGCTGGAGGAAAACTGCCTCTGTTGAATATATAGAAATGCTATATTAGGGGCGCCTGGGTGGCGCAGTCGGTTAAGCGTCCGACTTCAGCCAGGTCACGATCTCGCGGTCTGTGAGTTCGAGCCCCGCGTCAGGCTCTGGGCTGATGGCTCGGAGCCTGGAGCCTGTTTCCGATTCTGTGTCTCCCTCTCTCTCTGCCCCTCCCCCGTTCATGCTCTGTCTCTCTCTGTCCCAAAAATAAATAAAAAACGTTGAAAAAAAAAAAAAGAAAGAAATGCTATATTAATCTCCAAAATTGGTATAGCCCTAAAAAGTGCTTAAGAATAATTTTGATTAAATTCCTGAACACTTCTCATTTTAGATTCAACTCTGTTGCACATCCAGCATATGAGAGGTATGGAATACAGATGTGTTATTAAAAGCCTCAATTGTATGCATCCATAGTGAAGAATAGTACTTAGGAGAGCCATTTGTCTTAGTCTGAGTGGGACAGCTCTGGTTCACCAAGTGGTTTTGGTGTAAACATGAACAGCGCCACTTTCATTCTTAAAGGTGTCCCACTTTAGAGGATATCACACCCTCAGTATGATTATATTTCACATTGCTTCTGTAATTAACTTGAGTATTGGCACACATGATGCAATAGGGATAAGTAAAACTTTGGTCAAAAGATGTGGTAGGACCTGCCTAGTGAAGCTCATTGCACTTCAAGCCACATCGGTCAAGATGTGCCCACTTGCCTGCCATCCTGTCCCTCTTGTCAGCTCCCTCCTTTTCCTTACATGGTGTAGAGATGAGCACCATTACTGTTCATGCTGAGATAACACTCCTTTACAGCACTTTTCTTTCCACTTTAAGCACTTTGGACATCTCCTACCCAGTCATCCAGTAGCACTTACCCTGGGGCTTCCTGGATGTGTTCTGACATTTATTCGCCCACTGTCAATTGTGGGCCTGCATGACCTACTGGGGCTATCGGTATTCCTTCCCTGCGGGGTTCTGTGTCCAGAAGCATCTTTATAGCTCCATTTGCCATTTGTAAAACTAATATTTCACAGGTAATAACATTGGCAAGTGAAGCTTAACCTTATAAAAGGATCCCTTATAAAAGAATAGGTAATAATGCACTGTTAAGCAAGAAGGGAGACGAAGTCCCGGATATGTTATTAAGATGGAGAGTAGAAAGAGGATACACAAAGATGAGAGGAGAATGGTGGGATAATCACGGAGGCCTGTTTGCTGAGGGCAGAGAGGAATATGGGAAGGGAGGGTAGGGGAAATTTGGCGCCCTACAGAGCTTGCTTGCTTTTTTCCCCTTTGTATCTGAGGTTCCTAGGAAAGTTTAGATATAAACCTAAACTACACCAAATAAGCAATAAACTGTCGCTGTGTTGCCACAGACACATCCTAACGCCATGAAAGAAAACTTGAAATAATTAAAAATTGGTATATATTTAGTTATATGCACACTTGGCTATATCCTAGCTAGTAATCAGGTGGTTCACATACATGGCTACAGTGAATATTCTTTCCCCCTGCAAAAAAGTACATTTCTGGAGTCTGTTGTAGGAGAGGCAGAGTTGTTCTGGAAGGAGCAGGAATTCTTGCATTTGTGATTCAGGGGCCCTCAGATGATCAAAATATTCACTGGTCCAAGAGAAGGTATGAGGCATGATTCAGAGAATTGGCAGAAATGGCAGTTTGTGTGTCCTACAAGAGCAGGAGTCCTGAGAAGCTGGCCCCCCTGCGGTTTCTACAGGGTCACTATTGATTTTCCACCTACTAATTCTAGGAACATAGTTTACCATTCCAAGGCTCAATGAACACTGGACCCAGCTTTCCCTCTCTGAATACTCATCTTGCTACTAGTCCTAGGTTTCATGACTTCGTGGGAAGACACTCTTATTTGTTTGAGTTTAACGTGATGGGATTTTGCATTGTGTATGCTTAAAAGTAAATAGTATGTACATTTAATAGTAAGTCACATTGGAAAACAAATCTACCAGCTAAAAATGTAACTTACTGTGGGCTTACTTATAATCTCTTTGAGTTGGGAAGCACCTTAGATTCTGAAAAAAAAAAATCCACACAGAGCTTTGATTATTTGAAAGTAGTATAAGAGTATATGAGATTATCTTATTCAGTTCAATCAATAGACTGTTGGGCTATTTCCTGGTAAACCACTATCCCCGTGGCCCATGCTCCCATTGTATTCTGAGTGAATGACATCATGCAAAGGGACAAAAATAAAATAAAATAACATAAAGGTTATTTTGTTAACAGTGCTTATTGTATATGCCATATAAGACTTTTGTTTTGTTTTAATGTTTACTTATTTATTTTGAGAGAGAGAGAGAGAGTGCACGTGCATGCATGCAAGAGCAGAGGAGGGGCAGAGAGAGAGAGAGAGAGAGAGAGTATCCTAAGCAGGCTCCACACTGTGAGCGTGGAACCCAATTCAGGGCATGACCTGAGCCAAAATCAAGAGTCACTTAACCAACTGAGCCACCCAGGTGCCCCTGTTCTGTTTTGTTTTAAATCAAAGGATAACTATTACTAATGGCAGAAATAGCAAACACCAATGGGATGCATTGTGTCCATACTGGAAAATGTAGTTAATTCATTATATTTACCCAGGAGGACTGTTCTGTTTGAGCCCCACACTTGAAATTGTAAACAGTTCCACACTTGCAAGCATAAACTCCTTATTACAAGGAGATCCAGGTGACAGTTGCCCTGTTAATGATATCTTTGTGTCAGTCCATCTTTTATCTAGAGATAAAAAACTTTAAACTACTAAACTATGGTTAGAATGTGTATTAAAGCATAAAAGCACACATTCTTGATTGTTTCTGGATATAGATAGGTTTGAATAGTTAAGGTTACAACAACAACAACAAAAATGTAGAAGACACTTTAGAAAAAGAAATGCTCTATTGGGGCACCTGGGTTGCTTAGTCGGTTAAGTGTCTGACTTTTGGTTTCACTCAGGTCATGGTCTCACGGTTTGTGAGTTCAAGCCCCACATCGAGCCCTTGCACTGACAGCTCAGAGCCTGCTTGGGGATTCTTTGTTTTCCTCTCTCTATGCTCCTTCCCCTCTCGTTATTTATCTCTCTCTCTCTCAAAATAAATAAATAAACATTTTTTAAAAAAAGAAAAAAATTATCTGTTGTATGTATGTAATTACCTATGTGTTTTATCTATTTGGTTGCTACACATGTATAAAACACTGCGTTTGCTACTTTGCATGAAATATTTAAATATAAGTGTCAAATTCTTTGACTTAAACCCATGATTTCTTTCAGTATTACTTCAGTAATATCCTTCTGTGCATCTTTTAACTACAAATTTATAAATGTACATCTTTATTTACATCACGGATCTGGTCACCTTACTAGGAGGTACGTCATTGTATCAGTGGATCGGGGTTATTGCACATCACTGAACAGACACTCACAAATACTTGTACATTGTGACAGAAATTAAATAATTGACACTTAGGATACCTCTTTTAAGTAACTAAGAAATAAAGAAAAGTTGCCTTCAAGTACAAAAATAAGATATCAGAAATTAGGAATTGCTTCTCCATATGTACTTTTTTTTATTTTTTTTAAATATAACTTATTGTCAAATCGGTAACATACAGTGTGGAAAGTGTGCTCTTGGTTTTTGGGGTAGATTCCTGTGGCTCATCGCTTACATACAACACCCAGTGCTCATCCCAACAAGTGCCATCCTCAATGCCCATCACCCATTTTCCCCTCTCCCCCACCCCTGCCCCGTCCACCCTCAGTTTGCTCTCTGTATTTAAGAGTCTCTTATGGTTTGCCTCCCTCCCTCTCTGTTTGTATCTATTTCCCCCCCTCCCTTCCCCCACGGTCTTCTGTTAAGTTTCTCAAGATCCACATGTGAGTGAAAACATATGATATCTGTCCTTCTCTGACTTCTTTCACTCAGCATAATACCTTCCATATGTCTTTTAAAAGACATATATAAAATGACCACATTAAGTTTTATGAATTGAAGAATAAGCTAGAGGAACTGTAAATTATTCCACAATTTAAAATAAATTTAGCATCTTTTAAAAACAGATATAGTAATGATTTCTTCTATAAAAGCAGATTTGCAATAGCAGGTACCCACTTTACACGGGTGTTAATTCAGCTGGTATTTACATTTCCGAACATTTATTTCTCATTAGCCAGAGAGACTGAAGTGTGGGCTTCGCTCAAAAATGTCTTTACTGAATCACAAGTACTTATTAAACTACTAGTGTTAAGAGGATAGAAAAGCATTATCAGCAGTTGTTCCTGAGTAGAATTGACTTCTCCCGGCCCTGTCCAGGAAAACAGGTTCTTGTCTTACTCCTCTATGTAAATGCATCCCTACAGTGAATATATACATTTCTTGATTTTGAGTTTGTACACAGGGAGTGATATTCTAAATGATGTGTCATTTACTTAGGGCTTTCTTTAATACTGCAGGATCTAGAATTCAGTTTAAACAAGAAGAGAGACAATGGGAAGACACAGTAGACAAAACCTATGATGAAGCTTTGAATTCAAATTTTCTTTCTCGAGACTATCCTGAACTCACCTTTCAGTTTGCGGTGGCCTTTATCCAGCTGGTAGCTAGCACTGATAGCTGCATTTTACTTTAATCTTACCTTTTTATGAGAGTCTTAATTTGATCTTTCTCTTTGTTTCTAAATGTCCTCTCCATATACTGAAGCTTTTTATTTTTTTTTAAAGTTTACTCATATATTTTGAGAGAGAGAGAGAGAGAGAGAGAGAGAGAGCACAGGCAGGGGAGCAGCTGAGAGAAAGAGAGACAGAATCCCAAGCAGGTTCTGCACCATCAGCACAGACCCTGATGTGGAGCTCGTACCCATGAACTGTGAAATAATGACCTGAGCAGAGATCAAGAGTTGGGTGCTTAAGTGACTAAGCCACCCAGGTGCCCCTGAAATTTTTCCTTTAAATTGAAAAACCTAAGCTTTTCTCAGGATCACATTTGTATATGGGCTACAAATTAAATTTCACATAGTATTTCAAAGGCCATTATTGCTAGAATGAACCAAAGAGAACCTAACTTTGCATTTGATTTAAAGTTCGTAAAAAGCTTTTGAAATACTGTTTTAAAATTGTATATTTCCTCAGACGATGCACAGGACAGATAAACAGATAAGTGTTAACATCTTCTGGATATATACCATTATTAGTATTATATCTTTCAGGTTAATCTAAAACTGAATTTCAGCCTTGGTGTCCCTCGGGTAACTTTAAAAATATATCATTGTCTGGTTGCATCACCTGAGAATATGATATAACTGGTCTGAGAAGGGGTATGAGCATCTGTGCTGATCATTTCAAAAGCTCCGTAGGTATCCTAATAGTGTCTGCCTCTGGCTCTAAGAGTAGACAAGTTAAAACACAAAACAAAACCCAAAACACCTCTTTGAGAACAGTTGGAAAACAGAAGTTTGTGACCCATCAATCATACATGTCTGTTGGAACTTTCGCCTGGGCATTCTTTATCAACTTCTTCATTTTGGGGGGAATGCTGTGGGGGTTCTAACAAGGCAGAAATCATTTGCAACCTGCCGCTACTTCTCCTTCTGAGTAACTGTGTTGTCCCTGAGTTGCTTGCTTCGTTAAAGCTCATGTTGAAAGTGCTGCTATACACATTGGAGTACATGTGCCCCTATGCATTAGCACTCCTGTATCCGTTGGGTAAATTCCTAGTGGTGCTATTGCTGGGTTTACATATACAATGGAATACTACTCGGCGATGAGAAAGAATGAAATCATGCCATTTGCAGCAACGTGGATGGAACTGGAAGGTATTAGGCTGAGTGAAATAAGTCAGTCAGAGAAGGACAGATATCATATGTTTTCACTCATTTGTGGATCTTGAGAAACTTAACAGAAGACCATGGGAGAAGGGAGGGGGAAAAATAGATACAAACAGAGAGAGAGGGCGGCAAACCCCAAGAGACTCTTAAATACAGAGAGCAAACTGAGGGTGGATGTGGGAGTGGGGGAGAGGCAAAAGTGGGTGATGGGCATTGAGGAGGGCACTTGTTGGGATGAGCACTGGATGCTGTGTGTAAGCCAATTTGACAATAAATTATATTTAAAAAAAAAAGAAAGCACATGTTGTACCAAAGTGTATTTATGACAGAACTTTATTTGGGGTCTGCTTTGCATAGCACCACAACCTTTTGTTTGTTTACTTTAGATCCTTACAAGAGCAAAGGGTAAAAAGTTCTTTGACCTCTGAAGGGTTCTTTTGAAGGTGCTGTGATTGCCAAGCAACCAAAATTCTTTGCATAAGCCCTCGTCATTTCTACCTCCATTTCTCTTTCAAATATGAATTTTAATCTTCGGAAAGTGATTTCCATGCACATTTTGGCTTCAGGCTTCCGGATGAATCACTGTGCCTGGAGCAGAATCTTTGTCAAGGATGGAACAGAGCAACCAGAGGAGTGACAGGAATCACTGGGGAGCCCTCCGGCTCCAGGTCTCTTCAGAGAAGTAGAACATAATCGAACAAAACTCCCGCACATTGAGAAAAGCTGTGATGTCACAAAGATGCTTCATGCGGGGGAATGTGAACAACAGGGTTAGGGTGAAATTCCCGTTGAGGACAATTAGAATATATTTTGGAATAAAGTTTTCCCATTTTTTTTCAAATTGAAACATTTAAATACTAACGCTCAGTTAACCCCTGAGAAAAATACTTTCAAAATACCGATGTGTGGTTCCTACCCCTTGACATTCTGATTTAGTCACGCTGGAGTACAGTCTGGGCATTGGATCTTTAAAAGCAACCAGGTACTTCTTGGGGTGCCTGGGTGGTTCAGTCAGTTAAGCATCTGACTTCGGCTCAGGTCATGATCTCGCAGTTTGTGAGTTCGAGCTCCGTGTCAGGCTCTGTGCTGACAGCTCAGAGCCTGGAGCCTGCTTCAGATTCTGTGTCTCCTTCTCTCTCTGACCCTCCCCGACTCACGCTCTTTCTCTCTCTCAAAAATAAATACACATTAGAAAAAATTTTTTAAAAAGAAAGTAACCAAGTAATTCTCACATACAACAAAACTTGGGGACCACTGAGTTATGTCTTACCCAATTTATTAAATCAGATTTCCCAGATGAGTGTGTAATCCTGTAGATTGTATTTTTTTTAATGTTTATTTATTTTTGAGAGAGTGATGAGAGCATGAGTGGGGGAAGTGCAAACAGAGTGAAACAGAGAATCCAAACCAGGCTGTGCCCTGACAGAAGAGAGCCTGATGCAGGGCTTGAACCCACTAACCACGACATCATGACCTGAGCTGAAGTTGGGAGCTCAACCAACTGAGCCACCCAGGCGCCCCTGTAGTTTGCATTTTAGGAAGCATGTCAGATACAAATACACACAAAAAGTTGGTAACCACTGGCTTTCCTGTGAAAAATTTGACTCTAGTTTTAGACTATTTTGTCCTTGCTTCCATGATTCCTGTATTTTGGGTATAAATACTTATGGTGCTATTTTTTTTTCTTATTTAACCACCATCTGTGTTTATTCAGTATGTGTAGGTTCAGGCATATAGCAGGCATTATTTTTGCTGCTTACCTTTCAATTTGGCTTAAGGTAGTATGATAGAGCATACGTGTTTTGAAATTTTACATATGCCACTAAATAGCTTGGCAGTATTTAATCAACTTCTGTGATGTAGAGGTAGGCTCCTTAAACGATCTCAGAAAGTCCAAGTCAAGCAACTACTGTCTAGCCTTGGGTAGGCTTCTCACCTGAGCTTTCTTCATATGTGAAATGGTGGTTTTTAATATCTGTCTCTTAGAGTTGTGATTTGAGTAAGGCAATAGATACATGCTAGTACTGTGTACTTTGTAAAGTACTATGCAAAGTTTAGGTATGGTTGTATGCTTACAAAATTAAGAACTTTCATTTACAAGGTCATTTCCATTTCAGAATCTGTGGTTTTTCACTTAGGTATGTCCAACACGTTATTTGTGTCCCAACACAGAATTTATATGTAGAAGGCACCCAAAGTGTGTTCCTTGATTCTCTAGTTTACAGTAATTAAATAATTCAGGAAAATGAAGAAATTTGGCAATTGAGAGAATTTAGTATGAATCCTTGATCCAGCATTAGGAATTTTGCATTTCTTTCCATGTTTCCTTTTTTTTTTTTAAAGTAGTGTGTGTGTGTGTGTGTGTGTGTGTGTGTGGTTCTTTGGGTAAGAGGAAATTTTTTTTTATTCCTTCTTCATCTACCTTTCTGCAATTGGTTATTGTTATAGTTGAGAAAACGGTTAGAAGAATATTTTGGAAGCACCTGGTGTTTTAAAACAATTGCTATTAAAATACATATTACTGGGGGGGGGGAGGAAGGATGGTTAAGTGCAATAGTTTGTGTTAGGTTTTATATAGTTTTACTGTTTCTATTTGTTTTGAATCATGTAATGATGAAATAATCTCTTTTTCTTTTAAGATACGGTAAAGAGCAAAAGTGCTTTATTTTCACAAAGAATTCTGGCAGACTATAGCTTAACATTTTGCTGCAATTTTTTTCCGAAATGTAAGGCTGTTACATGTTTGGAACCTAAAAGATGTTTTTGGTCCCAGCTGGCAATAACTGGGGAATATTCCTTAGATCACTAATTCCTGTGGTGGTTTATAGTATGCTCATCGAGGCCTGGATTGACTTTCACTGCATGTTTTTTTCATATGTGGTGTGATTTTTTTATTGATAAAGAATGTAAGCTCAGATGTTTTATCTTAGCTTAAAGAAATTGATGAACCAACAATAGAAGGTTTGTTGGAGCTTTACGGGGTCTTCCTGTTCAAGAAGATTCCTCTGTTATGAAACATATAAAAGTTCATATAGTCCCCATGAGTGCAATCTTTCAGTATTTTACATAAGACCTATCTGATATACTTGATCTATTCAATCAGAGAAACATATAGATACATAGACATAGAATAAATAGAGTAAGAACTTGGTTACCTGCTGTAGAAATTTTAACTTAGTTGATAATTAAGACTGAGTTCAGTTTGTGAATAACCTGTATTTGACTAACCATAAGTATTCATAGGATTTCCACAATACATTTTATTTTGGTAATGCTTATATTTAGAATGCAGTAGCTTAGCACTACTTTCTCCCATAAGCAGTGAGAATGTGGAATGGAAGTTCAGACAGAGGACAGGACTGGGGGAGTATCTTCAGAATTGCCTGCATTAAGATGAGAGACAGAGACAGCCAGAGAGGGAGGAAGAGGAATGGAGGGAGGGAGAGAGGGAGAGAAGGACAGAAAGAGAAGAGGGAGAAATAGATTTTAAATATTTTGCCTAATGGCTGCATGATTAGGATTAATCCATTATGTTCATAAATGGCTATTTAGACAGTCAACATTCACTTGAATATAGTTTTTAAAAAGTCAAACGTATACCATTAATTGTATACCAAAGGGAAAAAAAAGAAAAATATAAAAACTTTCAGGATTCTCCTATGTCACAGGGAGTTAAACAAGTCCAGATAAGTTATTGCCTCTTTTATGGAATCAACACAAATGAAACCTTTATCTCTAACAATCAACGTGTGTAATTTGCATGTTCAAATTTATGACTTTATACAGAGAAATGTATTCCCTCATTTATTCACCAAATACTTACTTATATTTTATAAACTTATGTAATTACTATGTGTCAGACACTTTTCCTAGTTTTGAGGGCACATTGGTGACCAGAATAGGGATACATCATTATCCTCATGACCCCATAGGTATGTGTAGTGTTGTGTGTGCATACAGGGAGGGGGAGAGATACCAATCCAAAGGGAGATTGGAATTGAAACTGTACAGTTTATCACCAATGCAGCTGATTTATGACATGCTGGAATAATGTTCTACATTTTTTTAGTCCTTTTATAGTTTAATTCTATCTTTTTTTTTAAAATAAATTTGGAAAACTTTATATGGTCTCCATGAAGTCATATTTGGTTTCACAATGCTTTATGATTCTCTTGGAACCAAAAACTTTGTTATCTAAACTGATCTGACTGGGTTAATTTAGAAGTAGTTTGTTTAAACACTGAGGATATTGAAAAAGAAAAAATCAAATCACGCGCGCACTCGCCCGTGTGCATGCGCACACACACACACCTAGGAAAGCTGAGTAGATTCAATGTTCTCCATTTATCTTCGGAAAAGTTTATTGCTCATCCATGTGCATCCACTTGAAAAACAGATTTGAGGCTTTCTTATTTTGAAATAAGTAAGAGAAACTGAATGTAGATTTATCATGATTTCAAGTGTAATTCTTTGTCACAATTAACAAAATGCTTTCTCTATGCCTATTCTTTCTCTATTCAAATGTCTATATGCATTGTAGTTCAACTTTGCATCTCCCTGTGGAAGCAGCAACAAATATTTTTTTCTCTATAGTCCATGTATGGCTTATAAATATGAGAACTAGTTATGGAAATGTTACATATTTACTTGGGCTTGATCAAGATTAGCAAGAAAGTTATGGCGCCATGATATCTTAACCAATATATTTAGGTGCCTAACGCAGTCTTCATATATGACTCTTGTGCTTTGTAAAAATATATAATCATTTTGGGGCTTACCATCATTGACCTCTAGGATGTTGTCAGTGACTGACTGCCTTCTACAATGTTTCCTGTTTTGTCTTGAATTGTCTGTAATGAAAAGAAAGAACTATATCCCATGTGTTCTGTTGAGAATAGAGAATGAAAAGTACTCAGTTCTTTTCTTGGATCTTTCTTTGAAGTCCTACTTTAACATGAAGGATAGTCAGTATTATTATGTGAGTGCTGAAAATAACAATGCATACTAGTTGCCACTTAGTACATATAAATGGGTGTTTGGAAAACTTTTGACTTCATTTAATGAAGCAATCCTGAATTAATGAAAAGCGTGGATCTTTTTTCAGGTAGTGCCTATGTATAGCCATGGACCACCACATATTTGCTGTTTCTTTGCTTACTGATTTGGAATGTCTCACTTTCTGTGAAAGGAGACATCTTCCGGGTACCCACATTCCCAAATGCCTAGACTATAACAATGCTTTCATGAGAACGTGGCAAGTACCTGGAGATTAAACGCTATGATATGTTAACAGACCATTGCTAAATAAGATGAATGGATTTTGTAAAATCAGAGAGATTGGGTATCAAGTAAAGATATGCTACCCACAGATCAAAATTTTCTAGGAACGCTCTAGCATTTCAGCTCAAGTTCTAATGTTTTACATCTTTCTACCTATTCCATACTCTCACTTGGAGGCAATTGTTTGATCACTAGGGGAATATATTATTGGTTTAAGAAATAAAGTAGCTATGGTGTTCTCTTTTGAATAGCACTATGTATGAATTAGGACTATGATCTTGTTTGGGTAGAACAATCCTTTGATTTCTTGGATATATGTCAGGCTATAACAAAGTGCATTTATCAGCTTAGGAGGTTTGCTAACTTCTGCCTTCAGCAGTAAGTTTAGTTAGCCGAGGTCTACAATTAAGCAACAAGACACAACAACAGGCTTTGAATTTTAATGGCAATTGGCAGGATGCTGAATTGTAATTAAACCAGCGGAGTTGATGAATTACTTACAGAGTTAAATTGTGTGTGGACTAACCACCATAAAGTCTATGGTTTTCTCTACTGAGATATCTCTCCCTGTATAGATACATAGCTATAATTTCTATATAGTCCTTCTAAAAATGCAAGTACTTTTAAAAATGCAACAACTTGCAACTTGAGCAACTTGCAAGAGACTGTCTTCCAGTCTTCAAGTTATAAATTAGTTAAATTTACATTTCTGTATTTTTTTTTCTTTCAGGAGAGTAAGAACCCTAACCTCCTCATCTCTATATCCCCCAAGCATTGGGTAGTTTATGCCCATAGTAACTATTCAGTCAATACAGTTGAAAATGTTTCCTAAGTGGGAATCCTGCTTCATTTCCCTCACAAGTTAAAAGGAAAACTGGATATAAAAGAGCAATGTACTTACTAAATATCTGTCTTTTATAGCCACTTACCACACAAAAGCTTGCAGTTCTGAAAAGTATTTTCATATAAAAGTAGTTTAGAATCATGATTGCCTTTATACTTTAAAAGCAAATAAGCTTTTAATGCCATGCCTCTTTGGAAAGATGTAAAAGGGGTTTGTATACTACGTGTAAACATTGTACCTCTTCCCCAAACTGGCCTGACACAGCCATCCTCAGTGATAGCAAGGATTGGAAAACAACCTCAGCTCTGGGTTACCAAGCTAGACCCCCACTACCAGGACAGTGAGGCCAGGTTACCAGGCTAGACCCCTATTCCCAGGAGAGTGAACCCAGGTTTCCAGGCTAAACCTCTACTTCCAGGACAGTGAACGACTGCTTTTCTGGTGCTTTCTGGCAGTGGTGTCAATGAGACCAGGCAAAGTGATAATTCATTTACTTACATATAACTGACCAGAATTTGTAAGAAAACCTCAGGATAACAGCAACATTGAGAAGTTTTCATATAAATTCCAAACCCTTTCATGGTCACAGCCTTTCCTCATCTTAATTTTTGTGATATAAACTCATCCCACTACTCTTACAATCTTCCCTCGGGAACGATTGTGGCTCTCTACTGGTACCAACTCTTTAGGGTTCTTGCACCCTAAATTCCACTCTTGTGAGGGTTCCCCCCACACACCCACCACAAGACCAAGAAATTCTGATACTAGGCACCTGGAGATGGCGTTAGATTCCTTAGGTTAAGGGCCCAATCCTTCAAGGCTGCCCCTCCACCCTCCAATTCAGACCCCAGACACATGTCCCAGACTGTTACCTGTGCTTCTGACTCACCAGCTACAGATTTCAATGACCTCCTCCTTACATTCCTTTAATTTGCTAGAGCGGCTCACAGAACTCAGGGGAACACTTGCTAGTTTACTAAGGGAGATGGTAAAGGATCCAAATCAACAACCAAATGAAGAATAACATACGGTGAGGCATGAGGAAAGGGCCCAGGCTTCCAGGACTTCTCTGGACCACTGCTCTCATGGCACCTCCACGTGTTCACCAACCCATGAGTTCTCTGAACTCAATCCTTTTGGATTTTTTTTTTTTTTAATTTTTTTTTTCAACGTTTTTTTTTAATTTATTTTTGGGACAGAGAGACAGAGCATGAACGGGGGAGGGTCAGAGAGAGAAGGAGACACAGAATCGGAAGCAGGCTCCAGGCTCTGAGCCATCAGCCCAGAGCCTGACGCGGGGCTCGAACTCACGGACCGCGAGATCGTGACCTGGCTGAAGTCGGACGCTTAACCGACTGCGCCACCCAGGCGCCCCTCAATCCTTTTGGATTTTTATGGAGGCTTATTGACACAGTTATGACTAAATCACCAGGTGATTCAGCCTCCAGCCCTCTCTTCTCCCTGGAGTTGGGTGTTGGGAGGAGGTGGGACTAAACGTTCCAAACCTCTACAAGTACAGTTGGGTTTTCTGGCCACTGACACCCACCCTTGTGTGGAACCTGACAATCACCTTCATTAATACAGCAAAAGACCCATTATCACTCTCAGCACTTAGGAAATCCCAAGAGTTTTAGAAGCTGTGAGCCAGGAAAGATTGACGCACACCACAGACCTTGACCTCCCAGGGAACCTGGCAAATGATAGGGGATCTACCTCTAGCTGGTGATTCTGACATAAAATCTCTGCTCCTCTTCCCCTTCTATCCTTCACCATGGTGGTTTCATTCTTACTGCTTGCTTCTCCCTACTCCCTAAATACCTATAAGAGCCTCTTCCAAAATTGTTGTAATGATGTGGAAGAAAAATTAAATGGTAAGACTATATTTCTTAGAAGCTCATTTTTGCTTTCTCAAGTTTCAACTATAGCCAGTATTTTATTTCAGGCACCATGACTCTATGCAGTAGGCAGAGATGGTCCTTAATTTATAGACTACATGGGAGAGAACTGAGGCTCAGGGAGACTCAGTAGCTTTCCTCAGATCCTCCAGGGGTGTGAGGTGGTCACAGGGACACCTGTTTTCCTCATCCAGCGCCTTGGGATACAATAAAAATGACAAAGGTTTTGAAGTCTGTAGGCTGGTTTGATTCTAAGTCATAGTGCTTATTAGCAAAAGATCATGGAAACATCACATCATCTTTTTAAAGCCTCATTTAAAGACAGACTGGAAATAAAGATCCCACCTCACATGTTAGTTATAAGAATTACATAGGATAATGTGTTAAAAAAAAACTTGCCTTGGGGCGCCTGGGTGGCGCAGTCGGTTAAGCGTCCGACTTCAGCCAGGTCACGATCTCGTGGTCCGTGAGTTCGAGCCCCGCGTCAGGCTCTGGGCTGATGGCTCAGAGCCTGGAGCCTGTTTCCGATTCTGTGTCTCCCTCTTTCTCTGCCCCTTCCCCGTTCATGCTCTGTCTCTCTCTGTCCCAAAAATAAATAAAAAAAAAAAAAAAAAAAAAAAACGTTGAAAAAGAAAAAAAAAACTTGCCTCATATTAGAAGTTAACTGGATGTTAATAACTTTTGAAATCTTATCCTCTAGAGGATGAGTCTACTGTGGGTTAGTGATGGGGTCGTTCAGTTATTTATGAAATTCTCCCAACCAAAAGCAATGCTGGTGTTTGCTTCAGCCTTGTGTCATCAGTTCCTGTAATGAACCATGGATTTTTTTAATGATGCTGGAAATGGGTTTAAATAAGACAGATGTTCATTTGGTCCTAATACCTCCAGAACAATTGAAGAATAGAACAGTTTGACAAGTGTTTGGCAATGCTGACTGGTTAATGTCCTCTGAATTGGTCCAAGGAATGTGATTCACTACCTTTTAAACCACTATATATAAACCTTTGTTTTCAGGCTTTTGTTATTTGTAATTATATAATTTCTATTCTTTCCTTTATTGTGGCTGACATTTCATTATAAATTGAACACAGGAGAACCGTGTGATGACACCTTACAGCATTGTGTAGAAGTGATTTCACACAGATTCAGTCAAAGTTGATATCTCTCTGCTCTGTAATACCTCACCTGCACTTTACACATGCTTCCCTCACAGGGATGTTTAAAGACCAGGCTGGCTATGAGCTAGCTGTTTTTGTTGTTGTTGTCGTTGTTGTTTGTTTGTTGGTTGGTTTGTTTGTTTTGTAACTTACTTACTAATTTGAACTTTCTGTGAAGACTTTGTATGGGAATAATATTATTCCTTGATTCTCCTTCTTTTCCCTGGTTGTCACTGCTCACCTGCGATTAGATCTGTCTCAGCCCAGGGATAAATAGCAAAGGTTTGAATGTGGAAACACCAGGAACACAGCATTGTAGACCCTGATGGGCAGAGACCACCAACGGGTTTCCTTCCCCTTGATTTAGTTTGTCATCAGGAGTTTCTACTGGCCAGTGTGACACTGGTTTCTAATGGGAGGGCAGGAAAGGTGTGAGAGAACCAGCATGGCATCCCACACTGCTTTCCCTTTCTGAGTGTGTATATAAAAATAAACACATCAAAAGCCAATCAGTAGCAATTTCTTTAAAATGTGTTCCTCCTTTTTTGAAGTCAGAGATATTTTTATTTCAACCCAGCAAGCATAATTGGAATAAAATTAGAGCATGTAAGGAATTGAATTAATCCATGGATTAAACCCATCCATTTGGGATAGCCCGGTTATTATGGATCCAATCTAAACATCAGTGTTGGCCATGTGGAACTCAGCGTGCTGTGCTGAATACTAAAGATATGAGCCATCCTCTTAGCCCTCCATGTGGAAACTTCATGATAACACTGATCACCAGATGAACTCAGGAATGGTTATTACAAAGAATGCTTTCCCTCAGATCCTCGCCGCCCCCAAAACCGTGTTTTATTTTTAAAAATCTTTGAATTAGCTCTAGGAATTGTTCCACAGTTAATGAGCGTGTGGTGACAGAAGCAGCTATCAGTGATGAGTATGTTCGTGTTACACGGCTTGGAGGGTCCAGTGAGGATATCGCATTCTCAGTGAACCCTTCCAAGTCAGTCTGATGGACATTATTTACTGTGCTGTGTGGGAGTCAGCCACGTAGAAGCGAAACTATTGGCATTTTGGACACATTGAGGTTTGCAAATGGGCATGTAGTAGGGAATGCATCTACTTCATTAAAACAACTGCATATCATCTCATCGCAGCTTTTATCCTTGTAAATGTAGTCAGGATAATATACACATATGGGATCTATGTGCACATGCTGATGTATATCTGTGTATGCCTTTAATTTGTAATGTATAAATAATTTATTTGAATGAGCTATACTTGGGATAGGAAAATAAAGGAGTTGACTGCATAATAATTCAGACATGACAGTAAAATATGTTACTCGACATTCCTAGAGTCAACATGCCACAGTGCCACGTGTTTGTTTGTTTGTTTCTTTGTTTTTAGTAATTACCCTGAGTAGCAGGAGAATGACTTAAGTTTACCTACAGGGCTTCAAGTTCATGTCTCTAAGCAGTTGAAGGTGCCTATAGTAGTAAAGATCTATATTGGCTTGATTCAGGCAATGAAAATAAAGTGAAACATTGTACCTTGGTTTTACTACCAGTAAGTGAGCAGTGATCGTTTTTTGTATTTCATAATTATGGTTACCATGAATAGTCTTAAACTGATAGGCAATCTGGATTATAAAACAGCCTAGGCTAAATTATACTGTTTTCAGTGTCCAACCTGTTTTTATAAATAAACTACACAAACATAATTGTAATCATGGATTTCATATATATATATATATATATATATATATATATATATATATATCTTATATATATATATATATATCTTATAAAGATCTTTACTCTTTCTGGAGATGAATGAAAGTATAGAAAGCACTTGTAAGAGACTTTATAGAAAGCAGGTCTTAGATGGCTATTAATAAGAATTATACAATATATTTTAAAATGTAAAAATGTTTAAGTTGGAATGCCAAATTACTGGCACAGTTGGAGGTTGATATAACTTTTTATTATTCTTCATTAATTAAGAGCTGAATTTTTGTTGTTCGTATTACCTCTGGTGACTGTTTTGTCATCAATACCAAACCATGTGCATTTTAAATGTAAAGAAGGACATTTTCTAGTGCTATACAAAACCTCTCTTTAAAAGATGCCATCTTTTACTTAAAAATGGGCAAATGAAGCGAAGAGAATTTCATGAAAGAGGGTATCGAAATAGCCAAAAAGTTTATGAATAGGCTCTCAGCATCATTGCTCATCAGAACAATGTAAATTAAAATGACAAAGAGGCGCCTCTAGGTTCTGATCAGAATGGATAAAATGAACATTATTGAGAATATCCAGTGTTGGCAATTATGTAGAACAGAACAAAAGAAACTTTCATATATTGCTTCTGGTGTGCCAATTGGTACAACCATTTAGGAAAACTTTTTGAGAAGGTCTACTCATGTTAAATAAATATGTATAAATATATCTTAAAGAATAGCATTGACACTTCTGGCTATATAGCAAGATAAATGTATGTTTATTTCTAGTAAAAAAATCATGTATGAGAATGTTAATAGCATTATTAATAATAGCCTCAATATGGTACAACCAAAACATCCATTGACAGTAGAATGGATAAAGTGCCATATATTTATGTCATAGAATACCACACAGCAGTGAAACTCAACACACTAAACTATGTGTGATTTTATAGATATAAAAGGAGAAAAAGAAGCTGGGCACTCAAGGGTACATGCTGAATGATTTAATATATATGAAATTCAAAAACAGGCAAATCCAGTCTGATGATAGAGGTCAGCATGGTGGTTACCTTTGAGGAGAGATTATTAATTAGGAGGAGTACAAGTGAGGTGCTATAAGTGCCTTATATCTTGATCTGACACCTGTGTGTGTGTGTGTGTTGCATGTGTGTATGTGTATAACATAGCTGTAGATGCAAATTTCGTATTTGGATGCTCTAATACATGCAGGCATACCTCAATAGAACAGAGAAAAGAGGGCATAAGTGTGGCTTCCAAATCACCTTCAGTGCTTCTTTTCACAATCATTCTTGCATTGCCATAAATTCTTTTTCCAGTTACATGGAAAAAAAATGGCATGACTGTATTTTGATAAGTTTTCGGTATGGGAGATACAGTTTATTTTTTCAAAATTCAGCTTTAAGCTTTCTTCTTATGTGTTAACTGGGACTTTGTTGTAATAGGCCAACTCAGAAGCACCAACTAAACCTGAAGTCTTAACCTTCCTCTTGGACATATTAATTTTGCTTATGTTTTATAATCTTAACTTTGTTATTATTCAATGCTTTTTAAATTTTAATCTATTTTCCCTCATTTCTAATAGCAAAAATATTAAAACTTTATAGGACTCATCTATTCACCATTGTCCTATCCATGAAGAAACCTTTTTGTCTTTTTTTTTTTTTTTTTTTAATTTTTTTTTTTCCAACGTTTTTTATTTATTTTTGGGACAGAGAGAGACAGAGCATGAACGGGGGAGGGGCAGAGAGAGAGGGAGACACAGAATCGGAAACAGGCTCCAGGCTCCGAACCATCGGCCCAGAGCCTCATGCGGGGCTCGAACTCACGGACCGCGAGATCGTGACCTGGCTGAAGTCGGACGCTTAACCGACTGCGCCACCCAGGCGCCCCAACCTTTTTGTCTTAAATAGTATATCTGTTAAAAAAGTGGTGCTGGTTTCTTTTCTTACACAATCTCATTACAGAACACACATCTTTTATTGATATAATGTGTTTTGTCAAGCATCAGAAACATCCGTTTGCTGATATATTGCCACTGCTGTTTCTCTGACATTGATATCCTTTGGGGCCAATGAGCATCTCTCATTGGCATGTCCCTCGGTAGCTTTGTATCAGTGTAATTAATTCTCATCGTAAATCTTTTCACCTGCTGTCAGCCAAGAACTAGCTAGGAAAAGCTGATTTCTCCAAAGCTTGTGGCTCTTTGATGACAAAAATGATGAGTGTACACTTGAGACTCAAGTAGTGTTCTTTTTTTCTAATTATACAGCCCGTGCCCTGCCCAGCATCACTGTCAGTCACTCACATCAATGAGGGCCTCCGCATCAGAGGGAGAGGGGAATGTTACCAAAGTGAGGGGTTCACGTCCCAAAATAGAAGCCGTAAAGGCATGTTTTCTTTTAAATTTTTTTAATGCTTATTTATGTTTGACAGAGAGAGACAGACAGACAGACAGACAGAGCATGAGTGGGGGAGGGGCAGAGAGAGAGGGAGACACAGAATCCAAAGCAGGCTCCAGGCCCTGATCTGTCAGCGCAGAGCCCGACGCGGTGCTCAAACTCACAGACCGCGAGATCATGACCTGAGTTAAAGTCCGTCGCTCAACCCACAGAGCCACCCAGGCGCCCCGGCATGTTTTCTGTCTAGTCATAAGACCTGTGGTTGATCTATCATGTATCTTCATGAAAATTCTAAAAATTCATTATTATGATGATGTGGGGGAATGAGTGGGGGGCAATACTAGAAAAGATACAGATGCCAGCATCGTTTTTGGTGCTAGAATTTAAATTCAGCTGATCATGGGTGGTGCAGTTATTACTTGAAAGATTCAATTTCACATTCTTATTTTGAGCATCAGAATTATACCATAATATTCTTTTCCTATTTACCTGCAATTTAGATCACCTTTCAAGTTATTGATAGGTAGAATATAATGATAGGTAAGTTATTTCCTTACGAAACATGGATTTCTCTCCTCTTCACCTATAATCTTTGAACCCAGTTTTGATGTGAGCCTTCCCACTGCTGTACATGGCTTTCATAGCAGACTTCTGCATTAATTTATGCCACTTCTGGGTCTTTTGATTAAGTTTATTTTATTTTTCATAAGAAAACTAACTGACTATAAATGAAGGGTCTTGGCTGTCTCTCTCTCCATTATTTCCCTCCACCTTTTTCTTGTTCTTCTCTAAATTTTAATTTGTCTCCCATTAATTTAAGTCCTCAATTAATGTAAGGGCTCTGTAGTACTAGAAGAGTTTCTTAAGCTATCTGAGCTTTGGTTTTCTCTCCTCTCAATTTGGGATAAATACTTTCAACCTTATAGGCTTATTAGGAGGAATAAATGGGTACAAAATACTTGGCATGAGGTAAGTGCTCAATAAATGACTATATCATATTTTTTTTAATTGATAGCTGCTCAAGATGACTTGGGGTAAGCCGCACAGGAAGGGAGCTGGAGAAATGAATAAAGAAGTTATTTTTGGAGTAATAGAAGGGTAGTGCCCAGACAAGCCAGGGCTAGGAAAGGTAGGTAGATTGGAAATCCTATTAAATAAGAACAAATTGGTAGGCTTAGCTCTTCATAGGCATCCTGATATTTTAAAGATTCATGTTGTGCTTCCTCTGATAAAATAGACCTTTGTTTTTCTTAAATTGATTAAGTTGTGTTATTCTCTCAAAGTTTATAAACTGTTCTGGAATGGTTAGCAATATAATTTATTGGGAAATGTTATTGATGGATTATAATTCTGCCTAAGACACTCATTAGTAAGTATTGATTAAACTCTCCAAACCAAGCATTCAAGAGTATAGTTATAATACCCCCCAAAAATCCAAGAGTATTCTAAATTTATGTTATGGTTGTAGCAGGGATTCCACATTGGTTTCCTTTTTACTTGAGTTGACAGTAGCACACACACATACATTTTTTTCAATGAACTCACCATTATAAGAAAGCTGGAGGATTAATAGAATCTAGAATGTAGTGCATTATCCAAAATATCCTGTAAAACAGAGGGAGGATCTGCCTTGGCAGGCTTCTAAGCTCAAGTCCTTTGAAAGAGCCAAAGCTGATGGAGAAATGAATAGTTTGGTTGAGAATGATTTCTTTATCAGAATTGCTGAGTTTGGGTTTGGTCCAAGAATCTTTAAATCTAAAGAAGTTTTTTTTTAAATAACAAAAGAAGAAAAAACTAATCTTTCACTCCTGATAGACTGACAGTATTCTTAGTGGATTCAGGCTTCATTGAGTTTTTGAAGGTTTCATGTGTCAGCAAGTATGTTCCCCAAGACAAAAGGCTTTTGTTTGAAGCTGAAAGCAAGAGCATCTTCAATTCATGGTTCATGTCTTGGTAACCTTGACTTTCCAAGAGCCTTGCATATGGTTCCTAATGTATAACAAGCACTTAGTAAATGCATCTTGACTGGGTGAATGAATGAGCAAGTGAGTGAAGAGTGAGGAGGATGACTACATTTAGGGCATCTACGTTTTGTACGCTTGTGTGTGGGGACTAATATCTTTACAATGTCTGGTTCTCTGTCTTGTTGCTTTCATCACAAAAACCATAGCTGACAGTACTCTATTAGATCAGAGAGAAAAGATGTTTCTCAGACTATTAGGTGTGCGAGGCAAATTTTACTCATTTTCTCTATTTTATATAAACTCCTGCTCACACAGCAGCTGGATCCTGATAGCATCCAGGATGCTGGTGATGTTTCCAGGAAGAAAGGCAGGCAGTGGAACTTCATAGAATACCCTTACCCAGAACTTCAGAGGTTGGACTGAACCACTTATTTCTCCAATTCTCTGCCAGTAAAAGGGGAAAAAAATGAATTAAAATGAAAAATAAAATATTAATTTCAGGGCTTCTTCAAAGAAGATACTGCCAAACCAAGTAGTAGCATTTGTAATGATGAAATTGTGTACTCAAAAGATACAATGGACAGAAGGTGTGAGCACAGACTGACTGACTGTGACTTGCTCTTCTGATAACATGTCATTTGTCTTTTTATGTTTCGAGGAAACCCAAATAAATAGCCAAGACTTATATTTTAGAGAACATTTTGTATTTAAAGTTTATTTAGTGTTTTTTCCTTCTTTATGTTTCAAGCACTTTATTCTTTTGTTAATTAATTAATTGGCAGACAAACTTCACATCCATTTATTAAAGGCAAGAAACTAGAAAGATAGGCTGGTGGAGGCAGAGGAACTTCATCATTACATGAAGTGAATGTGGCCTGAATGTTGTTGGTATTCCAGATGTTCACAGAATCCAGGCCCTGTGATCCTGAGAGAAGATTACTACCACAGGCTAGCCCACGTACATTTTTGGAAATAGCCATTTATTTAAGTTCTCCAAAAAATCTAACAAGAACGTTCTGTTCATCCTCTTACAAAATTCTTTAGAGATGAGAGGAAGAGGCAGGTGAGATGTGGCCTTAAACATGTTTCTTTTGAAAGAAGATAAAATGACCTTACATTGTTTCTAAAACTGGCCCATTTAGTCAAAATTGATAAAGAAGTTAAGTTTAGCAAAGTAACAATTATGCTTAACATCACAGTGGAGGAATTTTAGCACTTGTTAAAAGTGGTTATCTTTATGTTGTAGGAATAAGTATCATTTAAAAATATGCTTTCTAGGGGTGCCTGGATGGCTCAGTCGGTTGAGAGTCTGACTTCAGCTCAGGTCATGATCTCGCGGTTCATGGGTTTGAGCTCTGCTTGGGTTTGAGCTCTGTACTGACAGCTCAGAGCTGGAGCCTGCTTTGGATTCTGTGTCTCCTTCTCTCTGCCCCTCCCCTGCTCTCTCTCTCTCTCAAAAAATAAACATTAAAATATATGTGTGTGTGTGTGTGTGTGTGTGTGTGTGTGTGTGTGTGTGTTTGAATAGGTATGACTTATTTTCTAACACCACGTTGGTTTCACCTTTGTTCTAATCCAGAGTTTTGTAATGAGACATCTATACAATAGAATGACACTTATGCATGAGGGTATAAGAAGGTTAATGAAGAACAAAAATAGCATATTTTTCCTTATTAAAATATGCAAAAATCATGCTGAGATAAACTGATTTTTTTCAATCCAGTCAAACTAAAGTACTGTTTATGCTCTGTAATTTTTTGCAGATCTCTGTAGCTGTAGGGCTTTTACATAATTTTGTTTTAGTACATGGCTTAGATCAAAACGGTGACCCAGGTAATTATATCTCAGGGAACAAACTGATATTATGTTATTTGCTGGTCAATTATGTTATTTCTCTCTTATGTGGATTTTTAATGCCTCTCTTTCACCACGTCAGGAAGGGAAGGGAGAGCAAGAAGTTCTCAAAGAGGTAAATGTCAAACAAAACTTGTAAACTCTAAACCTCCTATTATGTTTCAGGTAAGCCAACTTTTTAATAGTCTTCACATTCGTGACAGAATAATCAGGATTTGAATTCACCTGTGTAAAATTTGAAGCAATTGTTTTTGTTTGTGGCTGAGAGATTTTATCCCTTCTCCTGCTGATAACCCACTACCCGCCTGTTAGCACTACACTGCATAGTTTCTCATGTCTTCCTTGACTTTAACACGCAGGCACCAGCAACCTTCTCATCCCAGCTAACACCTAGTTTTTCTTGGAAAAGTGCTTAGGGGAAAGCTATATAAAGGAGTACTACCCCAATGACTCCATTATCCTCTTCCTCAAGCTGCAACTGGTTAGCATCTTGGGTGAGCTGCCTAACAGACACATCCTTTTTAAGTCAGTAGGGGAAGGAACTAACAATGTGATGTCCTTCATTGGCTTCATCATCTGCTTCTGCCATTATCTCCAGTTGGTTCTTCCCCTGTGTCCAGTGCTTCTGAAAATATTAACGGAAGCCTCAAGTACCTTGAGTCACATCCCTGGTAGCTGCAGTGTCCCAAAAGAATCCCAGGTGAGCATCAGTGAGCCAATGGAGGTTCTCCATGATTAGCTTCTTGGGGGTGCCATATTGTTCACTCAATGAGCATTCTTTAAAGACACAGGGCTTGGACAATCTTAGTAAACCTACCTTTCATCTCACAATGACCTCCTGAAACCTTTCTTTTGCTGCCTTTCACAAATATCTGTCATTTGTTTCCCAGACTTGTGATCACTTCACCCTTTCACCTCCTTAACACATCAATCCAATTATGGACTTTCCCACAAATATGGCTTCTTAATATAGACTATTTTTGCCTCCTTTACACCAGCTCAAATATTAGTTTCCATATCTGGTAGTAAATGCAACCTTTCTCTAATCCTTTTCTAGAATTACACAACATGACATTACTCTTTTCTTCACTTGACATCATCGGCTCTCTCTAGATTAGGAGATGTCCACTTTGCTGCCCAAATGGGTATTGTAAGAATAATTGTCAAAGAGACTAACAAGTCTGGATATCTATCTATCTATCTATCTATCTATCTATCTACCATCTTTTTTACTTGCTCATCACTTGTATATTGGATTGCTCATTGGTAGTTATAAAAACCACCGTGGAGGGGCGCCTGGGTGGCGCAGTCGGTTAAGCGTCCGACTTCAGCCAGGTCACGATCTCGCGGTCCGTGAGTTCGAGCCCCGCGTCAGGCTCTGGGCTGATGGCTCAGAGCCTGGAGCCTGTTTCCGATTCTGTGTCTCCCTCTCTCTCTGCCCCTCCCCCGTTCATGCTCTGTCTCTGTCTGTCCCAAAAATAAATAAAAAACGTTGAAAAAAAAAAATTAAAAAAAAAAAAAAAAACCACCGTGGAGACGTAAAGACTCACGTGCAAATGTTCATTGCATTATTATTATTCATAGCAAGCCCTGAACTGAAAACAACCATCAACTGGTGAATGGATGTGGTATATTCATGCAAGGATATACAATAAAAAGGAACATATTACTGATTACTAGGTGAACCGTGACAATATCATGCTAGGTGAAAGAAGTCAGACAAAAAACTTCTAAGTAATATATGATTCCACTTATATGAAATTTCTACAAAAGACAAATTGATAGCCACTGAAAGCAGATCAGAAGTTATCCAGAGGCAGAGAGGATTAATTGCAAAGAGGTATGAGGAACTTATGGGGATGATGGAAGGTATTCTAAAACTAAATTGTGGTTATCATTGCATGATTGTTTAAATTTACTAACATTCATTGAATTGCACTCTTAAAGGGTAAACTCTATCCTATCAATTCTGGTTCAATAAAGCAGTTAAAATTGTGGAGATACATTCTTTGAAGTCCTTCAAAACTATGCTTCTGCATAGTTGCATTTTATTTTTTTTTCACTTAAATATCACCCTCCACCTTTTTTTTTCCCCTCAGTCCAGTGTTCCTTGGACAATCTTTCCTGAACTTTCATGTGCACACAGCTCACCTGATGATCTTGCTAAAATGCAAATCTGGTTCAGGGTTCTGGGGTGGAAGCTGAGATTCTGCCTTTCTACAAGCTCCCAGGAGATGGCCATGCTTGTGGTCTGGGGACCACATTTTCAGAGGGAGCGTTTAGTTGTTTCTCCACTTGCTTGGCCTGTAGGGGTTACTCGATTTCCATGATAGTAGAATGACAACTTACCAGATGGGAAGAACCTATCTGATGACTAAGTTCTTTAGCTATAGTAGTACTGGGTCCTTTGACCTTTAAAATATTTGTTGCAGTCTTGTACTGCTTTCCTTGGCCATTGAAATTAAACTGAAGATCATTTTAGTTCCTCCGATTCCTCATCAAAAACCTGTTGTTAAGACTTTTAGGAACAAGTGTCTCTGAGAACACAGTTCTGAAGGAGAAGTTCACCTACTACACTTTTCCATTAGAGGTAATAGAATTCAAATACCTGAAACCTTGATTTTAACTTTAAACACATCTGCTTCGAGGAACTTTATACAGAGTCAATTTGAAATTCTTTTTTTCTCGACCAAACAGCATTTAGGGTTCATAGACCCAGGGCATTGTAATGGGGACTTAGAGGAAAGGCTTGGCATGGCACAAAGAGCACCACTCTGATTCAGGAGATCTGGGTGCAGGTAGAGGTTATGCTGTTTTCTGTATGTGCTACGGTGAGGATGGCATCACACCTCTCTTCACCTGTACACTGGAAATGTTTCTGCCCTGGACCTCTCCCCTTTGGCGTCTGCTGAAGTCTTTAAGCCCCTCCTAAGAAAAGCATTTTTAAATGCACAAAATAAAAGTCAATAGGATTGGTAAGGAAAACAATTAAATTGAAATACAGTTTTCAAAGCATAAAAAAATGATGTAGCAATATGTGTGATTTTTCAAGATAACATATTAAATAAGATCTATTAGGAAACCTAAGTAGTGATGAACATACATACTTTGAAATCTCTGCAACTAAATATAAAAATAAAATGCCTGTAATGTCTATTAATAACAAAATGTTAAGTATTGACAATACCACTGTGGTTTACTGCTTGTGTTTACAGTGGAAGAAAATGCTAAAACTCAGTAAAAAGCTAATGAAAACAAAGATGCATTATTTTGCACTTTGGTTTGTGAATCCTCTGAATTCTGCTTGCTCACTGCTTGGGAGTCTGTGGTCCTGGATTAAGAATATTTTCCCTGGAAGCTCTCCAGCATCTAAAATGTAGCAATTGACTGATGGTGATTTGAGTAATAATTTAAAGAGTTTCCAACCATGTAACACGGTTAAATAATTTAGAATGCTTTCACATATTTTCCAGAGAACAAGCCTACCGGGAAAATAGAATGTCTTTTCATCTCTTTTACTGTAGATGAGGGAATTTAGATAAACCTGAAGCAGTGTAGCAGAAGTCCTATAGCTGGTTAGTGATAAATCCTTTGGAACTAGACCTGAACATCTCTGGAACTCTTTTTTATATCATTTTTCAATTTAGGAAATTAAATAACTGGAATTTGCTTCTTATCTTTCTCTGTATTATTCAAATATTAAAAAAAAATAACTTGTTAGAGACCTTCAAACTGTAGACCCAATATTTAGGCCATGCCTTTCATTTTGTGGCTGAAAAAGTGAGGTTTATAAAGTGTCATGCCCAAGGTCACATAGTTAGAAGATGGCCCAGGCTCTTCTGATTTTGTCCATCATCATCTCATCACAGAAAGGACAAGATTCAGAGATGTCTCTATAAACAGAAATATTTGAGAACAGGATAGTTTGGCAACTATAAAATAAGCCCAATGTCTGTAGGAACAGATTGTGAACTAACCTAAAGAAAGACCCCCCTTGAGGGTTGGTTAGTGATGTACATGAAGTCTGAGCAGGTTTGGAATGGGAGGGAGGAATCTGTAAGGCAGAGCCTGAATCAAGTCAAGATGAGAGAGCTGCAGTGATGTGGACACGTGGTAAGAAGAGAGTGACCCTGCCTGGCAGAGCGGAGGTTCCTAAGCCACAGGATAGGGTAGGAACAGTGCGCGCCTCTGTGTCCTTAGATTGCTCAGCATGTAATGCGAATGACGGTGTCATGCACCTGAAATAAATTTGGGGAGGGATGAAGCTGTGACTGTCATAATATGGACATTTGGGAGGCAGTGACAAAGTGGTATTTTTGAAGTTGTATCTTATTACAATTGCCAATGTATACAATGACCAGGGGCCTAATAATTTGTAAATACTGTAGAAATACAAAAATGAATCGCATATGGATTCTGTTTTCAAGAAACTTACGATCTAAACTAGTTAAGAGGTCAAACTCTTGATTCAAATACAGACGCTGCCAATTCACTAGATGATAAACTAGTGTGTGGCCCTAGGGAGTCTCTTCCTCTACAAAATATGGATTATAATGGAAACAGCCTATAAGGCTTTGATAAGGCCGACATGAGTTATTGGACAGCAAGCCCCATTTGTTGGATTGCAGCTCTTGATGGACACCATGACCCATTTAGCCAAGAGTTAGTCTGCATTTAAGGAACTGCAAAGCTTAGAGTCCTAGAACTCTGAATGAACTTTTCACGCTCTTGTATTAAAATCCCTTAGTCTATCATGCACCTTAGATGAATCTTTTACCCTAGATCCGGAGTGTGAAATTGTCATGTGTTGTTGCTGCTTTGCTATAAGTCCCTTTAACCTGTTTAATTTTACCAGTTTGGGCCATTCCAACTGAGGACAGCCTTCTGTGTTCATTTGTAAAATAATGTAACTGTGAATTAGAGAAGGCAAATGAAATCCTGTTTCACTGTTGTGGGTTTTATTGTGCTTAGATTTTATGATAAGCCCTTCAGAGCCTGGACCTGGGACAGCTAGGTGTCTGTGTGACAGGGCCATTGACTGCTGTGATGGTTATTGGCTATCAGTCAAAAAGTATGTGGTTAAGGATTTTTAATCATATTTTCTGAAAATAAAAATAAAATCCTGAAATCTACACTAAGCTCTATTTTCTACATGAAGTGTTTTTCTAATTGTGTATACTATCATCAATTCATCTTAACATATAATTTCACTATAACATGAAATGGGTGAAAATTTTTACCTAAATTGTGAAAATATAGGTGTCACTGTCATACTTTTAATATAGGACAAGTACGCAAGTGAAATAGCACTGGACCAGTTCCCCAATTTACCAAAGTCAAGAATTCCAGAGGGTTGTAAAACTTGCACTCAAATGTTGTGTCCATTCTCGTAATTACTAAGAGTAGAAGAAAGTAAGATGAATTGATAGCAGACTATCCAAGATTGTATGCAAGGACCCAAAATGTAATTTTCACGTGATATCGGAAAAGAAGAAATTGTGAATTATATCATAGACTAAATTACTCTATCTTATCAGTGTGGTTTCCCCATATTAATAATGGAGTAATAAGGGGCCCCTGGGAGGCTCGTTCTGTTGAGCATCCAGCTCTTGATTTTGGCTCAGATCATGATTCCAGGGTCATGGGATTGAGCCCTGTGTGGGACTCTGCACAGAGGATGGAGCTTGCTTCAGATTCTCTCTCTCCCTCCCTCTGCCTCTCTCCTCTGCTCACGTGGGACAGTAGTGAAGATAATACTTTTTATAATATATTAAGGAATCTCAAATGAATTTTCACTGTAATTTTAAAGATATAGGAAACATTAAATTAATAGTTTTGTAAAATTAAGTGTGAGTTTGCAAAGTTTTTATTAGATTAAAAATAGTTAATGAACCACCTTGTTTCCAAATAATGATTAAAGTAGAAGTGTTATAAGTAAAGAGGCACATAAAAAGAAAAATACAGAAGAAAAGGAAAAGAGAACAATGGAAGGACTAGAGATGAGAGGTAAAGAAAGATAGAAATGTATTTAGAGATTCACACATACCTGCAAGTTACAATAAATGGTGTTCTCTTATTTAATTACTTATAATACATCGCAAATCATTTGAGCTATGAGTTGCTATTTTGAAAACCTTATTCATTAATTTATTTCACTTATTCCATTAATATATATTGTACCTGCTAGATGGAAAGCACAGCAGTAAACTCTGTGGAGAACAATACAAAGCATATTTCTTGCTCATTATCCATTATTTGCAGCTTTTTATTATTTTTTTAACATTTACTTTTTTGAGAAATTTAAAATAGTATTTATTTATTTATTTATTTATTTATTTATTTTTAAATATGAAATTTATTGTCCAATTGGTTTCCATACAACACCCAGTGCTAATCCCAAAAGGTGCCCTCCTCAATACCCATCACCCACCCACCTCCACCCTCCATCAACCCTGTTTGTTCTCAGTTTTTAAGCATAAGGGACTATTTGCAGCTTTTTAATTGCTCCAACCTTTAAACCATTATATTCCCCACTAAGAATAGATTACCAGACATATATTTTTCCTGGGCTCTACCAGCATTGTGCAGAATAATATTATTACTGTACCAGATAACACCCAGCTCAGGGCCTAGGAGTCTACCATTTTTCTTACTTCCATGATATATTACTGTGAAAGTTACAAAAGACAAAATGGTGAGCTCAAAATAATTGAAATATCCCCTTTACTTGGCAACAAGTAACAGTCTCTCCAAATCCCCCACCACACACACACACACACACACACACAAACACACACACATTTAAATCTGTGATCCCAACTACTACCTTTCTGCTCTTTTGTTTGCAGGTGATGTAAAATAAGTATACTTTTCCAGTTTCAAAGATTATGGGTATTCAGCAATTATTTTCTCTAGCCCATTAGTCTTATGTGCCTACTCACAGCACATTCTTCTTCTTGTATTTTGTTCCAAATTATAAAATACTAGAGGAAATATACGATGCTTTAGTTCAAAGCCCACACAGAAAAATGCTAGAACCAAAAAGAAAAAAAAAAAAGAAGCCTGCTTATTAGAAGGTAGTATGTGAGTATGTGAATTCTATTGCTTTGATACCTGTTAGCTTTCAGAGAGAATATTTAAAGCGAGTAATCGTCATCTAATTCTAAGAAAAATCAGAATGTTATGAAGCCATGGAGCCTACTAACTTTCTTTACTAACATAGAAAGTGATTCTGCTCAGCAGGGTTCACAACTGGGGAGCATTTATCAGTTTATGGGTTTGCTCAAGAAATGAGGTAAAATGCATTGCTAGTTTCCTCAATAATTGCAATGGGAATGAGTAGTGGTTATGTCCCAGGGACTGATGAAAAATATAATTGTATGTTCAGCATTAGAGGCCACTCCACTAAAAGTGATGTGCTGTCTGGAGTGAACTTAGAGTAAGGCCCTTCCTCAACTCTTTTCCTTGTGCCATTCCTCCTATTATTCTTTTCTTTGTAATCTTCTCTGCCTCTTGCTCCTTCTGAATTTAGCAGGCTATGTTAGGCTGGATAGAAGCTCTCATGGAAGCTATAACTGGTATTTTATTCTAGAAAAAGGAAAATAAATCACTCTGAAGAGGTGAATATGTGTGAGTATGTGTGTGTGAAATGGAGCTGTGATTTATAGACAGATATTTATAAATAGGTTTTCATCTGCACGGATGTCCTGTAAGACATTGAACAGTTGTGTAGGATGCAGAATAATCCCTCTTGTCGTGTGGAACCACCTCACCCACTGTGGGGCACAGCATTCGTGACTCCTACATGCTAAATGCAAGTAGCACTTAACCTCTGTGCACCAATAAATTTCCAAAATGCCTCTGGGATGCATTGCACTCCTCCTGAATTACCGCCGTCATGAATGTTTCTTTCTCTACTTAATTTTATCACCTTCTATCTACTCCACCACCCACTTGAATCTGACTTCCACTGTCTACTCGCCTACCCAGATTGAATGCAAAGAGCAGTTTGGAAACCATTCTCACAAAGCTTCCTGCAGACTGCAAGTTGCTGAGTGTTCATCATCTTTGACTTTTCAACTGCCTGAGACACAAGATCGTTCATTCTCCACCTGAGCCACTTTGATGACCCCCACAGCATCATGCCTCTCTATGCTCCTCCCTCATTTCTGACTTTTTTTGCTGGCTCATCTTCCAGTTAAACTTCAGCTATTGTGGTTCCCTAGGGGTTAATCTTAGGCTCCTTCCAATATTATTCATCTACCTCCATTGTTGAAATTTCCATCTCAATGTCATTGGCTTCTATACTTACATTTATAGTTTAGACCTCTCTTCTGAGCTCCAAACTTGTATATTAATTCAACTGCCTACTCAAAAGTTCCACACCAATGCCTCATCTGCATCTGAAATACAGTATGTGTTAGACCGAATTCATGTTCTTCTGCCCCAAACCTGGCTTCTTCCAGTGTTTCCTGGCTCAGTAAATGCAGCAACATCTGCCCAATTCCTCGTGCCAGAAGCCTGGGTGCCATCCAGAACACCTCTCCCAGATCATATAGCCTACTGGTAACCAAGTTCTGTATATTTTACCACCTACATAGCTCTTAAATCTATCTAACTCTTCTCCATTTCCACCATCAACAAGGTAGCTTGTCCAAGTCAGCCTCTGCCCTTGATGGAGTCTCTACTGCAAATTAGTCCTTAACTGTTTTCTCACGTGCTCTAAACAGGTTAGTCAGAGCAAGCTTGCAAGAACATCCAAATCTCATAATATTATCCTTCCTATTTCTTTTATACATTAGAGCAAGGTCTGTAAGATACGACCCTTGGGCCAAATTTAGAAAGCCCCCAGGTTTTATAAATAAAGAAATAATAGAAAACAACCTCACTCATTTGTTTATGTATTATCCATGGCTGCTTTCATGTTACAGCATCAGAGTTGAGCAGTTGTAAAAGAGACTTTATGTCCTGCAAAGCCTAAAATATTTACCATCTCTTTAGTAAAAAAATAGTTTGCTGACCTCTACATTCAGTAAATATTAAATATACAATAAATAGGGGCGCCTGGGTGGCGCAGTCGGTTAAGCGTCCGACTTCAGCCAGGTCACGATCTCGCGGTCCGTGAGTTCGAGCCCCGCGTCAGGCTCTGGGCTGATGGCTCAGAGCCTGGAGCCTGTTTCCGATTCTGTGTCTCCCTCTCTCTCTGCCCCTCCCCCGTTCATGCTCTGTCTCTCTCTGTCCCAAAAATAAATAAAAAACGTTGAAAAAAAAAATTTTAAATATACAATAAATATTTAATGAATTATTGCATGTTCTGTGCTCTGAAGACAGCATAGGCCTCCCTGCTGCCTGGACTCTACATGGTCTTTATAATTTTTCTTAAGCAAAGACCTCGTGTTCAGTTCAGACTTTGTGTTCTGTTCAAAACTCAATCATGCAAGGAAAACCATTATGCATTTAGCATCAGTGATAACAGAGCCCCCAAAAGAGTTATTTGAAGTAGCTTTCAGATGTGTGCTCTTTTGGGGACAACTTCTGTTTGCTGTAGACTGAATGTTTACATTCCCCCAACCCCCACAAAAGAAATTCATGTGCAATGTGATGATATTTAGAGTTATGGTCTTTGGGAGGTGATTAGGTCATTAGGTGGAGAGCTCATGAATAAGGATCAGTGCCCTTATAGAAAAGACACCAGAGAGTCCCCTCACCCCTCTGCTATGTGAGGACACAGCAAGAAGGTGGCCATCTGTGAACCAGGAAGCAGGCACTCAGTAGAGACCAAATATGCCAGTGCCTTCACCTTGGACTTCCCAGCCTCCAAAAGTGAGAGAAATAAATGTCTGTTGTTAATAAGCCACCCAGGCTATGGGATTCTGTTACAGCAACCCTAAAGGACTGAGACACTGTCCCCCACTCAGAAGTGCATTGACACCCAGTTTTGATGTTCCTTTTAAGGGAATTAAGCCAGGGTATTATGTCAGATTTTCTAAAGCAGTTTAATGGACCATCCTCCAGGCAGTTTTGTCATTAAGTAAATATTTGTAAAGATCCAACATGTTCTATCTTTTGATTAAAGTTGTAAGAGATGTTCTACTAAGATGCTAATTCTGAATAAAGCTCTCTAGAAGGAGGTAGAAGCTTACACATGATACAGCTAAGCTGTACTTTGTCAAATTATCTTGCCAGCTACTTCACCAAAATATGCCAGTTGGAAGTGCACAGACACACAGAATATAAAAATTGCCAATAAATTTTATTTCATTTTGGTGAAGCAGGCATCTATTTTCTAGATGGAAACATTTTTTTATATTTTCAGGGACAACTGAGGACCAGATTTTTACACTAGTATTTACACTGTTTTGACCAACAGTTGAATAAGTGTCTTTAGGTTTGGATATACTTTATGATTATTATAATATATGCTGATATATGTTATATATAAATTTATGATTATTATATTAAGCAGTTAAATTTGAAGAATAGGTAGCAATTGTCATTAGCGTTTACATTTCATACTTCTGAATCACTTTTGGGGAGTTGAAATAATCTTTGAGTTATAAATCATTTTGAAAACCATGTAATAGTAAAAGAGAAGGCCATCTTATAGGAAAGTAAAAGACATTTGTAGCTGACATGCAGCTAATGGTGATTTTTGAGATACTCAATTTTTATTCAAGACACCCTTTGCGTCTGAAAATTCTAAAGTACTACCTCATTAAAGTAAAAGCTTATTGTGTCATGGCACTGTTTCAAAGTCTTTGTGGAGGACTAGGCAGAGAATGTCCTAAAAAATAGAAATTCTATTTAAAGTTTACCTAAAGGCAATTTCCTTGCCCCCACTAGCTGCTAAGGCTGCTAGTGCCCATATGTATGCTTCCTATATATGCTATCTTATAATCCCCATGTAGCTTCTATGAAATGATTACTGTTGACAATTCTGAAAACAATGTTTAGTTGTCTTCTCCTTGAATTATTCTCTTTAAGCATTTTCATAAGGGCCTTATTTTTAATGCTTTACTATACTACTGTTCTTTCACTGTTCTTACATAGTCTTTCTATTAGCTTAAGAATATGGGGTACCTGGGTGGCTCAATTGGTTAAGCATCTGACTCTTGATTTCGGCTCAGGTCATGATCTCACCATTTGTGCGCTCAAGCCCCATGTCAGGCTGAGCCGTGACAATGCAGAGCCTGCTTGTGATTCTCTCTCTCTTCTCTCTCTGGACCTCCCCCTGCTCTCTCTCTCTCTCTCTCTCTCTCTCTCTCCGAAAATAAATAAATAAACTTAAAAAAAAAGAATAGCTCACTTTGGGAAGGGAGTGGGAAATGAGTGTCTCCCAGGTAGAACAGAATCAAAATTCTGAAATAAACATGGTGAGAAAAAGTAATGACAATTACAAAATAATACATACACACCATATATGTATTAATTTCCCCCACAAACATTTGACTGCTTAGTGTGTCTGGCAGTGCCACATATTATTCAGATTGACCTTAAGCCATGTTTCTCTGCTCTAAATCTTTTTTTTCCCCAGCAATAACTATGAAAAGAGATCTTTGCTATAGCAAATTGCCTCAGCAGTGCATTTTCCTTCACTGCTTGCAGGCACTCCCTTGCTTATCAAGAGAACAGCTGAGTCTGGAAAGGAGAGAAGAAAGGCTTATAAGACATCACGTCAATGTCACACCAAGGCATTGACGTGACTTCTCTATCCTTTGGGCTTACATATTCTAAGAAACTTCAGATTTAAAAGACAAAAGGGATATCAGACGGAACAGCTTGAATGTGAAATGAGAAGGATCAGACAGGGAAAAAAATGTCTCCAACTTTCCATCCCCAAATGGACTTGAGTTCAGTAAAAAGCCAAATAACATTGAGATTTGAGTAGATGCGTACCAATTCTGCACACTCACGTTGCATTAAAAATTGACTGGTGTCTTTCATATGTAGAAAATAGTTATTTTGTGTTTACCCTATCCGTACAAGATGATCTTTACCTCAGATCAACTCATTGCCAAGTGATTAACGTTCTAATTAACCATACCTCTATCTAATAGTAGAATACTGTAACTAGTTTTAGGAAACAATACTTTAAAACTGAAGTTAACTCAAAATTTTACAAATGTCATGCCAGTGTCATTGCTTATGCTGACTTTCTCTCCATCCACTCCAAACCACACAATCATAAATGTAATGCACATGCACATACCTCTATCTAATCCCATATTTTAGTTATTTATATTAGATACATAGCTGAACTGCCTTCCCTTAGATACAGAGGAACAGAACCTATGTTCCCACACAGCACTTAAAATGACAACTTGCAGGATGTGTATGACTTAAAATTTGTATTAGCCTATTCATAGCAAGATTGTTCATTGGTCTATAGGCATATTAAATTTTTAAAAATTTGTATTTGTTTTGAGTGCCAGTGTGGAGCATGATGTGGGGCTCGATGCGGGGCTCAATGGGGGGCTCGAACTCATGGACCACAGGATCATGACCTGAGCCGAAACCAAAAGCTGAACGTTTAACCGACTGAGCCACCCATATGCCCTGCATCGGTATTTTCAGTTTTGACCACCATTTCCTCCCCAGAGACCAGTTAGACACCTGAGATGTGGAATAGTGTTATTCAAACTTCAGCTTAGATTTTTTTATCAACTATTATTTTCTGAACAAGGTGTCATATGACTTACAATGTCAATAAAATCAGTCATTTATGAATCAACATAATTGTGTTCTTTTTAAAAAAAGAGTTTTATTAAGTAATCTCTACAACCAGCACGGGGGCTCAAACTCATGACCCCAAGATCAAGATTTGCACACTCTACTAACAGCCAGCTAGGTGCCCCAATTGAGTTCTTTTTATGTCAAATAATTTTATCATGGGATATTTTTTTCAGATAAAAACCAAAAAATTTACCAGAGCTGTTCTAGAGCATACATCACTAAACTAATCTTATTCCCCTATTCCCCTATTTGTTTATTTTACAACACAACAAGACATCTGTGTGCAATTAAACTGTGTGCTTCATTTTCTTAGTATGTTTTTTTTTTAATTATTGCTGTAGGAAAAAATAGCTATTCAAGTCAAGGCTTCCTTTTCATGACAATCTAGAGATCCTTAACAACCAAATCGTTGTCCTCACCAAGTAACTAACCAAAGAAAGAAAAAAGAAGGAAAGAAAGAAAAGAAAGAAGGGAGGGAGGGAGGGAGGAAGGAAGGAATACTTTCCAAAGCACTGAGAGGAAATAGAAGTGAAGAAATTTCACACCAGAGATTATCTAAGGGTAGGAAATGCCATTAGCACACACTTTCATAGTTTTGGAAAATCTTACCATCTACTGATAACCATTATGAATTTTCTTAATTCAGCCTTTCCTTATAGTTATTTTGTCTTTGAAGAAAAGACTACTTTTTGAAACAACTTCAAGACAATGAAAAGATTACTTTGTGTTTTTTTTGAGACTTATCATTTCCAAGATATTTTTTCCTTACTGACTTTAAACATCTGTATTTCTACTGAGTATGAACACACACACACACACACACACACACACACACACACACCAATTCATAACAATTACTTCAGCTTATCCCTGAGGTTGATAATCATCATTGTGTTTGGTCAGATAACAAAGTTTTACAGTGAAGAAGTGGAGTGTAATTTATTCTCAAAGCAGGTGCAAAACGTTAAAAAGCAAAGGCTGAAATCCAAGCTTGGTCAGCCTGCAGATGTGATGGGGTCCATCTTCATGAGTCATCAATCAATAAATATTTGTGCAATCAGCTTTTGTTGCATCCATTTCCCACTCCCCAGCCTCACAGTATATTTTGTAGAGATTGTACTAGAAACCTGCCCTTTGTTTATGTTTGTTATTCCAATTCCCAGGAAACACTTCCACACCATTTGCTGAGGAGTGAAATAACAAACATTAATCAAGAGGTGGAAACAACCTAAATGTCCGTGGATGAAGGAATGGATAAAGAATATGTGGTATATACATATAATGGAACTTTATTCAGCCATGAAAAAGAAGGAAATCCTGCCATTTGTGACAACATGATGGACCTTGAGGGCATTATGCTGAGATAAGGCAGAGAGAGAAAGGCAAAAACACTTTATGGTATCACTTATATGTGATATCTTGAAAAAATTAACAGAGTAGAAAAGTGGTTGCCAGGGGTTTGGGGGGTGCAGAAAATATGGAAAGTTTGGTAAAAGGGTACAAATTTTCATAAATAAGATGAATAAGGTCTGAGGATCTAATGTAAAACTTGGTGACTATAGCTGATGATGTTGTATTATATCACTGAAATTTATGAGAATAGAAATAAAATGTCCTCACCAAGTAAATAACTAACTAAATAAATAGATAAGAGGGGTAATGGATTGTGAATTAACCAGATGGGAAAGAATCCTTTCAGTGTATACGTATATCACATTACCAATGTGCACTTTAAATTATTGTACAATTTTATTTGTCCATTATATCTCAGTAAAGCTGAAATTAAAAAAAAAAACAGAATATCCAGTTAAATGAATCATAGTTTTGGTTTATTTTTTACTCTCCTGCTGCTAGGAAGTTCCCAGGGGCTCAAACATGGTAACAATAAAAGAAATTTGAAGCTTTGAACTGCTGATAAAACAGAGAAACATTATCCATATATTAAATGGACATGTGTCAAAATGCTTGCTACTTGAATAAGGAGAAAGGAGCCACAGGCAGTTCCTTGTGCCTAAATTTGCATGCTTTGCACTGTGTAGCCATCTATCTTAGTCACTTCTGATTGGGACCAGGAATTGGTAGCTGAGCTACTTAATAGCATCTCAGGCTCCCCAGCAGCATCTATGAGAACTCTGCCCATGGGAGCATTCTACACTGCATCCCATCTGACTGCTGGCCAAAGCAGTGCTTCCCCTGGAGAGTTGAAAGCTAGAGGGAAAAAGGACAGACTACAAAGTGTCAGGAATGACCAGAGACTTATAGAGAGTCCTGGGTGTTGTTAGCAGAAAAGGGAAATACGGGGCAGGGGGTGGGGGGGAAGAGCTGGATAAAGGATGGGAAGGAAGAGCAAATAAAGTAGAAACAGTAAAGCAAAGAAAGAGGTTAAGTCACAAGAATGATGGTAAAGGTGGTCAGAGGCAGACTACACACATTTCCAATTGCTGATACAACATTGGAGGTGTGTGTGTGTGTGACAGAGGGAGTCATATGGTTCTCAGTGTGTTTACCTATCCTGTATCTCCATGTGTCCTTGCAATAAGCTTGATTACCTGAAATCAACAGAGCTGCTAACATTAGAGTTCCACTAATAAGTATAGCTAATTGATCATTTTCATAATAAAATGTAGAGGCCATTAATCACAAAACATCCCTATTTAGGGTTTAGCAAAGGATCTCACACTCAAGTGTCTAAGAGCTCAGGCAGGCAAATGAGAAAATCAGTCTTGGAGGAGGAAGCAATAAGCATTGGTGGCAAGAGAGAGACGCAGCTTCCTGTTCAGCTTCTTCTGATTGTGTGTCAAAGGTGCATAGGTATAGGGCTTGTGTTGCTAAATCAGATTTTTCAAAGTTAGTTAGAAAACTCAATTTTATGTGAGTTCTGCTTTTCAAACATGAGTCCCATTGGTTAAAAAAACAATATGGGGCAAAGAAAATATTTGTGCATGAGCTTTGTTTTAGGATGTTGGATTTACAACTAACAACAAGCCTGAATTTTGATGGCCCTCTTATGATGGCAGTCTGAGCCATAAATCAATAACTATTTTCTATAATTTTTTTCCTTCACTAAAATCACCTTGGTCTGAGCTCATCTCATGAAATAGGATTTCACTGTGTTGTTCAGAGTTTTCATTTTTTGCTGGAAACTTCCAAGGCCCATATCTGCAAGATAAGCAATGATGAGTTTTGACATGTGTCCTGTGTAACAATTGTCAACCCAGATGACACTAAAATGAAAAGCTGTCATTTTTTTAGCAGAAACCTCTTTCCTTTATTTCCTGTTGTTTCAGAGATCCAAAGTGATGGTGGTATCTATGTGTGAATCAGGGCTCTTTACATCTGATGTAAAGATTTCCTCTGACAACAGGAAAGTAGCTTACGTTCACTCTAATTGTTCATCTTTAGATAACCCTTGCCGATTCTCTTTTCTGTTTTTCTTTCTTTTTACTTATTCTACCTGAATTCTTCTTAAACTCTGCATTGTTAGTAAGATGGCTTTTGGTTTCAATAATATTCCCTGTGACAATTCCAGATCTTTTTCAGTAACCATTTCAATTGACTGTTTATTTTCTCATTTATCATAAAGGCCAGATAAGAAAAAAACAAGCAAAGCTTAAAAAATATTTTCTATTTACCTTTATTGGGTGCTGTAATGAATTACACTCATTCCTCAGGAAGAGTTAATATTGTGTTAATTTTATTTTTAAATGCCAATTTATAAACATATCCAGCTTGTTCTTGGACATCCAGGGAACTTTACTTTCCAAATGGCTGAGTTACATTCAGTTGAATATTTCCTTAGAGCAAGTAAATCCTAAATTTTGGACACCTTTTTACGCTGTGGGTTTCAGTGCACATTTATTAACTTTCACATGAAACTGGCCATAAAAATGTTAAAATTTTACATAAATGGGTATAATGTAGGATAGCAACATCAAGACTTTTGTCTGGAGCCTAGGCTTCTAGAAACCTGCCATCTTATTGTGTCTGAGCTGTTGCAAGAGTTTGTGATAGACTCATTAAAAAGAATCCCCTTTCTGATAAGGAGATATTGGATAAAGGAGTTGAATATAGCATTACCATTAGCAAACGATATTTACTGAAGAGTAGGTATGCTTGTAAAATTACTCACTTGAAACATTTATTCTCTACAGACTTCTATTTTTCAGAGAGCTCCTGAGGAGTAAGATGAGTTTTCTGAACTTACAAAAAATATATAATTTAAAGGGGAAGAGGAATTGTATGAAGACAAGGGTAAAATCGTCAGTTTCAGAAAGCCAGAGCATCTCATACTATATTACATCTTCCGATGCTTCACACCTGACATATTAATGCTCCCTAAGGCTTGTTTTCTGTTCACAGCACCTCATAACACATTCTCATTTAATCCTTAAAACAACACTTTGAAGTAAATGGTGACATTCCCATATTACACTCATAGGGGAAGCAAGTTTTGACATATTCTATGTTTATCAAAGGTCACCCAACTGGGAAGAAGGCCAGGAAAGAGGACAGGATTTCTTTGCTACCTGAGGTTCCTTCACAGCCACCCTCTGGAATAGCTAACCTGTGTGTTAGTCACAGAAAATATTTTCCATCAACACGACTAACCCTCACTTCATTTGGCTTATTGACTGAGCGAGTGCTCTCAGATGCAAAGAACTTGGGAATTTGGGGTACAAAACATCCATACCAAAATCCACAATATAGCTGTGTAATGAAATGATATATAAATATAATGATACAAGTATGACAGGTTGCCAATACTCTTAAGATGTACAACTAGTTGTTCTTTTCTGTCCTCCATTGGTGTTCATCGTAATATGATCCAAAGTCAAGTTGCATCAAAATCATTTTGGATCCTTATTTAATATATTTATTCATGAGCATAAGCCCAAAACTATTTAACCACCATCCCTGTGGTGGGTCCAATTATCCAAAAGGTACAGTGAAGCACACCGAGGCCTGAGAAATACAGCTAGCTTCCGGCGTTTAGGTGTTTCATGTGTTAGGAGGAATTTGTACTGGAATAAATTCTGGAACAAATGTAGATATTTACAAGAGAACAAATAAAGTCAGCCGATAACACTACCCATGTTCTGGTCCGCCTCACCCAAATGCAATTGACTGTCCTATCTGGACATGAGGAGATTAGTGCTTACACATTTATTGCTGGAACTTCTGCAGGATATAATGAGAAAAAGGAGGGACTCCTGAATTACAAAGAAAACAAGAGAGGTAGAGCAGACAGCAGAGTTTATTGTGAAAAGAGGTTATTGTGAAAAATAAAACAAAGCTCTGTAAAAATGAGAGGTAAACCTAAAAAGGGAAATGATTGGGAAAATGTTAGAATTAGACCTTCATCCATGGAAGCTGAAATACTTTAGATGAAGAAATGAGGCCAGGAGGCAAAATGTAAGGGTCATGGCATCAGAATGACATTTAACATCTGCTTGAAGGCTAAAAGCAGGGAAGGTGAGCCCCTAGAAGTGTGTTATTTGCAATAGAGCAAAAAAAATCATTGAAACAGTAAAGACAGGAATCAAAGAATGGTAAGTGCCTTTTAATACAGAGTAATTGCATTGTTAATTTGAAGTGTATAAAATGTTACATATTATTTTAATTTAATGTACTCTTTATTGTTCCATCCTATGAAACTAATAATATCTAAAAGGGCTTTTATATGTTTATTCCGAAAAAGTATTCTTTTCACTCCAGTTTTCCATAGTATCTTGGGCTCCTATGAGCCTCAGAATTTTACTGGAATCTTCTAAAATTGGAGAACACAAGAATCTCAAATGAATAGCAGTCGATGCTTAAATTTTGTAGTTATCCAAATGACCAGAGAAGAGTTCAAAACATATATGAAGAGATTTCATGATGTCCAGGAAATCTGTGGAAGATTTGAAGAGCAGATCCGATTGGATGGAGAGTAAAGAATGTGGTGTTCTAAGTGGGTCACAAGTTACAATTTGAGGTGGGAAGTGAAGACAGTCTTTACAAAACCAACACAGAGATCAGAAACTGGGGCATGAAGGCACTTGCAAAACTCTAAAAACCTTATAATGTTGGAAATTGAAAGAAAATAATATTTGGTAGTTGGTGCCTGTTGAGGGTCAAGAGTAAGCCAGGGAGAAAGAATTCCCAGTGGATTCCAGAAGTCTAAGCTTGGGGACATAAAAGAACAATGTGAGGGATGGGAAGCATAAAAAATAGGAGAAGTGATATCTTAAAGGAGAGAATTCCACTCCAGACACAATCCTGGCCACTGAAACACTGAAATGGAAAAAGTCCTGGATATGTTCAGCACAGGGAAGGAGAGGTAGGAAGGTCTGAAATCAGAGATAATTTGTGAGTCATGTGACTGGAAAGGTGCTAGTGAATAAACCCCTAAAGCAGTGTATGTGTAGAGGGGAGAGCAAACCAAATCATGGGTCCTTCTATGGGGAAAAGAAGATCCTACAATGAATATGTAGATTTTAAAAATGTATAGACAGGGGCCTTGGGTGGCTCAGTTGGTTAAGGGTCCAAGCTCAGCTCAGGTCATGATCTTACGGTTTGTGAGTTGAGCCCCGTGTCAGGCTCTGTGCTGACAGCTCAGAGCCTGGAGCCTGCTTTGGATTCCATGTCTCCTTCTCTCTTTGCCCCTCCCCTGGTCACTCTATGTCTCTCTCTCTCTCTCTCTCTCTCTCTGTCTCTCAAAAATAAACAAACATTAATTTTTTTCATTAAAAATGTATAGACAAAAAAGGCACAAAGAATAATGAAAGGGTAGGATTTCCCTTAAATTAGGGAGCATCCTGGAGGTCAAAAAAAGGTGAAGAAATATCCAAAACCTTAGACAGGTGAGACTATTGATACTTATAGAACTGAAAAGCAAATCCTTCTGGTTGATATTACTAACCCCAAAATGGGGAATTACTTGGAAAACACACTCTGAAAAATCCAATTAAATGTCTGCATCTTCTCCTCCTTGCATTTGGTTTTGAACTTGATCACATTCAAAGTGAGCAAAGAAGGCAAGCATGTAATGTCCAAGTCACATTAAAAGAATCGATTAGGTCTCTCTGATAATTACAGGCTTTGGATTCATGATAAATTCATTAACCAAGTATTCTGTCTCAAGGCTACTGCTTTTCATTACACTGACAAATATTTCAGAATTTTTTTCAGTGCGTACACACACGTGTAGATTTCCTGGAGGGAGGATGGTGATTACAGTCCCCCAAATTAATTTTCCTGTTCAGAATCGTAATTACCAGTTAATTGTTCTAAATTGACAGTGGCAGCCTGGATAGGGAAATCAGAAGGCAGACATCTCAGCAACCTCAAATTAGCTGTGTGGTTTTCCCAAATCATTGAGGCACCCAACACTAGTGCGCCTGCATTCTGCATGTTCTGCATACCAGCAGAACTGCCCTGGTGATTTTAGAAAAAAGAAAAAGAAAGGTAATTGGAAACAGCCAGGCATTTATGTGTGATTTAATCTTCTCAGTGGGCAGAGGTGAGCACGTGGTGAAAACAAACACCAAGCCCAATTACAATCCTACACACTTTGAGGTGACAGTATAAGAGGGTTGGAAGTGTGCCTAGACAGCCACTGCTCATGGATGGAGGCTGTGAGCTGTCTGGGGAGGAGGATGGAAAGAGGACAGGATGTTTGCCACCCAGAATGAAAATCCAGCTGACGTGCTCTGAGGAGATGCAGTCAGTAACCAGAAAACACAGCGAATTTCTACTGAAAACCATGTAGGGTTATGCATTGAGGAAGCAGAACTTAACGTACACATGATCCTTTTCCTCAAGGGTTTATAATCCAGTGGGAAAAAAGATGAGTGAATTCACAATTAAAACGTAATATAATGAGGGGCTTCTGGGTGTCTCAATCGGTTGAGCATCAGATTCTTGATCTCAGTTCAAGTCTTGATCTTGGGGTCATGAGTTCAAGCCCCACATTTGGTTCCATACTGGGCATGCAGCCTACTTAAAACAAAACAAAATAAAACAAAAACCCCATAGGATAATGAAAATTATAATAAAGTTAAGGGAGAGTGTTATGGAAATACATGGGGGGGGGGCGGGAAATGACTGAGTTTGATGCATAAAAATAGTGGGTCATCCATTCACTCACAGTAAGAATCATAAAAAGGGATAATAATAGCTATCCAATATGTTATGGCTTTTAAGAGACTTTCCTATAGATTCTAATTTTCTTTTTTAAAACTGTATTAGAAAGTTAAGGAAAGTACTATTGGCTTAGTTTTGCAATATACTCTTTTTAAAAATTAATTAATTTTTTGACACAGAGAGAGCTGGTTTAGGAAAGGAACAGAGGGAGAGAGAGAATCTGACGGGGGGATGCATGGGAGGAGAGAGAATCTTAAGTAGGCTCCCCATTGAGCCCCCAACATGGGACTTGATTCCACGATCCTGGAATCATGACCTGAGTGGAAACAAAGAGTCAACAGACCCTCAGCTGACTGAGCTACTAAGGCACCCCTGCAGTATACTCTTGAACAATATGTTGAAGGATACACCATTAATTAGTAATGTGGATGATGTCACATTTTCTGAATTATAGTTCAGTGTTTATTCTATGTTTGGAATATCCACTTAGAGGATAAAATCCAGAATTAGTCTTGGATTCTGGCTTTTAGATAGCACATAACATAGTATAATTGGAAAGATAAAACAGATTGCACATTGGCAGTCAGTGGGTCAGGATTAAATGGCAATGTGACTTGAGTTATCAGTGTTGTCCTCCCTGGCAAGTATGTCATAAAATCCATGATGGAGACAGTTGGTGTTTTTTAAGTTTCTTAAAAGGCATACCATTAACCTTCTAACAACCTATATAAATGCTATTTGGCTTAATAGTTAGCAACCATAGTAGGAAACCCAAGAATCAGATAAACTGGAAAAAGAAAAGTGTTATGCTGAATTCTGTCTTCGCTTAAATTCATATGTTGAAACCCTAACCCCCACTACCTCAGAATGTGACTATATCTCAAGACATGGCCTTTAAAGAAGTATTTAAGTTAAAATGAGGTCACTGAGAAAAGCCCTAATCCAATACAATAGGTATCTTTATAAAAAGAGAAGATTAAGACATAGGAACACAAGAGGGAAGATTATAGGAAGACATAGGGAGAAGAGAGCCAAGGACAGAGGTTTCAAACAAAATCAACCTCATCTACACTTCAAGCTTCCAGGACTGTGGGTAAATAAATTTCTGTTGGTTAAGCCACCTACTCTGTGGTACTGTGTTAAGGTAGCTCTACCAAACTAATACAGAAAGTATTTTCTCTTCATATTTAGAATCAATGGAACCCTTCATATTCAAATAGTCAATGACTAAGTAAAATCCCTATTCTTGTAGATAAATGGATAAACCAAACATGGATAGACAGTTCATGAGACTTAGTGAATAATAGTGCTTTCATAATTCTGTGAATTGGGGTAAAATGCATATTTGGGCCAGGAGCCAAGGCCTTGGTACTGGAATATCAGGACAGTGATGGGCATGTAACATCAGCCAGTCCTGTCTAGTGGGTGTCATCCAGCAGCTGGTTATATCAGCTAGGCTCCTGGAAACTGGCTCATGGAGTCTGCCAGATGGTAGAAACAGCCAGGGTCTTTGGAAGCACTGATTAATTTTATGTCCATTAGAGTTCTATGGTCGGTAATAATGAAACTTCAGCAAAGCGTTGTGAATGAGAATTCTCATGGTGTTACTATTTAGAACATTAGGAATATGTTGATAGCCAAAAAACCCCCCAAAAACACTATAAATTAACTTAATCTTTAATACCACTTATACTTGATTGTTTCTACCACCAGAAAAGACCCAGAAACAATTTAAGAAAAAAAGGAAGAAGGAATTCTACACATATATTGCTATCAAGCCAGGTGCCTTGGTAATGGGATAAGGTTGTAGTATACAATACATTTTAGCTTAAAGATAGATGTGTCTAATCACAGTGCCTAATTACTAAGCTAATTCTAAAAATGGCTTAAAATGACATTTAAAGCCACAAAAACCTATAAGTCAAGTTGCTCACCACTCAGAAATAGTATTGTTTTACTTTACATTTTTGACTGACTTATTTTTCTCTCTACTGCAAGGGAAGCTGGCCTTTGAAACCTTGGATATTTAAACAGAGGCTGTCCCCATCAACTGGGGTTGCTGACCCCCATTGCAAATGTGTCTTCCAAAGCAGAAAGAAGTTTTGCTCCTTGCCTTTCAGTAGTTTACAGATCTATATATAATTCAAAAAATTGAAAACTAAGGATATGTCAAGGTTACATCCATGTGCACATTCCATTTGTATATTGGGGAGAGGTGTAATTTTATGTGGAGGGTGTAATGATTGTACTTCTTATCTGCTCAAATAGAAAGAGAATCTAGGGGGCAATTAGGGAAAGTGGATATGTTTTGCAAATGTGTAGTTTACTCTTCCCTCTTTATAGGGAACAGTATGAAGAAAGCCAGAGGTGATCCTGAGAGCTATTCCTGAAATAGATGGCTAAAACCCAGCCTAAAGCTTTCATGACCCTGTCAGCTTACTGCTCAGCTTCTCTAGCTTTGGGTACTTCTCCCTCTCAGCACCTGGTCCTGTAGACTGCTAATGAATAGTGTACTAATGAATAATGATATGAGTGATGCTTTTTTTTCACTTCAAAGCAAAGATCAGTCTGATTTGTTCAATGCTGTATCTCCATTGCCTTAAACAATCCAAGGTAAGCAGCAGGTGTTTAATAAATATGTACCCATCCCAAAAGTGAGGGCAGGAATTGGCAAATAGAAGAAGAGAAAGATTGGGTAGACTGAACAAAGAGATGGGGACTGGGGAGATCTGTTCAGGATGTGGTATAATAAAAACACTGAAATGATTTAAGAATTGTCAGAATGACATCAGTGAAGCATTCCATAAGATTAAAGGCTAAAAGGAAGAGGTGCTAATATCCAACAGTGAAAAAGAAATGAGCATCCTAGGACACATATATATGTTAATGTATCTCCCAGAGTCAAGTCATATGGCAACCCAATCAGAAAAGTCTTCATGATGATGGGTCATAGGTGCTCCTGAGGGATCTGAATAAATGGAGAGAAGAAGGGACTCTACTCCTAGAAGTGGCCAGAGTGTGGGAAAATTCTGGACAACAAATATGAACAGACAATATTTGTAAGACCTTTTTAACTGGGAAGATATTAAGAAATAGTAAGAAATCGGGAGAAAAGGCATATTGGGACCACTGTCATAGACTCTAAGTCTAAAGTTCTTTTTTGGCCAGCAAAAGAGTAGACACAGGATTAAAGTGAGAGATGGCTAATGTCCAGGAAAAGGCAAGAGTCCCAAATAAGGGTCCTTGCCCCATATTTATTCAGATCAGAAGGCTTACAAACGTGATAGGCATGTATAAAGAGACAAAGAAACTGTGAACATTAACTTGAGGACATGAGTGAGAAAGGGGGTTTTGAAGATATAGAGTGTTTGGGGTTTGGGTCAATATAAAACAAAATCCTGGTCCCGGGCAGATGGGTAGATGGTTGTTAAAGGCAGACATGAGGCAGCACCTCTGCTTATCTTACCTAGGGGATAAGGCAGATAGAGGAAATAATCTCACAGTTAACAAGGCACCTTTTCTTTTGTTAACCATCTCCACTCTGGGCTGCTTTGCCTGCAGCATAGTGGTCCAAAGTCCAATTCACCAATTTACCTAACTTGGCCCTATCCTCCTGTGAAAGCAGCTTTTCTGCTATAGTACTAAATTGGAGGTGCTTCCACCCTGAATATCTAATCTTGTTTATTTCATATATCTATGTATTGGGCATCTTTGTGCAGTTCCTATTTTAGGCCTTTGCCTCTCCCTCTCTATTCTGGGAGCTCTGCACCCCCTCTCTATTTTGGGGTGCCTTTGCACCTCCCTATTCCTGGCACCATTGTGCCTCCGTATTCTCTGGGTGCCTTTGCACCCCCCTATTCTTAGGGTGCCAATCTGGTGTACCCAAACTCGAATGTGAGCATTTTATGTCTCTGTATTTCTTTATGCCTTGTTAACCCATTGGTGTAAACCTGGGGGATTCCTAAGCTTATCCTCCACAGACCACATAGTTGATAGCTACTTCTAAGCCACACAATACAAACTTTGAACTGAAAGCAATGACTTTTTGAAAAAACTTTAAGGGATATAATTTGGCAGTGATGTACAGGATAAACTCTAATAAGGAGACACAGGAAACAGAGATCAATTAAGAAACTAATAATCCCAGTGAGTACACATGACTTTGAAATATGATATCATCAGTGAGAATAGTAAAGATGAGATGAACACAAGGCATAGACATGATTTAAATAAGAATTGATAAAGTATGACCACTTTTTGGTTAAATAGTTAAATAAGGCTAATCCTTAGTGACTAGACTATGATACCATTGGTAGATAAAATTCAGATCATTGAGCCAGCTGGGGACATGTAGACATACTGGCTTTGGGGACATGATGGTTAGACCACAAGTGAGAATGTTCACTAGATATTAAGAGACAGAGCTGGAGTTTAAATGGAAGGTCAGTCTTAGAAATGCAGAATTAAGGTTATGAATCCATAAAAAGGATGAGTTCTCTAAGGGAAGACTATAGATGTAAAAGAACACATGTTAAATTTTAAAAGATACAGATATTCAAGGGAAATTGGAAAGGAGACCCAGAGAAGAATGAAAAATACTAGATTTTATTAATTCCCTTGCTGCTTGGTTTTTTGCTTATATAAACATTCATTTACTTCTTTCTTTCTCATCCCAGCTTCCAAATCAGAGCTTCCTTGTAATACTAACCATTAAACTAAAAATTAATGAATTCTATCAAGCTCTCTAAGCATCTTTAGAACTTATTTTTACATCTGTGTCACATATAGACAAAATTATCTGGAATAATTCCAAAATTGTTTGGAATCTATAAACTAAGATTCAAATCATGACAGTCATTTGCTAAGTATATGTACTTGGGCAAGTTTTGTAAATTCTAAAATATGAGGCTTCAGCTATAAAATGAGGACAAAAGATGCTCCACAATGTTTTCTTTTTAATACAAGAAATTAAATGTGGTGATGCAGTGTTACTTTCTGATTCTCTACTACTTTCTTAGGAAATGCAGCATTACAAGGCCAGTGGTTGATATTTGTATATAACACCCATCCATGCATTTATTCAGTTAGTCTTTGAGTTCTTATCTTGATCAGGCATGGTCCAGATGTGGAGGATCCATCAGAGAAAGAAACAGAGTGTAGTCTTCTTGAGGTTCATAGACTAGTGGAAGAAAGAAAAAATAAACAAGTAAACTGAAAAAAAAATGTATACTGTAACTTCAGGCAGTGATAAACTCTCTGAAGTAAAATGAGACAGCCTAAGAATGATGAGATTTGCGTGGGGTGTCTGTATTTTCGATGCGACGCTTAAGGGACACAAGATTGAAATGAGAGAGAACACCGTCCATGGCAAGATGACTGGGGAGAGAAGCGTGGTCCATGAGGTTGTGCTGGGTGGCAGGTGTGAGAAATAGCAAGAGTGCAGGTCCTTGTGGCTGGGATGGCATGGCCAAGGGGTGGAGGTCAGACCTGTCAGCAGGGGAAGATCACGTAGGCTCTCTGAGCCCGAAGGAGTTTGCATTTTTGCTAAAAGTGATAGGAAGCCATTAGGGATTTTAGGGCAAGGGAATAACACCATCTGCCTTGGAGGGAAGTTAGAGTTTCTAAATTCAGTTAAAGAAATACTTAATAAACCTCTATGATGTGCTTCTCTAAACCTCTTATTTCTTTCCCTACCCTGGAGCCTGTGTATCAGTGCTATGCTGTGAGTTCTGTTCTTGCTGAACTGCAGCCAAGATCCTTCCAAGTCTGAAGGGAGGGGGAAAAACGCTATTTTAAAGGCTTTAGGAAGGCTTGTTTTTTTCTATAAAAAACAAACAAACAAATTTCCAGGGTGCCGCACCTTTTCCTTACCCTACTTCAAATATACAGTTATAACAGAAAAACAAAGCCCACTCTACATCACTACCCACAGCTTTACTATTTAGATGAAGACACCAGTCATTAGAATTAATTTAATGATGAATAAAAAGAGTTTGGCTTCATGTTTAAGAACAAAAGTAGCAAAGACTTTAAGTTGTAGATTGGTGTTCACATAGCAAATCTATTTTTTTTAATGTTGCAGGAAATTCTTAGAAAAAATTAGAGCATATGTTGCTTCACAAGTGCCTGCTGGAAAACCACAAAATCAGCAGCAATATTTCTGGCTGCTGAGATACTGTGACAACAACTTTTAAAAGATACAGGATAACAAAGGAAACGAGGATGCCTTTATAGCTGCACACAGTTGGGGGAATTTGGCAGTGGTATCCCTTTAGCTACTAATGGTAATTCTATACATCAATTGACTAGGACAACTTCTTAGTGATCACTTATCTTAGCTTTATCTTAACTTTAAATAGTAAGTCTGGAAACACTGCCACCCTATTTATTCCAGATATGAAAACAGATGCTCTGGGATATTAAGTGAATTGTCCAATGCCAATCAGTTAGTAAGGAGCTGAACCAAAACTTGAATTTAAGCTCATCCAGAGTCCGTTTCCTTGATATTTCACACAGAATAGTAGGTGGGGAGGTTTTCCAGGGGATTATACTTATTTATTTATCTTTTAGAGAGAGAGAGAGAGAGAGTGCAATTAAAGGAGAGGGGCAGAGGGAAAGAGAGAGAGTCTCAAGCAGGCTCCACGCTCAGGTTGGAGCCTGACACGGGGCTCAATCCCACAACCGTGGGATCATGACCTGAGCAGAAATTAAGAGTTGGATGCTCAACCATCTGAGCCAACCAGGCACCCCATCCAGGGTAATATACTTATTGAAAATAAAGAGATGTTACTTTAAATTCCCCCCTCCAAATATTTTATTGGAGAAGCACATGGCCCATATAGTTTATCTCATTTCTTCTCCATAGCATTATTATTTCCTAGAGAAGAAGGTGCTAGTTTTTCTTTCTGTAAATATAATAGTCAAATCAAACTACCATTAAAGCATATTAAATAAGCTGAACACCATATTAAAATAAATATTAAATTAGCATATTAAACTAATAATGACAGGAGTTTTTTCCATAGAATATTCAGATCAAAGTTTAAACCCAGATATTTAATAACTTTGTATTAGACACATGCAAATTCTCTGATTTGCATGCCTTTTATGTGCAGGGTTTTTTACATATATAAGAAATACTTGGAGAATATTTAAAAATGGAATTAATATTAATTTAAGCACAGTTTGCTGTCTAAGGATATTGCAAGGCACAGTTTCCCCTCGATTGTTATTTCTTTGAAAGTTGTATTAGTCCCTGAAACAGATTAAAACACTGACAGTTTGAAACTTTTTTTCAGTTAGTTTTTTTTTTTTTTTTTTTTTATTGTAGTGAGCCCATGTTCTGGCTTCTAAATTGGGAAGGAAGCTCTGTACAAATGATGCTGTTGTCTACCTGACATTTTGGCCCCAGCTTCCATCACTGGATTTTTGAAAGGATCCTTTACTATCATATAAAGGGGTGAGGAAACTAAGGCAGGCGGCAGGAATAGGAGGCCAGGGGAAGAAGGGATGGTGCTTTGACTTCTTCTATGACCTTTGTAGTCATTTATTTCTGCTAATTCGTAGTAGAATATAACCCATGGTTGTCAGGCTTATTTTATGAAGACAGAGGAGTTCACACATTGGTTCTAGATATTCAGGAAGAAACAAAAGAAGTTGCATCCTTTCAGAAATGACAATCTGTGTCTCTCTATAAATATGCATATGTTTACACATGTTCGCAAACATGTACAACCACACTTAAACCCTACGTAAAGTCTGTAAACACTTTACAGAGAAGGGGAGAGTTTGTGTGAATCAAAAGAGCCTGGGATCATTGATGGAGTAGAGCATGAAGGAGGCTTTGAGAAGGATGAGCATTGGATAATGGGGACCAGGGGAGAACAAGAAGGGCATGATGGTCGGTGAGGTGGGGCGTAGGTAGGTGCAGAGACACGAGTCAATGAGTTTATTGCATGTCAGCGTCAAGGGGTCAGCAAGGAGGGCTGGCTGCCTGCACGGTGGTGTGGAGGAGCGTTGGCTGCAGGGTGAGGCTGGTTGAGTAAGGTCTAAGCTTGCTCTGATAGGTGGACCGTTTACTTAAGAAGGGACTGCTGGAAGTGGTACCATGACAGTCACATGGCATGGGAGGTATTGGCAAAAGGCGGGCAAGAGGTTGGCTTGGCTGATGGCAATGGACATCATTTGCTCAAAAAATTTTCAAAAAAAAAAAAAAAAAGGCAGCAGAATTGAACTGTATTGGAGCACAAGGCCAGGGTAGACAAACAATTGCTATAGGGTTGAATGACATATTATGACCGCCTCTTAAGTAAATAATTTGGCAGCCTAGACTGTCCTTTGACTGATTTATGGAAACCGGAGTCACAGCCATTTGATTTATCAGCTACTGTCACCGAGAAGCTCGAGGATACGCTTCCCTTCACAGGGCCTAATCACAGTTTCATTACAGGAGTGCATGTAGATGTTTCCCCTCTGGGGCTTCAAAGGGCATTTGGGGCTTAGAAGAAGTTTAAAATCTCTCCCTCTAACCTTGAGATTGAATTAATGTTATTTTAAACTCAAAACTTTCTCCTGCACATAGTAGATCATTAATGTAATTGAAAGAGATTTGAATCCCAGATGTTTACGCATTTGTGATCCCAAAGGTTTCTCCCAGGGAGCCGTTGTCATCTGCAGCCACAGACACAATGGGAAGGCAGCCTCAGAGCCAGCAAACGATGTCAGTTAAATTCAGATGTCAACCTGGTTCTTGGGTGACAGCCCTGGAGTGTAACATGGTTACGCTAGGTCTCACATCAATTTCTGAGTTTTGCCAATTACGATATTACAAAGAACGCGTAACAAAGACCAGCAGCTTAACAAACGACCAGCCTTCACGACCATTCCTCCTTGGTTCACGAGGACAGAACAAATCCTTTTGGTAACAAAGCAGGTTTCCACTGACTCTCATTTAGAGACATCTCAGTGGAAGAGGGGCCACAGGACAGGGAGGCTCGGCTCCAGGAAGTTAGACATTAGATGAGGAGATAAGACAAATACCAGGAAAAAGAGAGTTTGTGGTGTAAGTGTGACATCAAAAGAGCTCACCACATCAGGACTCTCCTTTCAGAAATAAAGCTGTTTGCTTTATTCTGCTGTAGATCATCAGAATCACCTTTCTAGCTTGTTGTTTTATTTTTTTTTTAATTTTGTTAATGTTTACTTAATTTTTGAGAGAGAGAGAGAGAGAGAGAGAGAGAGAGACAGTGTGAGGGGGGAAGGGGCAGAGAGAGAGGGAGACCCAGAATCCGAAGCAGGCTCCAGGCTCTGAGCTGTCAGCACAGAGCCCAACGCTGTGAGCCCAAGGGCTCAAACCCGAGAATGGTAAGATCATGACCTGAGCCAAAATCAGATGCTTAGCCGACTGAGCCACCCAGGTGCCCCCTGCTTGTTTTAAATAAACTGTGGAGTATAGGAACTCATGAACCAAAGCATGCTTTTCTCATTCTTTCCGTCACTTTTTTTCCATGTGTAGCTAACCTCCCATGTCCGTCTGTAGATAGGAAAAGATGCATTTGCTCTCACACCTCCTCTGGGGAGCAGTTGGACTCATGGAAATGTTTAAAGTCTGCAATGGCCTGGACATTGAGCTGGCCGGGAAAGAAATTGGAGCCTGCTGTTTTGTCGGTAGCCAGTAGCCCTTGTTCTTTGGCCTCTAATTACAGAAGTTTCAATAGGAGGAGTGTTGCAGGTTTCAAGGCTTTCTATAGCACAGGAAGTATTGGGGGGACCCAGAAGCATCGCTTTAGAACACGTCGAGGGTGAGCAGAACTCAGCACGGGCTTGTGCTTTGAAGTGTGCGTTTTGTTCCGTGGCTAGGATTTCCTTCAGCGCTCCTCAGCTTTCAGTGACTGTGTCTGGAGCGGTGGCCTTCTGCATTTTGAAGAGGTCAGCTTGAAAGCCGCCTTTTGCCAGTTGAGATCTGACACTGATCTGTAGAAATTGGGAGGGGATTTAGTGTAATATCCCTGAACTGAAATCGGAGTCCCTGAACGGCAAGTTTCAGGAGAAAATCAACTCTCATTATTATCTATGCGCTCTCTGGACACTGCCCTTGAGAAACGCGTCCTGATAATTATGGTTTCAAGTTAAGATGGCCGTAATTACACCAGGCAAATTTCATTTTGGTGTTTCACGGAACAGCTACCTTTCTGGAGCCCAGGCCTGAATGTTAATATCTTCACGTTCTGACTGACTGACTGACAGATACAGTTAAATAACAAGCTTTCACTCAGGAAGAGAAATAATGCAGAGGGAAAACTGCCCTCGACACTCCCACTGATAATCACGGGAAGTGCTGAGGGCTGAGACATCTTTTCCTCCGATACCTGTGTGTAATTTCCATCTATGTTAATGTGCCTACTGAATGTGTCGTGTGAATATGAGAATGGAACTTCAGCAAGCAGTCCCTGTTGACTGGGCTGGTTTTTTAAACTGGGAGAGTTGTATAATGCTTTCATGAATTTCTTTGTCCTGGAAAAATGTTGTCATGTGACATATTCTAGAATTACTCTTAGAAATAACAGTGTTTCAGGGGCACCTGGGTGGCTCAGTCGGCTGAGTGTCCGACTTCAGCACTGGTCATGATCTCATGGTTCATGGGTTCAGCGTCGCATCGGGCTCTGTGCTGACAGCTCAGAGCCTGGAGCCTGCTTCAGATTCTGTGTCTCCCTCTCTCTCTGCCCCTCCCCCACTTGTGTTCTCCCTCTCTCTCTCTCTGTCTCTCTCTCAAAAATAAATACAACATTAAAAAAATTTTTTTAAAGGAAATAACAGTGTTTCCAATGGAGATGTGTGTGTATGTGGCTTGAGCATTCTAGCCGGTGCCTACCATTGGTAGCAATTAATAATTGTAAAGGGTAAAGATGCTTTTCCTCCCTGGCTCAGTGACTATTAATATCAAAGGAAAGCGTATGCTGGCATCGAGGGGAATGACCTTTCCAATTTCATTTCGCATTACTGGCCAACTTTGGTGAGACCCTTCAGGCACTTTCCCCAGTATCCCCTTCCTCCCTTAAGACTTCACTCTTTGCTATACTAATCTACACAGGGGCAAGGAAATAAGTCTAAGTGCCTCTCTTTTCTCCTAAGATACGTTGCTGAAACGTAAGAGAAAACTCCTTGGCAACTCTAACACCCCCTCTCCCCACATCTCAGAATTTCTCAGCTCTTCATAAGAATGTGTTTTTTCCTTATGGAGAAGTTGATTTGGTTCCATTTATAAAAATAGCAGCTATTTAAATGGGAAAAAGCTTCCCCTTATATTATCTTTGGGCCAAATGGTTTTCTAAAAACATACACTCTTTTTTTTACTTTTTTTTTGAGAAGACAGATTCTCAGTGGATTCAAGTTTCATCAAATTGCTCAAGAGTTTTCTGTGTGTTAATATACTTGACAACTAAGTTCACATAAATGTCAAAAGTAAATATGTGAATTAGAGAACCGTCTATGTTATTGTGTTATATGTGTTTGGTTTTGCATGTATATGTATTATATGTACAAAGATTCACATAAATGCCAAAAGTAAATATGTGAATTAGAGAACCGTCTATGTTATTGTGTTATATGTGTTTGGTTTTACATGTTTATGTATTATATGTACAAGGAATCATGTTTATATATTAATACAAAATTACATTATTTCTTATATAGAATTTTATACAGTGATTTTTTGCAGGAAGGTGGGAGGTGTAACCAATATAAATTGTTGCTTAAACTCTGTTTTCTCGATTACAAGGAAGCAAAAAAAAAGAGTTTATATCCCTTATTTTCCAGTTCTTTTAAGACTCTTATTCCTACCAAATACAAAATTTTTAGGTTCTCTAGCTTGTATCCAGAGACTTACAGTTGGATGTGACCTTGAAGTTCAAAGGTCTATGCTTGTCCCATGCAAGATTCACTCTGTCATCCATATTGGCCTCTGTTTAAACATTTTCACCCATAATGATGTCAAACTGAGGCCAGAGACGGGAGTGGAAGCAGTGGGTAGGCAGGACTTCAGAACCAACATAATTTCCTTCAGCCCCTCTGGCCATGATAAATACATACAAAGCTAAGTAAAAGATTGTACTTATGACATGATGTACTGGGCTTGCTTCCAGATGGATCTCTCACCCCCTACTCCACTCTACCACCAGGTTGCTCTACCTTTAAGTCCCTATATTGAGAAACGCTGGAGTCTCAACTGATTTTTGCTGACACAGAATTATAGACTGCATTCTAATTACAGATTGCCCTTCCATTAAGACATATCTGCCTGGCCAGTTGACCCCTGGCCTGCCCCTCTGGAGCAGTACACAAAGTGGGTCCAATCTCTGGTTAGTACAATACTTCTGCAAATGATTAGAGACAACTAGAATATTTCACTAATCTCAGGTTTTTAAAATTGTTTGTTTACTTATGCCTCACTGGTAGTATTTATTGACAACAGTAGTCATTTCTTTGGAGTTTCCAAAGCCCTTCCACATACTTTCTTATTTTACACTCACAGAAGCAACTATAGGTTCTTAATTCTACATGAGAAGCCCAGGCACAGAGGGGGTAAGTCACATACCTTACTAATTGACTCAGCAGAGACTGATTGAGTGTCTACTATGTGCCAGGCACAGTGCAAAATCCTGGAATGCTGGAGGGAATAAAACAAATATGATGTTGCCCCTGTGGCTCTTATAATCTAGTGGAGATAGCAGATGATTAAAAAATCATTAGAGATGATGCTCAGATAATAGTCATAAGTGTGACAGAGTTAGAACTTTAGCACAAGTCTTCTGCCTGCCTGTCACCTGTTCCTGGTGATAGGAACCACTCCTGTCACCAAGTAGACATTCACTTGTATTGATGTCCAATTAAACTAGTCTTTCTGGCAATCAGTTGTTCTGGCATGAGCTTTTCTTAAGCTTTACCTTCTCCGTTCTGCAGCTGTAGAACGGTGCATAGTCCACATGTGTATGGTCAACTTAGAGGAAAATGGCACATCCGAGTTCCTCAATTTTTTTTTTTTTTTTACCATTTTCTCCCGTTGCTCCAACCTGCCAACATTCCCTCAAACTCTTATTTGATCATCTCTAACATATTCGTTCTTCCTTTCATTCATCTGCAAGTTTTGTGAAATTTATTCACCTATATCACTGGCAAAGGATGTCCACAAGTGTTTGGCATGAACAGAAGAGCATACGTTTGTCACTGGTTGTGAATTTGTTTTCCAATATCTTAGCTAAGTGACCATGGGCAGATATCATCCTCTTCCAGAGCATCTGACTGCATATCTGTGAAATGAAGAAACAGGGCTAGAGAATTTCAAAGGGATTTCCATACATTGAAAGTTTTATGATCCAATATGTTTTAAAGGATTATGCTGAGTTTGAAAATCCTTTTCTCCAGGATGTGGAGAGGAGGAAATGCAGGACATACACTGGTATAAACCAATGGGCATCACCTCCCCCTACACTAATGGAAAGAAGCGAATCAATAAATACTGGTCCAAAAGCCATACAAAATGGCCAGTGAAAGTGGAACAGTTGTCAGAAGGTGCCTTAATCTAAGACAAGGGCTTCATGATGCGCCAGTAGACCCTTCTGCTATGTATTTTTTTTAATGTTTAGACACCAACAATGACTAGACTGGTTATAAAGAACTAAGCCAAATTCTTTATTTAGGAATAGTCTGTCACTTGGGTCTTTAGTGAGTCTCCTTTTCTTCTTCTATACAAGAAAATTATCTTTGATTCTACAAGCAGCACCCTTGCCAGGCTCCTTTCAAAAATGTGCCCAATAAAAGGGAATTCTTGTTTTCTAACTTATCTAATGCTACAATTTATTTATGCTTTTAACTTGAGTAATTTGTGGATTCTCTTTTCTTAATATTGCTTCATTAAGTCACATAATGTATCTGTTCTACATCAACCTTGTTTTGATTGCAATATGTGGTACAATTTATTCCTGTCATTGTCTTAAACTTGCCAATTTGAGAGAATTCAAATTTAATTAATAGGCAATTTCACCCACTTTCAACTAAGGATAAATGGGAAGTAATTATAGCAACCACAGCCTTTCTATCCTGAGAGAAGAGAAAAGAAAACACTCACCCCACTCTTCTCTGCATGGAAAGTTCTGTCCTGATACAGTGGTTTAAAGACAGCCTGTTCAGAAGGCACATCTGTGAGAACAGTATTGGAAAACTTTTATATCTCCATTCAAAGATGAGTTCGTGTTAATTATATGAAACTGTGGTGGATTAATTAACAAATAACAGTGAATCAGCTTTTAGATTTTGCAGTTAAAACCTTCTTCTGTCACTCTACAGTTCTTAGTTCTATGAAGGTTTCCCATGATGCAGTCAACTGTCTGGTCTGGGGAGCATCCCATGTCCTCATCGACACAATAATCCTTCCCTCTTTCAACAACACCTCTTTTCCTGTGAATGTAAGATGCTGCCATATTTTAATATGTTATCTCTTTATTTATTTTATTGAAATCGATCAAAGGCAGGCATCAAATAACATCTTTTTGATAGCATTACTTTTTAAATTTTTTTTTCAACGTTTTTTATTTATTTTTGGGACAGAGAGAGACAGAGCATGAACGGGGAAGGTCAGAGAGAGAGGGAGACACAGAATCGGAAACAGGCTCCAGGCTCCGAGCCATCAGCCCAGAGCCTGACGCGGGGCTCGAACTCACGGACCGCGAGATCGTGACCTGGCTGAAATCGGACGCTTAACCGACTGCGCCACCCAGGCGCCCCGATAGCATTATTCTTTAATGTATATGCAAATCAAAATGGTACAAATACTTAACAATTTAAGAATTTCTTAAAAGTTGGTTACCTTTAAGTTATTTTGTATATATTTTTAAATTATTTATTTGTTTGTTTTGAGAGAGAGAGAGAGAGCAAGGGATGAACAGAGGAGAAGTAGAGAGAATCCCAAGCTGCCAGCTTGGAGCCTGCTGCCAGCGCGGAGCCCGATGTAGGGCCCAAACTCACAATCCATGAGATCATGACCTGAGCCAAAACCAAGACTCAGACGCTTAACCAACTGAGGCACCCAGCACCCTAATTTTTTATATTTTTATTTTGAAAGTCATAACAATATGTTTTAAAAAAAGAAGTAAAGGGGCGCCTGGGTGGCTCAGTCGGTTAAGCGGCTGACTTCGGCTCAGGTCATGAACTCACGGTCCGTGAGTTCGAGCCCCGCGTCGGGCTCTGTGCTGACAGCTCAGAGCCTGGAACCTGTTTGAGATTCTGTGTCTCCCTCTCACTGACCCTCCCCTGTTCATGCTCTGTCTCTCTCTGTCTCAAAAATAAATAAAACGTTTAAAAAAAATTAAAAAAAAGAAGTAAAGACCAAATATGTGCAAAACCTAGAGTTTACAAAACTCAAGATGAAAACTTGAGAGTTTTATCTGAAAAAGTTTGTCAAGCCATGCCTTAACTTCATAGATCAGAGAACATGACTATATGTTATATATGGGGTACCAAGTAAATATTCAGTTTGCAACATCCCCAAATGAGTAAAAAGATGTGTGTCTAATGTCCACAATTCAGAGTGAATATAATTTCACTGAAGTTCTCTATGTCGTGTTCAAAGTTTTCATTTGGCTCCCGTGAATAGACTTCTTGTTTAGTAACATTGCTCTACATAAACAGTAATTATCTACTAATGCTCTTGTGTTGATTTTTAGCCTAGCCATAATGAGAAGAAATCTTTTCTCTCCGGCCAATACTTGAAAAAAATAAAGGGCTATTTATCATATTAAATAATTAAAACTTTGCAGCCCATGGCATTAACCTTTCATCGTGTGTCTTACTACACTCAATGTATTTGCTGAGGCTTCCTTAAACCCTCTTTGTGAAATGTGCATGTGGCAATAGAATGCTAACATGATACTAATGACATACCAACTGAAGATGAGCCTATTGTGAAAACTCTTTCAACCTGTTGGGGAAATATGTAGATCCACAACGATTGCACCAAAACATCTTTTAGCACTACAGCCATGTTAAGATGTTTATGCACTTCTAAGCATCCTCTAAAATTCCTTAGACCCAACATGTATTGCAATATCCCCCACTTTTCAAAAGTTCTGGTTACACAGCTTCACTTTTATGGAAGACTTAACTTCGTACATGTTTTCTCTAACTGAAACAAATACGAAGAGAATTTTCACTTTCATGAAAAAACGGCAAAAAATGGAAATAGCATTCAGCGTTGGTTTCACAGCAAGCCATTGTAGAGGCTGCGGGCATCCCAAGCAGCAGGAGTAGCCCCGCCAAGTTTCTTCCCCAAGAACCACACTCCGCATCTCAAGATCAGACCACCAGAGCTTTTACTGTGTCTGTGAGCATCTGGGCTTTATGTCGATTTATTTTGTGCATCTGTTAGCAAGATGTATTCTAAGGTATCAGAAAACCTAAGAGAGGTGACATTTTGGGTCTGGGAATGCTCAAAAAATTTTCCATATACATTAATGGTAATTGTTTCTTCACTTTACACCATTTCAACATACAAAAGTTTTCATAAAAACACTCTACTTTCAGATACTAGGGGAAACCTGTATATTGGCAGTTTAAAAATGCTTTTGGTGCATTGCTTTTATTTTCATTTGGTTTCAGATCTGTTTCTATTTCTTATTGTTTATTGTGTATTTCCCCAGTAAGTTCCTTGATAGTCGGTTTTATGTCAGTATCTGATTTCAAATAATGTTCCTGGCACAGTGCAATATTTGAGTACTATTAAATGGGTTGTTTAGAAATGCAGTGTATTCTATCCACGTTTTTCAAATCAACAAAAAATTTTAAAGTATCATGGTTGATATCTAATCATCATATTAAGTCATTGTAGGTTTTTTAAGCTTCTTACTTGGTATTTTAGACTATGCAATTTAATAGTAATTACTTACCAATATAGAATATACATGCTTTCTTGTAGTTACAGAAACTTCATACAAGAAAATAATTAGAGGGGAATGTTTTGTCTAATTAATAATTTAACTCTTCTCAACTCTGAGGTTAGACAATAGGACTAACACAAATATTTCAGGCTATTTCTTTTTACCGTGTAGTATTTAACTTTTTAATTATCGAATACAATTTAACTTGTCACATACTATTCAAATGTTTGTTTCAATAAGACCCACTTATAAGATAATACTTAATATTCCAGTTAAAATACTTGAATACCTTTAAGTTTTACTAATATGCACTGTGATGAGATGGATATGCAAACATATGGCTGGGGCACCTGGATGGCCCCGTCGGTTGAGCATCCAACTTCAGCTAAGGTCATGACCTCATGGTTGTGAGTTCGAGCCCCACATCAGGCTTGCTGCTGTCAGCTCAGAGCCCGCTTCGGTCCTGTCCCTCTCTCTCTTTGCCCTGCTCATGCACTCTCTCTCTCTCTCTTTCTCTCTCTCTCTCTTTCTCTCAAAAATAAACATTAAAAAAGAAGAAATTAAACAAATATATGGCAAAGATGACAAAATTACTGATACCGTTTATTCTGAATATATCAACACACATAGGCCAACTAGTGAATAGTTTGGACAAAAGTTCTGGTCAGATTCAACCATTCATAAAGGATTCTACCATCTTGAATGTAGGAAAATTCACAGGAATAAAAACCTCAATACAAATGTACTCTTAGGGGCGCCTGAGTGACTCAGTTGGTTGAGCATCCAGCTCTTGATTTCAGCTCAGGTCATGTTCTCATGGTTCACGGGTTTGGGCCCTCAGTTGGGCGCAAAGCCTATTTGGGATTCTGTCTCTCCCTCTCTCTCTGACCTTCCCTCACTCACATTCTCTCTCTCCCCCCACCCTCTCTCTCTCAATAAATAAATAAATAAATAAATAATCTTTAAAAATGTACTTTAAAAAAAAAACATTTTCTTTCTATGTGAATATTTGTCACATTTTTAAATGCTCGATGCATTCTATTTGGAGTAAAATGTTTTTTAAGGATGCATGGTTCTAAAAATAACAGATATTTTATCTTATGTGCAGTTAGAGACCTCCCTGCTCACACCAAAATGTCTACATATTGTTGACTTTTATGGTTTCCTTTTATGTTCATTTTAGAAACAACAGTGTTTTTCTTCTAAATTGCAAAAGCAATAAAATATAAATGTGGGCATCAAAGAGGAAATGAGAAAGATATTTTAGACCATGAGGATATATTCTCAATTTTGTATGTAAAAGTACCTCATTTGTATAACAAGATACTTAAATTTAAATCCACACTTAAAAATGTAAAAAAGGCAATATAATCTTTTCTAGAAGAACGCATTTGGTAACAAAAGTGACTATTTTCCTTTTCTGTTTGGTTGGTTAATCTGGAGAGGCTTGTCCTCAAAGGGTCTCCAAAGGGTAGCATGATGATAGTGATTTTATTATTGTCTTTAAACCCTCACCTCCTTATTTCCACTAGTCTGGAAGGACAAGTCTCTCTACCCCCAACTGTGGCCCCAAATCAATGATATTGCTAACTTTGATCCAGATCTCATTCCATGATCTTCTATTTCCCCCCATTTGGATTGAAGTCATATTGGGGTAAAACAATGCAATCATACTGCATGAGTTTGTAACAGAGATTCAGTCAATTTAGAGCTTATTCTTGGATATGATTTGTATTTTCAATTTAGTGCCTTCAGACAATCATTTAACATTCTTTGCTTCAGCCTATCTGCTTCTAGTATAGAAAGCCTTGCTTTATATTTGTAGTTCTCAACTGGGAGCTGCACTTCAGAAACCCTGGGGAGCCTTAAAAAAAAAGAAAAAAAGTATGACCTAGTATCACACCAGACCAATTAAATTGGAATCTCCAGGTGCCAGCATTCTGGTCTCAGTATTTAAAACAGTTCTCCGGGTGATTCTCAAATGCAGTGATGGTGGCCAACCGTGGCACCATACAGTAGAACAGGCAGCTTCCTTATAAGTGTTAATCATAGTCTATATTAATTCATCATCACATAGGTGTCCAGAAAAAAATTTAGAACAACAGGAGAGAGATGTAAAGCCTGCAATGATTTAAGGCACTTGGGAAGAGCTCTCGTTTTATCCCTTGTCGATGTAAATGGAGAGGATAAACAGACAAAAATTCCAGCAGAGTGATAAATTGCATTTCTAGCTCAGTAAAGTAAGGACTGTCATGTTGGAGATAGGAAAATTCTCCTTTTTTATTGAGGATATGCCTAACATAGGCTACTAGAGAGCATGCTCCCCTCAGTCCTGGTGTTGGTTTCCTTAGGCTGCTGTAAAATAATACCACACACATGGAAGAGCTTAAACCACCCAGAATTTATTTCCTCACAGTTCTGGAGGCCAGATATCTGAAATCCAGGTGTCTGTGTGCTTGGTTCTTTCTGGAGGCTTTAAGAAGAATCGGCCTCATGCCTTTCTCCTGGCTTCTAGTGGTTGCTGGCCATCCTGGGCATTTGTTGGCTTGTGGATCCAGCTTCCCAATCTCTGTCTCCATCTTCACATGGCCTCCTCCCCTCTGTGTGTGTCTATGTCTTCATGTGTCCTTCTCTTATAAGGATGTCAGTTGTATTGGGGGCCCACCCTAATCCAGTGTGACCTGAATTCAACTTAATTAATTACATCTGCAAAGACCCTGCATCCAAATCACGTCCCATTGCGAAATTCCAAGTGGACATGAATTTTGGGAGGACGCTGTTGAGCCCTCATATTACTTGCCTTCTCTGTAGCTTTTGATGTTGTTCAACACTTTTCCTAATTCTCCCACACATGTCTTCTGTGTATATCTTGCATCTTTTGCTTACTTCTGTCATAATGCCGCTAACAACACACTGCAAAAGTCCGTTATATACCTTTTTCTCCCACGGTTTGTGAAATCCTTGAGAGCAGGTGGGAATGACTTATTCAGGTTTGTCTGTGAACATCTAGCACCTGTGCTGGTTCATGCAAGTCTTTGGTAAGCACTGGAAGAAAGGGAGAGGGAGAGAGAAAGAGAGAGAGAGAAGAATGCGTGGCCACTCACTTGCATACAGCACAAGGTATAAGCCTGCCCCACAGGGAACATCATCAGGAAACATCAGCGTACCTTCCCTTGGTGAGCCTCTTGTAAATATTTTTTTTAATATTGGTATTCGTTACCCATGTCAAATATCTTATACTTGAAATATAGTGTGCTATCTAGTACAGTGTCTAGTTATACAAATGTAGATCCAAGTCAATGGCTAGTGAGACCTGTTTTTCAAATTACTGAACCTCATGACTTTTGGAAACATATTCTCCATAGATTTATTTAAGAAGTAAAAGGCGGGGCGCCTGGGTGGCGCAGTCGGTTAAGCGTCCGACTTCAGCCAGGTCACGATCTCGCGGTCCGTGAGTTCGAGCCCCGCGTCAGGCTCTGGGCTGATGGCTCGGAGCCTGGAGCCTGTTTCCGATTCTGTGTCTCCCTCTCTCTCTGCCCCTCCCCCGTTCATGCTCTGTCTCTCTCTGTCCCAAAAATAAATAAAAAACGTTGAAAAAAAAAAATTTAAAAAAAAAAAAAAAAAAAAAAGAAGTAAAAGGCTTCTATGTGTGTTCAGTAAGCTTTGTTTTATATGCTGATCCATCTATGTGATTGTCCATTCCATAACTTAGGAATCTGTAGGGTAAAACATTGACTTGGCAGATAGAGATTCTATCAGAGAAAAAGTGGGAACATATAGCAGGTAATAGAAGCTTCTCTTATCTTCTAAAACATTTTGAGGGTTGGGAGCAAAGCATCATTTTACTACTATTATCCTAATCTATGGCAATGGTATAAGTGACTAACATCTTCAGTTGTTGGATCATGCCATTTAGAGGCTTCATGGATTTACAGCCTTTGGCCAAGTAGGATTTTGCACATAATTGTCATATACAGGAGGTTTTCAAGCTATTTTTCTGGGTTTTTTCTTTTGTCTGAGTTTTCTGGTAGCCACTGCTTTCATATATATTGTAAAATGTATGAACCAAACCAAAATGGAACGATGAGAGCTGTTGACTCACAAAATGCTAATTATATATTGTATGGACAAAGCATCACTTTATGGCAGATACAGGGAGAATCTAGATGGGGGAAATTACTGTCTAGGAGTGATTATATTGAACCCTGGGGTATGGCTATCACTTTGGCATATTAAAATGCTAATTCTCACTCAAGGTCAAATTAAATTCCACATAAGCAGTTTAAAAATTTGGAATTATTCACCTAAAAAAAGTACATTTGAGGTTATTTGGAAATAAATACTTTGAAAATTTTCCAGATTCTCTTAGTTCAATTTTGTCCATCTTGTTTCTAAATAGTGACATTACTTTAGAGCAGTTATTAACCTGGGATGATTTTGCAACCCCCGTCCTGCCAGAGTCCAGCTCTAGCAGGTCCAGGGGTTCCCGAAGGATGAACAGTGTCAGCGAAAAAGCGAAAAAATAAATAAATAAATAAATAAATAAATAAATAAATAAATATGGATACAGACAACAGCAGTGTGTTGAACTGGCCGCTTTATTGTGGCAAACGTGGCATTATATTTGTTAGCAATTTCCTTGAAGTGTACATCATCTATGTTTTCTGGCATTACCTAATTCTAGAAATGTTCCTATGTGTAAACACCCTTTAAGGCATAACATGGTTATTTTCTCATAACGTTCCCTCCTGCCTTTTTCTTATTGATTAATTTCTTCATATTATTTTCATTATGTATCTACATTTATCTATAATCTATAAAGCATTTGCTTTGCTGTTTTCATGAAAGGTCACCTATCCCTCAACACCTCAAGTGGAGCAGTTACAGGGACATGACCTCTTAGTTGTTTCCCTGAACCACTTGTGGCTTGAGGAACAAAAGTGTTCGCCTTGGTCCGAGGTGCTAGAAGGGGGCCAAGAGGGCTTTAGGAGCCCACACCTTATACATTCTCAGAGAGACAATGCACCTAGGAACTAATGAACCATTCCGTACTTTAACCGACTAGGTTCAATCATCATCTGGAATGCCTCCTGGGGACCAAGTGGGCCTAGGGGTTGGAGTAACTTGTGCCCATAGATACACTCCTTTGTTGCCGGAGTGGGGCTTTTAAATCCATTTATTCCTCCTTTGCTGGCAAATGTATGAGGCTATCCTTCCTTTAGGTAGAGGAGTCTTTATAGGGGGTGGCAAGGACTAAATGTAGGGCCGCACAATTTCCTTGCAGACCCTTATTTTCTTTCCCCAATAGTTCTTTTCCCAGGGGGCCTGTTGAGGGCAATTCCCCAACAGACAACTCCCCAGGTACTTTTATTAAGGCCAAATTACATAAAAGCGGGAGTACAAGAAGCTTCACTGTCGGTGGGCCGCCCTGTAGTCCTGATCCGTCCACCACCCGGGCCCTGCCATCAGGCTGGTTGGTTGGCTAGGCTTCTGGCACGGCCCCCGGGGGACGTTAGGCAATACTTGGAGACACCTTTGATTAATACAACTCAGGACAGAGATACAGATGGCATCTCATGGGTAGAGGCCAGGAATGCTGCTAAACATCTTTCAGTGCAGAGAACAAGCCCCACAGCAAAGAATTATCTGGTCCAAAATGTCAGTGGTGCCAAGGCTGAGATCCTCTGCTTTAGAATAAGCACAGAGAATGAGGAAGCTGGCCCCCAGGCTTGTCAATCTCATGCATTGTTACTCACTTACGGTTTGGGGGACTCTTCTAAACCAGGGGCAAAGATAGGGTTGGGACCTCACTGGTGAGCTACCATTTTCCTTCTCTTTCACTCTGCTCCACACCTCGAGATAATCAAGAGCTTAACTGCTCCAATTTGCTTGACAATTAACAAACACTTTCTCGCCATTATACATTCATCTTCACGATTCTGGGAGGTTGTGGGGACAGGTACTAAAATTGCCACATGCAAATTGGAACACTGAAGCTTGGAACAGCTTTGAGACCCGCTAAAGGGAGGAAGCAGGTCAGTGAAAGTAGTCCCTGGGCTCTGGCAACAGCAGAGAGCCTTGTCTTTAGAAATGTAAGAAATAATAATAAAACCAACTAAAATTTTCTCTGCTTTTTATTACCATTCTAAACAATGTCAGGGAAGAAACACTTTTTCCAATGAGACAGACCTCTTACCAGCCCTCCTACCTTGGTCCATCACTGCTTTAGGAGGGTAAGTATGTCAACCCTAAATGAAACTGGAGAGGCATTAGGAATGCATTGATGTAGGACCAAATCTCACATCTCAAGTCTCTACACACAAGCTCCTGCACTATTCCAGTCTAAAGCTTATAACTGAAGTATTATGCTATTTTAGGGAAAGAAGTAGATCCTTAAAATCCAATAGGTTGGGCAGATTACATATTAATAGTGGTACATCGGGTCCAATTGAGTCAACCAATCTTTTTTACTCCAATCAGTGATACCGAAATCTCTTCCTGACTTTCTGTTGGCTTTGCCACAGCTGGGGACGACTGGCTGGGAAACATTACAGGTCTTCTGTTTTGTCACAGGTAAAATAGTGTGTTATAACTATGATCACAGGTCCCTGTGCTGTGCCTTTCATGTCCCCGATCATTGCTTTTTCACATTCCAGCTCCACCAAGCTCTCTAGGCCAAGTGTTCTCACTTCTGTGCATTTTACAAACTTCCACCAGACCCCATTGTCCTATGTTGACTCTCCTTGTGATGAGAAGGAGAAATGGCAGTTGGTAGTCTGAGAGACAACCTCTGACCTTTTCACGAAGGGACAGAAGGCTAGAGGCTGGATTCAGGCTGTGCGTTTGGTGCAGCTCTAAGAGATATTCCCCATGGCTGTGTCAGCAGCCTGCCAAAGTACAACTCGTTGACTAGCATGAAAATATTCCTCAGGGAAAGAGGAAAAATATGACAAGGCAGGAGGTAGGATTTGATGTGATACAGATTTGGGAAAATGAAATGTGACAATTGCTAATGCTGTGCAGTTCAATGGAAACTGGCACATTGCAGACTCCCAACAGGTATTGAAGTGTAAAAAAAGCATTCAGTTGTGTTGATTACACTATGATTAACTCCATCTAACTAGGAGAGCATTTACAACAGTGTCTTATGGGTCAAGTTGTTTAGATCTTGCCATTTCCAGAATGTCTTCAGGGGCACCTGGGTGGCTCAGTTGGTTAAGCACTGAACTCAGTTGTTCAAGCACAAGTTGACTCTTGAACACGGCTCAGGTTATAATCTCACAGTTCACGGGATTGGGATTTGTCGGGCTCTGTGCTGACAGCCTAGAGCCTGCTTGGGATTTTCTCTCTTTCTCTGAACCTGTGTGTGTGTGTGTGCCTCCCCGACCCTCCCTTTCTCCCCCCTCACTCAAAACAAACAAACAAACAAACAAACATGAATAAAATGTCTTCAGCCATGTTACCAGTAACCACACAGATGAACACCAGCTGACTCAGTTGGCATTCTATTTATACGTGTTACCTAAAGTTGTATTTCTTGTTAGTCTTTTTTTTTTTTTCAACGTTTTTTATTTATTTTTGGGACAGAGAGAGACAGAGCATGAACGGGGGAGGGGCAGAGAGAGAGGGAGACACAGAATCGGAAACAGGCTCCAGGCTCCGAGCCATCAGCCCAGAGCCCGACGCGGGGCTCGAACTCACAGACCGCGAGATCGTGACCTGGCTGAAGTCGGATGCTTAACCGACTGCGCCACCCAGGCGCCCCTCTTGTTAGTCTTTGAATGGATAGATTAAAACGTGTGGAGTGAAAAGCACAATGATGCCTGCCTTATACTTTACTTGAGTATAATGCTTCTACCAAAAGCTATTTTGTTATAACAAATTAGTGAATTTATTGTTTGCAATCTCAAACTCACTCAGAAAGTCTAGACTTTACACAATGGGATTTGAAGAGTTCATTGAAGATTTTACCCAGCTGAAGGCAAATATCACTATTTTCCTATTTAAGGCATGCTATTTCAAAACATTGTTATTACTGGGTGAGATTTAATGCAGTACTCTGTAACTTGACCCTCTCAAGGTAAACACACATCTCTAAGCTTTTTCAAAACCTTTTTAAGAGTGCTATTAGGAATCAGACAAAATGACCCTACCATTTGGGTTTCAGCTTCCTTGAGTTTATTCAAGTCTCGTAGCTATGGAACAACCTAGAATGCTTTATCTACAGTACAATACGGTACGTCATATTGCTTCCTACACAGATCAAGAATACATACCATTTTGTGCTCATTGTCACCTGCAATCAGAGTCAAAATGACAAGAGTTAGTAGATTTCTCCCCAATGCTAACTCTTCGTCAGTTTGTCTCAGTGACTCTTCTGTTGGGGTATTTCCCCAGAGATGGGAGATTTTAACTGTGATTTCGAGCCATTGGGTTGTGAATTAAATATTTGCAGAGAAATGCAGAGAAATAGAATTCTATTCTACTAGAGTAGAAAGGCTCTTCATTGCTGTGTACTTGACCAAGAAACCTAAATAAGCATGTGTCTGCCATTGGCTTTCCTGTAGCGCTCAGAACACTGAACGACTCTTGATAGAAGGAACCCATGGTCAGGTAGGTTCCAAACCTTGATCTTTTCCTTGGCTGGCCAAGTGACAGACAGTAGTCACTTGGGTCTTTAAAATATGCCAAAGTACAACAGAGATTGTGGTATGAATATCTCTTTATCTTTTTTCAACTAGCTAGAAAATTTCTGTATATGTCATTATCTTGTGTTGTTTTTTTCCCCCGTCATTTTTAAACATTATATAAACTAGAATGGAGAGTTTGGTTTATGCTTTCCCCCTACAAGTTCTGTGATTTATTTGGAGATTCACAAAATGTATTTATTTCAGTTAAACGTTATTTTTGATAGTGCCTGAGTGGCTCAGTCAGTTGGGCATCTGACTTCGGCTCAGGTCATGATCTTATGGTTTGAGTTTGAGCCCCACCTTGGGCTCTGTGCTGACAGCTCAGAGCCTGGAGCCTGCCTCAGATTCTGTGTCTCCCTCTGTCTGCCCCTCCCCCATTCATATTCTGTCTCCCTCTCTGAAAAACAAATAAAACATTACAAAAAAATTTTAATTTATTTTTAGTACAAATTAAACACACAAATATACAGCATTATTTTGTTGTTTTTATATAACAAATGTCACTGATTTAAGGCCTCCGGCTTTAAAAGTCTTTGTGAATAAATAATACTAGAAAAGGAATGTACCTAATTTATATTTTGGTCTGAGAGGTAAGATTACTATATTAGAATTGTAAGGCATAAATTCTCAATAGAGGGTTGAGTGAAATAATGCAATTTTTTCTCTTTCAAGACAATAATTAATTCTACAAAGTACCAAATGTGCTGACTTTGAATTTTTTGTAACGCCTTTTAATTTATTCAACAAATGCTCTTCAAATACTAGTTAAAGACCATTGTGGATGCTTAGGATACCAGTGAATAAATAAAATCACTGCTATCCTAAAGTTGAAATTCTAGTGAAAAGAGGCAAACAACAAACAAGTTGAAAGAAACACACACAGTGAGGATTGACAAGAGAAAAAGAAAGCAATGTAAACAAGATAGGGCATGTGAGGGATGAGAGGAGGGGTATATTTTATAAAGGGTGATTCTGAAAGTCTAAGCAGGAGATATTTGAGCAGAGACATGAAGAACATGGAGTAGGGTGGGCCTTGTGGGTATGAATGGAAGAGCATTCAGAGTAATGCTATATATAAAGGAAATAGCAAATACAAAGGCCCATAGAGAAGCATTAAAATGATAGAATAATCAGAAGAGAGCCACCCATCTTAGCTCAGGCTACTATAATAAAACATCATAGACTATGTGGTTTAAACTACAGATATTTATTTCTCAGAGTTCTTGGGGCTGGAATTCCAAAACCAGGGTGCCAGCATGGTCAGTTTCTGGTGAGACCTCTCTTCCTGGCTGGCAGATGGCTCCCTTTTCATGGTGTTCTCCCATGACCTTTCCTCAGTACGAGTGCATGGAGCATGTTCTCAGGTCTCTTCCTCCTCTTTGAAGGACACCAATCCCATCCTGAGGGGATGTGCTCACCTAAACCTCATTACCTTCCAAAGGCTTCATCTCCAAGTCACATCACACTGGAAATTAGGACTTCAACATATTAGCTGGAGGAGGCATGAACATCCAGTCCATATACCACCTACAATGACCATTCATCAAATGCTTGACCTCTCTTTCCTACCACATTAATGACATATGGTTTTCTCCCTTCTGATCATGAACTTCTATGTTACATCTCAGACAGCTGACAGAAAATACTTTCTTATGTAAGTTTTATTTGCTGGCCCTTGCTGTTGAAGGTGTATGGAACTATATAAACTGAGAATGTTATCTTCTCTCTAATACCTGTGTTATTTTCGCATCATCTAACATCTCAGAGTGAGGAACCAAGACCTGAAGGTTTAAGGATAGATGTAGACTGGATTGATTTGTGAAGAATGAATGGAGTTATCCTTTTCACATAGGCTGAAAGGCAGGTAAGATACATGGAGATTAAATTATCCATTAGGACACAAAGAGTCTTAATTACAAATACATGTTTCATTCTTGTCATTGACCTGTGTCATATCCTTATGAAGTCATGAGTTGAGTTAAAAACAACTTTAGGTGTTATTTAGAAGAAATTTCTCAGATAGGCAGGCTCAGCAAACATTACAACTGCCAATCTACTTCCCAAGTAGGTCATCTAGTTAGTGAGTGCTCAGAGAAGTGCAGTTTTAACAGTAGTTGTTACAAGTAGAGCCTAACTAAGGTTGTATATTCTAGGCTGGGCAGTTGTATAGCCCTCTGTTGAGTCATTGAGCCTACCATCAGCTACACACCTCTGATGTGTTTCAGATTCTCTTCTCTATGAGTATCCCATCAGGGACTTGTGAAGAGTGAACTTGGACCCAGGGCCAGGACTTCATTTTTATTCTCTGTGAATCTCATTATATCTAACCTATCACTCCAACTTCTTAGAATCTTTTTAGATCTAGATTCTATCATTCAATATATTTACCAAGACTCTTAGCCTCATGATATCTTCAATTTGCTTAATATCTCATGTTCACTAGGAAAAGTGTTAAAGTGGATTGGATACAAGATGGAACTTTATGTCTGGCTACTATCAGCCCTGCTCAGGTTGATACAGATTCAAGATCTTTAGATGAGATCATGCAAGCTATTGTTCACTTCCAGCAGGTAAATTCCCTAGTCACAGGTCTCATGTGCTGTACTTCATATGCCTCATGGATGCCTTCATATGCCACAGTCTGGCAATCCTCTTGAAAGAAATTAGGAGCGTCTGACGTAATTTCTTCTGTTGTACATTTCTAGGTTTTGTGGATATTGACAGTTTTCATTTATTCACAAACCATACCTTGCGATAATCAATTCTAGATTTTTTGCTCAGACCATACAATGACATAACTAGCATATAGTTAAAGGATCCATTTTTTCTTATTTTGAAATGTAGAACTGTCTTGATTTTCCAGTGTTACTATTGATTTCCACAGATCTACAAAGACCAGGGATGGTGTGTGAATTGTTTTTCTGATAAAACAGAAAACTATTAATAGTTAAACATTAGTATTTGTTGGAATTCATTTTGTTCCCCAGGTGACCTTCAAAATTTAACAATAGGAAACTAGAAATCTTGTCATTAAAATAGTAAATGAAATTTAACATAATATTGTCACTTGCCATTTAACGGTATTAGAATTTTTCAGGGAAGTCCTAGAGTTTGTTCAAGCAATTGTTTTAAGAAAAAATTAAAGTAGTAGGGCCTTGGCTTTCTATGGCCCTGATTATTTTAGACTTCCTTTTGAACAGTGAGTGTGATTGGTCATTTTCTAGAGGGCAGTCATAACTTTTTAACATAAATTTTTTGGAATTGGAACTATAATTCCAACACCCTCTTTATTATTTTTTAATGTTTATTTATTTATTTAGAGAGAGAGAGAGTGAGCAGGGGAGGGGCAGAGAGAGGGAGAGAGAGAATCCCAAGCGAGCTCCATGCTGTCAGTGCAGAGTCCAATGTGGGGCTCAAAACCATGAACCATGAGATCATGACCTGAGCTGAAACCAAGAGTTGGATGCTTAACTGACTTAGTCACCCAGAGGCTCCATCCCTTCATTTTAATAGAAGATGAAAAATCAGAAGATAAGGCTTTATTGTACTCATCAAGGAAATTAAGATAGAGAAATATTAAAAATTGGTTATAGGGCTACAATTTATGTAATTCCTACCTTAGCCTCAATAAAATGATTTTTCAAGATACCCAGCAGTGAAATTGATTTTGCAAACTACCATTTACAGGTACTAGATATTCTTTTTGTAAACCAAGAGTGTGTAATTCAGATTTAGAGATAAAACATATGTAGTAATAAATATGACAGAACTCAGAACATGGCCATTATTATTATAATACAATTATAAGACCATTATCAGGAAAACTCAGAGAATTTTTCAATATAGTTGGGACATTGTAGAAGGATTTGTGGAGCAGGTGGCATGATGTGAGGCTTGAAACACTGTGGTTGTTGAAGGTAAGAACTTTTTGGTGGAAGGAAACATGGTAATGAGAAAGTGCCATGTCCTGGCAGGGGTGAGGTAGAAGAAATCAAAGAAAAATAATCTTAGCAGGCAATTAGCATACAATAGATGCTCCATAAGTACCTGTTAGCATTTTAATGACTACACAGATGTATGAGATGGTTGGTTAAGGCAGTTTCTGTGTATTGTATGTCAAAAGAAATTTAGAGTTTGTGCTTGAAGGTGCGGGAGCCACTGATGGCTTTTGATCAAGGGAACAGCAGGAACAGTGCTTTGAGCACCCAAAGCATTGGAAAGCCATTTTAAAGATACACTTTATGCTTACTTCTCATAGATTTTCTTAGCACTTTAAATCTTCCTGTGATACTGTTTATGAAAATTATCATGTAAATAGGCAACATTTGACAATAGGTGTTGATAGAGAGAATATTAAGTCACCAGACAATCCGAAGTCTTAGACAAAAGCCTTTTTAAGAAAAGGTAGAAGAGAGACGAGCAGTGAACATAGAATAAGCCCCAAAGAGATGTATTTTATTTTCCAGACTCCAGGGACTGAAATGGTTCCAAAGAATTTAATTGGCATAGTCTTGCCTTTCATTCTAGGTACTGGTTCATATTTCACTCAGATTTATCTCTGTCAAAAATAGTTTCATCTAAGGACACTTTGTCACCCTACCTTGACTAAAGAAGTAGATTTTCCCCTGAGCTGCTGGTGCCATAGTCTGTGCAAAAAGAACCATTCACATCACCCCTATTTTGGTATTAGATGAAGAGACATGAGATTTCACTGGCAGTTGGGAAATCCTTTTCCCCATTAGGATTTTATTAGGTTATTTAGCAGCCACTAAGTTTAGCCCAAAAGAAGAGGTGGAAGCAGCCTCTGAAAGTTCTAGGCTGATCCTTCCACTTATCTAAATTCCATTTCTGCTTCTACAGAAAAGAGCCAGATAATAAATCTGATCCTCTCTCCTCCACAGTGATAGCTCCCACCCAAGGGAATTTATTCTAAGACCAAATAGGATGGGATCTTGAGGATTGGGAAGTGTCTTAGACATCATCGAGTCCTTCCTCTCAAGTTTACAGCCGAGTAAAAGATTAAATTATTTCCCTGAAAGTAACGCACGTAGAAAGGTCTCTTGTAAAATTAAAATAAGTCAGACAAATTGTTCACTAAATGAAGAACACCTGCCTCACAGCCTAGGGATCAGAGGTTTGGCAGGGTGTTGAACACCTTGAGATAACCAAGCCCTGAGTCCAACCAGGAGCAGTCTGCATATGAGAATGTGCCATTGATGCCATTTTCACTGACCATTGACTGTGCACTGATGCCATGATGGTCGTTAGCCACCTCGATCACTCTCTGACTCACCACCGCGGTCTTTACTCCACCCTGCCTCCCAGTACACTGGGCCTGTGCTTCATTCCCTCTGTATTCAGACTTCTATGTGAGAGTATCCAACTGGCTACCATAGCTCATATGTGATGACTGAGTGGCGAGGGCAGGGAGAAGGGGACAGGGAGGTGGGTGGAGTGGTGAGAAGGTGAGTCCCTTCCCCTCATCTATCTTGAGATTCTCTCCAAATTTGGAGTAGTTACAACAACAAGGACACAGTGAAGCTCTGTAGACTTCTGCAAGTACCTCTGTTTTGCACTAGACATGGAAAGTAGTCACGGGGCATGGGAAGGGCATGCCCGGGCAGCCTGAACCAAGACTGGCTCAGAAGTGCAGCCCTAACAGGAACAGTGCTTTCGTGACTATTGTCACTGTTATTGTTTTTCTCATTCAGAAGCAACCAGACACCTGTTAAGCCCATAAGCTAGAGTTTCTCAAAGCGTGTTAGAAGATACTGCCTGCATAAGAATCATCTGCATACTTATTAAAGCAAATACCTTATCCCAACCTAGAACTGTAGAATAAAAATCTGTGGGGTCTAAATACTGAATTTTGAGAACCATTGATTTACTCAGGGCCCAATATCTATGTGTTGGTAAGGTGTTACATCCTTTCACTAACTCCTCTGACTTGTTGTCAATCACATAGAGAACTAGAAAATTCTGTAACTAGTTCCAGAAATGGGGGAAAGTTTAAGCTTTGGATTCCTGGGTACCAAGTCCCTGTGATTAGTTACTGTCTTTGTAATTACTATCTCCTTATAGCAACTATGTCTTTCTGCTTTGCAAGGGCAGAAAAACTTAAAATATAAAGTATATTAAGTTCTCACTATGCACTCATCATACATCTGTGCAGAAGAAATTTCTATGCCAAAAGTCACACGTGCATGCCAACTTGGCTCTTAAGAGTTTATGTTATTTAGCTGTCACGACTTTAGATTTGCAAAGTATGGTCCCCAGGCAAGCATCAGCAGCATCCCCTGATGTGATGTAAATTCTCCCCAGACTTCTGTTTCGGCTAGCTTTCTAAGTGATTCTGACGCACACCAAAGTTTGAGAGTGGCTCCTCTAAGCTTCCTTATCCATGCTATAAAAATAATAATTTATATGTCATTGTTATCCTTTAATAATAATATCCTACATTATTTTCTATTGTTGTAAAACTAAGCTAATGTGCAAAAAATCACTTTGCCTAAAGAAAGGATTTGATACACAGGAAAAGTATCCAAGAGTCTATATTTAATTTTTTGATGTTGCTCCAAGGTTCTAATCGCTTGATTTCCAGTGAATCCATAGGTGGCCTATATAAGCAGTCACGTTAGAAGTCACATGTAAAGGTTATGAAGGGATCCAGATGTTGTAAAGCTGTAGCACTTGACAAGAAAAATGAGGTTTTTTTATTTCCCATTTTTAAAATGAGGACCAGCCTGTCCATTTTTCTACTGTCATTTAAAGCCATTTCAAGACTTCTTCACAGATGACTTCAACATGGCAATGACAAGGCTTAGTGGGTCTTTCAATTTCTTAATCCCAGGGTTTCTTAGGGCTAAATACCATAATCTCTACCTCTTTATCTATTTCACCCAGATAAAAATCCCTGATTCTGAACTTGCATTCGATTTTCAAAATGCCTCATTTTGTGACTCAAATTCATGGCAAGTGACATTTCCAAGAGTGAGGATTGAGATTGAAATACGTGTCAACCCCACTAGAGGGTGACCTTTATCTAAGGCAGGGCGCAGATAAACGCAGGGTGTCCTCAGCAGCTTCTTCAGCATTAGATTTGTGCTGCTGTTTATTCAAAGTGAGAGAGAGGCCCAAGGCACCACTTCAGGCTGACTCAGACCTGAATAGCTGCCCATTTCTAAACAACCCAGTAGTTTGCTGGGAACATTTAGAACTGAGCCATTGCTTACATTCGGTTTGGATCGCAGGGCAAATTCTTTACTCATAAATGCATGCCTCAATTTTAAAATTCTTATCTGTTTTAATTCTGCTTCTCAAATACCCTCTCTTCCCCATCCTCAGAAAAAAACAAAAACAAAAACATAAATGAACATATGAGAAAAGACAACCATGTCTTTGTTTTTTAGAAACAAAATAGAACAAAAGAGGCCGGAGGATTTTGTTAAGTTCCATGTAGCAATTTAAAAATGAGACCAGTATTTTCTCTAGATACCAAAGAACAAGGAAAGGCACAATCAGAATGTTCAGGCCATGATCAAGGAGTGCAGTTCAGATCCAACCCTAAGAGGTTAATATTGAACACCAGATTTAGGTTCCCTTCCACAGTTTAGATTTAGGAAGTAATATATTTGCAAATGTTATACTAGTAACTCTGCTAAAAAATCTCTCAATTAGACACCAGAGTTCAATGTGATTTTAAAAACCATCTTAATAAATATCTCTTTGTAGCATGTAAAATTAACTCAAAACTTTCAACACTGTGAATTCAAATGATATTTATGTATTCTGGATGCTTGATTTACTAACGTGATTTTTTTCTACCTTGATTTTTAATAATTTTAACAGGAAAAAAAAGCTTGGCATGGGATAGTGCCAACTGAATTAAAACACGTCGGTTGTACTCTTTTCCTCTTTTTTCAGATTATTGTAAAGGATGTTTCTAGAACACTGGATAGCTGTTTTACCAACAAGAAAATCAATTAACCTTGTGTAAAAGAAGACCACAGTAATTAGCCAGGGCTTTTAGATACAAATGGTTTTCATTTTTATCCACCTCCATAAACCAGAAAAACACTGTCATATGAAATGCATAACTACTAAAATACGAAGAAAGTTTTTCTGTGGCATGAGTTAGTCTCAATTAATTCTTAACTTTCATCTAAGGTCACAAGGAGAGATTGCCTTTGGAAAGAAGGTAGTCTTTCTTTGAAGGATGGGTGGTTTTATCATTATTATATTCTTCAGGGAACAGATCACAGCCTGGATTGAAACCTTTATTCCAGAAAAATAAGCCTGCTGTCCTTTCATATTACAATAGTATCCATGTACAATTGCATGTGTTTTCATACAGAATGGGTGTGAACTATTCCAATAACTTTTACAATTCTCTCCAGTTAATGCATTTTTTAACCTGTGAACATTTACTGCTATGTCTAAGATTAGGTATTTTTCCATTAATTAAACAGCTTCCATTTTCAAACAATAGAAAACACTCCTGACAGCTTTGTGGGGTGATGCATAAGTGTGCAGTCTTGCAACTGCGCCAGCTTACGGATGATAGGGAGTTAAACTCTCCTTTGCAAATTAGAATTGGAAAAGGAACATGTCATTGAATCACTTCATGATGGTCGCCTCAAACATTCCTTCCAATGGTGAACTGTGGCTGAACTGTATGACTAACACACACCCCTGTCTGTTGTCCCCTGCTAAGATCTGACCTTTCCTGTGTACACGGAGAGCAACCAATCAGAGAGGGTCTTCAGTTCTCTCCCCACTTGAAGATGAGATTGCCCCAACTTTTTCTGAACTCCTTGAAAGTTTAAGGCTTCATTTATTTATTTTCAGCCAACTGTTTGGACTCTTCCTTTTTAAGGTGAAGTTTAAGGGGCTGGCAGGCATACAGAAAGCTACTGGAAGAGACTATGTGAGGGTAAGCAGGGTGGATGGATAGTTCGGGTGATTATCTCGTTTAGTTTTTGCCTCATTCATCATTGTGAGAAAACGTAGAAATGACAGCTTTTCTTTTTTTTTAATTTTTTAACATTTATTCATTTTTGAAAGGCAGAGAGAGACAGAGCGTGAATGGGGGAGGGGCAGAGAGAGAGGGAGACACAGAAACAGAAGCAGGCTCCAGGCTCCGAGCTGTCAGCACAAAGCCCGACGCGGGGCTCCAACTCAGGGACCGCGAGACCATGACCTGAGCCGAAGTCGGCTGCCCAACCGACTGAGCCACCCAGGTGCCCCAGAAATGACGGCTTTTCCAAATATTTACTGAAATGTCTCCTCTGCATTCTTTTTTTAAAAATCTTTTTAAGTTTTATTTATTTATTTTTGAGAGAGAGACAGACAGAGTGAGTGGGGGAGGGGCAGAGAGAGAGGGAGAGAGAGAGAATCCCAAGCAGGCTCTGCGCTGTCAGCACAGAGCCCGATGCGGGGCTCAAACTCACACACCGTGAGATCACGACCTGAGTGGAAACCAAGAGTCGGACTCTTAACCGACTGAGCCACCCAGGCACCCCTCCTCTGCATTCTTTATGGACAAAACTCAGAAATAATTTCAACCACTTCTGCTTCCAGGCATTTTTATGATTTCTATAAGTAGTGATGTTTCTGTGGTATTTGTGTAGGTTTATATGTATATAGTTAGACATTCATTTTTCCAGGTTTTCTTCCAACAGTGCTGATGTGGCGTATCCATCCTCCTGTCTACATACTTTTACCTTCACGTCCATTTGTCTGGGCAAGTGCATCCCACTGCATATCTTAAGTCTACTTTATAGTTCAATGAGGAGAACTAGTTACTGATTTTTCACCAGGTGCAAGAGCTATCATCTTCCTCTTTATCATTATTAGTGGCATTTGGGATTGTCAGTTTCTCCATTTATAAAGTGGAAATCATGGGCAATGTCAGATTTTTTTTTAAGGCAACTTAATTTTAATCTTTATTAAAGGTGTACTCTAACTATGTGGCTCCAAAGCATTAAAAAAGCTAATAATTAGAGGGCAGCAAGAAAGGATACCCTCTGGACAGAACTCTGTTAGAATGCTTGGCGACAAGAAGCCAAGCTTCTTTGACACATGGCTACCATGAGGCAGGGGAGGCGCACATATGTGGTTCGCCTCGGTGTCTCCAGCCACCTGCACTGAAACATTGGCCTCTAGAGAGGTATTTTGTTTTGCAGGTTCAGTGACTTCTCCAAGATCATTCTTAATTAAGAGGCCAGAGTAAGTACAAAGATCTATTTAGTTTCCAAATATTCAGACTTAACCCCTGCACTGTGCTTGGGGACGGGGAGATACACAATGATCACTGGACTGTCATCTGTACTTTTCTCTCCTGATGACTTCAATGCGTCTCATTCAAATTTATTGATCTGTTTCGAACCACTTGTTGACCTCTCAACTGATTGAGTTGTCTTTCTTTGCATGTTTATATTGTCCTTAAAAGTGTAGTGACTCTGAGAGCACACTGTCCCTCAGGGGCAGGCTCATGAGAGCTTTGTAACAAGGTGTGGTGATACTTGTTAATTTATTTTCAATTTGCCTCCTCAGAGGGCCTACTGTTTGCTCAGCCTTTTTAGTTGTGACAGCAAATTGGACTGAAAGAGTGAATGGAAGAACTGATCTATGAAACGAGACCTAAAAGCTTACGCAGTTCAATCTGGAAAGATAAACATGGCAAGTGTAGGCTCAAGTGTATAGATTAATGAAGGCAGAGGGATGTACTGATGGAATTTGTGTTGTTGTTTTACTGTATTACCACATAAAAATGAAAATCATTTTTAAAAGAGTTAGGTGAGTTCATGAGTAATGATAAATAACAACTATTAAGGAAACAAGTATCTTGGAGCCTACTGCTAACCTCTTGCCCTGACATTAGTAAGAATAATTGTGTTTTGTAGTATTCTGAAAAAGTCACAAATGTAACTTCCTTTGGCAATTTTGGGGTCATTCGTATGTATTGAACTAATTCACAGACTGGGAATAGAATAGTTTCCTGCCGTAGTAAACTTATGAGGCAACCTTTCGCAAATGTTTCTGCCCTCAACCCAGAAGTCTATAATGGCCGTCATGCTTTTATGTTTTAGTGGTGATTTGGGAGTCATTTTGCTTGTTGACTGAGACTTCTTTTAAAAGGAGTACAACTATAAGAAATTAAAGGAACCGCCCCCCACTAAATTCCAGTCCTTTCTCTTCCAATTCCATTTGCTCTGCAACTATTAATAGTTCCTCAACTGCGATTTGTCTTTGTTTTAGGAATGCATTCAGTTTTATCAAGTAATTGGGAATTGAAAACATACACACACACACACACACACACAACTGAAGAAAAAAATGAAAAAACACAACATTGTGGAAATGTACTCTATAGATATTAGAATTAATAGTCTATAAAAGGACAGAAAGTACTATGTAAACTTCTGTTACACACGTAAACTTAATTTTGCTCAAGAATACAAAACTGGGATGTCTGACCTTTTGGAAACAGCAAGGAACACACGCCAAATGTCAGCCATTTCCACAAGCAAGAAGCATGCACATTGTGTTTGACACTCCCTCACCCTTCATTACCACGTAGGATCACAGAGTACAGGCTATTTGACCTCCTAAAAACTTCTCAAGCCTGACCTTTTCTGTCCAGCCACTGCCAATAGTCTGTTCTGGCACTGCAGTAGACAAATCAGCATTCTTGTATCCAAAGCGACTCACTTCTTTCCCAGTCTTCACACTTCAGCCAGAGTGGTCTTTTCAAATGCCTAACTGACTGGCGGCATGCTCTTGCATTAAACTCGTTTGGGGGAAAATCTTCCCCTTGTTTGGGGGAAAGACTAAAACCTTGAACATGACCACCTGCTTCGGCTCATGTCTAGCCTCCACATCATAACTTTCCATGCTGCCTCCTTCACTGTTTTCATTTTATCCCTCAAATGATCTGTCTCTGCTCCTGCCCCAGGGCTGTGCACATGATATTGCCCTTCCCAGGAATATTCTTCACCTCGCTCTAAGCCTAGTTAACTCCTGATGATGTTTCAGATTTCAGCTCAGAGTTTAATGTTTTTCCTTACCAACCCAGGCTAGATCAGATTTGTTTGTTGTATGTTCTCAGACAAATCATTCCTTTTCTTGTAAGAACTTATTTTATGATGATATAATCATTAGTGTAAATATCTGTTGTCCACTAGACTGTATACTCCAAAAGAGGACAGCCTGTATCAGTTTTTGCTCATTGTAATGTCTCAAGAGCTAGAAAGGTGATTGGCAGGTACTAGAAACTCACTGATTTTTTTTTTATGGATCAATGAATGCACGACTTTTACGTATCATTAAGTATAGAATTTTGCAAATTTGTTTCCATATGGTCAAAGTACTCAGATTTTCAAATGTATTATATCATATCTGAAACAGGAAACTTAGTATTTGTCATGGTAGGCTTCTTTCTTTCTTTCTTTCTTTCTTTCTTTCTTTCTTTTCATATATAATTCTTTCCATTTCATAGTGTCATATTCTCAACCAACAACCTGGAAAGTAAGATAATGCAACTCATTAATGCCTATAAAATTTCATGATATTATATGAAAATAATTCAGTGCAAATTTAGACAGAATCGAATCCATAGGAGGCCAGCTTCAGTGGCCTTGGCTTCACCTAGTTAAGAGTTAGCCATAGGTTGACATTTTTCTCTCCTTGGTTGTTCTGCTTCCCTGGAAGGTATTGTATCTTTTCATACTTGTCTGGACTCTGTTTGTCCTTGTGTGTTAACCTTTGGAATCATCAAACAAGTTGTTTCAGAATCTGGGAAATCATGCCCAATGTCTTACTAGCTAATAAAGCAAAATCAAGAGAAGATAATCCTCAGGTTTTCATCTTAGTGTGATGCGGGCTTCCTCTGTATTTCATACATTCACTGTTGGTGATTCTTATCAGACCCTGACTTCTTAGTCCAGCAAGGTGATTCATTGGATACTCTGGGGAAAAATTAAGCCCCTTCAAATTACTCCATACTTTTAACATTGTTATTACGAACAAATATTTGCTAAGTAGCAGTATGATATATGTAAAATGTCAAATGGATAGAAATAAGAACATCTTTTCCATTTGTTTGGTTCAAACAAAATATGTGTGAATGATCTTTGAAAGTCCTAGGGCTCAATATAAATTAATGTTATTCAGTAAATACAGCATTTTGGAAGTATTGTAGAACCTGCTTATAGTTCACTCATTTTTCTATGGAAGCTTGCATTTTAAAGGTTGGATAAACTGGTACTTTTGATTGTTTGCTTTGGTTTGCTTTTTATTTATACAGGTAAGTGGTTCTGACTAGGTATGTCTTATTAGGAAACATCGACAACACATGCACTTAATACCAAATAGAAGTTTAATGGAAAGGTCTAATTTAGAGTTTAGGGGCACCTGGGTGGCTTAGTGGGTTAAGCATCCGACTTTGGCTCTGGCCATGATCTCATGGTTCATGAGTTCAAGCCTCGCATGGGGCTCTCTGCTGACAGCTCAGAGCCTGGAGCCTGTTTTGGATTCTGTGTGTGTGTCTCTCTCTCTGTCTCTCACCCTCCCCTGCTAGCACTCTGTCTCTCTCTCTCTCAAAAACAAATAAACATTTTTAAAAATTAATAAAAAAAGTTTAAATGGGGTTTAAAGAAAGGAAAGTAGAAAAAGAAAAAAGGAAAAAGAAAAAGCTTGCAGGTGAGTGTTAAAATTAGCCTAAAGAAAGAAACATGAACATAGAAATAGTATTAAAATGCAGTTCAAGGAGGTAAGTGGAAGAAAATAAGGACATACTCACTCATAGAATTCAGCAGAATAACAGTCACAGCTAAGTATTTGACATTTTATACTCAGTCAAGACAGAATGGGCTAGCAAGTACATTCAAAAGTACCTTTTGAAAGAACACAATAAAGAAAGAATAAGCAACTGGACTGGGTTTGCTAGGGCATGACGAGATACTGAATACCTCTATTCTAACTATGTTAACTTAAAAATTAATTATTATTATTATTATTTATTTTTTTTTTTGCAAAGCAAATTTTGCTTGTTTTGGCTAACAAAAATTCTAGTGCAATGATTTGAAAATGTTTGCTACCGTCAGTGGTAATGCCTTTGTCTTGTTGGGTGTAAAAGAGATGAATATCTTCCACAGCAGCCTTTGTCCCATCCAGGAATGTCTCTGCTGTACCCCTCCCCCACCCACACCCTCACCATGGCCAGAGGCACCAGACTCTGGGAACACAGGCTTTTGTTGTTGTTTTTTTCCCCTCCAGTTATTTTGGAAGCCCTTAATTGTGCCATCTCATTTCTTAAATGCTAACTCCCTGTATTTCTTTATTCTCTCTCAGGTAAATATGACACCTGACAGGACCAGAGCAGATACAAGTTCCTTTCCAAACCCAACACTCCTGAGACATTAGGGACGAGTAATAAATTAAGAATAAAACAAGTGCTAAGGCTGATAATTTTTTTAAATTTATTTATTTATTTATTTATTTATTTATTTATGTATTTTTGAGAGAGAGAAAGAGAGTGCATGTGTTCACAATCTTGGGAGGGGCAGAGGGAGAAAGAGAGAGAGAGAGAGAGACAGAATCCCAAGCAGGCTTCACACTCAGCGCAAAGTCCCAAGTGGGGCTCAATCCCACAAACCATGAGATCATGACCTGAGCCAAAATCAAGAGTCTGATGCTTAACTGACTGAGCCACCCAGGTACCCCAAGGCTGATGATTTTTAAATACTTTATCCAAATTTACTTAATAATCTTTTCCAGTCCTTTCCTGAGGGTCATTCAATTGAAGGAGAACATTTGTTCTGGAACTCTCTTAACTTGGGTTTGTGGTTGCCCTAGTTGTTACCAAGTCACATTCCTCTCTTAGATTCCCTTTTAGAACTACAATGGGTTGACCAATGATATAACTAGTGATTTTGAGCCCAGGCCATAGAGTCAGACAGCTGAGGATCAAACCCTGCTCTGCACAAACTCTTACCCAGATGCTTAACTTTAATGCCATAGTTTGCTAAAAGGAATAAAATGAGATCATACATGTAAAGCAGTTAGCTTTGTGACCAACTTATACTGATAAATGAAAATGTGTTAATTATTACTAAGATGCGTTTTATTTCTCCTTTAATTAGATTTACACTCACATTTAACCCAGTCTATAATAGAGCAGTGTTCCCTAGACATCTGTGGTAGACAGCAGTACTTATCTTTTTAATTTTTAATCTTTTGCAGAGAGGTATTTCCATAAAATATAAGAACTTTAAATTACTAAAAAATTATTTTTAAAAATACAAATAAAAGGGCAGCATTTTTAATTTTACATTCAACAAATACTCTTAAATTGCTACAGAAATTTAAAAATGCTTTTGCTCAATTTCTGTACTTGTTTCATTGCAGACAGGGAATAAATAATTTGTAGCCGGGCACAGGTCCCTGAACCAAACTTTAAGTACTCCTATGATGGAGACTATGTAATATATTCTGTCATTTACCTTTTGAATGAGATGACCCTATTTCTAAAATGTTCTAAAATATTCCTTGACATTGTCATGATTGGTTTATCTACAACTTCGACTTCACTTGATATTTCTGCTGTAACAAAAGTACCAATCACTAACTGAATCTGTAAAATCCTTAAAATGGAGGATGAGGCAATGCTGATAATCTGACATTGAGACGCCACAAATCTCTGCTTTGATGAAGCCTGTATTTGTCAGACCAAGAAGCTTGCATATCACTGTGTGCATATGTTATCTGTTGACATCATTCACTTAGATCGTCCAGAAAAGATTTTAAAACTCGTAGCAGCACTTTTTCTGGATTTGCTTACATATATTCAGTGTGATTCCCTTCACATAATGCACTGTCGGTTTTACATTTCTCTTTTAGCAAAGTTCAGTACAGTTAGCATATGACCCTACATATGTTGGAGAAGTATACCGTTGGGAAGCTGATGTGTGATAAAACACCAGAACACAGTTGATCTGAGAGCTCAGTTTTTACTCACAACATCATCCACTATGACACCCTCATCCGATTCCAGCCCTTTCCTCGGGAATTTATGACAGCAATGGACTGTGTTTTTCTGGGGGGATGGTTGGCAACAGATGGCAGCCAACCCAATTTCTGTTTTGCTCAATGTTTCTTTAACCGACCAATGGGGAGAAATGTTGTATACAGGTTGGGCGAAGGGGAGAAGGGATTCATTTTGAGTACCCGTATGTTTTCTTGTTTCTTTTTTTTTTTACACTCTCTTAAGAATTTGCTTTCTGTCCCTCTGTACAATAATATAGAGAGATGAGTCACCTCTGTCAATATAATAGCATGTATCACTCATTACTGTTTTCCATCTATATTTTCTTTTGCATGCAGGCATAGATATAAAGATCAGCAGATAAGATACATATTTTCTGTGTTTTAGCTGAAGGATAAAGTAATTATCTGTATCAGTTATCAATCGCCTTTATGACACCATGTACAACCACAAGAGCTGATGTGGCACGTAACTGTTAAGTGCATACAGCTTGTACACGTGGGGGTCAGGTGGAGCTTGGCTAAGCAACTCTGTAGATCTCGGGCAGGACTTGACTGTGTGTCTGGGAATGGGCCAGCCTAAGTTGGAACAGCTGGCTCTACTCCACCGATGTCTCTCCTCAAGCAGGCTAGCCAGGCATGCTGTCATGACTGTGCAGGAGGAGGAGAGACTGTGCAGGAGGTCATCAGACCTCTACTTTCTTCACCTTGACTCACGGTGGGAGGACATGTCAAATTACGTGCTAAAGAGCATTGTTCAGGGGAGGGTGAAGCATTTGGGCCATTTTGGCAATTGATTGCATACCTGAAAGAAGAAATATTTTCAGCTAAATGCCATGATAAATGAGTAGGAATAGGTAGATGTATTTATCTTGATGAAAATAAATGTATTTGGGCACGTTACAAAACTCTCCATGATCAATACCTTCCATTCTAAAATGGAGATGATAATAGCACCAATCCTGTAGAATGATAGTGAAGATTAAAATCATTGATTATGTAAAGTGCTTAGCACAGTGCCTGATGCAGAGTATACATAATTTAAGTAAGAGTAAAAGTTGTTAACATTAGTATTATTATCATCATTATTGTGGTAAAGATTTCACTGTTGAGCACTGAAAAATGTGTGAGGATGGTGTACAGTTGGATCCGCAGTTTCTTAAGCATATTTATTTTGTAATTTTTTTGCTAATATTTATAGCACTGATACCATCTGTTCATGTTACAAGCATTATTATTTTAGGGATTTATCCATGTCTATATTCTAGAGAAAACAGATTTAACATTCTAGAACCAGTTGGCATATATTTTTATTTAATCTTAAACTTTCTTACTTTCTTATTTGTTTCCATTTTCTTGCTTCAATAAACGTTATACTAATGTTAAGAAATAGTAGTAAGCTTATGAATAATACCAGTTTAATTGATATTTCCTAAAATTTTCTGATCATTTATTAATTTACTAATGGGAATAGGAACATATTCCAATATTTACCAAGCTCTAATAGTCATACAGATCATCTGGAGTCTTGTTAAAATGCAAATTCTGACTTGGTAGATCTGCAGTGGAGCCCAGGATTTGGCATCTCTGACAAGTTCCCAGGTGAAAAAGTTGCTATTTGGTCCCTGAATAGCAAGCAGATATATATATTCTCCTATGGATAGTTAAAGATTTTATATATGTGTATATATAACATGCGTGAACATACATAAAAGTACATAGTTGTATAAATAAATAGATTAACTAAATCAATTATTTAGTATAATAAACAAATTACATTCTTGCCACAGTTCTAAACAAATATGTCAATAAGTCATAAAAAGAAAATATTTATTCAATATAATAAGTTAAAAATATATTTAATAAATAAATCAATATGTCTAAAGATAAATCTGTGTTTATATAATAACATCTCTAAATGCCAAATAGTGTCTTTCCTGGCAAAAGAAAGAAGAAAGAAAGAAAGAAAGAAAGAGTCTTCATTTGCAATTTTTTTCTCTAGAAACTACTTCAGGAAGAGCTTTTGGATGTATAAATATAAGTACTGGAGAGCCTGCTTTGTTGGTAACAATATACTTCAAACCACTGGGTCTTACAATCAAATAAAAGCTGTCTCCTAAACACAAATGTAATTATGCTTTATTCTGAAGTACATGCACAAACAATTGACTATTTTTTTTTCTTCCTGTGGGTATTAGTCATGGTCTAATATTATGAATATTTGATTATGTAGAGTTTCAGATAACTACATTAGTCACCTCAGTTGTCTGTTTTTGAGAGTTAACTACAAGTTCTGTCTTGTCCCCAGATTCACAACTGTAAACTCTTCTAAAAGGTCAGAATATTCTTTCCTTAAATGTAGTCTTCAGGGTACCCACAGTTTCTTTTTAAAGAGCTGAGTAGCATCAGAACAGTATCATTAGTGCAAACCATGGATTTTGAAACCATAGAAGGTGAAGGAGAGCAGATAGGTCTCTACTGATCTCAGGATAAATTCTAGTATGTGATGTCTCTGAGGAGTAGAAAAGGAAGAAAAAAACCCCTGAGAATTCAGGTCACGTGGATCTTTGGGATTCCTGTATGTAGAAATGTCTATCGTACTGAAAGCTGTGAAGAATAATTAAGCCACTACTTCCCTGGGCATAGTAACAGTGAACATTGGAGTTCTATATATTATATAATTACCCATATAAATATAAATATGCCTATAGTTTACAGCTCAATGTACACTTTACCAATTATTTTGCACTTATATTATCTTATTTGAGGTTTGCAAGAAACCTTTATGATTTGTTACTGTTCTCCGAGGAAGAACTTAGAGTCTGGCTCCCTCCTCCTCTGTTTAAGTCTGGGGAGAAACACTCCAAAGTTCAGGGTCAGGGTCATTACTGAGATATTGATGAGAGAAGACTGGGCTTTTTGATGACTCTGAAAATATAGAAGTTAACATAATATTAACAGGTATTATTTATTGTGCATTGATCATGTGCTATTTGCTAGTGTCTATCTAATATCATTTCTCTACCCTCTCTTTTTAATCTATTTTAGATTTGCCTTATCTTGTAATAGATGCTGTACATTTATCTAGAATGCCTGTTTATATATTTTCCTTTGAAACAGCGGAGGTGGTGGTGATGCTGGTGGTATGCAAACACTTAGATATTAACCAAATGCAAATTTGCGTTTCTCCTAGTTGATGCAGTGACTGAAGGAATTTCTGAGCTAACTACTTGCGTCTCCTAACCAGAAACCCAAGCTCACAACACACCGTATGGGCTTTTCTAGGGACAAACTCATGAAACTGATTGAAATTGTTTACACTTGTATATGTGAAAATAGGTAGAATCCAAGTTCAATTTGGCAACACTTAGCTCCTTAGTAATTTGAATTTTAATGAACAACCCCTCCACATTTATCTAGGTTGGGAAGTCCTTAGATCAGAGTTGGTAAAACTTTTTGGCAAATCACCATACAGTAAATGTTGTAGGCTTCGCGGTCCATACAATCTGTCTCAACAATTCACTCCTGAACTTCGGAATGTGGGCTACAAGAGGAGATGGTAGCTGCATTTGTCCCTTGGGCTACAGCTTGCTGGACCACTGACTTACAGCCTCACGGTCACTTTCAGCACTTTGGTTATGGTTTTCCTTAATTATCTGGGTTCGTAGCTCTTCATTAGTTATGAAATACAGAACATGGGCCTTCCCTTCCCTCCACCCTCTTCTTTCATCCAGAACCCAGAAGCCTGCCTTAGTATATGCAAATGACTTATCGGGGTATTTTCCTAAACAAAGGCATTTCCCTGAGAAGAGGGATTCTGCCCCTACTGTTAAGATAATAAGTGCACCACAGATGGTGCTTTCAATTCAGAACAACCACAGCATAAAAGGAGATAGGAAGTTTTTGTCTAATTGTTCTGTTTTTCTATTCTATGAGTTGACGATTTAGTTTGGCAATGATACAAATTAATATTTAAGCCTCTGCTGGAACTCAACCATTGTTGATGTTGTTATGGTATCGATGGTTCTAAATATAGGCAGGCAAGATGAGAAAAAGACACATCAAACTCCTTATCTGTTTCATTTTGGCAGTTTCGGAGAGTTTCTATTTAAGCTTACATCTAAATAAGCATTCTCATTTTATCACTGCCGGTTTTAGAGCAGTTCACTGGCACAGTCATCGTATTACTCAAACGTATAAAAACCATACGATAGGTTAGGGCTGTGCTGCTAAGCCACCTGGGCTCCCTTCTTCATTTAGTGTTTCTGCTCCTCTACATTGGAGGTCTCAAACTACAGGCTCATGGGCCCATCTCTGACCCTGGGTCTATCTGATACTGAAAAACAAAAACAAGAATTAAGAAATAGTTGCTACTATTAAAAGGAAATTGTATCTAGAAACCTGATGTCTTATTTCCTTTGGAAAACCGGGCTTACTAAAGCTCTAAGGTTTCTATTTTCACATGAGAACCGTGTGAGGAACAGCTGTTCTTTTTTATCATTCTTTCCACCACTCTGTCTCTTCAACACTGAGACTGAGTTGGGGGGCATTTAGCCTCATAATGGTGCCAGGGTTCCAACAGCCAGCTTCACTCTTGTGTCTACCTGGTAAGTAGAGGTACTGAGTTTGTGACCCCTGCTGGCTACATGTCCCCTAGGGATCTCATCAGCAACAATGTCCACCTGTGGGACTATTCACTCCATCTGTCCTCCTAAAGCATGTTGTGGGACTCAGACATAACACTGTGGCCATGTTAATTGCATAGTTGTTATCAAGAGCAGGTATGTTTATGGGTTATGTTTTATTCATTTGGTCAATGCCAGTTTTCCCTTGCAAGGAAATACCTTTTAGAAGGTAGGACCAAGAAAAAGAAAAGGGTTTCTGTCTTCAATAATTTTTAGAACACAGAGCCTTTCTCTGTTTGTCTGGGCTGCAAGGAAGTTCATAACTCAATTTAACAATGTGTCACAATTCCGGTGCTATTTCTCTTCTTACTTTGTGTGTCTCTGATAATGATATCAACACTGATTACTAAGGTGAACGCACATATATGCATGTACAATCTTCAAGTCCATTTTGCAAGAGACTGGGCTTCAACACATCAGAGTATAAGTGTTACTAATGTCTCAGAACCATCCTCCACACTGACAACAGATACATGTCTGCAAAATACCAGACTAAATCATTATTCCCTTGCTTATTCAGGAAGGGCTGTCTGCATATCTACCTCTTGCTCATAAGGAATCTAAGTAATTATCAAAGTGTCCAAAACCCTTCACATTTCCCTAATCTACCTTCCTATCCACATATCTGTGAAGTCACTGGCCCACCTCACAGAAGGGGGATGTGGAATGACTTCCTCAGAGTCGCCAGAGGCAAACATTTTATCTAAAAAGACTTAGTGTCAGGGGCACCTGGGTGGCTCAGTTGGTTAAGCAGCCGACTCTTGATTTCAGCTCAGGTTATGCTCTCACGGTTCCTGGGTTCAAGTCCCACACTGGGCTCTGTGATTACAGAGCAGAGCCTGATTTGGATCCTCTGTCTCCCTCTCTCTGCCCTCCCCCACTTGTTTGCTCTCTCTCAAAATGAATAAATGTTAAAAATAATTAATTAATTTTTTTAAAGTAAAAAAAGAGAAAGACCTAGTGTCTGAGGTCCTGAAGTATACTCTAAGAACAAATGATTTCTTCCACATCTAGGATCTTCATTCTCTTTCATATATAATTTAGGGTAGAGACCATGTGACGCGTTCCTAATTTGCTATGGGTAATGTCCTCTGAGCAGTGGGGATCAGATGGGGATAGGGGGTGACTACTCTGTGTAACTACTTTTCCAACACTGGAGGCCCCGGTGTCTCTAGGGAAAGGCCAGTCAGTAATCCTGTCAGTAAGGTGAGCCAGGCTCTGGGCAGAGACTGGCTATCCCAGATAGCAGGTGCCAGTTCCTGTGACCCCGGAGTGGCCTCCCAGGTCAGCTCTTCTCCACCCCCCTCCCAGCTAGTTTTGAGACAGGTTTTAACAGGTAAAACCGGATGCCTTGGCCTGTCTCAATAAAAGGCCAGCGACACACAGAGTCTAATTTGTTTGTCATAGAAGGTGCACATGCAAATAGTATGTTGTATTCATTAGTCTTTTGAGGGCAAGCCAGATTTACAGCATTCCACTTTATTTTTCCCCACCACAAATGTGTGAGCATGCATCCTTTAGTCAGTCCTCCCTCTACAGCATGGCCTGATTAACTCAGAGACTGTCATTTATTAGCAAGAGAACTAATGGGAGGATATTTGGAAAAATAAGATATTGTAGAAGGCCAGAATATTTATTTGGGTGGGATCTCATTCAAACCTGAGCTGGCATCATATAGAAGAAATGAAGACCTGCCGAAATTCCTTTGGGAGGGGCTAAGCCCACCTTTTGGCTACTTTCATCTCCTTAAATTAATCACCTTTTGGATCTGTTATCTTTGTCATGAAAAATGTCTGCCATTAACAAAACCTGTTCCCCTTGGAAAACTATTAGCTTTCAGCGAATTAAAGTTATGGGGCACTCTGAATTAATTGTATCCTGCAAGGGACACCATTTGATAATTCACACTCTCATGGGAAATATTGAAAGAACCTTTCCACAGGCAGTAATGTCACATTCCTTATTATAGCTGGCATAACTTTAACTCTTACAGGTTTAATTTTTGGTCCCTAAAGGATGTGTTTTTCAGAATGCATAAAGAAAACAATGTATAAAAAAAGAAACAAGTTATTTTCTGCAGTCATAAAAATCTATTCAGGTGAAAATTTTTTCAAGTACAGTGATATTTTTTAAAAGGTCAATGAATGACAAGAAACCTCTATTTTGCATCTATATTTCATATATATATATATATATATATATATATATATATAATAGCACAGTGTTGAACTATTTAAAATAGCCACAAAGACTAGTTAAGTCATTTCTGTGTGTATAACTAAGAAGCTTGAAGTTTTAAATTACTTTTAATAGAAGTCTGTCAGAAATGCCTTTCTTGATTAAAGTTTAGAAGTGTGTATGGGGCCCCCGGGTGGCTCAGTTGGTTAAACATCTGACTTCGGCTCAGGTCATGATCTCAGAGTCCTTGGGTTCAAGCCCTGCATTGGGCTCTGTGCTGACAGCTCAGAGCCTGGAGCCTGTTTTGGATTCTGTGTCTCCCTCTCTCTCTGCCCCTCTTCAGCTCACACACACACACACTCTCTCTCTCTCTCTCAAAAATAAATAAACTTTTTTAAAAAATTAAAAAAAAAGAAGTGTGTAAAAGTCATCTATGAATATTTATGTCATTAATGATAATCATATGGTAGGGAGCTTTGGGCTGGTCATTGGTGGAGATCATGGCAGTGAGACTCAGGGCACTTAATTCACTTTACCCTTTCCAGAAAAGCCAGGTGGATTGCAGTCAGGGCAGCTTTTAATGTTTCTCTTCAAAAATTCTAGCTGGGGTGCAGCGCCTGGTCGGCTCATTTGGTTGAGTGTCTGACTTTGGCTCAGGTTGTGATCTTACAGTTCACAAGTTTGAGCCCCGCGTCAGGCTGTGTGCTGACAGTTCAGAGCCTGGAGCCTGCTTCGGATTCTGTGTCTCCCTCTCTCTCTGCCCCTCCCTGACTCGTGCCCTGTCTCTTTGTCTCAAAAATAAATAAACATTTAAAAAAATTTTTTTTAAAAATAATAAATCCAGTGGGTCTCCAAAGCATGGAATTAGGTCATTATTTCCAGCTCCCATCTCTATGAGCAGCTGACACAACACCCATCTTCAACTCCCGTGGCTGGCTTGTGTGCCAGCTGATTGTCATGGTTTTCCTTTGAGTTTTGGGTCTGTCTCTTTGTAGGTAAAACATAACACCCTATCATATCAATGATCTAATGCATGGCTAGCAGCTACTAGGGGAGCATATAATTATTCCTATGGAAATAGTGAAAATAGATGAACAAATTCCATAAGTATAAATCTTATTTTTGTTTAGCATATTGTGAGTATTGTGCTTTTTCTGGTTGTATTCTGGCTGAATTGTACACTGTTTCACTGAGACTGTTCTGAGTTTGTGCGTGTCTCCTATTTTCTCGCAAAAGGACATCCATACTCTTGCCTCTGTATATGTTTCCAATAGTAGCAGATTCTTCTCTATTCATTGCATATTTAAAAAGTGTGCAAATATTCACTGCATATTTAAAAAGTGTGCAAATACGAGGTGAGGCTGGTCATCTCTGCCCATCTCATTCATCCCCGGCAGACAAATTTCTGGAGGAATAAAGAGAAATTTTGGGGAGGCTTCCATTCCTTCCTCTAACTGTCTTTTCTTCCTCTTGTCTCAACAGGAACTGTTTACCCCTGAATGCAAGTTTAAAGAATCTGTTTTTGAAAACTATTATGTCATCTACTCATCTATGCTGTATAGACAACAGGAATCTGGTAGAGCCTGGTTTTTGGGATTGAATAAGGAAGGGCAAGTCATGAAAGGAAACAGAGTAAAGAAAACCAAACCAGCAGCTCATTTTCTACCCAAGCCATTGGAAGGTGAGTGTTCTGTGTACATTCTCCTTCTCAGTTTACCACACATTTATTTTCCCCATTGCTAACTCTACATTGGCCGCAAGGAACTTCATGGAATGCTGGAGATTTTCTGTACCTGGATCTGGGTGGTAATCACGCAGATATCTACTTTAGCCATGAATCTAAGGTTTGTACACTTTACTGTACATATGTGCGTGTATGATGTATATATATACACATACACATGGATCATAAACATAGATATAAAGATTTATGGGGTTTATAAAAATATATGCATATATATGTACATATATACATACACAGTTAAGTTTTGAAAATTATGGAATACAAGTATTTGCCCATTTTGATGGTATTTAGCTGAAAGTAATCACATACTTGTGAATTATTGTAATTACAGAAAATGAAGGGTTAATCACTTGGCCTTGAGAGGGTGTTGATATCACAGATCTCCCTTCCAACTATGAAATTGTTTAGTAAACTTTGGTACCACCTTCTTATATATTCACTTGAAAACAATGAAGCCTTGGCATTTACTTTGATCAGATTCACAGAGAGCAGACCACAAAGTGTTGATAATTAATCAGAAGCATCTGCGCCTTTCTCATTAAGGATTCTGCCAAAAGTTCCATTTACCTTATCCACATAATTTTTGAGAACTACAAAAAAAATTGACATGGAGGCATTTCAAAAGCGTTGTCTATTCAAATACTTTTGCTTACCTTTGACAAAAAAGTAGATCTACAGTAATTAAATAAACACTTTCATCTAACTTAGTTTGATTTTCCTTTTGTTTTTTTGTTCCCAGAAGAAAGGTTTAGCCATCAAGAGAAAATGTACACTGGTTTTTTATAATCCATATTCCTTATATAGGAATGAGATAATTTGGAATATTAAAGGTTAATTATTAATTATCTGTGAATGCATAATTCAGCTTTCAGTTCGCCTAAGTTTGGAAAACCACTCTTACTGGTTAATACCATCTGTATGATTTCATCAATAATGGCTTACTGTCCCCTTAACTCAATTTGCCTACAGAACAAGCCATTGAAACCTAACTGGTTAGACACCATGGCCCATCTAGGAAAGGAAGAATTATGCCAGAATCTGAAATATGAGTGAATTATTCTCATTATACGATAGATCATAAGGCAATTAGAGTAGAAATAAGAAATGAGAAGGGCGCCTGGGTGGCGCAGTCGGTTAAGCGTCCAACTTCAGCCAGGTCACGATCTCGCAGTCCGTGAGTTCGAGCCCCGCGTCGGGCTCTGGGCTGATGGCTCAGAGCCTGGAGCCTGTTTCTGATTCTGTGTCTCCCTCTCTCTCTGCCCCTCCCCCGTTCATGCTCTGTCTCTCTCTGTCCCAAAAATAAATAAAAAACGTTGAAAAAAAAAATTAAAAAAAAAAAAAAAGAAATGAGAGAGTTTGGCTATTCTTCCAGAGTAACACCTCTATGATTTGGTCTTATGTTTGTTGATGAATTTTGACACCATCAGACTCACCAATATTCAAATGCAAGTGAAAAATGAAAAAACTAAGTCCGTAGCAGTTCTAGAAAAATCTTGGTTTATTTGCCACCTCGCTTTGTCTCTTTATATTAACTTTCGTGTTGAATATGAACAGATGAGAATTAACCAAATTTCTAAAATCTTATCTTTTAGCTACATAAATGTAATGAAAATCAAAAGGGACTTTATGTCTCTTAACTGAAGCAAAATCTGGAGACCTGCTATTTTTGTATATCTAGCAGGAAATATCAGAGATTGAGATGAGGTGTAATAATATCACTTGGTATTTGAATCATACACTGAAGAGTTGAGTGTGTGTGCGTGTGTGTGTGTTGTGCATTTATGTATTTTTCAGGCAAAGAGGAACAGTATTTTCAAATAATTAGCAGACAGAGGTACTCTAAGAACAATTAAGGGGGTATTAATTATAATGACAGAGGTTATCACGTAGTGTAAGTTATAGAGGAGAATTAATTTCAAAACCCCTACAGGATGTAAATTATATGATTGGAAATGTTTATGGCAAATTAGGTACTTGATTAATTATTGATGCTCTGGGGCATTCCTATCTCTTACACAACTTCACCACATAGACAATCAAGGTTAATGCTCTGCCGCTATTGTCTCCTAATTGAATTAGTAGTGAGAGAGGAGAAATCGGACAGTGCTTCAAGGATATGGATTAATCCCTTTTACTACCTTGCCAAGTCATTTCAGGCAGGTCTGGTGTACACATGCACTTTCAAATGTGTGTGCTGCTGAAAATCCACATGCTGCATTGATGCAAAAGAGGTTGTACCACCTTGAGCATGGAGAACGCATATGGTGGTCCATCCTGACCAAACATAGAGTCTCTTCATAAAATATCAGACCCTTTCCAAAGCCTAAAAAGCAGGTTAGACAGCTCTAATTCCTGAGTATTTCTGATAGCAGATGATTTTAACTCAGCTAATTTCCCCCAAGCATCAGTCCCCCTGAAATGTCCTTCTGCAGGATTCCCTAGAACTATTTTCCAAAAACCCACATGAACTGCTGTGATTAACTGAGCCACTGGACACTATTCAAGCAATTGCTCAGGACTTACTCGGGCATCCTTCCCACATACACTCTTGCCATTCTGTGCTTCTGCCTTATATGATATCAATTATTAGGTTTTTAATAACATATCAGAATGAGACATAAAAATACAAAATGCCCCACACATGCCTTCAGATTTTTAAGGGTCTCTTTCCATGATGGTGGGAGAGGAAATCTAAAGAATGATCTCCCACAGTCCCTGGCGTAAGGAAAGTGAGTTATTATTGCTTTGGATAGCTTTTGAAGTTGACGCGAGTGTGATTATGTTGCTTTTGAACCACTTGAGTGGAAAATAACGTGATGATCTAGAGGGTAAATACCAGGACTCGAAAAGATGAATGGGAGTGAGGGGTTTCAGTGTTGACAACAGGGTGCAGTGGAAGGGAAGTGTGAGTCTTCCTGACTGGACAAAGAGAACAAGGTTTGTGCCCCCCCTAAAGGAGATATGCAGATATGTTATCTAAGTGCTTGCCATTGGTGTGTGTGTGTGTGTACTTTATATCTGAGCCCCACAAAGAGGCCACTGCTCCTATTTAAACCCTATCTCCTAGACAAAAACCCACACTCACTCAAGTGCACATATTAGTTACACAAGCTGGAGAATGTGGAGGAAGTACTGTCTTCCGTCCCCTCTACGAGGGGTTGCAGGCCTGGCCACTCTTGAACCTAACCGCCCTAATGTCTCCTTTCCTCCCTTCTTCACGCCCCGCCGCCCATCCCCAGTTGCCATGTACCGAGAACCATCTTTGCACGACGTGGGAGAAACGGTCCCGAAGGCTGGGGTGACGCCAAGTAAAAGCACAAGTGCGTCGGCAATAATGAATGGAGGCAAACCAGTCAACAAAAGTAAGACAACATAGCCAGATCCTCACAGGTGTTGTGACTTACTCGTCCTGAGCACAGTTGAGTGATTTATCCTTGCCAGACATTCCTGCTCCCGCGGCTGAGGAGCGGCCGGAAGTAAGCCAATGCTTGCTCTTTGCTGTCTCGAACTTCTTGATTGCAAGTGGATAAATCTTCAACCTGTTGCACCCCCAGAACAAGAAGACACCTGGACAACCAGCTCAACTCAGACCATGGAATGCCCTACCAGATATGGAATGCCTTTTTAATATCTTTTCTGTGACTGTGACACTTCATGTGAATGACATACTTCACAAGTACACTCGATACCTTGCCTGCTGACAGCTACCCATAATCCTTTTTGAGTCCTGTTTCAGCGAAATCCATGTGTTTAAGTTCAATTTTGTAGCACACAAATACTATTGAGTAATTTCTAGTTAGACGCTGTAAACCTGTGCTATTATGGATTTCTCTTCCCCCCGTTTTTACAGGGCTGCCCGCTCCACTGTCCGTGACCTTTTACGGGGATTGTATTCCTCTAAATCTTAAATGTTGCAGTTGGCTTAGTTCGGAGAGCGATCAGGGAATCAGGAAGCCTTCTCAACCTATTAGTACAAATTGCATCTATAAAGATTAAGAGTGTTGTCTCCGGCTCCCACTCTCAATTAAACACACATATATGCTCTGTCCAGTAGCAGATACTGTGCTCCTCTGGTCGGCGTGGCCGGGGTGAGAAATGGGTCAAACACAGTCCAGGGGAAGCTCTCTAAAGATATGTGTTTGACACCCCCCTATAGTTCCTTTGTGTGTGTGTGTGTTTTATACATATCACAAGCTTACTGGTTAATGGTAACATTTGCCTTGCCCAGCGAGCAAGACCCACTGGTTTTTGAGAAAGTGGGTCCAAAGAACTCTGTAGGCCTTGTAGGCCTGATTAAGGTTCATTTTTTCATCTACTAATCCTCATTATTTGGGAAAAAAAAAGAAAAAAAGAAAATTCAATAATTACAACCTACAAGAATTGCGCTACCTAAATCCATTTCAGATATAATCCTACCTGTTTTTAATGAACCGAACTGAATGCCATCCCCAGTTTTGGCTGCGTTCCACTCATACTCAGCAGAGCATGGGCAAGGCGGCTGTTGTGTTCTTTTTCTGCAGCAGCAATGCAAACGTTAGTTATAAATTAGACTTTAATATTTTTGGTGTTTAATGACAAGTTTTTAAAACTGGACATATTATTAGGAAAAAATATTTTTTTTAGCTCAGCATGCTGAGTCAGGTACTGTGTATTTCGCCACTCCAAACCTGTAACTCAGCTTCTTGGGCCCCCAGTTGCCCAGTGGCTGGGGTAGAGGTGCCTTGCCATGATCTCAGAATGCAGTCTGTTGAACTATTCTGGATAAAATTCAAGGCAAACCAACACGTTCACACATCAGGTTTTCGGTCCATTCAGTTGATTTGCATTTGTTTTATCTTGCTTTCTTAATTTCCTTTTGCATAATTCTGAGCTTAGGGAAGACAACTGCTAAGAAAGGCCATGAATATAGTTGACGGCACAAGGAAGAAACCAAGCAAAACGTTCGGTATTGGATATAAAGAGTTTCAAAATGTTTGATACGAAACTGTTTGGAAATATATTTGTTAGCTCTGTGTATACTTAATAAAATTCAATGTTTTCTCCTCCGAAGAGTTAACTGAGACCAAACTGAACCTCATTTATAGAAAACTCTATGTGGGATTATGTACTGGCCTCTTGTTATTATTTCCACGTGGAAGGCTGACCCAGTCGCCATTTCCCCCCATCTGCACTGTATTTTCTTGGAAATTATTTTGTCACTGCTTTCCTAAGTCTCCATGACAGCCCTTGCCCGGCATTTAAAAATTTTGGCCTGCTTAGCTGATTAAAGATTTAGTATAAATTTAACTGTTTATGCTTACTTCATTTTCATATTGGATTTCATTTTAATAAATAAAAAGTTAGCATAACGTTTGGGTAGATTTATTGTCAATAATGCTAAAGTACGAACATAACAAAATCATTCCTTTGACCATTCTTGATTTTCTGTTACACCATCTTAAGGCCTATCATTTTCAACAGGATGAGTTAAAATATGTTAGATGAGTTTCATGAACCAACTATTTAGGGAAGACATATATTCTATAATATGTGGCAAACTATGAATTATTTAACTTGACATTCCAATTAGATGGGCTTATACACACCGCTCGCCCCAACTCTCTCTCTCTCTCTCACACACACACACACACACACCAAACAACCCCACCTATTTGTTTTTGGTAATCAGCCCTACTTGCTGGTTTTTTCCCACTGCAAGCCTGTTAATTGGTTAAAATTAAGACAAGACTTATTTTTGTAAATGACTGAGACTTATGTAAATGTGCATCTCTGTTTTGTTTTTTATATGAGTTGTCTCTAAGGGCATTTATCCCTATGAATGGATGTCAAATACTTTCTTCTAATATATGTTTAGACATATTGCAGACGGGTCCTTGTTATTTGTAAATTAGACCGTTTCCTCTGTGTCTGGTCTCACCTGTTGCATGGGACAAGGACAGCACTGGTGAACTGCATGTAGTAGGACCTACGTATCAAGAACTGTGGTATGTATTATTCAATTTACATACAAAGAGTTTGTCTGCATTGTACAGTTTCTGTGTTTAATACCATTTGTTGTATTCACACATACAACATACTGAATAAAATATTGATATGAAGGCATATTACAAAACATCAAACAACTTTATGTAACAAAATGGCATCGCTTCACCCACAAATATAGAGAAATATCATGTAAATAAGTTGGTACACTCAATTTCCCCCTTTACCATGCCAAAGAAAATTTTAGCTCTTTGATGATACCTCTCTTGCTATTTTTCTGGGATAAGACTCCACCAGTTTTCCCCTCAAAAATTAAGTTTGCTGTTATTAAGTAAGTGCAGTCTGTCATTATCAATGTTCTGTATAGTAAATCCGATGGAATTCATTTGTATCTACAGACTGTGTGTTTTGTACCTCCATGTACATATGTCAATTGCATCGAGTCTCTCTAATGTCACATTCCTTTTGCATGCATATCTGGTAGAGGAGGGTTATTTCTACTGATCTGTTATGGTAGCTGATGGCTTCACCCATCCCTCAGCAATGCTCGGGAATGTTCATTGTTTTGATATTCCAGGCGACACCGGTTTTATTTTAAGTTTGCTTTCTACAATGTTTTGCTACAACTTTACTTGGAAAAACTGCAGAAGCGATGCAGGTGGTGCACCCTATGTAAAGAGTAAAATGGTACCGAGCAACATGTCCTTACAAATCCTGCAGACGTTAGAGATCCTTGCTCTAAATGTGTGCTCGCCCGGAGGGTTTTGGGGTAGGAGGTGGCGTTAGGAGCTCCACATGGGGCCTGCAAGACTCCTGCTGCAGTCCTTCTCATTACCTCCTGAGGAATCCTTCTCGTTATTTACCTCCTGGAGAGTGAGCAGAGGGAGTAGTTTTAGCACACCTGCCCAGTTGCTCAATTAATGCCTAAAGCATTAAAATAGATGTTTTCAAGATGACCAATGTTAGATTTGGTTTTGTTTTACAAACCAAACCAAAACAAACAACGAAAACTTCTTGTTCCTTAAGTTAGAACGTGCGTATCGCTTCACTTAAGGTTTTAGTCCTAATATTACAGAGAGAACTAATGCTTCAGGGAGAGATTGACTAAGAGTTCCGTTTTAGAAAGAAAGAAAATAATTGAAAACTATTTCCAATTTTATTTCAGAACAAGACTATTACCAGGGAAAGCAATTGGCTAAATGCCGATATACCAACATCCGGATGAGAACTGTATCGCTTTGGAGAAAAATACAATTCCCAGCTTAAGTTTCTTAGCTTACAAGGGGGTTACACAGGGCCCGTGGACCCTTGGATACTGAGTAGGGCTTCAAAGTTTTGACAGGGAGTCTGCAAACAAAGGCTGAGTTGTGATTTGTTTTGATTTGTTCTCAGTTTTCTGTATCATTCGGTCTAATCCCGATGTTTGCTGGCAGAGATTGTGTTTGTATTTGACGTGGTGGAGGCCGTTCCTTTCAAGGTGCTGCAGGCATTTGGATTAGCTGAAGGGTGCAGGGAGAAAATGGGGTAAAATGTCCTCTTGGGTCTTAGGACCCAATTCGAATTATATTGAAAAGTCCTTGGGGAAGAATTCCTCGGTGATGGTTTGCCAACAAGCATGGTGCGTGCCAACAGCAGCAGCAAACGTGTCCCGTCACATCCCTTCCCAACTGACGTTAATCTCCCTGTCACAGGAACTCGAACAAGCCGAAGAGATTCGCACATTTCCCCTTTCACCCGTTACAAGTTGGTTCCTGCCCTGCCTTTGTTTGAAAGAGGGAGTTTTTATCTTAGTAACAGGATTGAAAGTCAAAATACAAAATCACATTGAAGAAGGGTAGGATTTACGTCTTTACATGTAACTATATTTTATTTTTTCCAATTTAAACATGTAAATTAAATAACTTCTTAATATATCTATTGATGTTTGCATTGCTAGAGTCAAAATCACATACACACATATGAAATATAGCAGACAGAAAGAAGTAAAAAGAAAATATTTCTGTTTTAAAAGAAAAATATTCCTTAGAGATTAGGTACCATGTGACTTAGGCTATCACTCAGTTTTGGTTCAATAATTTGTAGCTAAATGAACCCGGAATATAGCTGACTGTATTTTCAGCCTTGTCAAAAAATTTGGACAAATCACATTTCAATCTTCATAGTATAATAATTTCTCCATATTGAAACCTTTTCTCAAAAAAAAAAAAAACAACCATACATGCTGAGGACATTTTCCTTACATGAAAGCATAAAAATTGAAGCCCTTTCATTTTAGTTGTTAATACAAAGGGATAACAAACAGAGGGAGTTAGGAGAAAACTAAGACGCACCCAGGAATACAGGATAAGACAAAGGGAATGAATTAAGGGCATCTCCAGTAGAACATGGCTGGCAAACTACTTACTGCTCAGCTGGGAGCCACATCCAGCATGTGGTCTGTTTTTGTATGGCCCAGGAGCTCTGAATGAGTGTTCCGTTTTTCCTTTTATAGTTCTAAAGTGTTAAAAACAAACAAACAGAGAAGAACACGCAACAGAGAGGTCAGTGGCCCACAGAATCTAAAGTATTGACTAACTGGTCCTTTATGGAAAGCAGAGTTCTGCAGTGTGCGTGATGTAGTGAATTCTGATGATTGCACATCGTCCGGTCATCAAAACTGCTACTGAATAATTACAATATGTTTGTTTGAGGCTAAAAATGATTAGAGAGAGAGGAGGAAAGAATATCATCTATATGATTTCTGAACTGCTTATATTTCCCTCGTTTTACAAAACTGATATATCAACGGACATACTCAATAATAGAGATACAACTAATATGGTTGCACTTCCATCATCTCAGGATAGAGATAACAATTTTATAAATCTATTAAAGTATGAGAACACTATTAGTACTATCAAAGTCAGCATCAGACAAATTTTCTCTTAAATAACTTTCAATATTAAATTTTTAAGTAACTCGGCAAATGCATATGTTCCTTATTTTTTGGTGATTTGACTTAATAAAGTCCAAGCCATGACTCTAGGATATTTACATCATCAAGTAAAATTTCCAAGTAAAAATTTTCATCTTAAACAATGCGGAAATGATTTTGTTACATTACTCTAGGATTTTACAAAATATAATTCACATTTAGAAAAAAAGTGGGTTTTTTTAGCTCCAAATAATTAAAGGTTGCCTAAACTAATGTGTGTAAGTAGATTTAACTGTAAATATGTAAGGGAAGTCCTAATTATTGTACATTTTCATAATTCAATGTGAATTTCATACAGAGCAAAATTTCACCATTAAGAAAATAAACATTTTGTTCCTATCGCTGAGTGAATATTTGTAATTTCTACTTAAGACATTTCTAGATTTTTTTTTTTATCCTCTGAGCTTTGAGACTGGTGCCATTTGATCACAGTATCTCTTCTTGACTTCTTTGCATGATGCTTTTTCAGTAAATAATGTATGCTTAGAAATAAGAATATTTTAAGGGAAATGAATGCATATTTCAGGCCCATCCTATGTCCAATTAGATATTCTTTCTAAAAGGCAAGTTACCATGACGCAATTTAAAATAGTGAGAAATCAAATTCCTTTTACACCTAACCCCTCCCTGCCGAGTTTACAAAATGATCTAGTAACAGAAGGTGCCCCTGAATACCAATTCATTTTGTTGTTGTTGTTGTTGTTGTTGTTGTTAATCATCAGTAGGTAAATATATATTGACACAGATTGTAAGCAACTTAACGTCACTATTTATTAAAAATGTTAAATTGTACACTTTTCATACTTCCTTCATAAGGGAATCTTCTTTTGTGAATTTAAAGTGAGACCAGACGCATGACTTACTGGCTAAACCTGACCAGTCTTCTTCTTTAAAAAGCACTGGTGATCCAGCCTTTAGCACTAGCCCTTGTGCCCGTTTGTCTTTACTGATTCCAAATGGAAATGCTGAGTGATAAGGAATCTGAAAAAATATGATGGATGGATTTATGTGAGGATATATCTTTTCCTTAGATTCAAATGTGGTTTTTTTTGTGACCACTTTTTTTGTGGCCTTTCTAACAACCATGTAATTCAGTGTTTCTCAACTCCGGCACTATTGACATTTGGAGTCAGAGAACTTTTTGTCATGGGGCTGTCCTGTGCCCCGTGGGATGTTCGTAGAAGCATCTGTGTCCTCCATGCACTAGAGGCCGGTAGCATGCCCTGCCAGCCCACCCAGTGTGACAATCGAAATTATCTGCAGACGTCACCAAATGTTTTCTGGGGTGGCAAAGTCACCCTTGTTGAGAACCACAGGTGTAAATTCTGGAGGAAAAATTCTTTCTGGCCTTATTTACATCAGATTTTTCCCTAACTTGTTTTTTAATGGGTGCCCAGCCTTCAATCAGGCATTCAGAAATAGAAAAACATGCAATAGTCTATTTGACCTGTCCTAGTGGTGATTATACATGGTTTCCTTTGCGTTTATGTGTCCTAATGGCCTACAAACATAAGAATGCAGTCCTGTCCCACGGGGTCATTAAGGATAGTCTGTGCCGAGCCAGATCTCACACGCATTTCCATTCCATCCGCGCCAGCATTCACAATTTCCACAGCTACATATTCCATTCCCTGCAATAAAATACGGGGGGGGGGGGGGGTCATCATCATGACCGAAAGGCACCAAGTTCGAGTGTGTTACTATAAACCATGCACCAAGTTCAAGTATGTTACTATAAACCATAACCGTTCCTAACCAAAACCATTTCATTCATCCTCTGCAGATTTTACTGCACGGCCATGTTGCTATTAACTTATTAAACAGCTATGGGACCTCTGATCCTTCAAACGATTAACAGCACCTACTTGGTAGCACCAACTATGCAGTATCCATTCAGCAGTGACCATCTTGTATCACTCCAGCTGAACTTTCTCTACGTCCCCACTTCGCCTTTAACTTATCTAGCACACGTGTCTAACCATCTATCAGGACTTGGTAATTGGGACAGCAGTATCCACCACACACACAGCCACGGACAGCACCGTGGGGTGGGGGGCCGTTTGTCTTTCTCACAAACCGGGAGTGCGGAGCAAACCAAGCAGGTCACACTGCACCTGTGCAAATGAGGCCGTCGTGCTTGTCACAGTCCCTGTCGTCACAGTCACAGAGCTCTCCAGAAATGTACCACTCTTCAGCAGAGCAGATGCACTTCCCACAGTGGCAAGAACCTGAAATCACAAAGGGCATCATCACTAAGGGTTTCTGACTAGAATAGAACATCAGCAACACACGGACAACGGGCTTCTAATAACCCACCTTCCAAAGGTAAAAGTTTATCAAAGAGCCTGTTGCTCAGAGGGGAGCTTTACTTACCGTCATTCATAAAGGTCATCTGGGAAAGGCTTCATTATGGATCTAGACAGTTGCAATTAGCCTTGAGCAAATGTTCCATGGCCCGGGCTGGTTGAAATGTCAATAAGAGCAGAATGTGCTGATTCTTAGAGATGGTCTTCCGAAAAGGTGTTCAAAAATAGATGATTTTTTCCCTCTTTTCTTCTTTTTTTCCCCCCTTAATTGAATCATGTTTTAAAAGTGTCTGCTCTTCAAAGGAACTGAATGGTAAGGTCCATTAAATAAGGATGCATTTTATAATTAAAAGTACCACTAAATTATTGTGCTGCTCCTTTTGGATTTTTGCCTGCATGCTTTTCTTAGGGTGGCTCGTAAAAGTGCTGCATAGGGTGGCTCATAAAAGTGCTCAAAACGTACACACACTCACTTGTGTTCATGTGACTTATTGGATCTCACTCACCCTCGGGGCCTCCCGCCATGGTCGAGGAGACATATGATCCTCCCAAAATGTTCATCTCCTCCGAGGCTCTGGGTCTAACCAACTTTCTCATTACTTCACCCATTTCCCCTTTGTCCTTCCTCCCTAATGAAAAACATCCTCTTCTGTTATTAAAACTATTTTGACCTACTGGAAAACAATTTTATGAATGGTTATTTAAAAGAAAAGAATATACATGAATTAAATGATGTCACAAAGAGAAGAAAGCTCTCTTGGTCTACACGTCTTTACACAACAGGCTAAAAAACCTTCACACGGCAAAATTACTTACATAGCAGCAGTAGAGAACTTTAAAATTAAAACAGAAGCACATATAAAAAGGACCTCCCCTTTTTTTCTGTTTCCTTGGATTGGTTTTTCTTTCCCAGTGTGATTTCCTTTTACTAAATGAAGGGTATCACTAAATTTTTCAGATCAAAAATCACCTTAGGAAAATGTGAAGGAGAAGAAGTATTTTGACATATTTAACAAAATTCCATATTGCTCAGTTCAAAATGTACTGGGACCAATCACGAATTAGTGCCTCCGTGAAACATTAGTGATTGCAAAATGAGTTAGCAAGCTGGAGGATAAAGTGGTTACAGAAAAGAATTTGCATTTGTCACAGATATCATCAAAGGATTTGTATAAACGTGTCCCAGGCCTTAGGCACTTTGTGATATTTCACGTGGAAACTGGCATATGCATTTAGCTACAAGAATCCCCAATGGCCAAATTAAATGTGTGACATTCCTTGTCACACTTCTCAAGGTAAGGGAGTAGTCAGAATTAGTGATACGCTGACAACTGTGTTTACACTGATTAACTTCTTCCCTAACCACAGCATGATTTCATTTAGTCTAGACTATTTTCCTGAGGGTCTGGGTTGATCTACACAGTCTTCAGTACAATTCAGACAACTGTCACTTCTGATGAGTGGCTGGCAGGCTGCTGCCAGTCACTGAGCCTGCTGGTCCGTCTGTGAGGGAGGGTGGCTCCTTCCTGGTCATGTCAAGGTACAGTGTTTCCTTACTTTAGAAATTTATTTATCTTCATTTTAAAGACTTTTTTTCAATTTTCTTAGGCACAGAAATGTTCAACATTCAACTGCTCATTTAGCACATGGTTAACGATCTATCTGCAACAAAGAAAACTTGGGGCATGCCATTGACTTTTCATTGAAATTGCTTCAGAAGGCACCATATTTAGTGCCTTACTTCCACGAGTAGAGGAAGCTCAATTATTTGAAGAATTTGACTGTTTTTAGTTGTTTCTAAAATAGTACCTCCTTTGCATTGCAAAATTATTTCTACAAAGCAGCAGAAGCAAATGACTTTGTATATCCGTGATATTCATGTATCACACCTAGTATATCTTTTTTTTTTTTTTTTTTTTTTTGGTCACAATTCATGAGAAGATCTCACATTTCATTTTCAAACTTTTCCCTTGATTCTGGAACTCTTCTAATTACTGCTATAGCTGCTGAAATACTTAGCTTCCAGCCATATCAAAGTATTTTCCTAACTGGAAAGCTCAGCTAAAGTCAATATAGTAGACATTGATAGATTGTTTGACAAGTAAATTTCAGTTCCCAACGTCTACTAGTTACTGAAATACTTAGAATGAAAAATGGGCATTGATTTCTGTGTGTTCTCTGAAAACTAGCTTTTCTCAGTCAGCATCATCCCCAGCTGTGCTGTTCCTTCCCGTTTGTCAATTCTCAGTGCAACTTAGAGGCTGGAAATTCTTCTATGGCTGGTGAGACTAGGCATAACCTAGCATGTAATAATAAATGCACAGTGGGATAGTTATCAGGACCTCTTATAGCCTTTGCTGTGGAGTGCTCTGGCTGGTTTCACCAATAGCTAGAGGTCAAATTGCCTGTCTTTGCAAAGGGAAAAACTTAGGGAGAAGATTCTGTCAGACAGACATAGGCCACCTGACTGTCAAGAGGTGATCAAGTGTTGAGCTCAGCTGGCCAGCACCCACTCACACCCATGAGACCAGTCCAGCCACAGGGTGCAGCCAGCCCATTTTGGTAGGACTCTCAGGTAGTTACCTCAGGACCACAACATCACTAACCCATTTATTTTCCTTCTCCGTGTAAGGCCCCCAAGAAAATTCCAATCTCCCTTCTGTGCTTCTTGCTTCTTACTGGCTTCCATTCCTGGGTAACCAGCCACATTTTCTCATTTGTCTTCATAACATCCTTAGGACTTAAGAAGGAGAAGGAAATCAAATTCTTCTGCCTTCTTCAAAGATGAGAAAATGGAAGCACAGGAAGGAGAAGAGGATTTCTCATGACCACATGGCCTAGAAACAATAGTTATCCCAAGATTTCAATCTGATTCGGTCTTTTTTTGTACCCATCTACCTATCTATCCGTAATGCCTCTCACAGGAAAAACTTTCATGTCATTTCATGAAAATAAGTTGTGTGTTCTCGGCTCTGACGAGACAGCCACATTGGGTGAGGCAACCAGCCCAAGGTGGGTTTTGAAGTGCCACTGGTACCCTTTCCCTTTCCTGGTGGTGGAGGATGAGCAGGGGTGGGGTAGATGGCGGGACAGGTGGGTGGGCGTGAGCACCGTGGACTTCCAGGGCTGATGTAGGACTCAGTATGTACCCCTGGAGAGCTCGAGGAGACAGTCAATGATCTGCAATTACACTCATTGTCACACAACAGCATCTTTAAGGGTACTACAGGCGACAGCCTGTATCTAGCTTGAAGTTATGAACATAAAAAGGTTACTGTGTACTCTTGGATCCAAATAAATAAATCCCCAAAGAGCCTATGAATTATGTCACATATTCTGCAAAGGTGGCTAAACTCAGGGGAGACCTGGCTCTAAGCTCATCCCTCGGTCATTCACAGAAACAACTTGAGTCTAAGGGCAAGGCACCTTTGTTAGCTGCCCCATTAATAAAGTTGGATTTTCTTTTCCGTTCATCAAGCCTGACAAAATGCTGCAACCAGACATCCCCGCAGGCAGTTTTCACTATTGTACTAACTACTCCATCTGTTATGAAGGTCACAACAATGTATCTTGTTTTAAATTTTTCTATGGAGTGATTTATTGTCTTGGCTATCAATTTGTAAAGAAATAAACGCTATTTCTTCATCGTCTCCGGGGGTGACAACTTTATTCACAGCTCACGGGAAGAGCATATTCTGGACTTGTCTTTCTGGTGGACACACCCGGCTGGCTCTGGGCTGTGAGCTGGCAGCCTTGTGACCTCAGGCTTACCCTGTGCCTCTGTCCCATCATAAGCGGACAAAAAGAAGGGCTCCAATTTCCTCTGTGATAACCAGGGTGAGGGGGTTTCATTTACAAGTTTGAGAAAAAGTACATACACTTCTGGTAAGTCCATGAGATTGAGAAATACATGGCCCTAGTCAAGTACCTTGGAACAGCCTTCTCATTTTCGCCACCATGTTAGAAGGCTGTTATGTTAGTCTATCTCCTGCACTACTTCTCCTGTGGTTGTTGGGGTGGAGATGGGGTGGCATCCTTCGTGGGGACAGGAAAAACTCCTGTAGCCCCACTCTCCTCTGTGCCTACGGTTTCATGATCTTGGTTTTGACCCCTCTTCCTCCATAACCCTTCCTCTATAATCTGATGGTTCCAGAACAGGAGGAGAGAAAGAAGCCCACAGTCAGCTGCTGCCTACAGTACGCACGTCCGCCATCAACACTAACACCAGCCTCAAAAAGTACACCCTCCAGGCAGCTTGTACATTCCCCTTTGAGTTTAATGACTCTAAACCTCTCCACTCACTGAAGGATAAACAGTTTAGACAAATATACTTTCAACCCTTCATTGATCTCTGGATATATTTCCATCACCCAAAGCAAACAATTTGAAAAGGCATCAAGCACAGAGAGATTTCCTCGTATTGTTTTGTTGTGTTTTGTTTCGAGGAGATGCCTTTGGGTCAATATTTAGTCAACATTTTTGTTTGTTTGTTTGTTTGTTTTGCACTTTCTACATTTATGATATTGGAAAGTAAGACCCTGCTCAGAAAGTAATGGCTTTAAAAAGGATGTTCATTTCTTCAAAAGAAACTACTCCTCTTTGTATGAAATTCCGTGTAGGAATGACAGACTGCTACTGATGTTTGGCTTTGTGTTTTCTTCCTGTACCTGTAGCTGGATATGACTTAGCCAAGGCCTGCTCGTGGACAATGTTGATGATTCAATAGCGTATCTAGTAAAACACACACAGACACATACAGACACACAAAGTGGCTGATTTTTGAAGTCAACAAATATAAACAAGCATACTAATGTTTTCTTTTTTAATTTTTTTAATGTTTATTTATTTTTGCAAGAGAGACAGACAGAGCGTGTGCAGGGGAGGGGCAGAGAGACAGGGAGACACAGAATCTGAAGCAGGCTCCAGGCTCTGAGCTGTCAGCACACAGCCTGACTCGGGGCTCGAACTCACAAACCGTGAGATTATGACCTGAGCTGAAGTTAGACACTGAACTGACTGAGCCCCCGAGGTGCCCCAAGCATACTAATGTTTCAATGCAGATGGGCATCCTCATTCTGTACAATTTCTATAAAAAATTAATATCCGTATTCCAATGATAATGGCATTATGGAAGACCAACTAAAAAATTCTAAGCTTTAGGGCTCTGTGTTTGGAGCTGTACTCAGAAAGAAGAAATTTAGGGGCACCTGGATGGCTCAGTTGGTTAAGCATCCGATTTCGGCCAGGTCCTGATCTCACTGTCTGTGAATTTGAGCCCCATGTCCGGCTCTGTGCTGACAGCTCAGAGCTTGGAGCCTAGAGCTTGCTTCAGAGTCTCTGTCTTCTTCTCTCCCTGCCCCTCCCCCACTCACACTCTGTGTGTGTGTTTCTCTCTCTCAAAAAATGAATAAACATTAAAAAAAAAGAAAGAAGAAATCTAACTCAGGTTAATCATTCTCACTGCTTTGTTATATGCAGGACACTACCTTCTGATCTGGTAACATTTCTTTTCTTCCCTCCTGCTTCCAACCTCGAAGGCTTATTCCATCCCACCTCCTTTCCTGTTTTCTTTGTCAATCTTCTTCTCCACCATTCCTTCCCTCACTTTTGCTTTTCCCAACAGAGCTCGAACCTAAAGCAAGTGTTTCCAGGAGCTGAAAACCCTTCCTCCCCCGAGAGCCAAACTGGTGCTAGATTCCTCGGGGAGTTGGAATGAGAATGAATTTGGTAAGAGAATAACCGGGGAACAAAGAGGTTGCTTTAAACCCATTGGGTTGTCACCTGACAGCTGTCACTGCATTAGGTTGAAGGCATGGCCTCCTTGGCAGACCACGGCAAGCACAAGGTCTCAAACATAGCGTTCCTGGGAACCAAGGGCAAGCACGGCTGTCTATTAAAATTGAGCCTGTTCCAATTTTCAGCCTTCCTCCAGGAACCACATGTGGTCACAGCATTCCATCTGATTTTATCTCTGGAGTTATGCCAAAAAGCCTCTTTGCACCTGATAGCGTTGGCCTTTGGCGATGGGTAAAGGAACAGCCACTGTCCAGGGGCACAGCCCCACAGCACCTCCTGCTTCAGAAACCCCTACCTCCTATTCAGCCATTCTCTTTGCTTGACTCTGTCTCCTTCAGAAAGATATTTACGTGCTAATCCAGACCCAGGGTAGGCATTTCATGTCCAGTAGCACCTTGTCTGAAAAGGAGAGGGAGGGGGCTGTCTGTTCTGCGAGGAGGCCGCTGCATTGAAGAAGCTGGTCCGCTCCATGCCACCTAGTTCCACGGAGGGCAGCTCCGGAACATTACTGAGAATCAGGCAAGCTTCCAGAGCCTTCCTGGTGTTTTTCTAGGCACTGGCAGGGAGGAACGTGACAGCCTCCTAGACGGGCCCATATGCACTATGAGAGGAGGATTTTTAAAGTCCTTTCCAGAATTTATACAGAAACATCAACATCAAGGTATCTGAAATGTAATTTATTCATATTCTGTCTCAGAAAAAAAATCTGTTCTGCTTTTCTCGGGCAGTGGGGTGGGTGGGGTGGGGGCAATGGGTGAGACTCTTCTTCTCGAAATTGTTTCTCTGATAAATGTTTGAGCTGGTGGCTCCTTTTCAATTGACTTGCAAATTACAACTTCCATGCAAGCTTAATTTGATATATACTATACATATATATATACACACACACACATATATAAATATATATATACACATACTATACATATATACATATATATACGCGTGTATATACATATATACACATATATATTGTGATATATACTATACATATAAATATACTATACATATATATATATACTATACATATATATATATATATATATATGTATACACACACACACACACATATACATGTTTGGTTGGAATATTAATGATTTTTAGGCCAAAGAAAATGACACCAGAATTTGGGGATACATATACGCTTCTTTTCCTTTTTTTCATGAAACAAAATATTTATTTCTCTTTGTGTCTTTCTCCCACCCTCAAGCTTCCCCTCCTCCACACACCCATCTACCTAATCTAGCTTCTGAAGTTCCCAAAGTCGTGCTTGTTGGCAGTTCAGATACTTGTGATCGCTTTTCCGAGTTCTGGGCTGTGCTACGTTGCAGGTGAACTCAACAATTACCCTTTTGCCTTTTTTTCACTCCATTCATTGCTCATTGTATCTTGTTGCCTTTTCTTCTTTATGCAATTATTAGTTCTGTGTCACTCAGCAATGAGGACATATACAAGCGGCTGAGGCCCTTTTTGCAGGAAAACCTTCCCACGCGTTTCATTTCCTTAGATTCCAAACTTCCTGCGGTTACCTTTCAAGTCTGAAGTCTGGTACAAGCAAGAGTGGTTTCATTCCTGCAAAACGCAGGCGTGTAAAAGGTTGTACGTGCCGCTGTACAGACCATGTGTCAGAACAGGGACCCAGTCCAAGCTCCGGCAGGAGATACTCACCCTTCCCCGAGCACAATATGCCATCTGCGGATTCACACAAACTCTTGCTTTGTTCCTCCGTCATGTTACACTTCCGCGGGTGCTGGCAGAGCGTCCCGAACCAGCCTCTCTCACACACGCAGCGACCACAGGAACAAGTGCCGTGGCCTGCGAAGCAATCGCGGGGTGGGGGAGGGGCGGCGAGAGGGGGAGGTGGGTAAATATCCAGCTGAATCACAGTTTTTAAGAAAGAAATATGCAAACCATAGGACCTCATTTCCTGTCAAGCGAACGTGCTTTCCTTTATACAGACTCAATTTGGCATGTCATTGTTGAAAAGAACTCCACAACGGAGTTCTGGATTAACATACTACATTTGAATGCAGCATAGGAGATGGACCAAGAAAGAAAGAAACCTTGAGACAATTTAAAATGGAGTTTCATCAACCTTTTTTGGTACCAAATGCTTCCTCATTTGCATTTTTGTCAGTACGACGTCTCGGTGCGTTTCCTAATTGTACACACCAGGGATGTCCAGACCAGCTTGCAAGGCCGGTCACGTCACCATCGCTTGCTGCATTTATTGACTGCTTTCCTATTGTTTACTAATAAAAAACAAAAGGTTAATTAACTTCCAGGGGAATGGCTTATGGCCATCATATTACTTTGTGTACCTCTCCCCTTACTAAGAAGAACAGATGTTAGTGTAAGTAGATTTATGGTACAGATGTTAAAAACAGCCTGAGGCTTTGACTCCTGTCTGGGAATTTTTTTCCACTTGTTTTTGTCATTGGCTCCCAGTTCTGGGGATGTTTGTCTTTGGGTGTGTATACAACACCGTATTTATGACAGTCATACACCGGCATAGAAGTCTGTCTAATGGCCGCCAACAACCCCATTACACTGTCACATCGTCCCCTTTTAATTTCTTATTTCCAACCAATGCTTTATTCTTTTACCTATGTGCACATCACCTTACAGCCAGATCTCCAAACGGAACCACCAAAAAACTATCTGTCTGGCAAAATTTTACTGATTATGAACGGAGCATTTTGCTAGGTACCAGGGCATACCAAATCAAGCATGGCAGTGATGACGGGTAGTTTGAACTGCTACACAGTTTAAGGTATACGCTTGGCATTCATGGGCACTTTCTTCTTAAAAAGTTTCTCCTAGAGTGCTTTTCATGACATTGGACGCCCCCGTCTCCTTCCAACACTTCTCTTTTGCCCATTTTTCCACATTTTTTCCCCTAATCCCATTGATGTGGGTGTTCCCTGATTGTCTCTTCTATTTATTTTAATTTTATTAAATTAAATTAAATTAAATTTTTATTTTCATTTATTTACTTTTTGAGACACAGAGACAAAGTGAGTGGAGGAGGGCAGAGAGAGAGGGAGACAGAGTATATCCCAAGCAGGCTCCACGCTACCAGTGTAGAGCCCGACATGGGGATTGAACTGACGAATTGTGAGATCACGACTGGAGCCAAAACCAAGAGTCGGATGCTTAACCAAGCCACCCAGGCACCCCGACTGTCTATTCTTAACCTTCTTTTCTCTCTCTCTGATCTCTCTTTTGAAAAAGTCATAAATCACAGGCTGTCAGATAACTGCAATAATTACTGGGCTATATCTCCAGCCTCTAAATTCCTCCTAAAGGCCACTCCCATGATTCTTACTCTGTATTCCACTAGTATCCAAACTGATACTTCTAGACTTGCATATGCAATTTTCTTTCCCACATTTGCTCTTCTGTTTTGCGTATTTCTTTCAGTGTCACAACCCTGCTTCCAGTTACCCAGTTCGAAACGTTTTGAATCACATTTGAATCTCTCTTACTCCCCTCTTCTAAAGAGTTGCCAGAACCTGTTGAAACTACCTTCCAAAATGTCCACCATGTCACCATCATCAACCTTTGAGAGTACCTTCTATCAGGTCACTCTCCAACATTTGTGCTCCCCGCTCCCCACAGCACGAGTCTACTCACATACAGCCTTGAGAACCAGCCCCATGCAGCTTCCTAATGCTTGTGGGATGAAGGTCACCTACTTTAGTCTTGCTTATGTTTGAGGTTCCTGAAACACACCCAACTTTTCCAACCTCACTCTCTCTCTCTCTCTCCTCTTCTCCCTTTTCATGCACTTCACCATTTGAACTGATCTGCTCATTGTCCCTGTACATTTCCAGGGCTTTTCTGACTTCTTGCATTTGTCGAGATGGGAATCCATTCTTCCAACCTGACACAGCCTGCTCCTGATAAATTTCAAAGCTCAGGGAAGGTGACTACACCTTTGTGAAGATTTTTCTAATGTCACCAGGTAAAGTTCATCTTCTCCTCTGAATTTCTATACTACTTTATTTTTCGCTTCTACTGTGGAACAGTGTCTTCCACTTTGCGATATCCAGTTATGTATCGAATAAACTCATTACTTCACTGTGAATTCCTTGAGAATAGGAATCACTTCTGATTCATCACTGCAATCCTTCAGAGTCCAAGCACACTGCCTTAGACATAGTGGATCCTAAACAAACAAACAAACAAAAAGACCTTCTAGATTGAAATCATTTGGTTTTTTTTTAAATCTCCTTCTCATTCGCTCACCCCCACCCCCAAATCCCAACTTAGAACTATAAACTGAATCCAGGACATGATTATAGGCCACTGAAGGACAATGAACAGTTTTTGGAAGGCTGTTCTACTTTTGTGTTCAGTAGGGTGGAGTGAAGTTAGAGAATTGGTGCCCCCTAGGAGCTACATACACAAAAAATAGTTACTAAATTGATTATATCTTGACTTCACCAATAAAACAAAAGTCCACTTAAAGTGAGATCTATTTAAGATGTTCAAAAAAATTGTCCATCTCTGGAGGCAGATAACCTGGGATACAAAAAATTGAGAAAGAGCTTCTGTGGACCACGGACATCAAGCTATGGACTTTCCAAATGCTCTTGTTTCTTACTGACCCTGGGCTAGTAGGAATTACCATCAATTGGACATAATTGGAATCATTTAATCCCTATTGCAGAGAAAGCCATTTTCCCTTTAACTTAGGATATCACTGAGAATAACTAAATGGCTCCTCACAGCAAGTAATTTAATGTAAAATTTATATTCAAGGAAATAGGAGATTGTTTTTCATTTATTAGCCCATTCATGACGTCCTTCTGCAAAATTAAGTTGGCATCTAGCCCAGACAATGGTCAGAATGCATTGGTATTCAAATGTTTTGCTTTGCCATCTACATGGCTTCTCTTTACTTAAAAATTTTGAAAACCTTTCAATAAAAAATTTTTTAATAAGCTTTAATAACATAGGCATCCATTCAAGAAACTACCGGGTACCAGGCACCATACTAGCTTCACTCTCATGGTTCCTATAGCCCACAAGGGTAGAAAACAAGGACCAAAAAACAAATGCATTGGAGCTATGGGACAACTAAAAAGGACACTACTGTATTCAACAGTGAGAACACTGTTAACTGGAGTAGTCAGAGAAGAGCTCTGTGACACCCAAGGGATGACACAAAGCCAGAGAGGAAAGCTAATGTTCTAGGAAAGCTAATGGAAAGTTCTTGGAATAAGAAAGAGCTTGGCATGTTATAGGCAGTGAAAAAAAGGTCAACGTGTTCGAAGAAAATTGAGTAAGAAAAAATGGAATAAATAGCAAAGCTGGAGAAATGTTCAGGAATGAGAACATAGGAAATTATTTGTTCTTGGTAAAAAGTTTCAATTCTAAGAGGGATGAGAAATCATAGAAGGGTGCTATGCGAGAGAGTGAGATGATATAACTCACAATCTGCAAATTCAATTTGGCAGCTGTGTGGGAGAGGTTAAGGTGTGTCGGGAGGCACGGAGTGTGGGGAAAGCGAGAGGATGTTGCAGTGGTCCAAGTGAAAGGTGACAGAGGTGGTGTCAGTACTAATGGAGAGAGGTAGACAGAGATCCACTTTGGTGGCAGGCGCCTATTGGATTGGACGTGGTGGGTGAGAAAGAAAGGACTAGTTTTCTAGCTAGAGAAATATTATAAACAATGATGCTATTTGTTAGATATGGAAACTGCGGGACGGAGAGGTTGGGAGCAGAAAATCCGTTCTGTTTTGAATCTTGTGTGTCTGAGATACTCTGAAGACAACTATGTAGAGAGGTCAAGTAATCAGATGACACAAATCTGGTACTCAGAGGACAGGTTAGGGCTAAGCTTATACATTCTGGACTTGCCAAACATAGATGGCACTTAAAGCTCTGAAAGTTCATGAACCCATCTAGGAAGAAATAAATCTTGGGAAACTCCCATATTTAGGGCTAGGGTAGAGGAGGTGAAGTCAGACAAGTAGGAACACCTAGGAAAGAAGGAGGAAAACGAGATGATTTTATAAAATGACAAAGGAAAGTATTCCATAAAGGAGGCCTACTGAGTGCAATGTTCCTGAAAACTGAGAGTTAAAAAAAAAAGACTATAATAGTAGTTTCAGTCAGATTTTGCCAGACCAACTGTACCACGCTGTCGCTTATGCCTGTGAATGAAACACCTAGCAGTGACAGATGTACTGGAGTATCATGCACACCTTTCAGTAAGAACATGCCTGCCGGGTGGCAGAATCCATAATGGTAAGTTATCTTCATATAATAAATGTATAGTGGGTCATTCTAGAATGAACCTTAGAAAGATCCAGCCTAATAAACCATATGAAGTACACTAAATTGGCCTCCACCTGACTTCTCAAGTCTTCACATAGGTGAGTAATTTTCCATTGGACTTTCACTTTGAGAGCCATTCACCTCTCCCAGATGCTTACCTCCTGGCATCTGGTATCCTCATCCTTGCTTCTTCTTCCTATTCTCTTCCCTTCTCTCACCAAGGATGCTCTAGACCTGTGTCGCCCAGTATAGTAGTCACTAGTCACACATGACTGTTTGAGTTTATTAAAGTAAAATTTAAAATTCAGTTTCGCAGGTGCATAAGTCACATTTCAAGTGCTTGGTAGCCACATATGGCCAGTGGCTCCTGTGTTGAATGACACAGATACAGAACATTCCCATTAGCTTTGAAAATTCTATCGGACAGTGCTGCTCTAGACAAAGACCTTTCCCAGTGAAATTCATTGGCTCTGAGATACATTTCCTTAAACCATGGCAATGATGTTTCTCAATTAGGAAACGGACCCAGGAGTGGATCTCTTTGCATCAAATACTACATATTGCCTGCCCCATATGGTTTTCCCCTTGTTAATATTAGGAGGACACTCATTTTTTTTCAGGGACGTGATAATATGCCCATCTGAAAATGTTTGATTACCCAGGCTCCTTTTGACCTAGGACCTACCTCTAATAAGTGAGATACAAGAGAAAATCTCTTCCTAGTTTCTAGGATAGCTGCTGTCCTCCAAAGAAAACCCGATGGGACACAGCCAGCATGTATGTGTCCTTTGCTCTTTGCCCTTTTCTCTCTCCCCTTTTTCTTTCCCTAGTTGATAGACACACCGGAGGCTTTCTCCGAGCATGACAATAAAAGTCACACTGGAAGGGCAGAAGTGAATACAGAAGGTGTGTGGGACATTGATGGCTTTCGAGTAGTCACCTCCTTATCTATCTCTGCAGTTAACTTAAGATGCAAACTGGAGGCAATCGCACTGCGACCCTAGCTACGAAAGGCTTGGCTTGAGTCAGTGAGTGGAGGCCTTTGCCAATGTGAGCAACCCAGCAGCGCCTGGGGGTCGCCACGTTCATATTCTCGGCGGTATGCTCTCTAATTTGCAGCTCTGAACTAAACAACTCCCAGGAGAAATGTGAACTGATTGTGTAATTAAGAGGTGGCTCTTCATTACCCCTTCTTGTTCTTCAACTGGACTCATGGGCAGCATTTATTCCAGGAGCACAGAGGAAAGAAGGAAAGCAATAAGCAGTCCATTTCTAATTCTCATCCTGGGTAAATGGAGGACAGGAGGGAGGTCTCTGATTAAGCTTATGCTCGGCTAAGACAATTAGACACACCTGAGCCAACGCGTGGATATATTTTGTTTATGAAATCCTAAAATCATAATCCACTAAAAAGTGAGCAATACTTGGGGACTATCACCCTGAACTCAGCATTTTTGTTTTTCTTTTCAGTAGTGACTTATTTGATTAAAAAAAAAATCCGTGCATTTACAGATCACACACAATTTTTATTGTTAATAAAGATGTTTTGAGAAGGTCCACATGTGGTCTATGATCATTGAACATGACCAACCAATAATTTAGTTAAATGAAGAATGGTCTTACTTCATACTGATTTTCCGCTTGCCAGTCATTTTCAGGTCGTGATTTTGGTGTAATCAAAACGGAACCGCTTAAAATTATGTAATTACTTACATTCACCTTCAGGTACAATTGCTAATTTACCCCAGCCTACCAGAACTGGTTTAATCATCTCCAGCGTTATTGTTAAGGGGATAAACAGTGTTAGTTATTATTTCTCAGGTGCATGCTGATTAGGTAGGTTTACGGATGTGTTTGATTTTACTTATTCCTTGTTTGCTAAAATACTCAGGCAGTCCCTGCTTTGCTCTCTGGCCACACACTGGCTGCACAGGGTTCTAGTTCATTCCTCCCCGTGAAAGACCGTGTGAACTATAGCTCTGTGTCTGGTAGTGCACTGAGAAAATGACCTGAATTAGTGATTCTGCTTCATTCTCCTCTGAAGCCACACCAGAGGGATGATGTTAAGGAGTTTCACGTACTCATGGTAGTAATATTTGTCAACCACTGGCTGCCACAGCATGGGGAAGCTAAAAGCTTTGAACACATAGCCTTCACTCCTCTGAGGCACTGCTGATTCATATGATGCCAACTTCCTTCCAAAACCTCCGTAGCTAATGCTTTATGATAGCCAAGACAGACATGTTGTTTTCTCCTGTTCTGAAGATGGACGTTTCAATCTTTCACTCTCCACCTAGTACCCAGGGCGCGCATTGATGCCTTCCTGGCATGTAATACCAGTCACGTTTCATTCTTTATGTCCCCTTCTCATCATAAAGCCAACAGGTGGGCATTATAATCCTTACCATACACATGAGTGTACCAAGGCAGAGAGACCAAATAACCTGCCCAAGTTACTACAACTAGTAGGAAATGGAGCCAGAATCCAATTCCTGGTCGGTCGAGTATGAAGTTCACATTCAGCTTGCTGTGTGGCACTGCTCACTTAGCTTCCAAGAAAATGGTGACCTCTTTCACTTAAATTTTCCTTGAAAAAATGCAGCAGAGTGCACGCACACACACCATAGATTGTGGACTTTCTCCAGACAAAATATCAAAATACCCACCGAAGATTCATAAACCAAGATTTTTTAAAAAGTTCTATCCCTCCAAAAAAAATGTAGAAATACAACAAAAGATTCCCAGATATCATTTTCGAAGGATGGACTTATGAGTGATTTTTATTTTGTCCTTTATATTTTAGTCTTTTTTAAAGGTTGAAAAATAAAAAAAGCAAAGTGAAATATTTAATAATGTCTTAACATCTAAAGATGAGCAAAATAAAATAAACAAAGTGAAGTAATTTATACCATAAATGATAAATGAGTAGTTTGAAAAAAATCCTTCCCAAGGATGGATTAAAGAGCAGTGGAGAAGGGTTCTGATGTAAGAAAATGAAACAGTATATTTCTTCCACATGTCAAATATTTTTTCATCTCTGTGCCTTCACTTAGCTTTCCCAGACCCAAAATGTTCTTCACACCCAAGCTTCATACATCTAAATATTTGCTGTTCAAGGCCCCAGTCAGATGTTCATTCCAACTTGAAGAATTCTCTGATTTCAAACTGAGATCTCTCTGTCTCTCTCTCTGTCTTTCTCTCTCTCTCTCCCTGCCCCCCGCTCCCTCCCTTATTTGTGGTTCTCTTAATTTCTAATTTATTCAAAGAAAAAAAAAACTTTTTGAGATCTTAATCCTAAGCTTGAGGATACAATAATTAGAGACAGAGAGAGAGAGAGAGAGAGACTTTCATTACACCCATGGGAAGTGTACACATTTGAAGAAAAGACACATAAGCACACTTACAATGACATGTCACGATGTTATAATAATGAAGGTATTGCAGTATGGAGGAAGTCTAGAATAATTTCAGAAAGGTTCTCTAAAGGAGATAATTTGGAAGACTGATGGAAGAATAGAAAAATGACGAGGAGTTGTTCCAGAAGAAGCAAAGATAAGGAATATGATGTCAGGTAAAAGGGACAAAGTCATAACACATCCAAAATTCTCCATCTCCATGGACCTCCATGAAGAAATCATTGTTTTAAAATGAGATGGAGACAATTGGTGCCACAAAAGCGTTGTCTCCTTCCCCCCATCCATTTACTCGAATCAGAAACTTGGGATTCATACTTGGGATTCATCCTTGAACCTACCCCGCTCTCACTCACATCCTTTAATCATGGGTTTCTGTAAATGCTGCTCAGACTCCTGGGGCAGTGGAGGTCCGTCTAAGCATTTGGCTGACAGCACCAATCTCCCGGGAAGGAAACGGGTCAGGAACCCCATCCTGGCAGCAGGACAGTACCAGGCTTTCCTCTCCATGCCAGTCCTTGAGCAATTCATGAGGGTGACAGCTCAATATAGTGGTGTGGGGATTTCCTTCTCTTCGGATAACACAGCCCAGATGTCCAGAGACGAGATCCATACTGCACAGGTGCTGAGGCTTCCCTGACTTAGAGGAAGCATTATGTCCCAGAGGAGCCAAAACCTCTCCTAATGATTCCTTGGGCATAAGCTCCCAGAAATCCCACGAAGGCACGACATCCCCATCAGACATTCATAGTTGAGTCATAATCCCTCCCAAATTGGTTGAAATTTATTAATCGTAGGTCACTATTGCCATGAGATGTGTTTTCTGGTAACCCTGGCACTCACCATTTTCATCTGTTTCCAGGGAACCCAAGACAGGAGCTTGAGAGTCAGCGTCTCTTGTAGCAAAGTAAGGGTTTCGGCAGCCTGCTGTCCACATCTAATACTGTCGCCAGTACTAGCAAGTTTTTCCATCTGTACTGTCCCCTGCCTGGCTGAACCGCCTTCACCTCTCTCCAGGTCTCCTCTCAGAAACATCTCCACCCACCAGCTTTTTCGAACAAACTCCTCCCAGCGATCCACACTTCACCCCGCAGCTAGAGGTACTTTTTCACTGCAGGAGTCATGTTACTGCCTTGTTTAAACCTCTTCGATGGCTTCCTATCATCCTTTGATGGAAGCCTCAAATCATTAATATGGTTTTCAAAACATGTTGAACCCTTCTCCACTTTGCATTCCAATCTCCAACCAGCCAGGGTTTCTCTCTGGTTCTCAAATGTTCCTGGAATACGTCACTCTCGCTTTATCCACAGATGCCCCGCACGTGCTGTTCTCTGTGACTGTTTGTGTCACATCTGCCGCCAGCACCTGGCTAAGTTGTATGCAGCCTATTATAAGTATGGTGGTTGTCACATTCGGTTGATTAATACATGTGAAGCACATACTGTGCACCATATAGTGTTACCCAGATATGGAGGCAATAGAGTCTATGTTACACCCCCCGATTATGTATATTCCCACTGAACCCATGGCTCTCCTTTCAGCAGGACCCAATTCATTGTCATTCCTTTGTCAATGTCTGCCCTTCAAATTTAATTGTAAGCCCCAGCAGACTCACCACCGAATCTCCAGTGCTGGCAAATAGTGGAGGCTCAATAAATATTTGATGAATTAATGAAGAAATAAATGATAACTTCAGCTTCAACCAGGCAGAGGTTGGAAGAATTTCCATATGAAAACATTTAATTAGAGTTTGAAAAGAAGAGTCTGAAGCTGAGGAGAATGGAGCAAAGAAATCACCTGGAGAGACTGTCCTGAACATCAACGTGGGAGATGCTGAGATCGTTCAAGGGCAACACACAGCAAGTAGAAAGACATCCAGGAGCCATTTCAAGGGAAATATAAGATTTATTGGTAGGCTCTGGGAGAAGAACAAGGGAAAGAAATAAAGTGGTTATAAGAGAAGTGGGAGAAGAAATGGGTAGGACAGGGGTCTCCGAGGCTCAGAGGGGAGACCATTTCAATGGGGGCTTTAGAGTACCCACAACTCTGTGTTTACACCTGGTCACATGCTGGGAGAACTGAAAATCACCAAGGATGTGCGTGACTAGGACTTATCATAACCTTAGGGAGAGTCAGTTATGTGGAATCGTTGAGGATAGACCAAGTTTACATGGGTTTAACATTGAACCAAGAGGAATGCTATAAGTTTAGAGGCCAGAGGGAATGGTATCAAGGAGATAAAATTATTTAAGGGCATGTGTGGGTTTGAAGGGCAGAGCAGGGCTTTACAGGGAATAAGCATGCAATGAGTATTTGCTGACTCAATTACTGTGATGTGCTATATACATGATAAGAGGGGTTTCACTAGGATAATGGATATTTTTAGATAAGACTGAGAAATACAGAATCTTTGGTAATGCATACTGTGACCCGAGGAACCCCAATGGCCGGTGTCTTGTTAATTATGCTCTTCCATGCTTGGGAAAATCTATGAGAAGCTCCCCCACAGAAGCTGCACTGCTGAGTGAGAGCCACTAAAAATATGGCGGCCACTTTGATTTGGTAGCTCAGTGTCAAGTGTGAGGAGAAAGACGGCTTTATGCAAAAAGTAGACAGGGGAAAACATTCATTCTGTCTAAAACGGAACATCAGAAAGTCACAGTTCTGAATAATAAACTGATCTTACAAAAGGCATTAATAAGCAAACATGGAGCCCTGTTACACATCCCTTAGGGTTTACTGTAGTCCACAGCAGAAACTTCTGCCTGAGTTTGTTATGTGTGCCATTCTCTTTATATGTATCTAATACCAGTAATAATAATACATGATGTGTGCATATGTAAGTGTATGCCATACATATATACACTTATATGCTGGCTTCTTTATCTGCATTAACTCCACTAATGTTATCGTAACTCTACAAAAGAGGTATATTATGATTATCACTTTATAAGTGAGAAGTAGAGGTTATGTAAACCGTCGCAAGTAAAATCGTTCGTAAGTGGCAGAGCCAGGGCTGGGGAAAAAATGCTCCCATCTGTAGTCTTGACTGCTTCACCGTATTGCCATTTATATTTCTTAATATTCAAGTACATTTGCATTTGCATGAAAAACACAGGAACTTGTGATCGCCTCATCCACTGGTTTAGTATGCTGTATACTTTAGTACCAAAGTTACCACAGGTTCAAACATGTCAATTAATGTCATGTCTCTTGTATTTTCTTTCCAGAGAAGAGCAGAGACAGAGATGAAATTCAAGACTATGATAACCAAGGCTCAAGTAATTCCTCCCCTAAAGCAGTGCTCCGAAAATAAAAGAATTAAAATCACAGTACCTTTATTAGCTGTCCTAAAGAAATCCCACTTTGAGCCCACGCGCAAAGCTGCGGTGGGAGGTAATATTCCCAGTGAGAACATGAATTACAGCTGATTCTCATTATTTGAAAATTCTGTATTTGAGAATTTGCTTACTCACTGAAATGTATTTGTATCCCTGAAATCAATACTCATTAAAGTTTTCCAGGTCATTTGAGCACACAGGCAGAATGGTTCACGTTCTCAGCGAAGGCCAAAGAAGATCACGCTTTGCCTCTTGTGTTAGCTCTTACACTGTAAAGAAGTGTCCTTTCTGCAGTGTATTTAGGGCTATGCTTTTCACATTTTCATGCTTTTTGTTGATGATTTTGATGTTTGAGATGTCCCCTAAGTATAGTGCTGAAATGCCTCGTGTACCTAAGGGCAAAAAGGCTGTAATGTGCCTTACAGAGAAAACACCTGTCACATAATCTCTGCTCAGGCATGAGTCATAGGGCTGTTGGCCATGAGTTCCATATTAACGAATCAAGTATGCATTATACAAGGTCTTTAAACAGAAATAAACATAATACAATGGTATCTATCGATCTGTTGATGAAAAATCCTCTGACCAGAGGCAGGAAGTTGTCCTCGTATTTTTCTTAGGAGCAATGATTCAGTATTTGCTAATTCAGTGTTCACGGAAACTTGATAGACTATAGCTACCATGAATGAGAAGACCAGACAGTGCCTTGTTGGGGAATACTAAACAGAGTGTGTGTGTGGGCTGTGAGTTATATGTAGCTTTTCTAGCTGTATGTTACTTAGGATAAACATGAGTAGGCCATTGATGGGGAAATCTCTCCCTCTCCGTCCTGGAACTATCCCTCTCCAAACAATATGATTGACCATCCAGAGTAAAGACTCAAGTAAATGACAAGAAAAGCAGAAAACACACTGACTTGTATGTATAAAGATGCATGCAGAAGTCCTAGTGAAGAAATGGTGGCAGAATTTAATGTCCCACACTGTCAACTGGGCTGGTCAGCTCAAGGAGCTCTGATGAAGCAGAAGAAGGAAGGAAAAACAAGTCACTGTTACCTAAAGACAATCTTTTAAAATACCAGTATTACCCAACCCTAAATCTCTCAAGGACATTATTCACATATGAAAGTGAAATTATGAATAACATACAATATTTTCAAGGGAAATGTCCAAGAATTGTTTTCCTTTACATACTTGAAAGGTATTCGGAAATCTTTGGTGGATAAAGTGTTTTTAATAAGATTTAAAATATGAAATTAAATGCATAGGTGATTTTTTTTTTAGATCTGGTTTTACAATTTAAGAAAAAAGCACTGAGACGATGCATCCAATTATAGATTATAGTGATCAAAGATACTATGCATATCTGGCTGCTACGTGCCTGCTGCTGGCTGGGCTGTGCTCTTCTTTTGAGCACACGGGAGCAGCAGCAAAGTTCTGTCCAAACTCAAAAATGCCTTTGTCCTCTGATAATTAAGTTCCATGATACCATCTCTATTCGGTGAGATCAACCACCTAAGAATTAATTTCTCACTGTGTGAGTAAGGATCTTCCAAGTTGTAACCAAGGCTATAGCAGGAAGATAAGGGGTGTTAGCATGTCTACAGCTATTGTCTAATCTACTGCGTTACATCCTGTATCAAGAAAGGCTGGATCGGATGGTTGGCAGAATCTAACCAGTATTGAAGAATAAGACTGTGCTGGTTTGTCTGCTGCACTATCCAGAGAAGACACTCAGGCCACCTGGCATGAGTGGTCTGTTCCTTTGGCAGATGTATTTTGGCAGCTGCAGCTGGGCCCACCAATATCATCCTTACTGTTCTGGGGACTTCCACCCGGTGCCACCTGGGGTTCTCGGCCCCAAGGGTGTCTCTAGCCAGAGAAGACTGCTCTGAGATCATGCGTGTACCTTTGAGGCATGCTGGATGTGGCAGGCGAGCTCATGGCTCCTAGAAGCAGTCCTCGACCAATGACTGATGGAAAAATCAGAGTTGTGTACTTCACTTGGGCTCCCAGAGGTTCATCTCCTGTCCTTGGATGAAGCTACAGTTGACTGCCGTGGTAACTGGATTGATAACACCATGTAACTGACTGCCTTCCCTTACCCACTCTCCTACAATGTATCCTTCACCTTTTCAATACATTCCTTGCATTCAAATCCTTATCTCTGAATCTTACTTCCCACTGAGTTCCCCTACAAAGTGTTCTAGTCTCCAGCACAATTACATTTCTCGTTGGATGTCAAGTAACTGGTATCCTGGTTTATACATTGGTGTTTTACTAGTTTAGCTAATGAAAATCAGTTTTCCCGGGGGCACAGATAACTCTGGACAGATGGACAAAATACAGAGAGTTTAGACAAGCAGAGTCAAGTATTAGTGTAAAAAATTACTTTGTGAGATGTTCTCTCACTTACCTAACACATGTTTGATTTCATCTAGCAGGGAGTTATACAGATTTGTTGTCATCTTTGATTTCCTCCCCAAAGTTGTAGAGAGAGATGCACTGGGGGGAGGGGGCCTATAATTTATGGGTATGTAGATGCAATAGGTTTCTACAATATCAGCCATTTCAACCAGGTTACTGAGGCAGATGGGCAGGGAGACCCATGTGAGATAGATGCTCCATGTCAGAGATATGACAATGCTAATAATAAGAGCAAAGATGTGTATGTGGCTCTTTGTAGGGGCTTTAGATACCATTGTAAGAACTACATGAGTTAGGGAGCACTTGGGTGGCTCAATCGGTTAAGTGTCCAACTCCTGATTTCGGTTCAGGTCATGACCTCACAGTTCATGAGTTCAAACCCCATGTCGGGCCCTTCTTTGACAGCTCAGAGCCTGGTTGGGATCCTGTCTCCCTCTCTCTCTCAAAAATAAATAAAAATTCTTAAAAAAATAATGAAATGAGTTAGTAAATATAGAGCACTTAACAGAAAAATAAAAAGACTATAATCGATTTAGATATTTCTGGTAACTGATACCAATGAAGAAAAAAAAAATCTAAACTAAAAATAATATTGCCAAAAAGTCCAAACAGTTTGATGTCACCCTGGGGAAAACTGTGGTATCGAGAAAGATCTGTGAACTGAACGTCAGATCCTGGGTTCTGCCACTTTTTAGTTTTGGGACACTGACACCTCTAACCTCACTCCCTGTCGCATCTGTGAATTGCAGAAAGCAGGAGCAATCTCTGGGACTGTGCAAGGGGCTCTTCCCTTGGCTCACAGAGAAAGAAAAGAACAAAGGATGTTTGTTCAAATCGCCAGTGTGTTATAGTTGGTCAGAGAGAGAACAGAGAGAAAGACACACAGGGATGCCAGGTAGATGGCATCCCCGCCTTCAGTGAGCTGTCCGTGCATTTTGGTTTTTCCCTGATAATAGCACCCAATCACATTACAATCATTATCTGCTGGTTCTGGACACCTGCACGGAGCTGCAGTCTGCAGGCATCATCTCTACAACATGAAGTTTTGCAAGACTGAAACAGGACAATGAGGGTTGGCTCCATCCCCTTGGCTGCATGAAGCTCGGGTAGACACTGTCACGTTCGCCCTCAAGGACCCTCATTTGTGCTGCACTCCCTCTGCTGCCTGGCCTTTCCCTGGGTCCCCCTTGCTCTGAAGATTATTACCTTCGGTGAGCTCCTGTTGGGTCTCCCAGCCATCATGGAAATGGAATGTCTATCTTCTGTGCTTTTGTAAGTAGAGTGTGATTTTACCACCACATTTGCAGGTAATACATGCTTCCCCTACCAGTTTTTATTAGCAGAGCAAGAAACGTCATTTCTCACTGAGCAGGTGCAGCAAAACCTGTCGCTATCTTCACAAGATTTAGCATAATCTCAACGACCTTTTGTGACCAGCAGGCTGCGTATTTTCACATATCCCTAAGTCAAGAGTCCAAGAAAATAAATATCATTACAAACCGAATTGTATAATGCTTTTAGGTTTACTTGTATATTGCCTTCAGGTTATCTTATCTTCTTTTTTAACAGAGTTTCCTTCTGTTAAAGAAGAAGAAGAAGAAGAAGAAGAAGAAGAAGAAGAAGAAGGGTAAGAAAGGCAGGCAAAGCTGGCCGCGAAGCTGTGAGAAGTGCTTACCCCCACAGACCGTGCCGTCCAGGCCTTCACAGCGGCGGCCGTCGCATTCACACGTCTTGCCGTACACCCTGGGGTCTCCCGGAGGGTAGCAGGTGCACTTGCCACATTCGCATTTACCTGCAAAACGCACAGGGAGGGCACACTTGTTAGGAGGGTCACGGAATCGGCCAGGCTTCCAAAGGATACAGACAACTAACACACCATGAAGCCTGTTCCTGCTGCGCTTGGAAATAGTTCCACAGATAATTTTCTTACCGCCTCCGGCAAGACCAAGGCCAAGTGCCGAGGAGGCCGGGAGCTGGAGTGACGCTTTTGTTTTGTTCGGTTTTCAAGACGAACTCTCTTATTAAACCCTCTGGGCGTTTCATCTTCCACTTAGTCTGAAGATACCAAATCATACATATTTTGACATAACTTAGGATAATGTTGTCATTTAAAAAAAAATATTTTATGTATTGTTACTGGGGCTCTATCGGCCACATAAGCAAACGATGTTCATAGGTACATTTTGAGGTGATGTTTTTTGACAATTGGGCATCAGTTTTGTAATTCCTAGAACTCATTTTAACAGGGACCACGTATCAAAGTGCACGACCTTAATACCACTATTATTCTTGACTTGAAATTTTAAAGTATAAGCGGTCTTTGCAATGAGTTGGATTCAAAGTTTGGAAACTCCTTAACTACTATCATTATGGCTTTCATCATTATTTCTTGAGCTGTAACTACGTGTCAAACACTGCAATTCTTTGAATTCCATCATTTTGTTTTCACCATACCACACATTGACCAGCATTATTACTATCATTTTACTAAACAGGAAACAGACACGTACTGATGCCAAGTTCCTTTCCCTGGTGAACCAGCTCATAAGGAAGAGATTCAAAATTTATATCCATTCTTATTAACCTTAAAATTTGCGCACTTAGCCGTGAAGCCAGACTGCATTTTAATATACTCAACGCAGCACCGGGAGGCTATACGAGAAAGAAAATTTCCCTTTGTCTGAGGAATCGGTGCTGGTTTGGCAGAAATTCAGCTGGGTGACTACTCCAAGACATCTGTTCCTCTCTGTCATTAGCCCAACCATCATAATTACACACCCACTGAAATGATCATAAGATGCTTCGGGGCTGACCCTGCAATGTTGTTAGTCATTCTGTTGCTGCGTTTGTATCTTGTTAAAGAAATTCTGAGTTGGTAGATGATGGAAGAAAGGAAAATTAGTATTTCGAATCATATAATTTCAGAGCTGTAATTAAAGATAATCTAATGCAGTGATTCATAATCTTTTCTGGCAGCAGAGGTGGGGGTCATGGTCCCTTTGAGAATCTGGTGGAAGACATTGCAAGAGATAGTGTTGTTCTGGCTGCCCTTCAACCTGTCTCTCTTCCTACTTGGAGATGGGTGCAGGTTCAGCAGGAGGCAGAGCTCTTCCCCTTCCCCAGGGATACTCCCTCTTCCTACGCACTGGTGGACAGAAGAGGGACACACCAGACAGTCTTGGCCAGGGCTTTGATTCTTGAGGGTGGAAGAAAAGGCACAGGGTCTGTGGCAGAGTTTGCAAGAGCAACAGCACAAAAATGAGTGTCCACGAGTGGAGGAACTCGGCACCCAGTTCCAAAGTGATGGCAGCAGGGGCTAGTTCTCAGCAGGGCCTTGCTTCCCTGGGCTGTTGCATGAACTGGTTGTCCAAGCTTGCACTCTGCACCTAAACCCTTCTAATAAAATCCATTCCATCCCAGTTAATGAAGTTGGTTTCTGTTGTCCACAGACAAGAACTCTAACTGGTAGACCCCAGATCTCTCCTTGGAAAAATACACCAGCACTCATTTATTTTTTTATAAAATGTCAAGAGGATCCATGACATTCTGCAGTGTACTTAATAGATGAGGAAGCCCATGCAAGCAGAGGCTAAATGATTTATTTAAGGCCAGCAAAGTAGACATTAGCAAGGTTGGTACCGGAACCCAGATTTCCTGAGCCCCAGTTACCTTCTGGTGTACATAAACACATCCGCCCTCATTATGAGTGTGTGTGTGTGTGTGTGTGTGTGTGTGTGTGTGTGAATGACAAAAAATGTCATTTTTTTGACTGTGGAGACAAAGAGACTAACCACAGAACCGTCAGCAGCACAACCACATACTGTTAACTAGTCCTGCATGGACAGATATGGGAACCTTCCACCACATTATTCCTGAGAGGGAATGCAGTCCAGTTATCACATCAACATCAATTTTTAAGTTTGAGGGCATATGTATTTGTGGTGATAATTTATTAACATTTTAAGGCATTCGGGAAGTTTCCCAGATATGCATTATTGGTTTCTGTGCCTCTCTGGAAAGGATGACAGAAATGCTGGCATATGGATTCGGATATCAACGTTTCATTTATTTCATTATGGACAGTTTCTGTCTTGTATTTCTTCTATAAAGTTACACTGAAAAGTGTTCATACTCAGCCCTAGGTTCATTTTTTCCCTAGCAGATTATAATTCAGGTATCCTTTTTCAAATATTGGAGAATAATTAGCCACTCTGCATTTCTTGGTGTGTTTTTTTGTTTTTTGGGGGTTTTTTTTGGTCATGAATCTGTTGGGGTTTTAAAAAGCTATATCAAGCCAACTGTTAGCTGACTTACTTTATAGCTACAGCTGTAATACAGTTCATAGGCTATATAAACTTCATATGGAAATGCAAAAAATCATAAATCAAGACAGGCTAATTTATTACAGAAAATTAATGAAGAGTCAGTTGTTCATACAGTCCACATATTAAAGTGCCTTATTTTGCTGTCTTAGTTCACAGCTTCAGTCCAGTACCAACCAAGACATATACTTGCCAGTTAAATTTCTGCTCATCTTTCAATATCCAATGTCACCAAATCCACGATACTTGCACCCTGCTACTCATGTACCTTCTCAAATACAGCAGAATCAACTACCTTCTTGTGTGTCCTTATGATGTTTGAATCGATACTTACTGAACAGATGCACTAAACAATCACTGCATGTAAATAGTTTAGTAATATTCCCACAACACATGAGCTTTAATGATAGAACTTAAATTTAGAATGTCTCCTCCAGAATAAATATGCCTTTCCAATTGGCCAGAAAACTTCATTTGTGCTTCCCACAGTTACATCAGTGAAATATGTCCCACAGCAAGCCCATCACCTTTATTCACAAACCTACTTCTCTTCCTGTATCCTGTTATCAGGAGAAGGTCACCATCATTTGATGGGTCACCAAATATATATCAAATATATATATATCAAATATATCAAATATATATATATATATATATATATATATTTGATATATATGATTCCCTTTTTCTTTTAATAAGCTATTCTTCTCCTTCCAGTTTCAAATTTCATAAGATCCACTTTTTTTTAAAGTTCATTTGTTTATTGTGAGAGAGAGCAAGAGCAAGGGAGAGGAAGCAAGACTATGAGCAGGGAAGGGGCAATGAGAGAGGGAGAGAGAGATTCCCAAGTAGGCTCCATGCTGTCAGTGTGGAGCCCGATGTGGGACTTGATCTCATGGATCATGAGATCATGACCTGAGCCCAAATCAAGGATCAACCTACTGAGCCACCCAGGCGCCCCAGATCCACTTTCTTAAAACATGTCTATGATTATGTAACCCTTTTTCAATTAATGGTTCCACGGGACCTTCAAGGCAGAGATCAAATTCCTCAACAGAGCTCTCCACCCCTGGTCCAACTCACCTTTCCCAGTACACATCCAGTGTTCATAGTACACTCATGTTCAGAGACTGATTTTTGCTCCACTTATTCTCTCTGTTGTGCACTCTACCACTTTCTCTATACTTTCTAATCCAATGTTCAACAGCCAACTCAGATCTCCTCTCCTCTACGAAACTTTCCTCGCCATCCCTGTTGGGTTACCTCAATGAGTTGTTCTTTCTCTCTGATCCCACAGTAATTTGTACACACCCCTAGTAGATCACTGAATGTAAACTTTATACTAGATAAGCGCATGCTTGAATCGACCACAAATACTGAACTCTCTGTGGTCCAGGCTGACAGTGAGATTAATAACCTATTGGCAGCCAGCAAAGTTCTCTGTTGATGGAGTAGGAAACACTGACAGATTTATTGTCTTTCACTTTTTCAACAAGAGACTGAATCCAATCTCCTTCCTTTATTTGCTAAATGATATTATTATTTCAATGGCTATTTTAGTGTTGTGGAGATATAAATGTAGCTTCTCAAATGACTATCAGTATTCACATAAGTAAGAATGAAGGATGGTGGAAGTTTGTATGTCTAGTACTAATAAGTGCCATTTTGTATAACAAATTGGGAAGAGAATCTAATGAAAGATACACTCAAAGAAATACAAATAAGCCGAGTAATTTTTGAAAAGATAATTCAAGAACAGATGGAAAGGACAGAAATAACCATCTGAGAAGAAACTAATTCAGCCAACATCATCAATATCATCCAACCAAAACTTACGTGAACTTTACACTGAGTCTGTCCATTCCTATTACATTTTTAAAAAGCAGATAACCTTTAAGAGCACACAAAAAGTCAGTCCAATGATACATGATATGGCAATCCTTATGTACTGTATTTTAAGGCTTATACATTAGCATAGAGTAATGACCTAACGCAGGTATCTAGAAGTTCTGATTTAAAAAGATTTTACTTAAACATTTCTAATTTGACACTTCCATGCAATAAAGAAACACTCCAAGACTGACAAAATGCAGTTCATACTGCTATGCACAACTAGTCATTTTAACAAATAAAATACACCTCACTTTAATATCATCTTTAAGTTTTCTTACACTCACTAAGAGAGCTAAACACGTGCATATGTTGGGCTTGGAGTATACTTTTCTGTAAGTACCATGTTAAAATTTTAAACCCTCATGCACTTATTCCAAACTGACAGATTCCAAACAGTTTCACATCTGAAATTCAGCAAATATGAAGGATCTGTTTTGTGTGAAGCACCTAATCAGATATGGGAGTACAATTCTAAACAAGGGATATGTAAGTCTATAATTTCTGCTATCCTTCTATATCCTATTTCCTTTCACAAGGTATTAACTCCAAATAACAGTGTTGGAGAATGATATTTCCAAATATTACACATTTGTTTTGAGTATTATTGACAAAATTTACTATTATAATTACAAAACTGAATGGGCAACATTTTTAATATTTGTTTTAATAGAAAATTCATACGGTCTGTAGACATTTGAAAAGATACTCCCTTCTAAATCATATGGGAAATGCAAAGTAAAACCATATTGAAATTCTATCCCAAACCAACCACATGAGCAAACATTTAAGAACTGACTATAACAAGTTTTGAAAATGGCGTGGAAACACAGGGCATATTTTTACAGCTGGTACAGTTATAAATTGGCAGAATATTCTGGAATACTGCTTAGCATTATCTAGTAAAGTCAATATGCATAATCTATGAACCAGCAACTCAATTCTTGGTCATATTCACTGGAGAAAATTATACTCATTTGTACCAGGAGATGTTCCAGAACAATCATAGCAACACTATTCCTAAGAGTCTCAAAGGAGACTCAAATATCCATCAGTGACAGAATATATAAGTGTCAGTTATATTCTTAAGGGGATCACTGTACAACAATTAGAGTGAAGGAGACACTGCTACTTGCCACATCATGCTTGAATCTTCAACACATAATGTAGAGTGCAAGAAGTCAGCCGCGAAATGACATATATTGTTTGAAATATTTCACAACACAACAAACAAGTCTAAACTTCATAGTGTTTGGGGATATATATTTAGGAGGCAAACTTTAAAGAAAGGCATAGAGGGTCTCCTGGGGGGCTCAGTCAGTTGAGTGTCTGATTCTTGATTTCAGCTCAAGTCATGATCCCAGGGTCCTGGGATCAAGCCCCATGTCAGGCTCCACGTGGAGCTTGCTTAAGATTCTCTGTCTCTCTGTTTCTCTCTCTCTCCCTCTGCCCCTCTCCCCAACTCTCTCTAAAATAATTTTTTTTAAAGAAAGGCATAGAACACCTTAAAAGTGAGAATAATGGTCATTTTTGCAGAGGAGGGTGTTGGTAGTAATTGAGGAGGGGTGGGTGGGAGCTCTTGGGATCTTGGAATTATTCTATTTTTGCACCCAGGTCAAGGCTTTGTATGTTACTACTTTGTAATGATTCATAATGTTATAAGTTAATATGCTATATATTTTCTTGGGCATCATGGATTATTTATCAAACAAGTCTCCTACAACCAGTGAGCTATGTTGCAAAAAGATCAGACCCTTTACTTAACTCATTCATTGCAACTAAATAAATTCCCAATGTATTCAACATTTAAATGTAGAAGTTTAACACATAAAATCCTGGACAGGAATATAGGTGGGAGTTTTCATAACCCTCGGGTGGGAAAGACTATCCAAAACATGACAACAAACCAGAAACACTAAAAAACTGACAAGTTTTACCATAAACAATATTTAAAACAATAACATAAGACTTACACATAAACAATAAATGGAGACAAAATATTTGCACAAATAAAACATAATAAAAAATAACTATATGGGGCACCTGGGTGGCTCAGTTGGTTAAGCGTCCGACTCTTGGTTTCAGTTCAGGTCATGATCTCATGGTTTGTGGGTTTGAGTCCTGTGTTGGGCTCTGTGGTGTCAGTGTGGAGCCTGCTTGGGATTTCTCTTTCTACCTTTCTCTCTCTGCTCCTCCCCCAAGCGCATGCTCTCTCTATCTCTCTCAAAAAAAATGACTATACATATGAGCTCATATATAAATGACCAATAATGCACACCCATGAGAAAACAGACTAAGGACAAAATGGATAATTCAAAATAGAAATACTACATGATGATCAGTATTAACATAAATTATTTATATCTCTTAGTGAATCTCATGGAAATAAACTGCAAATTTAAAATAATTATACTTTGAAGGGAAGTCACCTGCTTCATTAAAATATTTGAAAGCTCCGAAAGTTTCAAGTTAATAAGATTTTACCTGATATAGACTGGAGAAACCCTAATTTACGGTGTTTTAGATTTTACTCACAAGATGCTTCAAGGAATAGACAAATAAAATACCTTTATTTTAATACCGAAGTAGAAAGAGAAAATAGGACTTTCTTTCTACCTATAGGATAGCTACGTACCATTAAATTATAAGATGAAATAAAAGAGCAGCTTGATACCTTTATAAAAGGTAGATTGCCTCATTTACATTTTTAGAAATTAAAAGATTAAAACTTTATTTATTTATAAATATGTTTATAGCAGCATTATCAACAATAGCCAAATTATGGAAAGAGTCCATCTACTGAAGAATGGATAAAGAAGAATTGGTGTGAGTACACACACACACACACACACACATAGACAATGGATGTTACTCAGCCATCAAAAAGAATGAAATCTTGCCATATGCGATGATGTGGATGGAGCTAGAGTGTATTATGCTAAACAAAATAAGTCAGTCAGAGAAAGACAGATACCTTATGATTTCACTCCAATGGAGAATTTAAGAAACAAAACAAATGAACATGGGGAAAAAAAGAGAGAGACAAGTCAAGAAATAGACTCTTATCTATAGAGAACAAACTGATGGTTACCAGGGAGAAGGTGGGCGGGAGATGGACTAAATGGGTGATGGGTATTAAGGAGGGCACTTGTTGTGATGAGCACTGGGTGTTGTATGTAAGTGATGAATCCCTAAATTCTATACCTGAAACTAATATTATACTATATGTTAACTAACAAGAATTTAAATAAAAATTTAAAACTAAAAAATACTCCTTATTTATTAATCTCACTAGTTTTCATCCTTATTAACTACCAGAGCACAGCTATGGTAGAAATATTCGTTTAATTATTTCATAAAACTGGAGATTGTTAGAGATGGAAAATCATGGAGGATGATCAAGTCCAACTAGCCCTACAATTTACAGATAAGGAAAATGAGTCTCTGAGAATGAGATAATATGTTACTTTCTCAAGGACACAGGGTGAAAAGGTTTTCTCTCAAGGTCACAGGGTGTGTGAAGGGATGGAAAGGTCAACTCTTATTCCTCAATTGTTTATAGAACTATTGTTGGTTGTCCTTTTTAATATTTAGGGATGTTTGGGTGACTCTTTCCAAATGAAAATGGAGAGAGATCTACAAGCATTGTCTGAAGAAAAGGTGTTTATCTCTGCTAGAAGCTGATTTCCCAAAACTGATATAAAGCTAACAATGTGAAACTGTGAAGGTGACATTTATTTTTTAGACTATATATCTCTTCTTCCTTTACCTCCTATTCCTCCTCTTCATCCTCTACTCCCTTCTTTGTCCTCCAACGAACCTCTTCCATCTCTCTCTCTCTCTCTCTCTCTCTCTCTCCACACACACACACACACACACACACACACACACACACCATGTTTGTTCCCTCCCTCTTTCTTCTGGGAATATCTTTTCTTCTTGGATTCCTCTTCTTATACAATCTTAACCATGACAAATCTCTAAATCTTTAAACTCTGCCTTCTCCTACCCTTCACTCTTTTCAAACTTCTCTTTTTAAGGCCTCATCTCCACAGGGCACAGCTTTCAAACCATCAGTGACTAGTTACTATATGCTAGATGAGGAGATACAAAGGTAAACAAGATAGACACTAATCCCTCATCTCATGTATTAACAGTTAAGGAAGAGTCCCTTCATAAACTAATTGGGTAAACCCATACTGCATTAGATGCTAATGACCAACTGAATCTTCTCTATTACTGCCAATAATATGCTTGTGCATTTGTGCAGGATTATAATCTGGAATTTTCAGACACCGCATGTTAGATATATGGACCTGAATAACAAAGACTGAAAACATCTGCAGAGACCATAACTGAAAACACAACACACAACCAAACACACAAATCATTTCTACCTTATATGCTGACATTTGAGGTGTTTAGGTGGAGAATGATTCTCACTTCCTTCAAACTATACCGCATAGAAAACATGTTCGTGCTCAAGAATAGATTCAACTGGGCTCATCAACCTTGAATATCTGTACCAATTTGATCACTCCCTCATTCATTCACTCAACAAACACATTTTGAATATCAACTATGGGTTAAGTATTATGCTAGCTACGGAAGATACAAAATAATGGAGAACATTTAAAAACTTTCATTAGTGGAGGGACTAAAGGTGAAATATACAAGCACACACACCTTACAAGGTTAGAAAAAGTTTCTGATAAAGGTGACCTGGATGTGGCAATAAGTCTCAAAGTGTTTGTTAAATGTCAGTAAGGTAAAGAGAAAGGGAGATACATTTTGTGGCCCAGATACAACTAAAAGCATGGGATCTGACATTAAATAAATTTAGATTCTAATCTTGGCATGTCCACCATTAAATGTAATTCCTTGGAAGAACCAGTTAAACCTAATTTATCATGGTCGTGTGATGGGAATAATAATAAAACTGGTAACAATGTTATTGTAAATGCTAAATGTTGTAGTGCATATAAAGTACATAAGACAAGGCCTGACACAAGGTAAGTGCTCAATAAACAATAGATGTTACATTTTTACAATAGAAAACATGTTGGGAGGCTTGCATCTCAATTACTCACATAAAATCCATTCCTTTCCTATTCCATTTCTCTAAACAAACAAACAAACAAACAGACAGACAAACACCTGTATTTCCTGATCCAGAATGAGATTAACTAGGAAGAGCACTATATTCTCAAATGCACCTGTTAGTGCAGTAACAGCAGGCACACTCTCTATGACCTTATTTTCTTTCACTTTTTAAAATGGTAAAAACCACACTTGCAGTACACGCTCAATAGCTAGATAGTAATTAGAGGCTCACATAAAACAGAAAAGAGATTAGCACTTTACTAACACAGTCCTCCTTTGCCTAAAATAATAGGTTTACCATAGCAACCTGATTGCACTAGAAAAACTCCTGCCAAATGCATCCTAAGTTCTCCTGAAATTTCTATGAGATGGAATTAAACACTTGAGAACTATAATATTCTGTACCATTTCATCTGAGTACAAATATTTTGTGTGTGAGAATGAAGTAATCTCCCATCAGACATTTGAAAGGGAAGAAGAACGTTTCACCTCCCAAAATGGGAGGTGAGACTTCTCATAATTCAAGCCACATTGACATCACAATTATCAACCAAGGAAGAGTTGCTCATGACTTTTAAAAATATGGATAAATGTCAATTCTTCTGTTTGTACTGTCTTAGTACACGAAGATTAATCAATCATGGAATATGTGAGGAAATGAGACATTTAAGCAAACGTAGAACTAATATAATTTTCTGTTGCCTGCCCTAAAGTGCCTAAAACTGAAAATGGGAAATTGTGTACCAGGTCTCACTTTTCCCTAAATATTTTCCAATGTATCAAACAAAGCATCACTGAGGACATCCATTAGGCTTCTAAATTAGATTATGGCACTATTTCAACCTTAAGATAGTTTCTAAAATAACAATTACTCAAGATTCATTTTTTTTCTAACAAAGACATTTATAAATTAGGGAGAAATATCACACTCATTTGTCAACGTAAGTCAGAAACCTTCTGCAGCAGGTCAAAGGTTTGAAAAGTCAGTGAATGACTGAGGTTAAAAAATATGGAGCTTAAGTAATTGATGAGTGTGGCCCATCATGAAGTGCCCAGTATCAATTAAAATAAGAATCTCCTTCTTCCTAGCGGGTGAACCTATTAGCTAGACAATGAATAGTACCTTGTTTCAGAAACAAGATCTGGAGATTCTGCAAACATAAATCCTATCATATCAGGGCCTTTTCTTGGCATTGACTTTAATTATCCCATTCTAAGTCATAAATAAACACATACAACTTTAATTCACCATGAAAGACTCTATGGGACAAATGCCATAGGGTAGTCATAGGCAACAACTGCCATTCACCAGTGAGAGTGCTGTGTTTGATAGAATCAAAGAAATGTTTTTACAGAAAGTTTCTTGAAAATAAACTTTATTTGGGCAATGGAAGGGTAGTGTGGAATCAGGCCCTAGTCACTATTAAATCCTTGGGTTTTGTCACTTAAAAAAAAATTCCAAAGTGTGAGTGAATATATCACTTCCTTAATACACATTTCAGTGGTAATTAAATTGATTTGAAATAATTGTGAACTTTCTCCCCACATCAGAGATAATTAGGAAATTTATTTAACAAATTGAACAATGAAATATATGTCACAATAAATAATACATTTTCCATGAATGACAAGGTAGGCATTTTTTTTTTTAATTTTTTTTTTCAACATTTTTAATTTATTTTGGGACAGAGAGAGACAGAGCATGAACGGGGGAGGGGCAGAGAGAGAGGGAGACACAGAATCGGAAACAGGCTCCAGGCTCCGAGCCATCAGCCCAGAGCCTGACGCGGGGCTCGAACTCACGGACCGTGAGATCGTGACCTGGCTGAAGTCGGACGCTTAACCGACTGCGCCACCCAGGTGCCCCAAGGTAGGCTTTTAAAATTAGAAAAAATTAACCAAAAAGCAATATTTCCTAATGATAGCTTTTTTTGTATTATTTTTGCTTCCTAATACTGATTTCACCAAATCATAAAACATTAGAAAAAACATTGTGTATATATATAAGTGTATACATAATATGAGAATGTATATATACAAGTACATTTAAAGTTGAAGGTGACAGAACTCCATGTGAGCAATTTATCCTCAAATGGTTCATGTAAAAAAGCTCTTTACACTATTCTTAGGTCTTCTAAGTTTGAAATTGTTTAAAAATAAAAATATTTTAAAATTTAAACATATGTAAGTAAAACTCTAGCCATAATGTATCTAAGTAGCTAAATTTTCTTAAAAACTAAAGTCTTATCAATAATTATGCATATACCGACCCACGCATTTTACATTCAGTTTTGGGAAATATTCTTTAACATCATATTCAGGATTTAAGCCAATTTTTTCAATAATGCAGTGTCAAACATATGCAGAGCCTGGGAATTGCACAGCCAAAAATGTTAGAAATTCAATAAACTTAAAATTTATAAATATAGAAAACTTATTGAACTTCGGTATTTTACAGCACAATTGGCATATTCAGAATTAATAGGTTAGAGTAATAAGGAAGCAGAGCTTAGTATACTGTAATAAATAACATCCTACTTGTCAGAGTATTCCCTAACGGAAGGCACTGCCATGACAGGGGTTAGCTCCCTAAGAAGGGAATCTTTGATAAGAGTTAAGAGTTTGTGTTCTTAACTCAGGAAGACCCAAGACAGAATTTAATACTGACTACTTATATGCTTAATAACCTAGGGAATAACTTAACCTATCAATTTAAAAATTTTCAAAATTGGGAATACCTACTTAATAAGTACCTCTAAAAATACTGAAATAAAAATCTATTTTTAAGTATCCGTTTGGGTTTCTTAAGTACCACTATGATGTTGGTTTGTGGCACAGTATTTAACATTTCAAAATTAAATAAACATGTAACTTAAAGAGTAAAAAGCTTCCCTAAATAGATCCACATATATAATAATTTTTTTATATTTCTTATATAATTGGAAGTAGTATTCCATTTTTCAGAGCCTAATATGCTTCTACCTCTGTATGAACTTCCAATTTCTTTTTTTTCCTCTGTCAACAATATCTTTCAGATAACTCATGGTCTCTATATTAAATAATGCTATTTCTTTAAAAGGCATTTTATAATGGCATTACTTTTCAACAAAACCCTATTGCACCTGAAATTCCTGTCTCCATTTTGTCTCTAGCTTCAATAATCATTTTTGACTAGCAAAAATCCAGCTATAAGATTAAGTCAAAGGCTCCCAAGGCAGCCTGGATTTAAGTGGCCAACAACCTAAAGAAAAAGAAACCAGAGGGATGTAAGTTCCACCTTCTCTGCAAATAATCCTCTTCCTGTATTGTGAAATCTGAAACTTTTTAGGGCAAGGAAAAAGCAACATCTATCAGGTGAATAAACTAAACAGAGCTTTGACTTCATCTAACTAGAAAAATAGCAATTGGAATTCAGGAAACTTTGAAAAAGAGGGCATTGACAGACATCATATAAACATCCCAGGTTTTCACTTTAGAAATCATTTCAAATCCTAATTGGATTAATATTATCTATCTTCTTTCGCACATGTCTTCTAGAAAAAAAAATCTCTTCAAGAAAGATAGCATAACTTACAAAATTCTACCAATTTTATTAAACTGTATTTATGCTTAATAAAAAAAAAACCCCACATATGTCAAAAGATAGGATAGAGTGACCAAAAATGAAAAAGAAAAAATAGACAATAAAAAGAGATCCAAAAATGATACAGATGACTAAACTGGAATTATCGGTAGTGGATTTTAGAATAACTATGATTAATATATTCAAGAAACTATGTTACTAAATGGAGAAATCCACCAGAGAATTATATGTAAAAAAATTAAATGGAAATTCTGAGTTTAAAAATACAGTAAATGAAATTAAAATTGAATAAGAGATACAATGGTAGATTAGACATAGAAGAGACGATCAGTAAAGTGGAAGTAAGTTGGTAGAAAATACCTAGACTGAAGCATAGAAAACAAAAAGAATGAGGGGAAGAGAGCATAAAAGACCTACTGGACATGAAATAATATGTCATGCATTGTTCTGAGAAATAAAAGATAGAATGAGGCAGAAGTAATATTTTAAGAGATCATGGAGAAAACATTTCTAATATGGGCTGAATTGTGCACTCCCCCCTAAAAAATCATCTGTTGAATTCCTAATCCCCAGTACCTCAGAATGTGACTATATCTGGAGATAGGATCTTTAAAGAGGTAATTAAGGTTAAAATAGGCCATTCAAGGGAGACTCAAACCTGGTGATTTTATAAAAGAGAAGATTAGAACATAGACACATCAAGGGAAGATCATGTGAAGACACAGAGAGAATATGGTCATGTACAAGCCAAGGAGAGAGACCCTCAGAAAAAATCAACCTTGATCACATTTGATCTTGGACTTACAGCCTCTAGGACTGTGAGGAAATAAATTTCTATTATTTAAGCCACGCACTTGGTAGTAGTTTAGTATGGCAGCCCTAGTAAACTAAAACAAGTGCCAAAAAATTTGAACTATAGATTCGAGAAGCTTCATGAAGCTTAAGGAGAATAAATATATAGAAAACCACAAATCTTAGGTGAGACACAGCATAGTCAATTGCTGAAAGACAAAGAGAAAGTCTTAAAAGTAGTCAGAGATAAAAAGATGCATTACCTTCAAAGAAAAAAATCAAGAACACTGACAACTGAATAATCAAAATAAATGCTTATGCCAGACAGCAACGGAATGACATTTAAAATTCTGAAAGAAACTGTCAAATTACAGTTCTATACCTAACAAAAATATCCTTCCAATTTGATTACAAAATGAAGACACCCCCAGACAAACAAAAACTAAAAGAAGCGATGATCAGAAGAGCCTTATCAGAAAAAATACTAAAGAAAAGTTTCTCACACACTATGAAAATGATCCAAAATATAAACACTAAAATAATGAAAAATAAAACCCAAAATATAGGGGAAAATATAAATGAAAAATGTCTATAGAATCAAAGTAATTTCTTATAAAAGTCAAAGGTTAGAATTTAAATTTCATGATGGTATAATAACCTTGACAACAAAATCACACGAGGACATCATAGAAAACAGATGTTCCAAATCAATCTCTCACAAACTTTGAATCCAGCCATTTTCTTTTATTATTTATTTATTTTTAAAAATAAATCCAAGTTAGTTAATATATGGTGTAATAATGATTTCATGAGTAGAACCCAGTGATTCATCACTTACTCATCCCAACAAGTGTCCTCCTTAATGCCCCTTGTCCATTTAGCCCATTCCCCCACCAAACACCCCTCTAGCAACCTTCAGTTTGTTCTCTGTATTTAAGAGTCTCTTATGGTTTCTCTCTCTCTCTCTCTGTCTGTCTTTATATTATTTTTGCTTCCCTTCCCTTATGTTTATCTGTTTTGTATCTTAAATTCCACATATGAGTGAAATCATATGAAATTTGTCTTTCTCTGACTTATTTTGCTTAGCATAATACACTCTAACTCCATCCACATTGTGGCAAATGGCAAGATTTCATCATTTTTGATCACTGTGTAATATTCCATTGTGTGTGTATGTGCGTGTGTGTGTGTGTGTGTGTGTGTGTGTATATATATATATATATATACATCTTCTTTATCCTTTCATGAGTCAATGGACATTGGGCTCTTTTCATACTTTGACTATTGTTGATAGTGTGACTATTAACATTGGGGTGCATGTGCCCCTTTGAATCAGCACTCCTTATCCTTTGGATACATACCTAGTATTGCAATTGTTGAGTCTTAGGATAGCTCTATTTTAAATTTTTTGAGGGATCTCCATACTGTTTTCCAGAGTGGCTGCACTAGTTTGCATTCCTACCAGCAGTGCAGAAGGGTTCCTCTTTCTCTGCATCCTCACCAACATCTATTGTTTCCTGAGTTGTTAATTTCAGCCATTCTGACAGGTGTGAGCTGGTATCTCACTGTGGTTTTGATTTATATTTCCCTGATCATGAGTGATGTTGAACATTTTTTCATGTGCCTGTTAGCCATCTGGATGTCTTCTTTGGAAAAGTGTCTAGTCATGTCTTTTGCTCATTGCTTCATTGGATTATTTGTTTTGGGGTGTTGAGTTTGATAAGTTCTTCATAGATTTTGTATACTAACTCTTTATCTGATATGTCATTTGCAAATATTTTCTCCTATTCTGTCGGTTGCCTTTTAGTTTTGCTGATTGTTTCCTTCATTGTGCAGAAGATTTTTATCTTGATGAGGTCCCAACAGTTCATTTTTGCTTTTGTTTCCCTTGCCTCTGGAGATATGTCAATTAAGAAGTTGCTGTGGCTGAGGTCAAAGAGGTTGTTGCTTGTTTTCTCCTCCAGAATTTTGGTGACTTTTTGTTGTACGTTTAGGTCTTTCATCCATTTTGAGTTTATTTTTGTGTATGGTGTAAGCAAGTGGTCCAGGTTCATTTTTCTGCATGTCGCTGTCCAGTTTTCCCAACGCCATTTGCTGAAGAGACTGTCTTTATTCCATTGGATATTCCTTCCTGCTTTGTCAAAGATTAGTTGGCCATATATTTGTGGGTCAATTTCTGGTTTCTCTATTCTGTTCCGTTGATCTGAGTGTCTATTTTTGTGCCAATACCATACTGTCTTAATGATTAAAGCTTTGTAGTATAGTTTGAAGTCTGGGATTGTGATGTCTCCAGCTTTGGTTTCCTTTTTCAAGATTGCTTTGGCTGTTTGGGGTCTTTTTCAGTTCCATACAAATTTTAGGATTGTTCATTCTAGCTCTGTGAAGAATGGAATCCAGCCATTTTTAAAAAGATTCATATCCAAATGGGTTTAGCCCAGGATTAAAGAGCTGGTTTAGCATTTAAAAATCAATCAAAATATTTCATCACATTAACAGAAAAAATATTGTCATCTAAATAGGTACATATTATATATTTGATAATATTCAGAACTCCTTCATGCAAAAAATTAAAGAATAAAAGATACCTTTCTTATCTTCCTTATTTTGATTATGGTCTAAAATAAATCTATAGCAAACATCATAGTTAGAAGCAAAATACTGAAAACATTTTACCAAAGACTGGGAGCAAGACAAGAATGTCCACTATCTCTATTTCTAATAAATATCATACAGATGTCTTATAGAGTATTCTAAGGCAAGAAAAAGAATTAAAAAGCATAAAAAAGGACGAAATAATACTGTCATTATTCACCTATGGAGTGACTATACTAGTAGGAAAAAAAACTACATATAAACCATTAAAATTAAGAAGTAAATTTAGCAAGGTCATAAGACATAAGTGGTTAATATTTTAAAATTTAGTTGCATTTTAACATAGCATAAACATGAAATTTCTTTAAAGGTTTAATTTTTAATAGCATAAAAAACATAAAATGGGAATACTCATGAAAGATGTTAAGTCTCCTATGTAGAAAGCTATAAACTACTAAATGAAATTAAAGAACATATAAATAGGAGCAAAGGTATGCTATGTTAATTAATTAGGACCTTAATAGTGTTAATTCTCCAACAATTGTTGTATAGATTTAATGCATCCCTAAGTATTCAGTTATCATTAATAGTATGTAAATGCAAAGGGATGAAAATAGCCAGAGTATTGTTATGGAAGAAAAATGGGTGAAGAGATTACAATACTAGACTTCCTATAAAGCTATGGTATTTAAGAATATATTGCTGATAAAATACCAGACAAATAGACAAATGGAACAAAATGAAAACACTGGAAGAAGACCTATACAGTATAAGGCCAGTTGACTTATGACAGAGGTGACATCACATTACAGTTGAGAAAGGTTTATTTTTCAATAAATGTTTTTATCTAGCCTGCACTAGTCACTTTCGCTTTTCACAGTTCAGTTTCTTGTTCTCTGTGCAAAGACTAAATGATCTCTAGTCTAGTCTAATTTAGTCATTAGTCTAATGACTAATGATCTTTAGTCATTAGACTAAATGATCTCTAAAGTGTCTCAAGTGTAGCTATAGCATTTCATTCACAAACCTGCATCAGTTATAGCTACCAGTTCTGTTTTCTAGTTAAATGTTCCAAATATGTCTGACCAGGTTGGATAATTTGTTAGACTCTAATGGCAGCTACTATGGTATTACCAGCAATATTCTCCTCTAAGAATATTACTAGGCAATGCACATATAAAAATCATATGAATTTAATCAACCTATATTTAGATATTAAAATTGTTGCCTTTCATCACAAATAGAAAGCCAACTGCTTGTGATTCCCAATTTCTTTTCTAGATAAACTAAGATAAAGAAAGACTTCCTGCCATTGGCTATGAAGTAAAAATAGTTAAACAGAAATACAATTCCAAACGATGGAACTTACTGGGGTCATAAGTGATCCACATTTATGGAAATATATAAATTCTCAAATTATGTCCTAATAATTATTGCCAGTAAAGGCAAAAAAAAAAAGTGGCTAAAACTCATGGAAACAGTTCAGAGACTGTGGGAAGACATGAGAACAAAACTGCTTGGCGTCTTTTTCACTTTCAAGATAATTAAATACTTAGAGGAGAGACCACAAAGACATCCACGGCTAAACTTGGCTGCCTAGAAAACCTGCATGATGACCAGATAAATCAGGGTGTTCTACATTCCTGGGATTCTACCAAATAAGTGGAAACATTCAATTTTTTTTTTTTTTTTAATTTTTTTTTTTTAACATTTATTTATTTTTGAGACAGAGAGAGACAGAGCATGAACGGGGAAGGGTCAGAGAGAGAGGGAGACACAGAATCTGAAACGGGCTCCAGGCTCCGAGCCATCAGCCCAGAGCCTGACGCGGGGCTCGAACTCACGGACCGCGAGATCGTGACCTGGCTGAAGTCGGACGCTTAACCGACTGCGCCACCCAGGCGCCCCGAAACATTCAATTTTGATAAGAATATCAAAAGGGTACTTTACAGATAAGAGTGGAGGAAGAGAGGGAAATATTCTTTCAATTAAGAGAAGAGGAAGAGAAGGAGAATGTTGGGGAAAAAAAGAACACTCAAATTACATGGGACTACCTGTCTATATTGGCAATGGAAAAAAATGTCAGGAAATAAAGGCATTTGCAATGCTGGTCCTTCATGCAAGCCTTCACATCTCCCTGACTATAGAAAATGTAGGATAAATATCATTTGTTTGAAATAGAAACTAAGCTTACTTTGAGTCCCTTTATATTATGAGTTAAACTGTGCTTATAAGTGTCTCTCATCCAAATCTTCAATAAAATCAAAAAGTGAATACGGGATAATAAAAACAAAACAAAACAAAATCACATGTAATTGCTAATTGTCAAAAACATTCATGCCATTGTTTGAAAGCAACGTCTTCTTTGAAGTAACAGGAAATTGCAGTATCAGCTCGACAGTGAAATGACTTTTGCTTTCACCTGATGTATCAAAAGAAAGAGACTATTCAATCAGTTCCAGCAATAATAGTTAACATCACTACTGCTAAAGCTATTCAGGGAATGAAATGAGGTAATAAAAGAAAACAAATAAAGGCTAAGCGATTAGATGTTTTAACCAATAATACATCACACAAAAAGCAGTGTTGGAGGAACCCTGATTACTTTTATCTTGAATCATCTTTGGCTTAAATACATCTGATTGCCTGAGAGTCCAAGGGATTGCTTGCTTGCTCATGATGTGTTATGTAAAGAGATATTGCATTAATTCCACTGGCAATTTTAATTTGCACATTCCCTTTTTTTTTTTTTTTTTTGGCAAGAAAATGACAACTGCTTTGTGGGAAGTATAGTTAACAAACATTCTAAACTAAAACTTGGGGTGCCTGGGTGGTGCAGTCTGTTAAGCATTCAACTCTTGATTTCAGCTCAGGTCCTGCTCTCACGGTTTGTAAGCCCATGCTGGCTCTGTGCTGACAGTGTGTAGCCTGCTTGGGAATTTCTGTCTCCCACTCTGTCTCAAAATAAATAAATAAACTCTCTCTGCGCCCCCCCCCCAATAAATAAATAAACTTAAAAAACAAAACATTCTAAACTAAAATTTTTCCAAATTTAGTTTCTTCTTTTTGCTCCACTTATTTTCAACTTTAATTATTGTTTTGGTGGGGACATGTGATTTTAAATGTGATTTTTTAAAATTAATTTTCACTTTTTGAAATAGCATTACAAAGGATATATTACAATGAAGTACACAAGATATATAATTCTCTAAGAAACCCCAAAGCAAGTATGAGAACTTTAAGCAGTAAAAGTAGAGAAGTTGAACCTGAGATTCCTCAAGTTATCTGGGGACCATGAAAAGAGGGATAAAGAGGAATAAAGAGACCCAAGATCAGTTGTATCCTGTGAGAAACAAACACAAATCTTTGCAGAAGAAAAGTGTCCTGAAATTAGGCTTCAAGATTTTCCAGAAACTAAGATTAAGTATGTATAAACACATGATTGAAATACAAGCATGCACAAGGAAACAAACCACCATGAGTGAAAGTAAATAAAAACTAACCTTTTTTAGCCCTCTGCTACAAACTGGATATTGTCAACTACTCATCTTGACATATCCTTTTGTGAATATATTTGTTATAGCTATTCCAATATCTGTATCTGATAATCCCAATAACTAGGAGACATTTATGCATCCGTTTCTGTTGCCTGTTGTTCATTTCCTTAGTCCTGTTTCCTATTTCTTTGGTTGAATGTCATAAACTATATATGCAAATATTACAGAGCTTCTGGGTGATAGTCTTTTCCTAGAAATAGTTAACCTCTGATAACCAGACAGAGCACAGCCTCTCATCCCAGGCAACAAGCGTCTAGAGACATTTTTGAGTATGACAACGGGTTGGAGGTGCCACTGGCATCTTAGTGGGTAGAGGCCAGGGATGCTGTTAAACATCCTACAAAGCACAGGACAGCCCCCATAACAAAGAACTGTCCAGTTCAAAATGTTCGCTGGGCTGCTAAAAAAAGTGAGGACACATCTCCTTAATTTAGTTAGCAACAGAGCTCACCTAAGGCTGGGTTCATTATCCCTTGTTTACTGCTCCCCTCCAAGAAGTGCAAACACACCGGCATCATGCACATACATACATATGACAGATACATCATATCTCACCTGAAAATTACTTCACCCAAGTCTACACTTATCCTTTATGACCAATGGTTTTTACCTCTTCTAAGAAGCACTGCCTGCCATTCCCTCAACACTGCATTTGATCACTACTTTAGGCTTGACTTAGGTATCACTAAAATGTTTAAAATAGAACGTTGGCAGGGCTCTAGTCTAACAGATATGGTTCTAAAATGTGCTGCATGGTGTTAAAGTCTGTTTTATAATTTTTAATCTCAGCTGCTTATTTGCATGTTGAATGCAGTGCTTTTGCAAGTCATTATAACTTCTATGTCCCTAATAAGACTCCCATTCATTATACTATTTAATGTATACTCCCCTTATCCATCTATTAAAAAAAATCTCTTCCCTAGTTTCAAATCAAGATTTTGAAAATATTATATATACACACATATAAATGCACTAGAATACTGAGTGCCTTTTATTTTTTAAGTTACAATTCAAATGATATAAACATATTATTATCGAAACAATACATAATCATAAGTCAATACAGGATCAATGTAAATGAAGAGAAAATACCTACATAGAAGGCAGTAAAATTCCCGTTAAACTCGGGGGTGATTACAGTTAATGCTGCAATGAATTTCCTTCCAGTCTTTCGTCTACACCTCTTTTTACATATGTGAGTAAACAATGCAACATAATTTTATCTTAAATTATAACATAAATATTTTAGTTAGGAACACTTTGAAAGTTACTCATTTTAATTAAGCTCATTCTTCCAGGAGCCGTTTCACGACCTAAGCTGTGCTTGGACTTAATCCCAAAATATGGTTTTATTTTTTTTAAATGAGTAGATATACCTAGTACCAGCCAAAGCTTCTGCTGCACACATTTGAATTCCCCTTGACAGAATTTCAAGTGTAGATTAATTTACTTAAAGCTTAACTAATTGGGCATTTACTCCCAGTGGAGAGATACCGCTGATTTAGTCACTTAAATCAGTAAGTAGGCCATCTCTAAGAAAAAAGAAAATCATCTTTCTACATTACTTTTTTAAAATTGCCCATGGACTCTCATAAATGAGCTTTGTCTTGGTGCTACCCAAGGGATAAGAAGAGATGTAGGGATCTGGAGGAACTCTATACTCCCTTCACTCAGGACTGTTCTAATGTAGATTAGTGAATAGAGAACTCTGCTTTATCATCTGTAAAGACAATCATTAATATTCAAACATGTGGAAAGCATTCTAGGTACCATACAGAACATGGGGAGAAAATGTCCAAATTCTAAATCAAACCAACGAATCTACAAAGACTGATGGCCTCAAGGAGGCGAAAGAGACACTCCGGTATGAATTCCAATTTTTGCAGAAACTAAATGGACCTGAAAATATTATTAACTGTAAAGGAAACCACTACTATAGTTTGGGTAAACTTAGCTAATGTGTAAGGGGAGTTCCATATGATAAAATACATCAAAGTCAAAGAAAGGGACCCATAGTAACATGCAGAATGGGGATAAGAATGTATCATAAGATGCTTTTTTACAATGTTTATTTTTTGTGTGATGAGCAGTTCAGAACAAAGGTAGAATCATACTCTTGGTGTATGTGTTAGACTTTGTTTGTAGACTTGGTATATGTGTTCAACTAGACTGTTTACCCAGGGTCAGTATATCATCAGATCAGCAGACAGGGGTCACACTTGATAACGGCCTAAAACAATGAGTTAAATGAAATGTTAATAGAATATATGTTTAAGATGTATTTTAGTGACAAAAAGGGGGGAGTAAAAGAGGAGGATGTGAAAATATATATTACATAGACTTGGAACTGCAATAAAAATATTATACTACTCAAAGAGCATATTCAGTAAGGTCGAGGGCTAGTTCTCCATAAAGGAGAGGAAAATAATGTCAACTATTGCAGACAAATTAGAATATGAGTACCTTTTAAAAAGTAGAGTATTGGGACAACTGGTTGGCTCAGTCAGTTAAGGGTCCTACTCTTGATTTCAGCTCAGGTCATGATCTAATGGTTTGTGAGACTGAGCCCTGCATTGGGTTCTGTACTGACAGTGTGGAGCCTGCTTGGGAGTCTCCCTCTGCCCTTCCCCACCCCCTCAAAATAAATAAACATTTTTTTAAGTAAGGTGATCCTTAAGCTCCTCTATGAAGATGCGTCACATTTTCTGGATAATAAGGTTTCCAATTGCTTATTTTAAGGGCATTACCAATTACCACTTGTGGCAATCAGTGGGGAAAGGCGTGGCCATGGTAACAAGAACTGCCACTAAACCAGTCAGCTCATGCATCACATTGTGGCCCATCAGTTGTAAGATGTGACCATCTGGTTTGACAAAGGAGAAGCAAATGAATTTAGAAGTAATACTGGATGTTTTAAATGTAGGGACAGAGGTAAGATCTACTGATTCATTTCACAGAAAGGGAAAGTGAAAATTGGGTCTACAGATAAAGAGATATTAATTAAGAAACAGAGAAGAGAGGAACTTAAAATTGTCAATGCTTCTTTCTCTTATACATCAGATTTCTCTCAATTCCAGTTCTGTGACTTTTCTGCTTTATCAATGCTTTAATCACATTTGTAGAGCAGGAGGAGAACTATAAAGAGGATTTGCATTTTCTGAGGATAAATTATTAGTGCATTAATTTGACTAAATTTATCTCGTCTACCACCTTGCTTTTTATTACATTTAAATATGCCTGTCTAACAACTGCTTTTTGCAATATGTCCATTCCTCCCACATAAGAAAACAGATTAGATAAACTAAACACTTATCTATGTTATCAAAGTGGCAACTTTGGAAAGCCCATTTCCTTCTTATACATTTTGTGTTTCTGAGGGAACACTTCCTGAACGTTCTCTCACTTTTTTTCCATTCTAGAAGCCGATATGTTTAAATAATTATAACAAAGCACTTGTAAGGGAGTGGACATTCACTGAGACCTTCACTGATGTTAAACAAATGGTTTATTTTTTTCCACATGTTTTCCACGTATCAGTGGCTGGGATTGAAATTGCTGAAAATGTCCTGAAGTTAACTGTCTGCAAGAAAATAGTTCTACACTGAGGGAGTGATGTGACTATGCCCATTTGACCAGTTTCCTGGCGTTGAACTAAATATGCCGCTGTTTCTCTTCCACCAAGACCTCATGGAATAAGGCCTTGATTTTGTCCCTTTTTTGCAGATGAGACACATGACTTATAAAGTTTAGGTAATTTACTCAGTCATTCAGTCAGTAAATAGTGGAGCCAGGAGCCATCAACTATCTGGCTTAATGTACATTTTATATATGTATATTTTAAAATGTATATTTTTTTTTAATTTTTTTTTTTAATGTTTTATTTATTTTTGAGACAGGGAGAGACAGAGCATGAACAGGGGAGGGTCAGAGAGAGGGAGACACAGAATCTGAAACAGGCTCCAGGCTCTGAGCTGTCAGCACAGAGCCCGACGCGGGGCTCGAACTCACGGACCGCGAGATCATGACCTGAGCCGAAGTCAAGAGTCGGCCGCTCAACTGACTGAGCCACCCAGGCGCCCCTAAAATGTATATTTTAAAGAACTAGATTATACCTATTCTTTATTTTGGACAAATGCCCCACATAAGCAATTTTTTAAGTTTATTTTTTATATTAAATATAATTTATTGTCAAATTGGTTTCCATACAACACCCAGTGCTCATCCCAACAGGTGCCCTCCTCAATGCCCATCACCCACTTTCCTCTCTCCCCACCCCCCATCAACCCTCAGTTTGTTCTCAGTATTTAAGAGTCTCTTACGGTTTGCCTCCCTCCCTCTTTGTAACTTTTTTTTCCCCCTTTCCCTCCCCTATGGTCTTCTGTTAAGTTTCTCAGGATCCACATATGAGTGAAAACATATGGTATCTGTCTTTCTCTGTATGACTTATTTCACTTGAGCATAACACTCTCCAGTTCCATCCACGTTGCTACAAAGGCCATATTTCATTCTTTCTTATTGCCAAGTAGTATTCCATTGTGTATATACACCACAATTTCTTTATCCATTCATCAGTTGATGGACATTTAGGCTCTTTCCATAATTTGGCTATTTTTGAAAGTGCTGCTGTAAACATTGGGGTACAAGTGCCCCTATGCATCAACACTCCTGTATCCCTTGGGTAAATTCCTAGCAGTGCTACTACTGCTGGGTCATAAGGTAGGTCTATTTTTCATTTTTTGAGGAATCTCCACACTGTTTTCCAGAGCGGCTACAACAGTTTGCATTCCCACTAATAGTGCAAGAGGGTTCCCGCCTCTCCACATCCTCGCCAGCATCTACAGTCTCCTGATTTGTTCATTTTAGCCACTCTGGCGTGAGGTGGTATCTCAGTGTGGTTTTGATTTGTATTTCCCTAATGATGAGTGATGTTGAGCATCATTTCATGTGTCTGTTGGCCATCTGGATGTCCATCTGGATGGACTGGATACTGGATGTCTTCTTTAGAGAAGTGTCTATTCATGTCTTCTGCCCATTTCTTCACTGGATTATTTGTTTTTCAGGTGTGGAGTTTGGTGAGATCTTTATAGATTTTGGATACTAGCCCTTTATCTGATATGTCATTTGTAAATATCTTTTCCCATTCTGTTGGTTGCCTTTTAGTTTTGTTGATTGTTTCCTTTGTAGTGCAGAAGCTTTTTATCTTGATGAGGTCCCAATAGTTCATTTTTGCTTTTAATTCCCTTGTCTTTGGAGATGTGTCGAGCATGAAATTGCTGCGGCTGAGGTCAGAGAGGTTTTTTCCTGCTTTCTCCTCTAGGGTTTTGATGGTTTCCTGTCTCACATTAAGTCCTTCATCCACCAAATAAGTATTTAATAGTAACAGCATAAAATGTATTTCTTGCTTTTCAAAATGAAATAAGGGTCATGCTATAAAAGTCACTCTCAATGCAAAGGGAGGGACTGGGGAAATGTCTAACGAAACATCCAAGTATCTACTATCAAGTATAGGAGAAATAAACTTTATTCCATTGTCCTTACAAACATATTCACAAACCAGTTTGCTCATTTTACACACAAACTAACCTATTGCCCCTACACTTTTATTATTATTATTATTATTATTATTATTATTATTGAAGTCTAAGAGCATGAGATGTGGTATTAGTTTCAGGTATACAACACACTGACTCAATAATTCTTTGCACTATGTACTGCTCAGCACATTAAGTGCAGTCACCATCTGTCACTACACAATGTTATTACATTATTCGTGACTATATTCCCTACACTGTATTTATCTCCAAGACTTATTTATTTTATAACAGGAAGTTTGTGCCTCTTAATTCCCTTTACCTATTTCACCCATCCTTCTACCAACACTATTGCTTCTTCTTAAAGGAAAGAAAATAAGGCACACCTCTAATGTTATGAGTATATATCTGACAAAATATAAAACCATGGCATGGGGTATCAATTGTATTTACCTTAGTCACAAATCTCCTGGGCATTTGAGGGTCTGATGACAAAACTGAGGCCCACTAGCACTGTGAACCCAAGAGAGTCATGCATTTTTCGGAAAACTGCCAACTGTGTCTCTCAGTCTCTCTCTTTCCCATTCTCCTCTCTCTACTCCTCAGGCATCTCCCACTTTATTGGGCTAAGCAGACAAAGAAGCCTACTTGTCACAGCAAAATATGGTAAGAATGTGGCAAAATCAGCTGGGGGAACAGGGATCTGGCCAGTTTCTTGGAAAAGGTGGCACCTGTAGTGAGTCCTGGAGCCCACCTAAGTGGGTGTGGGAGAGGAAAGGAGTCTAGACTTTTCCTGAAGGCTTAATGCACTTTAAGCTGGAAAATTCGAAAATTAAACTTGGATTCTGGCAAGAATGCCTTGACAGCAGTATGGAGAACACATAAATCAAAGTGCACAAGACAAGTAACAGAGGAACCAGGTGACAGGTTCTTTTTCTTTTTTTTATTTGTTTTTAATGTTTATTTAGTTTTGGAGAAACAAACAGAGTATGAGTGGGGAAGGGGAAGGAAACAGAGACAGACACAGACAGAGACACAGAGACAGAGACAGAATCTAAAGCAGGATCCAGGCTCTGAGCTGTCAGCACAGAGCCCAACGTGGGACTCGAACTCATGAACTGTGAGATCATGACCTGAGCCGAAGTTGGACGGCACTTAACCCACTGAGCCACCCAGGTGCCCCCCGGGGTGACAGGTTCTTAGAGCAACACACTGAGAGATGATGTTAAGGTTATGTTAAGGTCCACGTTAAGGTTATGACAGCAGTGTGCAGGGGATCGGACATTTCTTCATTTGACTCGAAAGGAGAATGTACAAAGAAGTATAAAATTCCCACAAGCAATATTATCATCCACAAGGCCAATATATTACACTATTAAAAAATCTACCTTCTAATTCAAAAGATAACCCAGCTCTTCATGCTTCCTTTTTTTTTTTTCACTTTTATTTAGGGACCCTACTTACATCGGTCTTATACTCTAAATGAAAAATAAATATGTGAGTAGAAAAGTACATATTTAACATAAATTCTCATGTAAACAAGCCAACATACAAGTTGCTGATTTCAGGACTTTATTGTACACTTCTTTCCCATAAATAATATGAAGACACGTACTTGTGTTTTGAATGGTTTCTTGGTTCACAACAATTGCCTCATTTCAGAATTCACCATAAAAATATGAATCAGAGAAACAGATGTGTTTTCACATTTGAATTTCAATAAACATTAAAAACCTGTGAACGACAAAAGTGAGCAGATGTTCAAAAGCCAATAAGATTCTAAAACTAAAATTATCCTTTTTTTGATTCTAATGGATACTCCTTTTTATTAAGAGGGGAAAATGTGTTAAGCATAATTTTAATTATGGCTCTTCTTTTCAAACTTTAAGATTTCATGTAGGTGTCTCATATTTGTGGCGTATTAATCCCAGAATCATTATAATACACATACAGGGAGGTGCACAAATCATCAATGTGTGACCCAATGAATGAGGTGAACATATCCATGTCATACCCAAATGAAGCAATAAAACATCACCTACGCTTCCAGACATCCCTCTTCTGCCTCCCTCATCGGCCCCCAAACACATCCGCTAATCTAGCGTCCATTACTAGCGATCAATTTTTTGAGATTTGTGTAAATGGATCATATGGGATATATTCTTTTGTGTCTAGCACTGTGGCTGGAATAAACTTATACACTTGATGTTTTTTCTAATATTCTTGTTTTCTCGGAACTTTCCAAATTTAATAGTTTTAATGGTTTGCCTGAAATTCCTTTGGATATATACAGATACAGCCACATACATTCATATTCATGTCATGGTGAACAATGATGGCTTTATTTTTTCTTTTCCATCCCTTATGCTTTTTTATAAAAAAAAAAACACAAAACAATGATGAATAGCAGTAGTACGATTGGGCATCTTTGTCTTGTTCCTAATCTTGGGGGGTAAGCTTTCAACATTTCACCATTAAATACATGTTTTTCATTCTTTTTGACCAATTCTCTCTTCGGTTATGCCCAATTTGCTGTTAAGTCCATTTGAGCTCTTGCTGTCAGTAACTATATTCCCATACTGATTCTAAATATATGTTAAATTCTACATCTTGTCCTTTCTTTTTGCAAACACAGATCACATATACCTTATATTCCAGTGTCCCCTATGGGTCTGTTTCTATTGTCTATGTTCCCAAATGTTCCCAGCTGGTTGTTGTTTGTCTGTGTTGTTTGTGTGGACATATTTTTACTGAGTGTGCAGGATGCTAAAGAGGCTCTGAACAGTGTAATATTTCTCCTGAGATAAATTATCTTATTCTCTAGCAGGTATCAATGTTAGAGATAGATCCCACCCAATTCACCAACTGAGCTGAGTCCAATTAATTGTAATCTTCTCAAGGTTCAATTTGTTGATCTGTCTCTGATTCACAAACACTTCTCTGGGTCTTTCTTTCTTTCTTTTTTCTTTCTTTCTTTCTTTCTTTCTTTCTTTCTTTCTTTCTTTCTTCTTATTTATTTTGAGAGAAAGAGAGAGAGAAAGCACGAGTCAGGGAGGACCAGCGAGAGAAGGAGAGAGACACAGAATCCCAAGCAAGCTCTACACTGTCAGCACAGAGCCTGATGTGGGGCTCAAACCCACGAACTGCAAGATCATGACCTGAGCCAAAGTCAGATGCTTAACCAACTGAGCCACCCAGGCACCCCCTTTCTCCAGGTTTCTATGAGGATGTGGGATCCATGTTCCCAGTGGGTCCTGAAATTTCAATGTTTGTCTCCTAAGCACCATGATTCCCTAAAGCTGTTAGTCAGCTTGTTAGTCACTTTCTTCTTGGCTTCTTAGTCTCTAATCTTTTACTGCCCATAAACTGGCAAGTGCCTTGGAAAGAAAACTAGGGTGGAGTACTTGGCTCACTTCTCTGCACCTCCCTTATCTCCAAGATTTGACCCCTCAGGTCCTGGTGGTCTCAGCAGCTTCAACATTAAGTATTGTGTATCCACGCTTTTAAGATTCCAGGAAGTTCTGTGTTTTTATACAGTCTGCTGGCTTCTCACCCCCCTTCCCTGTACAAGGCAAAAATCAGCAAAAAAGAATACCAGGTTCACATCTAAATTAGCTTTTCTTCTCTTTGAGATCTCGACTCCTTGAACCCTGGTTGTCTCAATAGAATCCCAATTCCTGCAGACAGATTTATCCAGCTTTTCCTGTTATCTTTGGCCATGGCATTGGTCTATTAAAATGATTCCATCACAGTGAGAAATAAAACTATTAATTTTTAAAATATTTATAGTGAATTTTTGCCGCATGAAATCTTATACTTCATTACAAGTTAATTGTAGGCAAACATGACTTTTTCTCATCACAGAAGATTTTGAAAATGGAAAATATTAAAAGAGGTAACAATTTCTATTGCTACTGAAACACAAGCTTGGCATTCATTGATTTCCATAACTTTGGCAAATAGAGGTTTAAAACCCCTCCTAGTTCTCATAATCGTGTGATATTTTTGCTATCACTTGTTCTAGAAATTGCCTTGTAGTATTTCAATGAATAATAAACATCATGCTAACCAAGATATTTCATCATATTCTAATTACTAAATGAATGTAAATTTGAAAAATAAAAATAGTAATAACTGGGGTGCCTGCGTGGCTCAGTCTGTTAAGCATCTGTCTCTTGATTTTGGCTCAGGTCATGATCCCAGGGTCGAGAGATAAAGCCCCAAATCAGACTGTTCGCTAAACACAGAGCTTGCTTAATATTTTCTCTCTCTCTCTCTCTCTCTCTCTCTCTCTCTCTCTGCCTCTCTCTCTCCCCCACCAAAAATAATAACTTATAAGTCTACCACTCAGAATGGATCCCTTTGAAATTTTTGGTCTATTTGTTTCTATTCTTTTATTTGTTTCTATTCTTTTAAACAGATTATATTTAATATATATTATAAAACTTAAGAATGTATTTTAAATCTTGCTTATTTTATTTATACCATGACCATTGTTCATGTCTTTCAAGTATTCTTTGAAAACTAATTTTTTACTGTGGCTCTGAATTCTACGGTATTTGACCATTTAATTCTATTATTCGATATTTAGGTTTTCTTTTTTCCACCATTGAAATAAAACTCTAAAGAGTATTTTCACATATATACATCTTTGCATTTGGGGGTATTTGCGTAGGTAAATACTTTGAAATAAAACTAGGGTCAAAGGTAAATACTTTGAATAAAACTAGGTATAGATTTTTAAGCCTCTTTAATGCACATTGGCAAATTACCCTAAGAGCCTTTAAGCCAAGGCATGTTCTCATAATGAAGCCTTAGCAACACTGGATATCATGAAAAAACACTCCTAATTTACATGTCAAAAAGTTCAAATTACCAATTCAAAAGAACTTTGACTCATACACTTTTAATTAAGTTTACGTTTTCCTTTAGGTAAGTTGTTTAAGCTCTTTGACCACACTTTTTCATGTAATTTGTATTTTTCACATAAAATTTACGGTTTTTTTCATATTAAGAATAACATTTTTTTTCTACTCAACTCCCACCAGGAAAGTAATTATACCAATTACCCTAAGAGTGTTTTGTTCATCGAAAAAGTCAGTGGAGTGGTAGAATACATGTTACTTGGTGCCTTCCAACAAAAGGCAAGTTATTGTCAATACAGTGTTTAAAGTTCACACTGCTGTGGACGTAAGGAAGTGGAGGGTTAAAGCCAATGGAAACACATCAATCTAATGGACAGCTGAGGAGAGTATCCAGCAGTTCTGTTCTTCCCACTGAGCACACACTCACAGGCATTAATCATGATTACCTGCTTTCATTAGGAGAGAACAGCATTATGTTGCTCCTACAGCAAAATGAGATTCTACCCCTGGAGTCAGGTGGAATAGAGGTTCAGTCCGAGGAAAAGAGAAAACCTTACCATCAAAAGCTACATAATAAACTTTTCTTCCATGTAAATTTCAAAAAAAAAAAAAATGAAACTCTTCCAGCAAACAAAATATGAAAAATGAAAGATCCACTAGCAAAACTCACTTTTCAAAATTCAACATCCTTATACAAGTGTCAGAAAAGATCATGTGTCCCTCCTGTGTGAGGCAGTCCCAGGGTCTGTATCATGTGGTGGCCATGCTACAGCCCATTCCTAAACTTTCTCTTTAAAGGGCCTGTGTCTCAATGTTCTGAGTCATTCCCACGGCTCCCACCAGGCTCAAACCGGATAAAGTTCTTGCAAAGAGCCTGCCAACTCGACCTATGCATCAAGGTACTATATAATCACCCTGAGAGAAATGCAACATGATGCCCTAAACATTTCTTACTGACGAAACTCCTATTTTATTCATGTTTGCAAGATGTCTGAATAAAAAGCTCTATTCCAAGGCTCACCCGTGGCTAGGCAAGGCTAATATCCTTTCTAAAGAGATACAAGCCAATGAGATATAACAGAATGATACACAAGCAAAACAAGCTGGGTAGGCTCCTGAGATAGCTCCTTTAAAGAAGTTAAGTTGGCAAGCAACTTTGTTTCCCTTGGCATTTAGACTCCATCCTGAGACACAGACATGATTTCCAGAGTTTCAATAGATACCCTAAGAGCACGAGGGCAAGGGTGGTCCTACCCTAAGAATCTCAGAACCAAAGCAAGTTTGGGGCCTCTGATGACATTGTAGAGTTGTCATACTATCCCAAACTGCCTACCTTCGGACTCCTTCATTTTTTAATTTATTTTTTAATATTTTTATATTTTTGAGAGAGAGAAACAGAATACAGGTGGGGGAGGGGCAGAAACATAGGGAGACACAGAATTCAAAGCAGGCTCCAGGTCTGAGCTGTCAGCACAGAGCCCAACATGGGGCTCCAACTCACGAACGGCGAGATCGTGACCTGAGCCGAAGACGGACACTTAACCAACTGAGCCATCCAGGTGTTCCCAGACTTCTTTAAAATGAGACTTCCTCCACATCTGGTTAAACTACCACTTGATTGGGAGGAAGGACATCTGTTAATCACAGCCAAAAGTTATTCCTGACCGATGCAACTTTCCAAATACTCACTTAACAACCTCGTCTCTGTTTTTCTCTGCATCCTCTTCATCTTGATTATGTTTTTTGTTCTATTTAATATTCAAATATTCTCTCCTAAAATCTAGTGCGTAAGGTATCACATAATTCAGAAATCCTTCTTACTTGTGCTAATATTTTCATCAGGTACTTTATTTCATCTAATTTTTTCCTTTATTGTCAATTGCTTATTTACATAAATGAGTAAATACTGACTACTCATCTGAAAATGGTTACTGGATTTTTATGAAACAGAAAATCTGAGGCATGGTTATTTCAGGAATGGGGAAAAAACATGGAGAATAAATTGGTGTTATAATCGGGAAGATATCCAGAAGATATAATAGTAACTGAGTCCTTCATAAACTATAAGGTTGTATTTCCCCACTATGACCGATTTACATACAAACATGGCTTTGATTTCTAAGTGACTGCTGAATCCCTAAAAGACAAATTTGAATCTTTGTATGTCAGATTTGAGGTTAAAATGGTCTTTTCAGTGCAAGCTGGTAAATTTTATTTTTTAGATGTAATCTCATTATAGTATAGGGTAGTTAGAAATCTGAGAATATTTTACTTAATACTTTAATGCTACATCAGTATCTATATATATCACAAGTGTTTGCTATTACTATTGTCTGTAGTAATTATTAGACACTACTTCTATTATTTAATCTCCTTGTTCTCTCCATGAACATCATTCAGCCTCCAAATGCTACAAAATGAATAGAATTAAACCTAACCATCTCCCTCTAGTTCACACATAAAATTCCACTATTTTGCACTGTGGTGGGTAAAGGACAAACTCAGATATCTACAATGACCAAGCCTATGAATTAAGTGAATGTGCACAGTAAATACTTTACTCTTTTTTTAAACTTATTAAATGTGTGTGTGTTTTATTCTGAGAGCAGAGAGCCCGATGTGGGGCTTGAACTCACTGACATGTGAGACCGTGACCTGAACTGAAGTCAGACTCTTAGCCGACTGAGCCGCCCCGGAGCTCCTCATCCTCTGTAAGCAAGTATGAAGACAAAGGGCAGCTGCCATCAAGGTTCAGGTGAGGAAGCAGCATGGACGATCAGGGCCAGAGGGGAAGGCACATAACCTTCCATACAGCCATTTTTGGCTGAAGTGATGTGGCCAGTCAGGGATCTAAGCCAACTGTGCCAGATCTGCTTTTTCGTGAGTTCCCAGAACTCTAGATGATGATCCCAATTTTGAAATCAAGCTTACATTGCATGGGCCTATCTGGATGATCACTGGGTTACAACCTCAGGAAGAGGAGAAAAAAAAAGTTGGTGCTTACCAAGAAATTACACCCCTTCACTGCCACACTTTTCACGGATTCCTGAGGGAGAACGCAAGGGCCACTAACATCCCACACCCTGAGCCACACACAGGGAAGAGCGCGGCTCTTAGGAACCATTGGCCAGACTCTGAAGGCAGGAGCAGCGGATCAAGTCCAAAGTCCACAAGACAACTGAAGCCCTGGGCTCAGATGTCCTGAACAGACTGTGTGAAGCCTTGGAATTTGCTCGGCTCCGACAGAAATTGTTGTTCACTACACTACAAGAGCAAAGCTCTCTGGGATTTTAACAGATTTCAAATTACTTACTTATGTTATTGACACTTCATATTCCTTAGTTTGGATTTATTTTTATTATATTTGTTTGTTCTATTTTATTCATTACACACTAGTATAGAGTTGAAAGTTTTGGTTTTATTTCTTTATACTTATCACTTATTTTGTAATTATGCTCTTTTAAGACTTTGTCTAGGTTTGCTTAATTTAAACTATATTATTTATATTTATTTCCATTTTACGTTATTTTAACATGGAAAAGAGACACTTGGGTATTAATGGTTGTTTTTGTAGTATCATATTATATCAGCCATTTATTTTATATGCACTTTTAAATATATAATATATAATTATATAACTTTGTTTAATACAGGATATGAATATAGAAATAGAAAACAGAAAGAAATGGTTCAATGAGAAAGGTTAAGACTAGCCATCATCCTAAGAAAGGAAATTTGAATACTGTTTCTCTGCAATTCCTTCAATAATAAACAATAGGAAATAATCAGCCCTTTGCAAAACTCTAAGTACCTAACTAAATTGTAGAAGACTGCTGTCTTCCCACATTGAAAGCTTTCCAAATCATTGAGGAAAGTATTATATATAGTCCATGATTATTATTTTACACAACTATTGGTCATTGAATTATTGAATATTCTATAGAAATACACAAATCTATACATGTTAGGAAATGAAGAGGGAAATAAGTGAAAAGAGAATTCACTGTTAATGAAATATTATTCTAAATACTTTGTAATATAATATTATTAAAATTCATTAAAATTAATCTTTAAAACATCCTGCCAAAGGACAGACTGCATAATTTGCAGGCCCTGGTGCAAAATGGAAATATGAAGCCCAATGAAATACTTCAAAAAGTATAAGAATTTCAAGACAGCAGGGAACGTGGTGCCTTAACAGCAGGGAACTTAACTCAGTGAGTTAAGTGTCCTACTTCAGGTCATGATCTCAAGGTTCGTGGGTTCAAGCCCCATGTTGGGCTCTGTGCTGACAGCTCAGAGACTGGAGCCTGCTTAGGATTCTGTGTCTCCCTCTTTCTCTGCCCCTCCCCTGGTCATGTTCTGTCTGTCTCTCTCTAAAATAAATAAACATTAAAAAAATTACACACACACACACACACACACACACACACACAACAGGGTAGAGAATAAACAGTGAGAGGGCCTGGTGCAAGTTGGGTTGAATGGGCTGGGATTTTTTATTCTTCTCCTAATGTGGAAATAATGTCTGCTACCAAATAGACTCCCAAATGTTTGACTCAGCTCTAATCTTAGAACATTTACACATAAGTTAAGCAAGTGTTATCAGAGATAATTAGATTTCATATATTTTGTTCTTTAAATTATAACAAGTAATAAACTTAATTCCTAAATCCTGAATGCTTTGTTCTCCACGATTAAGAACTTTCCCCAAAGCAGTAGAGAGCACTGATCTTTATAGGGCGGTTGCTTCTCTGAAAGTTGATTCAGAAATTAGTGTGTAAAGTTCCTGCTTTTAAGTATAATCATTTTCACTTGTGAATATGAACAAGGAAGATTATAAGCTGTCAAGAATTTCTAGAGCTTCTGCCCATGACAGAATGATGGGTCCAAATGCTGCATTTAAAATCCAGCTGAATGGATAAAAATAGTATGTAACTTTCATAGTCATTATAAGCCAAAGCAATTTATTGAGCCCCTCAATCAGGAAAGGAAACAAAAGACGGGAAATGGGTGAATGACTCATTTCTTCATGTGTTGTCTACATAGTGCTATTCTGATAATTGGATGATCTGAAGTTTAAGTGAAATTGCATTAATGCATTTTAGAGGAGAGGCAACCACAACATATTTCAAACACAAAAACAAAAACAAAATGCTGTAAAAGACTGAAAGAATCCAACAAAACGATGTCTCATAATCAGAAATGCACAAAGATTGTGCATGAAATGCAGACAAATATTCTAAGATATACTATATAGAACTTAAAAATCCAGGGAGAAAAAACCCTCCTCATACCTAAAAATCCAAATTGAAATCTTGCATGTCTTCAATGTAGTAAAATTTTGTTTTAGAATAAATATTAAAAGTAAAGATTTAATTCTTGTTAAAACATAGGATAGAAATTTCAGGAACGTCTGTAGGCTGTAGTTGAAGTAACTGACTTGATCATATTTCATATTAAATAATGTGAAGATGACTCATCCAACTCCCAGTGACAATGAAATACGTGCATTTTTGCTTCTTGTGAAACATTAATCAGTACCTTCAAATTAGCACTTGTTCAAGCAATTTTACCCCATGAATCGCAGAACAAAAGAAAATGTTGTCTTAGGGGGTCACTGGCCATCAGTGGAAAACATGGTATAAAAATTTATGAGATGTCTGAACTTAAAAAAAAAGTTTCTTTTTTTCATTTCAGGATCAGGTGTAACAGATACTTAGAAGACTATCTTCCAAGTGTAAACAGCTATTTTAGGTATTGACTTAGGGAAGGAGAGCTTGATCTTGGGATGTGGGCTCCCAGTGTTGGGTCTCCCAGATGTGACACAGGCTGGACCCTCAGAGTGAGAGCCATATGCTGTGAACCGAATCATCTACTTGCATATAGTACTGTGTTCACTTCCCTTCTCTCTTTTCCAAGTCGGTTAGTCTTCGTAATGCTTCAAAAACTGTTAATGTGTGCAAACAATTAAGTAAAACACGCCATACGAGGACTGTTCATTATTAAAAAACAAAATTACTTTTTTACTCCAAAAGAAATTATTGTGAAAGATTTTCAGTTTGGCTCATTTTGCACTTCATGATAATTATTCCTAAACCATGGCGGACTTTTTAGAGAAAATATTATTTTGCAATTGCAGATATTGAAAACTAAATGCACGCAGGCTGTGTGCTAGTTCACTGAATCCTCACATCACGCTAAGATGTAACACAGTGTTCTCTTCCCTTTGTAATTCAAATGCTTTCCTTTAAGGGCAGCAGCAGCTGTAATATACACACCATGGAGTAATTGCAAATATTATGCTTTTGCTTTTATGTGGCTTTAAATTAGATTTCATTCCTATCAAATAACCTATAAAATAATGCCACTGACTTTCTTTGAAGAGAAGGAGTTGAGCTTCCAAAGATGAGCAACACTTTCATCAGAACCTCTCAAAACACCCTGAAATTGTGTGCAATGACAGGTGAAAACCTTTTCTGATATATTGTTTCAATATAGGTCTTTCCTTTCTTCTAAATCTACATTAGTATTTGGTAATATATTTTGTTATACTGGGAATATCCTATTTATTTATTTATTTATTTATTTATAAATATTTATTTTGAAAGAGAGAGAGAGCAGGGGAGCGGCAGAGAGAGAGCAGAGGAGGGGCAGAGAGAGACAGAGAGAGCGGGCGTGTGCATCCCAAGCAGGCTCCACATTATCAGCAGAGCCTGATGCAGGGCTCGATCTCACAAACTGTGAGATAATGACCAGGGCCACAATCAAGAGTCGGACACTTAACCAACTGAGCCACCCAGGCACCCAAGAAATATTCCTTTTAGTGGGATTTATTTAAATAAATTATTTAAATAGAAATTTAAATAAGTTTTCATTCAATAATAATTAAATGGGACAAGTACTCGAAGATTTGTTTTTGTTACGGAACTAAGCTTTACTGAACAAAATCAACTCAGCTCAGCCACGAACTGCTAAATGGTATCAGATTAATTTAAGTGCTAGTGGTGTTGGACAACGGGAAAGTGTACTACCAGTTCCTAGGAAATGTATTTCTGCATACTTAGATATGGGATTTCCATGTAAATTAAGGATAAGAGAAGTACTTGGCATATACTACTGGGAGTATTTCTGTTTGCGTGATGCAGCCCCTATAACAATAATTGATGGTCTTAAAACTGTCCTAATCATTTTGACTTTGCTTCCCCCATCATTGAGTTGACTTCAAAGCCAAATGTATGCCCCCACACATATATATACATATACATATATTTATGTATGCATACAATATATATTGAATTGAAAGTCTAAATTGATTTTACTTGAAAACATCATCGGTAAGTCACTGATAATGCCAGCGTGTACTGAGAAGCCAGGTTTAGTAAAGGCTGCTCTGAACCACTTCTGGTGCATTTTCTCGTGTTGTTATTTTTGGTAATCAATAGAAAAAAACTCTTTATGACTGTGAAAAGGAAATCTTCTCATTAGTGCCCATGGGATTGTCTAAATTTAGCAGATTCAAACCTTAGCCTCAGTAAGGAGTTAATTTCAGAATTAAGTTGGATATGATTATTTAATCACATCACATATAAAATTACTCCAATTAAATTCCCTCATAAAACATATTTGATGTAATGAGCTAGGACAAAATTTAGCAAAGCAGTAGACTGAACCTTTGGCATCCAAACAAATACTATGGCATGATATTTCCAGTACATTCTGAAGTCCTAGAGCACTCTGAGGTATTAAAAATCATCATGACCATTTATTACACACTGAAAGGGAGGAATAATGATCTGCTATAGCCTCTCCTTCCCACCTCTGCAGAGCACAAGCTGAAGTTATTTTTAAGTAGCTCAATGCACTTAAAAATACTCTGCTAATCTAGGATTAGAACTCAGTGTCTCCAAACAAAGTCAATGAAAAGGTTCCAATTAATTTTTAAAGAGTTTCTTGTTATAAAAAATACGGAGGAGATATAAGTAATATATTTACAAGCCTCTGCTCTATAAATGTTTGAAGAGGCTTCTAATCAAATATAGAAAATCTATTTATGGAGGGTACTATGGTTTCTCTGGTTAGTCCTTCATTAAACAACAGGTCACACAAGTTTCTGACGCATTCAGCTTGAAAATGAGTCATAAGATCAGATGATAATAAACCCAAGGTAAATTTCCCACTAAACAGATATATGTCAGATGATAGAAGAGCAGGTGAACTTGCCACTGGCTAATTAGAAAATAGCCTTTCTTCCCAAAAAGCATCTGTAAAAGGTTCTGATGCCCAAACTATGTCTAGATTTAAATGTTCTTCTGTTTTGAATTGCTATTGAGAATCTCTTGGCTAACACTGGGGGCAAACTGAAGAGGAAACACAGTTTGAAAGTTTTAAATGTATTACAGAAAAGAATAAAATGGAAGGAAAAGCATCAAAAATGCACTGTCTTATACATTGGGAAAAAATGTTCAATCTCATCATTGAGTAAATAAATTTTTAGAGTTCTATATACTCTATATTTTCTAATAGTTCATTGGAAAATATGTCACTTAATTATCTTCATGGTTTTCTCTTTTTGGTGTTGGCGGTTAGATCAACAATAATTATTTCCTCAATTTTTTTTGATACTGACTGAATTATGCCAAAATTAAGCTATGATAAATAAAAATAGTGAAGCATTTTATAGTCTGGATTGTCTTCAGTTCATATCCTCATATCAAAATGGAAAATTAACCCAGGGACTATTTAAAGTATTTGGAAAACCTTAATATGCTCATCTTCATTCATATACAATCACTATATTCTATATAGTTCAGGTTTACATTAGTTATTGGAGCTAATCCAAATACACAAAGAGCTTCACATTTAATTTTCTCTACCTGAGTGCATTTCGATTAAGGAATGTGTCTTCTGTCCATACCACAGGCACTAGCAAAGTATTTATACAAGGGCACTAATTGAAATGGGGCCAGGTTTTATGTATTTCTAACCCTTTAAACATATAACACAATTACACTTCCTTTAATAAGCTTTGAGACAGATGTTTTTTTCTGCATACAACTATATGACATGGAATAATATTGTTGTGACTAATATAATTTGCTTAGGACTAAATTGGACTTTATTTCAAAGAGACAATATTCATATTCAGTCTATTGAAACAGACATTAATTTTGGTTCTTTTATTGGCTTATTTATATAGATATTTAACATGTGTTTTATTTTCTTTGGTTTGAGGGAGGTTTTTTGTTTTGTTTTTTGGGGAAGTTTGGTTTTTTTTTAAGGGGATCAGGGGTAGAAATAGCCCAGTGACTAAATCTTTTGCTCCATAGAATATTTTGTGCCATAAAAGCTTGAGAAACTCTTATTTGCAGAGGCAGCACAGATAATTTAGGCAACTAAAATTATTTTTCAAAAGTTTATATGAGTGATATGAAACTTCCCAGATAATTGTACATTCTCATTTTCTTTTTGACTATATAATATACAATTTAACATGTTCCCAATATAGCTGTAAGAGTTAAGACATGCCCATGAAGCTAAAAAAGAAAAAGAAAAAAAGGAAATTAAAATAGAAATTGAGCATACTTGCTTATAAAACTAGTTATTTTAAAGGAGCCCAACAACAGATACACACACATCCTTGTATTCAAAACAATCTATGGGGCGCCTGGGTGGCTCAGTCGGTTGGGTGGCCGACTTCGGCTCAGGTCATGATTTCGCGGTCTGCGAGTTCGAGCCCCGTGTCGGGCTCTGTGCTGACCGCTCAGAGCCTGGAGCCTGTTTCAGATTCTGTGTCTCCCTCTCTCTGACCCTCCCCCATTCATGCTCTGTCTCTCTCTGTCTCAAAAATAAAATTAAAACGTTAAAATTTTTTAAAAAAAAAACAATCTATATCTATATAGAGATTCTATATCTATATCTATATCTATATCTATATCTATATAGATATCTATATCTAGATCTATATCTATATCTATATAGATATATAGATATATATAGATCTAGATCTAGATATAGATATCTATATAGATATAGATATAGATCTAGATATAGATAGATAGATAGATAGATAGATAGATAGATACTACATCTATATATGCTTTTCAATGTAGAAAACATTGGCCTTCGTGCTATAGAAACTGAGGACCTGGTTGCTGCCTTTAGGCATGTCCCTTCTGGTACCACCCAGGATCACTCTTCCCCTAGACCTTTGTCTAGCGGAACTTCAAGCATCAGGTTCTCATCAAAGTCCTTTTCTCCTCGCCCCAACTGCCTCTCTTCCTCCTGCAAATATTCGCACTCAGTCTTTTCTTCCTTTATCATTTTCCCCACTGAATTTATGATTTCCAAAAGATTAGTCCTTCTGTTTCTTTGTTTCCCTTACTGGAATGTAAGAGATCTGTGAGAGCAGGTTTATTTCCTATTTACTGTGTACAATCCACACCTAGCACATTTAGTAAACAGCAGGTGCACCATAAACACTATTTAAAGAATGAATAAATGAAACATTTGAGAAAGCTAGTCCCATATGACTATCCAGTCGATTCTTTAATCTTTCCTCATAAAACATCTTTATCGCAGTCTTTCCCATCTTAGGGGTAAATACCTTGCCTTGTATATCTTTAAGTTCAGACTCTTTGTTTACACAGACCGGCACAAACTCGGATTTTTCCAGGGTCTTTATCATCTCTCCTTTGCATTTCTCATTTATTACCTCACTAACAATCAATCTTTCAATGGTCTATCAAGTTACGCTTATTTATTCTAATAAATGTGTCTTTAATAGGCTAATGTCTCTCCATTCATTCACCTTTTTGGGGTCTACCTTCCATTTTCAAACATCAAAATCTTAACTGCTCTACTTTCCCCCAAAAAACAATTAAATTAGAGTTTTGAAGAGTGAATGTTTTTAACTGGAGGTTTCGATTTGAGGGGTTAAAAACATATTTCAACAACTTTGAATGGAAAAACCAATTCCAATGGATGAGGTTCTGTTATTTTCTTTTTTTTAATTTTTTTAACGTTTTATTTATCTTTGAGACAGGGAGAGACAGAGCATGAACAGGGAGGGTCAGAGAGAGGGCGACACAGAATCCGAAACAGGCGCCAGGCTCTGAGCTGTCAGCACAGAGCCCGACGCGGGGCTCGAACTCACGGACCGCGAGATCATGACCTGAGCCGAAGTCGGACGCTTAACCGACTGAGCCACCCAGGCGCCCCAGTTCTGTTATTTTCTGTAGCTGCATTAATGCTGTCCATTGACTAAGATATTGGGATGAGAAAGGTTAAATAATATATCTTAATACTCTCTAAACTTTACTGTCTATGTACATCATCTTATTTACTTCTATTTCACCATTTTACGCATTACCACACCATGGTATAATTGAAAGAAATCTCTTACCAGAATTAGTATAGTCTCTGTAAACTTTAATTTCTTCCCTACAATTTGAAGAAGAACATCTAACTAATAGGATTATTGTGGTAACTAAAACTAAAATAACATACTTGATGACAACACCTGACATCAAGTATGAGGTATGGAGTATTCAACGATTTTCTCTAGATTTTGCTATAATAATAGCTCCCAAATCTCACTTACATACACTAACAGATATTTATCTCTTGCTCATATCTATTTATTGCTCAGGTTCCATGTTGGCTGCAACTCTCCTGCGTGTCTTTTTCTCACTCTGGCCTAAGGAGCAGACACTATCTGTGATGATATGCCATTCTTTTGGCAGGTGTGGGGGGACAGTTGAAAGATCACAGGAGGATTCTCAAACATACTCAGAACTGGACATTTCACTCGCTTTTCGTTGGCCAAGACAACTCACATGAGTAAGCTTGTCAGGTGAGAAAATTTCCTTTCCCAGGTACCTCCCCCTCATCCAGCAATGTGTAAGTCACACAGCAGCAAGCATGGAAGGAAGAATTGGATACAGTAATGAAATCTACCACACCATCCCACCCCCTTCAATAAATCAATGACATGGCTTAATAACATTTCACAATTGCTTCTTCTCAGATCAAGTAGAGATGAAAAAAGTAAATTTTGACCAAAAGCAGATACATTCATTATGAGTGTGCCTTAAGCAGTTTATAAGAACTGACTCAGTAGTCAGATCAGTGATACATCTTAAAGGCCAGGACTCAGCAGATGCCCCCACCATACTCTGATATTTGTGTCTTCTTTGAAATACAAAGTTGAAAGTTAACGACTCTGAGTTCTTCACCCATTATCCCCAGAGCCCGTTATCCAGCAGTTCTGAGACCAGCAGTATCAGCCTCATCTGGGAACTTGTTAGAAATTAAAATTCTTGGGGCACATGGGTGGCTCAGTTGGTTGTGACCGGCTCTTGGTTTCTGCCTAGGTCATGATCTCATGGTTTGTGAGATCGAGCCCCATGTCATGCTCTGTGCTGAGAGCACAGAGCCTGCTTGGGATTCTCTTTCTCCCTGTCTCTCCGCCCCTCCCCGATTCAGGCTCTCTCTCAAAATAAATAAATAAACTTAAAAAAAAGAAAAAAATTCTCAGGCCCCTCCCCAGACCTGCTGAATCTGAAACTCCAGGTGATTCTGAGGTACAGTATAATCTGAGAACCACTGGTTTGTCATTAACAGCAATTATCAGATAAAAACACTATACTACCAGGTGAAATTAAACTAAAGGCTGAACTTTGTGATTCAGGAATTCCCCTCTTCTGAATCGATGATTTTCCAACAGCAGCATTCTTACCTCCAAACTTGAAAACCTGATAGTGTCTATTAAGAAAATCTCAGATAAAGAAAAAAATATCTCTTCCTCCCAAAATTATTTTTGATGAGGAGAGATGAAATAAAAGCTGTGTACATGGATGCATATTACTTGTGTTCATCTTCCACAGGATCCATATTTTGGGGTGTATTGTGTATTCCCCTTTACTGCTTAGTTACATTTCATTTTATACATTACCATCATTTATGTACCTATTAGTATTTTTTTGCAGACATTTCTCTTAAGATAACACCTGAGTGTCATTGCTGGGTCATAGAATAGAACATCCCTTTTCCAATGGACGGGTTCTATTTTAATACTCCCAACAGCAATGTATGAGAGTCCCAGGCTTCATACCTTCAACACCTGGTGTTTTAGTATCTTTAATTTTATCCATTCTATTGGTTGTGCAGGAGTAACTCACTGGAGTTTTCATTTATATTTCCCTGGTAACATCACCGAGCACCTTTCCATATGGTTATGCCAAGCATGTGTCTTCTTTTGAGGTCAAGGCAAGTCTTTTTCCTAGGTAATTGGGTTCTTTTTGTTTTTATTACTGAGTAATAAAAGTTGTTTATATATTTTAAGTATAAGTAAGTTATTGTCAGATATATATATGTATTGAGAATATTTTATGTGTGACTTTCTTTTCATTTTATTAATAGTGTCTTTTGATAATTAGAATTCATTGCTTTTATTATGAAGCAGCTCATTTTATCAACATTTATTTTATGGTTTGTGCCTCCTGTGTCTCCTGTAAAAATCTCCATTTCACCCAAGGTCACAAGAATATTTTCTACTGTTTTTATCTAGAAACTCTGTTGTTTTACATTTGGTTATGTACACTGCATAGCAGGGGTCCATTCGTTCTTTTTCGTACATTTATTCCATTGTTCTAGTATCATTTGTTGAAAAGGCGTCCTGTCCTCCTTAGCTTGCCATGATGACTAGCTGTAGTTGTGGAGACGCTCTTCACTCTTATTTTTTATTTGTTTTTGCGTAAACCTCTTTCATAGTGTATGTAGTTACAAAGTAATACAGCGTGTTTTTTTGATACACACAAATTAAGTCAACTGACACTTTGCAACACTCCCTCTCCACATACAGAGTTGTTTGACTGACAAATATAGGCACAACCATGAGTTCACAGCCTGAAATTAGTTAATTTTGACACCTTTTAGCACTCCCTTGCAATATTTCAATGTGACTTATGATAATACAACACACGTGATAAATGCTTTCAATTTTCTTTAGCGGTTTCTCTATGTGGGTGTCTGAAATGTGTCTATAAAAACCTCATTAAATGAATTATAAGATACATACTTAACATCTACATATTATTTTCACACAATAAGAAAAAAAACAATGAGAAGCTGCACATCACCATTTATTTTCATTTGTAAAGAAATCATAACTAAATATAAAATTATAATGAATTGTCCTTGCAGGGAAATGAGTAGCGGTGGGTAATTATAGTGGCCACAGGATTTCTCATAATATTTGCAAATTATAAAATGGCATATTTGTAGCTGTTTGTGGTCAACTATAATTTCATGAAACACTAACTCTGTGAACTGTTTCATGAAAGAAAGTTCCAGGATCAATTAATTTTAGGAGATGTTGGGTTAGGCAGAGTGAAAGAGTTTTCCTACTATGGAATTGCATTAGTGACTTTAACAACCTGATGAGCATTGGGTATTTCTTTTTCTTTTAAGTTTTTTTTTTTTAACATTTTTTAATTCATTTTTGAGAGGGAGAGAGACAGAGAGAGAGACAGACAGAGAGAGAGAGGAAGGGGGAGAGAAAGAGGGAGACACAGAATCTGAAGCAAGCTCCAGGCTCTGAGCTGTCCTGAACTGAAGTCAGATGCTTAACCCACTGAGCCACCCTGGAGCCCTGGGCATTGGGTATTTCTAAGAAGAAGACAGAGTAATCAATGTAGGGAGGGAAGAATAACCACAAAACAAGCAAAGTGACAAATCAAATCAAGAAAACACATGCTTCTAAATAGCGTTTTAGCCCTAAAAGGAGATGTTTTGTCTTTATTGATGGCAAAAAAAAAAAAAAGATATAGCTTCAATTAAAAAAAGAAAAGCCACACAGGAAAGCCAAATGATATTAAGAGGCAGGCAACAGGGTGAGAAAAGCAGTGAAGCAAAGAAGGTAAAACATCTTTGTGATACTAAATTCTGCTAAATGTAGAAGTACCCGTCCAACAAGCATGGGTCTTCCCCAGGAATAGTCAGGCACAGCAGTACCAGAAGTGCAATTGAAGAAATCACTGAAAAACACATATTGCATTTAAAACTGGGTCTCAAGATGAAGCTAAGACCCATTTACCATGATCCACGGAAAGATCACTTAAAAGAGATTCACATAATGGAAGAATTTAAATATATAGATGGGAAATAAATGAAGATCACCTACAAAGGATCAGGTATTTTACAACTAATACATGAAAATAAAATAATATATTTAGAGATGAAATATTATCATTCAAGATAATTGATTAACAAAGGTAAACTAATCTTCAGGTTCGGGGCAACAGAAAAAATAATCTTAGATTGGCAATGAAATTGAATCAGTAATCAAAAAAACACCCAACAAACAAAAGTCCAGGACCAGATGGCTTCACAGGCGAATTCTACCACACATTTAAAGAATATTTAGTACCTATTCTCATCAAACTATTCCCAAAAATAGATGAGGAAGGAAACCTAATTCATTCCAAGAGGCCAGCATTACCCTGATATCAAAAACCAGATAGAGACAAATACAAAAAAAAAAAAAAAAAAAAAAAAGAAGAAGGAACTACAGGCCAATATCTGATGAACACAGATGCAAAAATCCTCAACAAAATATTAGCAAACCAAATCAAGTGGGATTTATTCCTGGGATGCAAAGGTGGTTCAACATTCGCAAATTAATCAACATGATACATCACATCAACAAGAGAAAGGATAAAAACCATGTGGTCATTTCAATAGATGCAGAGAAAGCATTTAACAAAGTCCAACATCCATTCATGATAAAAATCCTCAACAAAGTAGGTTTAGAGGCAACATACCTGAATATAATAAAGGCCATATATGAAAAACCCATAGCTAACATCATACTCAGTCGTGAAAAATTGAAAGCTTTCCCCCTAAGATCAGGAACAAGACAAGGTTGTCTTTTCTCATCACTTTTATTCAACATCATACTGGAAGTCCTAGCCACAGCAATCAGACAAAGGAAGGAAGGAAGGAAGGAAGGAAGGAAGGAAGGAAGGAAGGGTATCCAAATTGGTAAGGAAGAAGTAAAACTTTCACTATTTGCAGATGACCTGATACTATATATAGAAAACCCTAAAAACTCTACTGAAAAACTACTAGAACTGCTAAATGAACTCAGTAGTCATAGGGTACAAAATCAGTATAGAGAAATCAGTTGCATTTCTATACGCTAATAATTTTATTTTATTTACCTAGTTCTAAAATCCAAAGGTACATTAATAATTTCTAGAGAGTAAAGACAAGAGGAAAATAAAAAGATTCTAAATTTTCCATTTTAAATAGATGGACAAATGATGCCATTTAATTTGAGACCCTTATCAGAATTAACACTGACAATGTTTCTAAATTAATATAAAATAACCATTAGGAGAAATAAAAACAAATCTAGTTACTTGCAAAGCATTGAAACTGAAACCTATAAAGTGTGTTTCATACAGGAATGGAAACAAAACACAGAAACTAAAAACTGACATGAAGAAAAGATAAAACAAGTTGACAGGATTCAAATCAAATGTACCAGTGAGGATAATTAACTCAGATAGCTTAATTCCACCCTCCTATCGAGGAGACTTACATATTAGATTTAAAAAAACAAAATAATTAATCCAAGAGTGTGATGCTCGCAAGGGGCAAATCTGACTCAAAAGAATGAAGAATATGAGGAAAAGCATTGGCAAAAATTTACCAAGTACATAGGAAAAATGGCAGATGGTAAAATATAATTCAGACCCAGTAGAATTTAATACAAAACAACTAAACAAGAAGATCATGATTTTCTTCTTTTAACGTTTCAACGTTCATGATTACTGTAAAGCCATGAATTTTTGGTCCATGTCATTCATTACCAATACATGTGACATAAAAGCTGCTAGAAACAAAATGAGAAATTGATTATTGGTATGGGAACTTTTAGTATTTTTATTTCCATGTTGGGTATATTAAATAGGATCAAATAAGATCTGGACAAAATAATCAATAGGGCTAATTTATTAAATATCTTGCTTTTCTTTAAAGTATCCATAGGGGGTGCCTGGGTGGCTCAACCACCTGAGTGTCTGACTTAGGCTCAGGTCATGATCTCATGATCCATGGGTTTGAACCCCACGTCAGGCTCTGTGCTGACAGCTCAGAGCCTGGAGCCTGTTTCAGATTCTGGTCCTCCCTCTCTCTCTGCCCCTCCCCTGCTTGTGCTCTGTCTCTGTCTCTCTCTCAAAAATAAATAAACATTAAATAGAATTTAAACTATCCATAGAATGTTTACCCAAACTTGTTATATATATCTCATTATACTACATCACATAAAAATCAGTGGAATATTCCCAAACAGGGTTTCTATAAGCTCCATTCTGTGATCATAATACCATAAAGCTAGAAGAAATGAACAAAGCCAAATGGAAATGAAAGAGAATTCCTACAATTCAGACTAGACTTTGAGAAGCTCGAGAAAGTAAAACATACAACCTGTCAGAGAGATTAGTGAAACAGAAGAGAAAACTCCACCACTTCAGCCTCATTTAATCCTAGTAAGACTTTTATCCTTATTTGGAGACAAGATAAAGGAGATTCAGAAAGGTTCAGTGACCTCTGCAAAGTCACACAGCCTAAACATGGCCGAAGCAGGGCCTCAACCCAGATCTTGTCTCCTATTCCAGGATGATTTTCAAGATACTCCATGTGATTTCTATCGAATGACTGAGATGAAAATTGGAAAGCATTTAAGTAGCCAAGCCCTACTTGATTCTAAAAAAATTTTTTTCATACTTTAAGGTTTGTGAAATTAGGATGTAGGATGAGTCTTAAAATGGTTTCTTAAAAGAAAAATGATGTATTTTCATTGCTCGAGAATCGGCAAATGGACATCAATGGAAAATGCCTACTGATTAAGATCTTCCTAACTGAATTAGTAACTTTATTAAGAATGTGTGCAGTTGGATTTTAATTTAAATTCAAATCCTTCATTTGTGTTTAAAATGTCTTTACGAAGCAATGAACCACAAGAAAGTTATGGTACCTGCAAAAGACTATCAGGCAAAGCAAAAATCAATGCAGTCAAAGTCAGGAGAAAAGTTCCAAGTTTCCTGGAGTAGATGGTACTTTTTAAGCTAGGTGAGAGATGTGACTGATTCTTCAAAAGGACTGTGACTCAGGTACTAACACCAATCAATGTGAATTAACTTTTATGGTAAGCTGCTTATTTTGGAGAAAATTGTTATTCATTTATAATTACATTTTTTTTTATTGAAATGCCCCCAAAACTCTGCTAACCTTTTCTTGGGCCATGAAATTATAGTGCCATTTTCCAAATGCTTAATAGATTAAGGATTATGGGAAAGGTCATAAAATTGTATGGGTCATAGTGAGGCATATTTTAAAACAGCAAAAAAAAGTTTCTGAACAATTTGTGGACACTGTTTATGAAGAAAGTTTAGATGAAATTTATTTTTTTTTTGCATATAATAAATTGATAGATATTTGCTATTTTGAATTTTTTTTAATGTGGACATTTTATATAGTGTTTTTACCTGGAACCTGTTATTCAACTACTGCCAATCGTCACTGAATGTCTCAATTCTAGGAAACTGCTTATGCCAGGCATGTGGGCACGCTATGACCTCCACACTCCCTTTCTAAACAACTGTCATCAGAAATTGATATCCATTTATTTCTACCTGTTTTCAAAGTTTCAGTTTGTGGTTATTTCACTGAATACTCCAGCTCAGATTTACTTTATTAGGATAGTGATATTAAAGTTGACAAGCATCATAGAGCCTGATAGATCAGTTTCATTTCTACCGAGTGTTCAAATAATTAAAGTTAACAATAAAAGTAATATTAAGAAATACAAAAATAATTAGGCTTATTTTACAGGCTTTGCACTCGCTGCTTTCAGTGTATGATATCTGAAACCATGCAATATTATGTTTCTTCAAGGTCTGTTCAAAATGATGAGTTGAAATACTATCCCCGCAATGGAAAACGGATTCCCCTGAGTTCTAATTTCTTCCTGGGTAAAACAAGAATAATTACTGCATGTTTTGGGGGTTTCTTGTTTTTTCAGTTAATTACAACTCCATTTTCCATTTGCTTAAGGCCTTAGATTGAAATATTGATCCATCTGTGATCTCTTTCTTTATTTCATATTCCCTATATGTTCTGTCAGGAAATCCTATTATTTTCAGAAGAAAAATCTAGAACCTGACACACTCTCTTCACCCAAAATGCCACAAACTTAGTTCAAGCCACAGTCATCTGTGGCCTGGAATACTGCATGATTCCTAATTTACAACTTTCTCCTCCCTTGACCACTTTTGTGTTTTGTCTACACAATCGCCAGAACGGTCTGCTAGAACTAATTATTCACAGCACTTACGCTCTCAGCCTTTAAATGACTTCTCAGGTAACTCAAAGTAAAAGCGAAAAATCCTTAACAAGACCTAGCAGCACCTACTTCCTATCCCATCTCTGACCACATCACCAACCTTCTCCTATGTCTGACCTGAATAAAATACAGCACAGATTTGGGGGTGCTTGGGTGGCTTGGCTGGTTAAGCGTCTGACTGTTGATTTGGGCTCAGGTCATGATCTCATGGTTTGTGGGCTCGAGCCCCATGTCAGCTCTGAGCTGATAACACAGAGCCTGCTTGGGATTCTCTCTTTCTCCCTCTCTCCACCCCCTCTGCTCATGTGTTCACGCAGGCGCTCTCTCTCTCTCAAAATAAACAAACTTAAAATACTTCACAGATTTGTAAATGAAATTATGTGAAATTCCTAGGATAGTGTTTAACATATTTTAACTGCTCAATAAAAACTGGCTGTTACTATCACTGGATATAAAATACACAGTTGAACCAGATGAACCTTACAGGGCAGTTTTAGAACTATCTAGCCACTACATGGAACCTTCAACCTACAGGTGAAACAAAGTCATTCCCTAAAATCAAATTAAAACTATCATCTTGTATGTTACAGGCTAGCTGACTTTTCATTGACAAAGGAAAGACATATTAAGTCTTAACTGGCAGGAATATAACTAATAATCAGGAATCTACCCATTTATAACAAAGTAGCTCTTCGGCAGCTAAAGTCTGTGCCAAGAGTGTTTACCAAGTCAATCTGCACACAGCAGGTTATTGTCACTGGGCTCACCACTGTCACTTTGTGACACCAGCCCTCCGTGAAGCATGATGATTAAACCCTACAACTATTCATTTGGTAAAACAGGAAAGGTAATCACAAGGGCTGCAATTGTGTCACCGAAAAAATGTCTCTTGCTTTAAAAAATAAGTACACTGCCTTTGCCTCTACATTTATCTATCAGCAGGGGACCATTATGCGGTGACAATTTTCTGTTGCAGAAGCATCATCTCTGAATAATTACCTGCTTCTTCTCTCCCCGGACTGCTGTACCGGCAGAAGCTCTTTTAATTTGGTACATGGCAGGATTCACAGATTGCACTTTATTACTAGAAAAAATACCTTTTCCACCCCCTGCAAAAGCGAGGGTAAATGTTAGACACATTGTAAACGGGGCTGCAGTTCCGTTCATTTGCAGCCTACTGATGGGGAGGGTTTCCCTTACCTTCCTGAACCACTTATCAACAAAGGGAATCTGTGGGTGGTTCCAGCTCTTAGTAGCAACCAGGATCTGAGGCGAGAGGAAATCCTTGATGCTCAGCTCTCCCGCCTAGTTCTCAGTGAAGTCAATGATGTAACAGGAATAAAATGCAGAGTGTCTGTGAGCCAGGTGTCAGCACTGGACAAAGAGAAGGTATAACTGCTGATTCTTCTCCCTTTGGTGTTATTCTACCTCGGCTTCTCTGTTGTTCTCCATCTATGACCAACCACAGGTAAACCTGGGATCCTGAACCCTGCCTGAACCCACCTCCCTGCCTCGGACACTTACTTCCTTTTGGAGTGACAGGCTATTTTTAAATGCTTTCAGGTGGACACTTAAAGTCTCAGAGCAGGGAAAATTAAAAGTGTTGCAGTTATTGGAGCATAGAATATAAATGTTTGCTCAGAGGGAAGATGTGACTCTGGAAGCAATGGTGCTTGCTTTTCACGAAAGCAAAGGTTTTCACATTTGAACCACAATAACAACAAGCAACCAGCAGAAACATTGTATTCCAAATGAAATCATGAAAAGATCCTTGCTAAATAAAACATAAATAAGTGAAACGTGGGGGCGCCCAGGTGGCTCAGTCGGTTGAGCGTCCGACTTCGGCTCAGGTCATGATCTCGCGGTCTATGAGTTCGAGCCCCGCGTCAGGCTCTGTGCTGACAGCTCAGAGCCTGGAGCCTGCTTCAGATTCTGTGTCTCCCCCTCTCTCTCTACCCTCCCCTGCTCACACTCTGGGTGTCTCAGTCTCTCAGTAATAAATAAACGTTAAAATTTTTTAAAAAAGTGAAATCTGTCTGGTAGAAGCAAGGGGTAGCGGTGAGCAAAGTGCAACAGACCCAGATTTGTCTCTCTCCAAAGTGACCTAAGAACCCTGGGTCCCAGGACACCCTGCACAAATCACTACTCTGAACGAAAGCAAGGGCCTGTATACATTGCTCTTCTAAACAGACTGCAGAGGGGCATGTTTAACCAGTCTAATGGAATAGTTATAAATTTGTTCCCTTATTTTATGGGGTATTTTGAAATGAGATTTAAAGCAGGCTCAAAAGGCTAAAGTGTATATTCAGAAAACACTATTTCATTCTTTTAAAATGCTCTATCAAAAGACTATTAGCCAGACTGCCCTGATGATCTCATCCAAGGTGAAAGAGAAGGTTCTTCTGTTAACTGTCCATTTTTAAATCTTGCATTTCCCCTTAAGTCCATACTATATGAAGGTTACATGTGATTGCAAGAGATTTCTTTACATCTTTGGAACTAGGGTGACTCATGGATGAACTTCATTATCTGTCCTCAGATGAAAGTCAGCTGGAGACCTGGGTTTTATAATTTTGTCAGGAATTTATACAGAACCATCCATGTAGGAGTAACTAAATGTATTTATATGCCTCTTCTTAAGATAATGACATAGTGTTTCTCTATGTGGAATGAGAAATAAAAAAGAATTACATATTAGGGATTTGCATTGAAATAAGAAAATCATTTCAGAATAAGAAAATATGAGACTTGATTCATTTAACAAACTTTTTGCCTTATAGAGAAAAGTTATCTCCCTAGAAAAACAGAAGATGTAACCCCTAAAAATTTCTTACAGGTTGCTGATCATATACTAAATATTGGATCACTCTATCACAGGATCAAGCTAAAGTAATAAATAATAGGTTGCATTACTGTTTTCATATTTAAAGTTTTCTTCAAATTTGTGGTGAATTATTTTTAACAGAAAAGATTAAAACGCACAATTTAAATGGAGAATAAAATCCCATCTTCATTAATGTTATCAAATGTCGGTGATTTATGGAAATTACATATTATTAATGAATTAAAATTTTGTTCATCTCTCTGTAAAAATATAATCTCCCAATTAGAGAATAAAAAGCATAAATAGTAGAAAATTCCCATATTATCACTGATTCCCATATGATCACCAGCTGATCACCAGTACAGGAAAATACACACACATATACACACACCCCAACCTCATTCTGGACTCAGTTTTCCTTTTCCCTTCCAGATCACTGTGACAGAATTCAGAACTAGACCCACGGGAACGAGGTTCTCTATCCACTGAAATAAAGGTTTTCCCCTCCTAGGTCTATAGGTACCTAGGAACCATGCTAAGAATCAGTTCTTTAATGGGTTGCACATGATCATTTACTTAGAAGAAGAAACAGTGGATTCATCTGGGGCACTCATTTAGTCATGTACTGCACACTTAATCACTGCTCTTTATGCTCAGTCAGGTACTTGATTGATGCTAGATTCTAGAAATACAAAGAAAAACACCACTACTCCTAGAGCCAACAACAGAAGAGAACATAAACAAAAAATTATATTACAGTAGTGTAAATGCAGAAATGAATGTGTACACAGGTGTAGATGTGACACGAAAAATGTAACTACATTTACATGTGAGGTTTGATTTACCCTAGCTTACAATGTGTCGGTGGATGTCCTCGGCAGAGAGGACACACCCAAGAACTTGGACTAGAATAGTATCCATGCGAACAGAAACAAGAGAATTTATATAGACAGAGAAAGAGAGACAGATGCTGTTTAGCAGTGTAGGGATAATCATGATACCACCGTTACACACGAGGTCATGAGAATATTAAATGAGATATATCACTTAGCACAGTACCTCACACATAGAAAATATTTATTAAATGTTAACTACTATCACCCACTAAATCTCCAATCTAGTGTTAGAAGCACTGCATAAGAACCAAAGCTTAATCATACAGATTTTCTCATATGGGGAAAGGTTAATTCACTCAACACATAAGCCTCTAGTACATTCCTGGGCTCTGTGCCGGCAAAAGAAATAAAAAGCATATCCTCAGCTTGCAAAAGCCCTGCGTATATATATACACACCACTGTCTTCAATCTATTAAAGCATTTCCTCTCATTTCTTTTTGTTCTATCTCTTTGCTCCCAACTGGTGTAGGTGCTTGACCTGAGAGCACACATCTTCACTTAAATCTGTGCTGTCTCTGCTTTATTTCCTTGTCTGATTCTAGCTTTAGGGATAGTCCACCAAACTTTCCCACTTCCTTGTTTCAATTATCCCCTGAAACCTTAATTTGTCATTGCCAACAGTCTTATTCCCTTTTGACTAAACTAAAGGTCTGCTTTTTCCCGGAGAGATGTCGCAGAGGGTGAAAAAAGTTCTGAGAAAGCTTTCTTTTTGTTCATCTTCATATCATCATTAAGACTCTGAAAATCCCCCGTCTTCAAAGTCTTGTGAAGAGATGGACAAGCGCATTTAAAAGGATGGAATAAAGACTGTACAGTGTGGGAACACTTTTCAATGAGTATGCAAAGCTCATTTTAGGCTTAGCATCAATCTGGGGTGGATTGGCTTCCTTATCTCTTTTTAAGTGAGGAAAAAATAGTCAGGAGGGCTCTGCCTCTGAATTTCTATCACACAAAATCTAGTTCTTTATGGAGTATGAAACTAGGACTCAAGGTCATGATTGAATTATTACATTTTGCATTTGAAGTCTGCAAGGGGTTCAGGTGAGAAGTGACGTATTCTGGATGACAAACAGAAATAGAAACACTGAGGCCCCAGGCTATCCACTTCCAGGGTTTTTGTTTTGTTTTGTTTTGTTTTTTGTTGTTTTTTGAAATGTATTTGGAAGCTGATAACGTGACAAATACTTCTAATTCCACACATGCCCAGGGAATGGAAAGTTGCCTGGGCTGGAGGCACTCACATACACAGAACTGTCTATCTAAGCAGATACTTCCCTGCTGATAGTTCAGAAGAATGTTCGTATCAACATCATGAAACGGACAGCTGCCAAGCCACAAAGTGCCAAGCATCCTTGGGGGGAGCATCATAAATAGTTACAACAGACTTTGCCTTGATGGTGATATGGAGAAAGGCTGAAGCCACAGCCAGTGTGCCACCTTAGCAAATGATCTGCTTATCATTCTTTTGGAGAGGAAAGCACACAAAGTCAATGAGAGGATGTAGAAACTCACTGTTTGTTTTCTACGTTGGCTACAACCCCAAGTACAGTTCTTCAGTGTCGACCATCAAGAGTCAGAGGCACGTTGGCCATGGAGTTGAGTGGCAATTAATCCACAATTTTTTTTATTTGTGGGGGTCCCTTCCACAGTGCTAGGGAGCACCCTGGCAATAGGTGATAGATATTTTGGAAAATTTCCCAAAATAAGAAATTTTAACTTAATGAAGACTACACTCTCTGTTCCAACCTCCACTTAGCCATACTTCTGCTCATGTCAAGTGACACTGGAATAGCTCTGGGCATCTTGGGGATCTGGCCAGACAGAAGTTGAATTGAGGATACGTTTACTTTTTGATTAGTGGGGTATAGCCACTTTTATGGCTTTTTGGCCATATAGGAATGGCTTCTAGGAATACTCCTGAAGTAAATACTGGCTCATGACAATGTGAGACCGGAAACCAAGTCATAATATTGAATGTTTTCTATGAAGCCCAACCCACACTTGGGAAGTTGAAAAGAAACAGGTTTTGAAATACACAGAGCCATTTACAACAGACACATAAAATTCTAATTACATAATATTCTGGATTTCATAATGTTTGTGGTATTTATCTGCTTTTAAAAGTGTATGTTGAGGGCACCTGGGTGGCTCAGTAGGTTAAGCATTGGACACATGATCTCACTATTGTGAGATCGAGCCCTGTGATGGTCTCTGTACTGGGTGTGGACACTGTTTAAGATTCTCCCTCTCCCTCTCCCTCCACCCCCCCTTACTCTCCTGCATGAACGAACAGACTTCTCTCTCTCTCTCTCTTAAAAAAAGTGTATATTGATTTCCTAAATAAATACTCACCGTAACTAATTTTGTACTTGTAAGTTTGCATTCATTTTATTATGAAAGGCTCCCAAAATTTAGGCCCTGCAAAACTTGGATCTACTTATTTATTCTGGAAAATGATGTACATCCAGAATTACAACGTTGAATTACAATGCAGAAGTAGAAAAAAATTTCAGGCCATAATATTAAAATCTTATAATTGTGTTCATGGGCCATTTAAGTAGAATAATGGATTAAATAAGGGAATAAAGATGTATATTATGCTTGCTCAAAATACCTTAACACAGTATACAGCAATTAGAACAATGTATCCACATTATATTATAACAAGGAGTAATCTGTAAGCTCTCATCAAGTGCAGAAAAGTTGTATTTAATTTCCATTATTTTAAAACTAATTTCCATTACTTTAAAACTAATTTCCATTATTTTAAAATAATGCAAGAGAAAATTCAACAAGGAAATTATATCTTAGCTAATCTTTTTATGTTTTTGCTGACAGATGAAGTACTAGCAGTAAAAGAAATAATATTTTTAATATTATTCTTTCTCGGATTGTCTATAAAAAGTTTAAAACAATTCACAGGAATACATTCACTCAGAAAAGATTCTGATGTATATTCTATTAACTATAGCAAAGAATATTTCCACAGATCACTGTATTATTTCCACTGCTGCTATAACAAATTACCACAAACTTTGTGGCTCAAAATGACACCAAGTTATTATCTGATAGCTCTGGAGATTGGAAGTCTAAATGGATTTCACTAAGCTGAAATCAAGGAATTGCATTCCTTCTGAAGGCTCTAGGGGCAAATATTCCCCTGTGTTTTCACTCCTAGAGGCTGACCACAGTCCCTGGCTCTTGGCCCCATTCTCCTATCTTCCAAGTCAGCAATAGAAGGTTAGGTCCTTCTCAGGTTGAATCACTCTGACTCTGAGTCTTTTTCTGTCTGCTTTGCCACGTGTATGGACCCTTGTTATTATCCTGGGCCCACCCAGATAATCCACTACAATCTCCAGATTAGCAATCTTAGTTCCAAATGCAGCTTTCTTCCTCAGCCGTGTAATATAACATATTCACAGGTCCCACAGACCAGGACATGAATGTCTCTGTGGACCCTTCTTCGGTGTACCACAACCATTAATGAATTGCCTCGTAATGTGGTGCTGTCCTTTAAAATCTGAAAACATGCTATATATCATCCTTGCTACACCAAGAAGGTTCTACATGTAATCACAGATTCTCAAGGCCAATAGCAATCTCAGATGCAGTTGTAGCCAATAAAAATTATTTTTGTCTGCTCAGAAGGGCTCTTTGAAGTCTTAAAATCTTCCATATCACCACCTCAGATTTGCTCCAAGGAGGGCCAAGTTTAATATTCCATCATCCTTCTGTTTGGACATAGGTATCGGTTCACAATTGATTGTGGTTCCAACCTAAGCCAATCGGAGTTTTTCCCTGAGATTATTTCCCCATCCCTTGGATTTCCAGGGAAGAGCCTCTCATCTTCCTTGATCAGGCCACAGTCAAAACATAACCTTAGGTGAGGTTAAAATCCATGTCCTCCTACACAGAGAAAATCTATCTGCAGTAGGCAAGATTAAAACCAAACACCTGGCAGAAGCAGAAATGTGTGGACTGGTGGGTGAGGGGGCAGAAAGAGAGAGAAAGAGAGGCCGATGTGAGGTTGTCTGAGTCCCATTTACATCCATCCTGAGGGTCATCTTTATCCCTGTCCTTCTTGGTTATGTGAGCACATAACTCATTTGTTTGTTTCTGACGGAATTAAGATTCTGTCCTTTGTACCCAAAAGACTCTTAGTCAAAATAGATGCTGTGTAATTTTGTTATATGTTCAGCGCTGTAATTAATGACAAAGGAATTAAAAACATAATCAGGAAATCTAGACTTCTTTTAGGATGCAAATCCCAAACAACTCTTAAGATATTTAAAACTGGCACTTGATCTGGAGGCAACAATGCTACACACCTTTGTGTTACTGACAATCTTTGATCTACGGTATCAGCTACAGTTTCTTGAACACCTTCCACATTTATCGCTTACATTAAACAAACAGCAAATATTCTCATTAAACATCTTTTTCCTAGTGTAGCCAGTTTATAACATAAAAATAAAGCCTTCGGATTCAACCAGAAGCTAAAAGCAACATCAGAAGTAAAATGACAGCTACCCAAATTACGTCATCAAGGTAAATATTAGGGAAACCTTCCTTGTCATTTTATATTGCCACTGTAATTAAGTGCATTGAATGAATAAATGAATATATGAATGGATATAAGGTGAATAGTTGTAAGCCCAGGAAGTAAGCCCTGGATCATTCAATATTAACAACCAATGGTTCTTGCTGTTTTATGACCTATCCATCTGTCTGCTCCACTCTTTCCTCAGGTTATATGCTCTGTCACACTGCTTGGAATTTTCTCTGATAATTTAGCTCTATCCCGCACGTTCCCAAGATTCACAGACATTCATACACATTAACTAGCCGAAGTTAAAGCAATAATAATATGGCTGAATGTTAACTGGAAATAAGTTTATAGACTCATTAAGTCTTCCTTTGGAGTCATGTAGGAAAACACCAATTATATTTCTTTATTAAATTTTTATATTTGTTAATAAAAGACTTTATTTTTACATAATGAGATGGGTCTCCATAAAACAATTCCTAATGAAACTGATTAGCATATAAATTAAACTTCCTTCTGTTCTTATTCACATACTCCTGTTATTCCTAGAATGCCAGGTTGTACTCTTATAAGCATCCAATACTTAAAACATTTACTAATCAGAATGGGCATCTCTCATGGCTAGAGATTAAAATCTAAAGCATTATCGAAGCAATGACATTCTGTTCTGAGAGAAAAACAGCAATGGAAGTTTTTTTTCTCTGCTTGAACTTCTGGCTGTGTTCCCAGTTATCCTAATGAGAAGCTTCAGTGGATAAATTCTCATGACGTAGAATAAAATGGTTTTGGGTTTGGTCCACTTTTTATTCCAAATTTAAATCTTATGAACACATTTTTTTAAATAAGCCAAATCATAAGTTCCATATACAACTAGATACCACAAAGCATTTTTATATTTGATTGCTAGAAATATAATTTACTGATTTAATTATTAAGCTATAAGTGTATAGCTAAGGCACAGCCAGCTCAAAATATGTTCCTCAATAATCTGTGATCTCTCTCTAAAAGGGTTTGTTTGGTTGTACGCAGTGGTTTCTAAATCACTGCCACCCTTAACTGACAGTAGGCAGTCCGTCTAGAATCTGGTAAAAGAAACTGTGGACCCTCTCTTCATAAAAATATAAAAAGGTACACACAACATATTTGTGTTATTTTAAGAGGTTCGTATTGCCCTGATACTCAGCCATAAACCTCCAGAGTTGCATGAATCCCAGCTTTAGAATCCCTTGATAGAGAATTGCAAAAATCCTTCATCACAATACAAATTATTCAGGTCAGGGAAGCACCACAGATTAGTTCTCAGAAAACAATCTATGAAGTTTGAAAGCAGCTCTAAGGGTTCTGAGTAATTGAGGACCACGGAAGGACATTTTTGTGAAAAAGATATAACCCAGCATTCATACCCAAGTGCTTCAAAATTACACTGGAGATCTATTTAAAAATGCAGATATACAAAATCTGGGGTGGAGCAAGTCCTTGAACAAACATACCATATTCTTTCATCTTTCTGTGCCTCCTGAGGTGATTTCCAGTATTTCCCCCCCTTCTCCGAGAGCATACCCCTCTACCTCTGCCTCATTGCCTTCCCACCTATTCAACAAAAATCAGGAAAAGACCCCACATGACAGTAATTTTTCTGCAATTCCTAGCACTCCCTGAAGCCCTGTTTGCTCTGTGGGAAGTAGGGCAAAAGCAAAAGAGCCCATCCTTTGCTGCAGGACTGTCCATTATACACTCTGCAGAACTGTGATTCTTAATGTGACTGCATAGTAGAATCACCAGGGAGCTTTTAAAATCCCTGATGTCCAGGGTACATCACGAACAAATTAAATTAGGTAGGAGCTCGCAGTGGCATTTTAAAAATTCTTCTTCAACAAGCTCTCAGTCTCTTCTGTGGATTCTTTAAGGACAAAGCCCACCTGACTTGGATCTCTTCCAGGCGACCATCATCTGCGTCTGAAATGTTGTATAAACCATTGTTTTCCTGTTTTCCGGCCACCTTCCCTCTGTTCTCATTTGGCTCCCTTTCAATACTCAGATCTGGCCACACAGGACCCCCTCAGAGAAGATCCCTGACCACCTTATCCCAAACTCTATATCAGATACTCAATGTATTATCTTGACTTCCTTCTTCTGGCTCTAATGGAAATTGTTTTCTTATTTAACTTCTCCAGCCAAACTCACTGGAAATGCTGAGGGCCCTGACATTAATTGTCTTATTTATTATTCTTTCCTCAGCACCTAGACTGGTTCTAGGCACATAACAGGATGCCAATAAGTATATGTTGAATGCGTGAATGAATTAATGAATGAATGAGTGAGTAAATATTGATCTTGTTTTCTCTATTAAATTCTGTGTCCTTGAGTTCATCTACTATGTCTAGTTAAACCCTTGTAATCCCTTACAATGGCATATTAAAGTTAACAAAACAATCTCATATGCACTATCTTAATTGCTCCTCACAACAACATTTTAGAGGAAACAGAGAAGTTACAACACTAATTTTATAGCTAACATAACTGAGCGTCCATAAAGCTATAAAAAAAAAAAAATGTTCCAGGGGCACACAAACAACAAATGGGACGAACACATCTTCACTGTGAAGGTGTCATGAGCCATACGGCCATCTCCCTAATTGTTGCCCCTACAGAGGCACATGTCCTCACAAGGAAGGTGGCCGGCTGCGAAAGGCTATAGATACAGAGAGGAAGCACAACGGTGGCAGTGTGTGTGAGCCTCTCTACCCAAACAAGTAGAAACCGATGCCTGTTCCTAATAACGTTTGGGAACAGGGTTGAACAATGTCAGCTTGTAGCAACCCTCTTCCCACCCTTGTGTAGTCACAAGACCTCAGGCTTCCCAGCAAAACTAAGATCTCATTTCCCAGCGATCCCTCTGGATTTTTCTCTTTATGTAGTAGGAGCATCCAGAAGAGTGCATCTAGACTCAAACATGAATTATGCCACTTGGATTTTGCTACTGACTCTTTCATAATTAAACTACACTCAAGAGCATAAAGTTATGCAAGTCTGTCTCACCACTGTGACTATAATTGAATAGTAACATTAATCATACCCAGACTTCTGGCAAATTAATCAAATGAAGCAGTATAAGAGACTTTCCAGTTACCATATACTTCATATCTGCTTGCATTTTTTAAGTTAAGAGTCTGTTATATATACATATAACATATATATATATATATAACATATATATGTTATATATATATATAACATATATATGTTATATATATATAACATATAACATATGTTATATATATAATATATATATACATATATATGTATATATATGACTCATATTTCTTTTAAACTCCTTCGGTTAACTATTGTACAATATAGGGCCTTAGGAAGAAATCCAGAGAAAGACATCCTAGCAAAGAATTTAATGTCCTTATAAAGCACTTTACATATGACCTCAAATATTTGCTATTTCATCCTTGAGACCATTCAAACCTTAAATGGCTCACAACTGTACTATGCCAGACCATTTGGTACTATTTACAAGCATCCACATGGCATGGATATTTTCAGCAGCATAGAGGCCAGAATTATTTAGAAACTTAAATAAGAAGCCAAAGAATCCCGCCTTTCCTTCTTTATCCAAATAAAAGGCATCACATGAGAAAAAAATACTTATGGAGAACCAATATCTCATCCATCTTAACTGTTATATTCCAAATGAAAGGATGCCATAAGTGAAGAATACATTACTTCGTACCCCAAACAGTCACTCTGCAGAAAGCAGAGCCTAGAAGAATACTTGGCTAGTCACCTGATTCTCGTGAGGAATAGTCAGTTCTGTCTATCCAGTTAGCTATGCAAAACCAGAGTTTGTTGTGAAGGTGATTCAGAAAATAAAGGCATGGAGCCCATGAGAACAGACAGAAAATATAAGCATCCAAATGAGTCCGAAGACAGTCAAGTTCACTTCCTGTGGACAGAAAAGAAAGGAGAGGGAAAGTAGCCTAAAGAAGTTAAGTCCACAGTCACCATCAGGGTTTTGCTGCCACTTTAGCCTGTGACTTGCTAGTTCAGATACCTAGCTGGTGGCAGGGCCCACACTTAGAGTCACCTACCTCCATACCAATAACCTACTATCTTGCTTCATGACATGATGACCCTTTGCCATTTAAAACACATGGGTGTGACGAATGGATAAAGAAGATGTGATATATCTAGATAGATAGATAGATAGATAGATAGACATCTCCTATATATAGCTATCTCCAATGGAATATTACTTAGCCATAAAAAAATGATATATCACCATTTGCAACAACGTGGATGGAACTAGAAGGTATTATGCTAAGCAAAATAAGTCAGTCAGAGAAAGACAAATACCATATGATTTCACTCATACGTGGAATTTAAGAAACAAAATAAACAAGCATGGGGGAAAAAAACAAAGACACCGAGAGACAACAGACTCAGAGAGAACTGTAGAGAACACACTGATGGTTATCAGAGGGGAGAGGAAGGGAAGATAGGTGGAATATGTGATGGGGATTAAGGAGTGAACTTAACCCAGTGATGAGCACTGGGTGTTGCATGCAAGTGTGGAATCACTAAGCTCTACACCTGAAACTAATATTACACTGTATGTTAACTAACTGGAATTTAAATAAAAACTCAAGAAAAAATATTTTAAAAATAAAACACATGGGTATGTGTATAAATATCCAGTACAGGTAATGTGTCCCTCAAGATACTAATCTGGTTGCTAAAATCCTGTCATGTTACTACTTTGCTATCATGAATGACTTTTAATAAAACATCCACTTTTGATTTGTGCTTGTGTTTTCCTATTCTGTCAGTAAATAAGTAAACCTGATTTGAGAGGCAGGAAGGAGAGAGAAAGATACATGAGAGACACTAACATATTTGTCTCATTCACGGAAAGATCCGAATCTTGGTAACTGTAGTTATGTTAAACTTGGCATTTCAGCAATGACACGGTGGAGTGGGCACTAAGCAAGGTTAACCTGGCATTTCTATGACATCATTTTAGCATATTTACAATCTGTGTTTACAATGTGTGTCTTTCTTACTAACAATTAACCTCCTAAGAAAATTATGAGAACAAGAGCTCTGCAAAGAAGTTGATTTTTCTGTCTCAAACCTATCACAACATGGGGAGAAGTGGGGGAGGGAGGATGACATTTGCCCCTAGGCTGTCACCCACTATTTTCTTTTTCTTTATTTATCATCAAAAGTGAATTTTCTTCTTGTTCCCTGCAAAATTTACTCTCTGGTTAACTCAGTGTTTCAGTGTTTCTCTTCATGTGGTTCCCTCTACCTGGGACACACTTTTTTCAAAATCATTATCTGTCTAAGGCTACTCATCCCTACAGACTCAATTCCAGCTTCACTCACTTCATGAACCATATCTGCACCCAAATTTATTTAGAAAAGAGTATCATCCTCCTCTTACTCTCAAGATACTCAATCCCCTTTCCCACCACATTTTGTCACATTTACCACAAATACTTGGTGTAGGGAGCAGCAAACTTTTTCTACAAAGGGCTAAATAGTGAACATTTTAGGCTATGTGTGCCATATATTCTCTGTGGCAGCTATTTAACTCTGCCATTATAACAAGAAAGCAGCCATATGCATACAAATGAGCTTGTCTGTGTTCTAATAAAACTTTATCTGTAAACACAGAATGCAGGCCTCCTGGTCCTAGTTTCCTGACCTCTGGGTTAGCATAGAAATACAATGTAGGGTGGTCAGTAAAAATCAGGTTGATTAAATCTTATAAACAACATCACTAATGAAAATAGGATGTATGGGTTAGCTATGTGCTATCATATGATTATATATTGAATACATCCATTATGCAAATATTGCACAAGGGCCAGTCCTATCAATTTTTAATAATATCTTATGTGTCCAAGAGGAAAATCATAGGGTTCTGATCAGCTATATGATCTTAAAGCCTAGACAAAATGATGAAATTCTGGCTCATTGGCTTTCTATTAAAAAGAAAATCTAGGGGCACCTGGGTGGCTCACTCGGCTAAGCATCCGACTTCGGCTCAGGTCATGATATCGCAGTTCGTGAGTTCGAGCCCCACATCGGACTCTGTGCTGACAGCTTAGAGCCTTGAGCCTGTTTCAGATTCTGTGTCTCTCTCACTCTCTGCCCCTCCCCCGCTCATGCTCTCTCTCTCTCTCTCTCTCTCTCTCTCTCTCTCTCTCTCTCTCTCTCAAAAATAAACATTAAAAAAAACATTTAAAAAGAAAATCTGTAGAGTATATGGTTCCGTGAAGATTATGGCTGATAGCCAGACCAGATTGTTTCTTATTAAAACTATCTGGTTTGCGTTTTTATATTGAATAAAATTAAGTAAATAATTGCTAGAGCACCACACTACCTCTTTCACTATGTGTTTAGTGTTTTAATAGAAACAAATAAATAACTGTAGTAACAAAATAGTCATAGTTGTCACACATTTCATTTTAAGCTCACTTAAAGAAATTGGGATTGAATTCATGTTCAATTTTCTATTTTCATTTCAAATAGATTTTGACAATATTTGTTGCAGGCCTTATGAGGAAGTTTTCTTTGCCAAAGAATTTCACTGGTTTTCAATTTATCACATAAAAATTATGCAAAATGTAATAAAAATTGTCTATTTATTTGGATCAATTCCTATCTTTGACACAATATGCTCTGTTGCCATAGATAAAACATTTAAACAAGATCGTTGACTGGAACACACAAAAAATATTCACTCTATCTTGGAAGTGATACAGTATTCTGGACTACAGATTAGAAAAATCTCAGGTAATTAAAAAAAATACTATGTAATTTTCCATTGAAATATCTTCTACCATCTTTTAAAAACTCAAAATTATTAACTTCAACTTCTGAATTTCTTCCTCTCCTCTAGGTTCTGTGGAATATAAAAATAGCAAGAAGAAAGGCAAGATAAAATAAAGAAGGGGGAATAAGGAGCAAGGATAATTATTTACCCACTGGAAAAAGGAGTCCTTAAACAATCACCTTGTATGAGATTGTCATTTCTGTGAAATTTGGTTCTTTTAAATTCTTTTTAGCAATTCACTTCAATATATGCAAATTATGCCTTTAGTGAACGCTGCTTTTTCATATAAATGAGAGATTTAACACTGGATTTAATCAGGGCCTTCCAGGAAGCCACCAGTTCTGGGCACCTGTGTCTTTGGCCTCCTTGAGGATAGAAAATAACCCAACACACAGAAGTCCCGGCACCTCATGGGAACACAGAGAAAGAATGCTGGAAGCATCATATTTACTTCTCTCTGTATCCCAAACTTTCTGTCTCTGCACTATCTTATAAAAAGTCATATAAACAACATTTACATTCCTGAGGTTTTGTGAAATATAGGATGCATATACAATTTCAGACATTCCAGTAAGTGTGCCTAAGTACAAAAAAAGCAAATAATAAACATGCTTTTCTCCTCCTAGGTACCATCCTACTATTATGGGTCATTCCATGACAATAGAACTAAAAGCCATAGTAGACAGCACAATGTGCTCAGAGATCCACGGAAGACTGCCTGAGGATCCACAGACTGATTTGTCATCATTTAATATGACAAAATACAGACTTGTTTCTGGCATGATTTACCAATTCACTGATATTTTCCCCATTTGGTACATCTCTAAAATCAGCTCCTTTCCTTCTGGATAAGGAAGAGTAAGACGTTAATGTTACAGGGTTATTTCTTCTTCTCCTTTGGCTGCGGTCCTTAACAACTATGTTTGAAATGCTATAATTTACCATGACTATTCCTCGAGCACCAGATGATGTAGTGATCAATCCATCTAAACACTTAGAACAGAGTAAATCTGAATCTTGCATGCTGTCTTGAAATACTGCGGGAAGAACACACTGGGTTCCCTTGTCTCTTGAAAACCGGGCATTTCTCACTGCAGCTAATTTATAATAAGATACTTAATTACGCCACTGAGAATTTTTAAAACAGAATCAAAAATCACAATAGGTGGTGTGGTGCTTAATTTAAATGTTTGGAGGTCTACTCTCTTAACAAATTTGTAAGTCCATAATACTGTATTGTTTGCTATAGGCACTATGCAGTACAGCAAATCTCTAGAACTTACTCGTCTTGTGTTGCTGTAATTTTATACCCATTAAACAAGTCCCCATTTCCCCTTCTGGCAACAACCACTCTATTTTCTGCTCCTATAAGTTTGACTATTGTAGACATCTCTCTCATGTTAAGTATCCCGAATGCACGCACACACACACATACACACACGCATGTACACACAATACAAATACACAAATACAAAGGGACACAAGGACATAATCTTGGATTGTGAGCAATTTAATCGGTGAGTATTCCACAAGATGAGCAAACATTTCTCATAAATTTTAACTTGACCAACAAGCGATGACTTGCAAATACCAGTAGTATGTGATGCCCAACATCACATGATCACAACTGAGCCAATAGTTCTTGGAATTCACTTTGATATATGAGTGTTTTGGATTAAAAGCAGGTTTCCAGAACGAATTACGCTCACAAACCAAGGTTTTACTGTATTTGGAGGCATAGATATATTTATGACCTTGATTGTGGTGATGACATCATGGGTGTATACATACGTCCAAACTCAATAAATTGTTTACATTAAATATGTGCTATCTTTTGGTTTATCGTTTATACTTCAATAAAGCTACAAAATAATTTAGTAAAAATATACAAAGATCCACCCTCCCAAGCAAAGTCTTTAAAATACGTTCGTTGGAAGACTTTCCTTGTCTGTTCCAAAAAACATCTCTGCGCACATGAATGAGAAAAATTATGTTTCAGTTGTCAAAAAATCAGAGTAAAAATCACATAGGTTAAAAAAATACACGCCTAAAGGGAAACTTCTCTGATAAAATAAAACGAAAATTTAAAGATGTCTTTTGCCAGTAAAAGAGATAAATTATCTCTCAAATTGAAAAATCTCCAGATGGTGGGAATTTGGCATGCTATTATTCTTTGAAAGTATGTTTCTAGCTAAGGGAATTGAACCAACTTGCTTAATTCATTAATTAAAATGTACTAATTGATAAAAATGAGGACATCGTTTCTATTTTCTAAAAGCTACAATATTAAATAATTAGCTTTAATTTATCATTCTTCGTCCACTTCCCACTTTCCCTTGTGGGAGTAAATGCTTATGTGTGTTTAAGGACTAAAACATACGCAAAACCTCTTAGAACAAGTCTGATGAAAGAAAACCAAAGGGCAGAGAGGACAAGTAAAAACATGTGAGAACAGACCAAACAAAAAGATGACTTAGACACAAGGACAAATGATGATCCAAAAAGGCAAATACAGCAAACACAAGCTTCTGAATAATAATGTCTGTAGATACATCATTTGTTTGATGATTACAGAAGTCAATGAAAGGAGTTTGATAAATGGTGAGCTCATAAAACTAAGAGCAAAATGTATCAAGAACAGCTTACTTAGTATTGCAGTTGTCACCATTGGTGAGTGAAGGGAACCTTTTCTATGTTCCTGGTAGGAGGGTATACTAGTCCACTTTTTCTAGAGAAAATGATTTGTTTGGGTAATTTTTTTATTGAAAATATTTATTATATTGGTATACATTTAGATGTACATTCTACATCTAAGAAAAAATTGTGCAAATTTTCTGCTACAAGAATGTAAATTACAGCATTTAGAACTTGAACAAAGTAAGAGATGATTTAGATTATCTAATAGAGGAGGAATGATTAGATTTGTTTGCTACAACTATACTAGGCAGTCTACACTATAGATACTATACCATACCATACCATACCAGACCATACCATACCAGACCATACCTTACTATGCCATAGATACTATACTACAACTATACTTGGGAACTATACTAGGTAATCTATACTATAAATACTACACTATACTATATTATACTGCTATACTATTCTATACCATACTATGCTATAGGTACTATACTACAACTATACTAGGGAATCTATACTATAGATAGTATACTATACTATACTATGCTATGCTATACTGTACTATACTATATCTTACTATGCTATAGATACTATACTACAACTATACAAGGGAATCTATACTATACTATATTATATTTTACTATGCTGCAGATACTATACTTGTACCATACTAGGGAATCTATAGATAACATACGATACTATACTATACTGTAGATACCATAGTATAATATGCTATAGCTACTATACTGCAACTATACTAGGGAATTGATTATACTATACAATACTATATTATAGATATTATACTACAACTATACTAGGGTATCTATACTGTAGATACTATACTACAGATACTACACTAAACTATATTAGGGAATCTATAGTATAAATCTATAGTATAAATGCTATACTATATTACCACTATATACTATCCTATCATACTATGCTATAGATACTATACTACAACTATGCTAGGAAATACAATGCAGCAACATCAACGATTTTGCATAAAAATGTTTTCAACAAGGAAATGTAGTCATTACATATTGCTCAACCAATTGGCATGTTAAAAGAATGAATACACGATCTAAAACAACAGTTCTGGAGTTGGACGGCTTGTAATAAAAGTTTGTATAAAAACTTGCAATTCTGGCACTTACTATGTAAGATGGCAAACTATTCAAATTTCCAGTTTCTTTTTCTGTAAAAAGAAGAATAATTATACATCCTACTTCACTGTGTTTGGGGGATATTAACAAATGACAATACATTCAATGTTCTTACCATTTTCCCTGTTGAAGAAGTACACATGAATGCTGTTCACAGAATAGCATAAATACATCATTTGTAAAATATACACATGTTTATTGATAGTGATAAGATATGCATATGGTTATAAACCTCAACTGTTTTTTCTCCTGATCTCTTGGAGTTTAAGCATGATTTTTTGTGTTTGCTTGTTTAACTTCATTCGCTAAATTTTGGATGTGCAAGAGTATGAGTCAGGAGTTCTGTTGCAGTAACAAAAAACCCGTAATATCTCAGCTGCTTAAGACAGCACTTGTGGTACACTTCCTCAGGGGTCAGCAGAGGTCTCTTCAATCCTCATTCAGAGACCCCGCCTCCCGAATCAGCCACCATCTCAAACACTGCAAGTCCCCACACGGGGACAGGAGGGATGGCAAATCTCTCACTGCCTCTCAAACTTCTGCTCTGGAGCGACACACATCAATTTTGCTCACACGTTTTGGCCAAAGCCAGACACCTACTCAGAAGGAGAACCTCAATAAAAATAAAAATTTATTCTTAGGTCAAGGAGAATTTAAAAGTAATGTGTAGCCTATCAGAAGCCATTTCAAGTTTTTGAGCAGAATGCTGGTATAAGACTAGAGAAAGTTATCTCCTAGCTCCAGTCCCTGGGAGCAGAAATTAGGATGAGTAACTGTGTATTCAAATCGACTAGATGAGAGTCCTCTAAACAAAGATATATATAGGCAATAAGGAATCGAAATCAAGGAGTAATAAGGGCGCCTGGGTGGCTCAGTCAGTTGAGTGTCTGACTCTTCATTTCAGCTCAGGTCATGATCTCATATCTGGCTCTGCGGAGTCTGCTTGGGATTGTCTCTTTCCCTCCCTCTCTGCCCCTCCCCCGCTTGCACTCTGTCTCTCTCAAAAATAAATACACTTAAAAAAAAAAAGCAATCAAGGAATAACAGGATTAAAAGAGAGTTTAAGAGATTATCTAAATTATTCCCCTATTTTCAAGATGTAATGATCACACTTAGTCACTAGCAGAAGCAAGTGATCTAATTTAATTTCTGGTGCACAAATGCCTTCACCTAGCCCCTCAGGTGGACTACACTGAAGAGCATCAATACATTCTGCTGGGAGAATTTTTTTTTCCTTGGCCTCAGCAAGCAAGCTGCTGAGGCTCTCCGTCTTGAGAACTGCTGGGCCCTGTAATTGCTTTCTTCACTCATGTAACCACAGCTGCAGTTGTCATTCATAAATGGCAAAACTAATCCTTTAAAAGTTTTCAGATTGGCCATTTGCTTTACAGCATCCAATGCCAATGAGTTTGCAGATGCAGCTGTGAGAAAAGAAGGGTCTCTGATCACTGGTCTGAGCATTGGACTGGCTCTCCTAAATCCTTGGTCTTCATTCTCAGAATCCTATATTTTGTGATGGTTCCCTGGGAAATCACTCCACTCATCAATACCTTCCTTTCCCTGCAAGGACACTAAGGAAGCTTATTATTGATCTCTAAAGTACTCTAAAAAGCTTAAATGAAATAAAAAGTATCATAATTCCATACATTTATTCAACTCCTTTTTAATAAGATAAACTTTAAATATGTGCTATAAATATGTAACTGATACATTAATGAGTGTCTAGGAAGGTAAGAGACAAATACGTGTTTGTCAGACTTATCGAAGACTGACATCCACAATAATTAAAATCCACAGGACTTTTCTTGCACTAACACTGCATTAAAAAATTTAGAGACAAATGAGAAACAACTGGTAATATGTAGAGAGTGATGTTCTGTGTTTGAGAGATACTTTATATGCTTTTCTTATTTTTCTATCATATAATTTGTTACTTTTAACAATGAATGAATGGATGACAGTAGTGTGAGGGACATTAATTTTTAATCTTTGTTCCTTTAAAAGCATGACAGGCTTACTCAAGCTTTCTAATGACAATATTTTAAAGTGTTTTGTTGTTGTTGTTGTTGTTGTTGTTGCTGTTTTGTGAGAAAGAGAGAGAGTGTGGGGGAGGGCAGAGAGAGAGGGAAAGAGAGAGAATCCCAAGCAGGCTCTGCACTGTCAGCACAGAGCCCAATGTAGGGCTTGAACCCATGAACCGTTAGATCATGACCCAAGCTGACATCAAGAGTCTGGATGCTCAATCAACTGAGTCACTCAGGCACCCTGATGATATTTTATTAATGCAGACAGAACAGTAGTTCCCCTCTGGGGTTACTGGTGAAAATGGGGCAAGTCAGAAATAAAACCTCTGAAATGAAAATTTCCTTCTACCCATGCCCTAACCTTCTACTTATAACCATTAGGGATACATATCAGAGTATGGGAAAATACCTACAGAGCAATTAATCTTAAGGACTTTGTCTTCTACATAAAGAAAACTCTAAGTAGTCAAAAAGACAAATGATTACAAAGAATGGGAAGGATGTAAGGAAACTGCAACCCTCAGGCACTGCTGGTGGAAATGTAAAATGGTGTCACCACTTGAAAGACAGTTTAGCTGTACCTCAAAAAGTTAAACAGAGCTACCATATGACTCAGCAATTCCACTTTGACCTGTATGTCCAAGAGAAATTTAAACACATACCCGCACAAAAATTTATTTGTGAATGTTCATAGGACAGTATTCGTGATGGTCAAAACGTAGAAATGACCCAAATGTCCACTAAGAGATGGATGGATAAATAAACGTGGAAATCCACACAAATAAATATTATCCAGCCAGCAAAAGAAATGACGTACATGGATAAACCCTGACAACATTATGCTAAGTCAAAGAAAACCAAAGACAAACAGATCACATATTTTGAAATACCCAGATTAGGCAAATCCCTCGGGACAGGAAGTAGATCCGTGGTTTCTAGGGATTGAGCAGGAAGGAGAATGGGGAGTGACTGGTGAGGAGGCACAGGACGGGATTTCTTTTAGTGGTGATGAAAATGCCCTGGAATGAAGTAGTGGTGAGGATTGCGTAATTTTATAAATATACTGAAAACAGGGGTACCTGGGGGGCTCAGTTGGTTAAGCGGCCAACCCTTGGTTTCTGCTCAGGGTTACTGGCTCTCTCTCTCTCTCTCTCTCTCAAAATAAACAAACTTAAAATAAATAAACAAATATACTAAAACCCACTAAGTTTTATGCTTTAAAAGAGTGGATTTTATGGTATTTGAATTATATCTCAATAAAAAAAAAATTCATTTCTCCAAAAACAAAACTGCAAAACAAAATGAAATTTCTGGTCTAGCGTTCAGGTAAAAGAAAGTATTTCTCATTTTCCTCTTTCATGAACAAAATCTGTAATAATCTCAATGATTAGTTCCTCCAAAGGCATATTTCATATTAACTTTGCCATGTTCATGTGAGAGGTGAAATTGTTATTTCTTATATTGATAAATGAAAATAATGGAACCAGCTTTCCTCTAGATGCTTTTCTCCTCTTCCAGTGTGCACCGATCTGGAACCAAGACCACACCTGAGGCTACGTGCCTTCTAAAACAGCATCAGCTTATTCAGCCATCTATTTACACAATGCTTTCTCAAAAGTCAACAACTTCCTCAATGTAATGTTAATGAGTTTCAGAAATGTCAGTGGACAATTAAATGTCTCATTCAGAAAGTTTTGAGCAAATGTCCAAACTTTTTTTTTTAGGAAGTATACTCTTACTCTCGTTTATCTATTTTGCTCATCCCTGACCCCACCCCTCTGGCAATCATCAGTTTATTCTCTGTAAGAGTCGGTATTTTTGTTTCTTTCTCTCTCTTTTTTAATTTGCTCATTTGTTTTGTTTCTTAAATTCCACATGAGTGAAATCATATGCTATTTGTCTTTATCTGTCTGCCTTATTTCATTTAGTATAATACTCTATAGGTCCATCCCTGTTGTTGCAAATGGCAAGATCTCATTCTTTTTTATGGCTGAGTAAAATTCCATTATATATATACATACATACATACATACATACATACATACATATGTACATACCATTTCTTTATCCATTTCATTTAGTATAATACCCTATAGGTCCATCCCTGTTGTTGCAAATGGCAAGATCTCATTCTTTTTTATGGCTGAGTAAAATTCCATTTTATATGTATATATACATACATACATACATACATACCATTTCTTTATCCATTCATCCATTGATAGGTTGCTTCCATATCTTGGCTATTGTAAATAATGCCACAATAAACACAGTGGTGCATATATCTTTTTGAATCAGTGTTTTCATTTCCTTTGGGTAAATATACAGTAGTGGAAATACTGTATCATATGATAATTTCATTTTTAATTTTTTACATTTTTAATTAAATTTCTATTTTCCACAGTGGCTGTACCAATCTGCATTCCCATCAACAGTGCACAAAGGTTCCCTTTTTTTCCCACAACCTCACCTAGACTTGTTATTTCTTGTCTTTTTTATTGTAGCCATTCAGCTAGGTGTGAGATGATATCTCATTGTGGTTTTGATTTGTATTCCCCTGATGACAAGGGATGTTGAACATCTTTTCATGTGTCTGTTGGCCATCTGTATGTCTTTTTGGAAAAATGTCTGTTCAGATACTCTGGCCATTTTCAAGTCAAATTATTTGTTTGGGGTTTTTTTGGTGTTGAGAGTGCAAGTTCTTTATATACTTTGGATACTAACCCCTCATGGATAGATCATTTGCAAATATCTTCTTCCTCTTCCTTTCAGTAGGTTACTTTTCTGTTTTGCTTGTTTTGTTTCCTGGGAAAAACTGTTTTTTTGTTATTGTTGTTGTTGTTGTTGTTTTTAATGTAGCATTGAACTAAACTGAACTGAAATTGAACAGACCTCAAAGCTAAACTGATCATGTAAGAGCACGTAGGTGTGGGCATGTGTGTGCACCTGCACGCATACAATAGAGAGGGAAAAAGAGAGATATTATATTTCTCCATGTACTTTCAGTCATGCAAACTGGATGTATTATTAGTTCTGAAAAGACTAACCTTTCCATATTCAGGGATCTCAGCTATCTGTTAAATAAGATATATATGAATTGAGTGCATTTGACTCATAGGAGGTGGTAACAGGCCTGAGAGCCCTCACTTACCCCTTCCAGAGCAAGGTAGATCCGAGCTTCCTTGGCACCTTCTGATGCTCTCCTCTGCTGACAGTGGGCAGGAACGTGGGTGCTCACACTTTTTCCCATACCAGCCTACTTTGCAGTCACATCTTCCACAATTACACTGTCCGTGACCTTCACAATGAGAGTATAAAAAATACGAAAAAATAGACAATGAAGTCAGAAGTCAGAAATGAGTGTTTTCTTTTCAACAGTGAATATCACAAATAGCCAGGATCTTCGTTAACACCATATTAAACATTAAAGCAAAGGCACATTTTTCTCAAGTTCTTTAATACCTGGTTTACATTGATTGATCATGAGGAGTAAAGAAAAGCAACAATTCCCTATAAGATAGATGGGTTCGTAGGGCTATAAACTTGAATCCATCAAAATCCAGGTGCTTGCGATTGCATTGGTCTGCTGGGGCCTAAATGGAGTATGTGATGGATTTGGTAATTAATTCATGTGGAGGAGAGCCATAGGAAATTGAAAACAATTTGCTTTTGAAACAGGTCTTATCTTGTAGAGGCCCCCACACTTTATTCTCATTACCATTTTTCTACACACGACATGCTTAGCCTAGAGACGCTTAGTCTAAAACAAGTAACGTCTGTGGAGTTCACATTCCCTGAAGATCAATGTAATATACACAAAAGAGGTCAGGAAAGATATTAAAGTTCTTTACACATGGTCACAGAGCCTGTAAAGAATTGTGATGAGCAGTGGCGTGGTAAAGCAAAAAAACAAACAAACAAAAAATGGCCTACATTATCAATCAAATAAGTGGATCTAAATCCTGGTCCTGCTATCTATAGAGTAGGGCTGGTCAAATGTCAACTTCTCTGAGATTTAGTTTCTTCATATTTTTTTGAAGTTTATTTATTTATTTTGAGAGACTGCGCGTGAGCAGAGGAAAAGCAAAGAGAGAATTCTAGGCAGGCTCTGCACTGCAAGGCTCAAACTCATGAACCGTGTGTGAGATCATAACCTGAGCCGAAACTGTACTCTTAACCAATGGAGCTGCCGAGGCGACCCTAGTTTCTTCATTTTTAAAAAAGGTAATAATACATTATCCACATTTATCAGGAAGTACATAATATATCTTAAAATGCTACATAAAAATGAGCTATTGTTATTTTTATTCATTTGAGTCCACATATGTAAACAAGTAGGAATAGAAAGGAAAGCAACAGAGTTGAGCTTTCCTTAACTCCTAATCAGCATTCAGATATTCATTATTACAGATGCAGAACACTGTGGATTTCTATAATTGCTGCAAAAAATGCATAAAAGATTTTAAAGGAAGTGGAATTGTACTTTTTTTAAGTAAATCAAAGATAATACTAATGAATGAAATTCCATGCTCTTTCGTTTTTGGCATCTGATATTAATATAAACCATACAATAAGGAAACTGTCCTTCAGTGAAGACTAGTGTGTTTTCTCAATAGTCTGTGAGGTGTGTGGGCAGATATCTATCATTTGAGTTGGAAGAATTGGACAATCCACATATCTGGAAGCTTTTCACCACCTATTAACCTGGTTCATCATGGAACGAATCATAAAATCATAGGTCAAAGTGGAATGAGATCTTAGGGATCACTGAATCCAAATTTTGCATTCAATGCTACATCCAATTAAACATACATTTATTGATCACTTACTATGTAACAGACTCTAAACAACAAATTGCTGTTGTCCTTAGTACTCTGCCTCTGAGATCATCATTTTAAAGGAAAAGAAAATTAAGATTGCTAATAAATATGTATCACATGTCAATGGGGTCACTTAAACCTTCAAATATCAGAGTTTCTATTGTACTAGTTTAACTTATTGGCAGTTATATTCCAGAGGTTGTTGGACTTTGTGGCTCTTTGTTATTATCCTAGAAGTCCTTACCCTTCTTCTCAACCCTCATGTAATTTAAAGCCAAATTTCTAAACAGAGCCACATTGCAAAAACATAGATAAATAACAATGCTAAAACAGATTTCAACATTTGAAGTACAACGAATCCTGCTTTTTATAGAGGCCAAATTCTTGGAGACAAGAGGTCTCATTTTGAGGACAGTCAGATCTGTCATGAGGATATTGAACAAAGAACAGAACACGCTGCCATTTGTGAGAGACGAGCTGACACTTTAACAATAACAGTGAACAACAGGGTTATGGTGAAAGGGGAAAAAAGCTTTACTCTTAAAAGTCTGAAGTAGCTGGGAATGTTAGAAGAAAACACTCAGTAGGCAAGGATGCCAGGCAATCCCTAACTACCCAGGAGAATGCCCTCACACACCTGGTGGGGAGGCCTGGTCCCCAGGCATGGAACGAAGCAGGAGCCTGTGTGGAGGGAAAGCAGTGACCGAAGACAGACCCTTCTCAAGTTCTGTAGCTGGAATACAGCCTTCAGAGCAGCCACTGTTTTCTATCTTAGGTTTGTTCACATGTCAACATTTCAAACAAAATTGGTGGCGGAATAAAAAATTCATGAAGACGGTCAGAAGTTATGAATAAGAAGTTTTTAGAGTTAAGATCTGGTCCAATGAAGATCAAAAGAAGTGGGACGAGCTATGAATGCAGTGACACAGTTTGAAAAAAAAAAACAAAAAAAAACAACGCGGCTGCTCTAGACCTAGAAGACGAAATCTCTGAAACTCTTTCACCTTTATGCTCCAAATTCACTTTTGTTCTCTTATTGTTTTCCTCACTCAGTGTTTAATCTCTACACTTTCCTCCCTAATGTTATGCGATTTTTCTATCCCTTTGCTATCTCTGTGCTCTAATACAATCACTGGGGGTGGGGGTGGGTGGGGAAGCAGCCTATGTGGTCCTATATCTCTATTTCCTGTGCATTTAGAGCAGCATCATGAACATTCTCAAGAATGAGTCCTATAAAGTTATGCATCACCCCCAGGCATCACCAACTCCAAGCAAAACTGGGAAGAACACATACAATGTGTTCTCACTTTTGCCACTTATGTGATGAGCCCTACCTAACTTCTGGAGGCTTCCCCAGCCTCAGCCTTCACCCAGTCATCGAGTATTATTGAGGGTTATTGACCCTCAGGAACTCCGCTGTAGTCTGTTGCTTATGCACTGGAATGAATTAATGAGACAGTATCACTACTGTGATTGGTTGCAGACCGAAAGCTTTTGCCTTTAAATAGGAAAGTATCACAGTGGGGAATATTATCCAGTTCAGGATGGCCATAGCTCCTCCCCAAATCACCCACTTATGAGTCTTCTCTACACTATGCCATCTGAAGTCAATATCAATTGAACAAGTTTGGGCTGAGGAAATAAGAGTTATTAAAATATGAATCATATTTCATATTTAAATATTTTTCATATTTCAACCATCCATAATGAATGAAATTACTGAGAGTCAGAAAATGTACGGCAATGGCTCTAAATGGTGATAGCAGGGATATAGACCGTTTCTTAAAGGTTCCATCGTTTGGGGAAAGTAGAAACACCTCAATCAAATATCCCAGTGAGGATCACAGAGAAGCAAATGTGGAAGTAATAAAGCAAGGTTTAAACAATTCTAGTCTAATATGATGAAAAATAGTATTGACAGCAGTATTGTGAATCTAAATGTTTATTAGCGATTAAGTTAAAGCATCAACCTAACTTTTACTTTCACAGTAATGAAGATTATGTCCTACATGTTTCAACAATTCCAAATCATGTGCTGTCCGAATATATTTCAGAATATTATGGATCTCATTTTAAATGAAATTGTACCTTTTCTATAAAATCCTTTATGATATTTCATCAGTGGAATTAGGAAATCACTTAAAAATGCATGGTATTGATATCAGATTCTGAAGCTGGTATTGAGCCTCTCAGAGGAGACAGGAAATCGTAAAATGAAATAGTAATTTCTCTCCTGGAGTTACTAGTTTCTCAAGTGCAGTATAAAACTTATGCCAAAGATGGAGAGAATGAATTATTTTATAGGGATAAAATGAAAAAGATGAAAATGCTTGGTTTTGATATATAAAAAAGAGTTTAGAAATGATTATTTGTTTAGCATGAAAATCCTTTAGACTGCCATAATATACTACAACAAATCTTTTCTAAATAAATAGTGAAAGATGCATAAAAGAAAAAATTACATCTGTGTTTTTAATCTAAATATGTCACTAGTCCACCTCCTGGCCCTTATCTCCTTTTATCTTTCAAATGAAAAAATTAGAAGTGAATTTTACCAAACTGAAATTTCATACTTCTGTGTTAGTTTTTTAAATATATAGGTTGATTGATCGATCGATAGGTAGATAGATATGGCTTCCAGGAGTTAATTTCATGGCTTCTAAACAGTATTCCGCTAAACTCTGAAACTCTGTAAACAGAAGATCAACAAATACAGAATGTTGTTGTTTATCCTTGATACAAAACATGTGAAGAATTCACATTAAAGAATAGCTCTCAGAAGACCTATGACCTACATTAAACACACACACACACACACACACACACACACACACACACACAGCAATGGAAGAACAACACGGTGCCTAGCATTGGTAAATGGATGGTAGCCCCGTCTGTACCACATGGTCAGGCAGTGGGTAGCATGGCTAGACACTACGTGGCACCATGGCCACGTTGAGCGTGTAGGAGCTGGAAAGGCTCTCAGGCCATTACAGGAGAGGGTGTTGACACTGAAACTTGTTTTTTCCTTTGTAATCACTGTGCTCTTTTGAGTGAAGCCATTTCAGAAATATCAATCCAAGACAAATGTAGTTGCATCCATTCCAGACAAATGTTCTTTTGCTGTACAGGACATTTCTTTCTTTTATAATGATCAAGACTGCTCATGAACTGCAATCTGACTTTTTCAAGTAGCTTCTTACAAAGTAATATGAGGACCATCAATAGGAAAAGTTTGGGGGAATAAATTAGATCTAACTAGTACTTGCTACATTTGACATATTTGATTTTTCTTTCAAGATAATGCAAACTGAATATACTTAATCATTTCCTTCAGTTTCTTTCCATAATGCTTTGGTAATCCACAATGATAAATTTCCTCACATAATACAGTTCTTTCAAATGATTCCACTTTCCAAATTAATGGAACTCTAAGCCAGCACTTTTTCGGGTAGAGAAGACAAGTTGAAAGATCAAGTTTAAGGTCACACAGCAACATATTTTAACAATTATGGGATTTGGGGAAATAGACCAGAGTGTAAACAGCTATCGGGAATAAAAGTTATTTCAGAATCAGGAAGTAAATTCCGGGGGGCAGCAGCTTATATAACTAACAAAACAAACAGTTGGCACACTTCAGGATGGCTGGTCATGCCCTGGTCATTTTAGTGACACTCAAATCCTGTTAACAGTAACATCTTTGAGTTGTTGTGGATGTGTGTGTACACAAGTGTGTGCATGAATTATATCTGTGTATGAAGGAATTGGTACACACACACACGTACACACACACACACACACACACACACTATGTGGTTGATGAGCAACAAATAGAAATGAAAGAAGAGGGGCGCCTGGGCTCAGGTCATGATCTTGCAGTTCACGGGTTTGAGCCCTGCATCAGGCTCTGTGCTGACAGCTCAGAGCCTGGAGCCTGCCTTGGATTCTGTCTGTCCCACCCCATAACCGTCAAGAATAAATATGCATTAAAAAAGAAAGAAAGAGGGGCGCCTGGGTGGCTCAGTCAGTTAAGCGGCCCACTTCGGCTCAGGTCATGATCTCGCGGTCCGTGAGTTCGAGCCCCGTGTCAGGCTCTGTGCTGACAGCTCAGAGCCTGGAGCCTGTTTCAGATTCTGTGTCTCCCTCTCTCTGACCTTCCCCCATTCATGCTTTGTCTCTCTCTGTCTCAAAAAATAAAATAAATAAACGTTAAAAAAAATTTTTTAAAAAAAGAAAGAAAGAAAGAAGAAATAAATAAAACTGATTTATTTGGAGCAGGGAGCAGGTTTTAAAATACTATCTTCTGTATCCATGATGCAGCAGATGTAGTAGGCACAAAATATTCACATTTCATTGTATTACTGAATAGATGAATGGACAGGTGGAAATGAATGAATACAATGAGAATGTCAATTAAAAGAGCAACCCACCAGGAGAATCCCTGGGACTTAAATAAGACGAACACTGTCAGGATGGTAACAATGGGAGCTAAAAATAAAGCTGCATTTCAGCTGAGCCTTATTACCTTCCAGCCTTACATAAATCACTAGAGAACATTGACATAGTTGGGTTACTTCTGTCTCCTAACACAGAGGCACCAACGTGGCACCCTTTCTGTGGTGCAACTCAGACAGGCAATTAGGAAAATTGTGGAGACTAATAATTCGTTAAACAGAATGTACAGAATTCAACAGATTTAATGAGAATGAAAAAATACTGGGGGTGGATATCTGCCTCACATCATAATGACATGCAGAGAAGCTTAGTTTTATAAGAATTTGAGCATCCGGAGTAAAATTGAAGAATTTTGTTTGCATCACTTGGAGATTAAATTACACGAATACTTAGGCTCTGAATGTGTTTCCTGATGACACTTAATGGCCACATGAACTCTGTCAAGTTAATCTTTCTGAACCTGTTTCCTCCCCTGTTAAAATGCAGGTAACAATGTCTCCCCCTCTGAATTAGGGTGAAGGTAAAATGGAATAAGGTGTGTGAAACGGACTAAAAGCGTGGAGTCTCAAAGCAAATTTCTTCTTCCCTAAATTCCTTTTTTACAAAAACGTTTATATATTTATTTTGAGAGAGAGGGAGAGTGAGCAAGAATGGGGGAGGGGAAGGGGGAGGTGGGGAGAGAGAGAATCCCAAGAAGACTCCACGCTATCAGCGCTGAGCCAGACTCTGGGCTCAACCTCACCAACCGAGAGCAAGAGTCAGATGCTCAACCCACTGAGTCATCCAGGAGCCCCAAATTCCTCCTTTGTTTTTTAAAATTTTTTAAAGTTTTTTTTTTTTTTTTTTTTAATATTTGAGAGAGAGAGAGACAGAGTGTGAGCAGGGGAAGGGCAGAGAGATGGAGACAGAATGTGAAGCAGGCTCCAGGCTCTGAGCTGTCAGCACAGAGCCCAACGCAGAGCTCGAAGTCAACCGACTTCAGACACCCAACCGACTGAGCCACCCAGGCACCCCATCCAAATTCCTCCTTTGAAATGTGGGAGGCTGGCTGTGGGCATTGGCCATGTTCAGTTCACTTCAACAAAAGAATGATAAAGTCACGATTGCAGACTGATGTCTGAACCAGCCCCCCTTCCCACACCCAGGGGTCTACCCCCGCAGCATGGAGACCCCGTATAAAGGGCTAAGCACTCCTCCTCAGCTCCTCCCACGACAAACCTGACCAACCACAGCCATCACTGCCCAACTGCTTCACTGTCCCTGAAATCTCCAAGGATAGGGAGGATTGGAAAATGTGAGAAAGAGGAAAATCGGGCAGAATAAGGAGGGAAGGAAGAAACGAAGGGGAAAATTGCAGGTTCCAAGGAGGCCTCCTGATGACCTTCACCTGCCCAACCTACTGGGGTAACAGAGCCCAAATGACATGCAGTAGGGAATCGTGCTCTTATAAAAGGACTGAAGTGTCCACTGAAGTGTCATTGTCCATCTTCACCCTGTGAGCCCCCTCCCTCACAGTGAAACAGAACAGCACATGGGACCCTGAGCAGTCACTGTAATGTAGCAATTCTGAATTTTTCAACCCCACTCCAAAAGCAAGGTCATGGGTTGATTAAGGATGAACGTCCCCTATGCAAAAACAAAAACAAAAACATTCTATCAGAAAGTCCCAAACTTTATAACTTTCTATAGATAGCCTGATTATCTCCTTCATTTCCCCATTTAAAATTGTATGAATTCATGTTTTATCTCACAGACAAGCTCAAGGCAGCATTCTTACATGGCACTTCCTGAACCCCAGTCTAGTTTTAATTACCCACTCCATGTGTATGGCTCCAACCTCACATTTAGCCCTGACCCTTCAGGCTCACACACTCAACAGGCTGAAAAAAAAATATATCAACTTTGGGTCACCATTGGTCCCTTATGCTCAATATATCCAGAAATGAACTTGACAACTTCCTGCTATGTTCCCCATTTCAGTAAATGGCAACAACTCTTATCCAGACAACCAGACTGCGCACCTGTGACTGTAGCACTTTGCTGCCTAAACCCATCATTAGCTCCCCATTGCCTTTGGAATAGAGTCCAGTTCCACAGCAAGGTAAAAAGACCACCAGTTCTGTGTCTCGCCAGCTTTCCCTTCCGTCACTTGGGCATTCTGGGAGTAAATAAAATGATTCTAGTCCCCTGCACAGATCACACACCTCTACTCTCTTTGCCTAGGACATGTTTCTCTCATTTCTTTTTATGTGTAAGCCTACCTTTGAGGTAGGGTAGGGGTAGACATGTGCATGGGGATACAAAAATGTCAGCAACGCATGAGCCATATGTCACCACCTCTGCGAAGAGCCTCATCACCCTAAGTAAAGTGTCAAATAAGCCCACGCCCAACTTTCTCTACATATCTCACTTATTCAGTTTATTTGTTGTATCTCCAGCCCACTGGGATGTAAATTCCATGAGAGGGGGGATTTTATCTGTTGTGTTTGTTGCTATATCCCCAGCATTATGGCCAAATGAGTAACAAATGCATGACTAAGCAAATCTCCCATAGCACCGTGTATTAAAATTACATGTTTATGTGGCAGTTTTGTCATTATTGTTTTTTAAAAAAATTTTAATGTTTATTTTTGAGAGAGACAGAGACAGAGTGTGAGTGGGGGAGAGACAGAGAGAGAGGGAGACACAGAATCCAAAGCAGGCTCCAGGCTCTGAGTTGTCGGCACAGAGCCTGACGTGGGGCTTGAACCCATGAACCATGAGATCATGACCTGAGCTGAAGTTGGATGCTTAACCGACTGAGCCACCCAGGCACCCCATGTCATTATTGGGTTTTTTTTTGTTTCGTATTTTGCTAAACAGTAAATTTCTTGAAGGTAGAAGCTACGATTTTTTGTGTTTGCATTTTTGTACCATAATATCTCACATAGTGCCTCCAGCATAGTTGGCTCTCCATAAATGTTTGTCATATTAAATTCAAGTTTAAACGAAGACTTTTTTCAGTAAGGAAAGAACCTTTACATTTCTTCAGATTCACAGACCTCTTTAACATTTGATTCTGTCTCTTAACTGTGAGGCCTTCCGCAAGTTATGGAACTTCCTCAAACCTCCATAACCCCAATAGTAAAATGAGAAAATATCCCCACCTCATCGACTTTTAAGAAAAATAAGTGCAACGAGCTGGAAAGTGCTTAGCACAGTGTCTGGCATAGAGACCTACTCAAGAGATGCCAGCTGTCTCATTTCCATCGTGCAGATGATGGGGATAATAAAGAACACTCGTATATAATGAATAACAGAGAAAAATCTGAAAAGGGCATTTCCCCCAAAGAATAGTGTTGACAAAATGTTCAGGAGACTCTCCCGAGCATCAGGGATCATCAGAACAGGGAAACCCTTCTGGGACCACAGTGTTAGCAGCAGGCTCCCCTCAGCCAGGCCAGACAAGCCTCTGCGGCTGTGGAATCGTGATTAAATAGGGCAGCTCTTTCATTTCCCTTTTGCTGGCAAACTTTCAGGAGACAGTGGAGTTTCCTATCTACTTACACACCAATCAAGCAGTGAGGCTTAAAAAGATGTATGTATATATATCTCTGTCTTCTGGATTGTCAAATATGACCGGACTGAAAATTCATAACTCCATTTTTGCTCAGTGACACTTTTTCAAACAAATCCAACCGCTTTCTTTTTTTCCTTTGCACCGTTAGAAGTTCTGGCAGAGTGTGTTTTGGCCTTTGCACTCAGGCTGCAAGCTCTGTAAAGTCAGAGGTCATGTTTGTCTCCTTCATTGCCAGAGCCAGGAGCCCAGATGCAGTCCAGACCCTGGTAAACGGTGTCTGCTCTATAAATGTTTATAGAATAAAATTTTGGAATCCAATTATTGATATTTAATCCTACACTAATCTGCGGAATAATTTTAATATATAAATTATACTAAGGAATTAATTCATTAAAATATCCTTGAGAGGGGCGCCTGGGTGGCTCCATTGGTGGAGCGTCCGACTTCGGCTCAGGTCATGATCTCATGGTTCATGGGTTCAAGCCCTGCATCGGGCTCTGTGCTGACAGCTCAGAGCCTGGAGCCTGCTTCAGATTTTGTGTCTCCCTCTCTCTCTGCCCTCCTGCACTCATACTCTGTCTGTCTCTCTCTCAAAAATAAATAAACATTAAAAAATAAAATAAAATACCCATGAGAACCATATTATCTGAAGTTTTGTAATATATGACTGTAGCTGTTCTCATGGTCTCCATCCTGGACACTGTCACCTGGACTGCTGGTTTCGTAGGCCTAGAGATGAGCAACCCATATCTGTAGCAGATGGCTCTCCTTGGGGGGAGGAGTTAGACTAATTTTAGGAAAGTGAGCCCTTTCATCCCTTGTCTTTGCCCAACGTGTAAATTCTCTGAAGACTTTCCAAGGCACCAATAGGAGCACTGTGAATATCAAACGCTTTCCATGCACAGATTCAGTTCTCTTACAGTTTCTGTGAGAATCAGAAAGAAGCTTGAAAATAGGGAAATGAATTTTTTTTAATTTAAAAAAGCGAGCGAGGAGAGCACATACCTGAACAGAAGTCATCAGAGTATCTGTCATAGACGGCCCTACAGTCCCTTTCATCACACTCACAGGTGTCCCCGTGAATATCTCCCCAGTCTCCAGTTGGGTCAACATCGTGGCAAGAACATTCACCACACACACAAGTCCCTAGATGAGAAAACAATTGTATACGGTTTTAGCGAAGAAACACCATGAAAGAAAGCATCTTACATGTTGCTTTTTAAAATCTTTTGCTTACTGTGTATTTGGAAAATACATATATTGGATAAAAACATTCTACAAAGGAAAAACACCATCTAATGTGGACGGCAGAGATTCTTTAATAGATAAAAGTTATTTTCTGTGTCTATTATTGTGTGGGTTGTGGGATGTGCCCTTAGCACAGTAGTGGTTTCTTTCCAAAACAGCATCAAAACAATGAATACGAGTTAGAATCCCAGCCCTCAAGAAATCTGCAATCTATCTGACAAAAGAAAGCTACTGGATGACTGTAGGGTCATGTACCAAAATGTAAAAGGTGGTTGTGCCTGGATTTTTTAAAGTATCTGTATCTGGGGGCACCTGGGTGGCTCAGTCGGTGGAACGTCTGACTTCGGCTCAGGTCACAATCTCACAGTTCATGAGCTTGGGCCCTGCATCGGGCTCTCTGCTGTCAGTGCAAAGCCTGCTTCAGACCCTTTGTCTCCCTCTCTCTGCTCCTCCCATGCTCAAATACTCTCTCTTTCTCTCAAAAATAAAATAAACATTTAAAAAAATAAAAATAAATAAATATCTGTATCTATATTTTAAAAAATGAATACCCTTGGCTTTCGTAATAGTATAACTGATGTGGGTGCAGGGGATAAGGATAGGTATATGCTAAGGTGAGTCCAACCTGACACTGAATAAACGATTTAGGCAATACAGGATACTTGTTTTATCCCTGATTAGCTGTGTCTACAACAAAGGTTTTCTGGTCCTTGGAGATGGGCTAACAAGGAAAAGGAGGTAAGCCTGTGCAGGGATTGGTGTCTCTCTCCCGTCCCCCACCTTCCCCCCGCCCCGGAAGCAATAATGAGGAAGAGTGCCAGGGGAGACTCGGATGGTACCTTCTGAGAAAAAAAAAGACATATTTCTGTGCCTCCTCCCGACTTGCCTTCAGGAACCCCTGAAATCTCACTGCTACCCAGCCTCATTTGAGCATGCTGCCTCCCAGTCTGCTCTGCCAGATCTCCAAATCAGACAGCTCCAAGTGCAGGAAAGGACAGGCAGAAGGTGAGACCTCAGGGGTTGGCTAGTAGTGTGTGTCTCTCTCAGAGCCCACATATCCCTGCTGCAGAACCGGCCCTGATCCACAGCCCAACCATTGCCATTTTTCTCCTCTTTCCTTTCAACATCTCACGGGAACACAGCCCAAGATTCTTATACTAACATCATGACAGTGATGACTGGACCTACTGAATAAGAGGGATGCAGACAGAAACACGTCCTTATATAGAAAAGGAAAACATAACATGAATTAGTGGGATATATAGTCAGACCTATTCTGCATACATTAAAAAGAGGACTTTTCTTTATAATTTTTCTTCCAACTTCAGGCCTTTTGCTTTCCTTTCCCTATGTATAGAAATTTGGCCCATTTTACTCTTCTGCATTAATTTCTTACGCCATTTTTTGAAAAGAGAAAATTGGTTGTATGTTAAGGTTTCCCACATAAGCATTACCTGATAAAAAGCACCATTCATTTACAGAAATTAAAAAAATATAATTTTCCAACTTTCCAGACTTTTATAATATTAAAAGAAGGAAATATGGGGGTGCCTGGGTGGCTCAGTCAGTTGAGCATCCAGCTTCAGCTCAGGTCATGATCTTACAGTTTGTGAGTTCTAGCCCCGCGTTGGGCTCTGTGCTGACAGCTCAGAGCCTGGAGCCTGCTTCCAATTCTGTGTCTCCCTCTCTCTGCTCCTCCCCTGCTCATGCTCTCTCTCTCTCTCTCTCTCTCTCTCTCTCTCTCCTTCAAAAATAAATAAAAACACTAAAAAAAATTTTTTTTAAAAAGAAGAAGGAAATATGGTCACTTATATATACCTTCAGGCAGGCAACAAATGGTCCAGCTGGAAATTGACAAGTAATTTCAAGGATTTCTAAAAAAAATGTTTATTTATTTATTTTTGAGAGAGAGAGCAGGGGAGAGGCAGAGAGAGACAGGAAGAGAAAGACTCCCAAGAAGGCTTCATGCTGTCAGTGCAGAGCCCGACGTGGGGCTCAAACCCATGAACTGTGAGCTCATGACCTGAGCCAAAATCAAGAGTCAGATGCTTCACTAACTGAATCACCCAGACCCCATGTGTTTTCAAGGAGTTTTAAAAAGCATTTAAATAAAACTAATTTGATTTGATATCAACAGTTAGTTAACTCACTTTAAAGGACATTTTAGCAATACCAACATATTCTTAAAATTCATATCGAAGGTCAATCTAAATTTTATCTAGTTGTCTGACACAGTTTCTATACCTGTTCTATATCATTTTTATTATTGCAGATAAAAGTGGCTCCAGATCAATTCAGTATTACAACCAAGCCTTCGATTTACTCATAATTAAGACAAAAGGGTTTCTTGAATGTTCTCTAGATAATTAGATGCTCCTGCTGTAGATGGTTCTGTTAGTCAAGAGACATTTAACAGAAGTATCTACAAGAATTGCCTTTTAGCTGTACTATGCTATTTCTGGATGGCCGCCAAAGAAATAACAGTCCCTATGTTAACTATTTGTGCAGTGAAGCTTAAATAACTACAGCAACTTTCTTATCTTTCTGCTTTGTTACTCAATAAAAAATAAGAAAGAGAAGACTGTTGGCATTATAAATGTTGACTTACATCGAAGTCAAACACTATAAAAGACCACTTCCCCCCACACCCAAGGAAATACAAGGAAAAGGAGGGTTAATGATGAAGAGCTTTGTTTTCCTCCCAATTCATAGTAACGTGGATGAATGACCCACCTCTGTTACTGCAGATTTGGCCATCTGGAGATGTGCATCTTCGCTTGCTCTCCCAGGGGGTGATATCACACTGGAATTCACATTTATCGCCATGCCAACCAGCCTCGCAGTAACAGTTTCCACAGTAACACTTTCCATGGCCTTTACCCAAAATGAATTTTATAGAGTGAGGGGGGGGGGGGTGGGGGGAGAAAGCAACTTTTAAAAGCAAAATTAACTTTCTACCTCTTTGTGATCATTTTTGCCTTTTGAAATAATATACCAGTTCTACAATCCTTGCTTAAAACAGTCAAGTTATAGATCTGTCCCCCGCATACCATGGGTGCGCATATACCTCCATAATCATACACAAAAAGCAAGAGCAAGTGTCTTGTAACTTGTCCTAGCCAGGTAGCTGGTGAAAATGAAAGAAATTTGAAGAAATGACAGGCTGGTCTACTACCCTCCAATCTCAAATGCACACATCAGAGTCAAATGTATGTAAGCATTCATGCTAAGGGCATTTCTTGAATTAGTCATCCAAGGATTTCATTTGAAATCAATCATTGAGAAACCAGTGGTACATATTTACTTGGAAGCACATCATTAATGACTGAACGCTTCCTAAACCAGAGGAGATATTTCACCTTTTCGTTCAACTGTGTCCTACAAGCTGTTGTGTTCCACCACGTAGAAAAGAGGTTTTCAGTTAAACCAGTGTTTATTACTCCTTTAGGCCAATAAAATAGCATGGACCCCTGGCCTCACAATCAAAGCCCCTCCTATTCGTCAAGGGGACAGGATGACCCATCATTTTGTGTTCTGATGCCACCACACCCCTTCAACTCCTGCCTCGTTTTAAATTTTACCCGGCCTGTTTGTACTTACATCCAAGCAACCCCTATTGAACTGTCACATCATCGCTTTCTGCATCCTTATCTAGCAATCCTACAAGTTCCCAAAAGATGGTAATTCTATGTACCTGAAGTTACTTCTTAGATCCTCCCTTTTTGTGGTTATGTAAATTCCTAGGAGTATAGTTATGTATTCACCCAACCATGAATGTGTGTTTGTTCTTGTAAATATGATGAAAATGAGGGCCACGCTGGATTTTGCTTAGTCTATTCTTTCCATTTCATAGAATTATGTTTTATCAGAGTCTGTAGCTAAAGTCGTTGTTCTTCCCTCTCTCTTCTCCTGCAGCCATAATTTCAGAGGGTCCATGGGAAACTCAACGTGAGGCTATTTTTTCTTCCTAAACACTATGGCATTTCTGGCTCATGGCAAAAGTGTCAGTAGGGCCTGCAGAACTCACATAAGAAAGGGGAATGTACAATAGAATATTCTTGTCTCTTACCCTATTCTTGTCAATGAAAAAAAGCAGACACACATCAGAGAGACAAAGAGAGCGAGAGAAAGAGTGCTACAGTGAGATATAAGAAAGACATGGGGAACCAAGCACAAGATGCCATGTTTTATACCTAAGTGAGCTATGATTTGGATGTCCATGGAAAACCTCTTATTAACCGAATAGTCAATGATCATTTCTACAACAAATTTTAATTTGTTCACTGAAGCAAATGTAAAGGATATCAAATTATCTCATCAGTGATAAAATATAAAAGCTATACCTTTTATTTATGAACTCAACAGTACCTATCTCTCAGGTACCCACACAAAATATCACATCCCAGTGCTACGTCCTCAGGAACTTGAGGATTACACTGGAAAATAGCAAGACAACTGTGTGCTAAAAGCTTTTCTAGAAGTTGGTTTTTTCAAGACTTGATTAACCTTTAAACTAGAATTTATTTCCTCTGTAATTTCAGGAAATTTATATAAGGTGCCACATATGTAAGGATTACCATGGCATTAACAAATAATCCCAAATCTATGTTCTTTACATCCAAATTATTTGTATATTTATAAAATTCATAATTGAATCAGGGTCTTACTAAAAAATCATTGAGGTATAGGTGAATAAGGAAAGAAGAATCATGTGAAATTACACTTGGATGTAGATCAGAAAAATTAAGCAGATATCCTCACAACCCAAATGAAAATACTGTTAACAGGACACATTTGGATAATGGAGATAAAATACAAGCTTGGGGCAATACACATTCCTCACAATAAATATCATTCTTTGCTTTCTGTAAACCGATGGAGCAAGAAAATCTCCTTTTAAATTGTTTTACTGATGGGCTGTAGAATCACCTCTTAACAGACTGGTTTCATGCGAATGAATGACATGTGGAAAGATCTACAATCCCAGTCAAAGTCACTCCCAGAGGATATTTACCGAAGTGCTGGTGTCTATGGTCTGAACCTTTACGCCATGAAATAGCTTAAGCCTCAAACAAATGGAAATAGTAAATGGCAAGGTTGGGAGTTAAACATTTCCTGTTGCGTGACTTCATGTTAAATGTTTATATTTACACATGCAAATAGACTTTGCTCTGGTGATGTGTATCAGAACACAATGGCCCCAAACATGTTCCCTTCCTCTTTGTTTTTGGTCCATAATAATTGGAAATTAAACATCAGGAGGAGGATAAATGCATAATATTTGTGGGTGGATTTACCTAATTGTTCTAATTATTTTGGATTGAGTCCATTAGCAGAATTGTCTGAGCAGCATCTAGCTTAGGTCACTGCCTTGAAAAATGTAAATTTTTGTGTTTGTCTGTTTTATTTTGGTGGGTTGTACAGCAAGGAAGCCAGAGAGAGCCAAACAGACCTAAAATAAGAGTATCTGAATGATCACAAGAATTGAAGCTGCATTTTTTTTTTTTTTACACACAGAGGGACCACTTGTCCTAAGTCAGTGACACTTTCCCTATGGCTCTCTCGTTCCCCCTGCCCCACTGGCCCCTGATCCTTCCACAGAAAATGCTCTTCTGAAATCACTCATTCTGCAGGCAGAATAGGATTCCATGGATTGGAATCTTGCCAGAGATAAATGAAATAAGTAATTGCTTATTAATGAAGAGATGAGGCCAGGGGTAACCAGGCTAAAACTTTTAACAAACAGCAGAGATGAGTTTATGTAAACTGAAGGGATGCTCATTGCTCTCTCCTCTCCTCTCCTGTGCTACCCATAGTTGCAAATGTAAACTCTGGGAACAGGCTGGCAGACAGGTAAGCAGAAAAAGACACTTTGGGTGATAAAGAGGGGCTCTTCTCATGGAGATCCAAACTCCAGGGCCCTGATGCAATTCTCCATGGGGAGGGGTCAAGAGCACAGTCTTCAGTATCAGACACATGAGTCTATGCAATTGCTGGAATGACCCTGGGTGCATTACCTAGTGAATGGGAAGAACTTATTACAGTGCTGGGCACTAGCAAGTGTGGCACATATAATAACTGGTACAACAGAAAACTGTTCGTGCTGTTCGTAGAAATGCCATAGGAACATAGAAAAGATCATGAAAAATGTTATCTAGGTATGTGGTGGGGAGGGAGAGATTCTAGGCTAATAATTCTGTTGGCCTCCAATGTCTCCAATAGGACATGAGACTACTCAAAGGCTGATGATTTAGAAAGGGAAATGGAATGAAGTTAAAACATGCAACTGAGAGACTGGGAGAGCAGAGACAGAATAAAAGTAGCCGTGGTAAGCAGAGAAGATAAAGTACCAGTAGGACGACTTCAGGACCACACAGTTGCCTATTGTCATAATGATCTGGCTCTCCCCCTGGAAGCAGTCTGATTTTGCATTTATGAAGTTCTAGTCTACCCTAAATGCCTCATACGAAGTGTTTTCCAAATAAACACAAATTCAGATTAAATGAGTAAACTTAGTGCAGAACCTTTATAGAGAGATAAAAGTATAAGAAAACAGATCAAAAATCAAGTTACTTTTACTAATTTCTGCATAGTGTACCTACCTCCACATATTTCTTCCGTTTCATCATCTATGCATTCTCTATCATCACACTCACAAAATTTGCCATAAACAAGGCCATTTCCATCTGGATTATCACACTTACACCTGCCACAGTGACATGTACCTAAACCATGAAAACAAAACAAAAAGTATTTGTTAGGTGTATATAAATGATAATGAATTTTTTTTAAGTAGGCTTCACGCCCAGTGCCGAGCCCAACACGGGGCTTGAACTCATGATCCTGGGATCAAGATCTGAGCTGAGATCAGGAGTCGTATGTTCAACACACTGAGCCACCCAGGCACCCTGATAACCAATGGTTTTTTTTAATCTATCTCTTTCAAAGACAGAGACAATTCAAATCAATTTAATTTTCAATTGTGTATTACTATGGGTATGATGAGATAGATAACAAAGTTCTTTCTTGGTGATTATAGTACAGCAATTACATTTTATGACACATAACTATTATGATTGACCTCTAATAGTTTCATTAATGTATGATGTATTTATTCATTAATGTAAATATGACCTTCCCAAGTGCAGAGCTACTTTATACATGGCCATCCAATCAATGCATGAATGACTATCTTCTGATTACACCTGGGTCTGAAGTGAACTAAAACAGAAAATTCTAAGCACTGTAAGGGAAGTAGCATCACTTATCTTCCTCACCAGTATTTATTCAATGCTTTGCACAATATTTGAGCATAACATTTATTAATAAATATTTGTGGAATTCATTAACAAATGCATAAGTTAAAAACTTAGAATCTCCTAGTAATTTCACTTGTACAGTGTTAAAACTGATACATACATCCTTATGACAATAGGACCAGGGCAAGTTTTCATAGGTATAGAGTTCTGGAACCTCACCAAAACCTCAGGGCAGCTCAGGATGACACAGAGGCTCTGGAATCATCTGGTCTACCACTTACTATATATATATATATATATATATATATATATATATATATATGCCATATATATATGTGTGTGTGTGTGTGGTGTGTATGTGGATTTGACTACAACCCTCGAGAGTGATTTCACTGACAGTAAAACAACATTAAAATGATATTGAAAAATAGAATTTCCATTTAAGGAACTTCCTTTTTAATACTTATTTTTCCATTTGTAATTTATAATCATAGCCATCAACATACATGCACTGAGACCTGACCACTCACCAGATAGCCTCCTAGACTTTGGAAATGCAATGGGAGACCAAGTCAGCCATAATCCTCCTCTCAGAGTTTTATATGAGTAAACCGATATGATAAAATAAATGGAAAAGTGCAAAATGTTGCAGAAGAGCTTAGCAGGGGATTTGACTGTGACATGGTGGTCAGACAGAGTCCCTGGGGAAGTAGCTCCTAAATAAGGAACTGAGAGCAAAGTAAAAATAATAGGCAAGAGAAGTGAGATGGTGGAGAGGCCCACTTCCCACAAGAGACTATAGTAAAGGCTCTGTGATAAAAGAGGAAATTAGAAGAAAAAGTCAAAGATGGCTGGAACATAGAAAATGATGTGGAAAGAGGCATAAAATGAATAAGGTGACTAAAGGTGCCATTTATGGAAGTCTTATTATAAGGTCATGTTAAAGATTTCCAACCTTAATCCAGGAAGAATGAGAAGCCACAGAAATATTCTCTACCAGGGGGTCATGTGATCAGGCGTGCATTTTTACCAGATTACTCTAGTTAATACATGAGGAATGAACTGAAATGAGGCACAGTGGACATGAGGACATGTTATTACATTTGTCTGCAGGAAAGAAGACAGAGGCAGAAGAGGGTGACAGCAGTGAGTTAGAAAGAGGCAAATACCCTTGGGGGTATCTTCAGGGGAAAGAACAGATGACTCAGTGATTGAATGTATGTGGTGAAGAATCAGGAGGAACCAAAGATGATACTGATATTTGGACTGAGCTACTGGGTATTCGCAAGTCTGTATGTGGTGTGCCCCAAAACACATGGATAAGGGGGATTTGTATCCAAATCCAGGTTTTAATAATCAATAGCTATACATTTCTGAGGCTGTTATGTTCATCTCTAACTCTCAAATTCCTTATCTGCAAATAACATCTGCTCCATAGAGCAGTTATGAGAACCCAGTGGTAAGTGTATCACCCAGCCATCTTTCTGAAAACAATATTGTGTCCAGTTATGCCATAGGTTTCCAGAAAACTTTGAGATCTTCATCTTCTTCCATGAAGATACTGAGTATAAGAGTCGTGTTCCCAAACATTTCCTCCAGACTCACTTTATATTGATGGGCCCCACAACGTCCTGTCTCCATATGCTCCGCATGATTCTGTCACCTGGGTCACTTGCAATTAGATATTATATTTAAGAGATTTTTCTCTCACAGCTACATAGAAACAGCGATTTTGCAGAATTTGAGCTAATTATTTTTCTTCCCTGAGAATACTCATATGAATTTTACATTTATTAAATTTCACTTTCTTTGTTTTTTTCCCTGAAAACTAATTTATAAAAGTTCATTTCAAATCAAATTCTGTAATGCATGATATTGTCTCATCGCATTTTCTCTCTAATTATCACCCTTCCTTTTCATTTTCACGTTTATTCATGCTATCTTTCACCCATCCACATGTCCATTCATTACATTTTCTTGCTGCCGATTATATTGTTAGCAAAGTACCAGGTGCTATAGGAGATATTAAGATGCATAAAGTTGAAACTAAGTAAATCATAGAGCAGGAAGATAGAGTTAGAAGACCAATAATTTTTACACATACATATGGGACCAGATGACACAAGGGCCTTTGCAACAGATTTGTGACAGATGCTATATAGAAAGTATAAACCTCAGTCTGGCTCTGCAAAGGAGGAAAGGCACAGTAAAGGAGCAAGTTCTTGAGTTGACACTTGATGTATGGATAGAATTTCAACACGTGGAGATGGAGAAAAGGCTTGTGATATTGAGGAAGGAGGCTCGGCTAAGGAAAAAGGATGTGGAATTTAAGAACAGGGCAGAGTCTGGCTTGAGTTTGGAGAAGAGGGTCAGTTTAAGGCAGAGAGTAGAGGATCAAGAATATTGGCTAAGGATTTTAGAATTTCTCTGTCAGAATACCAAGAGCCTCTCATGGTTTGGGAGCAAGGTGTGACCTTGTCAGGGCAGCGTACACAGTAAGCTGTTTTCAGGAAAGACAGGAAGGAACAGCCTCTACCTCTGAATTCTATATCTCACTGACACCCCAACAGGCAAGCTCCCTCCCATCCACACATCTGAACCATTCCTGGCTAATGTGGGACATTTACAACAGCTCAGAGACTTCCTCTCTCACCCACCAAGTAGAATTCACAACTGAGGCTCCAAGATATGGCATATGGAAGCCCAGGCAAAAGTGACAGACTCCTGTGTTCATGTTATGTCATACTGCTTCTTTTTCTTGGTTGCCAGTGAGCTCGGGCTCTGGGATTGGTCTTCTGATTTATGCTAGATTATTTTTGCTCTGACTTTTCATTCTGACTAATACAGCTGAACTCTCTCTAGGAGGACTTCCCTCTCTTGACCACCATCCATACTCCTGTGCGATGGTGCTGGAGCCCCACTTTGCAGACTGTGCCTTGCCTTCCGCACCCCTGTAGAGTCAGCTTCTGGAATGCCGTTAGACCCAGTTCCATCTCATCCTGCCCTGCGGTCTTCCAGCCAGTCAGGTGCCTCCTCTTCCCCTTCTGCTCCAAGCTGCTTCCAGAAACCACATCATAATATAAGGGGAAATATTAGTAGAGAGAACTCAGAGCCTAATGCAGTTGTAAGGGAGTGGTCCAGAACTAGGCCGGTAGAAATAGACATTAAAAAAAGAAGCCATGTACGACACAGCCTGCTAAAGTCAACTTGAAAGGCTTCTATACTGAATAGACAGTAAGAGAGAAAAGATTAAATGTAACACTGAATATGAATAACCTTTTGGTGTAGAATCTCACATCTAGTTGTTTATCCTGAAGGTATGCTCTAAAAATATGAAAACACACACATACCAATTTATTCTCTGCATTAATATTTGTAATTTCAATATATTGGAAAGTGTCTAAATGCCCAACCATAGGAGATTGAGTGAATAAATTATGTCACCTGTATAGAGCTGAGTCCTATACATCCAAAAAAAGAATGAGGAAGATTTCTGTGTACTAATGTGGAGTGAATTCTAGGAGATGCTGAGTGGCAAAGCCAGAGTGCAGAAGAACATATATGGCATGCTATTTTTTTGTGTAGGGAATGAATGAAAAACTAAAAATATAATAACAAATACATCTATTTATCTTTAGAAAAAATAAACACATACACAGATAAAGCAGAACGCAGTAAAGCTGGTTACCTATCAGGTACGAAAATAAGCAGGAGGGAAGGTTTAGCAAGAGAGTGATGATTAATTAAGAAGGCTTTTTTAATATAGTTTTGACTTTTGGAAGCATGTTCATCTTCTACATATTGCAAAACAAAATCAGTGAGGACGGAAGGGAGGGGAAAAACTCTAAAACTGAAAGCCATCTGAAGTAAACAAGCTCAATGTATTTCAAACGAGTACAATCACTACACTAAAGGGAGAGAAAAAGAAAGAAATCCAAGTAACTTATGAACACAGCAATTAACTAAGTATCCCAATCTGGAGTATGACTGGTGTGGGGTGGAGGTGGGAGAGGAGATCAATTGCCAACAAATCCTAAAATTTTTTGGTAGGTTTGCTTTGTACAGTGGTATGCATGAAGCAATTTTAAAAACAATTTTAGGTGTAGCATAAGACTGAACAAATGACCAAATATAGCCATGATGTTGGAAGCCAGAGTCCTCTCACCATGAAAAATGAGACATGCAAATATGGAAGGGGAAAAATAGGAAGTAACCCTGTTGGGGGGTGGACTGAAGTTGGATGTATTGGTGTGAATTCATGATTTCTAAAATATGTATGTGTATGTATATGCATATACATGTGCATGCACATATGAATGTGTACATATATATATATATGTACATGCATGTTTACTAGCCTGTTTGCAGAAAGGGCCAACAAGCAAATTCACCCCAGTAGAAATAAACATCCCTAGTGCTCACAATTTTTATTCTAATACCATTCTTAACCTAAAGAAACCAAGGTTCTTTAGAGAAATGGTTGATTCCAAAGCTGTGGCAAGCCAGATACAATATGATTCTGGAATATCTTGTTATGTCAGAAAGGAAAGATTTGCTGAAACAAAATAAAACACAACAACGGAGGCACATCACAAAGACTGAGAAGCTATCTTGAAGGGGTTCCAATTGCCTAATCTGAGACAATCTGAGCACCAGAATAATTGAGTGCAATAATGAATAATAAACCATTGAAATACTGGGAATTATGATACTGGAGTGATAATAAATCACTAAGTAAATGAAATACCAAATAACTGGTTGATGAGAGAAGACTCTTAATTGTGGTAGAATGTTGAGTACCAACTGGTAAATATGGAAGGAATGTTGGAGTTTGGCAATCATCATATTTCAATCACCAGTGTAAATACTGGGTTAGGTGAAAGTCATCAATGGATGGTAAATCAGGGGTAATTTTGACAAGGATGTGATATCTTATAATTTCTAAGTGTTTCCCCACAGACTGCTCATTTGTTACAAAGGCAAAATCAGTAATTACAGAGCTGAGACATCAGACAACACCTTGACCGGGTGATCAAAATTAACCTCACCACTGAGAGCAGATGGGTAACATAGATTTCCAGATGACAAATCCTGAGAACACAAAATAATCTATCTTTCAATTCGGCTAAGAATGTATGACATGAATCTAATCATGAGGACACATCAGACAAAGCCAAAATGAGTAACATTCTATTTTAAAAAAAAAAAAGGATGGAGACAATTTTCTTCAAAATTTTCAATGCTATAATACCATCGTCTGTGGAAATGGTCCAGATTAAAGGAGGCTAACAAGAGATAACAGCTAAAGATAACTCTGCCCTAGACTGGATCCTACAGAGGCAGGGAAATGCTGTAAAGGACATTGTTGGGCCAATAAACAAAACTGGAATATGGACGGTAGATTACATAAAAGAATTTCATCACTTTTACAAAAAAAAAAAAGATAGAGACTCAGATATCTTAAAACTGCATTCTATATCTTACCAAATATGTTTGATCATCTACTGAAACAATTCTGTAAATTTTCTCCTTTAAGGTATGCTAATGTAGCAAATCACATGTTTTTTCCCATAATGTTGAAACACTGGGATTCCTAGTCTAACCCCTATTCAGTTATAATGTATTATTACGGAAACCAATTTGACAGTAAATTTCATATATTAAAAAATAAATTAAAAAAAAAAAAACAAAGAAAAAAAACCTAGATTTTATTTGAAAAATAAACAATAAAAAATAAATAAATCCAAAAATAAAGGACAAACAAACAAAACAGAATTCAAGTCTTACTACTGAAAGAAGTTTGGAAAGCTGGACGTTTTCAAAATGAAGAGGTTCCGTGGTAAGTGTGTGTGTGTGTTGGGAGGGGTGGATGTTAGGAACTGGAGGTAGAAAAATCCTCCTGAGAAGACAGAAAAGACTGATGTGCTGGAGAGAAGGAGAATATCAGTGAACACAAAAAGTGACCTGACTGTTAAGGACATTTATCATGGTCCTTGACCCATCCACTCACACCTTGCTTTGGGTATGGCCTTGATTTCTACTAGCAAAACCCTCTTACTGCATTTAATCTACACAGATTCAATGCAATCTAAGACTGTAGAAAGATTCTAGCTCTGAATATAGAAGGACTCTACCAACAAGGGGAGGAACTTCAGGAGGGAAGATTCTCACTCTAGTCAAATACTTGTCTTTAGCACACAAAACAATGGCTCATGCCCATTGATCTCCATAAGAATTACCTGGAGAGCTTTAAAAACCCACCTCAGGCCAGACCATACCCACCAAAACAACTGAAATAAAGCCTCTAGCATTGTAAGGGAGCATTCTCAAGTTCAGCCAGCTTTGAGAAAAGCTGACTTTTGAGGCTCCATGCGCCCAAGTATGAAAAGAGTATTAAATTATAGTAATACCATCCTAGTATTCTTGAAACCAAAACCAGTTGTTTTGTTTTATATGGTTTTGGTAATTAATTTTAACAGCTTTACTATTACTTTCTAAAAATGTTTTTAAATGACTTCTGTGAGATGCAAAAATATTTTAGCCAAATGTAAAATCATGACGTCACTCTATTCTTCTATGTGCATCTAAAGCTTCTATCAAATTAAAAAGATTTGCTTCTATTTGATACTAGGGTATAAATTCAAAGCACCCTTGACCTGTAATAGAAAATAATTAAATCAGTTTATATAAATCCTTTTAAAAAGATTTAATCCAGCAATCAAAATCATAGCTCACAATTTACATAAAATGTTGTTGGGATGTTGTTTCCTGTGAATATCCTGCTTGAAGAAGGCATTTGGAACAGCTGGAGAGCATCAAACTTGCCAGTCTCAGCAAGATGACATTTTTTCCCTATTGATTTATCTGAATTTCATTTCAAAAATATATACTCAAAAGCATTCTCTCTCAGAGGTTCCACATTTCTTGATGCCTACATATTTCCATTAAAACCCAAATTTGATTATTTAAGGATTTTCATAGATTTCTTACCTGCATTAGAGCAGATGACATCTTGAGAATTCTTGCACATTTGGTTACTCTTTTTCTTTGTCAGGTCACAGTGAGCTGGGTATTGGCAGGCATCCCCAAACCATCCTTCGTCACATTTGCACTTGCCACAGTCACACTTACCATGGCCTGAGGATTTAACAACATCCGGTCAGACTCAAATTGTTTTTCAGAGAAACCCATTATTGTAACTGAAAGTCTTAAGGGTGATGTTGGTTCAGGACTGAGTTAGAATGAATTCAAAAACATGTACATTATGGAGGCCGAGGGGTAATGCTAATGCATACAGTATAATGGAATATGTGGATTTTATTTCAATAACCAAAGTTGATAAATCACTCTTAAACCATTAATTAATTTGTAGAGACACTAGACCATAAACTAGAAGTTTAATTATACACTTCTAGTGTATAATTTCTGTCAGAAAATTTAACACTAAAAAACAAAGATACGTCTAGTACCTCCACATTTAAGACAAAACAGCCCAATAAAAATTATTCCCATTTAACTGCATTTTATAACACTTAAAGCCACCACTCTGAGTAACAAGTCTTACATGAAACTCCACTAAACTAAACACTGGCCTTTGATTTATTGGCATTTAGCATGTAATAAAGTTTAATGGACATATTAAATACCACCTTGGGATAAGATTGACATGAAAAAGAAGCACATAGTTTGTTTCTTAATAAGAAAATATGGTTCAAGAATCAAAAGGGTTAAGAGCCATAGTCATCTACCTCCACAGAAGTTTCTCAACTTTTCGTGTTCTTGAGTCAACATTGTGCTATTTTTATTCTTATGATAATTAACTTTATTAAGTCTTGGTTAATGAATCCTACCAATGTTTATATTGACTACACACTAGTCAGATCCAACTGTAATACATGTACAATACTTGGCTCTTGTCCTCAAGTAACTTAAAAAGTAACTTAAAAAAAAAAACAAAGATGGGGTTATCTTCAGCCAGAAATATTCGTCAGACCTTGTGTGGAGCAATATAGTCTCCTATAGAAATAACAGGAGAGAGATTCTGTGAACTTCCTTGACCTTTAAATGAGCCTTGAAAGGTGAGTAGAGTTTGAATGGGCTGCAGGGAGAATATTCTTACATTACTCAAAATAATAATGCTATGTCCCAATGCCTGAAATTCATAGACCAGAGTGGAATGGAATCATTGATCTAGTGCCAGCAGTCATTCAGTGTGGCAGCCAAAATCCACATGATGAGGTCCAGATGGCCAGTCAGAATGAATGACTCGGAGGTGTCCCATTTGGGCATGTTCAGCAGAGCCTGAATCTATGATTGGTTGTGACTTTAAAACTCCTCTGAATGTTGCCCAGTCCATGTAAATGTTTCTATTCCTGTTGCATTTTTCAAATTAATTATTCTATTTTGCAAACAAAACCTTGCATGCACCCTAATTGTAATTCATTTTATCCAGTGCACATTACTGTCAAATTGATTGTATCATTTTGCATTCCTGTCTGGCCCTACACGATATTGTCAATCTCGGCCAACTTGGTATCATTTACAAGCATAAGTGATCTCTCCTGCCAACCATCCAGTCTATTTATAAAAGTATTAAGCCAAATTCTTGAAGTGGCTAAGTCTCTTTTTGCAAAGAAGTATCTCGGTAACTGTAATTACTCTTTTATAATATTAGCGTATTAGGCTGAACCACATGAGATCACCACTATTATTAGTTTAATACCAGCTATTTCTTATGGTTCATCTCAATAAAACGGCTTTATCTAAACAGCAAAGAAAATAGAAATGATTTAGAAGATAATGAAATGCAGTAGCAATGATTTGCTGAATCTGGAATAAAAGAATACTCAATGTTTCTTTGGGATGGGACATTTCGGATCCTAACCAACGGTATATATAACAGAGATGGGTGGTGGTGGGTAGGCCAAAGGTTACAGATTTTTTAAAGGTGGGAGATTTTAAAAATATAGGGAAACTAAGGAAAATGTACAGATGATAGGAAAGGACCCTCCATCTCAAATTGACCCAAAGAAGCATTAGGGGGAGCAATATTCTAGGGTGCTTACACCCCAAAGTTAGCTCATGGAGGCCCCGGTTCAGAAATTCCTTCCATAAAAGGTTCTGTGATAAAATAAACATGGGAAAGAGTCCCACTATATATTTAGTGTGTCATGATATAAATCAGCACACTGAAGCTTCTTAATGTCCTGTCATAAAAAAGCTATTTAATTTTCACTCAGAATACATAATATTTTTTTACTAAGATGCCTCTTTTTCTCATAAAGCACATAAATTTCCTAGACCACACTTACAGCAACACTCTATTAGATAATGTGCTTTCAACTTTTCATTTCGCATCTGATCAGAGGTGAAGAAGATAGTCAATGTAGGACAGGGTCATATGCCTTTATATTGTTTCTAAACTTTATACCCAGTAAAGGTGTCCTTGATTCACTTTTTCCCATTTAGGAAAGTGAGTAGAAATCAATTTTTTTCACTGTCAAGAATTATCAAGTAATACCCTGCATGACCTAATTTGAAGGTAAATATATAATTTCTTTAAGACAGAAAATCTTCAGACCATTTTTACTCTTTCTCTCTGGTTAATAATTTCTTGAGCAGACCCCAAGGAATAGGGTTGCTATCTTATTGTACTTATATTATAGGTCATCTCCATTACAGCATCAACAATATGGCTTCAAAAACATTCCATTTTTCAAAATAATTTATCTTCTGGGAATGATGGCCCAGGAGAACCAAAGCAAAACCCCTGTATCTTAAGGCCCAGAAGAGGGCTCCTATTGTCCAAGGTTGAAGAGTAGTCTTTGCCAGCCATCTGAAATCCTAACCACCAGAGCATTCACTGTTTTGGCTGTGTAGGCCTCTCCAGGTCTGTTTCTTCTCCAGAGAACCCTTATAAAATGTGGTCTTAAAATGAACAATCCAAGATGCTTGGCAATATGTCTGTTGCCCTTCAAATAAGTTCCCAAGGAGTCAGGAGAAAACACACACACAAAACAAGTATGTCACAGAAATGCCAAAACACCTCCTGCCAAAGTAACAAAGAAGAAAAAGTAAAAGGCCATTCTTGCTGTTTCCAGGTTGGCAGTCGAGTAGCCAGTTGCTGGAAAGGACAGACAAGCCATAGTGGAGGGTAAAATCCAGTAGTTTAGCATCGTATTCAGGTAAGAATGTGGAGGCCTGGCCTGCTTTCTCCAGTGCTTCCCTGAGGTGAGCTAAGCCTTGCCTCAATCTCCACTGATAAAGGAAACCACCCCAGCAAAGACAGAATAAAGTTGCTTTTGTGATTCTCTAACACGCATCAGCAGCTCCACCATTACTTCTGGATCACTTTCACCTTGGGAAGCCTAACTTATGCCAGGGGCAGTGGTGACGAATTTGTTACATTAGTGAGCAATGCAGAAGTGGTTGCTTTTGATTTTTAAATTAAAACAAACTGCAAATGGACATAAAGACTTTTCCAGGATTGAAGAACTTAAAAAAAATCTATTAGCCATTTGTATATACCAATGAAAAAGAATTGTACCTACCTTTTCCAAATTAAAAAATAATAATAGAGACAAAGAAGATAGCAATGAACTCTCTTCCAAGTCTACTGATATTTTGGGTAAAAATAAACTGCTGAAACTAATGTGCCTATCAGATTAGCCATATATCTGTGGTTTCAAGTCTCAAAAGGGGAAAAATAGATAGATAGATAGATAGATAGATAGATAGATAGATAGATGATACATACGTACATAGATGTACATATAGGTAGGTATAGGTATAAGATGAATGGATAAAAATACATACATGAAATGTTACTCAGTCATGGGAAAGAAGGACATCCTATTGTTTAGGACAGCAAGCATGGTTCTTGAGGGCATTATGCTAAATCCAAAAGAGAAAGACAATCACTGTATGATCTCACTTATATGGAGAAATCTAAAAAAAGCAAAAAACAAAAAACAAAAACCCAACCAACCAACCAACCAACAAGCAAGAAAACCCAAGCACATGGAAAAAAGAGATCTGGTTTGTGGTTTCCAGAGGCAGGGGGTCAGGGAGGAAAGTTGGAGGAAGGTGGTCAAAAGGTACAAATTTAGTTAGAAGGAGTACTCGGTATACAATGTACAACACGAGGACTAGGATACAAGGAAGCATTGTCTGTGTACCTGTATGAGACGATGGATGTTAATTACACTTGCTGTGGTCATCATTTCCCAACCCGTGTAAGTCATGTCATCATGCACCTGAAACTTGCACGGTGTCACCTATCAATTACATTGCAACAAAACTGGGAAAATCCTGATTATTAATCATTATCTCACGTATACTACTAACAAAAACTTTATCATTTAGATTTTAACATTTAGATGTTAAAAACTGACTTTCTCTGGGGGTCAAATAAGCTAGGTATACCACTCTAGAACCTCATGGTAACCTCAAAAGAGATTATCTTAATTTAGGCACTCAGTTGGCCCTGCAAATCTATTTGTGTTGGTCAAATAGGCAAATTCCCATGACCTGCACTGTGTCCTACTTTCCAGAATATTCAAACAAGCTCACTTAATAGGCTCAAATTTTCTTCTATTCTTTTGGAGCCATTATACGTTCCCCAGCCTTCTCTAGGTATAAGAAACAAAAGAACTTACTATGCCACACCTAGAATTTAACAAAAGATTGTGAAAGGATCCCTTATTGAGTATTATAATTATTTCATGGTTTGCGATAGAATCTTGACCCTTTTCAGGACAGGGGCACCAGTCCCTGACTTGCTTCTCAGGCCAACAAAACATGACTTCTTAGATACTTCTGCTTCCCATTCCAGAGAACAATGGAAAAATTCTGTGTAACAGAGAGCTTTGCCCTAGAAAATAAAAAGTCTGGGCTCTAGTCCTGCCTTGACATTAATCAGACACGTGACCCTGATCAGGAAATTAGAAGACAGGAAAAGGACAACAGTAATTATTAGCTTCCAGGTACCATAAGTACTTTATACAGGCTAGTCTGCTTTATTTTCATAAGGAGCCAGGGAGATTTTGTTTCCCAGTTTTACAAAGAAGAGGACTAAAGTATAATTAGCTTGCTGAAGGTCACATAGTTTACAAGCTGAAAAGCTGTGTTTTTGCCATTACAGCCAACATTATCTGTTTAGTTTCACCGCAACAGACTTGAAAGGACCCTTTTTGTTCTAGCAAAGGTGGTGTCCGTAAAAGCCATGGATTGGTGGCTGGACAGCACTGGTCTACTTATTGCCGTTTCCTTTTGGAACTCACAGGCCCTGAACTGGATTATTGATAATCCTTGGTGAAAGAACTCCTAACAGTAAGGTTATCAGACTTTACTCTTTAAAATTAGATAATGCTAAAGTTGGTAGATAAAAGAATTCAGGCCCCAGTCACCTAACTTCTCTAGACCCCAGTGCTCACCACAAACCACCAGAAGCCCAGGAGAGAGACATAAAACAAAATTTCCTTCATAACGTAACCCTGCTGATACCTTGATCTGAGACTTTTAGCCCTCAGAAATGAGGGACAAAAATGTCTGTAATTTAAACCATCTGGTTTTGGTACTTGGTTATAGCAGTCCTAACAGAGTAATATAGGAGAGCTCAAGGAATGATTTCAAAGAATTACAGAAAAATAAAGGCTTATCATTTTACACGTCTGAGTTTGTGGCTTGGAAAAGTAATTTTAATCCATATGCTTCAGAGATGACTCCATAAATAATGGCTGAGGCCAAGGCCATCTCTGAACCTCCCAGGCAAAAATCTCTGAACAACAGTATATATTGCTCTCCATTAACTTGTGTCCAAAGGAGATAGGAAAACAATTTAGTAGAAATCCCCCCTCTAATGAAACACACTCCCTAGGCAATCACTGAGAAACAGGCCAAATGATTCTTTATGGTGTATATCTCTGTTCATTCTACTTAAAATTCCTCCATTCCCCAAATCATGTTTCCTAGAAAATAAAACCACTTCCTTCACGTGAAAAGAATACCACACCTCTCCTTCTGGCCCAACTGCATTACTAGATTCCTGTGGGCTGTGCAAACTGTCCCCCATATAAAGGTTCCAAGCTATGCCCAAGAAGTAGACTTTTTATAAAAAGTCTGAACTTTTATAAAGAGTGTTTGTAAAGTCTACTTTTTATAAAATCTGTTTTTTAATAAAGAACTCTTTTATTGCTCCTTAAATAAGTCAGTGCCAGGGCTAAAATCACAGATTATCTATGATCACCTCATAATCCTCAAATGTTATGATCAAGCAATTCTCTGGAATGTTATTTTTTCTTCATACAACTAAAAAGGAGCAGATGGCAACAATTTATTTTTTTATTTCCTTCTCAGTTCAAAAATTAACAAACACTGTATGTTCAGCTAACTTTATTATAAATCTGCTAATTGCAATAATTTCCTTTTCTATTAACTCAGTAACTCCCTAGGGTACAATACCTCTGCTCTAAGCTGTTATAAAGTAGGTAGTTAATAAAAGTTGTTGACAAATTGGTTGACTTGATTGGGGAAAAAAACGAAAACTTTCTCTTCAAGCAGGTAAAGGACATTAAATTATGCATTTTCTACAATATAAAGATCAGTCACCAGAAAAATATTTATCAGTAGCTGGCATGGAGACTAAATTGAGCTCATTACTATTCATTTTTAAAACTCTTCAGTAACTCAAGAAGTATTTTATAAAATTTAAAAAGCAATTGATGGTCAAGGTACGAATACTTAAAAATGAGTTGTCATTTTACATTTCCTTTAAAAAAATTTTTAAAAATCTAGGTTGGTAGACAAAAAAATTAAATTGTGAATAAAGCCATTGGGTAAGAATTTTTTTTTTTGTTTTTTAGGATATAATACTTTGTTGCTCTGTTGGGATACCCCTACCTCATTTCCTTAGGAGTAAAAACTAGACACAGCTCATCTGACAAGTAGAACTCTTCTAGAAATCATGTATCCTGGAGGAGGAAAGGCAGATTGTACTGAGGTGTGCATTTAGGTGATCAAAAGGAAAGGCAAGGTAGCTATAACAGCCAGTTCACTCAGTTTATTTTGAAACCTTTAAAGCCAAACCATTTGGAGAAGTAGAAAAACAGTGTGACAACAGTGGTGGCCATGGCTCCAAACAAAGGGAATATCTTCATGTGAAAATATGATCAGTTCAAAACTGACCCACTCAAGTCCAGAATGCCCTCCCTGTTCTTGACTCATGAGCTATGTCATTCCCCATTCTGAAAGTCTACAGCTATCATAATGTATGATAGATAAGCTTCACCTATCATTAAATTTACAAAGTGTCTCCTTTTTAATCATTCTAGATAATGTGTCTCATCTTCCTTTTGGGACTGGCAAACAGATATTTATTTACTTTGGAAAATAGCTTTACCAAGGTATACTATGACGCATAAAATAACAAATATATACTAAAGTCCTGAGTGACATATCACTTTACTTCATATTATTTTGATTATCAAAATGGCATGAAAAAATAGAAAATAAGTATTGCCAACCTCACTTACAGAAGAGGAAATCTTTGGTTCATGTCTGTAAATGATTCCTCCAAATTTTTAATGAGCATTCAAGTCTCCCACTCAGCTCATGTACCCTGAGACTCAGGAGCAAGAGTGAAATCCCCAGACTTCCTGTCCTCCCTCCTCCCACCTGCCTCATCCACTTCGTCTCCTTCTCTCCAGCCCCAGAGGCCACATTAAGGTCTGTCCATTCCTTTCAAGAAGACTTGACTGCTTTGCCTTCTGGTTCTTTGGAGGCATAGTCCCTCTCTCTCCTTTACTTCAGCCTCAGCTTCATTAATTAGCGCCTTCCCTTTATACCATAAAATTGAGCAAGTGTGTCGTGTTCTCTCTTCACAAAATGTAATCAAGACTGCCTCTATTAAACGTGTGTCTCTAATTTTAATCTCTATTCCTGTTCATTTTTCCTTTCTGATTCCAATCTCCAAAAAGGTAGTTTTCTCTCTCAGTCTCACTTTTTCTCCACAATCAGATTTCAATCCCACCATCACACTGACATTTGTCTAAGATGACTACTAAGCTTTTTATTCCTTAAATCAATTGACATTTAAGTCTTTATCTTATCTGTTCCTTCTCTATTCTTTGATGTATTCTTTGCCATGTCCTTCTCTGCCTCCTTGTCCCCCTCCATCATGCCTAAAGATATAGCATCAGTAAAATCTATATTCCCCAATGCATCTGAGAAAAGATAAGGTAAATAAGAGGAATAAAAAACTCTGGCACATTTATTCTGAAGAGACTTCATTAAACCTGATAGTCTTTACATTTCTGAATCATACTAGGTTTTAAGCAAGCTTGAACTATGTTTTATTTTTTTTCCCCTGTCATTCAGGGAGCAGTTGGAAAATAGGAGGAAGGCTCATAAGGAATAACAGAGAAAATTAAAAAGGAATTACAAGCAATATTTCTTTTGCATATCCATATACCCAAGGTGCAAGATAAATAATGCAAGGTTAAATCTGCCACATATACACACTTATCAGTTTTCTTAAAATTAGCAATAAAACATTTACATTGTTCTAAGTCTTAATTCTTTTTAAGTCTAAAACACATCTTGGAGAACTCCTGTCAAGAAATCTGAAGTGGGGCTAGATTCAATTTTACCCTATTTGAAACTAACAAATTAACCTGCTAGAGACTCACAGTTTCTGGCAGAAGACATGAGACTCTTGGGTCAGAGTCAAAGGACTTTATTACTCATCAATAGCAGTAACTTAAATATCAGTTTGAGTCATTTATCAAATGCCAGTTCCCACAGGACAACACAGTGAGGGTCATATGATGCTTGCACATTCAGTGGGTTCTGTTAGAGGAGGCGAACAATGGAAGAGACAGGGACCATGACTCTTTTATAATGGGCCGTAAGTACACCTGAACTTGCCCCAGAAGGAGACATTATTTTATTATACTAAGCTATAAAGTTTTCTTTGCTCCAGAGGGAGACACTAAGTCTATCTTCCAAGCCTGCTGTCTGTACAAATATCCATGAAAAGACACTTTATAATAAAAACAATCTGTGCCTCTGTTGCTAAAAAGTACAGAAATAGAAGAGATCCATGGAGAATTATCTCCCAACAGCTATTGATATTAGTATCTTAGCCCGTATAAATCTACTTTACTCTTTCTAACTCTTTACTCTTTGCATAATGTTCGATTGTATGTAGCCACAATAATTTAGCTATCCTTTATTGGTGTGCATTCAGCTAGTTTTGATCATTTGGCACTATAAACAAAGTCATCATAAGCATTTTTCCTTACGCATGTATCTTTGTGCAGAAGTATGAATATATCATAGGATAAATCATTATAGGTGGAGTTTATAGATGAAATAATAGTATTGCATACCATTAAAATCTTAATAGATATAGAAAGATTTGTTTCAAACTATATTAAATACATTATCACTAACAATGTGTGAGGATACACTTGCCAACACATAACACAGAGTATTATCAAATAACCTGTATCAATCTGAGCATTAAAAATTATAATGGACATTTTTGTTGGCATGTGTTAACTGTGGATGAAGTTCAACCTTTTTATTGGTTTATAAATTATTTTTTTTTTATGAACAACATTATTTTTTTGGAGAGAGGAGCTAATTACACTTAAGGTCAACTTAGGATAAATTCACAGATATACACTAATATATAATATAAAAAAGGAATGTCAATTTCAGGTAATTGATTACTTATTACTCATTACTTACAAGAATTATTTTTTTCAGATGGTTATTTTGTCTTGTTTTGTTTTAGATATATAAGATTTGAATTAAATTAAATAAAAATAACTATTTTTCATGTATTTAGTTATTTTGTTCATCTAGGCTTTAAAATTTATATGGACAGATATTATTTTGTTTTACATTATCAGATCCTTTTGTATATATGTAAAGAAATGTTAAGGGGAAAACTTAACTCCTTGAATATCTTTAATACTAAGCAACAAAGAACACAAACAAATCAAGCTTTTACTTTAAAAAGTAAGTTATAAAATAACAATCTTTAGGAAAGAATAAGGAAGGGACCATTAAAGATGAAAGCAGAATTAATAAATTAGAAAATAGTCACACAAACAAGTGAGCTAATTAATAGCTGGTAAAAAGGCAAAGCCATTAGCCATCATGATAAATACAAAAATATGCAAGATAGATGCTCACAAAATACATAAGGAAAAAGGAAAAATTAGCAACAAATTCTGAGAAAAGTAAATAAATCACTGAATTAGTACATAAAAGATACATAGATAGGTTATATATATGCAAAATTCTAATATTGAGTATTTTGATTATTAGTCTTGGTAGTCTAAAGTTTGGGTTTAGGGGCGCCTGGGTGGCGCAGTCGGTTAAGCGTCCGACTTCAGCCAGGTCACGATCTCGCGGTCCGTGAGTTCGAGCCCCGCGTCAGGCTCTGGGCCGATGGCTCGGAGCCTGGAGCCTGTTTCCGATTCTGTGTCTCCCTCTCTCTCTGCCCCTCCCCCGTTCATGCTCTGTCTCTCTCTGTCCCAAAAATAAATAAAAAATGTTGAAAAAAAAATAAAATAAAAAAAAAAATAAAGTTTGGGTTTATTTTCCTTTTTTGAAAAATTTTCAAGAGAGATTTTTAACACTTATAGTCAGTAAGGTCTTGCTTTGTGTTTTATTTGCTTTAGATTGATTTTTATTTTTAAAATTATAGAGAACTGACTGTAATATTTCTGAATTATTTTTCTTTCAAAAATTTTTTAAGTTTATTTATTTATTTTGAGAGAGGGAGCACGAGTGGGTGAGGGGCAGACAGGGAAGAGAGAATCCCAAGCAGTCTCCACACTAGTACAGAGTCTAAAGCAGGGCACAATCTCACAACCATGAGATAATGACCTGAGTTGAAATCAAGTGTAGAATGTTTAATTGACTGAGCCGCCCAGGTGCCCCTGTTTCAAATTTTAATACTATTTTGTTTATATCACTTGCTGGCACCTTAAGTAAAAATACTGATTAGAGTTATGTTGTGAACATCTTCCTCTCATTCCTGATAGAGAGCAATTTCCTATTTTTTTAATCAGATTGATAAACTTTATTTCTAGAAATTGATAGATTCATCTAAATTTGCAATCTTGCTGGAGAAACATTGTTCACTATGTTTTTAAAACTATGTTAATTCTATACTTAATGTATGCATTTTCATTCATGACATATTTTTCTTTTTTGTGTTTTGTTTCTTTGTTGTTTTTCATTTTGTTTGTTTCGTTACTAGTTCGGCTTTTTTTTTTCCCTGATCAGGTGTGCAATAAGTAAGACTGTCTAGTTTTCGGGGCACCTGGATGGCTCAGTCTGTTAAGTGTCTAACTCTTGATACCAGCTCAGGTCATGATCACATGGTTCCTGAGTTCAGGCCCTGCATCAGGCTCTGCACTGACAGCACAGAGCCTGCTTGAAATTCTCTCTCCCTCTCTCTCTGCCCCTACCCTATTCATGATCTGTCTCTCAAAATAAATAAATAAACTTTAAAAAAAAGGATTGTCTAGTTTCAAAAACTTAATATTGGGCTTTCTTTATTCTACTATTTTTTTAATTTCTTAAGTTTATTTATTTTGAGAGGGAGAGAGAGAGAGCACACATGGGCATGCATGCAAGAGGGGAGGGGCAGAGAGACAGGGAGAGAGAGAATCCCAAGCAGGCTCCATACTATCAGTGTAGAGCCTAATGCAGGGCTCAAACCCACGAACCTGCGGGATAGTGACCTGACCAGGTATAAAGAGTTGGATGCTTAACCAACTGAGCTACCCAGGCACCCTTACTCTATTTTTGTTTTCTATTTCATTACCTTTTTCTTTTGCTTTTTTTATTTTATTCTTTTGTTGTATTTCTTACTTTAACTTTGGGCACTTAAAATGTTCTCAGCTTGTTTCTGTTGGTTTCATTTTTTGCTATGTGAATTGTTTTGTTAAGCAATCTCATAAACAAAAAAGGGTATAAGACTTACATAGGGTTTAACATCTATCAATGAAATAAAAGTTTTGTACCCACCACCCAGATAAAGAAGAATAAGATGATAGTGAGTACTGAACCTCTTATGCCCTACTACAATTGCACCAACTACTTTGAATTTTGTTTATGATTTCTTTGCTTTTCTTTGTAATTTTATTGCATCTGTATACATGCATAAACAATGGTTTAACTTCAAATATTTTCTGATTTTTATAAAAGAATACTGTATCAATTTTGTCACTTAATGTTATATTTAATTTTATAACATACTTTTTACTCAATATTATGTTTGTAAGAGTCATCCATCTTGTCATATGTGACTGTGTTTCACTCTTTTCATTTAATATACTTCATTACGTGATTATTTTTTAAATTATACTTTCATCTGCTTTTGGACTTTGGGTTTGTTTCCAGTGATTGTCAATCCCAATAATGTGACTAAAACAGGTGAAATATTTGAAATTTTTAACCACTAGAATAACCCATCAGAACACAGGCCAACCCAAAAGCTCCCTGCTAGCTTCTGCCTTAACACCTCAGTTGTTGGAGCACAGACAGATCTGAGATCATAGAGAAATTCCAGGGGAAGGCCTGCAGTGGACAAAAAGGCAGAGTATTTTAGGAAACTCGGGGCCACATCTTTTTATCAACTGCTAGAGAAGTATTTCAATATTAACAACTGTTATAATCTCATCTACAGATTAGTTGAATATCGCCCTGACTACAAACATTCTTGAATATACTGTAGAATTCCTCTTCTTTGATTATTTTTCTCTATACCATCATATACTAAAATGGTGGCTCAATGAAAACCAAGAAAGTTTTATCTTGTTCACTGCTGTATCTACAGTGCTGAGGAAAGGTGTTTCTTAAAGATTCTTGTCTACTCCGTGACAGAATTTTTCCCTCTGATGGTTTCTTCAAAAAATGCTATGAGCATATATTCTCTCATTTTTTATGTGTTTGAAAATATCTGTCTTGGGGCGCCTGGGTGGCGCAGTCGGTTAAGCCTCCGACTTCAGCCAGGTCACGATCTCGCGGTCCGTGAGTTCGAGCCCCGCGTCAGGCTCTGGGCTGATGGCTCGGAGCCTGGAGCCTGTTTCCGATTCTGTGTCTCCCTCTCTCTCTGCCCCTCCCCCGTTCATGCTTTGTCTCTCTCTGTCCCAAAAATAAATAAAAAACGTTGAAAAAAAAAAATTAAAAAAAAAAAAAAGAAAATAAAAGAAAATATCTGTCTTTTGTACACATATCTGAACAATTTTGATTACATAAATGTCCCTGAACAAGTTGAATTTTGTTTGCTTATTTGTATTTAGCCTGGTTCTCCCCCAGGATTCTTTATCTTTCAACTCAACAACTTCACCAATATTATATTTTGCTGCTGGTTGATCTGTATTTCTTTCTAGGATATGTTGTTCTCTTACCCTAGATTAACGTGCACACCCATAGTCTCAACAAAGTAATCCTGAATTATATTATTGAAAATCATTCAATTTCATGTTTTTTCTCTTCTATATGTACATCAATTATGCTGGATCCCCTTTCACCCTTTTAATATGCTATTTCCTCTCTGATCATTGGTATAATACTTGGTTATTTTTCATTTTTTTCTTAATTTTCTTTGTTCCTGATTGGCCTGAGAAGCATCTCTTCTTTTTTTCTCTGTATTCCTTCCTGTGTTGTTTCTTCTTCCTGTATCCTCTCACATACACACACCATCAGCTCCTTTTACTTTTTCAGAGGCAGCAGGGCAGAAAACTTAAAGTCACAAACTCTGTAACTGTATTGCTGGTGTACAAATCCCCGCTCAGTAACTACTGTGTGAACTTGAACCAGTTACTAAATCTTTCTATGTATCTCAGAATATTCAGCTGTAAAATGGGAACAATAACAATAATTGCCACATAGGGTTATTATACAGAATAAATCGGTAGACAATTATAAAGTGCTAAAGACAGTGCCTGTCACATAATAAAACACTATACGAGTATTTGTTAAATCCTTACAATTCTCTGTTTTATTGTAATTTTATCCTTGAATACTTGCATCTTCCCTCTGAGCTCCTGTTGCCTAGAAGCAATATAGACATTAGCTACTTTTATACAGAACTCTTTCTTTTTAATTTCATAACATGAAAATTGTTCATATTTTTTATCAGCTCCATAGTACGATCATCTTTCAGGTATTGACTGTTTTGTTTGTTATATTCATGTTCTGTATTTCTTTCTTGCATTATCTTTTTCACAATTCTCATGCTCATTTCTCAATTATTATTCATCACTGAGAGAGATTTTTTCTGGAACATTCATTTTTGGAAGGATAATGTGGAAAGGAACCGGATAAGTGAACTTTTTCTATGAATATTTCTTTGCACCTGTGTGTAAATATTTGATTATTAATTTCTAAAGGTAACGTTGATGAACTAGATGTTACATGAATATGTAAGTTGAATAGATATGGCCATAATGTTTTCTAAAATGGTGTACGTGACTTTTGTTTCTGCCAACAGTTCTAACTCAGTGTTTCTTCTTGCCCTGCATTGTGCATGCTTTCCTTCTGCTGGAAAAGATCTGTGAATCTCAAGTGGGAGAGGAACCTGTTCCAGGCTCCCATTATACCAACTACATATCTATTACTTCACTAACCCATAATTATCTCTTTACGTGGCTCTCTCCCTGCTAAACTATTATCTTCTTTAGAACTGGGACTCTGTCATCTTAATTTTATATCCTTGGTTCCCACCCAATTTTCTGGAATATAGTAATTGCCCCTACAAAATACTTGATAAATACATAAATGGCAAAGGTTGCATAAAATTACTGTCCAGGTTCACACCGCTTGTAAACAGTAAAAGTAGAATCTGAATCCAGTTTTTGCCATACAAATCATGTTCTTTTTCACTATAACTTTCCTACGTTATAGCAATAGAAATTAAAGGACGCGAGTCTAGGTCAAAATCTGTTTTACATACTTGAAAGCATAATTATCTTTCACATGACTCTTGCAAATGACCCTTATTCACCCAAACACTGATAAAATTATGGTATATGGTTTGCATAGATATTAATAATAAGCTTTAATTTATGAGATTTTACAGCTTGGTTCAAATATAGTTTCTACCTGTGTAACCAAAGTTTGACATGGAATTAATAAACCCTCGAGAAAGTACTGCATAATTCTTTTTTGATTAAGCTGCAACTAGCCAACTCTAGATAATTTTGAGTAAAATTCAATTGCTCCTCATGCAAACAATCTTACAGAACCTCTTATTTCTTCTTCAAATGAAGATACAGACTACATTTAGAGTCAATTCTATGATAAAATGCCTGAGATTGGTTATACTAAGTTAATAATTGGTGATCCATAGGACAACTTTAATTCTCTCAGAAAACAGAGGAATATTACTGCTTTATATGAAAAGATATGTGTGTTTTAAAATCAATAGTTTTATCTAGCCAACTAGGCAACTATAGATAAATATGAGTAAAATTTAATTTTACTATCTAATTAGTATCATTGGTTCAACCTTGAATCCAGGAAATTCAGTGAGATTATCATATTACTGCATGTTGAATGAAGTAAACTGCCCAGTTGTTAAAATTTATACTTCCATTTCAACATAATTTTTGCCAAAGTCACACCATGGGCAACAACACCCCAAACTGCCATATATTTTTAGTCCTAATGGTTGAACTCAAAGCTTTTCTTTGAAATGTTATAGATCTCCAAAGATTAAGTTGTATACAAAATTATTTTAATATAATATAGTTCTATCCCTGGTTTTAAATATTTTAAATATTAGCTAAGTTACTTCGCCAAAATTTTAATTCTTATTGTTTTCAAATAGAATATCCCAGATAGCAAGTCTTTGACTTCCAAAATGTGCTTTCCAATGGTCAGAGCTGATACAATTTTTCTATAGTCAGGGCTGTTTGTAGTTAAGTTGATTAGAATATTACGAATGTCACATGTTTCAGGAAACTGATCATGGAATGCAACAAAGAGGTACCACTTTAACATTGTCACCTCTATATACATACCACCCAAGTAATATTTATGATCACAGTTAGGAAGAGAAACACTGGATACTAGAATAGGTTTAGGAAATAATTTATTGAAAATGCAGACTATGTGAATCATAGATAACAATATCCACTTATGTTCATAGGTGGTAGCAATAAATAAAGAAAGGCTTATATATTACAAGTTTATTAAGTGTCATTCGTTTCTTGACTATGCACAAATATCATCTGTCCTAAACGTTTTTCAGGGAACAATGATTAACAAGAGATTAAAATAAGTTAATTTGACCAGAAATCACCCTCTGTGTTTAAGATGATATTAGCTAGTGAATGACCATATAGGAAAATAATACAGGGCTTCCATCAATTTATTTAGAAATTTTGATGAGGCAGATAAGGTAAAAAAACAAGGGTAAGAAAGGAAGAAAGGAGGAAGCTAACTTTCACTGAGTACCTATTATATGCCAGGGGCTATACTAGATCCTACCCATTGGTCAGCACAATGAATTATTTACAACCTTATGAGTTGAGAAAGAGAACGCCAACATGCAGGCTCAGGGAGAGCAAATGGCTTGTCTCAAGTCATAAAATTTGATTCAAACCCAATATCCATTATCTTGTCTTTCCTACCACACTTCCTTCAACAATCACTATCAATTTTGCCTCTTTCCAACATAACTTTCAGGAATGCACACACTGCCATGTCTGGGTATTTAAAATTATGTCTGTTGAGAAATTGTTTTATTTAATCTTACCTTGATTGCTTTGTTAGAGAAAATGGACATCATTTTATGTATTTCTTTTTCTGGAAACTGCATGGTTCTAGATATTTAAAAAAAATGCAACCTTGTTCTAGTAGTAATCCTGACTTTGGGAAAAGAAGGGCAGTTAACATTGAACTTAGAGGAAAAAATTATAGCTTTATCTTCTAATTATTTGCTAAGGCAGAATCTTTATAAATTTAGGATCACCAACCTTCCCTAGGTATCCACATTTAAGTACAAGGGAATAAACTGAAGGCCAAATGCAAAATCTATGTCAAGAAGCTAAAACACAGAACTCACCAGGAAAAACATACTCCAGAAACTCTGTCCCAACACAAATTATGCCTACTGTCAATATTTGATTTATAGCTCTTAAGACTCATATAAAATGATTCAGCTTGAACTTTTAGTAGCATGATTGTGAAGGGCTTTGAATTGAGAAATGTTGCAAGGAAAATGTTTTTGTAATTCTCTCTACTTACGTTCTGAGAAACCAAATTGTCTCCGAAAAGATTAAGGACATCCTGAGACATATTTTGTTTTTATTGTTGTTGCAGTTGCTGTTGTTTGTGAAGATTATGGCAATGTGTGTCAACTTGTTTTAGTTCTGGATAGATCTCATGTACTCAAGAGAACTGTCATATCCTTAAGGAATGAGTCTAGACCCAGACAGAGTGTAAATGGTTTCCACAGACACACACTGGGTTAGCCTAGATTCTGGCAAAGAAGTAGAGAAAACTTTCTCCAGTCATGATTTTCATAAGGGTTCAAGGATGTTTGGAAAGGGGCTAAAAGTTCAAACTAAACTAATGTGAACAGGATGTCTTTTCAAATTTGACCACTAAAACTTTTAATAATTAAAATTAATATCATTTTGATTTTAATTAGTAAATTTTCAGATTGATTGTTGTCATTCTGGAAGCTTGTTCAGTGATGATGGTATTCAACTTTGGGTTAAACTCAGCTGAATGTTGACAGTAACACATATCCATTGAATATGGTACCTCAATTTTGTATTGTTAATACTGCTTTTAAGAGGAGTTTTTTTTATTATTTTCTGTTCCAAATTATTGTAGGTTACTTTAATTATATGTCTTCAAATAACCATGCAATAAAAATTGGACCTAGTGCTAGGAGTTAGGACCTAATATTTCTAGATTCCCACCGATAACTATAATCATCTTTATGATAACACTATTATTTAGATTCATTACTTTGATCAATCTTTCCACCTTATTAAAACAGTGTGATAGAAAACAAAGCATTTTGCAAGGTAATAGTTTAAAATTGTTTTGCATCAATACATTCTCACTTTATAACTTCATATTCAGGGAAGAATTTCATACATTCAACAACTTTCTTTTCCTCTTTCCAATTTTAAGTGCCAGGGAGTGAAGAGGACTTTCTAAGGAGAACACTAGTTAGAAAATCTGCAACAGGAATGCTGTCTGTAATCTATGGAGCTGACAATTTATTTATTTATTTATTATTTTTTTTTTTTAATTTTTTTTAACGTTTATTTATTTTTGAGACAGAGAGGGACACAGCATGAACGGGGGAGGGACAGAGTGAGAGGGAGACACAGAATTGGAAGCAAGCTCTAGGCTCTGAGCCATCAGCCCAGAGCCCGACGCGGGGCTCGAACTCGCAGACCTGCAAGATCGTGACCTGAGCCGAAGTCGGACGCTTAACCGACTGAGCCACCCAGGCGCCCCTGGAGCTGACAATTTAGAAAGAAAGGAAGGTTACTATGCAATTAGCATAAAATATACTGACACAGAATTCCAAAAATGTACATTAACCTATATTTGGAATCTGTTAAAATATACTTAAGTATCTATTAAGCAGAACAATTGTGAACTTGATGATTTTTAATTTGCCATGAATAAACACACCACTTGTCAAATAACACATGGAATATTTACTCTGTATGTTCTTAAAATAGAAATTAGCTTCTTAGATAAGTAGAGAATTATTGCAAGTGATTTTTTTGTACTTATTTACCTTTGGTTTTTAAAACTGTACTTAATGGTACTCAAATCCTTTTTTAAAAATTAACATCTCTTCAAATAAACAGCTTACTTCCAGGGGATAATGTGAAAAGATTAGTTCTTTAAATAGAGGTGTATACCTTATTTTCAGATGTATACTTTACATGTCTTGAATCTTTGAGAGCAAATTAAAAAGTATAAAACCTTCAAGAAAAGTCCAAATCACTAATGAAGTGCCTAAATTACTTAATAGATTAAGGTACATTCTCAACAAAACTATGAAGTAAATGGGTATTGCAGACACCAACAATCCCTGTTTTCAGTACACATCACCTTTCTAATTCCGTGAAAACACACCCAAGGAGCTTGCCTTCCCGAGATAATGCTGATGGTTAATGTTTATCCCTTTCAGTATACTTTAAAACAGCACAGTATCTGTTAACTAAACTGATTATGGACATCTTTTTTCAATATATACATATACTGAATCATGTTTCACACCTGAAACTGATAATCACATTATATGTCAATTATAGCTCAATAAAATGAAAAAAGAAACATGGTATCTACCCCCCCAAAAATAGGAAGACCTGGATACATACTTGACAACTGAATAAGTGAACGAACAGTAATGACTGTGGAAAGCTAACACTGAAAGTAAGATACAAGAAGGAATTTCAGTCCAGTAGTGGCATAGTAGAAATAGCAAGCCCTGAAGTCTTACCATGTAAACAGTTATTTGTTTTCTAAACTCTTTTAGTCACTTTTTAATTTCATGAAGTGATACTGAGGTTTTTAGTCAATTTTTAATGATATGAAGTAATATTGAAGAGCTCTGATTTAAACAAACTATACTACTATAAGATTTTTTTAATTAACAATTGAAGCTAAGTATATAATTTAGATATTTCGGTTGAATTTCATGAACTTGGCTATCATTTATAGTTTATCTCATATACATCCAAAAGTTTTGAAAATCAACAGAATTTTCCTATATCTTTATAGAATGAATTGGAACTCCTCTAGCAGTTTCAATACTGAAAAAAAAATGAGACAAAGAAAGAGTGAGAGAGAGGGAAGGGAAAAAACAATTCTTAGGATGCTTTCAAACATGTGATTTGACTTTTCTTAGTCATTATTTTGACATGAGCCCAGGCCCAACCAAACACCACCGTATGTGTGGTTTGCCCTACAAGAACTTGGAACAGATGGTCAGCCCAAGAACAGCTCACTGGAAACTATTGTTACTCACATACAACATGTCCCAGAAATGTGTTTTTAGATCAATAACCACCATAATGGGTCAAAATCTCATCAGTATATTCCACAGATCCATGCCTAACTTTCTGAAGAACTGCCAACAGCATTAGTGAAATCATGCAGTTTGTCATGAATATCCATCATATATGCTGAGTTACAGATTATATGAAATTTAGGAAGTAAATTAGATTCCATTCTTGTGTTAATTTTTTTGTAAACTGAGAGCTATATATGAAATTACCGAACATATACAAACAATGTTAAATAAAATATTAAAAATATCAGCATGTGAAACAAAAATAATATTAATTCCTATTACAACGAAAAGGCCCTAGGAATACACACTAGTATAAACAAATTTTACTTTCAGTCCTGGTTTTGGAGGTCCGCCATCAAAAGGGAAGGTTCTGGGAGCTAGGAAATAATGGCAAAAACAATCTTAGGGGAGAAACTATCTAAATGAAAACCTGTGCAGAAATAGGAGTGTGGAAAGAAATATCACCCTGATACCTGGAATTCCTTTATGCTTTGGAAGGTAATTCCAAACAGCAAAAGCAAGAATATAATTACCAGTATCATTGAAATTGCTCTTTAAGAAGTATAAGATCTACTTGTAGTCATTACTATATATTACACACACACACACACACACACACACACACAAACACATACACAAAAGGAATTACAAATGTCATTTGATTCTCTAGTAATGCATTGTATAAATATATAGCCATTACACACCATACCCTTTTCCTTCGAACCTCATTTATTCATACTTCTATACTAGGGCTCATTCTAATCTAGTCTTAGTATGGCAATAAGACTTATTCAACATGGGTAACAATAAATTTAAAGCTTACCACCTATCAATTTTCTTTCTTGTCGTTTTGGTTGTCTGAGATTCATTCTTTATTAGATTACTCAAGAAGTATTCATGAGACCATTATTCTCTGTGTTCTCGCATATACAGAACAATTTGTGTCTTTGATACTTGAAAGTCAGTTTTGCTAAGTATAAAATTTTTGGTTGACATGTTCTCTTTTTGATTATCTTAATATATTACCTTATTCTCTTCTAGAATAAGACACAGCTGTCAAAATTCTGATGATAATCATATTTTCATTTCCTTATGTCACTGTTTTTCCCAGATGCCCAAAGAAGTTTCTTTTTCTTCAGCAGTTTGGTAATTATATTAAAATACATCTTGGTCTTGGTTCATTTGGTTCAATAATCTCAGATACTCGTTATGTTCTTTCAATATGTATTTTAAATCTTTTCTTTCTTTTTTTCACTGCAGGAACTTCTCCTCAAATTATACTTTTTTACAATCTGTTCTGTCCCTTGCTTTAGGGAATCTTTAGGGATTCCTGTTACCCATATTTCAGAACTTATTTACCTTTCTGCAGCACATATTACTTTCTCTCAAATTCTTCTATCTCTCTTCATTTCTCATTTTCAAAATTTTCCTAATTTTCACCTTCAGTTCCTCTTAAGGCATTGTCTAAGTTTTTATTTGCTCCTGTGGAACTACTAGCTTAGTCTTCATTTCTGAAATATATTTTTTATTTCTATTTTTCCATGTCCTAGTACCTAATTTCTTGGTTTCCTAATTGTTTTATGATATCATTCCATGTCTTGCATTATTTTCTTAATGTCTTAATCTTGAAATACAAAGTTACAATTTTTGTCTGGTCCATCTGACCTGTTCTTAATTACATCTAAGGATGTTATTTTTCTCTTTATTCTCCTTTGTCCTACAATATCTTATGAGGAAATTTGGTCTCAATTTTAATAGAAAATTACTCTTTCCATAACTTTTAAGTTCAGAATATCTTTGCTACCTTCACAGAGATCCCTCTTCTGTGGTTTTCATTTTAAAAACTACTTAATGATATCAGAAAATGTTCATGATATAAATTTAATATCTAGAAAATAAGCATTTCTAAAGAAACCATGCATCAAGTAATCACAAACAAATTAGAAATATATGAAGTAAAATAATAATAACAAAACAGAATAAGAAAATTCTAAAATCAATGATACAATAGATGCTTCCCTTAGGAAGCTAGGAAGAGTGCAAAGTACCACAGAGAAATTAATAAATATAAAAGCTAAAATAAATGAAATAAAAAACTATAGGGAAAATTAATGAAACCAAAAGTAAGTTCTTTGGAAAGATCAATGAAATTAAGTAACAATGTACACTGTTAAAAACTTGAAGAAGAGGTACCTGGTGTCTCAGATGGTTAAGCTTGGTCATGGTTTTGGTTTCAGCTTCGGTCATGATCTCACAGTTCATGGGTTCGAGCCCCACATCGGGGTCGACAGTTCAGAGCCTGGACACTGCTTCAGATCCTCTGTCATCCTCTCTTTCTCTGCCCCTCCCCCACTCACTTTCTCTCTCTTTCTCTCTCTCTCTCAAAAATAAACAAACATTAAGAAAAAAAACCACAAAGAATACCCAAATTAGAATCTCAGGAATTAGAGTGGGCACAATTAGAGATTCTTTGAATGCCGAAAAGGAAAATAAGACAATATTATGAACAGCTTGATGTCAATAAATTAAAAAGCAGATGAAATGGATAAGTTCATTGAAAGATAGAAACAACAAAATCTGACAAAAGAGGAAAAATCTTAATAGCCCTGGTAAAAACACAAATTTATAATGAAGTACTTTTGCATGAAGAAAACACCAGACCAAATGGCTTCACTGGTGAATTCTATCAAAAATTTAAGAAATATGACTCCTATGTAAACTCTCTGATTTATAGAGAAGGAAGATATACTTACCAACTGATTTCATGAGGCCAGCAACACTGATAAAAATACCAAAGATACAAGAACAAAAAACTGCAGACTGATTTTTCATGAAAAAAGATTATCAGATTGAATCCATACATATTTTTAAAGAATAATACATCATGATAAACTGAGGTTTATCCCAGGAATTCAACTGGCCTTAAAATTCAAAAATAAAACTAGATAATTTACCAAGTTGTCAGAATAAAGAAGCCACATACCAACACAAAACATGCAGAAAGATCATTTGACAAAAATTCAACACTTAATCATGACAAAAACTCTCAAGATCACAGTAACAGAAGGGAACTTCCTAAACCTGATAAAGATCACCTACAAAAACCTGAAGCTAACATTATGCATCATGGTGAAGAGTTCTTAAGATAGAGAACAAGGCAAGGATATCTATTCACCACTTCAGTTCAACATTATGCTGGGGTCCTAGCCAATGTAATGAGGCAAGAAAAAGGATTAAAAAGCATCTAGATAAGAAAGTAAAAATGAAAACTGTCTTTCTGCAAACAACGTGATTGTTTAGGTTGTCACAGCCTAAGGAATCTTCAATTCAAAAAAAAAAAAAAAAAAAAAAAAAGCTCCTAAAACTAAGTGAATGTAGCACATATGCAGGATAATGGCCAATGCACAGAAATTGAATATATTTCCATATACTACCAACAATGTACTGAAAAATGAAATCAATAATACAATCCATTTAGAATAGTATCCAAATGCTAAATGCATGTACAGTACAAATTGCAAATAACCACCAGGAGAAATTACATAATATAATTTCAATGTTTACTATAAAGTTACCTTAACCAAAACAGTGTGGGGTTGGCAAAAAGAAAGAAACACAGATCAGTGGAAGAGAATAAAGTCCTGAAATAAACCCACAAATACATGGTCAATTGATTTCTGACAAATAAGCAAGAAAAATTCATTCTTATCTCTACACTAAAGCCAGAGTGATAAATTTAAAGCAAATCAGATCCTGTAACAACACACTCTTGCTTAAAATCCTTTAATAGCCTCCCATTACTCTTGTGACAAAAATTTCCTGTCTAGATGGAGGCAAACAGACTCTGATGGATTCTCTGATTTCCTATCCTAACTCTCCTTTGCTCCTGCCCTACTATCCTTTCTATGCCTTCAACACTCCAAGTTTGCATGCGTCAGGGTCTCCTATTTTGCTGTTCTTTTTGCCTGAACTACTCCTTCCACAGACATTAGCAGGCCCAGCTCATTGTCACAATTTACTTCCCAATAAAAATAGTGTCACTTCAGAGAAACCTGCCCTGATCAGCCACTCAGAAGTAGCTCTTCTTGCCACGGTCACATCTCTGTCGTGAAATTTCTCATAGGTATCACTCTCTGAAGAGTCATTCTCTGAAATTACTTTATTTGCTTATGTCTTTGCCCTCCTAATCTAAAATATAAGCTTGATGAGAGCAGGCACTTGATTCATTGCCAATTCTTGTCCCTACAACAGTGCCTAGCACATGATATGCCTCAATAAATTTAGTTGATTAGTGAATTTCATGAGAAAGAGTTGGTTTCTGGGGCACCTGAGTGGCTCAGTCAGTTAAGTGTCCAACTTTGGCTCAGGTCATGATCTCACAGTTCATGAGTTTGAGCCCCGCATCAGGCTCTGTGATGACAGCCGGAAGCCTGCTTCAGATTCTGTGTCTCCCTCTCTCTCTATTCCTCCCCCACTCATACTCTGTCTCTGCCTCTCCATCTCTCAAAAATAAAAATATTTTTAAAAAATTAGAAGAAAACAAGAATTGGTTTCTATTGCTTACAAGTAGGTGTGTGTGTGTTTGTGTGTATATATGTACGTATGTATATGTGTGGGCATGTATGCATGTGAAATATATATATATATATATAATATAAAATAAACCATAAATCAATTATATAGTATATATATTTTATATACTATATTTATATAATTTATATATCATTTATAATTTATATATAACATCTTTAATTTCTATAAATTATATACTTAAATTATATATAAATAACTGGAAGATTTAACATGAAATTGATACTAGTTTATTTCTGGGATGGAAAACAGAATGACGTATTACTGTTTAAAGAGGCCTTTAGCTTTATCTGTAAAGTTTTAATGTCAGATAGTGAGAATGTTTTCATATGTGCACATATCACCTGTCTTAATAAACAGCAAACAGAAATAATATAATTGCAGCCATTTCTGTCTTCTAAAGAACTGACATATATTCTTCAGAATACTTAATGCTTTGAAAATAAAACAGAACTTAAATACACTTGGAATGATGGAAGAGTAAGAGACCTAATTTTTTCCCAGATATTAAAATAGGAACCACTGTATTGGCAGAGTAGCCTGTGGACAAAATAAGGTGGCCAGGAAAACAGGTAGGAAAAAGAGCTTAAGAAAACGTAGCTTTGAGCCAATTTCATTTTAATTACGAATGACTTTTATATAGTACCCATATTTTTTCCCCAACAAAATCCTTTCTTAAAACAGTTTTAGCTGGGTCATCTGGATGGCTCAGTCGGTTGAGCATCCGACTTCGGCTCGGGTCATGATTTCACGGTTTGTGAGTTCAAGTCCCGCGTTGGGCTCTGTGCTGACAGCTCAGGCCTGGAGCCTGCTTCGGATTCTGTGTCTCTGTCTCTCTCTGCCCCTCCCCCACTTGTCCTCTGTCTCTCTATCAAAAATAAATCAAATGTAAAAAAAAATTAAAAAAACAGTTTTAGCTAATTGTAATTAATAACTAAACGAGCTTTGTGAACAGTGCTTAAATGACGTGAAGGAATAACAAACAACAAAAACAAATGTATCTGGACATAAATGACATAAAGAAGATGGTCTCTGATGACTACTCATGCTACTCTACACAATATCAGATTCTATTTTTGAAGAGTAAAGTCTATACATGAATATATTTCAGTTTAACCAAAGAAAAAAACTTTCTAACGGCCAAAACTGTTTAAAATGCATTGGGTCCCCTTGTGAACAAAGGTCTTCTCTGTTGCTAGAGGTGTTCAAAAAAGTTTAGACAAGCATTTTTAAAAGAAACTCTGTAAAACTCTAATCATAGGAATTAGGTTCATTCATTCATTCTTTTAATTCAACAGACATTAAAGCAGAGTGCCAACTCTATACCAAGGGCTGTATTCGATGCTCTGAAAGAGGTGATGAGCCCATACATCTATGAGTCCTGTCTTCATAGCCCTCATACTTTAGTAGAGAAGACAGTTAGCAATCAAGTAATTACACAAACACATGTAAAATTACATCAATGGTGATAACTATACAAATAATCAGTTTGTCTAATGACCATCAATATCTTTCCCAGACATGAGATGGCTTCATTTTTTTGACATTCCCTACTCTGGGTATCAAGCTCTAGTGTCATATTTTAAGTTTTGATTGAACAATAATTACAAAAGGAATGAGTGAGAAAACACTGACTCTTACAATCTATCTCAATCTCTCACCAATAAAAAAATGGAATTATTTCCTCTTTAAAAAAGTAAATCATGATAAGGCAATGTGAAATGATCATATTTATATATGATTTAAAGCATATCATCAATAGTATTGTTGTTGTTGTTGTTGTTGTTTAAGATAGTGTATGCTTAATTGGGAGAATTTCCAGCAAGGGAGCAATTGTTCCCTGCCATATAGCTTCTGCCGAATGCATTAAATTAACTCCCAGAGTAGAGGAGAGCTGGCAAAAAAAAAGAAAAAAAAAAAGATTTTCCCCCCTTAATCTCATTAGAAAGGCATCGATTAATCACACTTAACTGCAGTAAAAATGGTTCTGTCACCTTCTCCCCCCTCTCGCCCACATTGGACCAGGGAGTGACAACTCATTTGGCCACAGTCTGTAATTCTCAGCCCTCGAGTTTTGCCTCCACCACGCAGACCAGTCTGAGAAGCAGTGAGGAAAGCTCTGGGGAAAGCCATCATAGTCTGCAGCAATTGCTCACGGCAGTGTGGAATGGCTGTCCCTCCCACAAGCTGGTCCTGAATCACTGCGAGTGACGCAGACGGGTGCAGGGACAAAACTGAGGATCTCTATAATGGAGCAACCCAGGAGCGCATGGCATTATTTTCTTTTACAGCCACAGATGCTCTAAGAGCTGCCTGGTGCACATCTGTTTTAAGTTCAAAGTGCCGTTAAGAAAATAAAAATAAGTGACCCTGAACATGAACAATGCACACTCCTTCCGTGAATAAGCAAAGCGTTTCATTTCTGACATTTGAGAAGTCACCTGCGCTAATGACAAGGCCATGGTTTTCTAATATGAAAAACAAGCAACCTTGGATTAGCATTAATCCAGAACAGGAGGTTCACTGTCAGTAAAGGTACATGGTATTTTTGTCAATACATGCTATCTAGATAGTAAAACCTCATTAATTTGACATTCAGCTAGCAAAAACACTTTCAGCTTCCAATATAGTGGGTGGCATGCCATGCGCTCCAGGCCATCTTCTGAACCAGCGTCGTGGGCCAGAGAGGCAGGGAGCCGGGCTCCTGCGAAGAGAACGGGATGGTTTGCCAAGGAGAGGAAGTCATGGGAGGAATGAAAAGGCTACTTTGTTTGCCATCCAGCCCTGGCCTTCTCTTCCTATGAATAGGTAATTTAGGGTCATTCACAGATTACTGAAACAGTTCCAGCACTTAAATCAATTTCCTAAAAAATCTTGGATGTAAGACCAAATATTTATTTCAAGGACAAAGGATCTAGGGTGAGCAATTGCTTTTGTTTCACAGAACAGTTATGGTCTGGGAAAGGTAGTTAAAGAGTCGATTTTCATAAAGCAGCATTATTTCCATTTAGTTTACACAAAAGGGGGGGGAAGCTCTGCATGAAATCTTTGGATGAGAAATGAACGTGTATCGAGATGTCTGTCCATTAGCATTATTTTGCCTGCAGCTGGACAACCAAATGCTTTCTTTTCCTTTGAAGATGTTGCTTCATTTTCCTAAGACCTTATGTTCCTGCTCCTCTTTGCTTCTGTTCTTTGCCACCTGTCTGCCTAGATCAAACAATGTCTTCCTGTGTCTGCATTTAAAGCTTCTCAAATCTGACTTTTTTTGTTATTTTCACTAAATGTAACTATCATGAGCGCAAAGACCCTCGACTTGCTCCTGAGACCCAGAACTGTGCAGACAGGATACAGTAGATACTAGCACAGAGTAGACTCTCAATATTTGCTGACCAAATAAGCCCCCATCAGTGAACCACCTAAGAGCCCCACCACATGAACATATTTCAGCTTAATAAAAGAAAAAAAAATTATAATAGCTAGAGCTGTTTTAAATGCGCCAGGCACCCTTGTGAAGAAAGGTTTTCTCTGTTGCTCTGGCTTCTCAGCAAATCACTTACATTCTCAGCTTAAACTTGCTTTCCTTTCCTGCATTTGCTAAATCCCTCGGTTTCAGTGAGTCAGCCTTGTGATGTCTCTCACATCCTGCTAGCATCCCCATGGAGTCAGCAGGACATCCTGAACAGGACAGTGATTACCCTTTAAGAACACGATTAGACGCTGTCTCCTCCACGGAGCTATGACAATGGTGCAAGATGGAAGTGGACCCGTGACTTGGCGTGTGTCCTGGCCCAAAGACTGCGTCTTTAATTTTTATCCCTGAAGAACACTGGATTTTCTCTACCATTTGCCACTATTTTGCTCATTTCAAGGGCTTGGCCTGAAACTTTCCAATTGTAAGATCAAAACAAAATAAAGCTTCCCTCTGAAAAACACTGCTAATGGTCTGTTCAAAAAACAGAAGATGTTTCTGAAAAATCATTTAGTCTGAAATTTTTGATCACACTGAAGCACTGATTCTAACAAATTATTGTCCTTCTTTCATATTAGAGAGTTTTAGTGAAGTCCCACAAACATTTCTATTTTTCAGTGAGCATTAGACTCTTCCATATTATGTGTTAAGAGGCAATATGATAGTGCAGAGATGAAAGCAGATGAAAACAGAAGATGGAAATTTGAGTGCAGGTCCCATGTGATCTGCAGCAAATCCTTCTCTTGCTAATATGCCTAATATTTCAACTCTTACCTCAAAATGCACATGTACATGTTGATGGATGACAAACTCCTCCATGTTCACAAGCCACTGTTTACACACATGACATTATTAACAGCACGTGAGATATTCCTATATTAATGAGGAAATATACAGCATAACACATGAGACACAGATGACACTTTCATCCCTTTTGCTAAATGGACACACTATTAGCATCGGTACGACCATCATCATAACCAAATCATCAAGAGATGATTTACAACAGGATCACCGTTAGAAACTTTACATGGATCATCCCATTAATCATAAAATAACCATATTAGTAAATGCTATTACTTACTGTGCACACTTAGGAAGGAAAGAATCAGTTATTTGCTCATATTCTTACTAGAAATTAAACTTTCATTTGTCTACTCCAAAGCTTGTATTTATTCCCTTTATTTGAAAGAAGGAAGGAAGGAAGGAAAAAAAGAAAAGAAAAGAAGAGAAGAGAAGAAAGGAAATAAAAAGAAAGAAAAGTGTGAAAGAGAGAGAGAGAGGTTAACTGGACACCATATTGGACAGTGCTAATAAATAACCATCACTGCATATATTTTTTATCAGGCAGCATTGGGTTAGGCCATGGTCCCCTGAGGACAGTACCCTCTATCTGACACGCGGGTATCAAGATACTTTGGTGGTGGCCTGGATAGCATCTATCATATTCCCTTCGAAAGGTTTCCTCCCAAAATATTTCCAAGCTTCTCCTGATATTCCATCATGAATTTGAACATATTTATTTTTAGTGGATGTCACTAATTTTATTTTCTAAGTTTATTACCTTCTAGGAAAAGGACTGTTTTATCATGTGTGGATGAGAAAGGAGATTATAATAGTCAGTTCTGGACATCAAGAACTGTCTTCATAATGTATAGAATTGCTGAATCACTATATTGTACAACTGAAACTACTGTAACACTCTATGTTGACTATCCTGGAATTAATACTTAAAAGCTAAAAAAAAAAAAGAATTGTCTTCAGTTTGTATGTCTAAGTATACTGGTTAAGAGGGTGGATGAAGCACGTCATAACTACAATTAACTAGCTGAGTGAACCTGAACAAGTGGGTTGAGCAGTTTCCTAATCTGTGAAATGAAGACTGTCAAATTAGACAAGACAATTTCTATTAGGCATAAACATGGTATGGATGTTGTTGTTACAATGATGGTAATACAAATTCTATCTATGAGTATTTGACTTGGACGTTGTAAGGGACAATCATATTTTCTTTTTTTTTTTTAAGTTTATTTATTTATTTTGAGGAAGGGGAGAGACCAAGAGAGATGAAGACAGAATCCCAAGAAGGGGGATTCTGTGAGCACAGAGCCCGATGTGGGACTCTATCTCAGGAACTGCAAGATCATAACCTGAGCCAAAAACAAGAGTCAGATACTTAACCCATTGAGCCACCCAGGCACTCCAAGAATCATATTTTCTTAGGGCCAAGGTGATACACATCTGGAGGTTTCCTAAATCAGACAAACTGAGAATATGTACTCAGTCATGTACCCATCAATAACCTGTGCTTCTCCCCTTGAATTGGCTTCAAATGTTCAGTACATTGAAGTAATTAATATAAACCAATAATTAAGGAGAGGTTCTGAATGACAAGAGAGGTAGCACTGATAGGATTAAGACAAGTTTGCCCTGTGCTAGGGCGGTGGCACCAGTTGATACAATTTTAAAGGTGATTCATACTGTGTAGACAGATGACAAAATTACCTGAGGAAGACAGAGACAAATTAGATTTATCTGGCAAAATAACTTGGAGTTGAATGTTTATGTGAATATACTTGTTAATGATAATTTTTAACCAAACAATCGATGTTTAAAAAGTTGTTTCAAGACAAGAGGCATCATTTCATGGTTCTTGATAAACTAAAAAGAAATTTATAGGCTTTTGCATAAAAAGGAAGAGACACTGGTTTTACCGACCAGAAGCTGCAGTTTAATACTGGTTCCTTTCTTAACATCTTCCCTCAACATCACACTCAGTCTCTTAGAAACAGCAAATGCTTAGCCTTTTCCCCAAGGGTGGGGAGATGGGGAAGGAGAAAGTGTTGATGGTGTTTTAAGGCAGACTGGAGTCAGCTCACCTCAGTGCCTCACACCAGGATGTGACACGGGAGAAGGAAAGGGTTGGAACAGGGTGGAGGGGCCATGCTATGGAAACTCGGTGGACCTCCGATCCACTGTGGGACAGTGCTGGTGTGCATTTCCGTAGCAATGCAGAACACAGCCCTCTCCAGTCCTGCCCACAAACATTTCAGTACCATGTAAGCCACTTGCAATCCCAGGGAAAGAAAGAATCCTAAATGGGCCAGTATCAATCCTCCACCACACTGGTTGAATTATAGAAGTTGGCATGCAGCTCATAATCAAAATTCAATTAGGCTGTAAGAAAATAATGAGTGTTTCTGGAACATCTGAGCTTGGAGACTGAGATCCTTGTCCACTACACATGTTCAGATGTACGATTACAATATCATTTAGGGATACTGGTTTGTAAGGCAGTGATTCTCGAACTTGGCTCCATACTGTAGTCACCTGGGTGAGGTTTACAAACCTGATGCCTCGTTCTAACCACAGACATTATCATTTAGCTGGTCTGTGATGCAGCCTGAGCCTTAGGAATTAGAAGCACTCCCAGATGACTGTCATGAGCAGACAAGACTGAGCACCAGTGTCTTAAGGTAATGTTTATATTTTGTTTTTTGTTAAAGACATCACCAAATCTTGGGGAAATAAGTACATATATCAACATCTTGAGATTAGAAGGCCTCTAAGTATCATTAGTGGCTTTAAAAAGAGCTGCTTATGCAGGTTTTAAGAGCTGGGCAAGGCAGGTTCTCTCTCTGATCACTGTCTCCCTATCCTGGGAATTCAGTTTTCTCATCTTTTGCCTGAAATGTAAATATCAAGTATTGCTAGGGGCAGAAAGAGGCATATCAAGATTGGCATATCCACTAGTAGTTCCTTTCTTCTCACACCCAGAATGAGTGAAGAGAAAAGCCACATTCCTCCCTGGTGACCAACAAGGCTTAATGTCACCTCAGCTACAGGAATACTGGCCGTAGAAACTTTTGCAAATAAATGTCAGGAGAAGCTTTTGAGCCAAAGTTCATTTTATGCCAATTCGACTTCACAAAGTCTAGATAGGAACAAACTTTCTTTCTAAAAGGTAAATACCTACAATTGGAGTAGTATCTATACATGCTGAATTTCATGATTTAAGTGGTTATTCAAGAAACCTAGGAACCAATTGGTGTATGTGAAATACTTTGGACATTTTAATTAAAATGTTTCCAGATATTTTTATTCCTAAAAAATAGAAACTTAGAAGTAGTATGGCAATTAGCAAAGACCTTCCTGAACAAAATCTATCTATCTGACCCAGAAAAATGTCCTTGATTTTTAATTCAAAGACTTCCATGACAAACATGAAATATAGTATAATTAGCTCATGGGTTATTGTGATACCCAGTCACTATCAAAAAAAATTTCATCTTTTCTTTTGCTCATGCATAGTCTGAACTTAGCAACTGATCTTCAAGATTAGCAATGGTCTTAAAATGAAGTTAATTACCAGCTGCAATATTGTGGGTTTCCTGGAACATAAATGGAGTCAAATCCAAATCCGGTGAATCACGGAGAAGTGCTGGACTAGATTGGTTACTACGTGGTTGTAAATAACACCAACTCCACTTGAATTTCTAAAATAGACTCTACACTCTGATAATTTCATATCTATGTCTCATTTAGACATGGTAATCTAAGCCTGAGGAGTAGAGTGTTTTTTTAATCACCATGGTCTTATGGAGGGAAAGCAACGGATAGGAGAGGGGGATTCAGAGAAAGCTTGCTTGGAGAAATATCATCAAAAATCCCAGATTGAAACAGAATTCATAAAACTGCTTTAAACTATTTCAAGAAGTACAAGATAAACCAAAATTGCTCTATTTTTTAATTCTCTTTCTCTAAAGAAAACACAAAATAATCCTTAGACCAGAAGAACATAATGGAAAATAAAGGGGGGAACAGATTGTTTTATTTTCTTCTGCAACAATATTTCAGTCTTACAGTCAAAAAGACAGCATCTAGGTGTGGGTGTATAATTGAGCTAATCAGGCCTTCCACGTTGCTATTCTCTTTGATGCACATTTAAGTGCAGCAATAACTAATGTATTCTAGAAAAAAAAGGAATTGAAAGAGGTAGAATATGGCTAAACAGCATCTTCAGCTACTGATGATAAATGAATTGTGGTTTAAAAACATCACAGAGAAGACCAATCTGATGACTCATTTGAAGTGCTTCACCGGCATTCAAAGAGTTCCTAAAGATGCTGTTTTCAAAGTTTGTTCTGCTGTGGATTATAATATTGCCATTAACTGCTGACTGTACTCTGTATTTAATGCAGCAATGCGCCTGCCTACATAAACTCTATGGACAACACCTGGGTTGTCAGAGCCAGAAATGACCATACCAAAAGAGACACACGACAAATGCTTCTGCTGCTTCCAGAAACCCAGAGACTTATCCTGTGGAGCTTCAGCTCCCGGGACTGGTTCTCAGCTGACACAACTCAACAAGAACTAGCGGAAGAGCCCTCAGGAGAAGCAATCCTTTTCTCCCTCTCCAGTGGAAATGTCCATAGTTTATGACATTATTCCTCTTACCACCAATGCCCACCCAAAAAAACCCAACCATTGGTTCTATAAAGTTTTGTGTAATGTCAAAAACTGGGCTAACAAAAAACAGGATAATCTATATAGCTTGTGTGTGATCAAAAACTGTACTCCCGTAACTAGAATCAGCTATACTTTACATCATTCATAAACACATAATAGGTTTGCACCCAATTTTCCTACTGTCAATATTAAGTATTTTAAGTCTGCACCACGGTCTCCAGAAACAAAACCAACATCAACCACACAATTTAATCACTTTGTTCTACAGAAAGTGCTTAGTTTCTCAAGTTTGTTCATTAGCATAATTTTGCATAAGTACACAGTGGTTTGGGGACATTTCTCCTCTATAGATACTATATCATAAATTCCTGCAAGACTTTTTATTTGATGATGAACTTTATGTTAGTTGCATTTTGTATTTTTATACTTGGAAGGAATATGGGAGCCCTCTGGTGGCCAATATTAATGGGCTCCTTAGTACAACCCAGATTCCTCTAGCCTGGGGCATTTGGAGCAAAGTTGGGTGCAAGGAACTGAAGTCACCCAAGTTCAGGTAAGTAAGAGTGTGCTCACATCTTCATGTTTTGAAGACAGTATTTTCAGTGGTTGTTTCAGACTCAGAGTTAGGCTTTCATATGAAAAGGATATCGGAAAAACTGAACTTCAAATATTGAATGCAGGTGATTTCGATGACAGCTACAAAGAAAAAATTGAGGATATCATAATATTAATAGCTATAATTAATTTATATTTATCATAACTTGTAAATATTTATCTCTCACTGCACAAATGACACCAAAATAAGAAATGAGAGTCTTTAGGAAATTAACTCTTAAAAATGGCTCATAACTAAAAAGATAATACTAATGATTAGAGGTGATTCATTAAGGAGCACCTTGGTGACCTGGAAGAATTAATGCACTTCCAAAAGTGATTACTTTTTTCCAGAGGAGACGTTTATACACTGGAGGATATTAAGTCATTTCAATGATGAAACTTAGCAAGTTTTTAAGAGATGTCAACAATGTTTTGGCCACCTTCAGATGCACATATTTCCCTTTATCTTCAATCCAGAAATAAATTTATACTTAATTATTAAACTTACATAAAGCAATCAGCACGTTGCTGTATATAATGCAGAAAGATGGAGGTATGTAGGAAGGAAAATTTAGATACAGGCTATTTTGCTTCTAATTTTAGAAGGGTCCTCTTTTATATACCAGCACATGAAAACACAGGATATCTATTAAGCATTAGACATGTTTAAAATCTCATGATACAGAGCAATAAGTAATGATGCAGAGAGTATTACAATTTAGGGTATTAATTTCATTTGATTCAATTCAAACAAACAAACGAATGTTGAAAATGTACTTCTACCTAGGCTCAAAGCAGTACCTCATCCAGGCACTGCAGGAAAATAAAGTTAACTGTACATTATTCATTAGAAAGTTGTGCTTTGAGATCAGGAAGTATCGCATGTGAGACATTTTCCAAGATCATTTTAATCTAGAATATTATTAGTCCAAAATAATTACTGCAGATGTGAATAATATATCCTGATTAAAAATTCATTACTTATAGGTCAATTTCAGAACTTGATTTCACAGGGTCAATGGTTCTCCATTAAGCTGAAGTATAATTGTGAAAGACCATTTTAAAAGCCTTAGGCTTACAAGTACAAGAGAATTAGAAAGACACAGGAATTCTAGCCCTCAACCAAATGTTAATTTTGGTTAATAAAAATAATTTTAAGGAGTATATGATGTCTCTTTAATTTAAATGATAATAATTTTCTTAAAGACATAATAAAAACTTGGGGGACTTTTTGGTATTTTATCTTATCATCATCAACAGTGACATTATTTGGATACCAGGTAATAAGGGTCTTACAATTTAGTATACACAAGAATCACACTGGAGGCTTTTGGGGTCTCCAGACTCCATACCCAGAAGCTCTCATTTAGTGAGTCTTACAATGCACCAGCCTTCTGCCGCAGCAGATGTATACCCACCAGACATCAGTGTCACCTTCCCAATATATTTCACATTTGTTACAGCTGGCAGGAGAAAGGCAGCTCTTTTTAATCTTTATACCTTCCATAGCCCTCTGAACACTCCCTGGAATACTGTATTTACTCACTACTTGTTTGTTAAGTCAAAGAATGCAAGATTTTTAGTGAAGGAAGAAATCCCAGACAAAATGAATTCACCAGCACAAATGAAAGTATTTCCTGCCACACCAATGGGCAGAGCACCAAGCCACTGCTATATCCTGGTGCAGGAAACACCCAAGCAATTCTTATAATATATTCAGTTATAATATATTCTGAATCCTAGCTTCAGACAATGAGGCACAGATGCGGGGACTAGGAGAGACCATGGCATGCAGATCAACTTAAGGGAAGGTCATCATAGATGAGAAGCCACATATCCAGAGCATTTGCAGCAGAAAAGAGGTTGTCTTAGTCTGTTTAGGCTGCTATAACAGAACACCACTGAGTAGCTACAGACTGAGTAGCTTATAAATAACAAAAATTAATTTTTTTTATTTTTATTTTTTTAGTTCTAGAGGTTGGAAAGTCTGAGATCAATGTGCCAGCATATTTGGTATCTAGTAAGGGCCCACTTCCTGGTTCATACATGGCTGTCATTTTGCTGTGTCCTTATGTGGTGGAAAGAGCAAGCTTGCCTTCTGGGATCTCTTTCATTTTTTAATTTTTTAATGTTTATTTACTTTTTGAGAGAGAGAGAGAGAGAGAGAGCACACTGGGGAGAGGCAGAGAGAGAGGGAGACACAGAATCGAAAGCAGGCTCCAGGCTCTGAGCTGTCAGCACAGAGCCCAACATGGGGCTCAAACTCACAGAACATGAGATCATGATTGAGCCGAAGTCAGATGCTTAACCAACTGAGCCACCCAGGCGCCCCTCCAGGATCTCTTTCAGGGGCACTAACCCCATCATGGGGGCTCTACCCTCATGACCTAATCACCTCCCAAGGGCCCTTCCTCCAAATACTATCATGTTGGGGTTTAGGCTTTCAACGTGTGAATCTGGGGGGACACAGACATTCAGTCTATAGCAGATGTCCTCTGGTCAAAGAATAACCACCTCTCCCTGCAATGCTGGTGGCTCTTAAAAGATGGCACATCCACTAGGAATGGTCTGCCCACTCACTCACAGCCTTTGAATAATTGTCCCACAGTTCTAGAGCTCAGGCAGGGTGTTTCCAAGATCCATATCCAATAAGGAGGCAAACTTCACAGTCACTCAAAGCTGCGTGCACATTTGTTCACCTCTTCTCAAGGAAAATAAACAGGAAACCATGAATTTCACAAAGGAATGGGCCTAGCTCCACATTTCTAAATTTGAAACCTGTCAAGCAGAAAATAGAAATTCTTAAATGGAGGTAAATCTTAAGGAGAAAAAGAGACAAAAATGTCTTGGATGTTGAGTGGCATAGGGAAGACACAGAGATCTGGAATGGATCCAGAATGGGAATGGAAAGAGGAACACAGGGTGGCTGAAATGACCATGCTGACCAGGTAGAAGTGAAGTGGGGAGATGCAGAATCACTCGTTGAGCAAAAAACTGAAAACATCTTCATCCTTAAATGTAGGTCCTTGAATCTGAGGTCACAAAATCATAGAACCTCAGGGCTCAAGTGCTTAAAGGTCATCTAGTTCAAAATTAAATTAAATTAAACTGTAGGGAAACTCAAAACTCAGAGGACTAAGTGCTGGCATTAATCAGAGGGGGATTAAGTCAAGAATACTCTTTGGTGTTTTCATCAGCATCCCTTAATAAAAAAGAGTCTACAAAGAAAGAAGTCGTACCAGACCAGTTCTTCAGGCATGGACAAAATTTCAAATTAACCTGCAAACTGAGACAGGAATTGCCCATTTTTGTGTCTGAGAGAAGGAATTCTCCTTCCTTGGGCTAATGCCATCAAGGAGTCTCTTTGCCTTAATTTTCTGTTACAGCATAACAAATTCACACAGAGAGACTTAAAACAACACCCATTTCAGGGAGCCTGGGAGGCTCCAACAGTTAAGCATCTGACTCTTGATGTCAGCTCAGGTGATGATCTCACAGTTTGTGAGTTCAACCCCTGTATCAGGCTCTGTGCTGCCAGCGCAGGGCCTGCTTGGGATTCTCTTTCTCTCTCCCACTCCTTGCCCCTCCCCTGCTCTCTCTCTCAAAATAAATAAACCTTGAAAAAAAAAACCCACAACACCCATTTCTCCAGTTTCTATAGATCAGAGTGGAGGCAGCTAAGCTGAATTCTCCTATTCCAATTTCAGAAGGCTGGCATGAAGGCTGTGTTCTCATCTGGTGGCTCAGATAGGGAAGAGTCCACCCTCAAGCTCCCTCAGGTTGTTGGTGAAATTTATTCTACTGTGGCTGTTGGATTTATAACAGCTTCTTCTTCAAAGCCAGCAAAGGAGGAGGAAAGTTTTGCTGCTTCAAAACTCTAACTTCCTAGAAGGCCTGGACCTTCTTTTAAAGGACTAACTTGATTACTTCAGTTCTATTTAGTACAATCTTCCTTAGTACAATCTCAAAGACAACAGAATGGGAACAAATACATCAACAGAATCTTTGCCACATACATTAACATAATCATTAAAGTGACATCACCTTTGCAATATTCTACCAGTTAAAGGCAACTCCCAGGCTCCATTCAAGGGAAATGGATTATGCAAAGGTGTGAATCATCAGGATTCCCCTCAGGGTTTGTCTGCCACACTACTTTACACTCACTTACTCTTCCTTTACACTTTCCTCCAGAGTTCTCATTTGTAATACCCAAAGATGTAAACCCATAGTTTCTGAAAATTAAAATAATCTCCCATTCATTCTATTCCTGGAGTTTTGTTTTGTTTTTTGTTTGTTGTTGTTGTTGTTGTTGTTTTTCAAATTAAAGTAGAAGAGAATGACTATTTAAAAAAAAAGGAAGGGGCAAAAAATGAGGAAGACTAAAAAATCAGAATAGGGCAGATTCAATTTCTCTAGTATTCTTTGTTCTTTCCAGGTCACTGCATCATCTATGTCTAGGCAGGCATATTGTTAAATTCAATTATTATAGTAACAAATCACAGTTACAAAACATTGGTCATTTAATTGTCACCTGAACAGGAAATTTGAGAAGAGTACTTTTCAAAGAGATTAGTCTAAGGGCTTCAGCTAAGGGATATGTTTGTATTTTGAAGGAAATACAGAACTGCATGTTACTTCTATCCACTCTGGAGTCAGACACTAAGGATGACTGGCTTCCTGCATCATGAAAATCAAATTGCCCTCCATCCCTCCTAGCCTATGGGAAGTCAAATGATCAGTTTCAAACCTACAATCAGGTCCATGTACAAACTTTACCAACCGATAATATTATTATTTAATAATAATTAATATTGAAAAAAATCACAACATCGTGCTAAACAAACCAGGTTTGATGGCATCATTCCATTTAAAACAAGAGCACAATTATATATGTGAATAGAGTTAAAACAAGGGATGAGTACTTGAATGTGATTTTCGTACTTGTTTTCTACAGGTACAAAAATAGATAAATACATAAGATAAAAACCATATTTAATGGTCTTTCTTTTTGCCTGTAATGTTTTCTCTTACCTACTAATATGAGTCACTTTCAAATTTGATAAAGAAGATAATTTTAAAAGCCCCCAAAATGTAGTTTGTAAAAAAAAAAAAAAAAAGGAAGTATCGGAAAGAATTGAAATACTGAACACATCAATGAATTAAAAATAGAATGTTCATCCTGTCTCTGGACAAAAACTGTAACAATGGAAGAAATCACTAAAGAATCAATCAGTTCAACTACACAGACATTAAAAACCTCTAGCATAGAATACAACAATGTAAATTTTATTACAAAAAATATGACCAATAATGAATATCCAAAATATACTAAGCCTTGATAAATAGTTATAAGGAAAAAAACTCTAAAATTCAGTGGTAAAAGACTAGAAAAGGTTTAAACATGAAAATACCCAGCTCCAGTGGTGATGTGATAAAATGCAAGCTCTTACACATTGTTGACTGGAAAGTGAACTGAAATAGTATTCCTATAAAGTAGTTTGGCAAATGTACAATGTTCCAGACTTGACCATCCTATCTCTCCTTTTTATTAACTGACCCAAGGAAATTGTCAGAAAGCTAGACAAAGGTTTTTGTGCAAAGACATGTATCATTGCAGTTCATATGATAGTAAACTGGAAAGAAACTAAAGGTACAACTTTGGGTGAATCTATTACATAACAAATTTTATGTAATAGACATATAAAATGTTAACATAATAATATATATAATACATAAATTATAAGTTATATATTATATATTGTTTTATTATATAATGTATAATGTATATTATATAACTTATAATATATATATATATTATAATATATATATAATATATATATATATTATAAGTTATATAATATAATAGACATATAAAATATGTTAAAGCCCTGGGGCACCCGGAGGGCTCAGTCAGTTAAGCATCTGACTTCGGCTCAGGTCATGATCTCACAGTTTGTGGGTTTGAGCCGCACATTGGGCTCTGCACTGACATCTCAGAGCCTGGAGCCTACTTCGGATTTTGTGCCCTGCCCTGCACCTTCCCCACTCCTCTCTCCCTCTCCCTCTCTCTCTCTGTCTCAAAAATAAATAAACGTTAAAAAAAATTTTTTTATTAAAATAATTTTTTTATTAAAAAAATTTTTTTAATGTTTATTTATTTTTGAGACAGAAAGAGAGAGAGCATGAACAGGGGAGGGTCAGAGAAAGAGGGAGACACAGAATCTGAAACAGGCTCCAGGCTCTGAGCTGTCAGCACAGAGCCCGACGCGGGGCTTGAACCCACGGACCGCGAGATCATGACCTGAGCCGAAGTCGGACGCTTAACCGACTGAGCCACCCAGGCGCCCCCCCAAAAAAATTTTTTTAATGTGTTAAAGCCCTGACAGAGTGCTAGGTACTGTGGATACAATAGTGAATGAAACAAAGTCCCTGCCCTCACAGAGATTACATTCTGTTGGAGGAGAAAGCCAAGAGACACAAGTGAATAATTAGATTGTCAGAAATGCTACAAAGAAAATGAACTGGATGGTGGGATCCCGTGTGATTGATTCACTGGGCAGGTGAGGTCTCTCTGTGAGGGTGATTTTGAACTAAGACTTGAAATATGTCAATATGGGTCAGTTTTGTGAATAGTAGTAGGAAGAGGGTTTTAGACAAATGAAATAGAATTACAAGGACCAATAGACAGGTAAGAGTTTGGTGTGTTAAAAACTACACTTCCCAGACTCCCTTGCAAGCAATGCCTCACACATGAACCTGTTATGAAGCAGATTAGAAAAACAATAGGATCAAGAGGAAGCTTTCTTCTGAAAGCTTAGTTGTGTCAATGCTTCTGTGAGCTTTCTATATCTATATCTCCTTAAAGCACTGGAGTTAAGTGTGAGAATGATGCTATAGTTAACATCATCTGTATAAAAACATACACAAAGATGACTAGAAAGACATAGGCCAAAGAACTAGTGGTTTCCCAAGGTAGATGTAAATTGTGCTTTCCCTGCCTCACATTTTTTTCTGTATTTTAAAAATATTAAAGGATTTTTATATTTTTTATCCTAAGCAAAGGCTTGAAAAGTGCATTGTATTAGAAACATATTATTTGAAGTGGGATGATAAATCAGGAAAAAAATAGTTTATCTGTTCCATATGATCATATAAATAACTACAGTTCTAAAAAAATAAGTCATTTATTTGTTCAACAAGTATTTTCTGGGCTTCCACTCCGTGCCAAGCACAGTGCTTGGTGTTGGGGTTGAAGCAGAGACCAGAATAAACTGGCCTCCCTTCGTTGAACTTCTGGTGGGGCCAGCAGAAAACAAATAGCCCTGACTTCATATCAGATTGATGAGAAACCAGTGTCTTCCTAAAGATTTCATGAAACCAGAAGGAGAAGGGTTTACTCTGTCCACTATGTGGAAAGCCAACCAGGGCACAAAGAGGGCACAGACTTCAAACGTCTTCTTTAGCCACCGGGCTTCCTTCACACCCTCTTCTCCAAACCAGGCAGTCCTTTCCTCTCCCAGACCTCCTCCAGTGTTTTTATACTTCCTTTCCTCATAAAGAAAAGCTTCGTTCTCCCAGTTACACGTTCAAACCCATGATGTCTACCGAGCAAACCAACGACTGTCTTTAAAATCCACAGTCCTTGGAAATGGAAAGCTGATCATTTTTTCATGTCACACGGGTGATCAGTTCAGTCATGAGAGGTCTCAGGAGACAAGAATCCTACATGTCACACAAGTCAAAGGGAATCAGAAGCCAAAAGCAAGTCATAGGCCAAAAAAAAGGAGACCTTGAACCCGAGGCAAACTGTGTCATAGTAAAAGAGTGTCTTGTGTTTTCTGGTTTGGAGATGTTCTGTGAAGCCTGAGACAGACGGTGGAGACGGAACAGGGACACATCAGCACTGCCTATGTGAATGTGCCCTGTTTGCTTGCTTACGCACCTGCTACTTCACTCTGAATATTTGGCACATCTTCCAAGTATAGCAATACCCTGCTGCCTGTGGTCCTTCACAGTTGCTATGGTAAAAAAGGCCTACCATGAAAATCTCATTGCTATTCGGACACATATGACTCCAGAAATTTATCCCAAAATAAGCAAAATGAAGAAAATAGGGCATTGTAGTCGACCTTTTTAGTTTGTCTTTAACAATCAACTTTTTTTTTTCTATCTTCAATGTTACAGACGTTATATAAAAGTAGAAAGACATGACTCCTGTTATTTTGTCCTGAACGAAACTGAGGAGTAGAATGCAACACATCAGGAATGTCTTGTTTAGCTCAGCAGTGCATTATCACATTTCAGGATATCTGAAGTATTCTCAGATGTCCTTCGGTTAGTTCCACATCGAGCACATTGCAGTAGGCCCATCATCAAAAGAATATTCACTTGGTAGGAAAACCCACCTCTTCAGAAGTCACTGAGCCTTTTGGCAACAGATCTCTCTCATGTCCCTGCTGTACTGTCATCCTGGGGCTGGCAGCAGCCAGGGAAGGGAACTCAGACACTGGCCCACAGAAACAACTTTGAAATCAGCAGACTGAGTCTCAGCAAGCCCAGTTTCTTCTGCCATCAATTTAATCATTTCTGAAGAACTGAACTGCTGCCTCCTGAAAGTGCCCTTGTCCACATGCTCCGCGGTGGAGCAGAACAGTGGTATCCTGGCTTCTTTGAGTGTCAGCAAGCAGGGAGAGGATAGTAAAGCTAGCTAGGACAGTTCTTCAGACCTTCTGAGGTAGGCTCAGCTATGATGTTTGGTATTAAATGCATTTAATATGTAACATTGAATTCATAGTTGTGTGTGCTCAGCATCAACCTGGACTTACACTGCAATTCCCCATAAGATCTGGGGAGCAAGAGAATCTGAAATTTATGCCTGTCTGCTGTGAGGTAGGCCAGCCTCAGCTATGATGTTTGGTATTAAATGAATTTTCAACTTATGATGGATTTATCAGGACATAACTCCATCATAAGTTGAGGAAGATCTGTACAAAAATAAATATATTTCATTTGGTACTTATTTTTCAATTTATTATATCCAAAGAAACAGGCCATTTCCCTGATCACAAAAGCCTACTCATCAGGGCAAAAGGCAGGATAGAAATGCCATTCTAAGCACTCAGAGGTTTATATGTCTCTATTTGAGTACATAAACGTCTGCAAGATGTTTTATATAAACCTTGTGGCCTAATATACATGCTAACAAATCAGTATACAGTGAGATCCGTGGTGTTAAACAATTATGAATTAAAAGAATGGAAAACAACTAGATAACACAAAGCCTTAATAAAAGCAGAAGAAAATATAAAAAGAAAGAAAATAAGTTGGTCAAAGTTAGTAAAATTTATCAATACATTCAATAACATGTTATTTAAAATCTAACCAAAGGAAAAGACTCAGATATTTATGATGAAAAAACAACTAAGATCATATGAAATAAAATTATTGTTGAAAAGAAAAAAGTAAATGCAGATCAAAACATTTTTACTGGTAATAAAGAGCTATACAGTAATTCAGTGGTAACGCAATTTGAATATTTCAATGTAACAAGTAATTTTGAGATAAAGTATAAATTCATAGGATTTACTTAGGAAACAGAAAATACTGAATTCATACTTGAGTGTGCTCAGTATCAACCTGGACCCACACTGCAATTCCCCATAAGATCTGGGGAGCAAGAGGAACTTATATCAACATGGAATTTATGCCTGCCTGCTTTGACATGAATAATAATAAAAATCCTTTGTCTCAAGCATAAGAGACTCTTAAAAACTGAGAACAGACTGAGGGTTGATGGGGGATGGGAGGGAGGGGAGGGTGGGTGATGGGTATTGAGGAGGGCACTTTTGGGGATGAGCACTGGGTGTTGTATGGAAACGAATTTGACGATAAATTTCTTATTAAAAAAAAAATTCTTTGTCTCAGACCCAGGAAACTCCTATCTTCTGTCAGCACCCATGACACTGCCAGGCTAACTTGTTAACTTTCAAGGAAGCAAAAACCTCAGGTCCTTTCCATTCTTGACACTGTTATATTTGTCACCAGTGTGTTTCCAGCACCAAATACAGTGCCTGACATATACTAAAGCACTCAGTAAAGACTGAATAAAATAACGATATTAGAATATTTTTAATATGCATTATTTTAATCATTATTATTCCTCTAAATCCTCCAGGCAGAGTTAGCTATAACTCACATAAGGTCCCCAAGGCCCAAAGAGTATTTCTTTCTCTCAAATGTTTCATCACATTGTACCCTAAACATCTGTTCTCTTGTTTATATCTTCTGCTAGACTATGAACTCTTCAGAGACATACACACCTAGTACATAGTAGGCACTCAAAAATTATTCACTAAACTGATAAAAATGACATTTATGTGCACGGTTCCACCACAGGAATCTTCATGTTCTTGACTGTCAAAGACAAATGACTGGGGAAGGAAGTATAAATACGCTTTTAGACAATTCTACCGACAGTCTATCTAACAGTAGAGACATCTCATTCAAATACATTTTCTTTGTGTGAATGCACTCACTGTTAATTGTGGCCTTTTGTGAAGGTCTCAGCTCTGAATGTTTATAATAAATAAGTAGGCAGGCTTGCGAGTTGGTAACAGCGTAAGGCACAGCATGGAAACCCAGAATGTCTCAGTATTAAACACTGCATGGAGAGGTGCCCCGCTGAACGTTCTGTTTTGCCCTCACCTTCTTCCACTTACGTGGAATTATCCCTAATTGTACAAAAATGCTGTGTGATGCTGTTTTTTCTTTGACATTTTGTGAATATGTGATTTCCTGCAAGTATAGCAAAGTGCACATTAGAGCAATGTGCTGGGTATATTTTCCCCTTAAACACAGACAAGATAGGAGCAGCACGTACCAAACAAGTTAAAGCAATGAGTCAGCCAGCCAGCTCTTATTTGCCATATACCACTTGGGCTTCTTCAAATTCTCTTCCTGCAAAATAGGTAGAAGAGGCTTCTGGCAAAGGTGGAATGATCAAGCACCATTTGTGATTTCAGTGTTTTGTTAATACTCTCCTCTCACGTAAAATGTATATGCAGGACATGCTGAGATTTGCATTTCTAAAACAAATTTGTGAAAATGTTGATTTGTAAACACTAGTGATTAGCAGTCTGATGTTCTGGATGAATACTTTAATATACTTTTCAAGGAAATGCACAAAACATTCACTTTATTAGTTCATGGTATTTTACTTCCATATGACATTACAATGCACTCTTGTTACCTTATTTAATCTTCAAACAACCCTGAGACTTAATATAAAAATAGTAGTTAAGAGACTGGGCTTGGGAGTCAGACTGTCATGTTCAAACCCCTCACTGAGATTTGACTTACTCTATGAGAAGCCATGATTCCTTTCCATCTGCTTTATGTCTCCAGCAGCTCATGTAAAGTACTGAAGGGATGAAAAGTTTTATAACAAAAATAAATCTTTTCATTTTTTTAATGGATCTATCCTAACCATAGTGCTTTTGACAGCTGTCCTGGGAATACATATTTATAAAGCAAAATATTTTTAAGGATTATTCCAACATTCGTCAAAAAATGTTTTCTTTTACAATAAATTTTTTTAATTGGCTGTATCTTTTTTTATTTTTTTTTAACATTTATTTATTTTTGAGACAGAGAGAGACAGAGCATGTACGGGGGAGGGGCAGAGAGAGAGGGAGACACAGAATCGGAGGCAGGCTCCAGGCTCTGAGCCATCAGCCCAGAGCCCGACGCGGGGCTTGAACTCACGGACTCACGGACCACGAGATCTTGACCTGAGCTGAAGTCGGACGCTTAACCGACTGAGCCACCCAGGTGCCCCGGCTGTATCTTTTAAAGATTGAAGGCATGCCCATATTTTAGCTACAATCTAAGTTTCTTCACAAAATCCTTGCTTTTCCATGTCACATGAGGCTAAGATGGCCATCAAGGTTAGAACAATAAGTTCAAGATTTACAGAGAGCCAGACTTGAATACGTCTCCCTCTTCCCAGTGACCATCCACCATGTGCTGCTGTTTAATTACTGGTTGTTCTGATACCCAAAGACTCTATTCTGTCACCTTTAACAGCAAAAGTCTCAGCACTGTCATTGGTCACCTTCCCATGGTTTTACCTATAGAAGCTAAGGGAAGACTTTTCCCCACCAGGAACTAAGCACCCCAAAAGATACCAGTTCTCTGTTTCTAGGGGTGAGGTGCATCCCCCTGGGGCCATGTTAGAAGTCATTTCAGAGCTGCCCAATTGTGTCACATTCAAAGACATGCTCTCTGCTCATCATGAATAGACATGGTGCCTCCATCCAGGTAAAGGGTGGGTTCCCAACTCACTTTGAGTTTTTTCTTGGTCCCAGACCCCATGGTAGGAACATGGTTTATTTCCCTTCATTATTTCAGAATATTACTTCCCATCCCTTGAGGGTAGCCTCTCAGCTCAAATTCCTGTCACCATTTTCTCACAGGTCCAAGAGCCCCTTCTAGGAAGCAGGTAGCTGGTGAATCGCTATTATATCCCTGTGTCTGAAGTGGTCATACAGATGAAAGCCTACCCCCCAACCCTCACTACAAAGTCCTAAAAATAGTGGGTTCACATATTTAGGGGGGAAAAGTGCTCTTAGCTCCATTAAGAACACTACTTTATTTCCTCTGGTGTTCTGGATCCTTCTGCCTGTATCCTGATTTTTACTTCCCTAAATTTTACAATATAGTCAAACCCTAGAGACTTTAAAATTGACTCTCCCATATTTCTTTGACCAAATATGACATCTGGCACATTGAAAATAGCACTTGCTGCAAATTTTGTGCCAGTTTGAACAAACTACTATCAGATTAATGCTGTTTTATTGGGTACACATAAAATAAGTTCCCAGGAGCACTGCATTTAAATCAGAGGAAGGAAATTGTTAAAGAATATAATCTGTAGATGGAGAGGTATAAAGGAAAAAGACTGAGGAACAATCCAATTCATTTTACCTCATTCTCTCTTCTCTCCCAGGGAATGGCTGGTGGAGAAAAGAAACATCCCAAATCATTTTTGTTTTTCCTTCTGTCTCAAATGCTATAACCATGCATATGAGAATTTGGGGGGAAAAGAGCCTGTGACATTTTTACTAGTAACATTCTCTTTACATTATGTCTTCTGGCCTTACAGTATAAGTACTGTGGGAAAAAAATTTTGATTTATTCATATTTGTCTCTCATAAATGCCAACACAAGGCATTGAATATTAAAAGTTACCGGGGCGCCTGGGTGGCGCAGTCGGTTAAGCGTCCGACTTCAGCCAGGTCACCATCTCACGGTCCGTGAGTTCGAGCCCCGCGTCAGGCTCTGGGCTGATGGCTCGGAGCCTGGAGACTGTTTCCGATTCTGTGTCTCCCTCTCTCTCTGCCCCTCCCCCGTTCATGCTCTGTCTCTCTCTGTCCCAAAAATAAAAAAATTAAAAAAAAAAAAAGTTACCAATAAAAATATATTTAATTAGTAAATATATTAACTAGCCTATCTATGCCAGAAAAATAAGTAGCAGTTCTTAAGAAGGAGTCTCTAGGTCAGGAGAATCAAATATATTTACAACTACGTCTTGGAAACCTAAAATGCCATTCCAAATGTTTCAAATGGAAGATAAAAAGCTGATGAATGCCAGGTACCCTACAAATGCTTGCCAGATCATGAATAAATGAATAAGGAATGGGCTACCAAGACATTGATTACTTTTGAAGCAAGAGCATGAGGTCAAATTTGGGATGGGGCACATAGCTTCTGGTGTGGCTTCAGACTTCAATTTCTTAGCCTAAGAGTTGAACCTTCTTTTTAACTTTATACTATTTTTTTAAAAATGCAAGTTTACTTATTTAGAGAGAGAGAGAGAGAGAGTGAATGGGGGAGGGCCAGAGAGAGAGAGCAAGAGTGAGAGAGAGCGAGAGAGAGTCCCAAGCAAGCTCCATGCTGTCAGCACAGAGCCTGACACAGGGCTTGAACTCACAAACTGTGAGATCATGACCTAAGCTGAACCAAGAGTGCGACACTTAACCACCTGAGCCACCTGGATGCTCCAAGAGTTGAACCTTCTGGTATCGCATTATGTCATACATGGTTTTGTGTGATTTTCTTAATCTTTGTTTTATTTAACAACACAATGTTTTAAACTGGAGAATAAAAATACTAATTTACATAAAAATTAAAGACTGTTAAAAGCTTTAAGTACTTATTTTACATAAGGCCATCTGTCAAAGAGCAGCGATTTTTTTTAAGTGTGTACTTATGAAATCCAATCAATCCTTACATTAAGGTGTCCTCTTGGGGCCCAGTCCACAATGTCACTTTATTTTGCCCTCATCCACTTGATTCCACTAATGGGACTAATCCAAGTAGTCCTTTCTGTTCAGGCAGATCACTGGAGCCCTTGAGAAAAGGGATATATGCAGAGTAAGCAGAATGTAACTGGTTTATATGTGATCCTAGGTCCTCAGTTTTTTCATCTTCATGATAAAGGATTTCCAAAAATTAGATCATGAGCCACTTCAGGAAGCTGATTAGGCAATATACGTCTCCTTGAGCTGCAGTCTGCTGACCACTGGTCCAAAAACTTGTCCATGGGACAGACCCTGGAGAAATCTTGACCTCATGGAGACCCAACAGTGAACAGTACAACATATTTTATGAATGGAACTGATCCCACTGGAAGGGCCTAAGGACATACAGCACTTACAGATCTTTCAACCAGAAACTAAGTGGGGAATGACTTTAGGGGCCATTGTGGGGTATTATGAGTCTCCATACCAATGTGGTTTTATTGCTGGGTAGTATCTGCCATTTGTCTTTGCACAAGATTTCATTTTAGTCTCCTAAGATCAATATATTTCAAGTGAGATTGTCACTGTCAGACAGCTGGACTTCCAGTGGGAAAGCTCTTCCTTGGTTCTGCCTAGAAACTAAGTCACTAGAAGAATGGAAGGGCACTGCATGCCACAGAGTCACATCCATCAGGACCCTGAGATCCAGAGGGTGAGGTGGCCAAGTATGGTTGGCAGGGCTAACAGTAGATGGCAGGGACAGCCTGACCACTCACTATACCATGGTCAACCCCTGTTGGAAGTGCTCAGTAAAGAAATGCATGAAGGAGTTTACAGAAGGCTGGGCTGCCACAAAAGACCAGGCATTCTGGAAGGACTTCCTACCATTTCCCTGTTTCACCCACTTTCCCTCCAGAAGAGTAATCGGATCCAGGCTACTTGAATCCTGCCTGGAACAGATTCCAGGACTTACCATGTAAGCGAGGCAAGACAGGCTAAAGACTTCAAGCCAAATGGCAGGAGCCAAGAGGTGAACTCAAGTCAAACCAAACTCCATCTCTTCTATGAAACAGAACCAGAGGCACCTGGTAATAATCACAGTATAACCACTGAGATATATACCACTTTGGTGTTTAAAAATAACTTACTGTCCAAAGGAAGCAGGAAGAGCAATTAAGTTAAATTGTGAGGGATTTCAACTGGGTAATGACCTGGGGTAGGATTCCAAGCTTTATTTGCTTTTATCTTAAACAATTCTAAGGCATTTCCAGGCTAGATACTGGAGTCTATTCAAATCCCTCTCTTAGACAACCTATATACATGTGCCCAAGTAGTTCTGATTATTATTTGTTTGGAAAAAGCTGTTTAAGACTGTAAAATGCTATTCCCCATCAGGACGCCTCTTCTGCATCTACAACTGATTGAAATGAAAGGTAAGTGTGGGGGAGGTTCTGTCTAACTCAACATTGGAAAGGGGACCTCCTTTTCCAGTGGGTAAATCTGCTTGAGTTCTCTCTACTTGTGAGAGATGCCGAAGGATTAATTAGTAAATGATTTGTAAATTTTATGTAATCTGGAATAATAATAACCTCACAAGAATTTTGTGGCAATTAATATTCAGGGAACATTAAGGTCCCTACAAGAAAGGATTCATACAAATATAATAATACAGCATAATGAATCTGATTGACAAAGAGCAACGTGACATTTTTAACTTGGCAATGTTTTATTTAATTGCATCCTTATAAGTGAAACTTTCATTTCCAATATTGGTCAGCAGGAAATTCGCTACATTAAACACACTGTTATAAATAAGAATCCAAAGAGCTCTGTTCATAACTATTCAAGGAAACAATTTATAAAGAGATACTTCATGATACATTTTATTGAACTTTATGCTAGTTAGTGCAAGCCTGCAGGCAATGGTGAAAAATTATGCTAACCATGACAAATCAAATAAAGGCTATTTTGAATTTACTACTGTCTTTATCCTTCTGGTTATATCCTGAGAGACCACAGAGAATTTGAGTGCCTAGTGGGTCACTTCTGCTGAGTGAAATTGGGTGCTGCTGTAGCCCAGAGATGGCATCAGGGGTAGAGAGTGGTGACAAGGAGGTCACTGGGATAGCCAAAGTGAGGGGAAGGAGGTCTCAGAGACAATGGCTGAAACAGCAGAAAGTGGGAGTGTGTACCAGGCACAAAGCTCCATCTGAGAAGCAAATTAAAATACAGACACCCAAACCCTGATCCACCTCTCTTTTCCCCAATCACTCTTATGAAAAATTCCAAGGACACATAATTTTTTTTTTAGGATCATCCATTAATGATCCCTATGGGAGCATCTGATTACAAGCAGAAAAATCAACTACCAAAGACTGTTCATTTATGTATGATTCACATTAAGGGGATGGGGACAACATGAGAAATCTCCTGTCCAAGCCAGGAGTGGCAACTCTAGATGACTTCCTTTGTTCTCTCTGATTTAGTTCCAAAATTTGGTCAAAGCATTCTATAATGAAAGCAAAGGGGAAAATAGGAACATAAAGAACATAAAGAGAAGAATATTTCAGTGCTAGTAAACAGTCTTCTTTCTTTCCCCAGATAAAACAAAAAACAAAACAAAACAAAACAAAAACACTGGGCAGCCTTCCACTGTAAAGCAGTTATTATGGCCCCATCTATGCTGTCGGTACAATAAATTTTGCATCAGGTGCCTCTGTGTAATTGCTGATGTAAAGACATGGGAGAGGGTTAAGAAAACAGTAGGAACCAAAGGTGCCATAGCCAGCAATGGACATTTGGGAACCTAGGCGAACCCCCATCTGGGGCTCAAGGAGGTAGGATTGGTAGTTTAGAAAGCTGACTCATATATCATAGCCATGCAGACATGTACACATATGAATATTTTAGATCACCTGTATATTTCTAAAGAGGATGATGTTTCACCTCTTCTTAATTAATTCCTTTAGTTTTGTAAAATCCTAAATTCTTAGTGAACCAAATTACTTGAATCCTAAATGAATCTCACTGAATACTTCACTGCAGATCTCTAGACATAAACCAACACAAATAGTACCACATCCCAAAGGTCCTGGGGGAGCAAACCAATGTAGTAAAGCATTTCACAAGTCTCACATGATATGCAAAAGAATAGCTGTAATGTTTATCTTTATATAAAGATATACCCTATATCTCCACCCTAAGACACACTTTACATAATATTTTAACAGTTTTGGCTATGCATCCTATTTGAGACGTTTAAAAAAAGCACGCTTACATCTGCAAAGCAAATATAATGCCACCTTTATACAAAGAATTCTCATCAGCACATGTGGAAACTAAGGCCAGCCAGTGGAATTTCAAAGGAAATTTAAGTTGAAAGTGGAGACCGTTCCCAACAGAAGTCATATGAGGTCTCAGGTAGAGAACGTTTTTCTTTTGGTACTAAATGACAAGAAGTACAACAAAAATTTTAAACGATGGGTCCGATAAATTAAATTAGGATGTGAATATCAGCAGTACCAGATCATATGACTAAACGGAAAACCTTACGGATGAGAAATCCTACAACAGAACCAGATGCTACTGTTGGAAAAACATTCCAATCTGAGGTTGGCATCAAAATTGCCCCCATCTCTACTGAAACTGTCCAAGTATTAAACCCTACATCAGGAACCCTCATCTCTGGGGCCAATGGCGTGGAATTTTGCAGCAGCCTGAAAGGAAAATCCACCTCAGCTGAATTACTTTGAAAAAAGAGAGGAACGCTATTTCTTTCAAGGACTCCTTAACATCAGAATCAATTTCCAGATAATTTCTCTAGAGACCACTCAGTCATCATCCGAGGGACTGCCCTTAAGGGGAGCTATATGGTCACAAGGGTAAACAGGGACATCGCGTGCTCCCAGCTCAGGAAGACAAAGGCACGGCCATGTGGGACACAGAGTACCTTTGCACAGGACTTCCATGTGGCCAATTTCACTGAAAATGCACCAAGCAGAGTCAAAGTTTTTCTTTCATTTCCAGCTTCACTCTAGGACTAGTTTTCTCAACTACACAGAACTTTCAGAGTCTCAGTGCCTTCCTGGTTTAAGGTTCTGGCCCACCTCATTAGGAAAAATTGACATGGCAGTTATACCCTTTGGGGATGGAGTAGGTAATGTGAGGAAAGCAGAAGGGGAAAGAAGCTGTCTTCTCCTTGTGCCAAAAACATGCATTTCCTAAAGCTGGCTCTGTCACCTGCTACCTAGGAGCCCATAACTTAGTTTCCTAAACACTCTAGTCCTTAGATTCTTGACCTATGATTTAGGAGTTAAAAAAGACTTTACCTAAGGGACACCTGGGTGGCTCAGTTGGTTGGGCATCCAACTTTGGCTCAGATCATGATCTCGTGGTTTGTGGGTTTGAACCCCAAGTCGATCTCTGTGCTGACAGCTCAGAGCCTGGATCCTGCTTCAGATTCTGTGTCTCCCTCTCTCTCTCTCTGCACCTCACCTGCTTGCACTCTGTCTCTCTCTCCCTCACAAATAAATAAACATCAAAAAAAAATTTTTTAAAGACTTTACGTAAAATGAATACTGTGAGAAATAAAATAATCCTTTAACGTACTTACCTTAGTCCCCTGCATCTTTGTGGTGGCCAATTAATGTTAGTTATAATAATGAATATGATCTTGTCAGGTAAATTTACTTTTGATGGCCTCACTCCTAGATTCTTCTACCCTATAAGGCTGTTTTCCTCTCTTTTCCCACTGCATCAAAACTCCCATTGGGAAGGCAGGTTCCAGACTCTTTCTTACTGTGGTCTTTACCTTCTGTCATGCCGCTGGAGGCTGCCTCGGCTTTCTGGACCCCTGTGGCCATGTGACCCACATGCTCAAGGCTCCAACCTCCCGAGAGTGTCCACTCTCATTGCATAGATCCTGTTTCCTTAATTCCTCCATGTTCCTCTCCAGGCTTTTAAGAAAACCTTTGTTCAGGACAGGGCAGGAAGCTTCTGCTAAAGTATCTTCATGGGAGGGGAGTAAGGGCATAGGAGAGGACCGCCTAACATAGACTCAGAAAACGATGGAGGGAAAGAAGTTGAGGATGTAAGATGTCAAGGGAAATTGACACTGACACTGATTATTGACATTGGAAAACCCAATAAAATAAGAAAAGGAGAGACTTAAAAGTACATTTCCACTCCGTAGGTTGTAACTAATCATCGTCATTCATGGTGATTATCATTCATGGCTAATTATCATGCAGCATAAGCACAATTATGTGTATTGTTCAATATTAAAATCATAGAAACACGATTTTTAAGTGTGAAGAAGCTTTTGACATCACATAGGTCAAGCCACTCCTTTCCCAGACAGGGAGTTTGAAGTGTGAAAAGTTAAATGATTTGCTGGCTCCTATAGCAGTGCTCAGGCAGAAGGAACCCCAGCCTAAAATCCATCCCATGTTGGCCACCACCTTACCTTTGAAGCAAATGGGATTTGTTGAGAGTGTGTAATTTCATAATGAGTACTGTTATTTCGCAACAGAAATAGGTTTTGACCCCTGACTCCAACACGTTAATTTTCAGATATTAGTAAATCATTCCAGTAGAAATGTTCTGGGAGAAATAGTAACTCTGGAGTAATACAGACTGGGAAATAATAGATTTAGGGCAAGGGTATCTGCATGTAGGTAAGTTCTGGAAACAGTCTGGTGGGAAAATTAAAAAGCATTAAGAAAAACACCATAAAAAAATAAAGCTTTTGAAAATGTCCTCCTCTGTTACAAAATACACACTGTAAGATGAAGTATATTAACCGTTAGCTCAATCAATTCGTTTTACCTAGAGTCACTGTCTAAAGATAAAGGACAATTATGCCAGTTATGGAAACTATATAAGTTTCACTACCCCTATAGGAAAGCTTCTTCCCAATCATGTCCCAAAAGAGACCATGAAATCCCACAAATCTCTGGTAACTCCAAGTAAAGACCCTTCTAAGCCTCTTCCACCTCCCTGATATGAGAAGTACTAAAAGTCATTTGTTTGAAAAAGATCTTCCCTCTGGTACTCACCTCTCTGAGCATAGGCATAGAGCATTACCTGTGTGGGGGCTAGAAACAAATGTGGGCTATTCCACGGTGATGCCAGTAGTTTACTCAGTCTCCACCAGGCCCATCACTTCAATATCACACACTTCTAGGGAATGGACACCAGCAGGGGGTTTTATGTCAGCCATCATTCCTGATACTTATATATTTTGGAGTCCCTTTAAAGTCAACAATCTTCCTAAAAACTTAATATATTTGAAATATATAGTTGAGAATTTAAAATAGTCAGAACCTTCCATGCTTCCTTGATCAATCTATGGACCCAAAGGCTCAACTGAGGGTTCAAAACCCTCCCTGACCAGCTAGGAATGTTGTCATGGATGCTAGAGAAGTACAGCACTTGTCTTCTGTCATTGTTATCCCTCTTCAACGAACATGTTCCCATTTCCTGAGGGTACGCATCATACCGTTGTAATCGTGCTTCATTATAAACCAATATTAAGTTGCAGAAAAATTTAAAAGTAGCAAGAAGCCACTTATAATTTGACCAACCCCATCCGGTTAGTATTTCACAGAACTTTCTACGTTTATATGTATGCATACATACCTTTCCCATAGTTGAGAGCAGAGTGGATTTACAATAGTGGTTTGAGGTTTTTAAACTTGATTTCATATGTACACATACAAAACCTTACACATATCATTTTAATGACTATAAATTGTCACACTAAGGTAATGTGCTATAATTTATTTTATATTATTGGATAAACAATTCGCCTACAACTTTCACTATTATAGGCATTGATTCATTAAGTGTCTTCATGTATCAGCATTTTCCCTCCTCTGGATTATTTCCTTAGGATAAATTTCCAGAAGAGAGGTGGTTTTTTGTTGTGTTTTGTTTTGTTTTGTTTTGTTTTGTTTTGTCTGGCTCTAAGGTTAGAACTTTGTATGTGGGACAGTATATATGAAGCATATGTAACATAATAACACAAAGCAAAATACAAACATATAAATATATTTATTTGTATAGAGGCATGTGTATATCTATATAGAGATGTGAATATGGAGAGTTATATAGTTATATGGTTATACAGTTACATAATTACATAGTTATACATTCTGACTACAGCATTATATTTTGGCCCCTCTCAAATATTTACTAAAAAATAATGTTCATAACTTTTTAAATAATCACTTATACATCAAGGAATAAAGCAAAATTTGAGGAATAAATGAATGGTCATCAACACTTCAGTGCTATAGCTTATTTAGAAATTGAAGGCAAACTTCATCTGAGACTTTGATGGGAAGCCACATAAGATCTCTGGGTTTCAATTTTCTCATTTGAAACAGAACAAGCCAAACAAAACGAAAGAGGAATCTCTAAATCCCCTGTTTTCTTTCCAGCTCTCTATTCATGTGCATTCTTATTTTATAACTACCAAATACACACAGGTTGTATGTTACATCTTCTCACCACAAATGGCACATAAACACTGCATCCCCCCTCACAAAAGAGCTGAATGGTGAGATATCTAGGTAAATGATACTGAAAAGACAAATCTAAATATGTGCTCTTGGGTTAAATAGAAAGAAACATAATTAGTTAAAACATCTATATAAATCGAGCCTGGCAAATCTCTTAAATGGATCTGAGATTAGAAACCAGCAACAGATGGCAACATGCTTCACACAAAGCCAATTTCTCTATAACCTTGAAATTTTGAAAGGTCCCCAAAGAAGTAAAATCAGATAGGCTCTGAGCTGGGATTGTCCTCAAGACAGATGACGCTAATGGACTTGTGTCAAAGGAAGAAGATGAGATCGATGTTCTACGGGTTTCTGTCCCCCAGGTGCAAGGACATTTTGCCATCAGGCATGTAGTATAAATCTTCAAGTGACTAAGAGGACAGAAGTGGAAAATATATTGGCAGGAGAAGTAGGTGATGAAGGCCCAGCTCACATATCACTCGGCAAGAGTGCTGTGCAGTTGAAGCCTGTCCTGGACAGAGGAGGGCGGCTGACGTCACATCCCCACCCACGTCAGAACCACTCCACACTACATAAGCGAACGCAAAATGGAAGTTTTAGTCACTCTCAAAACACACCTGACTGCAGCGTCAGGAATCATAACAGAGCACATGACACAAGGCGTAGTCAAATGATTTAATGGGATATAGCTTAAAGTTTTGGTTTTTTGTTGTTTTTCCCAAAAAGGAGGTGAAACTCGGCATCTTCTTAAAGTTTCCCAGCCTTCATTAGGTTCACCACCCTTTATCAAATCATTAGACAGTGGGAAAAATATCAAATGGCAGGAGCTCCATTTTTACCCGGTAAGGAAGAGAATTCAAATAGCCCTTTATTTATGAACTGCTAGATGTTTTCTTAGCTTACAATATCAACTCCCGTGAGCCAAATTTTGAAAATTCCAAGGACGGTTTGAAACCTGTTCATTCCACAAAATCCATCATTTCCACCTCTCCACCACGCATTCATTCACCTATTTATTTATCCACTTATTTGTGCAATAAACTTTATAGATCACCTACTATGTGCTTAACAAAGGATTTACTCCCAGAAACCTTGCGATTTACTCCCAGCGAAGGCCTGTGTAGAGAGGGATTATTGTTTTCTTCATCAATGCATTTATCATTAGGCAGCCTAAGGCTTCTCCATTTGAATTTGGAGGGTGAAAGTAAGGAATTTTAGGGTTATTAGAGAAGAGAAAAGAAGGAATTAATATTTAGCTTCCGAAATTCAAAAGAAAACTACACGGTTAGACAACATACTTGAGAGCTGAGCTCTGAAGAATTTTCTACATTCTCTTGGTGGTCACTTTTTAACCTATCAACGGCTAAGGCTGGTGATTTAATCCTAGTGTTTTAGATAATGGATTTCCCAGAAGCACAGGAAGGGGAAGTAAAAGACAATCTCATCCTTTCAAGCTCTGAGGAATTCTGGGAAAAGAAAGGCAAAGAAAAGGGAGACCAGAGAAGGGAAGATAGAGGAAGTAGAACCACAGAGCGAATCCTGAGCACCCTTCTCAGGATGTTGTTCCACATAAACCTGCCAGTCTCCTCTTAGACTCAGCAGACACTGCCAAAGGAAACCTGAGCAAGAAAATTAGTATCCACTGTAAATTACAAAGAGGCCCTAAAAACTGCAATAAAGTGTGTCAGCTCCATCAAGTCAAGTGGATTTCTAGACTTTCTAAGCAACTCCATTTATTCCATTCCCCTTTGCTCCAAAAATAGCAAAATCACCTCCTAAATGAATAACTGCTAGGCATGACCACAAATACAGTCATGCACTTGAAGCAGCTGAACTTCAAAAAGAAGGCACTGTATACATTCCAGATTCCTCTATAAGAAAACCATTCATTCAGGTGACTCAGAATTTGTCATCTTATAAATCAGTGTAAAACAAAGTGAAATATTGAAAAGCATCAAAGGCATGTGTGGCCTAAGAAAATGGCAATGGACAATGGGGGAAAGTTAGAATGAGTGTCCAGACAGGACCCCCTACTAGTTTGTCTAAGGTTAAGATCCCTTCAAATGCAACGATCTGAACAAAACCTCACAGCTTATAATCTGCTTATATAAAACTCCTCATGATGAAAAAGCAAAAACAAAACAAAGAGTGAGTCAATTGGATGCTCTCAGCTTTATAAGGTAAGTAGTTGTTGTGACAAGGAACGTAAAATGGTCTAAGAAGACGAGAGATGATGCTCAACTTGGCCCCAAAGACCTCCACCATCCTGCTCTCCTGGAAGAGGAGAAGGCTGTGAAGGAGCCCAATGCATTTTACTTACATTGTTTCATTAGAGACAGAGAATCAGACAGAGATTTATTAACGGCAAAATGCAAACACATTTAACTCACAGCGATTTACATAGTTGGAAGTTGAAGATATATGAGTGCATACAAATGAGCAAGAAAAGTCATTAGAACTTTAGAAAAAATCATTCCTACAGACTTTTCAGCCCCAAACCAAGAAAGATCCTACACGTGCGATATGCTACTATACCACATACGAACAATGGAGTCAGTATGAAAAGAAACTAGAAAGGTCTTTACTAAATGTCAATAAATGTCTTTGGCTTTTGGGCAACGCTGATGCTGGGAACACTAGGGGATTCCGGCTTATCAACACAAAAACATGTTATTCGATGATGATTTCTCTGATGATCAAGAAACGCTGCTCCCTTTCTCTGTAAATCTGTCAGACTAAAATCTGAAGCAAGAAGATAATACAGAGCCAGAGCTACGCCATTTGACTTGCCCTACAGTTCTAGGTTCTTCGTGTTTTGTCAATGCATTTGTTTGTAGGGGGAGACTCTTCTCTGCGCTCATTTGCAAGTTCCTACCCCTCTAAAGCTATCACACCCCAGAGATACAAATCCTTCTCATTCTTCAAGATCTAACCAAATGGTACTCTTGCACGATAATCCCAGGCAGAATCAATACATGAACAGCAAATTCCTTACACCTCTATTTACAGCATCATTTTAATCCATCTTGGTTTCACCGGCTTTAGGGTTGGACTGTTGCCTCTTGCTTAAGAGGACTCTGTGCCTAAAAGCAGCTCCTTAAGTGTGTCTTAGTCTGCTTGGGCTGGTATACCAAAATATGATAGCCTGGGCAGCTTAAACAAAAGAAATTTATTTCCCACAGTTCAGAGGCTGGCAAGTCCAAGATCAAGGATTTGGCAGCTTTGGCTTTTAGGGAAGGTCCTCTTCCTGGCTTGGAAATAACTCACTTCTCACCATATCCTCAGATGGTAGAGAAAGAGAGCTCTGGCATCTCTTCCCCTTCTTACAAGAACACCAATGCCATCATGGGGGATCCCCCCTCATCACCTACTCACCTTCCAAAGGCCTCACCTCCTAATACCATCACACAGGGGGTTAGGGTTTCAACATGAATTTCAAACTTTCAAGCCATAACAGAAAGCTAACTAAATTGAATGAGACACAGTTACCTCATTAAATGCTGGTATCACCTTAAATAAAGGCTTGAGACAAAAATCAAAAATGAAAACATTGGTTTTTCATCTGTTCTAAAAGCTAGCAATCCATACACCAAGATCTTTAGTCTACCTCTCACTGGTTTCTCTTTCTTCACCAGAGTCAGACAAACTGAATGTTAGTTTATCAGTGTGCATCAGTATTTCAGTGTTCTTTCATGCCACTGACCTCAGTCCCAGCAGTACAGTCAGGCTTTCTTCCTTTAGTGTGAAAAAATAAAACAAAACTTCACCAGCTCCCTCGGTTCAAATTGGATCTTACCAGGGGCGCCTGGGTGGCTCAATCGGTTGAGTGTTTGACCCTTGATTTCAGCTCAGGTCATGATCTCGAGGTCATGAGGTCGAGCCCCGCATCGGACTCTGTGCTGACAATGCAGAACATGCATGTGATTCTCTGTCTCCTTCTCTCTCTGCCCCTCCCTCCCTCACGATCTCTTTCTCTTTCACTCTCAAAAATAAATAAATAAACATTTAAAAAATGGATCTTACCAAATATCACTCAAAAGCATAGTCCTCTAACATTATTTGCATTCACACCTTTCAGAAAACTAATCTTCCTGCTACAGGATGTAGACTTGCATTTATAAACAATTATTCTGCACGTTGTCATTCAAGCGTATTACATTTAAAATATTATCCAATATTTGTCAATCCCTGTGATAGGTGAGCTTACATTATTTCACTGAATCTTCCTAAGGACCCTGTGAGATGATTTCCATTCTTCCCAAGAGAAATAGGCTTACAAGAGGTAAAAGAACCCCTCAGTGTCGCCCAGCCAATCCAAGATTGATAAGATTCTATGTACCCAGTATTCTTCTAACCCTGAAGCCCATAAATATTCAACGACACCATCTGGGTTTTCCAAGTCACACACCAAAACATCGAAAGGGGACTGAAATATACTGAGCACCTCTTATATGCCATGTGTTAATAGATGAGGAACAGTTCCATAAAAATTTAATGGGTGGAAGTTGGGGAGGGAGAAACCCTGTCATTTCAAAGCTGTACACAGTTTATGTCAAAAAGAAGTAGAATTTGATCCCTTTTTTGGAACATGATTTTTGTTTGTTTGTGTTAGTGACATTAATTATTGCCAAAAATCCTGTAAGGAATACTGTTATTGCTGTTGTCAGGACACAAGAATGCTTCTCTCACAAGGTTGACTCGGAGTTTAATGAACAGTATATAGGATGCCCAGCATGATGTCTGGGCACACGGTATATGCTCAGTGAATAGCACTTTCAATTAAAACGTCCTATTCTTGAGGTGCCTGGGAGGCTCAGGTGGCTGAGCATTCAACTTCAGCTCAGGTCAGGATCTCATAGTTTGTGAGTTCCAGCCCCCTCTGGGCTCGCTGCTGTCAGTTAGGAGCCCGCTTCCAATCCTTTGTCCCCCTCTCTCTCTCTGCCTCTCCCCTGCTCATACTCCTCTCTCAAAAAAAAAAAATTTTTTTTTTCAAAAATGCCCTATGGCGCCTGGGTGGCTCAGTTGGTTAAGTGTTGACTCCTGCTTTCAGCTCAGATCATGATCTCATGGTTTGTGGGTTCAAGCCCCACACTAGACTTTGTGGCTTAGCCTGCTTGGAATTCTCTCTTTCTTCCTCTCTCTGCCCTTGCCCCACTCATGCTGTCTCTGTCTCTCTCAGAATAAATAAATAAATTTTAAAAATTTTAGTAAAAAAAAAGTCCTACTCAGCGTGTCTGGGTGGCTCAGTTGGTTAAGTGTCTGACTTCAGCTCAGGTCATGATCTCGCAATTCGTGAGTTCGAGCCTGGTGTCAGGCTCTGGGCTAACAGCTCAGAGCCTGGACCCTGCTGCAGATCTGTGTCTCCCTCTCTCTCTGCCCCTCCCCCACACACTCTCACTTGCGCACTCTCTCTCTCTCTCTCAAAAATAAACATTTAAAAAAATTTCCTACTCTTCTAAAGACAAGGACAGCCATGGGGCAGGTTCAGAAACTTTTACAACCTGACACAGCTCTTACAAGGTAGAGGTAAGAGTCAACTTAAGTCTTCCTGGTTACAAAGCCTATAACCTGGAATCTTCAGTGTCAGTTCCTGAAGGCATCTCAATTTTACAACGGACATGGGAAAACTAAGCAGGTATATGTCCTTAACCCACTTAAAGTAAAGGGATGAACTCTGAAATGCCATCTGCTCTTTTAAATTAAGATATAGAGTCTGTTGAGTATATATCAGACTAAAACCTATACTCCTTTTAAAATTACCAAAAAAAAAAAAAAAAGAGAGAGAGAGAGAGAGAGAGAGCAGATTGCTCTGAAAAGACCATGCCTTGTAATACAGAAAACTATTGCTTATTTGACTTCAGCCTCATTTGGAATTAAACACTCCCCCGAGTGCCAAACGCAAGGCTGGCTCCCAGGTCTGACAGACCTGGCTTGTGTCACCCAAACATCCTTTGGAAAATATCAGTATCTCCATTTACTGGGGACCCCCACCAATTTCCTCCTCGGTAAACCCTCTTCTATCCCAGCCAAACCCAAGAGGTCTATTGTCACCACCTCCTTGGCCTCCAGCTTTCTGCGTGGCTGTATGCGGCCCCTCCTATGTCAGACGCACACAGACCGTAAAGCGAGCTGACCACGCCTCTTTTTTCCCAGGCACCATTTGAGTTAGGGAGGTTAACCCTTCTTTCCAAATGGAATGAACTGGAAGGAAATAAAACGTATAAGCTGAGGTTGGAAATATTTCTAAAAGTTCCCCACATTCACTTCCTTGAAAACTATACAAATCCCATACTTTAGGCCAGTGCTTTGCCGCTACATCTGAGCATGACCATTACTTGGAACACTGGCTAGACAGACACATTTACGAAATGCACTTCTCCAGAAGAAGGATTTAGGAACTGACAACAGAAAAACACCACAGTGAATACTTAGGGTCACCCAAGCTTGGAAAACACAACTGAAATCATTTAACTATACATCAAGTATATTTTTAAGGGAATTTCTTGCCAACATAATGATAATTGCCAACTTTATTTTCCCTGTCAACATGTCAACAATTGCAACCGTATTTTTAAATCCTTCTAGTTTCCTCTTTTTAGTGAGGTTGGTGCAAACCACCAATACGGGACTTCTATTTTAACAAAAGGGTTGGTAATGTGGCAGGTTTGGTATTATTTTAGGTCACAGTATAAGGACAAGCTGTTATCAACAGGCTCCATATAATTTCCTGTGCTCCTCAAACGTCTCCCAGCAACTGACCTGACATGGCTCAAAATTAGCTTGAGCAATCTGACAGGATCACAACACCTGCCCTCGAGCTATAACTACACATTTCTCTTTTGAAATTTAATGTGTTCAGGTAAACCTGCACATTTTTATCTATTAAAGATATAGTCGATACAGTCACAAAAAAATAAGATGGGTTACCAAAATCACTGGGAGTACCTTGAAGCAAGAAATATTATAAAAAGATATTATAAAGAGTATTTTCTTGTAAAATATTGACCTTAAGAATGCATTTAGGTAGTTCTTTATGTATTTTTATATTGTCTTCCCCTTTTGGTTGATGCAATTTAGAAAGCATTAAAAAAAACTAAAAAGCTGACCATTTTTTGTGTAAAATTCACCAAAATAAGACGTGAATACTGGCTGTGTGCGTATGTCCCTTACAGTGTTACACATGCACTGATTAAATAAATGAACAGTAATATAGCCACAGAGAACAGCAATCAGCATGAATGATTACGATTATGATATTAAACATGATATTTAAATAGCTTATGAAGTTTTAAAGCTGCAAGGGGTCTAGATTTTTAAAATATTAAAACCCATGTTGCCGATCTATATACTATTTACCATTTTCTCTCATTTCTCACATAGTGTTTATCATCCCAGTCACCTAATCTCCTGCTTTTCTCTAATGTCTCGTCCCTTTTTTTCTGGTATTCTCTGTAGTCAAATGCTTACCCCTCTGACTATCTCTTTTAAAGAGATCTGAATAAAATAAAAATATACCATATATATTGATCCATGTAGTTACTATCCAGATTTCTATCTGGTATTAAAGACTCAGTTCGAGGTGAAACCATTTCTCTTGTCTACTGGACAAGGTGTTGTGATGATGTGTAGTTAAAGCTGTCACTGGCCACAATGTGGAGTCTGGAAATGGGTCCCAGGGGAGGCAAAGCCCACAGGTAGATCCTGGTGGTATCCTTCGAGAGTTTCTGATTCAGTAAACTGTAGGGGAGGGGGACTCAGAATTCACATTTCTAAAAAGTACCTAGTTGATGCTGTTCTCAAGAACACACCTTGAGAAACACTGTCCTAAGTATTTCATTTAAGTGAGCTGATAAATTGTAATTTTAAAAATTAAGTTTATTTATTTATTTTGAAAGAGAAGAGACAGCACAAGCAGGAGAGGGGCAGAAAGAGAGATGGAGACCGAGAATTCCAAGAAGGCTCTGCACTGTCAGCAGGGAGCCTAATGCAGGACTTGAACTCACAAAACTCACGACCTGAGCTGAAACCAAGAATCGGACGCTTAACCACCTGAGCCACCTAGATACCCCTGTAATTTTTTTCTTATGCATGTTTGGGTTGGGTTTTCAATTACTTGGACCCCAAAAAGATGTCCTACCTGAAATATCTATGAGTATATGGACGACAGCTGGCCCCCAAATAAGCCTGAATTATTCCATGTTGGAGTTCATACATGAAAAGCATATGAAGGAAACTCACGAGGCAATTATTACACAGAATAACATACATTTCATAGTATATTTAAGGGTTTTACCTACTTCAGTTAAATTTCAGCATCTTGTAATCAAATACTAGAGGTACACGCACAAAAAATTAATACTTAGACTTCTTTTCTGTATAACAGAACGTTTCCGATATTTTCACATGGAATTTTATTTCGATGGACTGAAACTGAAGCTATTTTTACATAATGAATGTAATTACCAACACAGATCTTGTTTTACTTTGGATATAGTAAAAAACACTATACTTAAGAGTCGCAACTAGTGTTTAACATACAACCTATAGTTTCATTTCTCCTTCATCTTTGGCAATTCTAATGAGAAATAGTTATCTATATCTAAAGAGTCAAAGTGCCCCAGACACCCAAAATAAAAATACGTGTTTAAGTAACTAGAAACTTATAGGGGCGCCTGGATGGCTCAGTCCAGTTAAGCATCCAACTTTGGCTCAGGTCATGATCTTGTGGTTCGTGAGTTCGAGCCCAGCATTGGGCTCTGTGCTGACAGCTCAGAGCCTGGAGTCTGCTTCGGATCTGTGTCTCCCTCTCTCCCTGCCTCTCCTCTGCTTGTGCACTATCTCCGTCTCTCAAAAATTAATAAACGTTAAAAAAATTTTTTAGAAACTTATCTGGATGTGACATTTTGTGCAGGAGTCACTGAATTTTTAGTCTTCTTGGTTCTGGTACCCATTCATTATGGGATGAACTGCAGTCTTTGGGAGCCAATGTGTCCCTTGGCCACCACTCACCACCCTCTGATGGCTGTTTTAGGAACAACGGATCCTGCTCCCTTTGCCCTCAAAACCATTATCTTCTCAACTTCCTGTTTACGGCCCCAAAGTCGCCCCTTCTACCCTCCCAGGTGGCATATAGGTAAGGTATCTAACCAGCAAGGAGGAAGAAGTACCACTGCTTAGCACCAAAGCCAGGCAGTCATTCCCTAGTTGGCAGAGACTTAACCCTTTAATTTCCAATTATGAAGAGGCCAGGTGTCCCTGGAGGTTTCAGGACTTGGAGTACCTAAAAACCAGTGTGACCACAACAATTTATATTTAGCAAATAAGTCTGGCCCCTACCTCTCCAGCCCCATCCTTGATTCCTGCCAATTCCATCATGCATATAACAAGGTACCCAGCATCCTCCTTTCCCTTTTCTTTCTACGGCCACCACCACACTCAGAATAGTCTTAGTTTTCACTATTGGCTGTTAAAATAGCTTTCTCATTGTTCTGTACATTTAAAGGCTTTTCTCTTTCCATTTATCCCAAGATCTATGTCCCGAAATTTCTATCTGGAAAAGCCAATTCTCTGCTCACCATTGCCTGCCAAGGGCTGTCCACAGTCCTTTTTCCTTTCTTTTTGGTATTGAAAGGCTGCCTATGAGCTGCTCGCAGTTCTCTGTAGACTTCTCCCTGAGAACCCCTCGGAAAGCACCCACTGACCTCAGAGAGCAGGACTAGTGTACATGATGTCCCATCTCCAGATTTTGCTTATTTCCTCCCTCTGGCTAGAACCCAGTTCTTTTCAAACCCACTAGTTAATCTCTTACTTATTTTCAAAACAGCTCAAACTCCTCCTATGCAAGGCACTTTGCAATTAATACTGCATTGTCCTATATTTCAAACCTACCACTACATTTCCTAAGAAAAAAGAATTGTATCATTTTATTTATTTTTGAGAGAGAGAGAGAGACAGACAGAGCGAGCATGTGAGTGGGGGAGGGGCAAGGAGAGAGAGAGACTCTTAAGCAGGCTCCACGCTCAGCACGGAGCCTGAGACTGGGCTGGATCTCAGGATCCTGGGATCACGACCGGAGCCAAAGTCATTGAGGCTGCCCCAAGACTCATATCTTTCAATCTTTATAGCCCCATACAGCTACCAAGGTAGAGTCTAATTCATAGTAGTTGCTTAAAAAAATATCTGGTAGTTATATACATACAACACCAATATGTATTTCTTCTGTTTTATATCTATCTTTATATAAATTCTTGGATCTTTATATATGATAAAGCAGTCCATTTTCAGAGTTTCAACTCTTAAAGATAGTGATTAACTTATACGGGCACAGTTTTTCATAATTACACACATATTTTTCTCAAAAACATTTGTACTCATATGGACTTCCAATAAAACTGTAATTTGAGTTTCAAAATCAAGGTTTATGGAAAATTAGTCCCTAAGGGACCTACGGCTCCTCATTAGAAATAAGAAATACGTTCTCTATTAAGTTAATGACCTACCTAACAGTGTTGCAGTTTACAACGTCTGCCTGACCAATCAATGGTTGTGGGACAGCTCACACAATTTAAAACTGTTTAGGTTCTTGAGTCTTTTTTTTTTTTTCTTTAATGTTCATTTATTTTTGAGAAAGAGACAGAGCATGAGCGGAGGAAGGGCAGAGAGAGATAGGGAGACACAGAATCCGAAGCAGCCTCCAGGCTCTAAGCTGCAGCACAGAGGCCAACGCAGGGCCCGAACCCACAAACTGGGAGATCATGACCTGAGCCGAAGCCAGACGCCCAACTGACGGAGCCACCCAGGTACCCCAGTTCTTGAGTCTTAAATAAATTGAATTCTGCTGTTGTTTAAAATCTGAAAATGAGAAATCTGAATACTACCAAATATGTTGACTGATTCCATTGCCTTTTTGAAGTTCTCAGAAGATAAAAAAAAAAATTCCAAAAATAGCTAATTCAAGTCACCTAACACATTATCCTACATAAAATATTCTTTTGAGGTGGAAAATGTGTGAAAATTAAAACGTGTAATTTAGCAAAAAGTAGATCAATGGCGTACTTAATGTGCACATGAAAACAGACAACCATTGAATCTGCCTCATGACATATGTCAGTATTCTGGTTTTCATCAAACCACCGTATTTTATAGCATTTGGAGCACGCATTTCTGCAAAGACCCATTGAAACATGTCAGAAAAATGACAGACTGGGTATATTTAAGTACAGTGGAGAGAAACACTTCCCCTTTGACTCACAGGACATTAAGTCTATATTTAGAGAACTCATTTTTATGAGATTGGGATGAATTCCCTCATCAAATACTAGCTTCTGTATATATTTTTGCTCTTCTCTTTTTAATGTTCTTACCCCTTCATAAAAATCAATATAATTTACTGTATAATTAATATGGTTACATTTAAAGCTGAAACATATTTACCTCCAAATTAAATTTAAATATCAGATATTTATAATCACATCAATCAACTAATTTCACTGAGGAGCCACGATATTGGAATACCTATGTTAAATCTTGTGGCTGATAGAATAATTGCTGTCAACAGCTCGGCTCTCTCCTGCCATGTCACATTGCCATGTGGAGGAGAAGGCAGAGCACAGATATGGGGCTTGACCATGTGACTCCTTTTGCCCAACAGTACGTGGACACGATGGGCAGGTGACTCAAAGCGTTAAAGACCACTGAGCATTTCCTCTTACCCTCTAGCCCTCCTGTGACCCACCATGACAAAAGCACACCCCGACAGGGAGCTCAGCCTGCTCTCCGGAATCCAGTCCGGCCCAGCTGAGTCATGGCTGAACTACACACCCAAGAGTGGGAAATAGATTTGTTTTTGGTGGTTTTTGGTAAGCCACTGAATTTTGGGGTAGTTTGTAATGCAGCAATTCTTTTGTTTTTAATGTTTATTTACTTATTTTGAGAGAGAGAGAGAGAGAGAGAGAGACAGACAGACAGCAGGAGCAGGGGAGGGGCAGAGAGAGAGGGAGGGAGAGAGAGAATCCCAAGCAGGCTCCATGCTGTCAGTGCAGAGCCCAATGTAGGGCCCGAACTCACAAACCGTGAGATCATGACCTGAGCCAAGGTCAAGAGCCCGATGCTTAACCAACTGAGCCACCCAGGCACCCCTGCAGCAATTCTTGAAGCAATAGCAATAAAGTCCTAAGAGAGAATGTTAGAGAACATTTACTCCTGCCCTGGAAATTGCAGAAAAGGAATTTAAACATTCTTGGGCATCTGTTACCTGGTGGCATTATGCAAAACAGGGTAAGTCAACACAAGAGTGACTGCACAGCTTTTGGTGTCAGATGAAATAGGATCTTAAACATTCCATTTAATCTTTCTCAGGCCCAGCTCTTTCTCTTTAGAATGGCAAGATGACCCACCCAGTAGGTTTACTGTGAGAATTTAACACAAGAGGCATAGAGCAAATCCTAAATAAATATTAACTGTATCATCATTACCTTATTTTAATTCCATAATAACACTGTAAGATACATTATTATAATTAAACAGATGTTTTTTAAAGTATATCCCATACCGAGGTGCCTGGGTGGCTTGGTCGATTGAACATCTGACTCTTGATTTCAGCTCAGGTCATGCATGACCTCACGGGTTCGTGAGATCAAACCCTGCATCCGGCTCTGTGCTGATAGCATGGAGCCTGCTTGGGACTCTCCTTCCCTCCCTGTCTCTCCCTCTCTAGAGTGTATCCCATAAAACGTTGCCCTTTTTGAAAGGAATTGTTTTCTATACTGTCGCTATTTCCTGCAAATAATCCCGCACACATCACTCACCACATGTTCTTCTATCTCATGCTAGGCACTCTCCCCAGGTTGACTAGTTCTCTTCCATGTAGAGGGCAGCAGAGGCTGTTGTGGTTTTTGACGTGACTATTATGATTCTGATATGGCTTTTGATATCTATTTTGTGGGCAAATTTCAAGATGTGCACAGATATTCTTTTATTGTATTCTCATAGGCTGTGTGCCGACAGTTGGGAATTTAACAAATGCCAAGTCTACTTTATAGAATGTTAATGTCTGTAGTAGAATGCCATGCAGGTATGCCATTGAGCACTCATTAACTATTAAATTATGAGAATTCTAAAAATTCTCAGAAAGTAAAGCTTTCAAGGCAAGCTGAAGGCAATAGGCCTTCTTTCTGCAGTGGTCAACTGTCCGACATGAAAATCTTTCCACCCCTTTCCTGAACCAGCAGTCACTGGATTTCAGCACCTGCTGCTTTCTGATGGTTCCAATCTCCCACCCACCCATGTTCTGTCCTCTGCTAGTCACCTCTTTGGAGGTGTTTAATAAATGCTTGTTGAATTTAACCTAACTGAAGCTGAGAGAAAGCAAGTGACTCAAGCAAGGTCACATAGGAAGTAACAAGAGTGGAAAACGAACTGTTTGTTTTGCTTTTTAATTCCAATTCGCAGGCACTCTCCAGAGCAGTGTGCCTCTACATTTCCATCCTATCCAAACCTGCTCCCTTAGCTTTCCCAAAGGAAAGATTACTAACTTCACGAGAGACTATATTAACAACAGATTAGTGCACTGCCACTCCTAACTCTTAAAATTCTACACCTGGCATATTAGCAGGGATGAAATATAGAAGGATTAGAATTTCAAAACTCCTAGGCAGCTTGAGGAGTGACATACCCACCTCCAAAGAGTAAAGTACACCCTCATGATGACCCAGTCAAAATTGTTCACTTTTCTATAGACACTTATATTCTCTCACTGTGCATTTCTGCTGATTCCATTGCTTTGTTCTCAAAAAGGCTATACATATATTAAAAATGACATGTATTTTAATTTCTGGATTTCACATTATGAATAATTTTATAAGAGCAAAAGATTCTCTCGAATGTTGATTTATTCTTCTTAGTCAAAATAAAACTAGTTAATGTCCTTGAAAGTAACAAATATATATTCAACTCTCCTACCTATGTTTTCTTTCATTCTTATAGACCCTGAAAATCAAAGGTTATAGAAAAGTTTCTCTCATTGCTGATTCTGGAGAACCTTTATTTTGATAAGAGTCGGTGCTAAACGCAATCTCTCTGAGAATATCAATTACAGCTGAGAGAAATGCTCTTTGTTGGTATGACATTTAGTCCCAATGCTTTCTGCTACCCAGACTTCTTTTGATACTAAATGAATAAGGTGTTCTTCTGCCCAGTATTGGAGCTTTTACACCTGCTACCTCTGGCATAAGGCAGAAATGAGAATGAAAATCTGCTCTTCCAAGAAAAAAAATCAACAGAAGATATATTTTTGAATACAAAAATTAGGTCCTTCAAAATTATGTTATTTCAGGACTCCAAGTTCATGAAAATATTTACCCTAAATATGTGGTTTCAGAACAACTGTAGTATGTTCAAGAAGAAGCCACCTATGGATTTGGGGGGCAAATTTTTCTTAGGGTTCCTTAATATGATAGCAGGAAAACAACAATTTTGACTACCTCTTAAAAGTTATATGAGAATTGAATGAGAGTTCAAATGTATGAAAATATTTTCCAGCAAAGCATACTCAAATAGAAATAGATATTTTCCCATTACTCCTTTGTATTACTAACACAGCATTAATTTTAAGGCTCAAATCCATCCAAGCAGGCAATTGAAGTCTATCCAGGACACAGCTAGAAATCAAATATTTTTCTTCTTAAAACAAATGAATTATTTCATGTCAGGACGACTCTTGAAGCTTATATAACTAATGATGTTGACCAAGAAAGAAAGAAAAAAAGTCCGTAACTTGCCTTTTGTATTTTGGAGAGGAAAAGGCATAAGTGGCCAAGTCATTTTGTTTAGAAAAATAACTAGTTTCGTCTAAGTATTTTGCACAGCAGAAAATGATAGCTTTCAAAGAGCAGTAATGGCCAATTAGGAAATACATTTACCATGTTTTGATTTTCTGATTTTGCCTCCTTACTCTCTCCCATTGACTAAATCATGAATTTGCTGTTAAGGCCCTGCCATAGGAGAAGTTTCTAAGCAATACCAAAACTCATCGACCTCTTTAAAAAACAACAACAACAACAACTTTTTTTGGCCTGCCTTCCTCAGAAAGTATCCAGATAAAATAGTAAAACAGAAAACTAGAGTGGGTTACTATTCACTTGGAATAATTCGATGCTTGAACTAGTGACTATATACAATTAGGAGGCTAGGGCTCTTGGCAGAGAAACTTGTCTTCCGGCATAAGTCAGCAGTGAGGTGACTCAAGGTCAAGCCAATGAGCATCCTTCTAAAGGTCTTATTTTTCTTTTCCCTTTATAAAGCTATCATTCTTCCACCCAGCCTTAAGTAAGATGATTTAGAGTAGACAGAAGAATGAGTTTTATTACAAAATATAGTTTCTTATTTGCCAGGAAATGTGATCCTTGAAAAGACAAAGCACTCTTTTCCAAAGAAAATGAGATTTGCAACCACCTTGCAGCTCTCTGTCTTTACCAATTTAAGAGTTAATGGAAAATAGCTTGAGAATGTACCCATGCAGGGGGCCTAAAAATGCCCTGGCAAATCCCCCTGGTACTCTCGGTCGCTGCTGTATGATATTTCTCCCCTTCAGATATGTCTCTTGACCTTGAATCCCACACCAGGTTTGGAATTTAAATTTCCCTCAGGACAAAGGTTTCGGATCTCCTAGTTCCACCTGATTTGAAGTTCCCCTCTGCCAAGATCAGCAATGTGTGAAGACACTTCCATTAACAGTTCTCTTGGCTGATCACTCCCTCACATGTGCCTTGGGACTCAGTCATTTGGTGGAAATGTCTGTGTGTACATGCAAGAATAAGGGAGCTAGGGAGATGTGCGCACGTATGTGTATATACATCAACAAATAAAACATCAACAAATAAAACATCCTCCTACATCAATGAATAAAACAATAACAAAAACTAGAACCAACCAGAATTTTCACAAATAGGCAAATTGTTTATTAATAAAGCAATATATCCCTACCATAGGATATTATACACCTATTAAAATTCTTTTTTTTTTTAATTTGAGAGAGAGGCGTGGGGAAGAGGGGCAGAGAGAGAGGGAGAGAGAGAGAATCCCAAGCAAGCTCCATGCTCAGCACAGAGTCCAACATGGGGCTTGATCCCACAAACCTTGAGATTATGACCTGTGCTGAAATCAAGAGTCAGACGCTTAACCCACAGAGCCACCCAGGCACGCCAGGCACTCCAATTCTCCACCACATATATTATTAAGCTAGAATCGGAGCTGTGATATATTCTTAAGGAGAAAAAAACAAGAGAGAGGGAGAGAAACAGGGCTGTGAGTGTGTATGCACATTTATAACATGGGTGTGTATACAAGCATGGGAAAACAGGGAAGTATATGCCCCAAATTTAATATTGATTAATGCCAGAGGTTATGCCGAAGAACAGACTAAAGAGGAGTCACAGCACACACATATTTAGCTTACCTGACATCAATTGTATGTGTTTCAGTGTTGAGGTAAATACTTGGCAGTAAAGGAAAGTGAAATCATAACTTAAATAGTGTAGAGATTCTGTTATTCCATCCAGTGAGTGGAGGTCCCAAGTGGGGACAAGAGGGGAGTGTGAAAGAGATGGTGTTTCCCTGGGCTGATGTCCTTGGTATATGTCTCTACTGTGAGCATCCCACCCAGCTGAGGGTACCCAAATGAACAATCCAGCTAATACTCCTCTGATATCCAGCCAAAAACCAAAAATGGAGTAAACACAGAAACAGCCATGGAGTAAACACTCATTTACTAGTTGTTTACTGTGCTAGACTGAGAGACGGTGTAATCAACTCAAACACAGGGCCTTCCTTGGAGATTTGTCAGGGGAATGTTTAAACTTCAACTGTCTGATTTTGTGCTGATGTAGAATCTGTTCTCTGAATAAAATTCAACCCCACTGCACTGATTTTTATCCATGCATTTATGTATTGTTTGACTTTTTGTAGCAGACATGTGTTGTGTTTTAATCAATTTTAAATACAGAGATAACTAAATAGATGGGAAACTTAAAAAACATTTAAATACATGAACAATGCTTGTATTCTCTCCAGTAATTTAATTTCTGGCAACCAGATTTTGAAAAATTACATCTTTGCATAGAAATAATAACCCCATAAAAATAGCTAGGCAAAAAAAGCAGTATATGTTGAATATATAAACAGGTACAGGGAATATACATTCATAACCGGCCACTCGATTACTAGCAAATACACTTAAAGCAAAGACATACTCCCTTTTGCCTTAGCATAATCTCTTTAGAGATTCTAGGTTTAATAATGATAATAATAGCTCCCATTTAGAATGACAATTACATCGGCTGTTTTATTAGATGCTTCATGTGTATTTTCTCACTTAAATTTTGCAATAACTCTGCACAGAGTATTAACGATATCCCATTTCAGAGATGAGCAAACTGAGTCTTACAGAATTCACCCAAACTTCTGGAATCCACACAGCAGGTAAACTGGGCTGGAACCCAGCCCTACCATTGTCACCAGAGCAAGTTTTCAACCACTATACAAATGCCCCCATGGCCCTGTTTTAACAGACTTGAGCTTTTTGAATAAAACCACTGCTTCTGATAGGATTATATTTTTTAGCTGCCAGAAAACCCCAAAATGACAGGGGCTGAAACAAAATTAATTATTTTTATGTGTAAAACACAGTGCAGAGGCAGGCAGTTCAGGACTAGTGTGGCAGCTCCACATTGTCCCCAAAAGTCAGGACTCCTGTCTTGGGGGTGAGCCATCCTTATAGGTGGCCGCCATATTCATCTCTCGATGCAAGGGGGCCCCTGCAACTAGGTGCATTCGAGGCAGGAAGGAGGGTATATGAGCAAAACAAACACCTCCCTGCAAGTTGGCTGCCTTTGGGAGCCCCCACAACGTCTCTGTTTACATCTCTTTGACCAGAATTCCATCACACGTCCACACTTAGCTTTCAGAAAGGGGATTCGTTGAAAAAGTAGGAGTTTTAAGAACCAGAGTGATTACTATTGAATCTTAAGTTATTTATGTTCCTCGGATTCAACAAGCCCATCTCCAGTGTCTCCAGAACATTCAGCGATGTTCACTAAATACTCAAAAACTCTCTGAAAGTAAGTTGTTTTGGCTTTGTTTTGTATTGTGTTGCTTCTCCCATTTTTGTAAGATAAAGGAATGGGTTCTGCGTTCAACCCACCTGAGATCAATGCTTCAGAAGAGATGAAGGAACGGCCAGGAAACTCAGAAATCTCAGTGGAGGTGAGGGTCAGAAGCAGCAATGCACTGAGTGTAAACTCTGCAAATTTGCAGAAATCTTAGGGTTTCCAGTAAAGAAAATGACAAAAAAAATAAAAATTCTAGATTCAAAGACTAACCACACACTATTTAGGGCATGGCTCTAGAACCATAAATCAGGGTGAAGACTGCAGGGACAGGAAAGTTCCAGAATCAGGGTGAAGTTTGCAGGGATAGGAACACAAAAGTCAACCTCCTGGGACAAAGATAGAAACCAGGGTCAAAAACTTAGACATCCAGTGAGCTGGAATGTTAACCCAGTAAGTCTCAGGCTGGAGATGGCCAGGGCTGAGTGCTCAACCTAGCCTGGACATGATGGAGAAGGCACGCTGACTGAGCTGAGATAGTTCCAAAAACTCACTGACAGTCAAAGGAGGAAAGGTGAACATAGACTTGAATCCAGAAGAAGATACAACATGGGAGGAAAATCACTTCTTTGGGAGTCAATATCGTTTGACTGAGTATCAAGCGAGGGTAGAAGAGGGTCATCTGACATAAGTAAGCATCCTAACTCCATTGACTCACTGATCACTCCTGCATTTAGCTAGGCAAATAGTATTATTATCCCCCATTGATAATATTATTGTCCCCATTTCTAGATAAGGAAACAGAAGTTGCAAACGTTTAAGTAACTTGCCCACAGTTGGCAAGTGATAATGTCAGGCATCGAATGTAAGTAATTGCTGGGCTATAAGTCACTTTTTATGATCTGGACCAGAAGCCTGGTGTTTCTTATCAGCAGTGGTGTGGGAAAGACTGGGGCCAGGGAAATTAAATCATGAAGATAAGCACTGAAAGGAAGGAAAAGATGCAGCACTGGCATCCTAGATGCAGCACAAGAACAGCCAGGTACTAATGGAGTTGGAACTTCTCTCTCTTGCCATCCACACATTACAGCATTCCTCCTCATGCACGTCCCAGGACCCCCAGAGATGCTCACATCCTTGTTCCTGGAACCCATCAATAGCTTACATGGCAAAAGGGATCTTGCCAATGTGATTAAAATTATGGATCTTGAGAATGTGACAATGGAAGAAACTCAGAAAGACGACATCACGAGAAGGATCTGACACCTCGTTGCTGGTTCCGAGATGTAGAAGTGTACATGCAAAGACCCAAGAGAGGCCTCTAGGAGCTCAGGAAGACCCCCAGCTGACAGCCAGCAAAGAAACGCGACCTCAGTCCTACAACCACATAAAACTAAACTCTTTCAATGTCGAATGACCAAGAAATGGATTCTTTCTAAGAGTCTCCAGAGGGTAAAAGACTTGCCACCAGCTTTAGCCCTGGAGACCCTGCGGGACTTCTGACATACAAAACTATAAGAAAATACATGTGTGTCGTTTAAGCCACAAGGTTTGTGGTAATTTGTTATAAGGGCAACAGAAAATGAATACAATGGCAGGAGTTGGAATTGAGGAAAATGTATTACTTCATAACTCCTCATAATTCTTAGGACAGAGAACACTATCCAATATCTCTGCTGCTATGGAATTAATCACGTGCCTCCAAACCTTGAGCATCAGGAATCACAAGGTCGGATTCAACAATCTATGTCTGAGTCCCAGAGAGCTGAGAAGCTTTGGGGGTTAAGATATTAAGAGACACGGGCTGTCCATTTTAGCATCATGTCTCAAAGTATAGGGGAGGCTTCTGAGAACCCTATGAAGGAAGTTTTTACTTTGAAAATTTAAATTTTGTAATATAAATAAACTCACTCCCGTATGTCCCCTTCTCTTTCTGGGGAAATTCTACTTGAAAAATAACCATGGAACTTCTCACATTGACACTACTTGATCTAAACACCATCATGTCATAAATACACTCTTCTAGATTAGCAAGGTGTGGGGATGACCTGGTCCCACGACAAGGTATTTCAGTCTCTATCATTGAATTGCAGAGTACTCTACAAACAAAGCAGTACTGATGGGAGAAAGTGAAGATGAAAATCTTTCATTTTTATGTGTCCCTTGAGGCAAGACAGGATGTACTTATCCAACATGGATGAACCTAAGAGAGTAGAACTAAAAAAAACCAAGAGGCTTGCATGAAGTGAGTGAGCTAGTGGTGGGGAACTCCTGAATGTGTTCTCCAAAACTAAGGACATGTTAAGACCATGATGAAAACACAAGAAAGGAGGTGATGTGGAAAGTGGGGTCTGTCTGTTCAACACAATCGTTTACTCAATGGGGTAGTAAAGAAGAGGCAATGGTCTTACGTGCTTGGTGCCCCATGCGGGGGCACAGAGGGAATATAAAGAAGCAACCATGATGGCAAATACCAAGGTGGAGAGGCTGGACACAGTCAAAGGAGTGGGCAAGGAAGACAGAATGTAGTTTGAAGAAAGGAAGAGAAGGTGGAAAATGGAAAATGACTAAGAAAGGAAAAACCAAAGAGTGATTCCACAAAATAGGCTTGGAGGGAATTACACAACTATCCAAGAAAAACACAACTGTGAGGAAAAGCAGATCAAAGAGTCCTAAGACTGACTCTAAAGAGCCAGGAAGTCCAGTTCTCATGAATAATCATATACAATTCTCACACTATTTGGGCACTTGGGTGGCTCAGTCGGTTGAGTGTCTGACTCGTGATTTCGGCTCAGGTTATGATCTCACAGCTCATGAGTTCGAGCCCCAGACAGTGCAAAGCCTGCTTGAGATGCTTGTTCTCTCTTTCTGTCTCTCTCCCAAAATAAATAAATCAACTAAAAAAAAAAAATCTCATACTATTTATTTAGCAGTGTAAAAGAAATATCTGCAAGAAAAAAAATGCTACTATTTATATAATAGGGGTATTTCCATGTATTTTAATTACTTTTATATTCAGTTTATATACATGAATCAATGTTTATAAGAATGTTTTATACATAGTATGAATTAGTGTATAAATGCATAATTATGTGGGTATTAAATATATTTATACATAAATATAAAAATTATTCTGAATAATACAATGCAGGATGCAAGGTTCTTTATATCCATAAAGATGTTCCAAAAAAAGAATCTAAGTTTCAGAGAAATCAGATGGCTGGCTCAACGTTAAGGATACAAACAATTTAACCCAAGTTAACAGTTCAGACATGATCCATCTAGTCTTAGATCCACCACCAATAAAGTCCAAATTCATTCGGCTAGCTATAATTCCTCATTTTTACAGCAATTTCAGATTTCAAAGAAGTGTTTTTTCTCTAATAAAGATTTTTAGCCATTGATTAGGAGTCATCTGGTTCTTTTTCCTGACCCTCATTCCACCAGTTCTATCACACTTCTAGTCACTGATTTATCATTTTACTCACCCGTGGGTACTAAAGCATGTTGACTGTACCTTCAATAGTCTTTAAAATTCATCATAGTTCTGGGGCATCTGGGTGGCTCAGTCAGTGAAGCATTCGACTTCGGCTTAGATCATGATCTTGTGGTTTGTGAGTTCAAGCCCCGCGTCGGGCTCTGTGCTGACAGCTCAGAGCCTGGAGCCTGCTTCAGATTCTGTGTCTCCCTCTCTCTTTGCCCCTCCCCTGCTCACTCTTTGTCTCTCTCTGTCTTTCAATAATAAATAAATGTTAAAAAAAATTTTAATTTAATAAGAAAAAATTTTTTAAAAATCATTATAGTTCTTATTCTCACTCCCTTGGGCTACAGTTTAAATAGCATCTAAATGGAGTTCCTCCCCATCAAGTGTCTACCCTAACGTGCCATGCCCTCAGACAGCCTGTTAATTTTCATGGGTCAGAGTACTAGCCATTGCTCCCATGTTCAAACCACATCATGGCTCCTATATGCAGCTTAATTAAGCACAGACTTCACATTCAGGTTCAGAGCTCTCAAAAAGTATGTCCTACTGTAACTCAAAATATCTTCCAGTAGTTTCCCCACAGCCCTAAGATCCAGCCAAAGCCAAACCTAGATACCTCACTAGTTCCCAAGCACACCCACATGCTTTTATGCCTCTAAACCACTGCTTGAATTTTTCTTCCCTGAGAATTCCAATAGTCCACCTTTTGGACTAAAAACCTCCCTGTACACACAAAGATTTATGTCAAAAGCTACCTCTTTCTCAAGTGTTTTAACCACAATATTTAATTCCTGTCTGAATAGAACTCTCACAGAAATTTATAGAAAGTATATTCTGTATTGCATTACACGTATTTGGTATTTCTTTTCATCTCCCTATTCAATGGAAAGTTGTCATATTTTCCACATCTTTTTTTTTTTTTGCTACGATGAATAACACTGTTCTAAGCATTTGTGTCAACTTTTTTTTTAATGTTTATTTATTTTTGAGAGACACAATGTGAGCGGGGGAGGGGCAGGGAGAGAGAGGGAGACACAGAATCCGAAGCAGCTCCAGCTCTGAGCTGTCAGCACAGAGCCCAATGCGGGGCTCCAACTCACAGACTGCGAGATCATGACTTGAGCCAAAGTCAGACGCTTAACCAACTGAGCCCCTCTTTTCAACATCTTTATACCCCCTTCAACAGTAGAGGATCTAGTAAATATACAACTTTATAAGTATTTGCTAAATTCAATTCAATTAGTTCTTCCCAGTTACTAAAACTGAAACTCATTTAAGTGATACCTTTCAAAAATGATTCGAATAGATTAAAAAAAACCAACAACAATATTTTAGGTCTGTCTGGGTGGCTCAGTTGGTTAAGCTTCCAACTCCTGATTTGGGCACAGGTCATGATCTCATAGTTCCTGAGACTGAGCTCCATACAGACAGCACAGAGCCTGCTTGGGATTCTCCCTTTCCCTCTCTCTCTGCCCCTCCCCTGCTTGCACGTGCGCGCTCTCTCTCTCTCTCTCTCTCTCTCTCTCTCTCCCTCTCTCTCTCAAAATAAATAAACTTTTAAAAAACAGTATTTTATTTAAGTGTAATCATACTTGTTCAGGGGATTATTCAGAGATGCTCTCAAATACTACCTGAAAGTTTGTTTTTATAAAATCAAACATTTTACTCTTCTCAAAGAAACAGCCCACCCAAATTAGTTTACTTCTCATTTGACTGTGACACACACAGGAACAACTTCTGAGCCAGATCTTTACACTACAGAAGTCCAAGGAAGATTCATGGGCCACGAACAAGTGGAAACTGGAAGAAATAAACCACTTATGACAGTATACACAAAATCACTTTCAAGCAGGCTCAAACTAAAATAAGTATCTTTCTTATGATTCACAGTATAAAAATCCCAAAGGACTTAACTTTCAAAGGGCATGGTGTATCTAATACAGCTGCTCTGAGGCTTGGCCAAAATAGCTATCCTTGCTCGACCTTTTGAGCTTTGGATCAATAACAGGCCCAGGCTACATGACAAAAACCAAACTGCTCTCACTGCATCAAATGTCCAACAAAGACAAAGCCAGGCTATCTAGCTACCCATCTACCTATGCATCTATCTATCCATACGAGTTCACATTTTGTGTGTCACTGTAATAATATTACGTTATAGGCATCCACACACATTTATATGTACTGAGCACTTTGTGCAAAACACTATTCTAAGTATTTTACATGTGTTAATGCTCACAACAATCCTGTAAAATAGGTAATGTTATCACTCTCATTTTGCAGATGAAGAAATCAAAGCTCAGAAAGTGTAAGGAACTGCCAAAGTTCACACAGCTATTAAGTGGTGGGGCTGGGATCGGCCTCCTGAACTCTTTCCCCCAGAGCCCAGAGTATTAATGACTCAGTGATACACTACCAGGAGCAGGATTTTCTTTTCTTCAAAGGGGTTGGGGGAGGTCTCTGAAAGCTACTCTATTTCTGGAAAGCACCATAGAGGTAAAGGCCCAGGTGCACATAAAAACATAAAAGGCAACTTGCTATGTTTCTATCTTACTCGCTATAATATAGGAACTTGTTCTTGAAGACGGAATTGAAAAGCTCAATTTGAAGCACAGAACAAGGGACGCAAGCTGGTGAGCACCTCGAAGGTGCTGTGTGCAAAGATCTCATTCGCCTGGGAGATGTATTCAGAGCATTTGCGGGCACAGATTCTCACCAGGCCCAGGAGAGCAGGCCTCGATGGGCATCAGTCACAAAGGTGAGAACTGCAAATGAACACAGTTATCTCATTCAGCCTTGAAATAAAGAGAAGCATTTTGCCTCCAAGGGAACACACACGTATGCAAACAAAACCACGCATGATTCAGTGCTGTTCGTATCAGGGAGGAAAGAATGCAGTGAGATGTTGTAAGGAAACAACACATCACTTTCCACGGGAGATCAACAAAAACACTACATACCATAGCATTCCCTCTGCATAGTTTTGCAGAAAGGACCCAGATAAGCTTCTTCAATAGGGAACTTTTATCTGACGACACCTGTAACTAGTTTCACCCGTTCAAGACTGCATCTTTCTTCTTACGTTTCCAATGAAAAAATGTGTTCAGAACCCGTGATATTGAAAAGGCCTTGCCAGAGGCAGTACAAGCCAGAGAAGTCAGGTAACAGTGGAATTTGGAACGAAATATTAGACAATACTTAGCTTTCATTCCAAAGGGCTGTCCTCAATAATACAGCAGCTTGTGGGACTGACAAAGTTAGAGTAACAAGCTGTGGCATTCAGTACCTTTGAAGGGCTGAGCCACAGCCTTCACAGGGTAAACAAAGCCACATAGAAGCACCTGTTCCCCTCCAAATGACTTACATGACTACTTTTCCATTGTGCGTCTTAAGTATTCTCAGTATGCACTTCTGGGCCCAGGTGCCAAGCAAAAAACCATTTTGCTATAAACTCACTCTTCATCACTGTTAGTGTTGGACTCTTCATTACATTGTGGGTAAAATACGTTGTGATTTTTTTCCCCCACAAACTTGCCAAACCCTGGTTAGAATCCATTGTGTTGTCCTTTTACTAACAGAGGAGCGTCTGTATCATTCACAGCCACCCAACAGAAGTTCTGGTCCTAAGTAACTGAATGGCCCTAAGTAAATGTGAAAGTGGTATAGGCTGGGGGGGTTCTCTATGAAGAGATAGCTTGACCCATTCCAATATCACAACCTGAATCACTCCTTAAAAATGTACAAGAGAAATGAATTTATTTGGACTCCACTCCTTCCAAAATACCAAGCTTCACTGCAGCTGAAAAACCCAAGCGGCTAAAACAACACAAAAGCAATCGCTTCTAAGTAGATTTGGGTCTGCTTATTTTTTCCCTTGTTACAGTCTTCTGATATGCACTTCCCTCTGGGAACTATACCCTAAGAGGAAGAAGGCAAATCAGAGTTCAAAGACACAACCTACCGCGGCTGGATTTTAGGAAGGTAATATTCCCCCTGCGTTTCCTTGGTAAAAATAAAATACCGGTTTATGTTCTGCAAATATGATTAACATACGCGATTGGGGTAGAGGAACCCACCAGCTTAACTCCGTTGGTGAGGAAGTTTGGAGATTTAAGTGTGTAATAAGGAACTAAAATAGAGGCAAGCTAGAGTTATAATCAACTGAGTGAATCTTACCAATATTAGTTCTACTTAAGTTTGAACCCTGAGGCGGAGGAAAGTATTGAGACACGTGATTCCAGAGTGGAGGAGCGTTAGGAGGACCCGCGCGCGCGCGAAGTCAGTCACCTCCTGGAGAGCTGTCTTAGGGGCCCCCTCCCGCCGGCTCTCCCCGAGAAGTGGCAGAAACCCCCGCGGGGAGTGCGCCCCCGGCGCCCGCGGTGAGCCGAGCCCCCCTTACCTGCGCAGGTGCTCCCGTCGTACGTCTCGCACACCCACTCGTGGCACTCGCACAGGGGCCCGAAGAACACGCCGGGCTCGCTCACGTGACAGATGCAGACCCCGCAGTCGCACCGGCCGCGGCCATGGCACAGAGCGCCCCCTGGGGGCTTCCCGGGCGCGCGGCACCGGCGCTCCGATTCGGCCCTGGACAGCCTGCACGCTGCACCCGGCCCAATTCTGCAAGGGCGACAAACCACAGCAGGGCCATGGTCAAGAGCAGACACAGCCCCTTCTGCTCTGAGCCCACGTTCCCCCCAACCACCCTTTTGGCGACGTTCAACTTCACAGAAAGGAAGTCTGAGCTTCCACATTTCTCCGGGGCCAAGCGAGCACCAGCCATGGGCCATCACAAGAGAATGACCCAAACGTTGAGGGGTAACCTGCACGCCTAGGAACAGGACCACCTTCCAAGTGGACAGAGGTGGTCCAGCCCTGCCTCTTGATGGCTTGGCACAGAATCTTATATGCACATTTTGATTAAATGCAAATGAATGCAAAGTATGACATTTGGCTGACTTTTCAGTACACTTTAAAAAGTCCCATTGCTGGGACACCTGGGTGGCGCAGTGGGTTAAGTGTCAGACTTCAGCTCAGGTCATGATCTCACCGCTTGTGGGTTGGAACCCTCGCCCGGCTCTGTGCTGACAGTTCAGAGCCTGGAGCCGGCTTCAGATTCTGTGTCTCTGGCTCTCTCTGCCCCTCCCCACTTGCTCTCTCTCTCTCTCTCTCTCTCTCTCTCAAAAATACATAAACATTAAAAGAAATTGTAATAAATAAATAAAAGAAAAAGTCCCATTGCTATCTGATGGCCAGGAGCAGCCTTTTATGAAAAAGAAGAGAGGGATATGTAGGAAGAGCTATAGATGTTATGATAGTGTAGGACATAATATTTTCCTAGTTGCATTAAGCAGTGCTTATAAACTTTAAAAAAGTTTAGTTATTATCATGTGCCTCAAAGACCCTTTCAAAAGGCAATACAATAATGTAATGCAGACCCTGTGAAATAATTCTGCCTTATAGGCTATGAGCACACACAGGTAGGTACACAGGATTTCCTCAATCTCACGGCAGAAGTTCCTCCTGCTATGTACTAAACTAGGAGGAGATTATATATCTATATTTATTCACTGTATTTTTCCGAAGGAAAAGTAAAAGGACAGACGCGAAGCAACACACAGTGCAGACATATAAGGAATAAGAACAGGTTGGAAAGAGTTTACCCCGTGGCCAACTTTCTAACTGCTCTTGGCTTTGGGCAGCCAACCTGCAAACTCGAAGCCCTGCCACACAAAGCAAGGCAGGTCGGTCTCAAAGAACAACAAACCAAACTTACCTCAGAGATGGCGAGAAGCTCTGAGGAACAGCTGACAGCCCCGCGAAGAGAAGGGAGGAGGCCAGCAGCAAGAAGTTCCTGATGGCTGCAGGACGCATGCTGAGCTCCGGGGCTGTGCAGGCGAGCTGCGCTCCTGCAGGGTGGGGCTCCCGGTGTGTGGGGGGCTGGGGGGGGGCGCTCGGGGCGGGGGGCGGGGGGTGGGGAGAGGTGCCACCGGCGCAGACCGTCCCGCAGACGGACACACAGACACGAGACACCAGGACGCGCGGGTCGGGCCTCTACCAGGAGGGGCGAGTGCCTTGATGAGCTGCCTGCCTGTGAGGATTTGGGCAGCGGCACCGCTCTGGGCGGGGTGCTGGTACCAAACCCCTCAAGTGCGGAGTCTAGGCAGAGGAGTAATTAGAAACAGTTGTACAAGCAGATGGTTTATTTTGACATTAAAAAAAAAAAAAAAAACCGTCCTGTTCACAGATTTAGGAAAATCATTTCTTTCTTCAGTGCAGGCCCCAGAGATGCGGAGTATTTGGGCTGGTTGATATTCAAGGGACAGATAAAATAGTCCCTTAGATGTGAAAGGGGGGAAGGGGAGGGCTAGTGACGTCAGCGTGAGCACTTAGTAGGGAATTATTTCCCCCAAGGGCTTTTTCAGAAGGTGTGTTATTTGGGGTATGAGTTCTAGGGGGTCAGCGCAATGGACGAATATAACTTTTTCTTGTACTTTTTACTCTTTGTTTTAAGTGATGGGTTTTTCATTTCTTAAGCCTTTAACAAGTATGTCATGATTCTGGGTGTTTGGGCCAGTAGCTTATCACACCACATTTTTTCTTGTCTTGGACGGTTCAGATCTTAGTTGTCCCAAATTCACCCCATTTCCCCCCCCCCCCCCTGCACCAAGTAGGAAGAAACAAAATAAAATGTGAGATTCTGGCATCAACTGCACTGAAATATCATCAGTGTCACTTATGAAGCACCTACTATGCGCCAGTCCCTTAGTATATTTTATCTCCAATGTCAACAATAACCACTCATTGGTATACTCATTTGACAAGCCCAGGTTCAGCATCTATCAGGTACCAGGCTCCGTGCCAGATGGAACGGACACAACTAGAGAATTAAAGAGGCATGATCCCTGTGCTTGGAATCCAGTGGGCCAGTGGACATTAATCAAACAAAAGCAAATATAAAAGACAAAGTGCAATGAAAAAAGAGTGCAGTTCCCTCCAGAGTAGCTGGACGTGCCTGACCTAATCAGGATGGTGGCATTTGAGCTAAAGGATGAGGGCTGAAGAGAAGAAAATTGGGTGGGAATGGGGAAGGGGTGGAGAGGGGGAGAAGCGTTCTTATCCCCATAATCAAGCTCAAGAAACCAAGAGCAAAAAATGACCTCTTGCTCAAAAGTGACTGACTTGCTCAGATTCCTGCAGGAAGTTATAGTGGGGGCTCCAGCTGAAATCTGGGAACTCAAAGCCCATACACTGTCCTCTACACTGTGTGGTCACCTGGGGAATGTAGTGGAGGGTGGCATGAAAGGGTAGAAAATGTTCTTTCTTAGGTCTAAGCAGAGCACTTCAGAGGCAGTGGCTCCTCACCAACTAGAACCATCCAAGCTACTGTTGTGTGGCCTTAACATCCAGATAAGCTATAACAGGATGGGATATCTCCCTGTTATTTACATGAACAGACATAAGACTACCCCCAGCATTTGCTTTCTGAGGCAGGAAGGCAAAGAAGTTCCTCCATTGAGAGCCTACCCCTTTTCTCCTGTCTCCCCAATCTCTTTCTCACCAGGAGGGGTCTGGGCCACAACAGTAGCCCACACAGCTAAGCCTTCTCCAAATGGCTGACCCTTTGTCAACCCTTAAGCCCAGGCACGTGCACACTGGTGAGGGGATCTGCCATCAGGAGGACGCGCTGGGGAAGGGTGTACATGGGTCAGAAAGTGGTCTAGACAGGGAATTCTGGAGTCCTGGGTACTAAGAGTGTGGTTGAGAGGGAGTGACATAGGCTATAGGTTGGTAAGTTCCCTGGGTCACATGAACTACTCATCCTGGGGGTGGGGGGTGAAGGGTTGCATTTGGAGGAGAGACACTAAACAAGAGACACTAAAATCCTTCCTTTGGAAGGAGTCACTAAACAAGCCATTCTCAAAGTATGATCTGTGAACCAGCAGCATCGGCAGCACCTGGGAACTTGTTAGAAATGCAAGTTCTCAGGCCTAACCCCAGACCTACTGAATCACAGGGTGCCTTTAAAAATATTCTGAGAAATTTATCTGAGAAGGCTTGCAAAGCTCAGGGCCCAGGGCTGGGGCCACGGATGCCTAGATCTAAGGGTGGATTTACACTCACTCCTGGTTCCACTTCCAGAATTGTATCCCCTCTCAGCCACGTGGAACACTATGAGGATGTAGGAACAGGCTCTCCTGCCAACATCTAAAAACCTTGGTGACTCAGAGAATATGGGAAGAGTAGAAGAGAAGCATCAATTCCAAAGCCTGACTAGGAATTTGCAGTGAAAACATGGAACTTGTAACAAATGAGTCATGTGTTACTTTCTGCCTCTTTTCTGAGAGGGAAAAGAAGAATCATTGTGAAATACGGACCTGATGTTTGAACATTTCGTTCGTGAATTAGGGCGATTCTTTTACCCTGTGGTATTTTCATACAGTGTGGTGTGCAGTGAGGAATATCATCGTTAAGAGTGTGCAGCCATGAAGATCGGAGGTGCTAGGTGACAGAAAGCATTTAAATGTTCAGATCATTATATTTCTGTGACTCAGAAATAATACTCCCAGCAAGTTGAAATAGTTATATCGTGGCTGCCTTAGTGACTCAGTAGAAAGCCTTGGGCCCACAGAAACTCTGCTGAAATAAAAAGAATAACTTAAAATTTTCTCCCTCTAGTAAACTTGTGTTTTTTTCTGCTGAAGTTATAAATGCCTTGGAAATGTCTACTTCTCCCTTCTCCCTGTTTGCAGAAACCTCAACAACATTCATCCTAATGAGGGCAGATGTATTGCCCAATTCCTGCCTGCAGGGCCTTGAGTTTCTCGCTGACCTTGCAGACCTTGGGGCAGTGCTAGGGGAAAAGCGGTGGTTTGGATGCACAGTGGAGGGTGCCTGAGTTGGATGCTGGGAGGAGAACTCCTTGCACCTGGAACCCAGTTCAAAGGGACTGAAAATGTATTAGTCCTTGAACAGAGTCCTTGAGTCCTCAGGTCACAAAATCATAGAATCTCAGGGTTCAAGCGTTTTTTTTAAAGACAGGATGGTTCAAAATTAATTTTTTGATGATGTACAAAACGTGGCAAATGATTGGATAGACTCAGAAGAAAACAGAAGTTAAAGGGAACGCATCTCCCTCTGATTTCAGCTCTGAAGTTCTCAACCTTTGCTTTCAAATCTACTCCAAGAGGTCATTTAAAATAATATCCTGGGGGTGCCTACATGGCTCGGTCTGTTAAGCATCTGACTTTGGCTCAGGTCATGAGTTCACGGTTTGTGGGTTCAAGCCCCGCGTTGGGCTCTGTGCTGACAGCTCAGAGCCTGGAGCCTGTTTCAGATTCTGTGTCTCCCTCTCTCTCTCTGCCAGCTCCCCCCACACCTGCTCATGCTGTCTTTCAAAAATACATAAACTTTAAAAATTTTTTTTTACAAAATAACATCCTGGCCATAAGCCTTGCTACAAAACAGTTTAAGATCTAATGTGTGTGTTCTGAAGTCCCACCACCTGTCTACATACACCCCAAATAATTCTACCCTTCTCAAGATCAACATTCTCGCTTCCATCACCTCTTGCTCGCATGTTACAACTTCAAACCCTCCATAGCCTGATTTCCTGAGTGCTTTGACTGTATCTGGTGTGGATGCTTCTGTAAAGTGTGACCATAAAGTAGGTGTAGTCTGATGTGTGCGGAACTTCTGTTTCATAAAACGGCCCCCAAACACAGAGAGCAAGGAGAGACCGAGAAAGAAGGCCACTCCACGTTGGCAGGTGGCAGGTGTGGTAACCAAAGAACTTACCTACAAGGCTTATCTTGGGGAGCCACGGGACAAGGAGAACTCCACACCCACCTGCCACAATCTTAAGTGTTTACACAGAGGCCTTAACTGTGTTCAGTCACGTATGCCATCCAGATGGTCTCACCAACACATTGCTCTCTCGAGTCTGTGTCCTTGAAAACGAATCCTACTGTGGGAACAGTGGACAAAACGTACATTCCAAGGACAGGAGAGGGGGTGACAAGCATTTGATTTTATGCACCCGGCTTGTGGGTCTACCGGCAGTCATGTCCTCTCCATGACATTTTCCAACAGGAACAGATTGGTGCTTTCAACATCCTTACTTCATATACTATATTTCTACTAATGAACTGAAGATTAACTTCTTCACTCTCATCATTCCAATCATGTGCTTGTACAAGTGTATTTTCTTCCAAATATAAGTTGATGTTTACTTTATTAAATTTTACCTGGGCTTAGCTCTTTCATGGAGATTTTATCCAAAGTCATTATGGCTGCTGTTTTCATATTTCTCTCACCCTTCTAAAAGTAAGTATGATGAGCATACTTCCCCATCTTCATCCACATAATTACTAACGTAGTTGAAAAAAATGGGTGAAGGACCAAACGTAGGTGAGACCTTTCTTCAAGACGATAGCAGTGCCCTAACTGACATGTATTTGGACAGGCAATCTAACTTCTTGCTAGTGTACTGAGTTGTCTGGAATCAGCCCATGTCTTTGTTTTGTTCACAAAAATATTATGACAGATCCCATCAGTTAGTTTACTAGGGAAAACTGGGGTTTTCCATACCTTTTCTGCCAGCACCGAAAACTGTGCCCAAGACATGTTATACACTCAATACCTATGGGAGGTATACACAAATTAAAAGATGCAAAACATGTGAACTAGATCTATGAGTCAGCAATGATGCTGGGGATATAGTGGACTCTGGATCAGCTGTCAGATGACATTTGTGAACTCCTGCCATCAGACAGGTACAACATGAATCTGAATAACACCAGGTCCTTTTCATATGTGCCTAAGTTTATTAATTATACCAGTTTTTACCTAATTCCTATAGCCATAGTTCAGAGAGTTACTTTGATTCCTCTCTACAATTCATGTGGATTATCCAGTAAGCCCCTGAATCGTGTTGATTCTGCTTCTTAGTAATCTAACCTCCTCCTTCAACATCTTTACCTTTATTTTTGCTTTTATCTTGTATAATGTGGCCATAGCCTCCCAGCTGGCCTCTCCAGTCTCATCCTTTTGTGTCTCCCCTTAGCCAATGCCCTTGGGAGATTCTTCTAACATACAAATTTTATCACCTCTATTTCTTATTGAAAAATATTTTAATGGTTCTCCATTGTTTACAGCACAAAGCTTAAGCACTCAATAATTTCACACAAGACACTTTATGTTTGGACTCTGACTATCTCCATAGTGGATGCTCAACCCAGATGCCCTCTCCAGGGTCCATGCACCCATCCCTCGCTGATTCAGTATCCTCAGCTGATAGTTCACAGCTTCCCCCCTCACTGGGAGTTGCCGGATGCTTCCGGAACAGCCTTCACTCAGTCTGATCACTCAGATACAAGACAGTCTCCTAATTCCCACTTGCAACAATCTTGATACCCTTACACCTGCTCTCCCTGACCAAGCACTCTGTTCTGTTTGATTTTCTTGGCAGAGTCTAACATTACACTTTTCCATTTATTTATACACCATGTAAAAGCTACTACACCCCCTTTAAAACTTTTTTTAATATTTATTTATTTTTGTGAGAGAGAGAGTGTGTGTGAGCAGGGGAGGGGCAGAGAGAGAGATATATATAATCTGAAGCAAGCTCCAGGCTCTGAGCTGTCAACAAAGAGTCCCATGTGGGGCTTGAAGCCATGAACCGTGAGATCGTGACCTGATCCAAAGTCAGATGCTTAACCAACTGAGCCACACAGGCACCCCTACTGCTCCCTGTTTAAATGCAATTTCCATAAGAATGAGGATCTTTGCTCTCTTGTCCTTTGCTATAACTCCAGTTCCTGGTACAGAGTAGAATCTTAACAAATATTTGCTTAGAAAATGATTGAATGAATGAATAAGTTTTGTTTTATTTCATGTCATTTTATTTTATTTTATTATTTTAGAGTTATTTATTTATTTTGAGAGAGAGAGAAAGAGCACAAACTGGGGAGGGGCAGAGAGAGAGGGAGAGAGAGAATCCCAAGAAGGCTCCACAATGTCAGTGCAGAGCTCCATGTGGAGCTTGAACTCATGAACCGTGAGATCATGATCTGAGCTGAAATCAAGAATTGGACGCCTAACCGAGCCACCCAGTCACCCCATGAATTAGTGAGTTTTAAAAGTTTAATACATCTTGATTAAATTCAACAATTTGAACTAAAGGAAAGGATTTCAAGTTTAACGAAAGGAAAGAATTAATAGGTTAAGAGATGAGTTAGGCAACTAAAATATAAAAATCAGCAAGAAAATTATATGTGTCATGAAAAAAATCAAGAATGCTAATCTAGAGTCAGAAAATGAACAGCTCCTACTGAGCTCTCCATACATGTGTGGCAAGCTAATAGTTCAATCCCTTAGAGTCAAATTTGAAGTGAAAAATAATTATTTTTACTCAAAACCCACTTGGATAGTGTTTTCAGCCAAAAAGAGGCTTCCAGGTTTTCGAATGGTAAAAGGCACACCAAAGCTTTCAGGAAGGCTAAGTATTCCCGGGCAGCAATAAAAATAAGTTTAAATTTCCAAGAAAAAAGAACTTTTCAGCCAGGGCAGAGCTGTGGAACGAAAAGGTGTTTAGTTAACATCTTTTCCAGACATTAGTACAGAACCAGAGGCATTTTTTTTTCCTCCCACGTAGTAAAAACACCTGGAAATATTAGGAACCTTTGGGATAAGAAATAATCTTTCAGTCTTCTGAGTATTTTTGCAGTTCTGGTTGATGCTGAAGGGAAATTTTAGGGGAAAGAAAAACATCTAGAAAGTTGTTTTCATTGACTTCAGGGGAAAAGGGATTTCTCTCTTCAATAGTATTTAATCCCAATGAATAAACTCTTAATTCTTCAAGCCATGCTTAGCTGTTAATCAATTAATAATAACCAGAAGGTTATAATCGGGAGTGGACAAGTAGAACACTGGACTATTTTGTTCAGAGAAGGGTTTCTGATGCTGACATTTTCATCCAAAGTTTCCTGATCTTGGCTGGTTTCCTTAGCCAGGTGAATTTCAGTTTCCAAAATGTCATGGTTGAAGGGAATGTTGGTTTTCTTCAATTCTAAATTTCTGTGACTATATTTTCTTTCTATATTTGTCTAAACCTTCCAGGTATAAAGAGGACTAGGAATATGTATGTATGTATATATACATATAAGCAAATATATGTTATTACATAAATTTTATATTTACATAATATAATAATATATTCTATAAATAAAATATAAATAATACAAATTCTGCATAGTATTATATGAATATTTATACATTATATTTATATATCTGCTTACATATATACATATCTTAGAGATGGAAATGATGGAAATTAGTACTTAGTTTTCTGGTAAATGGGGTTTTATATAGAGCTGGTTTATACAGCATAAGTTTCCAGAAGTTAAAAGTAGTTCATTTATGTGTAGTTTTATTTGCACTCTGTACCAGAGACTTTTTGCACTCTGTGGACTGGTTTACAAAGCTGCTCAGTAGCGAGAACCACCCGGTTTCCTCCTCGCTGCAGCACTACTCAGGGGTTTTCTGCAGTGTATACCACAGGCTACCCCATTTTAAAATTTTTATCCAGGGATGCATGGGTGGCTCAGTCGGTTAACAGTCCTACTTTGGCTCAGGTCATGATCTCTTGGTTTGTGAGTTCAAGCCCCGTGTTGGGCTCTGTGCTGACAGCTCTGAGCCTGGAAACTGTTTTGGATTTTGTGCCTCCCTCTCTCTATCTGCCCTTCCCCTGCTCACACTCTGTCTTCCTCTGTCTCTCAAAAATAAATAAATGGTAAAAAAAAGTTTTTTTAAAAAAAATTTTTTTTTTCAACGTTTTTTATTTATTTTTGGGACAGAGAGAGACAGAGCATGAACAGGGGAGGGGCAGAGAGAGAGGGAGACACAGAATCGGAAACAGGCTCCAGGCTCCGAGCCGTCAGCCCAGAGCCTGACGCGGGGCTCGAACTCACAGACCGCGAGATCGTGACCTGGCTGAAGTCGGACGCTTAACCGACTGCGCCACCCAGGCGCCCCAAAAAAAAGTTTTTTTTTAATTTTATTATACTACTGCTTCCATTATTTGCACTATCATTCCAACATCAGTAGGACCCATTCTACATAAATCCGGAAAAAATAAACAGACTGAAGGGACATCATCTAGGAGATTATCTAGGTGGAGAGAGATGCCTGGCTGGTTGCATGCTGGAGCCTGGGTAGAAAGTCTTGTCCTGAGTGTATCATCTGAGAGAGTGATAAGCACTGTGGCAATTATAACAGCGATACAAGATCCCATACCAGAGCTGAGTATTTCCCCCCAATAACATGCAACTTATAAACTGAAATTATAGGGGTCAAAAAAGCACTATGTGGACTCGGATGTAATTTGTTTGACTAAGAAACTTGCAAACATTTTCTCATTGTGAAGACAATTGTCAGCAAAACTTTGTAGTCTCATGAACAATGAAGAATTTCAATATTATACATTTCATTTGATATAAACCTGGTAATCAATGCAGATAAATTCCTGTAAATACCAATTAAATTGCTTCAGGAAAAAGGAGAGGGGTAAATGAGGCCAGTAACTAAAAAGAAGAAAAACTGAGTAGCTGAGTAAGAACTAGAACGATAAAGGCAGTTTTTGAAAAGAGAGCAGCTCATTATCTTGTCTGAGTAACTCAGTTACCATTTTTCCTCCCACTTTCTGCTTTCCCCTTGTCTACAGCAACACTATAAATTACACTTGCCTTTCAAGCTCTGGCTGAAATGGTCAAGCAACTTATTCCTTTAGTTAATTCTGCCCCTACATCAGTTGCTTTGGCATTGTACAGTCAAATGAAGCTTGATATTCAACAACTGAAAACCTAGATGTCTTTAATAGTTTCTGGTGTACTGAAAGAATATTGAACACAATGGGAAAATTGAGTTCATGGTTTTATAATTATCATATTATTAATTAACTCTCTTCCTAAGACTATTTACTATTGATTGGGTATAACTGTGGATAGAAAGAGAGGTAGCATAGACTTCTTTCAGTTAATGATAAAACTATAAAATGGAGCAAGAAAGTCTTAATTAAATGATTTGGCTTGTGTATTTTTCATTGTGTTGGTTCTTCCAAAGCTTTATTGCAATGGCTTAAATAACTAAGTTCTTTAAGATTGGCGACGTAACAAATAATTGAAATCTCAAGTCCGCTCACTTGCACTGAGAGCCTATGATGTATCGATCATGTTTTATGCCATCCGTTTAGGATTCATCATTGTTTCATGTGCAATTCAGAAAGAAAAAAATATGGCCAACTAAACTGTGACATGTGTTCTTATCAGTTAGCTGTTTTATTTTATACTTATTGAAAGAGATCTTTTAGGATTATGTAGAAGTGCATTTATTTTTATCATATCTTTGTATTCTATAAATAAAAGGGAAAACACAAGTGAAACAAATTGGTTGAGATATTTATTCCTAAAACTTCTCTGCAAAATCTAACTACTCACTATTCAACTTAGAATTTTATGACTATTTTTCATACCATATCATCCTCTGTGTCATTAAGTGTTGACTATGCAGTTCTACTTAAAACAATCTATAAAAGAAATCAAACCCCTTTGGTGCTGAGTTATTAGCATATTTGTACAGCTAGCCAAATTTTGGTTGCAACGTCTAGAATCTTGCTAAGCTCATCTGAATCCCCATGGTCTACACCTGGTCACCACACCCATCTGGTTTCCAAGATTGCTCTGCTACTATCTCTGGGATTTTATTCCAAGAGGCTGACACCACATTTGCAAACTTTGAGATTAGAGCTTTGAACATGCATGCATCATCATGATTGTCTTGGCCAACATCAATTGCAAGATTCCATCAGTTACCATTGATCTGATTTCAGATTTTCTTTTTAATGTGAAAAAAACATTTGCCTCTGATAATTGACAAGATTGATATTTTATCTTACTTAATTCTTACAACAACTTCATGAGGTAGAAACATGTTGCTCACAAAAGTCAGGCAAATAAACCAAGATGATAATGTTAGTAAATGATGGATAAGGAATATGTGCATAAAGTCAGTTGCTTCTTTTGGAACAGAATTGGTCTTAGGTCAAATGACGAAGAAGGTGAGATTTGTCCCATAGTCCTCCATTCTCCATTTCAGCTACTCCTCTTTCCCTGCCACTTGTCCATAGGTAACTCAGTATTCTTTGATCCACCTTGAACATTAGATCATTCCATACCCCTGCTTTAGCAACATTTACTGCTTGCAATCATTCAGTTGTTCATTCAGAAAACATAAAGTGTGCATCTAATAAGTGCCAACAAGAATGAAACCAGGGTTGAGATACAAGAACATGTATCAACAAGGAGGACAGACCCAAGGAATATTTCTCACAATTTCTAATATTTTGCATGATTACAAAAGTGGTTCCTATTCCATTCCTACAGTCAAGGACATTGTGTCACAGACCTCCATAATTTCTCACACTTTGCATTTAGTCATGAGTGCAGAAATGCAGAAATGTTGCTTAGAACTCTCTTCAAGGAAGGACTAGTTAACCCACTGGGAGGAGCATGGTCAGCTGAAAGCCACCAGCTGTTGGCCTCTTCAGAGATGACCTCAGCTTTCTAGCGAAGGTCATGCTTTTGTTGGAATATCCCATCACTGACTGGATAAGGCCAGATTATGAAGCCCAGCTATTACTGCCCCTCACAGTCTGCTCCGGGGGGCAATCACTACACAAGAGCTTCCTATGGACGAGCACGGAGCAATGTCAGGTCAACAGAGTAGTCTGATGGCTTCCTGCCTTCCCTTTTCCCAGGTATTACTCCTCCCCCAAAAACTTCTGTACTTCGCCTGCCTTCTCACCATGTGCTTTCTAATCTGCAAAATTTTGCTTTTACATCCACTTGAAAAGGCCCTCTCTTCTCCTCCATGCAGTTAAATCTTCTCCCTTTTAGGAAACCTACACTTGCGTTCAATGCCTTCTATAAACAAACAAGTCTGTTCAGTCTCCTTCAGCCCATGTAAAAAATAGCGACAGTTATTGAACTAATTTTTACATTATACTCTGTCTTATATATGTTGGTTGTATTTTCTCAACATCTTAAAGGTGGCTACCATAGGTAGCAGACCTTCCCTGCCTAGGTCCCCTCAGATTCAAAATTTCTCTTTGGGTGGATGGAGCCCATTTAGTGTACTTTCAAAGACCAGCACTTGCATATCTTCTTCTGGCCACCTTGTCAGACTGTTGGAGCCACCTTGTCAACAGGTGCAGACAGTCAGAAGGGCCTGGATGTTTAGTTTTATTCCCTGAGCATGTCCCTTGCCACAACCTTGCTTACCTTCCTGAAACCATTAAACAATCTGTTGATTGACTGTTGGGTGAAAGCCCAGCAAATTTGCCTAGATTTAGACAACAGTGAGGCAAAAGTTAAAATCCGGCATTCCTCTGCATAATCATGATAAACCTTATTCTCTGTGGGTCTTGTGTCTAAAATTACACAGTTGCCTGTATCTTCTTCCTCTCCCTGTCCTGCTTCCTCTACTTCCAAGTTAATTTCCTCTGGGAGCACTTGTTTTAAAATTAATGGCACATAAATATTCATTCCTGTGTCTGCTTCTGAGAAATTCAAACTAAAATAACATATATATTTTCTGTGCACTACATGTAGCACCTAACTTTATGTGGAATATATTAGTTTAAACCATAAACAGTTACTGTTATTCAATTGTTTATGACCAGTAAGGATAGTCATTTCCAGTGATTTAAGAATTGTGGTTCCATATTGAATGATTGATCAAGAAGAAATGAATTACTTAATTTGGAGAAAAAGTAGATTAGGCTAACTTCAGCAAATGCCTCTGTACATTAAAAAAATCATATACACATAATAATAACAATATATAGGCATAAACACAAATGCATGGCAGAATTCATGTTGAGCAACCATTTTATATCCACTACGAGAAGAAACAGGTTTGAATCAAAGAAGATGATTTCTGATGACTTATTTGGAAAAATGGATACACTCTTGGATCACTGGATTTTGGGAAGTCTTTTGATAACCATTGCTTGAGTCCACAAATTTAGTTACAAAGATCCATTACACCCATGGCTTGGTAAATATGAACACAACAGATTATTTCCATTCCACAGATGGGAAAACTGAGGCCTGGAGAGGTAAAGCCATTGGCTCTAGTCACTCATCTAGCCCCAGCTTTGTCCTGCTCTACAGCTGTACTGCCTCCTCTCCATTTTCCCTTTGGGGTTGGAGGAACCAAGAGGAATTAAATAAGTGTGATGCTAAGACAACTTCATTGTCCTTCTTAGCAGTCACACACGTTTTCTTTTTGTTGAAGATGCTGCTGAGGCCAGCCTTATTCTCCGTGACATAGCAACGTTTTTACAGAACTACCTTTCCAGGGTAAGCAGGTAATCAGATCACTGGTTGGCTTGTCTTTGTCTCTGTACCCAGCTCTCCCAGGTGGACTTCGTGACACCTTTTGCTCAAGATGAGCCATTTCCCCTGTGTCTTGTATGTGAAATGTAAGGCTGACCTCAGCTGCTGTTGCTTTTCAACAATTAACACAAAGCTGTGCTGCTGGAGTTCTCTCGGTCTGCCTGATTTTATTAAGTTTATTTTCTTCACATTTCCTACAGTCACCCCACATTATCTTATCATATCATTTGCCTTTGGAATCGCAGCATAGTGCTACAATTCAACTTGTAAGATCCTGACAGTGTAGAATTCACAAGATTGCTCCCCAGATGCTACTAAATAAGTTTTAGTTGCATCGGGATATCCTAAAGTTGCTTAAGTGATACCCAAACCACCATTCAGGATAATATTGATAATGCCAAAAAAGTGATCTATAAACACAAGACTTAAATAATCTCCTACTGATAAATTTATAAAGACTAAATCTTAGAACTTCATCGATGTTATTAGCAGCTGACTTTTAGTGAGTGCTATTACTTATAACTGTGTGCTAAGTGCTTCTCAACAAACTAATGAGGTGCGTTATATTGTTTTTCCTCTTTTTACGGTGTCTAAGTGAATTTCAAAGCAAGAATGAGAGGCACCTTGAACATTATATCGTCCAGCCACCATGTGCATTTTGTATGCTTCTAGTGATGGATGTGGATGGAGATTGCTACATTCTAAGACAGTCTATTACGTGACTTCTTCCATATTCCGAACTAAAACATGTGTTTCTAAAGCTCCTAATCATCAGTTCTAGTCTTGGGGCAGCCCCAGGATGAGTTTAATTTCCTTTTCATTCAGTAGCCTTTCAGGTATTTCAACATGGTTCTTCTATCACTCATGAATTCTTCAACTTTTCCTCATTACCCAGGGGTTCAAGTCTCCTCACCATCTTGGTTGGTTGCTGTTTATTACATCCCTTTAAAAGTGAACACGTCACTTAGATGTGGTCTAATACAGAATACAGTGGATTCCCACCCCCCCCCCCAAAATATGAACACAACAAACAGATCATGTCCAAAATTTTTATTTTGCTGTATACCATAGGGAAAACTTACAGATAAAATTTTATAGTTTTTTTTCCAAGAAGATTCTTATATAAGAAAGCAACAGTATTTTCGGTATAATTTAGTTATCATCCTGCCTAGATACGGATGCTGAATCCAATGGCCGCTGAAGGCTTTCTCCAGTCTTACAACGTGAGAATGCTTTGAAGACTAATGAGGACATACTTATTCAACATCATTCTCTATTTTATTTTCACACTAAAATAGGAAGCTTCAGTTCCCTGGTGGTTTAGTAATTAGACATTATCATGGCTGTGTTTTGAGATTGGTTTCTGGTCAGGGAATGGAAAATATTCAGTTCCTAATATAAAAATATTTGACTGCCTCACTAAAAATACCTACTGCATCAAAGGGAAATTATTCACATAAAGCATTTAAATCTTAAACAATTGAATTTGTGGACTAATTGGCATTTTGTTAATTCATTAAACAAATACTGATGAGGTACCATACTAGGTAAAAAAAAAAAAAAAGTACTAGACAAGGGGAAATAGAATGCAAAGGCTTATAAGCTTAGATTACTCTCTTTAAGGGCTTTAAAAATCTAAATTAGAAGATATGTGTTCATAAATTATTATCATTTACAAATTTAGTTACAAAAGACCCATTACACCTATGGCTTGGTGTAATATGAACACAACAAACAGATCATGTCCATAATTTTTATTTTGCTGTATACCATAGGGAAAACTTACAGATAAAAGTTTACAGTTTTTTTTCCAAAAAGATTCTTATATAAGAAAGCAACAGTATTTTTGGTATAATTTAGTTATCATCCTGCCTAGATGTGGATGCTGAATCCAATGGCCACTGAAGGCTTTGCACACACACAGTATGGAAACACTGTATGGAAAGAAGAATAGGGTCAATTTTATCCATTGGAAAACATTAATGTATAATAATATAAGGTGAGTATATTTCCTCTGTCTTTCAGAAATTTTCCCCAACTGTTTGTACCCTTTAAGAAAAGCTTGTTATTTTGATATATTCCATCTGGAAACATCTCTAAACCAACTTTGCAGGTCACCATTGGGGTTAGTGAGGTTGAATAGCTTTGTAGATAAACCACAATGCACATTTCTTAAAGAATCTTATTTATTTGATATGGTTCCAAATGGCTTTGTCATTCCCTGCCCCCCGCTGATGATACATATTCTCATTTATCTTTCTCTCTCTGTAGATATCTTCCATGAAAAGAAGGGCTACAGAATATCAAGAAATCTGTTAGCCCAAGATTCATTGGTTTCAGAAAGTAGCATAAATCTGACTTTATCTTCTTAAATTATATGTTTTTACAATAGCCCAAACAAGTATATAACATAAGACATTATACATTCTCTGAAGAAGGAGACAGTTATGAGCAGTTAGCACTAACCCTAATGGCATCTGGGGATGGGTACCCTGGCCTGTTAGAGAGGTTTGAGTGCGGCATCAACAGTTTCCAACGCCTTCCACCCTCGCTTTCTCAGTGCTACTCAGATCTATTTGTTTCTCACATTGTGCATTGTTTATTCCATCCAGGCGCAGTTTCTCCGGGATTGTGATTGGTCCCAATTCCTGGACAATTTACAAGAGGAGAATTAGAGAGATGGGCAGCCCCTAATGCTGTAGCTGACCCCAAGTTCATAAGTGATGCCTGTCAGCTCTCTTTTCCATCACCTCTTCCAGACCTGTCATCTCTGCACTAGCACCTTTGGGTGCTTGCCTTGTGAAGTGCCCTAGCCCATCAGCCTTGAGGGGTCTGAGACCTTGGTTATGAGGAGCTTACAAGGTATTTTTCTACAATAAATGAGATTTTCAGGGTTATTTTCAGAACTGACACATTTATTTCTATCTGGTAGCAGCTTTTATTATTAAATAGTCCAAACATACATCATTTTATTACTGAGTGATTCTCTTGAAACATGACCTTTGTTTTCAGAAGTCCACAGGTTTCTCTGGGCCACTGGCTCAGCTCTGGCTTGATACAATGAGACCTGTGGTCTGCTCCCAGTGCAAGTGTTTCACTGATATTATTTATTCCTGATTTCCCAGTCTTTCCTCTGAAAACTTAATCTAAAGCAGAATAAAATGGTGATCTATGAATTATTTTTAAATTAACCTGTAAAGTAAGCACAGTGTGAGGACCATGCTCACTTCGATGTCAGTCCAGGTTGTCCTCTGGAATCCCACCTCCATCATTACACAGTTTATTTTTCTGTAAGAGAAATTGATTGCCTTTCTTGCTTCAACATATTTCTGCCTATTTTAAGAGTCATAGCTTCTGTCTGAGGTTTAATACCATCTCCCTTTCTTTTATTTGCTTTTGAAAGGTGTGATAAGCCTATCTATCTAAGACTGATTTGAATGTAAAAACTTCTTGTAACATTAACTGGTCATATGACCTTGGGAAGACCTCAGATATGACTCAGCAGAGGGTCTTTGACCACCTAGTTGCACTCATATGTTCTCAGTGCTTCAGATAACACAACTACAACATAAGTTCAGGGTCTGTTGGGATTCCAGAACTGGTTCAGTGTTCATACGATGTTGGAGGTGCACGGGACTTACAGGAGAGAGAAGACAGTGGGCAGGTCCACTCTGGTCTATTAGGAAAGAAATGATCATGACTAGTGCCAATTTCTGGAACGACCATGCTCACAGGAATACTTGTTTTATTAAGACAGAGTCTCCATAGTTGCATAGTTAAGTATCCAGAGATACTTAATCAGAATCTCCATGGAAATGTTTAAGATCACCCCCATGATCCTTATGATGAAGAAAGTTTAGGAAACATTGCCTTAAGGAAAAGGTAACATGTGAGGTGCCTTCCAAAACCTTGTAATATTTAAGTGGTGAATGAATGTTTCCTGGTTGTCTGGAAAGCTGATTTATGAGAAGATAAGAACACTCCAGAGATGCCCAATATCATGCTTCCTGCTGGGATATCTAGGAAACAAACTGTGGTAAGCCTCCCTTGGGCTCCCCATCATCAAAATGCATCTATTCTGCATAGACTCAATTCTGAACGTGCTAATCTGTGACTAGATGCCCCCTGGTGAGCCTGTTTCTATATTTATTTTATTTTATTTTTTCATGAAATATTTTTTACTGTTATTTATTTTTGAGAGAGAGAGACAGAGAGAGAGCTCAGGAGTGGTAGACAGAGAGGGAGACAGAAGATCCGAAGCAGGTTCTGCGCTGACAGCACAGAGTCCCATGCAGGGCTCGAACCCCACCAACTTTGAGATCATGACCTGAGCCAAAGTCCGAGGTTTAACTGAGTGAGCTATCCAGGCGCACCACCTATTTCTATTTTCAAAGTGGGTCTTCTGGACCTCTGGTTTCCCTGCCCAAAGTATCTCCATCAGAGAAAATTCAACCATACCAATATTGAGTGGCAAGTGAGCCATATGTGAGCCCTCAAAACACACAATAGAAAAGAATAGTGTGCACATTAAAACCAATCTTAACCTTAGTGTCATCTCCCCATAAATCTAATGTAACAGAATCTTGGAGTTGAATAGGTTCCGATATTCCCATAAAGCACATGGTGTTCCCCCCATGGATATTTAAATTTCTCTTCCAGCAATTGTTAGTGTTTTCTCAGCTACTCACTATGGTACCAAGTAGGATACTAATTTTAGGTGGAAGTAAGCAGTAAGGACAGATGAGTTAGTGAGAAGAAATATCTCATTTTCATTAAATTCTTACTATCTTGAGAGTTTCATAGCTACTTCCCTTCCAAAGTGCTTGCCAGACCATGAACGAAATTTTCTCCAATTCATAGTCTACTGTCTTGGTCATACATTGCCCTGGGTTCATCCTCTCTATTATAAAGTTCCCTGTATTTGACAGTCTCCTCTCTGTTTGACAGGGCCCCTTCCTGATCACATACTGTTGAATACAGATTTATTTATTTATTTTTTAATTTTTTTTAATGTTTATTTATTTTTGAAGGAGAGAGATAGAGAGAGAGAGAGAGAGAGAGAGAGACAGTGTGAGTGGGGGAGGGGCAGAGAGAGAAGGAGACACAGGATCCGAAGCAGGCTCCAGGCTCTGAGCTGTCAGCACAGAGCCCGACGCAGGGCTCGAACTCACAAACTGCGAGATCATGACCTGAGCTGAAGTCGGACGCTCAACCTACGGAGCCACTCAGGCGCCCCTGTTGAATACAGATTTAACTGTACAGGCTCTCACACTTAAATGCCTCCCTGGGGCCAGGCATGGAAGCAGGCTTGGGGGTAGGAGCAAATGGGAAGAATATGCACCTCCAGCTGCTCTTTTCCATGTGGAAATGCACATCTGACCTAGCTGGATCTTCCCATTTTCTGGGATAAACTAAAAATCTCATGTTTTTCAGTCTTGGTAATTGATTTTAATTTGTCAAAAATGTTTGCGAGTCAAACACACACCTGTGAATTATATTGAACCCATAGAATAGCAATGCACTGTCATTGAATTATAGCAATAAATATAGCCTCAGAGCCTGTTGGACCTCCCTAATTTTACTGATAAGAAAGCACTAGGGATGAGGAGCAGATAGAAGGGATAGAGTGATATTTGGCACATAGGTATCTGCCTTTTATGATGATTGTCTACTCCCATATATGCTGAGTTCCTACAGATTCCAGAATGCATGCTTTGATCCTTTCCTTGACTGCTTCATTAACATCCATGGGTTTCTCAAGACTTATTCCATAATTCATGGAACTGTTTGGCTCCTAAACGTGAATTATAGATACTTACACAGCCATAATTCAATCAGGACTGGAGAAGGGTCTGAAATGCGTGATTGGTGGGGAGTGGTGCTGAGATTTAGTACACTTGCTGCCTTTATCACCTCATTGACAAAATTTGTACATCTTGGTCTTTAATTATTTCATTAATAAGATCGTATAACTGATTATTCTGACTTGTCAAATTCTAAAAAAAATATGCACAGCTATATATTTTAGAGATACAAATGGAAATAAACTATCATTTAAATCAAACCATTGAGAGCAGTGTTTTAAGATGATTAAACAAATTGGTAAATAGTTTTTCTAAACAAATGGTTTACAGATTTATTATTGTTTAAATTACTTTCCATGTTGTGCTGTGAAGAATGTTTCCACATGGTTTCCTGCTTTGTCTGAAACAGCTTTTTATAGAGTTGGTCTTCTGAAATTTTCAGATATTTGAAAATAAATATTCCACATGGATTTGAATTTCATGAAATGCCCATTATTTGTAAATTGCCTTTAAAAAATAAAAAAGTGCTAATATTGTCCTAAAGTGAATGGATTGTGCACAGGTTTCTTTTGTAGATGTAACCTAATTAAATATACATAAACAGAAAATACATTTTAAAAATGTATGCTTCTGTCTTTACTTCCATCTCTTGGTCTATAATATTTTCTCCAATCCCCTGATTGTTCTCTGTTGGAGTTCCGATTTCTCTTTAAGAGGAAGCTTCATTCAGTTTTCTCTCTGTTATTTATGTGCCTGTGTGTATGATGTCAATCACTTCTGCAGGGTTCCTTGGTGGGTTTAATATCTGACTACAAGGCAAGATGCCAGTCTCTGATTGAGCTTTTAAAGAGTGCAGCCGAGAGAAGATGTCCTCTGGGCCTGAGTATGGTGTTCAAAATTCCAAGATTTCCCTAAACCTGGTCAACTAGAAGCCGCAGGGTATCAGATGCTGCCTCTTGTCCTCCTAATTTAAAGTACATGGAGGTAACCGTCAATACTTGACTGGTCATCCCGCCTCAACCACATAGCAAAGTATTTTAATTTTAAGGGGAAATGTTCACATGTTTAGAAGACTGTGTCACCCAGGCATTCCTTTAGCAATTTCCCCAAGGGTGAAACTAGTCCACGTCCTCAGAAACTGTGTCCTGAACGACCAGATCACTCACAGTCACACACATGCTCACACACACACGCACGCGGGCCCTGCTCGGCTCTATGCAATGTCCTTGCATGTGCGCCGCGTGTGCCCCTCTCCGGTGCACAAGGCCATGCGGCCATGCACTGGCCGATTGCATGAGAGGAGCCGGTAGAGGAGAGCCCCGCTATTGCTGTGAGACTGACTGCCGGTGGCAGCCAGCGAGAAGGAACCTGCTAGGACAGACACTCCTGCTCCCCACCAACTGCAGTGCAGACTCCTCTCCCGCTTCCTCCCTCCAGCCCGTGGCGTCGTCGCAGCCCCTGCGGCAAAAACAACTCTGATAAAAAAAAAAAAAAAAAAAAAAAAAAGCCCTGACCCCCCCCACCCCCACCCCCTTGCCCGCAGGCCCGGGGCCCGGGTGGCAGCAGCGCGCGCCTGCACGCCGAGCGCTGAGCCGCGGCCCCGGCCGGGTGGCGCGCGCCGACGGAGCGCGGGAGGTGAGGGACAGCGTCCCCGCGGGGTGGGCGCCGCGCCTGGCCCGCCGCCGCCGCCGCCGCCGCCGCCGCCGCCGCCGCGCCCGCGGCACCATGACCGCTGCGAGCACTGGGGTTACAGGTTGGTCACGGCCGCCCGAGGCCCCGGGCGCGCGCCGGTGGCCCTCGCCGGGCGGGGCCGGGTGGGCGGGGGGCGAAGGCCCGGAGCTGGGGGGGAAGGGGAGAAAAGGCGCCCCAGCCTCTTCGGGGAGGGGGTGCGGGCGGCCGTGAGGCGCCTCCCTGCCCCTGCGGGGGGATGCGCCTTCCCCGCCCCGCCTGAGCTCCGGTGGGCGCGGGGAGCCAGGGCCGCCAGATCCAGGCCTGCCCCGCCAGGCGCCCCAGGGGCAGGTGGCGCGGGCCGCGGCGGTCGCGGCCCGCGGCGGCCCCTCGGCACCTGAGGGCGAGCGCGCCGTGGGGTGAAGGGGACAACCCAGCTCCAGCAGGTTAACGAAAGGGGCCGGGGCCTTGCCCACCCCACCCTGCTCCCTGCTCCTGCGGCTTGCTGGGAGCTTCAGAGTCCTCATTTTATTAATTGGTCCTGTTGAGCAGCTGTCCTTAGGGAGGCCACAGGGTCCTGCCTAAGCAACAGCGTTTTGTCCCTTAGTCCTTAAGAGACTGGCTCGAATCTTAAGAGGGCCCCAGAATCCTGAGCAAGGAAGGGGCTGCCCCTCTGACTCGGAATTTTCCTCTTTAAGGATGGTTGATAACTCTGAATTCAGGTCTTTATACATTCTTGAAGCATCATAGGATAAATTATCAAGGACTTGTATTCGTACACGTGCAGGTTCAGGCCTCCTAAGGTTGTAGTCTTAATCTCGTGTTTGTGTATCCATCAGATAGGCCCAGATTTCCCTGCTGGTGGGTACCAGTGATTGACTGTGCTGTATACGGAGGCCAAGGTCGGAGGAGAAGACCTTTAATAGGGATAGGAAATTAACAGGAGGCTATTCTTTTACAGTTTATGCTTCACATTTTTATAGCTACGACTGTGATTTGATTCGATATTAAGTAGGAAAGGACAGGGTGGTCTATGACAGTTATTCCCCAGGCTGGTATATGGCAACAGTGGCTTTTTACATTCAAAGATTAAGTTTCAGGGCACCTGGGTGGCTCAGTGGGTTAAGCGTCCAACTTCCGCTCAGGTCATGATCTCACAGTTCATGAGTTCCAGCCCTGAACGGGGCTCTGTGCTGACAGCTCAGAGCCTGGAGCCTGCTTGGGATTCTGTGTCTCCTCTCCCTTTCCCCCTCCCCCACTCATACTCTGTCTCTCTCTCAAAAGTGAATAAACATTAAAAAGAAATTTTTTTAAAAAGATTAAGTTTCAACTATTCTAAATAAAAATCATGGCTTCTCAAACCTCTACAACAAAAATCCTAATTGATTGGGTTTTATTCTGTGGGCCTTTCCAGGTTGGATTTTTATTCTTCTGTGGTATATTTTCACCCAGCTATTGCTAAGGCCAGATAAAGTGAAGGAAAAATCAGGCTTGAGAGGAAAATTAAAAAGTGAACAGGCTCATAGGACCCCTTTTCTGTTCATAGAAGATGTGACATCTTGGCAGAAGAGATGTGGGGTCCCTAATAAGGACAGTGCTAGAACCTGTATAAAAACTGGAGATGAGGGGCTTATGGGTGGCTCAGTTGGTTAAGTGTTCAACTTTGCTTCAGGTCATGATCTCACGGCTTATGGGTTCCAGCCCCGCAGCATTGGGATCTGCGCTGACAGCTCAGAACCTAGAACCTGCCTCGGATTCTGTGTCTCCCTCTCTCTCTGCCCCTCCCCCGCTTCCTCTCTCTCTCTCTCTCTCTCTCTCTCTCTCTCTCTCTCTCTCTCTCCCTCTCAAGAATAAATAAACATTAAAAAAAACGAAGATGAGTCAGGTCATGTGAAATGGTGGTAATGCAGTTATAACTTTAGATATGGCTTACAAGGTATTCAAGAGAGGAAAAATACTTTTAAAAGAAAAAAGAAGTACTCAAAATTGTATAATTTCTTTGCTGTTTAGAGACAAAAGTTTGAGTGGCATTTTCTTATTTGCTTATGGCCTTTCTTTGAAATGTGTTCCATTTGTGTCTCTTTCCAGCATACATTTTGTGTGTGTGTGTGTGTGTGTGTGTGTGTGTGTGTACATACCTGGGCATGCATGTACATATTTGTTTTTATCCTTTATCAGTGATGCTGGGATAATTTCAGAATTTTCATGTTATATAAATTATCTCAGGGGAAGAGTCACAAGTGGATTTCCAGTTTGTGAAGAAAAAAAAAACACATTTCCCCACAACATTATATCCTACTTATAAGCCGAGCGGTCAGCCAGGAGCAGGGAGTTCAGTGAGGAACCCTAAAATCTGTCAGGAAAGGCAACCATGTAATCAAGTGGACAGATAGGGAGACGTCCTATTTGCTAGTTTGGGTTTGGAAACTATGAGCCAGAGCTTAAAAAAATGATGAATTGTCTCCCAAAACTGGTAACAACATTTTTTTTAAAGCTTTATTTATTTTGAGAGAGAGAGAGAGGTGGGGTGGGGGGGGGGGGGGCGGTCAGAGGGAGAGAGAGAGAATCCCAAGCAGGCTCTGCACTGTCAGGGCAGAGCTCAATGCAGGGCTCAAACTCAGGAGCTGGGAGGTCATGACCCAAGCTGAAATTAAGGGTGAGAAGCTTAACCGACTCAGCCCCCCGGGGACCCCAAGGACACTTTAAAGGTTAACTATACATGTTATATGATTTTATCTTCTTCAAAGACCAATGCAAGAAGCCTTTATACCTTCAAAAGTCTTTGTGTCATTAAACATTTTTAAATTTATCCTTTCAATTTTAAGGTAATCAGACATGATGGAAATGACAGACATGGTAGACAAAAGAGAATAAGCATCCACAGTCTAACAAATGAACACAAGTGATTATAATATCTATGTATTTGTTATGTCTTTTTATCTATTTTATCTATTATCTATGCCTTTTAAAAACTACATGACTTTGTGTAGTGGAATAAGGGCATTGTATAATTTTTATACTGGCTTTTCCACTTAATATTCAGCACAAGCATTTTTTTCACTCTATACAGTTTCTTACTAAAAAAATTCTAACTAGCTGTATACGACTATGCCCCATGAATATAGCCTCACTTCTATGGCCATACCTCTGTCATTGGAAGTTTGTTATTTTCAGTTTTCATCATTATAGTGTCCTGGTATATAGGGTATAGGGATTTATTTTTATTGATGTCTTTTATTCATAATAAGTTCCAAACAATGATATTCCTGGATTATCAAAGGTATTTGATAATCAAAATTAAATGGATTATCAAAGTTATTATGGAGATACATAATATATATTATGGATATACTGTGTATGTATCCTCAAGTTGTTTTCCTAGAGATATAAATTTGGATAAGATGTTTAATATGCTTTTTGCAGTAAGTCTGCCTTGTTTTTAGTATTTGTGGATCATTTACCCTCTTTTTACAGGAATTAAAGAAGATAAAACAATATCTTGGATATATGACCTTTACGCTAGGTAGAGTTGATCTTTAACAAATTCATCTATTCTTTTTATTATGTTTATTTATTTTAAGAGAGAGAGACACAGTTCAAGCGGGGGAGGGGCAGAGAGAGAGGGAGACACACAATCTGAAGCAGGCTCCAGGCTCTGAGCTGTTAGCACAGAGCCCGACGCAGGGCTCGAACCCACAAACCATGAGATCATGACCTGAGCCAAAGTCAGATGCTTAACTGAGTAAACTACCTAGGCACCCCTTTAACAAATTCATCTAAAATCAAGATAATCAAATACACCTGTTAGTGTAAAACCAAAATAAGAATGTTACAATAGTGGTAAGTTGGGGTGGGGTGGGAAATAGTAAGTAAATGCAAGAATGATGATGTTTGAGCTCAGGAGTCTAATTCTGGTTTTTACTTCCTACTCAAACTTGAAAAGAATGATCAAAGGACTTTATATAGTGAGAAACCTGTACCCCACAGGCACAGGGAGGGGAAGGCAGTGGGGTGTGGACTCCGAGGCATTTCTGGTAGTTTCGGCACAGATGGAATTGGACAGATGGAACGGATGGGCAAAACTAAGGTTCAGGCCACAGTTCCCTTGCAACTTGTACAAAAAAATCAGGAACAGACCTCCAGGCAGAACTCCTTCATTGGAAGGGGTGAAGTCTAAAGTTGACTTCTGAAGCAGTTTCTCCATGAGACCCCGGGGCAGGCACAGCCATACCAGCTGGAATGTGCTCCAAGGACAGGGACTTACCCCTGGGTGCAGAGAGGGGCACAGGACTGGGGCTTCCGTGGAGGGAGTCAGGAGGTGAGAAGACCAAAGATCGGCACACCATGGCCAAAGGGAGAGTGTCTGCAGAGACTGAGAGTGGGACTTCTCTCCAATTATGCAAAGGAAAGAGAGGAGAGACTTTGTTTGGAGCAGGGTGATATGTCTGGAAGGCAGCCAACAGACACACACAAAGGAGTGCTCTTCTTGACGGGGAGATCAGAGCAAGGGAGCAGAAGCCTCCTTCGAAGTGAAATGTGATCCCTGTTTTCTTTTAGATGAAAACATATAATCCAAATATGCAGATGGAGGTGGCTTATAATGGACCAGGAAATACTAACAGAAAGTAGCTAATGTCTTATTATAGCCCAGTGAACACTTTGCATCTGAACAATTGGAAAGGGAAAAGTATCCCATCAGTATCATGATCAAGTTAAAAAATGTTTCTGGGTGGGCAAGATGGGTAAAGGGGGTCAAAAGTGTAAACTTGCAGTTATAAAATAAACAAGTCATGGATGTAATAATGCATGGCATGATGATGCTAGTTAATAATACTGTGTTGTATATTTGAAAGTTGCTAAGAAAGTAGATCTTAAAAGTTCTCATCACAGGACAAACATCATGAAGAGCTATGGTGATGGATATTAACCAGACTTATGGTGGTGTTCGTAAAAAAAAGAAAAGAAAGGAAAAATGTTTATCTGTCTACAAAGGGAGCATTTGACTGCTTTTAACTGCTTTCATATACAAAATTAAATATCAGCAAGCAGTAAAATACTATTCTGAAAATGTGTAATTCTGCAAAATACCAGAAGGCAATTCTTGCATGATACTGATGTTGGAAACAAAATGAAATAGAAAAAAAGATAAGGAAATCCGTATTAGGCAAGTCAAAGAAAAGGTGAAGTATGTAAATAATAGAACAGCTGTTTGAAACATGATTAAGAAAAAAATGGACCTTAAAGAAATGAAAGTTACTATCTTTAATAAAGTTATCATTACAAGCCTTCTAGCAATGCCAGCTATCACAGCAATATAATATTTTTAGCCAAAAGTAGTTTTGTGTGTCTATTTTAGGAGACATGGTCCACAGATGCAGTAATTTCTCAAAGGATTCCGCAAACTACAGTGAGATAGCATTGCATGTCTAGGAAGTAAAGGAAACAACACAACAGAACCAGAGAGGGCAAGAAAGAGCATATTTAAAATCATGCATGAATTCATTATAAAATGGGAAAGCTTTAGCCATGATAGAAAAAAGCTAAGAGCCATCACATTCCAGTGTTTAAGGCATATTAATAATAGCCATTCACATGTGATGGCAAGACCTGAGGAATGAGGTCAAGAAGAAGGAAAAAAAATAAAAATGGAGGTCAGTGAAGGAAGATGTTGGAGAAATTGGGTGTGCAGTCTTGAGAATGAGTAACTGGAATCAGATTTTCACCATGGAAGCAGAGAAGTGGGTAGTTGATTTATCAACAGAACAAAGGCTAACAGATCCTGGTGTTCAAACCAGCAGAAGGAAAGAGGAGGCATAGTGGAAAATAAATCCAGGACTTCAAGCTCGGGTGATGGTGGGTGTTTTTGTTCATATTTGCTATGCCTAGACAAAACGACTAATGATTTCTTCATCTTTCGGGCAACGGTGTCTATAGATGAAACCATTTGCCATTTGCTTCATTATTTTCTCTCTCTGTTCTCTGTTGTCATTATGAAATCCATAGGTTTCACAGATCATTTCCGGAGTAGAGGAAGGAATTTTAAAAGTTACTTACTATTTCTAAAAAAGACATATTATGGAAGCCTATATGAGACAAGATACATATACGTTATTAGGCAAGATACAAGTCGGTGATAGCTTAAGAAACCAATAAATAGGGGCGCCTGGGTGGCGCAGTCGGTTAAGCGTCCGACTTCAGCCAGGTCACGATCTCACGGTCTGTGAGTTCGAGCCCCGCGTCAGGCTCTGGGCTGATGGCTCAGAGCCTGGAGCCTGTTTCCGATTCTGTGTCTCCCTCTCTCTCTGTCCCTCCCCCGTTCATGCTCTGTCTCTCTCTGTCCCAAAAAATAAAATAAACGTTGAAAAAAAAAATTAAAAAAAAAAAAAAAGAAACCAATAAATATATATTATAAAAGTGGAGATTTTAAAAATCCTGGATGATGTAAAACTGGAGTGAGAATCTCTCAAGTATGGAAACTTCCTTAACTATTCCTCCCATTAGCTAAAACAGAGAGATTAAAGTGAATATTGTGAATAAGGGCTTTAAATTTTTAGAAATAGAGCTTGTTGGGTTTGGAAACCCCTTTCCTTGAATTATTATTTCCATTTCCCTCAGTTTGATATATCAATACTTTATGGAGAAAAAAATATTAAACTCTGGGGAACCTCAAAACAATTTTCTCCTTTTTATTAAGTAAAAATTAAAGCAATATTAAAAAATAATTAGTGGAACTACACGATTTGTTTTTGCTTTATTCACTTCAAGAAATGAATAGCCATTTTCAAGGTATATTCTAGACTGAAAAGTTATAGTAGAAAACCCAAGTAAAAGATTTCTTAGTTATATTTTCATAAGACAAAAACCAAAATCTTATTCTTGTATATAAAGTATATTCCATTTAGTTCTTTTTTTTTTTTTTTTTAGTAAATTCTGAAGTTCTCTGAGGAAGACTTAAGAATAGAATATACTGCATGTACATACACTTATAAATCAGATTTCTATTTTGTCTCAGATTCTGTTTTGTCTCAGTTGTTTATAACTAGTCTCTCGTATTCCCCCCACCCCTCCAAAAACCAGTCTTGACTCTGAAGTATAAACTCTGGAGTTGTTAAAATGCTCTTCTGAGCATCTATATCAGTGACCTCATCACTAATTGGGAACACTTCTGGGAGAGTGTGTTAGAATTGCCTGGGGAGGGTTTTTTTATTTTTTTCAACGTTTTTTTTTTTGTTTTTTTTTTTAATTTATTTTTGGGACAGAGAGACAGAGCATGAACGGGGGAGGGGCAGAGAGAGAGGGAGACACAGAATCGGAAACAGGCTCCAGGCTCCGAGCCATCAGCCCAGAGCCTGACGCGGGGCTCGAACTCACGGACCGCGAGATCGTGACCTGGCTGAAGTCGGACGCTTAACCGACTGCGCCACCCAGGCGCCCCGGGAGGGTTTTTTTAAATACGGCTTCCAATACTCCATCCCAGAAGGTTCTGACTTAGTATGTTTGACTTGAAGGATGCCTGGGGTTGAGAATGTTTAAGAATCTCCTTGGATGGGGACGCCTGGGTGGGTGGCTCAGCTAGTTAAGCATCTGACTTTGGCATAGGTCATGATCTCACAGTTTGTGGGTTCTAGCCCGATGTCTGGCTCTGTGAGGTCAGCTCAGAGCCTGGAGCCTGCTTCAGATGCTGTGTCTCCCCCTCTCTCTGCCCCTCTGCTCACATTCTGTCTCTGTCTCTCTCTCTCTCTCTATCTCAAAAATAAATAAAACATTTAAAAATTTTAAAAAAATATCTCCCTGGATGATGCAAAGATTCAGTAGTCATTAGAAACTACTATTTGGAAACTTTTCACCTTCTTTGTCCCAACTTTATGGATCCCTATTACAAAATTAAATGATCATAGAAAAAGAAATAAGTAACTCCTTTTGAATTTCCATCCCATTTAAGGACCGTATGCTAAAGTTTTGCCAACCACTATTTTAAACCATCCATCTTCTTTGTCCTTTGCAGATTCATTACAAGATTAAGCAACCACAATAAAAATAGATAATCTTCTTTTCTGATTTTTCATAATGTTTAAATGAGAGTAGCAGTTTATCAAGATAAAATGCCTGTCACTGAACTCTTGGGAGATGAACACCCCTGGAGGCTCTGCTGTGTGTGGAGAGAGGGAGGACCTTTTCGGGCTATTAAGATTAAGAAACGTAACCTTCTTACAAAATCACACCATCCACCTCTGGTGATTTTTATCTCTGACATTCTTTTCTTAAAATGTTCTTATACCTGCACCGTACCCGGAATAAGTCACAAAATTATAAATGTATATCCTTCCCAAACTCAGAGTGAATGGCAGGGGCTTGTTCAAAGGATCGATTGGATTTTCGGACTAGGGGATAGAGAGAGGCTGATTGCCCTAATTTGTAATCGATACAATGATTAAGTGGCACAAATACAGCCCGGTGCCCTCTCCTGTTGATGGGCCAGTTTGGTTTGGGAAGTAGGGTATAACAACAAAGGAGTGTTAAAGCCATCCTAGTCTATCCTGGATTCCTTTCCAAATCCAGTGATTTTTCAAATGAGAGAAAATTCAATTTTCACAATTAAAACTGAAACAAAACAGAATTCTTAGTGAAGTGAGGACAGTTTTGAGGCATTTGTAGAAGCAACCAGAAAACAATAATATGTGGTTTTCCTTCGGGATTTGGGAAGTAGAATCAGTCTAAAGAGCGGGGACCATTTTCTGTTTTTGATCAGTGTTGCTGACAAAAGGGGCAGAGAAAGGAGGAGCTGGCCTTGGGGGTGGCCCTTTGAGATGTCTGGCTTCCTCTGCTTGGTGGCCCGCCTTGGGTGGCCCCTGTAGTCAGCCGAGACTGGACCATACATGTAACAATCTGTTTTTGCATCATTGCATCCTGATTCGGCAAGGGCCAAGATGTAGATGAATAAGCACCCAAAAGAAAAGTGCGTTTGGAGAGAGAGTCAGATCTTGCTGCTGTGATCCCAGGGGTCAACATTTCAATGATGTCTTAGTTTTCCTGCTAAAATGATGTGTTCTGCTGATCGCTGAGGCAGACATAAGACTCAGGCTGCTTCTTCTTTTTTTTTTTTTAAACATTTATTTATTTATTTACTTATTTATTTAGAGAGCTTGAGCATGGTAGGGTCAGAGGGAGAAGGAGAGAGAGAATCCCAGGGATTGGGGCTCAGTCTCACAACCGTGAGATCATGACCTGAGCCAAAATCAAGAGACCGATGCTTAACTGACTGAACCCCCTGGGCATCCCCTTTCTTTAAAGTTTATTAAGTTCCAGGCTGCTTTGAGAGAGAAAACAACACAGCCACCTGCGTTTTCTGCAAGCAATTAGAGGGAAAGAGGCATCTGGCCCATAAAAATTCATGAGCAAAGGGGACTGATGACAGGCTTGCTTGAGAGTGGCTAGGAAGGACTCGCAATGCAGCACTAGGGGCAGTCATGCGCGAATTGGGTTTTACTCCTTAGACATGGGAGAGGCAAGATTTGGAGAATCTCTGACCCTGATACCTGGGAAAGAAGATTCTAGTCACCAAGCCTCGGAATGGTTAGACTGAAAGACATAGACAACTGAATATCATGGGGGCAAAGATCAGGAAGTGACCTTGGGCAGGGCACTTACCATCTCTCAATGTCAGTTTCACCTATAAAATAGGAGTAGCAACACCTGCCAAACTGGGGCATGGCAAGAAGGAGGTGAGGTCATCCCTGCAAAGCTCTTAGCTTCACACATCATAAACTCTCAGCAAATGTTAGGTGTCATTTGTGTAAGCTTCACAACTAATTATTTTCATATTTTATTTGTTGTAAAGACATCACAAATGAATTTTATCATTGTTGCAAAACATTTGAAGTTTGCAAAGGTTCTTGAAGTTCAGACTTCCTGGATTCTACAGTTGTTTCCAACTCTTGTGGATTTGGACAAGAGACTTGTAATCTGTAAAATGGGGATAATACTAAAAACAACTTCAGAGACATGTAAAGGCCTTGGCATAGAGCCTGGCACAGAGCCAACTTTCCATAGATGTTTGCTTTCCTCTTTCAAGTGTGTGTTGGGGGAGAAAGAATACATAATACTTAAGCTTTATTCTTTTCTAAAATTATGTACAGTAGTTTATGGACCATCACCCTACCATAAGAATTGATAAAATGCAAAAAAAAAAAAAAAAAAAGAGCAGCTTCAAGAGTGTGATAACAGATTTTTTATCATTGGAAGTTTCTTGGGATGTAATGGATTGCAAAATGTAGATGGAGAAGTCCTGTCTGCAAACTCCACAATGTGTAGTCATTCTCTTAGAATGTTCAGAAGGTAGCTGGCCCACCTCTCGGCATGGCCCAGTGCATTATTTATTATTGGGATATTTTAGATTAAACAGCTACCGCTTGCTAGCCTCTGATTGATAGCTTCCATTTAGTTCGGATTTTCCTTGACTGAAGAACAGCCATTCCAAAATAAAATCACAACCTTGACCATGTTCCAAGCTGTGGATTTTGAGAATGGCAGAAGGACTTCTTTCAATAAACCCTTTCTTCCTGCCCTGGTATATTCTCTGCAGAAAGCATACCCTCTTTTGCCCAGGTGTCATCAGTGGGATCTATTTTCTAAGTTCACATTCTCTGCATATTCAGTCAAGAATTTATGAAACTAAAACAGACTCTGGGAAATTAAGAAATCTGTCATCTGTAGGAAATTGAGACGGCCGTCTCTACTATAAGATGTTAAGATTATCAGGTGAGAGTTAGTAAATGCTTTTCTTTCCTTTTTTTTCAAAATTGTAGAGAAAAGGTAATAAAAACATAATAGAACATTTCTAGAATTCACCCTCGAGGAAAAAGACTGGATAATGAATGACGACTTCAGAAACCAGAAAGTGACATTTAGATAGATTCTATGAGACATTTGATGATTTCTTTCCAGAAAAAAAAATTTTTTTAAAAAGATACATTTTTAAAAACATGTGGCAGGAATAACCATAAAATGAATCATATAAACAAATAAATTCAATTTTAAGAAATGAGAAATGTCTGTACTATTTTCATAAAAAATAATCGATGCCAAGAGTTTATAATCAGGTTGTCTGATTAGACTATGTTGAAAAGTAGGGTTTTTTTTAAATTAACTCTAAGTTGTAGCATAGTTAATTTTAATTTTCTTAATGTTTATTTTTGGGAGAGAGAGAGAGAGACAGCGTGCAAGCAGGGGAGGAGCACAGAGAGAGGGAGACACAGAATCTGAAGCAGTCTGCAGGTTCTGAGCGATCAGCACAGAGCCCGATGCGGGGCTTGAACCCACAAACCGTGAGATCATGACCTGAACCAATGTCGTATGCTCAACCAACTGATCCACCCAGGCTCCCCCATAGTTAATTTTAATAGTGCTGTAAACCATATCGTCTTGGTTCATATCTTGACTCATCTCTGTGCCTAAACTCCCTCATCTGTGAAAAGGTCCTTATAAGAATGGAATGACATGATACATGACATGCTTAGGACAAAGCCTGACACATGACAAGGCCTCAGTAAACGTTGTTGGAAGGAGTCTGTTTTTACATGGCAGTTGACCGATTTTGAGGGGGAGTCAACTAATGAGCTCACAGTTTTACCCTGGCAACTTCCTTATCTTCCAAAGCATTCATCATGCTTCCTGATGAATTTCTACAGGTGTGTGTGTGTGTGTGTGTGTGTGTGTGTGTGTGTGTGTGTGTTTGAGGATTGTTACTCTTTTTATAAAGCACTCAGACTGGGGAATATATATTCAGCTCTGTATCAAATTCTGTCTGTAATGCTTTTCCTTAAGCAGTTTTGATTATTAAGATCAAAGACAGTTATTGAGCACCACGAAGAAGGAGTTGCTGAGTGATGGAGTACAGGTGGGGAAGTGCTGTGTGCCAGGCTGTAGAGGCTGCAGGAAGTGAGTTCACAGAAGCAGCTGTGCGTTGCTGAGACAGCACAGCTTCGCCTGTAGCGAAGAACTGAGGTGATCTGGGCTTGCAGAACCAGGAAGGAGTGTCAGGCACTCAGAATGAGTAAGAGAACCATCAGCTGAAGAGGAGGTGCAGTTATCAAGAGCTCTGAGGCTCCACCATATCCTGGAAATAGGAGGAAGGATGAGGGGGCAGGGGAGCATGAGGCAGAGCAGAAAGATTTTGGATCACAGGTAATAGACAAAAATAGTGGGGTTTCCCCCCTAATTTACATGGAAGACATAAAATGTGATGCTATATTCATTTGTTCTTTTTTTTTTTTAAGTTTATTTATTATTTGAGAAAGCGAGCGTGCACGCCTGCCCACAAGCAGGGGAGGGGTAGAGAGAAGGAGAGACAGAATCCCAAGCAGGCTCTGCACCATTAGCACAGAGCCCCATTCAGGACTCGAACTCAGAGACCTGAGCTGAGATCGAGTCGAGCACTTAACTAACTGCGTGAACCGGGCGCCCCAATATATTCATTTGTTCTGAATGGACATATCGTCTGTTGGGAAAGAAATTTGGCCAGCCAAAATGGGCAGTCTGACTTTACAAAGACAATGACGTTTGGCAGTTCCAGCATCAGGAATAAACATCACCTTTGTCTTCAAACTGTTATTGTGATGTGCTGAAGTACAATGGAAGATTTAAATGTGCATATGGAAAGATGCAGCAAACTTGTTCAAATACAGATATCAGTGGTTGTTTTGGGTTCGGTGGCCATTTAAACAAAATAACAACACCAAAAAAAGAAGGAGAAATAAGAATACTTGAATTAAGAATTAAGATTGTATTGCTCAAAAAAATTGATAACACCAAATTAAGTTGTCTCCCAAAATACGTGGTGATACCTTTCTCACCTACATTGATACTTAATCTAGAAAGATGTGCTTTTACCTGTTTACCTGGCAGGGGCTCGCACATATGAGGATGTAAATGAGGTTAGGAGAGAAGAGAGACATGGAAAGGCAGATGTTTGAAGGTGGTGTTTATTTACAGTTAGGATTTTCTGTGCATGCATATTTATTGACAGAGAAAGATGTTCACAAGATACTGCAAATGAAAAAAACACAGCTGGTTACAAGGCAGTGTTTAAGCAGCCATTTAAAAATAAATACATGCATGGGAAAATATATATGGAAAAGAAAACAGCAGAGATACAATCCATATGCCATTGGAGAGCAAGTGTCCCAGCTAAAAGAAGTGTCATGAGGAGAGGGAGTGTATTTGACTATTGCTCTGTTTTGCCCAGGGGCTGGCACAATGCGTCCACTCAGCAGCTACTTTGCAAAAACAATTGAGTGCAATTCCTGATGGTTTTCACTTTGTCTCTCATTTTGTTTGTATTTTTTTCTAATTATCCTGCAACAAGGCTGCATTGTTTGCGTAACAAAAGTAGAATAAAAATAAAATGCATTTCTTTTCCTTTAACTTAAGATGTAGGTATGTGAGGTCTAGGCAGGGACCAGTAATCAGATGTCCTGACTTGTCAACTGAATCTTGTTAGCACAGATCCAGGTACATGTTGGGAATCAACTGTTCAACAAATATCCCTTGCCCAGGGAGGTGGCGTGGAGCCAGCAATAAGGTAGTGAAAACATAAGAGTATCATTAGGTGGAGGTTGAAGAATCAGTATGCACTGGTGACATGCTCTCCTTTAATTAAACGTGTCGCCTGTGTCAGGAGCATGGGGCATTGGGATTCTAGGAGGAAAGAGACCAAGTGTGCTTTGTTAGTGCTAAATTCACATCACCTAACACAATGGTTGGGATAAAAAAAAATTTTAATGTTTATTTATTTTTGAGACAGAGAGAGAGAGAATGAGAGCAGGGGAGGGACAGAGAGAGAGGGAGACCCAGAATCCAAAGCAGGCTCTAGGCTCTGAGCTGTCTGCACAGAGCCCGATGCAGGGCTTGAACCCATGAATCAGGAGATCATGACCTGAGCCAAAGTTGGACACTTAACAGACTGAGCCACCCAGGCACTCCTGGATAATTTTTTTTTTTTAAATATATGCAAGCATGAACGAATGAGAAGCTTCTGCTAGCAATGAAGGCTGATTTTCCAAAGACATAACACTAAAGCATGGGGTAAGAAGTCTGAGAGATATCATTGCACATTTTATTTTCTTCATTTCCTTTTAAAAACCCTGCATGAGTTGAGTTAGGGAATACGAAGGATTGATATGGGATTGACAACAGATCACTAAGAGACCCCAGCTGGAACAAAGGAGCTGAGATCACTGAGAAAGATTGGAGGTTGGAGGATGGGGATGGGAGTGATGAGACGCTTGGCCAATTCAAGTGGAGCCTGTGGATGTGAGCATGACCAGAAGTGCAGGTAAAGCTCAGTGGAACTAAGCGTCCTTACAACCTACAGTTCGTTAAGGCAGGCAGTCCGTAAGCTCTGAATGCCTTTGCTGTTCCCTGCACGAGCCACAGTGCCTGATATCATGGTGAATGTGCAGTCTTTTCTGTGTGAATGAGTGAATGAATGGATGGATGAATGAGAAATAAGGGGATAGGCTGAGGTTTTCTGGGTTACAGGAGAGACCGTTAAGTGTGTTGGGAAGTTGGTTTCTATTATAAAGAACAGGACATAATAGAAAGGCTGAAAAGCTGATGTCGGTGGTAGTCCAGACCTGAAGCCCACGGCCAAGCAAGGACTCTAGTAATGGGGCAAATGTGAAGGAGGCCATGTGCACCAGGATGGAGAATCTGTGTAGTCCTTCTGCACATATGAGGACCCGAAGAGCTCGGAGTAGGAAGATCTGGGAATTGAGAAGAAAGAGTGAAGCACGAGCATGTGGGACTGGTATGGACCTGTCCCAGTGATTTTTAAGTGATGACAGTGTTGGTATGGCCTGTGTCTGGCCTGCAAAGCAGCAGAGTAGATCCAGGACTCAGGATCCAGATACCAACAGATGGTGATGGAAACTCTAAGAACAGATGCTCATTTAAGGGGTTAAGTACAGAGGACAGACACAGGGGATGACAGGTGAAGGACATACTGTAAACTGTCATTTAGAATATGGAAGATTCAAAAGAGTTTAATGCAAGCCCAAGAGAGTTACAAGGAGAAGAATTGAACCATAGTGTTGCAAGCACTTTGCAGTTAAAAGAAAACTGGATATATCAATTGCAGTTTGGTCAAGAGAGAGCTGCAATGTCCTAAGCAAAGTGTATGCCAATAAAAGTAGAATGTTCACATCACAGAATACAAAACTGGATTTTAACCATTTAAAAGAGAGCAATGAACCCAAATAGTTTTTCTCCCTGAATTGCCGTTAGTTGTTTCCAAGTGAAAGATTTATCAACGAACATATTGTAACTGTGCAGCCTTCTCCTGCTATTGAACTATTTAAATACCAACCACTTTTAATAAGGGCAGAACAGCTACCAGAAGCCTTGCCTTTTAAATTTAGTGCACTGCCTTATGAAGGACACTTCTTTAAGCAGAAAAAAAAAGCATTATAAATACATAATAGTGATAAGGCTAAGATACACAGAAACGATTTCCTATCAAAATAATCAGCTTACCTGGGATACTTAAACATACCTGCTGGTCTTTATCGGTGGAGTAATAGGTTTGCTGTACTTGGTAATATTGTTTCAACATGAATGAATGTGTAAAATTGTAATTGCTGTGCAGAAACAAAAGTTTTTATAATCAATTGCCTCAAATTAATTTTGGACTCTTCACATGTTTGTAACGTTAATTCGTTTTACTACTTGAGTGCTTTACCTAATATTTAATATTGTTAAATTAGCCAAAACCTCAGTGATGCAGGAGCTAGTTGTTGAGTTCTAAATGTATTTGTGGATTAACCAGGTTCTATGAGAGTTTGAATAGATGGTTTTCTTGAGCCCTGTTCAATTTGGTGGCATTTTTGCAGTAGGTAAAGTTTGGGACAAAGTGTATGACAACTAATATCATTCATTATAGGTGCACGGTTTTGATGGGTCAAATGTAACCAGCATAGAGATTAAAAAATAAATAATCTTGGATGTCTAGTTCTTTAGAAAAAGAAATCCATAATGAAAAAATCGGCTTTGCTTCAGATGGGATATTTATAATAAAAGGTGCATGAAATTCATATGCGAAGGTATCACATTTATACATCAAAAGTTTTTCAGACTGTAACTTATGGTCAGATCATAAGAGCAATAAATGGCCATTCATAAATCTCCACTGACTCAGTGAAAAAGGTATTATGATTAGTGGCTAGGTCTATAAAATTTTCTTGTATCATCTTCAAACAACTTTGTAAAACCACTCTTTATTTCCTTTGTGTTGTGTAATCTTGAAGGATTTCTTAAAGATTCAGTATCCTGTTTTTGGGTACATAGGAGCCTGTCATTCAAGAAGCATCCCAAATTGAGGCCACCAGATGTTTGCCTCCATAGTAAATCAGAGAGCAAGCATAATTTGAATATTCTGCATATATTTACATATCGATGTCAAGAGTCCCTAACTCCAATTATGTAAAATAAAATTAATTAGTGCAGCCTACTGCAAAGCCCATATTCAAATCCAATATTCAGGGCAAGACAGCCTGGAAATACCTAGCACATCTTAAAGCCAATTAGCTTGATTTCTTCTGGGAATCCAAGGGCTGGGCAGACACACCTACCTGGTGCATCCAGGAGAGCATGGACATAGAAGGAGGTACCCAGTCACAGAGAATCAAAGTCAAAGCTGATTTGTCCTGAGCTGCTGTGGTTTTTTCTCTTTCCCAATGAAAATCGCCATGGCATATATTTACAGAGACTGCAGACACATTTCTTGTTATTCTCATGCTCCCCCGAGAATTGAGTGGCCCTCGTTGTCCCTTTAGTTAGAGTTCTTCATCTAGCAGATAGGAGAGCCAGTGCCCCTTCCTGGTGTTAAAACTACTGTGTTTTCCTGACTCAACATTTCCATGGCTGTTCGCCGCCTGGACCTTTTCCCTCTCTTACCTGCCTTTCAAAATCCTGATCAGTCCTCAGCATCAGTTCGGACCACGACAAGCACTTAGGCTTTGTAGTCAGACGAACATCTTTTACATTTCAAGTTTGCTTGGATGGGGCCTCAGTCAAGTTATTAACCGCCCTGAGGCTGGCATTTCTCATGCTTGCATGAAAAGACAAATGCTTCCTTTCTATTGTCAGTTGTAAAGATGAAGTAAAAGATTATTGCTAAGTGTGCAAAACATAGTATATATCCAAAAAATGTTAGCTTTGCCTCTTCCTTTAAGACTCAGTCCAGGTGTTGGGACACCTGGGTGGCTCAGTGGGTTAAGCATACAACTTCGGCTCAGGTCATGCTCTCACAGTTGGTGAGTTTGAGCCCCATGGAGGGCTCTCTGCTACGGAGCCTGCTTCGGATCCTCGGTCTTCCTCTCTCTCTGCCCCTCCCCGGCTCTCTCTCTCTCTCTTCCTCTCTCTCTCTCTCTCTCTCTCTCTCTCTCTCTCTCTCTCAAAAATAAACTTAAAAAAACAAAGGATTCAGTCTAGGTGTTAATCAAATGAGAAGTCTGTGGACTCAGGGTAACCAGGCACCACCTGCCTTTGTGTCTCTTCTCAGATTATATTGTACTTGTTTGCTGTTCATGTCCTGAGGGCCTGGCATAGAATAGGCCCTCCTTCAATGGCTGCTGGACTGTAGAAAGTGATAGCCACTGGATAGAAGGAGGTGACACATATAGCAAGATGTGGATGCCTTGGAACTGTGGCGATTGAAGAGGCAAGCGGGCATCTCCTCTCAGTCTTCAGTGTGATTTGGATTTACTTCAAGATAACTGGAAGGATTGATGCAGTCACAGTTTTCATAAAAGACAGAAAAAATTAGAGTAGGTTCTGCCCAAGTCCCAAGTCTCTCTGCCCCACATCCTCTGTGTCAAGGACAGCTGGGAACTCAGTTTGGAACTACCATTGGAGATAGATGTTTGTGAATGTCACATTCAATTAACTTGGGGGGAAATCCTGCGAAAGATCTGAATATTTCATCTGGATTGGTCACCTGTGCTCTAGCACAGACCGCCTTTAAGTGGGGACAGCTCTGGATGTATGAACATAGACCTCAAAAAAGTTCCTACTGATGCATGTGTCCTAAAGGGCAAAGCTAATCTACCCCAGTTCACCTAGACTAGTGCTCTCTAAACTGGCATGCAAATTGTTTATGAAGTGCACAGGATGATCTGTTGTGTTGAGAGAGAAGAAAAAATTCAAACTTGGATTGATGTTTCATCTCATGCTTTTAAAATTTCTATTTCTTTTTCTTTTTGCATGTGCTTATCATACACAATATAATCGATCCTGTGTATAATTAATGTATGCATATGATTACACGGGGGACTCTGCTTTGGAAGTGATCGCGGTCAAGATGGTTTAGATGACTGATATAACTGTCTCTCTTCTTCCAGACTGCAGTTTTGTACTTGCTCACGAGAGCTAACTCCAGCATGCTCAAAAGGAAGCAGAGCTCCAGGGTGGAGGCCCAACCAGTTGCTGACTTTGGTCCGGATGAATCTCTGTCAGACAACGCTGACATACTCTGGATTAACAAGCCAGTAAGTTTCTTTTTTGAAGAATGGAGAAGCACATGCTGATTGAAAAGGAAATTTGATTCATATAATTCAAAAATCATGTACCTTTGGCTTTGAAATGACTGTTTGAGCTGTAGTAGAATATGGATGAGTCTCAGAGTCTGGAAGTTGAGAGCAATTCAGACGGAATAAAGAGGTGCCGCTGTGAGTTATTCACATAGGAAGGTCTTCTGGGTGGCCTGCTCCCGCCTCTCCCCCCTCCGTCATGCTGTCCTCAGTGTAGCGATAATGCCACTTCTCAGTCCGATCCAAAGCCGGAGCCCCAGATGAGTAATCTGTTCTATCAGACTCCCTTTACTCATGGTTCTCAGTGTGCATGAATCTGTGAGGGGATAATCGAATGTTTGGAATTAAAAGTTGTCTTCTGAGTTACAAGTTTTGAGTAGAAGTAAAGGTTAATGAGATAGTGCATAGTGCCTCTGAAGAATTTTGTCACCTTTTTTGCCTAATTAAGGTGATGAAAACTTGAGGGGAACATTTGGTACAATGTCACTGGACTAGATAGTGTAGCAGCCAGGAGGTAGAATGGCATGTTCCTGGGTCTTCAATGCTCATCTCTACCACACAGAGTAAGCTCCACTGTATTAGTGAACTCAGAGCAGAGGCAGAAGGAAGGGAATGAACTCTTACACTCGCAGTGATTGTCTTTCCCCTGACCTGGGTAAATATCATCTGCCCTGTCTCCCCCCGCTTTCTGGTCTTCTTCTTCTAAGCTGCCCTCCAGACTACGTGTCTGACATGCTCAGATTTCTCCCTACATTTCCATTTCTGTTCACATTGCCCTTTTGCCTTACAGTCATTGAAACATTCCTATTACCTGCATTGCAAATTAAAACGCATTTGTGTTACATTGAAGACTTTCTATTCTGGCTGTAAGAGCCCAGCAACTGTTCCTTCCTGGATGTGCACACTGTCCACTTGAGCCTCAACATTGTCTTCCTGTTCCTCCGAGATATCCGGCCAGTTCACACGGTTTCCCTGCCCCGAGGCCTTTCCCAGCCTCTGATGAGTCAAATCCTCCTGCTTCGTTAAAGGCTGAACTACATGACCACAGAAGAGTCTCTTAAACTTTCAGTCCTAGTGTGTTCATGTGGACCGGAGGCTGCTTTCAGCATTAAATGATGTAAAGTATGTGAAAATATTTAGCACATTGTATGTACTGAACAGACATTAGTTTCCTTCTTTGTCTTCACCATGCTGGTGAAATATTTTAATCTCAGTATCATGGTTTCCAAATAGTGTGGCTTAGAGCACAAGTTGAAGATAGCGTTTTATGGTGTCACGTGGTAACTTTGGACCATTTTTGCAGTGGGTTCACTCCTTGCTACGCATCTGTGCCATCATCAGCGTTATCTCTGTCTGTATGAACACGCCCATGACATTCGAACACTACCCCCCTCTTCAGTATGTGACTTTCACTCTGGATACTTTGTTGATGTTTCTCTACACCGCCGAGATGATAGCAAAAATGCACATCCGGGGTATTGTCAAGGTGAGTGTTTTCTAACCAAAATGCATGGAGAATCTGAAGTAGTTTAATAATATTTTCCTTTTTGTCTCAGTAAAACAAAAACATCTCTTTATCCATACTGAAGTTTTTAAAAATTGGGCATAACTCCAGGGATTGGTGAAAATATGATGCCTAAGAATATTTAAAAAGTGAAATAAATTGTGTAAGATGCAAAGCCTTGGGTTATCCAGGAAGGAGCTAGATGGTCTGACTACTGGCTTCATGGCCAGAGTACGGTTGATTCTGCCACATACAGGTGAACCCGTGGCCTGATACAGTGACCAGCCCACGTGTGGTTCCTGTGGATTTACAGGATGCAGAATAAATGTTACATGATGAAGTCACAGTGTGATGGTGTTCAGAATGTCTTTAGTCCGAGGTGTCCTGAAGATATAAAGTGGTGAAGAGAAAGGACATGAGATGGAAAGCAAGAGTATAATAAAAGGAAGTTGTGGCATGCAATTGGCACCATTGGGAGACAAAAAATAAATAAAAAGGAAAAGAAAGAAAAAGCAAAGGAAGGAAAGTTCTGTCTGAAGATATCCCTTCTATACCACTGACCTTCACACAGAGGATAAAACTATGTAGATGACGTGTCTAAAGTATTTGAAATTGTGCTATGTAGGGAGTCAGTGGTGTGATGAAATTGCAGAATGGACAAGTAAGGGTCTGTGAGTGACAGATTTGACTCAAACCTTAGCTCTTTCCTTTACTGGCTGTACCAGCATCTCCAGTTACATAATTTTGGTAGAAAAGGGCCTTATTTTGTACAAGGATTTTAAGAATCTAATGAGATGATGCATAACATGAACTTATGGGTCACTGCTTCTCTTTGTACATAATTCATTGTGCGTTATCCTTAAAAGAGAGGGATCACAGTCAATGCATTACTCTTTTCATTTTTAACTTTTTGAAAATCTTTTTCTTATGGAAAATTTTAAGTTCACACAAAAGTGAAGATTAGAGTTGTAGTGAATCCCTATAACTCAATATCAACAATTATCAATATTTGCCAGACTCTATTCATTTTAAAGCAAATCTGAGAAATCAGGTCATTTCAGATGTAACTCCATATGCATTGCTGGTAAAATGTTTAAACCATTACCATTGTGCTATTATTGCATCTAGCAGAATTAACAATAATTTATTAATGTAGGCCAGTACCGATTCATATTCATATTTTTCCCAATTGTCTAAAATATTTCCTTTTATAATAAGATAGCTTCTTTGAATCAGGTCTCACACAAGCTCCACAAAGGATATTTGTTATATTTTTAAATCTCATTTAAGTCTCTTTAAGCCCATTAGTTCTCAACTCCACAAACCTTGCAAAAAAAAATTTTTTTTCTTATCATGGATCCATTGGGAAAATGAGTCTTCTGTAGAAAGTTCTACATTCTAAATAAATGGTGAATTGCTTCCTAGTGGTTCCATTATTAGTTTCTCTATATTCCATGTTCCCAGAACCATTTTGACTTTGTAGACAACGATGTACATGGGCGCCTCTTTCCCCGAGTGGTCATCACAAAGTATTTTGTAAAACTTACAGATATTTGCCAATCTGATGGGTGAGATATGGAAACGCAGTGTAGTTTTAATTTGCATTTCTGTTTTGAGAGTGAGGTTGAGCCTGATTGTATGCAAAGGCCATTTTCAAGTTGTGATTATTTTTCATTCAAATTTTGGGTACTCATTGTGTTAGGAATATTAGCCCTTTGTGATGTAAATTGCATTTACTTGTCCCTACTTATCATTATCTTTGCTCATGGTTTTTCAAGCCACACACATTTCTTCCTATCCCAAATCATGTGCTGTCTTTCCATTCTACCAAGTCTGCCCTTGTGTCTTACAGGAGTGTTTTATACTTCTCCTTATATACATTTTGCACATTTTTTGTTATATTTATGCTTTGGTGTGTTATTTCATCTTTTTCCTATCAGTATGGGGTCTTATCTTCTATTAGCTATTGCAACTTGCTGTTGTTCTTTTAAATGAAGGCTGTTATTTTATATGTTGATATTATTTCCTGCTACTTTACTAAATTTACTGAATTCTGCTTTTCCATTATTTCTTTTGGTATTTCCATATCATCAAATCCTATAAAAATAAAGACAGTTTTGTCTTTTTATTTCCAATGCATATGCTTCTAATTGCTTTCGCTTACTTAATTGAGTCAGCCAAATTTTAAAAAGTATTAGAGGTGGTGAACGTAGTTGCTTAACCCCTGGCTTCTTTAGAACATCTCTAATGTTTCCTCATTAAATAATTAGAAGGATTGAAGTTTGAAGTATGTATATCTTATCAGATTAAGTGAATAAACATCAATTACAGTTTTTGACTGTTGTATCATGAATAGCTTTTAAATTTTGTTGAATGATTATTTTTCTCTTTAGCTCTTGTAATAGGGTAGATTTCCTAGTATTGAGCCATCCTTACATTTCTGGAAAAACCTGAGTGGGGTCACGGCACAGTTTAATTCTGGTTTAATGTGCAATTTATTATACTTGCTATTATTTTCCTTCTTTTAATTTTGTCTGATCTTTGTCAGGATTTGATATTAGATTTTCCGTGTGTGGGGGGAGGGGTGCACATGCACTCCTATGCTCTATCTTTTTTTTTTTTTTTTAATTTTTTTTTCAACGTTTTTTATTTATTTTTGGGACAGAGAGAGACAGAGCATGAACGGGGGAGGGGCAGAGAGAGAGGGAGACACAGAATCGGAAACAGGCTCCAGGCTCCGGGCCATCAGCCCAGAGCCTGACGCGGGGCTCGAACTCACGGACCGTGAGATCGTGACCTGGCTGAAGTCGGACGCTTAACCGACTGCGCCACCCAGGCGCCCCTCCTATGCTCTATCTTGAAATTGTTTTAACTTCACGAGTTTGGTACAAATCTCCTATGAAACCATCTGGTCCTAGTGCTTTTTTTTTTTTTTTTTTTTTTTGTTGGAGCTCCTTTCTATTTCTGTTTCTTCTATGGAAATTGTTCTGTCTAGACTTGTGTGGTCTATTGGGATCTGTTTGGTGAAGTTACTCTTTTAGGAAATTATCCACTATTTAGTTTAATTTGTTAACATAAGATTGTTTAAATAATTTTAATTTTCTCTCTTTGATTAGTACTTTCTCTGAATTTTGAATCTTTTGTTAGAGTTTCTTTAGGTTATATTGGCTAGTATTGTTTGTTTTGTTTTGTTTCATTTTGTTTTAGATTAGCCAATTGGTTTACTTAGAATTAGCTTAATCGTTCTAACTCAATTTTTACTTTTGCCTTTATTAATTAATTTATTTATTTATTTATTTTTTGCTTTTTTGGTTTACTTTTTTAGTCTATTCCTAGATTTTTGAAGATGTTTCACATTGTCATTTCTTGAGATTTTTAAATATGGTACTTGATTGCCTCTGGTATAAATGTGACTATGAGACTGCTTTTTCCTTCTGTGTGATCTTTTCTTTTGAATACTGAGAGTCTTTCCTTTTTTAGTAAAGCCTTCTTTAGTAAAAAGTCTTTCCTTTTTTAGCTTTATGAGAATACATCTTTTGTTGACTATTATGGATATAGGTATATCACATGATATTTATTTTATTCCATCCTGTCTTGTTGTTCTTCAGGATTTCTTTTGTATTCTAATTACTCCAGGATCACGTTTTGGTCATTTATTTCCATCATTTTCTTTACATGTGTTTTGTTTCATTTGTTTCATTTTTATCTTTTTTTTTAATTCTGTTTCCTTTACTGTACTCCCCATCTTGTGCTCCTTCAAGTTTACTTCCCTTTCTAAAATTTTTTTTCCATTTCTTTCTAATTCTAATTATTTCCTGAACACTTTCCTGTCTTTTTTTTCATAGTGTCCTATTATTTAGACATCATTTCTGTACTTCCCTGTTTCCAGTTTTGTGGTGCTTTTGCAGCATTTATTTTTCTTAATTTCTTTTGATCATTTTGTTATATACTACTGGAGTTTTTATGTTTTATATGTTTATTTTTTGTGTTTCTTATATTTTATACTTTATTTTACATATTTATATGTAAAACATACATCATTTTACATATTTATAAGGACTATGATCATATATGTAGTATTATATAATCTAATATATGATTATAATATATTCATAAGGACTTGGTCATAATCCTTTTGTTCTGTTATCTTTGTTGTTGTTGCTCTTGTGAAATGGGTAGAGTAGCTTCCATACGTTATCAGGTTGAGGATTCCCTACCCCGTTGTTACCATGAAGTATAAAATATATAGCTTCTCTGTGTGGTGACCATCCCAGGTCATATCTCTACCTCCTCTGAACTGCTGGTCCTCTTGTCTAATCCTTCCTATCTTTTGTCCCTCATGTCCCTGCCCTACCCACTTTGGATTCTACTCCAGGAGATTTTATTTAGCTTGGGTCTCTGGTCTCCCTGTAAGGAGTTTTTATTAGGTACATTTGGGAGATTAAGATATTCTGTTACCTCTGATCTTTCTGCAACCCTTTGGTGGGCACTTTGTTTTTATTACTTATTTTTGTTTTGTTCTTTTATGTTATATTCACCTCCAATTTGTAGACTGCTCTATTTACATTTCTAGGAATTTTGCTATGTATTCCCAGATTCACTTAGTGAGGCTTCCCCTGAGTATTTCACTAGTATTTGTTAGTAGTTTCAGTATGAAATTCTTGGATCAGCCATAACTTCCCTGCATGCTTTCCTTCTATAGCCTCCCCAAGCTGCGATCTTGAGTAGGTGTTGATACTGTCAATAGTTTTGGTCTTTATTTTGGAATGCATTGTCACATAGCTTTATTCAAGATTATGTCCATGAATATTTTTTTCTATGCTATCTCACTTGCTTTCGTTTCTTAGGAAATTTGGGAGATTCAAAGAACTACCATTATGATCTTACCCCAACTGAAGTCAACTGCTTAACCTTTAAAGCAGTTTATTTAGTATATACTTTGTGTTGGACACAGCTGCTTACTCTATGACCAAAGAAGCAAATTCTGGCTGTCTTTTTTTTTTTTTTAAAGGAAGTGGTGGGAGGTCTCTTGAGCATATGGAGCGAATTCGGCACTGGAAGATCAAGCTTACACAGTACACTCCAGGGAGCTCTGCACTCAGGGCAGCAATGAGCTCAGCTCAGGTCACACATCGCAGCAATCTGGTCCACATGCCACCACTGCTGACTTTGTGAACATTGCCCCAGGTTCTCTCTGTCTTTGTCCTCAGAAGTCAAGGTTCACAATTGTGAGAGTGAATATCTGATTGGCCAGGTTATATTAGGGTTTGGAGGAGAAGTCACGGGAGAAATGCAGTCTGATGCACCTGATAGTGGAGACAAAAAGGACAAGAGTGAAGCTGGAAGCTTGTCTAAAGATACATTGATTAATTCCCTGAACACTGCTCTCAAAGCGTTTGTTATTGCCTGACTTCCCGCCTTTGATTACATAGTCATAGTGGCCTTCAAAGAATTAAACTCCAAAGAGCTCACAAGTACTTTGGAGTTTGTAGTAGTTTCCTACTTCTTCTATAACTAATGACACAAATTTGATGGCTGAAAACAACAGAAATCTATTGTCTCACAGTTCTGTGAGGCCACAAGTCCAAAATCAGAATGTCAGCAGGGCCACGATCCTTCTGAAGGTTCTAGGGAAAACCCCACCTTGCTCTTCCTCACTTTGGGTGGCTCCGGGCAGTTTTTGAGATTCCTCAGCTTGTAGCTAACTGCATTACTCCAATCTCTGCTCCTGTTTTCGTGTGGATTTCTTCCCTCCACGTGTCTCTGTGTGTCCTCACCTCTTCTTTTAAGGACACTAGTCATTGGATTTAGGGCTCACTCTAATTCCGTATGACCTCATCTTAACTAATTACATTTTGGAAAGACCTTCTTTCCAGATAAGGTCACATTCTGAGGTTCTGAGTGGGTATGGCTTTGGGGGGCACACTGTTCAACTCACTGCAGAATTAGTTTCAGCTAGCCACTTGACCAGGCAGCTGCTTGCTATTGTTAGATATTGTAAGAATCTTTGAAAAGAGTTTTCTGAAGTTTGTGGAAACTTCACAGAGTTTGTGGAAACTTCTGAGTTCTGTGGAAACTCACAGAAAATTGGGGTACACATGTAAAAGAGAAATTCAGTTTCAAGTTCAAGAATTGAACTTGAAAGGAATCCTCAAAGCCACCGCAATCTACCACCACTGCATTTACCAAGAAACCAGTAAATTCAGAGAATCACCAAGAGCCTATTGTGAGTATAGTAAGCATGGCCCCCAGGAAAGGCAACATGGCTCTAATATGTGACCCACAGCCCACCGGGAAAAGTGCTGGTTCATGGGAGCAGTGGGCACCTGCCATACCTCAACCAGTGGATTTCAGAATGATTTGAAGATTGTCTAGGTTTTTCACAAACTTGCTAGGCCAGTTATTTTAAACATTAGGTTTAGATATGTCAAGGTACTCAAAATTGGTAGCTAAACCAGGAGGTCAACTTGGAGGAAAAGTTGTCTTGTGAGGGTGGAGGAATTTTTTATGCCACTGTAACTTCACGCCCAGCACAGCCTAGCCCTGTTTTTAATTCTGTGATTCCCCAGAGGGCCTCGGATGACCCTGGCACTTGTGTATGTTGGCTATTCAGGCAATGACAATCTCTGAATATTCTGGATGGATTACTTTGGGATTAAAATCACCATGTGTTGATTTCTTTGAGATTCCAATTTGAATGAACAAAAGCATGACATTTCCTAGAGTAAAAGTTTTGTTTCTTGAGTTATTTAATAAATTAAGCCTTGGATTTCACATCATGAAAATGACAGACATTTCACTGTCACAGTCTAATGACAAGAAGAACAGAGGTAGACTTAATATATTCATGCCAAGTGAACAGAACGCTGAATGAACAGAGGTTTTAATAGTTCAAATATTAAAAGTCAAAGCAGTCATTAAATAAAATATTTGCTTTATGACCAGTTTGTTTTCAAAATGCTGTTATTGAGTCATGTCCAGTGTTTTCTGACTTCCATCAATATTTGGATGATGAGCTATTGACTAAAACTAAAAATGTTTTTTTAATTTTCAGTCTGTAAGAATTGAAAATTGAAAATTAACATCAAACACAGATTTCTATTTTTCATTTAGGAATATTTGTATTAAACACAAATATAATGCAGATTTTAGTAATGCTGCATTGCTAACATTATCTTGAAGTAATCGTTACAGCTTCATATCTCATTAAAACTGGTGTTCAGTATTTAAATGCTAACTGACATTTTGATTAAATGTAGTTAAATAGGAAGTTTGATGTTCCTGAACCAAGCTTTAAATGTATCATCTCACTGAATTTTCACCCTTGTACCCCCCACTGCAGAAAGCCATGACTTTATTATCATTTTTGTAACATGTATTTCTGCAAACATGCATGTTATGACAGATACAGACCAAAGAGTATATTGGACTTGAGATTACATTCTTGTATTTGAAACTTAACTTACCTTCCTTTGGACATATACTCCTTTGGACATATAATCCAGAAGTGGGATTGCTGGATTATAAAGTATTTCTGTTTTTAATTTTTTTAGGAATCTCCATATTTTTTTTTATAATGGCTGTACCAGTTGACATTCCCTGCAACAGTACACAGGGTTCTTTTTTCTCCACGTCCTTCCCAACACTTGTTATCTCTTGTCTTTTTGGTAAATCCTAACATATATGCAATAATATCTTATTATGTTTTGATTTTAATTTTCCTGATTATTAGTGAAGTTGAGTGCCTTTTCATATACCTGTTGGCCATGTGTATGTCTTTTTTAGAGAAACGTCTATTCTTGTCCTTTGCCCTTTTAAAATCAGGTTATTTGTTTTCCTATTGAGTTATAAACATATGTCAACAACTAAGTTGTACACCTTAAGTATATACAATTTGAAATTTTTGGATTATATGCTAAAGCTGGGAACAAATCTCAGACTTTTCATAAGACTTAGTTTTAGCGGGGGTCCTGGGTGGCTCAGTTGACTGAGCATCTGACTCTTGATTTTAGCTCAGGTTAGCATCCCATGTTCGTGGGTTCAAGCCCTGCATGGAGCTCTCTGCTGTCAACACAGAGCCCACTTCGGATCCTCTGTCTCCCTCTCTCTCTACCCCTCCCTGCTCATGATCTGTCTCTCTCTCTCAAAATAAATAAATGAACTTTAAAAAAAAAAACACTTAATTTTAGCAAAATATCATGTTGCAGTAAATTTATGTCGTCAATTTAAATTTTATTGGCCTTGTATTTTTGTATTTATAAATTTGTTTTGGTTTTACAGTTGAGGGAGAAAGATGTAAGTATTTAAGTTAGTCCATAATAAAATACATCAGCCCATATAGGGGCTGTATGATCATTTTCCAGAGGACCTCAAGTTTGAATTACTGTGCTCTCATTAATTAACCCTGCTATATTTTTTAAACTTTTATTAAACACCTGTCTGCTAAAAAACTTGTGTTTTCATAAAATATTTCCATACTCTCTCTACCTTAATTCATTGGCCAATAGCACTACAGTTACCTCTCGATTTTTTAGTGACTTTACCCAGAAAATTTGCAAACACGTGCTGTGTTTGTTCACTTATAAGGCTTAACACTTGTGTTTTTTCCACACGTATACAGGATCACTATGAATGTATATGTGCATCTCATATTCTATTTTAAGCATCAGGTTATACTTTTGTTAATAAGATTTTACATTTTTTGTAACAGAGCTGTACAAATATTTTGGTTGGAAATCGTACCATATGCACTGATTTCACCACGATATTTCTGAGGAGCAGTCAGATATAGTTATTAAGTGATTAACAGCAATATGTCATGTGTCTTCTGTTGGAAGAGTATGAGTGAGTCGGTGTACACATATGTCAGGGATTTGGGGAATTCTGGTCTTTTATTTTTGGAAGAATGTTTTCCATGGGTAGAACTATATTCGTCCATATAAAATATTGATAGAAGCAAACCAGTGTGCTGTGCTCATCATCATATACAATGCTCTAAAATTATACCTAGCCTGCTTTGGCAATGTTATGGTACACCTAAAATTCCTACCTAATGCTTAAGAGAATGTGATCCACTAATCACCTAGTTTATAGAATCACCTGCAGCAAGCCAAATCCAGAAACTTTAGTTTTTGAAGCAAAAGTCCTGACACTGTGGCTTTCTAGTATTGGTCACTAGTTTTATTGACCTAGTGTTTTGCCTCATATGTTAAACTATGCATAAATATATATTCAAGATCTTAAAATTTTAAGGTGCTTAAGATAGAAGTATAATATAAATATAAGAGAGAGTTATATTGTTAATCCCAAGTACTGTTTCCAAGTTTCCGTTTAATCAGTTGGCAGACGTTGATTGGACCACTTGTCATGATATCACCACTGCCTTAGGAGAAGAGACAAAGAGCAGAACTCCACTTTGTGGATCTGACTTGTAAACCACTTATGAGCACCTCTGAGCTTCTGCATCTAACCTATTCCTGCAAATATATTTCAGCATATTTGCAGAAAACAGGTGCCTGTGTTCCATCAGTTTAAATGGAAAATTAATAATGTATTACAGAAACCCCGACCAACTTCTCCAAATATCACTAAATTGTTCTCTAACACCGTATAATTCCCCCGCACATTTCTGTATAATGAACAACATCTAAAACACCTATCGCTCAGTTATTTGTACTTAAGGAATTCAGGAGTGGATGTTTTGTATGCACCAAACAAGAGTGGGGTCGTGTGCTCTTATGTAAATAAGCAAAGAAATAATATGCAAAAGGACTATCCCATTTGATTGAATCTATGAGGTCATCCGTTGTAAGGTGAGGCATCACGTTATAGTCCCTAGGAAAGAAAAAGTGCTTCTAATTACACTTTGATTGTAAGATGTAAGATTGTAATGAATGCAATCAATTGATGCAATTGATTACAAGATACATCCTAAATTTAGAAATGTTAAACTATGTTGGGGTGGAAGGGGGTGGATAAGATGTCTTAAAATTGTTGAAGCAAGATCAAATGACCTGAGTTGGTAGACTTTAGTCCCAGGTCCCGTGAAAAGCTAACTCTCTGAGGGAAGATGGGCAGAGGAAGATTGTGGTTCACTTGACCCTTATTTGTGAAGTAGATGATCAATGCCAGGACAAGATTTAGCCCAAAAGAGCAACAGAGCTGTACCTACATTGTACCCGGACCTTCTTGAGGGATTTATGGGCAGCTTCAATGTTTCCACTGGCACACACGCCGATTCATTATAGAGATTTTCTAGTAACATAGTGATCTGGGGACAAATATTTTTGCAAATATAAATAGTGAGAATTCAGATTGAGAGACACACCTTTGTAGTTTTGCAAAAATGCTGTAATGGTGTTTTGTAAAACATATGGGGAGAGAGGGCACAAGAAATAGTGAAAAAGTTTTCTTGGGGATATTGGAGAAGTCTTGAAGAAAGAGGAACGTGAAGCCAGTGTCCTGAGTAAATGTGGTCTGTGGCAGGGGTCTTGGGGGATGGAAGTAAAGGGTCAGTAAAGGTACATGGGGGACTCAACTCTGAGAGTGACCTGATCTGCTTTGGATTTGAGTGGTTCACTCCAGAGGTGACATGCTCCGTGCACTGCAGGAGAAACTGAGGCAGGAAATCCTTCTGGCAAGAAATGTTTTCAAAAATTTTTGTTTGAGGTATGTATTATTTTAAGGATTTCACAGCTTTTATAATGTTCCTCATGCTTGAAGGTCTGCCACTTCATTGCCACTCCCCAATAATATGTTTCTAATTGCCTCACCACTAATCCCTATTCTGAGAAGCAGTCTAGCTCACCAAATCCCTGGAGGCAGAAATAAACCATTTGGGTGATAGATGTTTGTGTTGTTGCAGAACATTCCATGTATTGCAGACTGCGAATTCTTCAGACAATCCTCGTTTGTCTATTTTTCATGTGGCAATAAACATAGGTAAAAGTAACATGCATGCTCTGAGCACTATTGAAGTGATAAATAATAAGGCTAAGACACAGTGACAGATGGGCCCTGGGAACGGGGAACAATAAATCATGTGCTCAGGAAGCTAGACCAGTGCCTATCATTTTTGCAAAGGCAAACTGTATCCTTAGAAATGTCTTCAGATAAATGTGTTTGGTTTCTCTGCTTATTAAATACTTGCATGGCAATTTAGGTTACTCTCTTATACTGTATAATTGACTGGCAGCCTCTGAGTATTTACCTTTGTAAAAATTGACAGACAACTCTTGAATAACTCCTCAGCCACCAGCATGCAGATTTCTGCCTCAGCATTGTCTGCTCTCCATTTTTGTGGATGGAACAGGCAAATTAAAACCTTTCTGCCATATTTGAGGTGTTAACATTTCTTGAGTACCTGTATGTTAGGCTCTGGTTACATATTCTGGAGGTAGGGAAAAGGGACAGCTTATAACTTGCGAATATAACTTGGGTGTTAATACAGGAGGATTTTTTGGGGGGCGCCTGGGTGGCTCAGTCAGTTAAGCAACTGACTTCGGTTCAGGTCGTGATCTCACGGTTCATGGGTTCGGGCCCCGCATCGGGCTCTGTGCTGACAGCTCAGAGCCTGGAGCCTGTCTTGGGTTCTGTGTCTCCCTCTATCTCTGCCCCTCCCCCACTTGTGCTCTGTCTCTCTCTCTCTCTCTCAAAAATAAATAAAATGTAAAAAAAAATTTTTTTAAATACAGGAGGATTTTAAAAGGATATGGACATAACCAATTATGATTAAAAGTCTTTGACAATATGAATGAAAAAAGGCAATTTGGTAAATGTGTCAGACACAAAATGTATTATGAGATTACATTTCAAAGCATCAGATTCAAAGTCTATGTATTAAAAGTTGTTTTAAGGGCGCCTGGGTGGCTCAGTTGGTTAAGCATCTACCTTCAGCTCAGGTCATGATCTCACGTTTTGTGAGTTCAAGCCCCAAGTTGGGCTGTCTTATCTCAGCAAAGAGCCTGCTTTGGATGCTGTGTCCCCCCGCTCTCCTCTTTCTCTACCCCTTCCCAGCTCACATTACCTCTTTTTCTCTCAAAAATAAATATTTTTAAAAAGTTGTTTTAAGCTTATGAAGCCTTAGTGATTATCAATAGTGATTAACATGATATCAATTTCCATTCAGTCATATTTGCAACTACAATATAGTGCACAAAGTATATGCACGTTGACCCGATTCCCATTTGCATGGCCTGTAGCCTGTCTTCAGTCAAACTGTATGCATCCAGGAAATACCCAAAAGCTATCTTATAATTTCATCTGTGGTCTTTCATGATCATATAGGAAAAAAGTCGTAACTTTTAGATATTAACTTGAAAGATAATAATACATCTTTCTCTCTTTGCCAGAAGTCAAAGAATCATTCCTGTTAAGGAACAATACTAATTTCAGTGAATGGATGCTTAAGTGGATGCATTCATGAGGCATATGAATGGACTTCTTACTGTATGCATTGTAATCTGCAGAAACTCTGTAAGACATCATATATATGCTTATCTAATTCTTTGATATCTTCTGGTTGTCACACTCTGTGCAAGGTGCCCGAAATTGTCCAGTCACAAGGTGTTACTAATCTTCAGAAAAGACTCATTTGCAATGAGGAGAAACTATTTTTTAATGCAACACCAGGGAATATGTTTAGAAAAGATTTAAGTGGAAAACTCAAACTTCAAAACTGATAAACAGGAACTGATTAACAGGAGGGAGTAAATTGTAATTCATTAAACAACCAGGTGGGAATTACAAAGAACGATTCTGGAAGTTAGACAATATGAACCTTTTTTTTTTTTTTTAATTTTTTTTTCAACGTTTTTTATTTATTTTTGGGACAGAGAGAGACAGAGCATGAACGGGGGAGGGGCAGAGAGAGAGGGAGACACAGAATCGGAAACAGGCTCCAGGCTCCGAGCCATCAGCCCAGAGCCTGACGCGGGGCTCGAACTCACGGACCGCGAGATCGTGACCTGGCTGAAGTCGGACGCTTAACCGACTGCGCCACCCAGGCGCCCCAATATGAACCTTTTTAACACGTGTGGGCTGAAACGCTGCTTGCTGCATTATGTGTGAGCTACAGCATTGATCAGGGTGGGCTGTGGTCAGATCAGAATCTGAAGGAAAAAGTTGGCACAGACTTGGGAGGATTTTTCAGGAAGATAGGACAGCATGAATAATGAACACGAAAAGAGCAAAACTTACGAGGTGGGGGGTGAGGTCTGAGTGTTGCTCGTCTTTGTATCCCAGCTCACTGTACTGCCTATTAAAGGTTTTTATATATATTAAATGCCTCTTGGTAACCTAAGCCAAAAAATAATACATAAAACTTATGCCTAGTGGACTATTTCACCACCATACCAATATACCACATCTTCTGTATCCATTTATCAGTCAGTGGACATTTGGGCTCTTTCCATAATTTGGCTATTGTAGATCTTGCTATAAACATCAGGGTGCATGTATCCCTGCAAATTGGTATTTTTGTCTTCTTTGGGTAAATACCTAGTAGTATAATTGCTGGATCGGAGGGTGGCAAGGATGTGGAGAAAGTGGAGCCCTCTAACACTGTTAGTAGGAATGCAAACTGGTGCAGCCACTGTGGAAAATAGTATGGAGGTTCCTCAGAAAGTTAAAACTAGCCTAAGTTAAAAGTTAAGAACTAGCTTAAAATAGTTCTCTGTCGCATCCCATAAAATTTCAGTTTTCATTTTTGGAATTTTTTGTGTTTTTTTTAAACAATCACAACTATGCCTCATTCTTAAAATAAAGATCAAGTGATATTTTTGTCTCTTTCTGCCAACATTCCAGTAAAAAGTACATTTGTTTAATAAAAGTCAATTTGAAAATGTACACTTTTATTTTTCTTCCTAGGATATATCAACATATTGTATATTTAACCTTTTTTTCTAAAAATTTTTTAATATTTCTTTTTGAGAGAGAGCATGAACAGGGGAGAGGCAGAGAGAGAGGGACACAGAATCTGAAGCAGGCTCCAGACTGAGCTGTCAGCACAGAGCCTGACGTGGGGCTCAGACTCACGAACTATGAGATCATGACCTGAGCTGAAGTCAGACACTTAACCGACTGAGCCACCCAGGGACCCCTGTATATTCAACATTTTTTAAAACTGAGAATGTAAATCACATAAGGGTAGGAGTTTTGTTTTTTTTGTTTTTTCACTCCTTTCATTACAGCCTTAAACACTGTCTAGATCATGAAGATATTCTATACATTGAGTGAATGAATGAACAATAAATTTGCTTAGTATATTAAGAAACTCAAGGGAATCTTCAAAGTGCAACTTTAAGTAATTTGTATTTTGTCATCCTTTTGGATATCAACTGAAATTAGACTCATAGAAAATTCAATTTTATATTGGCTATATTGTCTACATTTAGATTATAATTAATTCACATTTTCAGCTAACTATGCAATATACCAGGCAAACATGACGCTTATAATGAAAGATGTTTTGTAAGGTTTTGAGGGCAACTATCATATCCTTAAATTATTTCTTCTGTATGTGATGTGTGTGTGTGTGTGTGTGAGCGTGTGTGCACACACATACTCAGAACCAGTGGCTCTCTGAGGTGCTATTTTTCTCTTCTTCAGGTTTAAATCATCATATAACGATCATAACACTTAACAGGTCATTGTCCTCCTCATGACCCAGACCCCAAGACTCAGGGTTTACTTTCATATCTCTTTTGTGAATCTTCTCAAGTACATGAGTTACCAAATTTGGTGGATTCTCTCACCACTGATAAAATTATGTAGGCGTTTGGGAACTAGCATTGTTTTCTTTAAACTCTCCATAGAATTAATTTTCCTGTCTTCCCCACTATGTTTATAGGTTTATTGTAAGTTATTCTATCTTACACATTAGCTGCATGTGTACATATACACTTTTCTATGCAAGATTATTTTGTGTGTATGTGTGTTTGTGTTTTAGTAGGCATTATACCTCCTCTTTTTTAAAAAATTTTTAATGTTTATTTATTTTTGTGAGAGAGAGAGAGAGAGACAGAGACAGAGACAGAGACAGAGACAGAGACACAGTGCAAGCAAGGATGGGGTAGAAAGAGAGGGAGACATTTCAAAGAGAATCTGAAGCAGGCTCCAGGCTCTGAGCTGTCAGCACAGAGCCTGACACAGGGCTCGAACTCATGAACTTCAAGATCATGACCTGAGTCAAAGTCAGATGCTTAATCAATTGAGCCACCCAGGCACCCCAGTGTTATACATCCTCTGTGTAAAGTAGATGATTCCTCCGTGTTACTAAGCTGAATTTATACTTCATCTCTGAGTCAGATAACTTTTACTAAGTGGCTTATCATACTGTTAGTTTGGTGAATAATAAAAATTATTCCTGGAAATTTCTCAAGGAATCTTTTTTGATAACTTATTTATTATTAAGGGTGGATGGTTCTGGAAATTATGTACAAATATCCTACAACACATTTCATCATTTAAAAAAAATCTTGGCATTCTGTTCCTATTTTTATTTTCTAAGCAGGTTCAGTCAGAGTTGGTAATAATAGATGTCACTGAATTCAAAATTGAGTCTCATATATTGTGATGAAACTAGTGACTTAATGGGGCAGTTCTAAGAAAGAAAAGGCCTTTCTATTTAAGGTTCCAATTCTCAACTAATGGAGTTCTCTGGTTTGTTATTTGAAAGGGAAATTTTTTTTAATTCCCATTTTTTAAAAAATATGCATTCTAGTGTCAGAGTAGATTGATTATTCAAAGATGAAAGTAGTGTGTCTTTTTTATCACATATGATTCCAATTACAGTTGAAATCAATATATATTTGATATATTTACTACTGAAGGCAAGTGTATTCTTCACTTTTAATGTAGCTCACGGTGAATTCGTGGTTAATTTCCTACTGATGGTGGTTGGTTCACAGTCTGAAAGGCCTTCATGCTGATCCCTGTGGCTCTTAGTTCTTGTAGGAAGAGAGCTGGTTGGGGGCTTAAGCTGCCTACTGAGTAGGATGGCCTCTGGTTTCTTAAATGGTAGAATCTGTGTGGCTAAGAGAAAAAATGATGATGATTTCCATTTGTGTGAACTTAAAATTTTCCATGTCTCACTCTGCAGTCACTTGTGTTTTATAAATTATTTTCTTTATATAAAAATGCTTCATTTAAAATGCTAAAGGTATTCCTTTGGAAAGTGTGTTCAGCTATGAAACAAAAATTATGGATAGCTTATACCGAATTAACATTTGGCCCTTCTTTCCACAGATTTTTTTTGAAGTTATTAATTTTGTGTGATAACTCCACATGCAATTTATTTTTAGGGGGATAGTTCCTATGTGAAAGATCGCTGGTGTGTTTTTGATGGATTTATGGTCTTCTGCCTTTGGGTTTCATTGGTATTGCAGGTAATTAAAACTTTTAAATTACAAGGGGGTATTTTCCAAAATGTGCATTGTTTTGCATTGAAAATCTCAATAAAAATAGTAACAAATATATGTCAAATGTCATAGTGTAACTTACTACAACATTATGTTATTTAAAATGTTTATGAGAAAAAAAACCATAACATTTTAATCATTGTCTGTCACATCTGTGAATGACTTTAATCAGTAATGAACATCAATACGACAGCAAATTACTTCTTACTAAAAAGGTGTAAAAATATATTTATTGAAATGAAGGACATTTAATTTAAAAATTCAAAATCTGTCTTTTATGTGACTGAATCCTCACTAAAAACGGCTGAAAAGTGTAGATACATTGGGATGAACATAAAATACTACATTCCAAATAGAAAATGCCTTACTATGAGAAATGGGGAACATATATTAAAAAGGCCTAAAGGTGGGACTTTCCCAGATAATAGAATTCATTTCCATGCATTCATTCAGGCTTGATTTTGCATTTAATTCAACGCAAGTTACCATATTCGTCATTAAAAAATTTAGAATAACACAAATTCACATCCATCCCGCAAAGTCATCATAACGCTTATTGAAGATCTCTCCTTATTTTTATAAAGCTCGCCTCTCCAACAGTCTGATTTCATCCTGCATATTAATGTGTTCTTTTCCATTTAATAGCTATTCTGTGATTGACAGACATTTTCTAATTATCATTTTGCCTCTGTTTAGTAAATGGTACAATTCCTTTTTATTTTTTATAGTAATTTTAACCCTTTCTCCACTACTTCATGTTCTAGATATTTTAAAAGTTCCACCAAAGAACTTTTATTATTAGTGAAGACGACTTAGCATACTTGCTCTGTATCCTAAGTTGGCATTTGTTTTTGTAATAAAAACTGTGCTTTGATGAATTACATGGGAAATTACTAAGAGCAGTGGCATTTACATTAGTTTATGTATTCATTTTCTCTAGAGATAGCTGTAGCTTCCAGGTGGACTCACAAGAAAATCCATTTCAGTGGAAGAAAATGCAGGGCCAAGCCCAGAGTGCTGGGTGAACCTCCTGATACCATCTGTGTTTGCTGTGACTGCAGACAATGCTAAGGGAAGCCCTGAGCTTGTTTATTGACCTCTTAATTTACAGGTATTTGAAATTGCTGATATAGTTGACCAGATGTCACCTTGGGGCATGTTGCGGATCCCACGGCCACTAATTATGATTCGGGCATTCCGGATTTATTTCCGATTTGAACTACCAAGGACCAGAATTACAAACATTTTAAAGTAAGCACTGTTTTTATAGATGTTAAGGAGGAAAGTCTATGACATTTTTGTAAGTTTTACCTACTTTCCCCCCCCCCCCCAGGCGATCAGGAGAACAAATATGGAGCGTTTCGATTTTCCTACTTTTCTTTCTACTTCTTTATGGAATTTTAGGAGTTCAGATGTTTGGAACATTTACCTATCACTGTGTAGTAAATGACACGAAACCAGGGTAAGTGTATCTACTAACTGCATTTTAATCTAGGTGATTAACAAGAAAGTTTCTGCAATTCTTAGGAGAAAAATCTGTGTCTAAATGGAACAAAAAAGTATTTATGGGCTCTGTTCTATATTCTCTGCTTCCTCAAAATTTTTTTGTCTGATTTTTTAACATAAGTATTCAAGACAAGCCAGACTGAAAAAATGTAAGCCTGTGGGCAGGAAGACTAAGCAGATTCCAAGTGTGCATTTGGAGGTTTTCCTCGGAGTGACAGAAAGAGGAGCGTGCTGCCATAATACCATCTGAGTATTTTCATCTCTTATTTAAATAAGATGGAAATGAGAAGTGGTGTAACTACTTGGAAAAACAGTTGGGCAGTTTCTTAGAAAGTTAAACAGACACCTACCATATATTCTGTTTATTCCATTCTAGGTATCTTACCAGGGGCAATGAAAACATATATCCATAAAAAAAGACTTCTACCTAGTGACTGTCTTTATAATAGCCCAAACTTCTAAGAACCCAAATTTATACCAACAGGTTGATGAATAAACAAATTGTGGTTATATCCATATGATGAATACTATTTAGCAATAAAAAAAAGTATGAGGAATTGATATATACAACATCTTGGATGAATCTCAAAATAATTATGCTGAGCGAATGAAGCCAGATGAAAAAAATTACATATTCTGTGATTCCATGAATTCAAAATTCTAAAAAATGCAAGCTTGTCTGTAATGACAAAAAGGAAATCGGTGACAGCCTGGGAGTAAGGATGGGGATAAAAGTAGGGGTTACCAAGGGACATTAGGAAACCTTTGAGGTTGATTGACATGTTCATTATCTTGGTCGTGGTTCTGTGCACTTAAAATTTATCAAAGCTGTACATGTTTTAAAAATACTTATTGAGAGGGGCGCCTGGGTGGCGCAGTCGGTTAAGCGTCCGACTTCAGCCAGGTCACGATCTCACGGTCCGTGAGTTCGAGCCCCGCGTCAGGCTCTGGGCTGATGGCTCAGAGCCTGGAGCCTGTTTCAGATTCTGTGTCTCCCTCTCTCTCTGTCCCTCCCCCGTTCATGCTCTGTCTCTCTCTGTCCCAAAAATAAATAAACGTTGAAAAAAAAAAAATTAAAAATACTTATTGAGAGAGAGAAAGACTGAGGCAAGGGCAGAGAGAGGGAGAGAGAGAATCTTAAGCAGGCTCCGTGCCCATCATGGAGCCCATGTGGGGCTCGATCTTACAACCATGAGATCATGACCTGAGTCGAAATTAAGAGTTGGATGCCCAACCAACCGAGCCCCCCAGTCTGTATATTTTAATATGTGCAATTTATTCTATGTCAGGTATATTTTACTAAAATGGTATAGAAATGTCTTAGTGTAAAGCAGAAATCTAAATTTCTAAATATCTTCATACAGTTAGACAGTTGATTGAGCACTCTTTATTTTGTGCTGTTACCCACTGAATTTAATGTGACTTTTCTCATTTACTAATTCCCTGTTTATACTGGGTTTGTACCTATGGACTCTGTTGTGCTTGATTGACTACCCCTGTTTAACTACCCCTTCACCCATATTACACTCTAGAATTTGTTTAAATTCTAACATGGCTGCATACATGGGGTCTGTTTCCAGCTTCCAGCCTTACACAAGCTCAGAACCCTATTATCTGCATCTTGTGGGCATTAAAATCCAAGCTCTTGGCTCCTGGACACTTAACGCCCCATTCATACCATTTTTCAATGCGTGTATTTCCCTGTCTCTAGTTTTTAGTTCCCTCTTACCTTTTGACCTTTTGGAATGTATTTTTCTTTCTTCAAAGCCCAGATAGGCATCTTTAAATGTTACCATTTATCCAACCGGTCTACTTGTTTGTAATGGAAAGTGTTGAATTTAATACAGCCCAGTTTGCCCTCTGGCACTCATAGCTATTTCCCCCCCCCCCCAATTTTTCTCATTACCTTGTGAAGTCCTTGAGGACACAAGGGGAGAGGGGTGGAGAACATTCATCTTATGTCTCGTACTTAGTCTAGCGCAGAGTAAGTACTTAGTAACTGTCTATTGAAGGCATGGTGCACAATACATTATATTTACACAGATAATAATAACATTGTGACAAGTTGATATAGAGGAGGAAATTTAAAACAGAGGAATAAAAGCAAGTTTCTAAATAGGACAAAGGAGAAATAGTTAAAAAGTAGAAAAGCACTGTTGAAAGTGGAGAGAGGCAGTGAACTAGCACAAATATGGTGAGGAAGTTGAAGGAAGAGGTGAGTAAGGGGGCTGTCTGTGTGGGTGAGGGAAGAGACAAATGTGTGGAAGAAAACGTGTAAGTAGTTTTTTTTTAAGTGTATGTAGGCTGTAAAATATGTCTAGATTGTTCCATGAATGAATATGGAGGTGGGAAAAAGATATTGTGTGGGTGGGAAACAATAGAATAGAGTTGAACAGAGAAAGCTTCCGGATAAGAAAGCCTCTGTGTTCTAATAGCAGTGAGCACAGGAAGCTGATTTAAAGTTTCCATTTTATTAAAAATAAAGTCAGAATGCGAGACTTCTAAAGCATGTTAGAATTGTAAAACTACTTGGAAGATCAGACATCCTGCTGGTAAACCTAATTTTGACACATCAAGTACGATACAAATGGTGAAGAGGGATAGGAGCACCTCTGACCTCAGGGCCCTTGCATCACTTCAGAAAGTGCTCTTCACCATCTCCTTACCATATGCAGTACTAGGACATGAATGGCAAAGAAACAAAACAAAACAAAACAAAAAACAAAACAGCAAACAAAAAAAGCCATTAAAGGACCTCTTGTATTCTGAATATTAGCTCCAGCTCATTACTCAATCCTAAAAATGGAATTCTCTATGAAGAATTTCATACATTTTGGCAGAGTTTTTGGTTACTCTAGACACAGCAGTTATGGAAGAATGTCTGCATGTTCTCTCTTTCCAGTATTTATAAAATCTGCCCATTATTGTTATGTCCATACACATATATCTTGCCTTCCTTTTATGTGACAGTTTACTCTCTGAGAAGAAAATATGTAACTGCCCTCAGGATAGTAATGTTGCTACAATAACAGCTTTCTTTCGTAAGTTTGATGATTCATTTGAAGGACCGATCATTTATGCCATTTTTTGTTTTAATTTTCAGTTCAGTATTAACTGAGTTTTAGTCTCACTCATAAGCAGAAAAATTATTGATGCCATTTTACCATTAGTTCCAGCCAGACATTAATTTATTTTTAGAGACTCAAAAAACTGTCCAAAGTCAAAATAAAACACATAAAAAATCCCAATTAAAAAATTCCAACCTTTTTGTTTCCTTTTCTTCTGAACTAGAAATTTCTCATCAACATCTCTGAGTCAGATATTAAGCTACATCCTGATGGTTGTGTTTCCAGCGATCAGTGTTGCCAGTCACTGGCATGACCTCATTTCTCTTATTTATTGTCCTTTAACAATCCTTCCGATTTCTGCTTAATTGTTTTGCATGCACAACAGCCTAATAATGGGAGAGTCTTCAGGCAGAGCTGTGTCTGTTCAGAAACCTGTATATCCTGCGTTTCCAGGCTGACCTCTGGAATTGATTATGTGTAGCCTGTGAGGCAAACAGGATAAATAAGGAAGCAACTCAATACACCCAGTTTTGCTTTTAGATGAAGCTGATTTCTTTTAAAGCAGAGAGAAGGGAATCTTAGCTTTGTCCTCAGTAGCATTACTAGTAAAGCTTTATTCTCCTCTGATAATGAAGGGCGACCTAAGGCAGTTATGGCACAGGTAATGGGATTTGACTCAGCAAAGCAGTTCATATCCTACAGAAATTTGAGAAAAGCGATGGCCTGTGGCAGAAACAGGTGTTACAAAATGCCAAATGTGTTGGCAGAAATCTCCCTGAAGCTACAAGATGATCACGTAAAAATGAGCTGGTAGGTGAAATAGAAAAGATGAAGACTTATCTGCCACCTTATTACCATTCCTGAGAAAGGAGAGAAATTTATTTCTAGCTGAGTATCAAATAATGAAATCTTCTTCCCAAGAGTGAGATAATTAGAAAAACCCTAAAGAAAGCAAATGTGAATATTAAGTATATAAAAGTTGATTCCACCAGGAATTCAAGTAAATACTTATAATGGCTGAGCCATTAGTTTTGAGACCCAGAGGTAGGGAACCGCACATCACAGATGCCCAGGACGTTCCTAGAGTATCCTTGCTGTGGCAGAGTAATTACTAATAGCTTTCTTTTCCATCTCAGGGAAATCTCAGGACGGTCACCCCACCCCAGGGTAGCTTGTAGGACTTGGTGGTATTTTATAAAATATCACTGACACTTAGCCTAGAGATAAGGTAAAGTTGGATTTGGGTTTTTTATTACTGGCCCCAAATAATATTTAAGTTTACCCTTTAGGGTACTTGGGAAAATAAATGAATTATTATCTTATAAATTCTGTTCACAAAATAATGAGTTTTTTTAATGGAAAAGTCAGAAGAATTAAAGATAGAAACGTGGTGGAACTTAAAATGTTAATTTTTAATTTCTATGGACTTTATCAAGAGGGAATTTTGTAGAATATGTAAAATCGTAATGCCTCAAATTCATGCAAAGGTCTTTGAAGTCTTCTTGATTTATATTTAAACTTCTTTTGAAGGATGAAGACACACTGTTCAGTTTAACTTGCAGGACTCACGCAGAGACGTCTGCTGGGTGGGCGATATAAGAACAAGTTTGGATAAATGCATATTGGAGAGATTTTACTTTAAAATATTTAAAGAAGAAATGAAAATACTCTGATGGGTGCATGTAAATTTCTAACTAAATTAACAGCCACATTTATGGAGCACCTGTTCTACCTCATGTATTGTGCTTTTATAACTTATTTTTAGAACAACCTGAAAGGAATTATTTCCCCCATTTTGCAGATGAAGACACAGTCCCAACATAAATAATATGTTGGTCTGGTGAGTGAGAGCGTTAGGATTTGAACTCAAGTCTGACTTCCAAGCCCCTGCTTGTTCTCCCATTTGAGTAATTTCTACCTTGTTATGATCCCATATTTGTAAACCTGTAGACACATACAGGCGCACATCTGTATGATACACTCTTTATATGGCATAGAGAAAATTAAAGTCTACATGACCTCTGGTTTCTTTCTACCACCACGGAGATGGTGTGTTCCGGGGGTTCTGTTTCATCCAAGCCCATAAAATAGTGACACACAATATATTTGTATGAGTCCATCGATCCCTTCTAAAATTGTGCATATCCATGTCAAAGATGTCGCCCATTCGAACCACCAGTTAAATCCACCTTTTATCTGTTACTAATTTTAAAAAAATAAATGTGAGTAAATATTTCAGAATAACTTGAATTCCCATATGAAAATTAATACCAAAGTGATTTTCACCAGAACAGCAAAAACATTCGTGAGTCTTCAATATAAAAAAAGAAAACCCTACACTTTGAAAAAGGGTCTAAAAGTAATCAAGTGATTTTTTTTGATCAATTATAATATAGCACTTCTTTTGATCTTACTTCCTAGAAAGAAGAGAATGTCATAACATAGGTTATAAAACTCTTGCTATTAGTGGTAAATATTTATTGAACAATTGATAGCTGTTATCTTCTCATTCAATACCCGTAACAGCTTTCTACGTGCGTCATGTTCTATTGTTATACTCTGTATTACAGCCAAGGAGATTGAACCTTAGTGAGGTTAAATAAGATATCCAAGATGAAACAGTGTGTAACTGGCAGAGCAGAGTTGAAACCCAGTTCTCTCCAACACTGATTTCTAGGCTTTTAAAGATTCATGTTGTACCGTGGTCCGTAAGTGAGATGATCTTCAACATGTGCGTGTGTCCATGTTTGAATAAAATGTTTAGTTTCCCTTCGGCTGCAAGGAGCACATGCTTAGGAGACAAACTCTGAATTGGCAGATGAGTACCTGGTTGAGATCGCCTATATTAGGACTCAAAATTCTGTCATGATGCACTCCTGAACCTACTGTGTGAATGGGAAGTGAGGGGCCTTGACGGTTCAGCCCCTCACAAATCGCGTTCACTGTAGTTGTCTGTGTAGAAATCATTACTGAGCATCATTTTGGTATCTCAGGTTCAATCGGACCAGCTTGCGTTCCTCCTGATAGAAAGCACCTTCACGTGCAGTGACCATAGCAGCACCAGGAGTACCTGTTGGGAATTCATCTCTAGGGTGGGATCTCTTTGACAGAGAAAATCACCTGGCCAACTTTGTAAAAATACAAACTCTGAGCCATATCCATGGATTCCTATCTATTGGCAGGGCTGAGACTCTCAGAATTGGTTGGGTTAGAAATCAGTGATTTAAACCCTTGGTTCTACAATTAAAACTCCCAAAAATGTGTTAAGAGTGGAAGGCAAATTTTGCATGGTTTCTTCAAAGATAAATCTGGAATCTTCAAAGAAATGCTAAGCTTTTAGCTACTATGCTTCCACCTGTGGGGAACTTGAGTTTCCTGACCCTTCAGACTGTGTCCTTAGAAATGTCAGCAGTGCCTAGGTAGCTCAGTCAGTTAAGCACAGGACCTTCACTTTGGCTCAAGCCATGATCTTGCAGTTTCGTCAGTTTGAGCCCCGCGTCGGACTCTGCACTGACAGTTGGGAGTCTGCTTGGGATTGTTTCTGTCTCCCTCTCTCTCTACCCCTCCCCTGTTCACGCTGTCTCTGTCTCTCTCAAAAATAAATAATTTTTTTCTTTACTTTTTAAGTTAAAAAAAATATTTAAGAAGCACCAGAGGTGATGAGAGCTTCTTGTCATTCTTCCAAAGAAGTAGGTTGCCCATGTGTTCTGGGAACTCTAGAAATAAAATAAATTTTGTTTATTTAGTGACTCACCTGTCTTAGATCTAGCAGTTGAGTGGGGCAGGTATACTTTGTGGTCGGTAGTTACACATTCTTAGCACTGTGGAACTCACATCATTTAACCGCAAACAGTAGCACCCTGTCAGAGTGGGGAGAATGGCTGTTCCCCAGCTGTACAATTCAGCCAAACCACAGCCGGTAAACATAAATATATTTGGAGCTTCTAATAGGTATGAGGCACTTTGTATTCCTAATTGCTAATTCATAAGGTGATCTCATATGTTGGGCATTAGGATCCTCATGAGAGAGAAGAGGAAGTAGCTCCTTGCCACACATTAATTAATTGATAGAATCACCGATTGAAGACCTATAATCTTTGTCCCAAATTCTGGTGGCCATTTTCCGCCTTGCCAGCTGACTCCTCACCCTGGGATCTTGTAGCTTCTTAAGCAAAGGAAGAAGAGTTACTGCTTGAGGAGCCCTTGGTCCAGATTCAAAATGTCAAGGGTAGGGGCACATGGATGCCTCAGTCAGTTAAGCATCCCACTCTTGGTTTCAGCTCAGGTCATGAACTCACGGTTTGTCGTGAGTTTGAGCCCCACATTGGACTCTGGTGTTGATAGTGCGGAGCTTGTTTGGGATTCTCTCTCTCCCTCTCCTTGCCCCTCCTGCATATTCTCTCTCTCTCTCTCTCTCTCTCTCTCTCTCTCTCCCAAAAAAAAAAAAAAAAAAGGTGTCAAGGGTAGTGTACTTTGTCTTATGACCTCAAATCAGTTTTCACATTTCCAATTTGGAGCTGATCAATGCAAACTCTGTGTCCTGATACTTTACTGATACTCTTTGAATACATGAATACATTCAAATACCTCTCATTGTCTAATCCTTGTTCAGATGCCCATTTCCTGGTCCCTGTCACCTGTGTTGTCACTTATCCATATCAGCAAAGTAGTGAGTGATAGAATTAAGGGAGTACAGTTGGGGAAAATATATAATTAAAAGAACTATTCAGATATAACAAGGTACAATGATGATTTAAAATACTTGTTTCAAAAGAAAATAATGTTTTGTCATTTAAATTACATACACTATTTGAAAAAAGTATTTAATTTTGCCATTTTGATGCATGATGAATTTAGCACTTTATGGCTTTGTCTATCTACCCATTCAGGAATGGATTAAGGAATGGAAAATCATTAAAATACTCTCAGCCAAACAGTAAGGGGAAATTTATTCCCTAATTACTTACAAAATGTGCCAGTTTTACTTGTTTATAAAATGTGGGTGATGTCAATATTATTTCCTACCTCAGACTATTTGTCTTATTTTGTAGTCCCTCTAAAAGTCCAGGTAGGGCAATTAAAAGTTTTCAAAATCAATAAATAGTCTCTTCTCTGCAAATTCCAGGGTGGGGTAAATGTTCCAAAACATCCAGCATTGGAAGTAGCCAGGCCAATTCATAAGAGTTTTTAATTAACCCTGGAAGAGGAGGCCAAATAGGAATGAAAACGAAGCCAGATGATTCTCTGGAATGAACCCAAAATGCGGGTAGCAGCCAGAGCGAGTCCATTGTCAGCAAAGGAAAGGGACAACCTGTAAATGCAGGTCTAAGTTTTGAGCAAGAAAAAAACCCTTGTTGTCTGCCTGCCATTAAGAATGAGGCAAGCAATGCCCTAATGTATCAAAGGGGACATTCACTGTCCTTCCAGGTGCAAAGACTGTGTGTGTGTGTGTGTGTGTGTGTGTGTGTGTGTGTGTGTTCACTCCATGGGTTTAACCAGAAATGTATTCTCCTATTTATTTTTGACTTCTCTCTAGAACATACAATATAAATAGAAGAGAAACCTATGGATGCAATAAATAACAAAATGCTTTTCAAGTATATAGTGTTGTCTGTTGCATATGGATTTGTTGTGCCATGTACTTCCTTTTTTGCATCACTGACAATTTCATCGTGGAATGCAAACCTCAGAAACACGTTCGTTGTAGCCAAGCCTCTGTGAATGTTTTTTTACAGCAAATGGACCAAATTTGGCTACAAGAGCTCAGTGTTTTTCTGCTTATGTGCAGTTCTTCAGGGGAAAAAATGTAAGAAAAATATAAACAAAATAGCTATCTATAAATTCCCATTGTAGGTATAGTTCATGAAAATCTTGCAAATAAGTAATAACTTCTGTCAATTAGTGTCTTTGACCTTTTGGCCATTCTCACAAATGAGGGACAGGGTGTAAGTAAGCTCAAAGTGTATCAGACACACTGTGTCAGTTTGGGGGAAGCACAGATTTTTGTCTTTTTTCCCCAATATGCAAAATCTCTGAGAATGTAGTTTAAAAATTGGTTGCTATGGTAACAAGTGCTTGTTTATAATCCCTGAGAAAAAGCCGAGAATAGCCACACCAGCAATGAAAGGGTGAAAATGTTGTTCTCTTTCTCTCCCTGACCTTTCTTGTTCTCTCTCTCCTGTGCACACACAGGCTCTGGCATTTCCTCTTTCCAGGATGCCCTAGATCTGCCTTAGACCTAGCATTTATTGATCCTTAAGTAGTCACTCCAAGCAACAACCCCATTGGAAGGTCTTCCCAATGCTCACCATCTACCACCTGCAGTCAGATGTGATGTTTCTGCTTTGTGAGCCTGTAACACTAGCAACATATAGCTGGCTCTCAAAGCATTCGCCATGCTCTACTGTGGTCATGACTTTGCTAGGTAGTAAAGCCTCTGATTTGGAAATACCTTCTTGGTCATCTCTGTTCCTAGCATGTTGTGTGGCACAGAATGGGCCATTCAAATATAATCATTTTGAATGAGTGGATAGACAAATGCAGTAAAGTGGCTTCACTAAGAATAGGGGAAAAAACAATTTCTGAAAAGGGGCTAAGTAATAAGAATAGTTATGTTCTTAAGTGAGAGTAACCACAAAATGCCAACACTAAATGCATTACAACCAGCAGTGACAGCAGTTTGATATCGGTAGAGAAAGATGAGATTGTGAGTAATGAGAAGAATTTGAACACAAAATCTTGAGCTATTGCATTTGGCATTGTTGAGTCCTATGGACAGAGGAGAACAGAACACAATGGGCATGTGATTTGCTCTAGTTATTACCTTTTTTTTTTTCTTTAAATGAAAATGTGATGAGGTCATTCTGGGAATAGTTGTTTTTAATAATAGCTGAAAAGTTTCTCATCTTACAAATGAGGACACTGAGGCTCAGATGGTCAAAGTGAATTGCCCAAGGTGATTAAGTTGGTTAATCACTAAACTGAATGATATCCTTGTGTTCCAATGTATAGCTCTATCAGTGCTCTGTACCATCAGGAGTAATAATTAACTTAGGACCATAAAACTCTTGGGGTGCCTGGGTGGCTCAGTCAGTTGGGTGTCCAACTTCGGCTCAGGTCACGATCTCACAGCTCGTGGGTTCGAGCCCCGTGTCGGGATCTGTGCTGACGGCTCAGAGCCTGGAGCCTGCTTCGGATTCTGTGTCTCCCTCTCTCTCTGCCCCTCCCCTGCTCACACTCTGTGTGTCTCTCTCTCTCTCAAAAATAAATAAACATTAAAATTTTTTTTTAAAGACCATAAAACTCTTAAATACTTAAGTATTATTTGAGGCTGTTGTAAACAATTTTAGCAACAAGTTCAGAACACATTTTCTTAGATTTCAAACTCCTACATTATGTTATATGTAAATAGGATATTTTGTTAAGAATTTTTTTAAAAAGCATATGCCAGGCAGATAATTAATGTCTTTTGAAAAACAATTAACTACTCCAAGGAATTCTAGTATTCATTTTGAAACATGGAAACTACTGAAGCCAGAATTTAAAAAAATGGAAAATCCATGCCAATTTTTGGATATCACACTTACAAATTGCATAAAAACAACAGGATCCAATTACTGAAGAATTTCTTCTGTGGTTACTTTACAAGCAAACAAATAAACAAACACATTAGTAAATTTGTCATAAATTTAAATAATTGTAGAAAGACACATTTCTTCACTTAGTAAAAAAATAATTATTACACATTTACTATGCATTAGTTAAGATTCTTCAGAGAAATAGAACCAATAGGATGTTTATATAGGAAGCAATGAGATTTATTTTAAAGAATTGGCATATGTGATTATGGCGACTAGCAAGACCAACATTTCAGAGCAAGCCAGCAAGCTGGATATTTCAGAATGAGCTGTTGTTGCAGTATTGAGTCCAAAAGTAGTTTGGAGGCTGAATTCTTTTCAGAGGATCTCAGTATTTTTCCGTAAGGCCTTTAACTGATTAGATGAGGCCCACCCATATTATGTTGGATAATCTGCTCTACTCAGAGTCTACTGATTTAAATGTTAATTACATCTTAAAAAATACCTTCACAGCAACCTCTAGACGGTGTTTGACCAAACAACTGGGCACCATAGTGTAGCCAAATTCACTCATAAATTTAACCATCAGACTATATGTCAGGAACTGTGTGGACTTGGAGGTTATACTGGGGAACAGTCAAGTTTGGGAGACACCCAATGAACAGCTGACCACTCAAACATGAATTACACACTTCCCAAGTGCCAGAAATGAAAAGTGTGGGTACTTCGAGAAATTATAGCAGAGAAGCCTAACCCAGCCTGAGGGACTTGAAGAGGCTCCCCTGAGAAAGTGACATTCAGGCTGGGGCCTAAAAAGTGAAAAATGGGTTAACCAAGCAGAGATGGGAGGAGAGGTTTCCAAGCAGAGGAAAAAGTCCTAAAGTAGAAGGAGCACACCAAGAGCTGAGATAAGACCACCATGTTGGGTACTGGGCCATTTGAAAGGGGAGAAGCCAGATCCTTTGGATCTTATAGATGAGATTTGCCATGGACAGGCTTCAGGTAAGACCAAGATTATGAAAAGCCTGTCTGTATGTTCTGTGGCTAACGGATTGGAAGGGTTAAGAGTGCTGCAGGATGACCAGTTCGGGCACTAGATGGTGATGCAGGTAGAGGTGAAGATGGTGAGAGTTGAATGAGCTCAAAAGATATTTTGGCAGATATTTAGGGCCACGTGATGATTAGTTATGGGAGTTAAAGGAAAAGTAGATATCAAGGAGATTGCGCACTCTCAAGCTTGCTCAGCACTGTGGATGAAGGTCTCATGGTGCTGCTTGTCATGAAGGAATGTTGGCAAAGGAGTCTGGGCTCAGTAAGGGGAGTAGAGTTGGAGGCACTTGGGGCGTAGCCAGGTGGAGACATCTAATAGGTAGTTGGACATGTAACTCTGAGAGTCTAAAAGACACCTAGGATGAGAGAACTGCAACTATGAGAATGGATTTGTCTGCACAGGGAGAGACTATCATAAAAAAAGAGAGGAGGCCAAAGACTGAGCTCAGAGCAACTCAAAACTGAGGGCCAGTTCCAGAAGGAGAATGACCTGAGAGACAGGGACAAAACTAGCAACGTCCAAGTCAGCAACTGTTGCATCTCTCTCTCTCTCTCTCTCTCTCTCTCTCTCTCTCTCTCTCCCCCTCCCCACCCAACCACAACTGGGAAAGGTTTTCTCTTTTTAAGGACTCGTGTGATTAGGTCAGGCTCACCCAGATAATCCAGGATAATCACCCAAATTCAAGCTTTTTAGCCTTGTTCACATCTGTAACCTTAATTCCATTTGCCATGTAACCTAACATATTCACATGTTCCGGACATAAGAATGTGCACACCTTGAGGGGGACGTTGTTCTGCCCACCATCAAACAAGTATGTGCAGTGCTATCAGAAGCCGCAGGAGAGAGAAACTGAAAATGGTCCAGCTGGATGTGACACATGGAAATAAACAAGAACAAGTCTAGTGGATTCGGGATCATGCAAAAGAGGCTAAAAAATTAAATTAGGGGGCTTAGAAATTGATAATTTTTTTTCAAGAAATCCAACTGTGAATAAGAAATGCAGGTCTTGAAACCCACTTAAGCATGAGTGAATATTTATTAGGACTGGAAGACTCATTGTCTATATTTAGAGTTTGGCTGGTTGTAGCAAGAATTCTACCCTCCCTAATTCCAGAAAGCCTCTTTTTGTATCATGAATATCTGATGGAAAATGAACAAGGAAATAATTAACGTTAACAAATAAAAATAAAACTTAGAAGATTCTTGCTAATGGTGACAATGAAACAACTATACATTCTGAAACTCCCAATGTTTATTTCCACTTTTAAAAAGAGTAATTATCATGTGGTTTTAGATACATGAGTTCCAGGGCAATTAATCATCTAATAAATGTGTCTCTAACAAGCATTTGCTAATAGCTTGATGTTGGCAAAAATAATGTGTTTCAGATCTGCTGCCTCTGAAGCCAAAAGATTTCAACATAATATCTCGGCTGGTGAGGGTTGTGCTTGAAATGAGAATCAGTGTTAATATGAAAGAAAAAAATAAATGGAATACAAAAGGAGAAAACTGCTCTAATACTTATAAATCAGTAATAGTTAACAGTTATTGGGTGAGTAACTGATTCCCAGTGCTATTCTGGGAGTTAAATATTAGCTCATTGAAACATAAGACGCTCCCACCAGTTGGTGTGAACGCTATCCCCATTTTACAAATATGGAAACTGAGGCAGCACACAACAAGACTAGGGTTCCAGTCTAATCTTGTCCAATCCAATCAGGCTATCAATAGCAATCGAGAACAGCTAACACTTACTGTCTACCAAGTACCTGTTTTAAGTACCTTACAGACTAAGTCATTACATTTTTGCCACAGCCCTGTGAGATAGGCATCTCCCTGCCATCTCCTGAGGAAGAAACTGAGGCACAGATAGGTAAATTATTAATTTCGATGGGCTTCCCTCTCTGAACTTCACCTTAACCTTCCTTAAGTTAGGAATTAGGTGATCTATGCAGTTTCTTTCAGCTGCCCAGTGCTGTCAGTATCACGTGCCTGAATTCCTTCTGTTCTTTTGACAAGTCTTTTAACGTTTATTTACTTTTGAGACAGAGAGAGACAGAGCATGAACGGGGGGAGGGTCACAGAGAAAGAGGGAGACACAGAATCTGAAACAGGCTCCAGGCTCTGAGCTAGTCAGCACAGAGCCCAACGCAGGGCACGAACTCACGAACCGCGAGATCATGACCTGAGCCGAAGTCGGATGCTTAGCCAACTGAGCCACCCAGGAGCCCCTCTTTTGACAAATCTTTATTATGTTTTTACGTATGTTTTGTTTGCTACATTTTATTATTGTAATGATTAATAAATATTTATAATAAGCATTTATTGAGCATTATTATTATTGTTGAGCATTTATTTATTGTGACATGCTAGGTGCTAAGTTGAGTGAATTCCTTGGTTTACTTAACCTTCACACAGGCTTTGCTTTTAATTATGGCTACTCTCCCTGCTGACAGATGAACGAACTGAGCTTAGAAACATTTAGAACTTTATTCAAGTCACACAACTAATAATTGGGAGACCTTGGGATCAAACCCAGAAAACCTACTCTGAAACTTAAGTCCCCTTAACACTTAGCTCTAATGTGTGGTGTCCACATCAGAAACATAGGTCAGACTTAAGCAAAGATGAATATTTGGCCTACATATAAAAATATGAAATAGGGTGAAGTAAGTGATATGTCTACCCAAAATCATATCTCTCAGACATAACCAAGTAGTAATTTCCACAATGAGAACTTTCCCTTGGGTTTTCTGTGTGGGGTCCAAAGGAGCCCATACCATATACCAGAGGGCACAATTATTTCAACACTTATTCCCTGACAGTGGACAGATTATCTCCTGGCAGCTAATAGAATCCTGAAGGAATGCACTTGGGGTGTCTGAAATGCAGGTGAGGATTTTAGAGCTTTGTTTACAACTGAGACAGAGCTGGTGAGGTGTCAGCAGGCCTCAGGTATGTATGTGCAAACCTGTGAATTGTGTGTGTGCACGGTGGCCCCAAGCAGGGAAGGGATTGCAGAGCGTTGAGTGTCAGACTCTAGAGAAAACGCATTATACACAGGGAAGGAAGCAGCCAATTGAATATAAGAAGGTATTAAAGAAGAAATATGACCCAAAACATCTGCCTCAATTTGGCTGTAAGCTGAGGGCTAAGACTGTCCTGAGGTCCATCTCCACTTAGGAAATGCTTACAAACATCGAGGTAGTGGGAAATGACTTGTAATAAAATCATGGATTTAGAAGGCTTGTGAAATCGTCTAGCCTAAACTTTGGCCAGGGCACAAGCCATGTGAATTGTCTCAGAGAGCAGCTATTCAGGGCCCATTTTAAAGGTCAGCCCAGAATGAGATTCCACAATCACCATTCCAGCGATGACCCATACTCGCTCCCAAGAAAGCTATTACTTATCTAAATCCTCATACATCAATTTAATCTCCACCTTGCCCTCCAGAACAATGAAACAGGGATGTATCACCATCCACCTAAAAGACCTTCATGTTCCTGGAGCTATCACCAAATCACCCTATAATCTCTCTCTTTCCAACACCATTCCATTGGTTCCTTCAATCCCACGTTATTTGTCTGGATTCCTTTCTCAACTGCATATCTGCCAACACAGAAGAAGACTGAGTGTCATTTATGCGACTCATAGGATGACATCCTATGATCGTCACCATTTACTGTTTGGTTAGAAGTAGGCAAGTAAAATTTGTGCCCACAGTAGGGTAAGTATTTGGTGAACAACAAGGAAGCCCCAAGTAGGTTAACATTCCTTGAAAATTTACAGCAGAATTCTTTCCTTTGCTTATCTGGGTCTTGGTCCTTAATGACCAAAACAATAATAGTAATAGTATTCTTTTTTTTTTTTAATGTTTTTTATTTATTTTTGAGACAGAGAGAGACAGAGCATGAACGGGGGAGGGGCAGAGAGAGAGGGAGACACAGAATCGGAAGCAGGCTCCAGGCTCCAAGCCATCAGCCCAGAGCCCAACGCGGGGCTTGAACTCACGGACCGCGAGATAGTGACCTGAGCCGAAGTCGGACTCCCAACCGACTGAGCCACCCAGGCGCCCCAGTAATAGTATTCTTATATAGAGCTATTGTGAAGACAATCAGGGATCATTTGAGAATGTCTCATTATGTCATTAATGCTATGAACACCCTTCATGAATCATGAATCTTACATCTGGGTCCCTATACAACAGCTAATAGTGAAGGGTCATTACATTATTCATTTTAATCAAAATTTACAATTGTCCAAATTGGCTAACCTTTTCATAATTTGTTCACAGAAATGTAACCTGGAATAGCTTAGCTATCCCAGATACACACTGCTCACCAGAGCTGGAGGAAGGCTACCAGTGCCCCCCGGGATTTAAATGCATGGACCTCGAAGACCTGGGACTTAGCAGGCAAGAGCTGGGCTACAGTGGCTTTAATGAGATAGGTCTGTCTTACCACTAAAACACATTTTCAGTTTCTGTTTTAAAATGTTTATGAAATGGAGAGAATACTTGTTTAACTGATGTTTGCTGTTGAGATTGGCTATAGCATTTAAGAAACACAACTACAGATTTTAATGCTCTTCCTGGGTTGTGATGCAGTCTGCCTTACAGTCTGTAAAGACAGTCTGCTTATATGGATATTCATCAGTGTCTGTAGAGGGTTCAGTATCCCTTATTTTAGAGTATTTTGATTCCTAATTACAGCACTTAAAACTATTTGTTGAGCAAGGTTCAGGGCTTGTTGACTGAAAGATAAGCAGGGTTGGGTTTTGCTCCACTTGTAACTGTGAACCAGTAGGCAAGGTAAGTCTTAAATAACTGAAGTAGTAGTCATTGATGAGTGCATGAAAACTGGAAAGTAATCCTGGAATGGAAGATAGCTAATGAAATACTTAATGAATATGCATCAACTATGTAATAGACATATGGGAAATGATGATATGCTCAAATGTATACATTTATCTGTGGCTTGTGCTATTAAGTCCTGAAATGTGCCATTGTATACAGTAATGAAATTACTTAACATCTGCCATTTAGTTTATATCATTGCATTTATTACCATTTCATGCAAGGGGTGCATGTTTCATTATTGAGACAAACAAACAAAAACCTAAGCATTCTAAACAATTATTTTATGCTTTGAGAACTTGTCTTAGCTCAGGCTGCCATGACAAAATACCATAGACTGGGTAGCGTAAATAACATCACTTCATTTCTCCATTTCCCTCTAGTCTGGAGCCTGGAAGTCCAAGCTCAGGGTGCCCTCATGGTTGGTTCTGGTGAAGCCCCTCTCTTTGGCTCACACATGGGTGTCTTCTCGCTGTATTCTTATTTGGTGGTGAGGATAGGGAAAGAGAGAGAGAAAGAGACAGTGAGTAGGAAGAAAGGAAGAAGAGGGAGAGGGAGAAAGCTCTCTGACCTCTTCTTGTAAGGGAAAAAATCCCATCATGAGAGCCCCACCCTCATGATCTCATCTAAATTGAATTCACTTTCCAAAGGCCCCATCTCCTAACACCATCCCATCGCAGTGGGGGTTAGGACTTCAGCATATGAGTTTGGGGTGGAAGCAACACAAACGTTCAGTCCGTAAGGGAATTGTTATCAAAATCATTTGGAAACAACAACAACAACAACAACAACAACAACAACAACAATTTTCCCTTCAAGTTTCAAGGCCTAGGTGCATTTAAGAGAGTTCTAGACACTTTTACCCAGGACCTAAGAGAATCTCCGTGTTTAACAGTGTGGTGGTTGTGCTTCTTTGGAAGCCAAATCTACTTCCTGACTTTTAGTGTGGTTTCATAACTCCGCGAGCAGCTGTACAATGCGGGGTGTCATGGCCAGGCAAGAGAGCGTGAGCTCCTGTCAACCCTGGATTGCAACTGCTATAGACACAGCCAATCAGTCTTTATACATCAGGAAAAGTGGCTGATAAATCTTCCTCTCACCCTGGTGTTCCATCACAGCAGCCCACAGATGGTGTTATGCGGGATGGCATAATGAACTCTGGGCTGGGTGCTGGAATTTCAGAAAGAATATGTAGAAGATCTTGCACTGATTGAGGAATACTCTTCTGCTGTCTGAACTAAAAAAACCACAAGGCTACAGCCTTTAGATAGAGGATAATAGTGAACTTGGGCTGAAAGCCACAAATAGTTGGTAGTTTTAAAACAGTGAGTTTTGCAAATAAGGTTCCTAAATTTGTATTCTTATGTTTTTAATATGCCCTCAGAGCGTTATTTCCAGCATTGTGTTTAGATGGGTAATCGTTCACCCCTTTGGCCAATGGTACACTTTCCTACGTCACCAAATTTAGAAGCCAGCAGATGTGAAGGCATTTCGATTTGCTGTACTCTCTTCAACTTATCTGGCTTTGGAATCAATCTTATATCCTTCCCCTGGTTATAAGGACTTTTACAGATTATGCTGATGACTTTCAGGGATGAGCAGGAAATCACAGGTGTGGTTTGGGAGATGGGATGTATATTTTGGGTAAGCCGCGTGGACTGAGTTCCAGGAATCCTGACCCCTTGGGCACAGCTAGAATGGGCTCATCAGAGCCTCTAACTCTTTAAAGGGCTAACTGGGTGTGCCCGTGTCTTCATGAAGGGTGGCCAGCATTCAGTAGTTAGACTCTCCTTGCACAAAAATCTCTATTCCTATAGAATCATATTGCTAAATCGAATCACTTCCTGGCCATTTTGAATGCAGCAATTGTGCCTAAACTCAGAATGCTGCATTATGGTCAAGCTGATTCAGCTTTCTTCGCTGTGACTTACAATGACTTCAACCACTGTGCAGTACTCTCTTTGAGAAGGCAAGTTTTCTCACAGAGCGTATTGGCTTCAGAAGCCTGATTCTAGGAGAGAACTGCCCCGGGGGCAGCAGGCCTCCACTAAGGCAATAATCTTACTGTTTATTTGCACATTTATCTCCCAAGGATTTAAGCTCCTTGAAAACAGGAAGTACATCTTTTCATCTCCATGCCTTCAGGGCCTGGCACAAGGCCGAGCTCTATAAATATTTACTAATGGACTGAACAAAGTGTATGTCCTTTTGAATTTGATGGTAACCAGTCATGTTTGTGTTAGGATATAGAGCCATAATAGAGAATTAAATTGTTTTCTTGTTGTTCTTTCCCCTGGTTTTGTCTGCTTTTGTTGGCAGTATTCATTATTCCTCATGACTTGCTTTTCTATACAAGCTTAATTTGGTCTGTTTGCTTCTTTTTCTCAAATGATGCTTGAGTTCAACACCACTGTATGACTAATGGTTACATAATGAAATGTTGACTTTGTACTGTAACCCAAAAAGTTTAAAATGGTCGCTATACCTTGGACTGAAATTGCTAACTAACTTTCTGATATTATGCATCTTTGTAGATACACAAATTGTGATATTTTAGATCATCTCAAAGGTTTTACGGAAACAAAATAAAATTTTCCTCCAAAATGAGGAAAAGAAATTACTAGGCACACATGATCATCTCTTTTTGCATGCAGTTGAATTTAAAACAATTAGGTGATTTATTGTGCATATAAATTTGGTCAATATACTTTATATGTAAGTAAGCATGATTAATTAAAATGGAGCACATTTCGTCTTCTTACTAATCAGATTGTCATATAATACATTGAATTTCAACTCATTTATGACATTTCATTTATAAGTAGCTTTATGTCTCGTTAAAATTTAATATTGATGATGTTGAAAAACTCACTTTTTAAAATACATGAAAAGCCAGAGTCATTAAAGTAGAAAATTTATAAAGAACTTCAACTGTAAAATTGTAAAGACACCCTTGCATCTCTAAAGTCATCAAATATCAAGAAGACTGAGAAGTAGAAATGCAGTTTCCATATTTAAGGACTCTGAAAAACCCGGCACTAATAAACCACACATCAGAAGACCAGGTGTCTAACAGATTACTTCCTGAAAGGATTCTGGCAACTGAGGATCTCAGGCAGAGCCAGCAGAATGCTGACATTCTCAAATAAAGAATATTCCCAGAGGAGCAGAGTAGTTCTCTGCTTGAGTCAGGACGTCAGTGTGTGGCTGACCATGGGAACTTTCTGGGACTCCATATGACATCTCAAAGTGGAGGCTCTCGTTCCTGCAAACATTTAGTAGAGAAATAAAGAAGACGAGATCCTCATTCTGGGGGGGCCCCGATGCTGCTGCTCCGTGTTGATGAAGACAAGGGCCCAATCTGGCTATCCCTTAAGATGACATGGGGAGGCTTTTAAAACACAACACTTCTCAAGCACCACTCTCAGCCCAGTTAAATGAAAACCTTGGGATGATCCAAGGCATAGATGGTTTTTAGAAGCTCAGCATGTGTTCTAAATGTTCATGCACCGTTGTGAACACTTGGACTGAAGCAGCACTGATACACCCACACACACCTGTCTTAGAAAAAACTTCCTTTCTCTCCCACCTGACAAATACCTGATCCTCTGAAACTGATTTCACAGATGAGGAATGATCAAAAAGAATGAGGACCATATCTATAAAAATGCACATTTAGGTATGTGTAAAACTGAAAAAAAAATCCAAGAGATATAATTTTTAAAAATTGCAGAAAAAGAGGACCTAAATATATGGATTTAAAGGGTACAGCTGTTGCAGTAAATGATCATAGAACAATCAACGCTGAGGCATTTCTTACTAAAGTTGCTGGAATTCAGAGCTAAAGAAAGCATCCCATGCGCATCCAGAAAAAAATGATCAAGTCAGTTCTTTTTCTTTTTTTCCCAAGCAATACTCAAACAAGTGTAGCTCCGGGAGGAACCCCGGGCCTCCAGTCAGTTCTAAGGGAAGCCATCATTGAGAACTGAAACTTTGTCAGGACTCAAGTCCAGGACACAAGGACACAGGGCTTACAAAGTCCTCAGAGAAAGAACGTGTCAAACTAGTTTCGGTTACAATTGAAGAAACAAGAACTCAGAGACTGCGTTTTCCATTAATCCTTCTTGAAGACATTCGGCCAATCAAGAATGACAGGTAGTGAGCCTAGTCTCTAGTATCTACTCAGTGTAAAAACAAAGCTAATACAACTTCAGGATTTACAGAATATATAAATATTACAAATTATGGCTGTGTAGAAGAGATGAGAAGAAAATCCAGGGAGGCAGTGTAGTGATGTTAGTGTCCTTATACTCAGCAATAAGAAATATATTGTCTTATGCTACATATGACTTATGTAATGGAGGTATATGTGTAGTTGAACAAGAATGAATTACAAAGTAAAAAATATCTACTTTAGAAAAAATTCACAATCAAAATAATGGCCCTGGGGTTTGGATCACAGCTCTACTACATACTAGTATGGTGACCTTGGAGAAGTAATTAACCTCTTCGTGCCTCAATATCCCCATCTGTAAGGTGGGATAAAGGATAGACCTCCCTTATAGCGTTGATGTGAGAAGGGACTGAAACACAGCACTTAGAACACTTAGCACAGAGTGAGCCAGAAATTAGAGCTGCATTGGCAAAACAGGAATGCACCTCTGTGGTATTTGAGAAAAAAAGGCAACTTGTTTTTAAGTTTATTTATTTTGAGAGAGAATGAGTGAGCAGAGGAGGGGCAGAGAGAGACAGAGACAGAGACAGAGACAGAGACAGAGAGCCCCAACCAGGCTCCACACTCTCAGCGCAGAGCCTGACATGGGGTTCAGTCTCACGAACCATGAGATCATGACCTGAGCCGAAATCAAGAGTCGGTTGCTTAACCGACTGAGCCACCCAGGCACCCCAAAAAAGGCAGCTTTAATAAGAGAGGGGAGAACATAATGCTTTCAAATTAACACAGCCGTGGTTTATATTACTCCCTTCTGCCTGTAGTAGTTTGCTATTCAGATTGTTCAGGATTTTAGAGCAAGTGGGGAGACTAGTGTTCACCTTGCACTATGTCCCTGTTAACTGATATCGTGCATTTTATCTCTCTCTAATCAATGTACAAAATTCCAGAAGGCCAAGTTTTGGTGGCGTTTGGTCTTCATTAATCAATTATTATTCTCTTGTTATTCTCAGAAATATCCTTCCTTTGTGCTTCCTCTTTAGGAACTTATCCATATTTAGCCTAGGCCATTGAATTTTTTATAGTTTCATTATGCCTTACACCTATAGTTTTATTTATCCCTATGCATTTGAATTTGTGACCCTGGACTGGGCCACTCCCTGTCCTTTAGCAGAGTGCCAACAGGCCCTCCTTCCATAGACCTCAAAAAAGCATCCTTTGGCTCACTGAGCCAGAAGCCACAGCCATGCTATTTCCTGCATGGTCCCCAGCACTCAGTGATTTACTTTCTGTCCTCCCATGAATCCCTGTACCAATGGTGACTGAAATGTTGGTGGTTTTTCTGTTCCTTTTTTCCATTCAAATACCTTCCATCTTTATTTCTGGGTCCCTTTTTTACAGCCCATTCTTAGAACCCTCAACTAGTACATCGTCTATAGGATGTTAACCTAGGCACTTGAGACATCACATACTCCCCACATTCCAGACCTATTGAGGAATATACATTATTGGACATATTTATTTATTTTTTTAGTGTTTATTTATTTTTTAGAGACAGAAACAGCACAAGCAGGAGAGGGGCAGAGAGAGAGGAGACACAGAATCTGAAGCAAGCTCCAGGCTCTGAGCTGTCAGCACAGAGCCCCAGTGCAGGGCTCAAACCCACAAACTGTGAGATCATGACCTGAGCCGAAGTCGAACACTTGACCAACTGAGCCATGCAGTCGCCCCTGGAAGGACATAGTTAGAGGTCACAGAATCTGTTTAGCAAACATTCACATTTTGTGATTGCAGTGAGTGTGGGGAAGTCGGGAGCCAGCACACGGTGAAAAGGTTTGGGGACAGGTGACACCCAAAAACTCTACCGTAGAGGTGAAACCAAAACACCACATCAGCTTACCCTGTTTAGAAAATGTGCCCTTCTTCCATGTTCCGAGTATTCACCCCACCTTTAGCCTCTCTGTTCCTCTGTGTTACCACATGCTTGTCAACATGTGGGGATTCAATCTGAGACACTGTGGTTTTCTGTAATGGCACTGAAAATGAAGCTAGAGGAATTTTGAGCTGGAAAAGATAGTAGTCATTTGGTTCACCCACACAGTTTTAAAGAGAGGGCAACTGAGCCTCAGAGTGAATAAGGTCAGAGTTCTAGAGAATTCCCCATGGAATCAGGGAGAGTCTCACTTCTTGTGACTCACATACTCCCACTAAAACTTACTTTATCCCTCAAACTTTTTACATTGCAGATCAGTATTTCATTAAGAATAAAACTGAAAAAAAAAAAAAAACCTTGCAAAGCTTAGTTATATTCTTAATATTGTAGTAGAAGGTTAGTATCACTCACCTTTGGTAGGATGCTGGTACAGAAGATAACTATTCAAACAGATGTGATATGCCAGTTGGGAAAAAAGCAACAGCAAATCTATCACACGTGGGAAGGAAATCACAGCAAATGCCATTAAACTGGCAATTTACTTGTCATGATCTTTCAAAAGATGTAAGAAATTGGGTATAGCAGATGAGTACAGATCTATTCAGGTTTGAACTCTCCATTCATTGTACAGTCAGGTAAAAACAAAACATTCAGAATTTTTTGTTGTGTTTTTTTAAATATATTTTTACTTATTACTTTAATTTTTTAAACTAATGTTCTTTGAACTAATTTTAGACTCACATAAAAAAAAAGTTACAAAATAGTACAGAGGGTTCCTATAGACCAGGTTCCTATCACCAGGTTCCCAGGACGGTAACTTCTTATACAACTGTATTACATTATCACTGCTAAGACATTAGCATAACACAATGCTATTAACTATGGTGCACATCCCATTACCTTTCAGAGTGGATCCACTGATGATCTTCTTCTATCTCAAAATCCTACCCAGGATGCCACATTATACTTAGTCATTAACTCTCTAATCTCTCCTAATCTGTAAATTTGTCAGCTTTGTCTCTACAGTCTTGACACTTTTCAGAAGCACTAGTCAGTCATTTTATAGAATGTTTCCCAGTTTGGTTCTATCTGATGTTTTCTCATAATTGGAATGAAGTTCTGATCAGACTATTTACATGATGTCTGGCTTCCAAAAGGGAAGAGAAGTTGTCCACTTTAACTTATTTATTTATTTTAATTTTTCATTATGTAAATTTGAGGGGATCCAGCTTTATAATCCAATGTTTATATGCACCAAAGCGACCAAAACCTGGGTAGCTATGATAGAAGAACCCAGTAAATGACATATAAAATTCATCCTGACAAGTCATTTAGGTAGTAAATAGATATCAGGCATTTTTTGTTGTTGTCATTAGCCTTCAAAATCGTAAGAACAAAACACAAAAGCCCAAATTTGTAAAACTCCAGGATAAACTAAACTTGATTGAGACAGTTTATATCAGACAGAGGAAGTCCATAAGCAAGATCAGACTATAAACAGAACGTTCTGAAAATAATAGAAAAAAACATTTGAATTATACATGCTTTTAATGCTACCTGGACTGCATGAGGTGACTGCTTCCCCTATGCCTTCTGTACAATAAAGCACACACTGTGGTCTTATGTGACTAGCTGCCCACAATCTTCATTATTGCAATTACTGTCATTACTTATCACAAGTACTCATTTATCAATTACTTATGTATCTCTAGCACTAGGTAAAAGATTTTCTATTCATTGTGTTTTTCATCCTCCCAATAAATCCATAAGGTGTCATTATGCCCAATTGATAAGTGAGGAGAATGAGATGAGAAAGAACTGATTCGCCCAAAGTCACCTGTGGACCACAGTTGGGAGCCAAGTCTTGCTGCCCATGTGCTGAGGTCAAAGCCTGTGTTCTGGAACTGCAGACTCTGAGTTAGCTGTGAAGTTGGCCATGGGTAACCACCATTCCCCGTGGCTTGTCAGGACAGCTGGCTCATCAGAGGGTCTCATGATGATAAAGGAGGGGACATGTCCTCCAGGGCAACAACTCACCAGACATGCTGCCTTCTCCTCCCACCACCATGTCTTTGGGACAGAGGGACAAGGGTGAAGGAGGCTGACGGTGATGTCCACTGGAAACATGGCCACTCAGGGCTGGTCTCTGACTTTGCATCTAGCCTCCTGCATACTTTGTGACAGGGTCAGTGCATGATAAGTGTGAGTTTTATGTAAGAATTAAAGTATGAAAGAATATACGTGGGAGGCAGTGCAGTTTTACAAGATAATTTATTGAGCTATCAACATTTGGGCAAGGATTCAAAGCAATGGCAGCAAAAATCAGTAAATATGCTTTTGATACAAAAAGAGATAGTAGACATTTAGGCTAGAGATGTGGGAGAGAACACTGAAACCAAGCAAAAATATGTTATTTGGTATATGGCCATGAGGTTCACACTGATCTGAGCAAAATTCAAAATTCGACCACATTGTGATTTATGTGCGTAGTATATGTAATTTATAGCTACGTGCATTAATTTCTTCTGCATATATGAATATACTTTCTCTTTCCCTTTGAGATACAGATATTTAATTTTGCTTTCTACGTACTACAAATTAACCAACAGGTTTCTTTAAGGTGATTTTGCAGATGCATATTAATTAATTCCTTTATTAGATATATGACATAAGAAGCATTTACCTTATTAGACCTTTTTGTTAATAAAATCATAAAACTTATATGCCTTCCTTACAATATTAGGTAGGAAAACTATAGGTCATCAGCATCACAGAAGTTAAGATGTAAATTTGGGATACATATATAAATTTAAGGTGATGACTTATTATCTTTGAAACATTTTTTGATGATATATTAATGAACCTTTAGAGAAAATGAAGTAAATTAAAGCAGGGTGGCTATCACCTGCCAGATTCTCATATACTCCCGAGTCACTCCTAAAGAAGGCTATTATGGGTATTGGAATTGGAGACTGGTATTTTTTTTTTCCAATGGGAGATACATTTTAGCCGTTATCCACTATGTGGTATTTTCCTTATTTGACTTTGGGTGGTATTGACTATACAGTACAGGCTCAGCACCCTGCATGAGTCATAAATCAGTTTTATTTAATATTGATGAGAAACAGCATCAGTGGTTATTTTCATCACTGGTAGTGTTCCGTGCTCGAAACTACCCCATATCTTGCTGAAATGGAATTGCCCATAAAGCCACCTACACAGGTTTAATGTTTCAGTTCTAATACAGGATTTGCTTTACTTTAAAATTCCCCCTATGTTTTTTTTTCTATAGACATTCTATTACTTTTATAATTTGTCTTCTATTGCATCTGATATTAAATATGTCCATAAAATAAGATGAAAGAAAATTACTTTCACTCAAATCACAGTAGATGTAAATTGAACTTTGCTGATGACGCTATTAAAAATTGATTCATAGGTTTAAATGATGTTAAACTGTATTTCATGTTGCAGCATGTGGTGTCAGAAGGAAACTTTACAAATGAGTAGAAAATAGGAAGTTATTATGTATCTATAACTGTGATTTATTGCAGAATGTACATTTTTATTGCAGTTGCAAAAAAGCCACCATAAAGACTAATTTGTAAAATATGTAATTGAGATTTATAATACTTTGTGGAAAAGCACGGAAGGCTTATTTTCCCTGCATTAATCTTTGTGTTCAGCATTGCTCCCGGAATTACTTATCGATTTTTATGAAAACACATAGAGAATAGAGAACTAGGGCAACAGCATTCGACCACAAGTGCTTACCCGAGTCTATGCCAATTCTAGACTTGCTCTTTGAAGGAATTCCTTTGTCATGGGACAAGGAAGTCCTGATTGTATTTTTGTTAAATAGAGGACAAGATCATGAGGCTTCAACAAGGAGAATAGTTGTGAAAACCTTTGGTCAAATACAGGGGCTTCATCCCTGGGTCCAGGCATCAGCAAACGCCCTCAGGTTGCACGTAGAAGTGTGTGCCTGAGGGTTTCTAAAGGCAATGAGTCTTTGGGCTTCATTAGATTCTCAAACAGGGTCACAAACTTATTTAAACTGAAATTAGATATGCAGATATTATTCAGAATGTTAGGAAAACTGGGAGTCTAAAGGTAGCAAATGCAGAGTGATGTTTAAAAAGGATATCCACTAGGGGCGCCTGGGGGACTCAGGCGGTTGAGCTTCAGACTCCTGATTTCAGCTCAGGTTATGATCCCAGAGTCCTGGGATTGAGCCCTGCATGCTGTTCCACGCTGAATGCAGACCTTGTTTGGGATGCTCTATCTTCCTCTGCCCCTCTCCCGCTTTCTCTACTTCCCTCGAAAGAAAGGAAAGAAAGAAAGAAAGAAAGAAAGAAAGAAAGAAAGAAAGAAAGAAAGAAAGAAAGAAAGAAAGAAAGAAAGAAATGAAAGGAAGAAATGAAAGGAAGAAAAGAAAGAAAGAGGGAGGAAAGAAGGAAGGAAGGAAGGAAGGAAGGAAGGAAGGAAGGAAGAAGATTATGCACTGCCTGGTGTCTAGCAGGTGTTGGGGAGTTCTTGTTGAAAGGATTAGAAAAAACAGCTGCTGGAGTGACTTGCCATTGGACAGTGAAAGAAGGAATTTTAAAAGTGGATTTTGAGGGCATAAATGATTTTTTTTCATATTATAAATAGAAGACAATACTCCTTGGAAATATCTAGTGGTTTCCAAGAAATTAGCATGTTCATAGTTACATTTTAAATATTTATAGATTATAGGGACACCTGGGTGGCTCAGTTGGTTAAGCATCTGACTTTGGCTCCCATCATGATCTCACGGTCCGTGGGTTCAAGCCCGCATCGGGCTCTGTGCTGACAGCTCAGAGTCTGGAGCCTGCTTTGGATTCTGTCTCCCTCTCAGTCTCAACAATAAATAAAAATTTAAAAAATAAAAAATATTTTTAGATTATAAAAATCATACTTCAAATAGCATACGAGGTTTAAAGAAAGTAATGAATTCTGCCATATGTAAATCCCTCCCTTCCTTTCTCCTTTCCTTTCTTCCTGCCTTCTTTCATCTTTATCAGTTTTGTGGTATTTAGTAAAATGCTTTTAACTGTTTCCCTGCTAACAGACATTTAAGCTGTTCTCAGTCATTGACTACAGTAAGTAATTTTGTGTTGAATAAATGCTCACACACACATACACACATATATCTTGTGTGTGTGTGCAGTATTCTTTAAAATAGATTCCTAGGACGATTTCTAGGTTGAAGGGTATGCACATTTTTTAACATAATAAATAAATAATGTTGTGTTTCTCAAAAAGATTTTAAGAATTCATCGTCCTGCTTTTTTTGTGTGAGAGTGAATTTTAGAAAGTATAAGGTATTCTCTTTTGATATGCAAAGATACTGAAGTAAAAAAAAATATATAACAGAGACCATATTGTATTTTGTGCTCTTCTGAACACCAGCAGCCCATTTCCTTTTCCTCGCATTCCTTCCTCCCCTTTTCCCTGGCATGCCTCCTCCTACCAATACCTGACCCACTCTCTAAGGCCTCAGTGCATGTGGCTTCTCATACAGCACCCTTGTCGCCTTCTGTCTGAACTGTGACAGAGCTGGTCTGTGAAAGTTAATGCTTCTTTCTGTTTGGTTCCCTCTGTCTGATGTACATGTATGTGTGTGTGTATCTGTGTGTCTGTGTGTGTTTTATCCTCTTCTTCCCAATGAGCTCCTTAGATCCCAGGTGCCTCGAGTAGGAACAAAGCTTCCTGTGCTTCTCATGATGTGTTTTCTAACTCTCAGTGAGCTCCTTATATACTTGAAGACTGGTTGATCGCATGTGGGAGAATTTTATATTAGATACATTGCCTTTTTAAATCATTATTCCGTGGAAACTTCATGAGGGAAAATTTAAATAAAATTCAGATACAACTCTTGCCTTTTAAGTTCATTCTCCATTTGAAATTAAATGGCGTCTGCCTTATGGCAGGTATTCACATGAAACAAATGTGAACAGACTAGCACAGAAGTCTTGTGTTGACGGTCAAGGAAACTCTCTCTGCTGGTAACAGCAGTCAGTGGAACATAATTCCCTTGACATTCTGTGAAATTAAATTAATCTCACCAACTAATCAGTTGGACCAAAAAGGAATAATGTCTTGTAGGGAAGCACCATGCAGCTCTTCCCTCAAGGCCAATGAGGCCATAGGAAAGCCGACTCCTACCTCCCTTGAGATTGCATGTTCTAATACATGAGCCCTGCTTAGCAAAACTGTGCTGACAAGGAGCATGGCCTCCTCCTCGGAGGAGAAAGCTCTCTGGCCCTCGAAAATGGACTTCTAACCTGAGCCACACAGGGCTGTGAGAAAGAAGATGGCATCCACCCTGAGGGGGCACTGGACTGTGGAGACAAGGAGTCTTTTCCCTCTCTTCCCCTTTATGCTCCTGGACCCCTCAGCTCCCACACGCATAGGCCTTGCGATTCCAGGATTATACTGAAGATACTAACACATACTAAATATGCTAAGATAAAGGATACCAAATGAGAATGAAACAAATATACTAACATAAGTTGCAAATGCCTAATAAATATCAGTGGCCAGAATTAAAACAAAGATAACTGCCACAATTAGTATTACAAAGGTTATTATTGATCAGATTTATTTCTAGATAATAAGGAAAAAGTAAAATTTTTTTCATGAACAAATTCCCATTTTCATGAAAGTATGAGAATTTTTAGATAATAGGGGAAACGTTCTTATTTAAATAGCAAAAAGATGTTTTCATAAATAATGTACTCAACAAATATTTGTTATACGTTTACTCTATGCCAGGCATACAGGGCCTGAAATAAAATGATGTAAGTCAATGTAACCAAGTTCCTTCCCCCAAACGGAGATGTTAAAATAAAATAAATGAAGGTGAAGTAAAGTCAGAAAAAAGGGCTGATCCTTAACCGGGGTAAGTTTTGCAGCTATGGGCCAGGTACAGGAAGGAACTCATGCCCCAGTGTGTGTGTGCCCACACATCCCTTTAAAACTTTTTTGAGTATGAGTACAAGCAAACCGACCATGAATACTCCAATTTGCTACAAGTCCTATTTCCTCCCACTTGCCTTGTATTCAGCATTTCTCACATTTATACAATCTGTCTAACCTCTGAGACAAATGCTTTTGTTCTGTCTGATCATCGAAAATGCTGGCTTGAGAATTATATTTTTACTTTAGCTTTTGTTAAAAAGGTATTGAATGACATCAATTAAGAGTGCCACCTTCCTTTTTTTTTTCTTTTCCCCCTGGTCAAATATGTCTGCTTCTTAGGTACTTTTCTGAGAATGTCTTTATCTTTTTTTTTTTTTTTTTTTTTTTTTTTTTTTGAGTAATGTTTGGACGGAGTACAGAATTCTTAATTGGTATTTAGATTCCCCTCAAGGTTTAAAATCATTCCATTGTATTTTGGAATCTGTTTTTGCCAATGACCACCCCTCCTTTGAGTCTAATTGTAGTGCTTTTATGTTTTTGTTTTTATGTTGCTTGTTTTTTTTAAACATATCTGGTTTTTCATTGATGGTTTTTAAGATTTGCTGTTCGTCTTTGCAATGTTATGGTCTTAACTATAATATGTCTGGGCATGGATCTATTTTTTTTTTTTTATTTTTTATCTAGTAGGATTTTTTTTTTTTTTTTTTTTTTTTGCATAAAAGGCTCATGCCTTTTTCTGGGAGAGTTTTAGATATTATCTTTACAAATCCATATGTGTTCTCCATTCTCTATTATTTATTTTCTGGAATACTGATTAAAGCTTTGTTAAAACTGCTTCTTTCATTTTCCATGCTGGTAGATCTTGCTTTCTAACTTCTCTCTGCTCGCTGCATTTGCCCTCTGTACCCTGCCATTAGATGCTTGGTGCATCTTCTTGTAGTATTTACATGTCTCGTAAAGTTGTTTGTGTATTTTCTTCTTTAGCTTCTTTGCTGAACTCTGTATAATTTTCTCCCTCAGTGTGTCCAGTCTGCTCCCCATCTTACTCATGGAGTTTTTTATCCCAGCATCTATGATCTGCTTATCTAGAATTTCTATTTAACTGTTCCAAATCTGTCTGTTCTTTTTATGTCATAGCCCTGTTCTTACCATTTTCTTTCTAACCCTTTCTTTATCTCATTAAACATTCTAAACATGCTTATTTTAGAATCTCTTTCTGATTCTTCCATATCTTCTAATTCTCCATTATAATAGTTCTTTTTTTCCTATGGTTTGTAATGTTCGGCTGTGAGCTCAATTCCAGTGAGGGTTTCTTTCTGTCAGTGTTGCTGGAATCCCAGGGATAGTAACTAATCCTGAACTAATCCTTATGTTACCTTTGTGGCTTGTGGGAGGAGAGAACCTTGAGCCATTGGAGTTGTAGAGGACAGTGTAAATTTGGACGAAGAACTTTGGTTGGCCCACATTTAGGGTTCTGGTTTCTCATAGGAGAGTCTTAGGCCCCCACATGGATCTGGATGGAAGTCAAGCAACTTTCTGCTTGCCTGGTCCGGAGGGCAGCATTCTTCCGGTCTCCATTTAAAATGCAGAGTGACCTTGGTGGAACTTCCAGCTCTGCGGACACACCTCAGCTCAGTGTCTGCTTCCGTTCCTGTGTTCAGATGCACCCCAAGAGCACCAGTGTATATATATATACACACATATATGTATATAATTTCATTACAATGATGTGGTTTTTCTTCCTCTGATATGATCACACATTTATTTTACATTCAAAAACTCAGCACAGAGTTACTTTGCTCAGCAGTTACTTTGCTTGAAGACAAAAATCTATGGGGGCGGGGCGGGGGGCGCTGCAGATAGGCAATAGCAGTGACTGAACACCGAGAGAATAAATCCTGATGGATTGAGATTTGGGTCCCTAATCTTCTTAATATTAATTGCAGCAAATATTCACATGATTTCTTCCACCACATAAGTCCTTTAGCAAGTAAGCAAAAACATAAAATGAAAATAAAAAGCCTAGTCAGGAATCACCTAACTATAAAGCAAGTAAAGGTTCTTAGCCAATTCTTACTCTCATGTGTCTAATAAAAGATATACTATATTTTACCAGGGAGTTATATTACTTTATATTTTTATTTTTATTTTTTTACTGTTTGTTTATTTTTGAGGGGGGGGGAGGGGCACAGAGAGAGGGAGATACAGAATCCGAAGAGCTGTTAGCACAGAGCCCAACGTGAGGCTTGAACCCACAAACCTTGAGATCATGACCTGAGCCGAAGTTGGATGCTCAACCGACTGAGCCACCCAGACGCCCCTATATTACTGTATTTTAAAACCAGGGGCGCCTGGGTGGCTCAGTCGGTTGAGCATCCGACTTCGGCTCAGGTCAGGATCTCGTGGTTCGTGAGTTCAAGCCCTGCATCAGGCTCTGTGCTGACAGCTCAGAGCCTGGAGCCTGCTTTGGTTTCTGTGTCTCCCTCTCTCTCTGCCCCTCCCCCGCTCATTCTCTCTCTCTCTCTCTCTCTCTCTCTCTCTCTTTCTCTCTCTCTCTTTCTCTCTCTCTCTCTCTCTGTCTCTCAAAAAAATAAATGTTAAAAAAAAATAAATAAATAAGCTGCTAGTGACTACAAACCTTGTCACCACATTGAAGTTGAACTGAAGGAGACTTTCAAACAAAGACTGTTTGAAGCTAAGCATCTAGGTAAGGAATGTAATTTCCTCATATATCATCACGTGCATGGCATTAACCCCACCTAACCATCCAAGATTCAGAGAAGGAAAGAAGCTCTGGGAGACAGCATCAGGTCTTAGTGGTGATTGTATTCCCAGTGTCTCCAGTGTAGAAGTGGGCATCTTGTGAGTGCTCAGGTCCAGATAAGAGAAGGACTTGGTTTCGGGATGCACTCCATAGCTCAGTTGTGAGTGACATAGAACAAGTTACTTAACGTTTCTCTGCCTGTAAAATCAGGGTAAAAATTGTACATGTCTCGTAGACTGGTAGGAAGATTAGATTATTCTCACTCTTATGTCTAAGAGTCCTCAGTAAAATTTGGGGCACCTGGGTGACTCAGTTGGTTAAGCGTTCGACTCTTGTCTCAGCTCAGGTCCTGATCTCAACAGTTCGTGAGTTCAAGCCCCATGTCCCTACTTGGATTCTCTCTCTCCCTCTCTCTCTGCCTGCCCCCACTTGCTTTCTATATTTCTCTCAAAATAAATAAAAATAAACTTAAAAAAATAATCCTCAGTAAAATTTAACTATGGTTTTAATTATCATTTTATTAGGTATATAATTATCAAGTAAATGAATGAATGAATTACAGAGCACAGTGTTCTAAGGTCACACAGTTAGAATGTGAAAGTAAACTCTTCCAATATCAATATTCTTTCCAAGTCATCATTCTTTTAGTCTTGGCAAACCACTCAGGATCATACAACATAACTTAACAATATACTCACATTTTACTGTGCTAGTATATGCTGCATTTACTGGTATATCCTTTAGTCCATGTACATTTGCACTGGGAATAAAATGTTAATATTTTCTTATCTCCTGCATTGAGATGCTGCCAGCAAAGCCATTTCTAGGCTGAGATGCTTTGTCTTTGCTGGGCTTCTAAAGGGTTAAAGCAATGCTGAAGTTGTATGTTTACAATTGACTATAGCAGGAATCAGCAAACCATGGCTGGTTGGCCAAATCCTTCTTACTGCCTAACTTGGTAAATAAAGTTTGCTGCAACTCCATGGCTATTTGTTTATCTATGGTCCATGGCTGCTTTCTGATGCTACAGCAGATTTCTGTAGTTCCAACAGAAATCCTATGGCCCGCAGAATGTACGATATTTACCGTTTGATCCTTTACAGAGAAAAGTTTGCCAGTCGTTCCATTAGAATCAAGGTAGGAAAAAGTGCTCATCCCATGTTTCTTTTTTATTACATCCTCACAGCAACCTAGCCTCCTTGATGATTTTTACACTCACCTCTTCTTATATCCCTTGGACCTAGAAAGCCAGAGACCACAACACATCTGTGATTTTTGTCTAGGTTCATGAGAGTCCAATGCTGGCCCTCCTTCCCTGAGTCAAAATTCCTTAAACTCTAAACATGAGATTTGCAAAGAAAGGGTATCCTGGATATATACAACCCTGAAAGTTTCCTCCTCCTGTGTCTCATAAATACAAAGGCTACTGAATCTGTGATTGATGTGAGGCAAGGAATTTTTGAAGAATGGGTGATATGCTAGACATAGACTCCAATGAATCTTAATTAGGTTTAACTAAATGGGTATTCTTTAGTATGGGGATAAGTCTCAATGGTTAAAAAAACCTGCTTAGAAAATCAGAATCAGGGGTGCCCGGGTGGCTCAGTTGGTTAAATGGCCTACTCTTGATTTCGGCTCAGGTCATGATCTCACCATTTGTGAGATCAAGCCCTGCCCTGGGCTCTGCACTGACAGTGTGGAGCCTGCTTGGGATTCTCTGTCTCCTATGTCTCTGCCCCTCCTCCTGCTCTGTCTCTCTCTCTCGCTCTCTCTTTTTCAAAATAAATAAATAAGCATTTAAAAAAAGAAAGTCAGGGGGCACCTGGGTGGCTCAGTTAGTTGAGCATCCGGCTTCGGCTCAGGTCATGATCTCATGGTCTGTGAGTTCGAGCCCCACGTCGGGCTTTGTGCTGACAGCTCAGAGCCTGGAGCCTGCTTCAGATTCTGTGTCTCCCTCTCTCTCTGCCCCTCCCCAACTCATGTTTTGTCTCTCTCTGTCTCAGAAATAAACATTAAAACAAATTTTTTTTAAATTTTTTTTTTAATGTTTTTTATTTATTTTTGGGACAGAGAGAGACAGAGCATGAACAGGGGAGGGGCAGAGAGAGAGGGAGACACAGAATCGGAAACAGGCTCCAGGCTCCGAGCCATCAGCCCAGAGCCTGACGCGGGGCTCGAACTCACGGACCGCGAGATCGTGACCTGGCTGAAGTCGGACACTTAACCGACTGCGCCACCCAGGCGCCCCACAAATTTTTTTTTTTAAAAGTCAGAACCAAAATACTCTTATCCCTGAGTGCCTCATGTTAGCCAGAAAAAATTGCTTAAAATGAGTACAAAAGGGGGAAAACATTATTATATTTACAAAAGATTAGTAAAAAAAAATCATTTATGAAGATAGAGTTTGTCTGGGAGATGTAATTTGCTCACTGCTATGTTGCACTTATTGGGACTTTAAAAATCAGGAATGTTCTGCTACCCTATGACCCAGCAATTGCACTACTAGGTATTTATCCAAGGGATACAGGTGTGCTGTTTCGAAGGGGCACATGCACCCTAATGTTTATAGCAGCGCTATCAGTAATAGCCAAATTATGGAAAGAGGCCAAATGTCTATTGACTGATGAATGGATAAAGAAGATGTGGTATATGTGAAATGGACTATTATTCCTCCGTCAAAAAGAATGGAATCTTGCCATCGCAATGACGTGGATGAAGCTAGAATGTATTATGCTAGGCAGCGTAAGTCAGTCAGAGAAAGACAGATAACATATGATTTCACTCAGTGTGGAATTTAAGAAACAAAACAGATGAATGTAGGGGAAGGGAAGGAAAAATAAAATAAGATAAAAACAGGGAGGGAGGCAAACCATGAAAGACTCTCAACTATGAGAACAAATTGCGGGTTGCTAGAGAGGAGGTGAGCAGGGGCTGGGTTGGATGGGTGTTGGGCACTTGTTGTGATGAGCACAGGGTATGATATGTAAATGATCAATCACTAAATTCTATTCCTGAAATCAATACTGCACTATATGTTAACTAACTTGACTTAAGTAAAATCTTGGAAGAAAAAAAATCAGGAATGTTCTGCAAGACTTGACAGGAACAGTCACCATCTCTGAGCAATGGTTCAAGTGAGGATTGTAGATAGTCTTCTAAGAGCCATGCATTCGCTTATTCATTCACTCAACAAATATTTATCAAGAACCTGCTACATGTTAGGCACTATGTTTAGTACTTTAAGGCACGAAGTAAGTGCTGATACAGAACCACAGATGGATGGCATTATATTTTCATTTTATTAGAAATTCATTCTTGCTTGTAAGTTAATTTCCTTATTAAGAAATGATTTCTTTCATTAGGCTTTGGGACTCTAATTGTGTACTTAATTTTTTGGGCTAGCCTAAGTATAGTGCTAGCTTTCAAGAAATAAATTGTCAAACAGGATTTGCCATTTAATTTTTTTTTTTCAAAAAGAAACATGTAGGCCAAAACAAAATATAAAATAAAATCAGGGTGTCTGAGTGGCTCAGTTGGTTAAGCATCCGACTCTTGACTTCAGCTCAGGTTGTGATCGTGAGTTTGAGCCCCATACTGGGCTATGTGCTGGGCATGAAGCTATTTAAACAAACAAAATGATTTTTTTATTAATGAAATAAATATATATAATATAAAATAAATAAATAACATCTAAACTATGTTATTTAATGAAATAAGATTATTTAGGCATTGGAAGAGTTTGGTAAAGTCTCAAAGTCTCAAGCAGATTTCAAAAATGAAACTATTTTCTTCTTTTAATCAGTTTAAAGGGAATGCCTTGTGTTCATTTTTGTTGATGCCGGTGAGTTGAGTTTTATAAAGCTGTCTAAAATGAATCCAGAATGCACCAAAATGGAGTCAAAATAGTGGATGACACATCGTACAAATTCTAACCGGCTTGGGTCCTGACCGTGCCACGTTTTAACCTGGGGGCAGACACCTGGAGGGGCTCATTAGCTGGCAGCTGTCTGCGATTAGTCTGCAAAGACTAAAAAGAAAATGAGCCACAAGAAAGCCACTAGTACTGGCCTGGAAGATGAACAAAGGAAAAAGGAGCAGCTGGTGGGGAAACACACATTTGGCTGAGACCTTTGCAGAGGGGTTGAGAGGCCCTAGGCCCCCGGAAATGGAACCTGGGAGGAAAGTTTTGATGGCAGACAGCCTGGGATCAAGGGGCAGCAGCTGTCTGTTTTGTGTGAGGGGCGACATTCAAGAGGACTTATGGGTTGTGTCATACAGTGACCATTATCTATGCTACTAAGGGAAGAGAAGTGAGTGTTGTTTCGGTGCCTACACCGTGCCAAGCACTATGAGAGGTACTTCCATCTCGTCAGCTAACCTGGTGTGCAAAGCAGCCCATTGGTGTGTTAGCTCCTTTGGGTCAAGTGTAGCCTGGCAGGTGTAAGTGCCTTTGGCCATCTGTGTTTATATGTTTGTTCGAGACATTTCATAAAAGCAACCTGATCGTCCATTTCTTACCTGTAGTCTGTCCAGTGGAAGATGTGTGCCTTTTGATAGTATTCCAAATCGGTCAATCTGATACAGATTCAAGGCACCATGAGTTTAATCCTTGGAGGAAAAGCATAGCAAGTATGGTGATTGTCAGGGGAAAAAAAGAAGCTGCTGGAGAAGAAAATGTATTGAAAAAGTATTTACCATGTAACCTGATAAAATAGTTTAAATTCTGGTGTTACTAAGTTTTAATGGAAGCTGCTGAAATGTTACTTATTGCTATTATTTTTAATTTACTGAGCTGAATATTTGCTGTGCAGTAGTATGAGTTATGTAATCATCATTTACTCCTCTGCAAGCTGGTTGAGAAGTGTTATGAGTACTCGATATATCTGAACTGATGATAACCAAAAGTTAGAGAATTATGAGGGATGTAAGCCATTTTATCCCTGATGGTAACATTTTAACCCTCTGGTTGTGTAGTTAAATACAATTATATTGAAAATGTATATTTCCCCAATATTAGTGTCATATGAAGTTATTAACAGGTTGAGTTTCATTTCCCTTGGATTGCTGGGTGATGGGGCACTTCAGTGAACTCAGCGCTATGCTGTTTATTCAGTGAAGACACGTGCCTTTGTATGATACAGGACCCTGTCTCAGCACCTCCTTTGACACCTACAGCAAAATGGCAGAACACAAAGTTAAGGATTTGGGAAAATACCATGTTTTACCAAGCACAAGTCTTCAGACAGTATATAGAGAGGCCATACACAAAGTGAGCATCTGAGGAAAAGGATCACATGAGAGACCAGATATATGAGTTGCATGTTAGAACAGGTAAATACCGCCCTCATGTATCCCTCCCAAATTCATGGCAAGTCATGAGACCTATTTTTCCTTCCCATCTAGACCCCATTATAAAAGCTCTGTTTGTACAGGTTATGCATTCTAACCAATAATTGAACTGATTCGGGTGAGGCTATCGGCAGATAATAAGATTTACATGTGAGACTTTATGTTCTACCGTTTAAATTAAGCTAATACTTTTATTATTTTTTTAATGTTTATTTATTTTTGAGAGAGAGAGAGAGAGTGAGAGAGAGAGAGCAGGGGACAGGCAGACAGAGAAGGAGACACAGAATCTGAAGCAGGGTCCAGGCTCTGAGCTGTCAGCACAGAGCCTGACATGGGGCTCGAACTCATGAACCGTTAAATCATGGCCTGAGCCGAAGTTGGCTGCTTAAGCAACTGAGCCACCCAGGCACCCCTTAACTTAATACTTTTAGATGTATTTTTTAGTCTTTAGTTTTTTCTCCAGCTTTATTGACATATAACATTGTGTAAGTTTAAGGTGTGTGACGTGATTTGTTACATGTATATATTGCCAAATGATTACCACATAAGGTTAGTTATAGGTGCTATTTAAAAAACAAATTATTGGGGTGCCTGGGTGGCTCAGTCTGTTAAGTGTCCAACTCTTGATTTCGGCTCAGGTCAAGATCTCATGGTTTGTGGGTTCAAGCCCCACATCTGGCTCCACACTGACAACGTGGAGCCTGCTTGGGATTCTTTCTCTCCCCCTCACTGACTAGAGCTCACACTGTCTCTCTCAAAATAAATAAATACACTTAAAAATTTATTTTAAAAATTGTTGACTTTACAGTCTTAAAAATAAATTTTGAAAGATGGGGTAATAACAGGGGGACCGTGGAAATAGAATCCAAGAAATTTTGCTGAGTTAGTAATGTTGCACTAGATGTTCCCATCCAGATTCGTTGAGTACAGATCAGCTGGTGATGTCAGCAGATTCTACCATTAAATTTGTAATTTGTTTATGAGCTCTTGGCAACTCAGGGAGATTTAATCTAGTTAAGTGGCTGAGACAAGTGACTCATAAAAATACGAGTTATTTAAGCCTTGCATTCTGCTAAGAAAGTCGGCAAGTTCATTATTTATATTCTTGATGTACTGCCTACTACACGAATTAATTATTAGTTGACTCATGTTTGTTACACTGATCCAATTAGCGGTAAGCTGTTTCATGTTAAATAAGCATATATGAAATGAAGTCACAGTGTTATGAAGTTATAAGAAATGGTTAATAAAGATGGTGAATCATGATTGTTATTTTGTTGGAATGCAGTTTTAGAATTTTTAAAGACTCATTCAACAAAAAAGAGGTATCTTTTAAAATGTGTATACTCAGAGATGTTTAACTAAGTTATGTTCAATAATTTTATAGCAGTTTAAACAAATGATTTTAGCGTAAATCACAAATGATACACATGAAGGATGAAACTATATATGTTAGATCATATTTAGATCAATTCTAATATTCTGCTAGGGCATAGACTTAAGTAAAAGGCACATAAGACATTGAACAGATGTTTTCTTTGATAGTCCATTTAAACATACTGAATTAATGGGCTGAAAATATTTTTAAAATTATTGTTCTTTGAGGATGGTACAAAACCATACATCAAAGTAAAGAATTTTATGCTGATACTGATGAAGTTATATACTTGTGAACCTGGCATTTGTAAATGTTACATGCTGTAAAATGTATTGTGTACCTTGTCAAATAATTTACACACTATCATTTGCACATTTTTATCATCTGCACTCTTTTACTTTGTATAATATATATTTGTGCATTATCAATTTATTTGCATAATAATGAGAATCAAAGTATATAATCATAAATCCATTTGTGTGGATTCCCTATATCCCACATGCAATCGTACATTCATATGTGTTACATACACACTCCCTGAAACTTGAGTCAAGTAATAGATACAAAAGCAGTATCACTTAAAAGATAAATTCACTGGAAAAAAATCCTATAGGCATATAGTTTTCCCTAATAGTGAATTATAATCTATGAATAGATATTGTATTTTTTCAGTGTGTTTGACTTGTAAAGTACAGGGGTTCTGTAAAATTTTAGTGTCTGACTCACAATCTGTATGTTTCTTTAATTAAAAAATTCAATTACCTAAGAAATAATTTCATTCTTATGTTGAAAAGTTAAAACAGCAGTCTTTTTTAGAAAGCTGGAGTAGCCATACTCACATCAGACAATCTAGACTTTAAAATAAAGACTGTATCAAGAGATGGAGAAGAGCATTATATCATAATCAAGGGGTCTATCCACCAAGAAGACCTAACGATTGTAAGCATTCATGTGCCAAATGTGGTAGTACCCGAATGTATAAATCAGTTAATCACAAAAATAAAGAAACTCATCGATAGTAATACCATAATAGTAGGAGACTTCAACACCCCACTCACAGCAATGGACACATCATCTAATAAAAAATCAACAAGGAAACAATGGCTTTGAATGACACACTGGACCACATGGATTTAACATATATTCAGAATATTTCATCCTAAAGCAGCAGAATATACATTCTTCTCCAGTGCACATGGAACATTCTCCAGAATAGACCACATACTGGGACACAAACCAGCCTTAGCAAGTACAAAAAGATCGAGATCATACCATGCATATTTTCAGACCACAATGCTATGAAACTCTAAATCAACCACAAGAAAAAATTTGGAAAGGTAACAAATACTTGGAGACTGAAGAACATCCTACTAAAGAATGAATGGGCTAACCAAGCAGTTAAAGAGGAAATTAAAAAGTATATGGAAGCCAATGAAAATGATAACACCACAACTCAAAACCTCTGGGATGCAGCAAAGGCGGTCATAAGAGGAAAGTATATAGCAATCCAGGCCTTCCTAAAGAAGGGAGAAAGATCTCAGATACACAACCTAACCTTATGCCTTAAAGAGCTGGAAAAAGAACAGCAAAAAAAAAAAAACCCAAACCAGCAAAAGACAGGAAATAATAAAGATTAGAGCAGAAATTAATGCTATCGAAACCAAAAAAACAGTAGAACAGATCAGTGAAACCAGAAGCTGGTTGTTTGAAAGATTTAACAAAATTGATAAACCAATAGCCAGTTTGATCAAAAAGAAAAAGGAAAGGACTCAAATAAATAAAATCAAGAATGGAAGAGGAGAGATCACAACCAACACAGCAGAAATGAAAACAACAATAAGAGAATGTTATAAGCAATTATATACCAATAAAATGGGAAATCTGGAAGAAATGGACAAATTCCTAGAAACATATATACTACCAAAACTGAAACAGGAAGAAATAGAAAATTTGAACAGACCCATAACCAGTAAGGAAATCGAATTAGTAATTAAAAATCTGCCAAAGCAAGAGTCCAGGGCCAGATGGCTTTCCAGGGGAATTCTACCCAACGTTTAAGGAAGAGTTAACACCTATTCTCTTGAAGCTGTTCCAAAAAGTAGAAATGGAGGGAAAACTTCCAAACTCATTCTATGAAGCCAGCATTACCTTGATTCCAAAACCAGATAGAGACCCCACTAAAAAGGAGAACTATAGACCAATTTCCCTGATGAACATGGGTGCAAAAATCCTCAACAAGATATTAGCCAACTGGCTCCAACAATACACTAAAAAAATTGTTCACCACGACCAACTGGGATTTATACCTGGGATGCAGGGCTGGTTCAATATCCACAAAACAATTAACATGATTCATCACATCAATAAAAGAAAGGACAAGAACCATATGATCCTCTCAATAGATGCAGAGAAAGCATTTGACAAAATACAGCATCCTTTCTTGATAAAAACCCTCAAGAAAGTAGGGATAGAAGGAGCATACCTTGAGATCATAAAAGCCATATATGAATGACCCAATGCTAATATCTTTAATGGGGAAAAACTGAGAGCTTTCCCCCTAAGGACAGGAACAAGACAAGGATGTCCACTCTCACCACTGTTAATCAACATAGTATTGGAAGTCTTAGCCTCTGCAATGAGACAACACAAAGAAATAAAAGGCATCTTAATCGGCCAGGGGGAGGTCAAACTTTCACTCTTCGCAGATGACATGATATTCTATATGGAAAACCCTAAGGTTTCTACCAAAAACTGCTAGAACTGATTCACGAAGTCAGCAAAGTTGCAGGATATAAAATCAATGCACAGAGATCAGTTGCATTCCTATACACCAACAATGAAGCAACAGAAAGAGAAATCAAGGAATCGATCCTATTTACAGTTGCACCAAAAACCATAAAATACCTAGGAATAAATCTAACCAAAGAGGTGAAAAACCTATACACTGAAAACTATAGAAAGCCTATGAAAAAAATTGAAGAAGACACAAAAAAATGGAAAAAAGATTCCATGCTCCTGGATAGGAAGAACAAATGTTGTTAAAATGTCGATATTCCCCAAAGCAATCTACATATTCAATGTAATCCCTATCAAAATAACACCAGCATTCTTCACAGAGCTAGAACAAATAATCCTAAAATTTGTATGGAACCAGAAAAGACCCCAATAGCCAAAGCAGTCTTGAAAAAGAAAACCTAAGCTGGAGGCATCACAATCCTGTACTTCAAGCTATACTACAAAGCTGTAATCATCAAGACAGTATGGTACTGTCATAAAAACAGACACTGATCAATGGAACAGAATAGAGAATCAGAAATGGCCCCACAAACATATAGCCAACTAATCTTTGACAAAGCAGGAAAGAATATCCAATGGAATAAAGACAGTCTCTTCAGCAAGTGGTGCTGGGAAAATTGGACAGCGACATGCAGAAGAATGAACCTGGACCACTTTCTTACACCATACACAAAAATAAGCTCAAAATGGATGAAAGACCTATAAGATAGGAAGCCATCAAAATCCTCAAGGAGAAAGCAGGCAAAAACCTCTTTGATCTTGGCCATAGCAACTTCTCACTCAACATGTCTCTGGAGGCAAGGGAAACAAAAGCAAAAATGAACTACTAGGACCTCATCAAAATAAAAAGCTTCTGCACAGTGAAGGAAACAATCAGCAAAACTAAAAGGCAACTGACAGAATGGGAGAAGATATTTGCAAATGACACATCAGATAAAGGGTTAGTATCAAAAATCTATAAAGAACTTATCAAGTTCAACACCCAAAAAACAAATAATCCAGGGAAGAAATGGGCAAAAGACATGAATAGACACTTCTCCAAAGAAGACATCCAGATGGCCAGCCGACACATGAAAAAATGCTCAATATTACTCATCATCAGGGAAATAAATATCAAAACCACCATGAGATACCACCTTACACCTGTCAGAATGGCTAACATTAACAACTCAGTCAACAACAGATGTTGGCGAGGATGCGGAGAAAGAGGATCTCTTATGCATTGCTGGTGTGAATGCAAGCTGGTGCAGCCACTCTGGAAAACAGTATGGAGGTTCCTCAAAAAACTAAAAATAGAACTACCCTATAACCCAACAATTGCACTACTAGGTATTTATCCAAGGGATACAGGTGTGCTGTTTCAAAGGGACACATGCACCCCCATGTTTATAGCAGCACTATCAACAATAGCCAAAGTATGGAAAGAGCCCAAATATCCATCGATGGTTGAATGGATAAAGAAGAGGTGGTATATATATACAATGGAGTATTACTCAGCAATCAAAAAGAATGAAATCTTGCCATTTGCAACTACATGGACGGAACTGGAGGATATTATGCTAAGTGAAATTAGTCAGTCAGAGAAACACAAAAATCATATGACTTCACTCATATGAGGACTTTAAGAGACAAAACAGATGAACATAAGGGAAGGGAAACAAAAATAATATAAAAACAGGGAGGGGGACAAAACAGAAGAGACTCATAAATATGGAGAACAAACTGAGGGTTACTGGAGGGGTTGTGGGAGGGGGGATGGGCTAAATGGGTAAGGGGCACTAAGGAATCTACTCCTGAAATCATTGTTGTACTATATGCTAATTTGGATGTAAATTTAAAAAAATAAAATTAAAACAAACAAACAAAAAAACCCACAGCAGTCTTTTTTGATGACTATGTCCAGTTTTGGTTACCTCTCCAGCATTTATTTCCAAGATAATATTATTATGAGTTCAAACTATATATACCCTTTCAGACTTTAAACTCATCTGTATATGCATAAGTATGTTTGCATATGATATACATAGTGTTGTTTCAATATTATTCTCATGAATAAATATGTATTTTCTTCATTCAGTTTAGCACCTATGTAATCTTTTATTCTATCAAACATTTTGTTTGGTCATTCTATAACTGAGAGATGACTTTTTCTTTTGTGTATGATTAATACATTGGCGAATTAAATATTTGTGCATGTTTCCTTGTGCATAGTGTGAATGGTTCTCTATAAAAGATATGTGGAAATAGAAGTGCTGAGTATGCACATTTTTATTTTTAATAGATATTCCTAAATTGTTCCTCTCTATCCCCATTAGTGTTATGAGTATGCTTTCCATGTCAATTTTTGATATTGATGATATCAAACTTTAAAATTTTAGCTATCAAATGGGCATGAAAAGGTATTTCTGTACCTTTCTAGTAACTGGCGAGGTTTTTATCAGTAAGCATCTTCTCATATCTTTATGGGCCATTCAGATTTTTTTTCTTCTATAAATTGCCAGTTTATATTCTTTGCCCATTTTTCTCTTGGGTTGTTTGCTCTATTCTTATATATGTTCTGGACACTTGACTTTCATATATTATTTGTTTTCAGGCTACAGTATTTTACAGTTATGAAAGTACAAAACGCCAGAAGCCTGGAACACAGAAATGTATAAGGGATTCTAAGCAGAAGTCTTGTTCTAAATAAGGGTTTGGCTTGTGGGAAGAAAGGAGAGAAGAGAGTGTGGGGTATCGTAGATAAAGGACTTAGCACAAATGGGCAACACAGAATCAGGAATAACTTTGTCACAACATGGGCACCATAGAATGATATTATCACCTGTATTGTGATAGAGAAATTAACAGGGCTGCTCGGTAGGCTGGCAGATCTCATTACCCTTCATTACTTTTCTACCCCGGGAAAGTATTACCAGAGTGGAAAAAGTTATGTGACAAAGGATTGTGTTAGGAGGATGTTAGAATTAAAAAAAAAAAAAAAAAAAAAAAAAAGGAGAAATGGATGTAGTAAGAGAGGCAGATTTGATAGAATAGAAAACAAAAATAATAATGGATAAGCTCATCTTGGGAGTCTGTCAGGAACAAGGATGAAGCTCTGAAAGCTGACTGCCATCAGTAACAAAAAGTCTTTGAGACAGATTCAAGAACCTGAAAGACTGGTAATGGGCCATTCCTTACCATCAATGTCTTAAAAGACAATAAACTATCTAATGGGATATAAAAAAGCCTTTTTTTTCTTCCCCCACCTTAATATTCTCCTATGAAAAGCCAACTTTATATGGCAGGAAATAATAGCACACAGCAAGAAGTATGCTATGTGGCATTATTGAACATCTCAAGTGTCTAAAAGGTACAAAGCTAAAAACCAAATGACTTCAGCACAGAAAATGTCCCAGATTTTGTGATTTTACTTTTAAAAGAGAAATACAGCGGGGGGAAAGAACCAACCTTAATCTGAAACCAAACCTAAAATGACAGCCAGACATTTTCTGACATATATTTTATTTAAGAATGTTGAGGACTCATAATTTCCTCACTTCCTTTTAATTTCAGTGAATTTTAATTTGATGAAACTGGGCGAGTCTTGTAAAGGTCTTCATGGTTTAGAATTTGCCACACACATGCAAGACTTGCTTTGTTGATGTTATAAACTAAATACTGGAGTACACTGAATAACCTAGTGTATACGCAGTACAAACAAGCTGAAAACGATGGAAAATAGGGCTTACAGGATGCCAATAAAAGTTCTCATCACCCAGGAGTGAGAAATGAGATAGGCGGGAATAATAGGAACCAGTGATTATTATGGAAAATATAAAAAATATTTGATTTTAGAGATTATGTATTTGAGATCGCTTGCAAAAGAAAAATGCTTGTTTACAAATCCACAAATGCTTAGGGAATATATCACTGTTTTTAAGAAATTGTATATTATGGGAGTGCCTGAGTGGCTCAGTTGGTTAAGCATCTGACTCTTGGTTTCAGCTCAGGTCCCGATCTTGCAGTTTTATGAGGTGGAGCCCCACGTGGGTTTTGTGCTGACAGTGTAGAACCTGCTTGGGATTCTCTGTCTCCATCTCTCTGCCCCTCCCCCACTCACACTGTCTTTGTCTCTCTCAAAATAAATAAATGAACTTAAAAAATTGTATATTTTGTACTGAGAGAGAAAGAGAGAGAGAGAGAGAGAGAATCCCAAGCAAGCTCCAAGCTGTCAGCACAAACCCCAACACAGGGCTCAAACTCATCAACTGGGAGATCATCACCTGAGTTGAAACCAAGAGTCGGGGGCTTAATCAACTGAGCCACCCAAGCACCCCCTATATTAATAAATTTTCATAGCAGTGGACTATCAACTTCATATAGAAGTAAAATTGTAACCAGATACATTTCCTGATATTAATTGAGTCCACATTTTAAAAGGCATCTGGGGGTACCTGGGTGGCTCAGTTGGTTAAGTGTCTGACTTCGGCTCAGGTCATGATCTCATGGTTCACAAGTTAGAGCCTCGCATCAGGCTCTGTGCTGACAGCTCAGAGCCTGGAGCCTACTTTGGATTGTGTGTCAACCTCTGTCTCTGCCCCTCCCTTGCTCGTGCTCTGTCTCTCTCTCTCAAAAAATAAATAAACATTACAAAAATTTAAAAAAATAATAAAAAATAAAAGGCATATAAATTCAGCCTTGTTTGCTTCCTACATATACAAGAAAATCCTTCTTCTACACAATACATGGGTATTTTCTAATTAAATGAGTCCTAGTGTATACAGAAAATATACATGACTTCTTGAATTAAAATATTTGTCGCATTACAAGACTGTAACAAATGCATTCTAGGAATATTTGGAAATGTAAAAGTGTATTAACAGAAAAAGGCACTTTGAAAGCACGGTTCATATATTTTCCAAAAATGAAATAAAATATATTTTAGTCCAACATTCTGAACACGATTAAATCTCCTTGATTCAGAGGGTAATATACTTTCTGAGCATTTCATCATTTAAAGCAGAATGTTTCATCTTTCGAACGTGTATCTCTCATCTGGCAGGACTGTATGATTGAGTCAAATGAGTCCTAATATCACTGGTCTGGCACAGGGTGAAGCCAGCGTCCAACCACAGGGGCCAAGAAAAACACGCAGGAGAGGTTAGAGGAACTGGAAGATCCTTATGATGAGGTTTGCTGACTATTGCAGGTTAGGAGTGAAAAAGCCCAATTGCCAAGCGAGAAAAGAGTTTCTGAACACTTGATGTATCTGGCTGCACCCTGGGGGCTGCCTCCACCTGCCTGCTAAGAGACCCCCCCCCCCCACCCCCGACAGCTTTGTGATTTCCCATTCATGTCCAGCTTTAGGTGCACTCAGTCTGCAGGGACTTCCCTCTACCTGTGCCCAGGTTATGATTCCCAGTCTATCACTCAGGCTCACATTTGGTCGCACTTTACCCACAGTGAGGCGTTCATTGGGTTCTTAACTTCAGTTCAGGCTTATTGAGTTGGAAGGGTAGTTGGGGATTTCTGGTTTTGTAGGTCCTTTGTCAGCTTTGAGAATGTGACAACAATTTTGTCCCGTGTCCTACTTATTCTACAAATCGGTTATGTTTAGTTGTACCCACAAAACTTTTTTTGTTTTAATTTTAAACATTAGTTTTGAATTTTAGGGATCTCTTATTGGTAAGTTACTGAAAATTGTAGTGTTTTCTTGAAGAGTTCTCTGGTCTGGATTTCCTTAGTTCCATGTAATTCTTGTTTCTATCCCGTTATGGATAATAGGGACATCAAATACACAGATCCTGGATTTAATTATATTTTTCTGCTTAGGAGTCAAGTCATTTTTAAAAAATTGATGTCGGGGGGGCGCCTGGGTGGCTCAGTTGGTTGAGCTTCCAACTTCATCTCAGGTCATGATCTCGCCATCTGTGAGTTCAAGCCCCATGTCAGGCTTTGTGCTGACAGCACAGAGCCTGGAGCCTGCTTCGGATTCTGTGTCCCTCTCTCTCTGTCCCTCCCCTGCTTGCACTCTGTCTCTCAAAAATAAATTAAAAAGTTTAAAAAAAAATTGATGTCAGATAGATCTCCCTGAGAATGCTAGATGCTTCATCACATAATTAGATTTCCCTAACCAGAAACCTTATTCTCTGGGGATAGTGGAAAATGCCAGATGAACCAGCTTCGCTGTGTTCTAACACAGTGCTAACGGGTTCTTAACTTCTTCAGAAAGACTAAATGGAGCAAGAGGATGATTTCTATTGATACCAACGTAATCTCATCTTGCGCTTGAGGTATAGTCTGTCTGGAGATGCGATCTTTCCATCACTTCCATTTATTAGACACAGACTGAGCACTGCATGCATGGCTAGGGATGGGGAAAGGGTGGAGGACGGGATAGATCAGATGAAAGAATTTGCAAGCTACTTGGGCTGATAGCTTTGTAAATAATGTACTTCTTTCTGCTACAAAAACACAAAGAAAGTAGCATTTTTTCCCCTTCACTATCACAGCATCATCCCAGAAGAATTGACTTTTTAGTATCTAAAAAGGGAATAGAGATTTTTTTTAGCTTTTTAAAAAAAATAATGGGATAATTCATTTTCATTATATATATATATATATATATATATATATATATATTTGTGTGTGTATATATACACATGCATATGTATATATGTATGTATACATGTATGTATATGTATATACATATGTATATATGTATGTATGAAAAGAGTCAACATAAGTAACATATATGTGAGTTATGTAAGCATAACTAAAAATAAACACTCACTGGTTAGCCCATCAACCAACTTAAAATACAACCTTCCTAAAACCCTGAAGTTCCTAGGGTGACCCCTGGCCCCTGTAGAGGTTACTGTTCCTGGAAAAAGAGTGAACGATCAAAAGGGAATTAAGCACCTTCCATGTGTTGGGGATCACACCACGACAGAAATGACAGTGTGGGACACTCTAAGTGATTGGTTTGGTCAGTGTTATCATAGGAAATCTCGAGTGATACAGGAGGATGTGATAGGCCAGCCAGGCAGACATGGAGGCCCATGCTGAGTAGTGAAATACTAAATTAATCAGGAAGCAGCCACTGGTTACCAAAGCTAATTGGACCATTTCCTCTGAGTTTAAATCAAGGACATTCCCATGGGAGAGGTCAGGGCTTCTGGAAAATGGCCCTGGTCTTCATTTTTCACATGTAGATTAGTAAGGCAGTTCCTAACCAGGCTGAATCAGGTCAAAATTCTTAACTTCACTGATTCTGTAGCATTTCCAGAGGTTATTTAATTCATGCTTAACATTTCTTGCCTTCATCTCATAAAATTGTCTTTAGTGCATCCTTACTTAGAAATACCAAACAGTATTATTTATATCAATAATTACATTTTCTTAAAAAGACTTTTGTAAATTAAAATAAGTGGAAACAAATTGAACAGTTCCAGAAGAACCTTTCTAAATACTGGACTAAACAATTTCAGGAGGTAATAGAAAGCCGCTTAAGTTCACCCAAACTACATTTCACTTTGGGAATTAATAGAAAGCCTTCAAATGAGCATACCGGGAGGAAGTGTATTGAATATTGTGCACTTTAATTAAGATTTTAAGAATAACTAGAAACATTTAGGTTAATTATGCTAGGTAGTTATAATAATTCATTTTAAAAATGAAAAGGCATAACAGAGTGTAAAATTACATCAAATATTTCATATTTAGCAGCAAGCATAAGATTACTTAATTATCTGCATCTGTCAGTGATGCAATTTTTATCATAAATGTATTCTGTGGTAATCTACAGAATGACATATTTTAAAAAAATTATTAGAGACTATCGTGGTCATTTTGTCCCAACCCTTAAGAATTTTAGAAAGGGAACATATAAACTGAATGTTATTTGTTTTTTCTCTTGTGATACCTGCAAAAAACTAAAACAAGAATTTTCCAGGGTACAGGTGTAAAAGGGTATATTCTTTACAAGAAACCATAGTGCTGACAGATGGCTTAAACTTCCATCCAAGAAAAATTCAGTGCTTGAACTTCAGAAAATGGAAAATTTCTTTGCTGGACTTCACATAATATTTTCAGTGTCTACTGAAAGTCAGGAAAAATGAATGTGGAAATAAGATGTTCTTGACAACATGGCATAAACAGGTAATCTTGAGAAATCACAAAGATGTATCTGTTCAATTAGATGTGTAGATGGGGAGTAAATCTGGAGTCCTTGGAAGACTCTCTAATCAAAGTGTTTCTCTCACATGTTTAAATGAAATGACGGGGTATTTCCCTGGGAGCTCCTGGAGGGACTTTATGTAGTTCAATTAGATTAGGGGTCATTCGAACTTAGAGGGATATTATACAATTTGATCTACTTGCTAATTGGTATGAATTTGACCATTGTCATCTACTGCTGTGTATGAGAGGAACAGAATGGGATATGTACATTCTGATGAGAGGAAAATGATTGGGTAGCAATTGCATTTTACAGAGTGCCTTCCCACACATAGTCTAAATATCCTCACTGTATCGACTCAACAAGTTTAATTCATTTCTTTAGTGTCAGAGCTATGGTTGAGTATGAGTATTGGGTGGCTTAGGTTATGTCCCTAGGAAGGAAGGAAGAAGGTAATAAACCCTGTGTGTCCATCAGTTATTTCAGGGTAGGTGCTAGGACTTAGGTTATATCAGGAGCATAGGAGATAAGAAGGAAAGCAGCTTTAAAAGGAGGAGTCAAGTCTTGCCAACTCTTAGCACACACCTCAGCAAGGATTCTTAATTTTTCCCCTCTTAGAATCTGCTTTGCAATTTCTAACTATATACTTTCTAATCCCTGTGTTTATTATATTTGAAAAACATTATCATTAGATTAATTGATATTAGTGATTACTTGGTATTAATTATTATTCCTGATGAATCATTATCACTAGAAATCAATTTAAAAGGGTAAATTAATTTTAATAGCTTTTTTGAAAAGTTGTATTTTTAGGGGGTGCTATGTAAATTCTTATTAGGGCAGTTTTCCTCTGATGAGGAAACATATTGTTTATGTTATATAAACAATTATATCCTATATATCCTGTTATATCCTAACATAAAAGTTCTCATTTAATTTCTACATAGAAATTTAGTATAGAAAATATCGTTTGGTCAGCTGTGAATTCACCTAGCCCTATTATCATTCAAGATGATTTCTTGGTATTTTCTGAATGATAAACTGTGAAATGACATTTTGAAATTAGGTGCCACTAGATCTATTCTTCTAATAATCCTATCAATAATCAATTAATCTTTCAAATACAGCTTTAAATACAACTAAAAAATACAGCTAAATATAGCTTTAAAAAGGAAAGTAAACCAGATTGGAATCAATGGCCTCTTAGTGAGTTTGTTGGCCCTTGGCAGGTTCCCCTTTCTCTTTAGAAAGGTCTGCAGTGTCTAGACTTCCTAGGAGTAATGGTTATTTTATACTATTGACCATTTTTCTTTCTCAAAGTCAAGGCCTCATTGGCTTTTTGCTAATTTCAGAATACTTCTCAGGTTTATCAATTTGTTAAGGATTACAACTTATTTAATTACTGCTAATTTACTTGATAACCATTACATGGTGCTCTTGGATTCATGTAATTAGGATACCTTACCCACTTTTTCTTTCCATCATGTCCCTTCATCAGCTGTTCCTTTTTTTTTTTTTAAGCTGTTTCCTCTTGATTGTGTCCTGTCCAGGTTAGTTAATGATTATCTTCCTCAACGCAATAGTTCAGTCACTCCCTTTTTTATCCTCATGCTCCACATTGCCAGCAATCATTATTTGTTAGAAATTTTATGAATTTCAACCTCATTTACCAACCTAATGCTTTTTTTTTTGGTTACATATCCAGCCTTTTGCCTTTTGTACCTCTTGTTCATGAAATATGAGCTCCTCAGAGAGTCTCACGGTAGTCAACTGGGTTTCTTTAGCAATTTCTTCAGCCTCTTTACTGGGATCATTTGTTTTTGTATTGACTAAGAGTCACTCCTTGAAGCCCCTCTCTGTCTTTCTCCCTGTGCCCTTTTCATTTGAAAAGCTTTTCTCTCCATTTGAAAATCTCTTCCTTAGGTTTTCAGTTGAGATGATTTCTAGGAAGCATAGGTTTTGGACCTTCATTGTGTTGTTCCCTGCCCACCAGTGAGAAGTGTGAGTGACTAACAGGTGTGCCTTGGGATAAGATCATAAGGACAGACAACCCACCAGATCTCACGAGCATCCAAGTGACACATTGAATGCAAAGTTCCGCTCACCTGCCTTTGTATGGGATCCTATCGAGGTGTTCATGGAACTTAGTTGATGGGTCTCCACCACGTTAGTATATCTGTGATGTATGAAATTCACTTTGATCAGTATAATTTGTGATTAGTATTCCGTTGAAAATTTTTTTCTGTGCATTTGTTCAAATGGGGAGAATAGAGAACAGAATGATTCCTGGGCATATGTGGGTGATGGAGGAGAAAGATGTGCTGTAGTGTGGCTGTCCCCTGGGTGTGGTTGTATTTTACTAGTGACTGGAGAACTCACAGTGATAGAAATATGTGGGCTATAAACTATAGACACCATCTGCCATAGAGGGAACACATTAGGAAAATGCCACCTGTTCCTACATTAGTCTGGCCCCTGCCTCACAGTTTCACATGTACTCCCATGGTTTGTTGGGCTTTTTTTTCTTTTCTTTCTTTCTCCTTTTTTTTCTTTGTTTTTGTTTTTGCTATTTCTCTGATTCGTGCCCCTAGCTAATAACTAACGAGATTTTTACACATTCCATATTCTATTACTTGATTCAATCCTGATCTTATTTTCTTGCCAGTAGATGTGCATGTGTTTTTTACTATTTTTCTGAGTTCCCTTCCTGGCCAGTTACTTGAGAAAATATTTTTATTTATTCAGCATTCAACAATTTTTATTGGGGACCTGCTACGATATAGAGAACAAAAGACACAAGAAGTCCTTGCCTTTGTTGAGCCTACAAATTCTACATGAAGAAACAGGAAATAATCAGGACAAACAAGTAAAATAAGTGGTGCATTAAATGGTGACAGGAAGAAAAGGAAAAGCAGAGGTGGGGGGGTGAGGGGATGAGGAGGGGGAGAGGGGAGACTGTGTTCCGGGGTTGCAGTTTTGGATAGGGTGACCACAAAGGCTGCCTTCGAATAAAAATGTGATAGATGGGAGGGGACGCGCCACGTGGCTCTCGCGGGGAGGATTGTACAAAGCAGATGGTGCATTCAGGGCAAAGACCCCCAAAAGGGAGTGTGCTCCTATTCTCTCTTGATATGAGGAGGCTCATGTCTTGAGAGTAAAGGGGGAACAGGGTCAGAAAATCAACAAGGGCAGATGGTATAGAGCCGCACAGGTCAATGCAGTGCGTTTGGTTTTTACTCTTACGTGAGATGGGGAACCATGGGAGTGATTTTGAGCAGAGGAGAAACTGAAGCTGATCAGAAATGCCCTGCTTACTGAGTTGAAGGGACAGTGGGGGACTGTTGTGATAATGCAAGGGAGAGGTGGTCATCTGGATTTGCATAGTAGCAGTGGGGATGGTGAGAGCACTCTGGGTATGCTGTGCGGGTTGAGTACAAGAGAAAGATCACTCCAAGGTTTTTGGCCTGAGTGATTAGATAGAGTTGCTGTTGACTTCTGGAAGAACGGTGTTTGTGGGGAAAGATGAGGACTTCAGCTTTTTTACATGTTAAGTGTGAGGGATTTGTGCAGGTAATGCTGTAGCTGGTGGAATTTCTTCACTTACCTTTTTTTGTTTTGAAGCAGAAGCCTTGACTGAATAGTGAAAAGTACACCTGATTAGATTGTAAAAACTCAAGTTCTTGACTCTACAGTGGGTCAGTGAGACTTGTTCAATTTTGGTCAAATAAGCAAAGTCAACAGTGGCTGAGATGAGCATATTCCCTATAAAATAAAACGATCAGATTTGCAAAAGCTTGGCTGCATGATTCAAATTTCACCTACTCTATGCGACATTATTCTGAAGTCTTGCTGAAAGTCATCAAACACACTGCCTTAGCAATCTTTGCTAATGATAAAATGAATGTAGGTTGGTTGATGTGCAGAAGTAGCCAATGAGTATGTTTTGATTGGCAGTTAAGGCAATGCATCCTTACATTTTGTCAAACTACGTACAGTCAGATTTATATCTCACTGAGATGGCCATCATTACTCTCATCACTTGTGAGTTCAAAGTACTGTTTTCAAAAATTTTTTTTAATGTTTTTATTTATTTTTGAGAGAGAGGAAGACAGAGTGCCAGCAGGGGAGGGACAGAGAGGGAGACACAGAATCGGAAGCAAGCTTCAGGCTCTGAGCTATCAGCCCAGAGCCCGATGCAGGGCTCGAACTCAAAACCTGTGAGATCGTGACCTGAGCTGAAGTCGGACGCTTAACCGACTGAGCCACCCAGGCACCTCCTGAGCCACCCAGACTCCCCAATGAGTTCAAAGTACATTTGATGGTTTGCCAAAGTACATCCTACTCCAGTACTAAAGATTTGTCATATTTCTTTGCCTAGATTAACAAGGTTCAGACTGGTAGTAGTCCTTTCAAGTAAGTGAGTTTCTGTGGGTGTGACTGACTTTAGAAATGTTGCAGTGTGTGTGTGTGTGTGTGTGTGTGTGTGTGTGTATTATTCTTCGGACTTTGCCGATATCTTAACATCTTTCAGCGAGAAATAACACTCCTTTGGCAAGTTTTTAGAGCATTGAAATGAGATAAATTAAAGTACAATTCTTATTCTTGAGAAATAATGGATCGCTTCATATTGTTGAATCATACCATTTAGCCATGAAACCAAAACCCTATATTTAAAAAAGTAACAATCTCATGTTTAAAGTACCTCCTTTGAACATTTCAAAGAATCTTAAGCAAGTCTTTATGTGACATTAAATTGTTAATTTTACCTTTTATTTAAGAGCTGTGGTTAGAATTCATTCTTGGGCTAGGAGTATGTGTAGAGTATGGATTCCTGTGGTTCAGCATGCCAGTAACTCAGGGCAAGGTTAATAGAGTGGTTTTTGTGGGGGAAAATAGAGCTGTTTTATGGAAAGCCTTTTTGAACTTTGCCTTGTTTTATTTTCCTGAACTATCAAATCTGCTTCACATATTTGTATGAGATAATAAAATGTCTGTAGGTAAAGTTTCAGATACCATATTTTTCTAGATGGACGTTCTTCCGGACACCAGCCATTCTGAGAACAGTGGTCATGGAACAAGCTACTTTGAATTTTAGGCTGTGTAATAGTTGGGGTAAAGTAAACTTACGAGAGAAAGAACCCAAAATTGCAATAGTGAAAGAAAAATACAAGTTTATTTCTTTCTGAAGTCATAGTCTTGGGTGGCTGATGGGTGAGCCCTGGCCCACGAGGTCATCCCAAAAGACAGCATGTGGGGCAGCCTTGCCATCCTCAACACACACGTTCCACGTTTTCCCGTGGCTTCTCTATTTCTAGCTGGCGGGAGAGAAGGGAAAAATGAATCCAGTGAAAGCCTTTGTGGATGGCTTAGAAGTTGCCCACATCAGGGAGAACTTTGTCACAGGGCCACACCTCCTTGCAGGAAATTCCAGGAAATATATTCTCCAGCTGAGCAGTCTGGGGGGAAAATGAGTCTGGAGGAATGATGACAGGATCTGCCACAGGCTTAACTATGCAAGGGACAAAATGCCCAGTCGATTATAAATATCTTCTAAAATTACCCATTTAGTGGAAGTAAAAAACATCTATTTTTTATGTAAATCGTTTCTCTGTTTTCTGCTCTACTTCTCAAAGGATTATATTTGCATCACAGAACAAAGTTACAGAATTTCAGGTCGTCCAGCTAAATGACCAGCAGGTACACCCCAAAACTACATGAGTTGCTTTTAAATTTTGTGTGTGTCCTGATTTATCGAATAGATTCTCCCCATAAGTGAAAGTAACTACAACTTTGTTGTATTTTTGGTGTTTAAGCTGGAGTTAGAAACTATCTCCATTTACTCTTGCCAGACAATAATGTGACGAACTTAGTGGGGGTGGAGAAATGACAGATGAACGTTCTTTCCTCACCCCGAACAAACACAGAGAACCACTCTTAATCCAAAGACACAGGGAGGAATTTTCACCTCCCTCCCTGCCCTTTCCTTGGGCTAGTCTGTTTAATTTTAAAAGCAGAATTTTGCTTTCGCAAAGTATACCAGACAGGAATTTGTTCAAATTCCTCAAAACCAAGCCAAGAGAACTTTCAGAAAGTTCAGACATGCGTGGCAGAGTGGAAAGAACACAGTTGGAGGAAAGCATGGGAATACAGCTTCAGGCAGTCACTTCTGGGGGACCTTGGGCAAGTTTCTTAGCCTCACTGAGTTGCAGTCTCCCCATTTATAAAATGCGAACAGTAAGAATGACCATGGTAGTGTATGAATAGAGCCTTGCATACAAAGAGCCTTGCATATAACAGGACGGTTCTTTCCATCCGTGTAAGTCTGTGAAATTCCCGGAGGCTCAGGGTTATTGTCCCTCTGGCTTTGTGGCCAGGCGTCATCCATGATTTGCCTGGGCAGGAGCTGTCCCACACAGTCCACCCTACCGTCGTTCTGCTGGGAACCTAACCTTCCTGACCCAATGGGTTTTTCCCCATGAGACAAAGAGGAGCTGGGCAACCAGAGATCTCTGTGATGGCACAAGAAAATGGAGCTAAGACCCTGTTCTGACTGAGAAGTTCGTGGCAGTGATGGCCCAGAAGAAGCTACTCACTTCTTCTTATTGACACTGATATTTATGCAACAGTTTTGTTCATGGTCTGCATACTTAACTCTTCCAGCAACTGGAGATATTTCTTCAAAAGCCTGCCTTTTACCTCAAAAATATCAGGGGCAGCCTAGGTTCTTTTTTTTTCTAACATTTATTTATTTATTTTGAGAGAGACAGAGACAGAATAAGTCGGGTAGGGGCAGAGAGAGGGGGAGAGAGAGAATCCCAAGCAGGCAGGTGCAGCCTGGGTTCTTAAAGGTCAAAAAAAAATGGATGTGATGGCAGCATTTGTGTAGATCAAGTCAGGCGCCACGTGGTTAAAAGGACATTCAAAAGATCACATGTATAAATCCCACCTCTGTCACATCCTTGCCACACAGCTTTGGACAGAAAACTTAATTCTTCTCCGTCCCCAGTTTCTTCATCTATAAAACGGGATTAATAGTACTAGAAAAGGCTGTGAGGAATAAAAGAGCTGAAGCTTGGTCTCTGCCAACTCATCACAGGGCTCAGCCACATCAGTGAATAGAGACATATTACAATGTTCAGAATCCAAGGTGGAGGATGCAGATCTGTGAGCACCAGCACTACTGGACTCAACGATTTACCAGTGTGTAGAGAAGGACAATGGATTCATGCACCTCAGGGAGGACTCTTATTGGGGAAGGTCAAATGAGACAATAGAATGAAGATCTTGCAGGGGAGAAGTAAAGCCACTAAGCTAGACTGATGCTTGAGGGATTGGGGGGGTGGGGAGTTGGGAATTGACAGCCACTATGGTAAAATGAGGGCCATGGAGCATCCTTCAACAGGCAGAGCAAGTCTGCTATCCCAGCCTTGGGAGCCCTGGCGGCTGGTGTGGGTCACCAGTTGGCCCAAGGCAGTGTCTCCTCATAGAAATTAATGCAGATGGTCCACACCTGGATCCCCTCCAAGATGGCTGATGAGCAGCCTGGCCAGCTCTCAAAGTCTGCTTTGAGATTGCTACTCTTCTCACCCTGCCCTCTTGTGCCCATTTTCTCTTTGTTTCCACCAGCCCCTCTTCCTGACATAACCCACTCTCTGCTCTGTTACCCTCATGTTTACCTTATGAGCCAGGCACGCACTCTAGTAACATGATGGTGAGCACGACAAAGCCATTACTCTTGTGGTTCTTGAAGTCCACAGGGGGAGGGAAAGTAAATGTTAAACCTTAAAACTTGGAGAAACTTTTAAAAAGACTATACTCTACCCATAGAATAAGATAAATAGTGGTGTGTCCTACATCACAGAGGATTGATTAGTGCATACCTGAAAAGCAGAGCTTTGGGGAAGAAAAAAGCAAGAGATTGTTGGGTGTGAATTTTTTATGCAAATACGATTTAACCTTGAAGATCAATCTTTTGACTGCTGCCTCTTTTTAAAGTAAGAGATATTCAAGAATTCTAGGTCAAAATACAGGGGTTAAAAGGCTAGAAAAATGAAATGGGCCAAATGAAAGAGCCTTTTCACTAAAGTAGCTATGTCATTGATAGAAGTCCTTGTACTTCTTTAAGCTTTAGTAATTTGTGCTAGAAATGTGATATTAGTCCATGAAGACAATAGTAAATTTATTCAAGTTTAAGAGAAGTATAAAATACAGCTCACATAGGTAGATGCTTATTCCCAATTCATAAATAAACACCACTGATGGAAAGAGTCACGATATGAGTCAGATAAAAGAGTTAGATAAAACATCCAGGGTTGTTGAATAAATCCTTGATGGATGTTCATTAAACCCCTCCATCAATTGTATAATGTGGGTTGCATCAACACATAATAATAATAATAATAATAATAATAATAATAATAAATGACTGATGGAAGAGTGTGATTATATACCTGCTACGTAATGAGTTGAAAGACTATTAAAGCTTTAAATAATCACTCCATATTCCAAACATATTTCTCTGGGTATTGGATACTAGGTGGTATTTCCAGGGATGATTTTTCTGCAGTTCCACTTACCAGGGATGAAAAGTTAGGATCACTTCATCAGCCACAGTGCAAATGTCTGATTGCTCTTTTAATGTCCTGAGCCCAGATACTTGCTAGAAAGGAATGACTGCTGGCCATAGGAACTCTGTCTTGCCAGTGTGCCTCATGAGAGCATAGAAAGACTTCATTCCAAGCATAAGCAGGCTGGATCACAGCTGCCCAAAGCTTTTTGGCTTTGGTTAAGTTTGTTGTACTATTATATAATGGATACTTGAACCATATCCCACAAATGAGTGTTTTTTCCTTCCTCCTTCTCCACAGTCTTATTATTACTATGTTGTCTGTGTTTAATGTTGCCTTAGAGTTTGTTGTTCAAATCAAGCAGAAAAACAGGCAGATACTAAGGTGTAAGAGAAACAGTGGGGGAAATGACACGTGGCCCAGTAAGATTCGACACAGTGACTTGGGGCCAGCCAGGATAGGTTTCACTATCACAACCTAGTCTTACTTTGTACTAATGATGGCCTTTCATTCCTATGCTGTACTAGAACGTGGGCCAAATTGTGACCAAGCAGACTAACTTACATAGGAGCAGAGAATCATGCCTCTGCACACATTAATTTAAGAATTCTGATTTTAACCTTTATTTATTTTTCAGGGAGAGAGACAGAGTACAAGTTGGGGAGGAAGAGAGAGAGAGAGAGAGAGAGAGAATCCAAAGTAGGCTCCAAGCTCTAAGCTGTCAGCATAAAGCCCGATACGGGGCTCAAACTCATGAACCGTGAGTTCATGACCTGAGTTGAACTGACTGAGCCATCCAGGTGCCCCTAGAATTCTTATTTTTAATCAAATGTGCTCATTTACCCATGTTATTTCTGGCCCATATCTTAAATCAAAAAGAAGTTAGTTAACAGCTTCTAATTTCTGCTCCAACATGTAAAGAACTTGGAATTTGTCAATCTTGTTTTCTGAAGAAAACAAACTAAACAAACTAAAAATCAGCAATTCTGAAAAAAGTCAACAATGCTTCTCAGGTCCAACAGAGAATTGGGGTCACAGAGCAAAGCACTGCCTTGAAAATTGTTGGGATGACAAATACAGAAAATCATATTTCCCCAGGAGCAGAAGCCACTAGAGCCAGAGGCACTTACACTGTAATTGGGTAATTGCTGAAGGCTGGGCATGGACGAGCTTAAGTTAAAAATCCCTCCAGTCTTAGGGGTGGGGGCACACTTTCATGACTTTTACCATCAGAAGCCCTGCCAAGTTCTTATGGTGAAGATCAGAGAAAAATTCCCGCATGCTTCCCACAGGGGAGAGGCAGTGATCCTTCTGAAGTAAACCCAGAGCCTTCTGTTCTCTATAATAAAGCCATGCCCTTGAGGATATCAACTTTCCCAGAGCCTCGACTGAACTAAGGAGAGTGCAGGTAGATGAGTGGAGCCCCCTCTGGCCTTCCTGTATCACATAAGCTGAGAAAAATAGGTGAAGAAACTTTCTGAAGGCCACAGCCTATGACTTGGTCTAAGAAAACTGAGATTTGGGGCTCTAGATGGCACAGTCGGTTAAGCATCCGACTCTTGGTTTCAGCTTAGGTCATGATCTCATGGTTTGTGAGTTCTAGCCCCATATCAGGCTCTGCACTGGCAGTATGGAGCCTGCTTGGGATTCTGTCTCCCTCTCTCTATCTGTCTATCGCTTGTTCTCTATATCTCTCAAAATAAATAAAAATAAAGTTAAAAAAAAAGAAAACTGAGATTTAATTATACAGTTATAGAATATTTTTCTTCCCCAATACCTTATCATCACATTAATGGCAGCAAAATAATAACTGGCTTCCAACTCAGCTGCAAGACACATATTCTATTTAGAAGGAATTTCTAGGGAAACCTAAAAACAGCAAGAAACCAGGACACTAGAGGAAACCAGGACACTAGAGGAAATTGAAACCTCTAACACCTACAGACGCAGCATACATTAAACATGGCCTAGCCCTCAGCCAGATTAACATAAAATTTCACACAAAAGGCCTATCTCTCTAAGTTACTGTTACCTAATACATCATGTCCAGCTTTCAAAAAAAATTACAAGGCACGATAAAAGTGCAATAAAAATGCAATCTGAAGAGACAAGAGCAAGCAAGACAAATTAGAACCAGACTCAGGTATGACAGGGACTTAGTAGCTTCTAAATAATTTGGAATTTAAAATACTTTAATTAATTTGCTGAGTGCTGTGATAGAAAAAGTGGACAGCATGCAAGAACAAATGGGTAATATAAGCAGAGAGATGGAGATCCTAAGAAAGATTCAAAAGGAAATGCTAAAGATAAAAAACACTGTAGCAGAAATGAAGAATGCCTTTCATAGGCTCATTGGTAGACTAGACACAACTGAGTCAAGAAACAATGAGATAAACGATGTAAACAGTAACCTCACAAAGTGAAATGGGAAGAGAAAAAAGAATGAAAATCATGAAACAGAATGACAGAGAACTGTGGGACAATTACAAAAGGTCTCACATACATGTAATGGGAATACCAGAAGGAGAAGAAAGAGAAAAAGGGCCTGAAGAAATATTTGAAGTAATAATGGCTGAGAATTTTCTAAAATTAATGTTGGACACAAAATCACAGATCAAGGAAGCTCAGATAACACAAGCAGAGTAAGCACAAAAATATCTACACCTGGGTATATCATATTCAAACTGTGAATAACCAATAGAAAAGATAAAATATTGAAAGAAGCCAAAGGGAAAATAAACACCTCACCTGTAGAAGAATAAGAATAAGAATTATTTTGGACCTCTTTTCATAAGCTATGCAAGTGAGAGGGGAGTAAAGTGAAATATTTAAAGTGTTGAAAGAAAAAAAACAACCTAGAATTTTATATCCAGAGGTATTATCCAGATAAAAAAACTTCCTCAGTGAAACAAGTCAGAGAATTTTCTGTGAGTAGAACTGCTTTGCAAGAAATGATAAAAGTTCTTTAGAGAAGGAAAATGGTACAGATCAAATACTCAGATCTACATAAAGAAGAATATTGGAAAAGGAGTAAATGGAAGTAAATAAAATATTTTATTTTTTTATTCTTAACTGACCCAAAAGATACTTATTTGTTGAAAATAATAATAGTGACAATTTATTAGATGGATATGGATTATAGGTAAGTGAGGTGAATAACCACAATGGAGAGGAGAAAGAAAGAGGGAACCTACACTATCTGTGAAGTAGGACAGTGTTATTTGAAAGTGGACTTAGATTAGTTGTAAATGTATATTGTAAACTATAAGGCAACCACTAATATTTTTAAAGAAATGTAATTAATCTACTAAGAGAGGAGTAAAAATGGACTCACATAGAATGCCTAATTAAAACCAGAGAAGGCAAAAAGAGAGAAGACAAGAAATAAAAAGGTACCATTGAAAGAAAACAGTTATAAATATGTTATATATTAATCGATGTATATCAATAATTACTTTAAATGTTAATGGTATAAATATACCAATTAACAGACAGAAACTAAGATAGGCAAGAAAAAATACTCAACCATATGCTATCTACAAGAAACCCACATTGACTGTAAAGACCCAGATGAATTAAAAGTAAAGAGGTGGGGAAAGATATACCATGATAACACTAGGGAAAAAAAAGAAAGAAGTAGCCATATCAATTTAAGACAAAGCTGACTATCAGGGAGAAAGAGGGGCATTACATAATTATATAGGGGTCGATTTCCAAGGAAACGATCCTTAACGTGTATGTACCTATCAACAGAGCATTAAAGATATTAGTTCTTCCCAACTTGAGGGATAGATTAAACACAATCCCAGTCAAACTTCTATCATGTTGTAGTGTGGATATCAACAAACAGTTTCTGAAGTTTATATAGAAAGGCAAAATACCCAGAATAGAATAGTCAACACAGCACTGAAGAAGGACACAGCCAGAGGACTGACACTACTCAAATTCAAGATTTATACATAATTGATAAAAATTGGAAGCAACCAAGATGCCCCTCCATGGGGCACAGCTTGAGATAAACTGTGGTCCATCCATACAATGGAATATTATTCAGCAATAAAAATAAGTGAGTTATCACACCACCAAGAGACACAGAGGAGTAGTAAATGCATATTTTTAAATGAAAGAAGCCACTCTGAAAGGCTGTATGAGTCCAACTATATTGCATTTTTGAAAAGACAAAACTGTAGAGATAGTAAAGAGATCAGTGGTTGCCAGGAGCTCAGAGGAGAGGAGTGAGGGTCTAATAGGTAGAGCTTAATGGATTTTTAGATTGGTGAGGCTAACCTGTATGATTCTGTAATGGTGGATACATAATATTGTGTAGTTTTCAAGATCCATCTAACTTTAAAACACAAAGAATGGACTTGAGTTAATAATAATATACTAACATTAATTCGTCAGTTGTAACAAATGTACCCCACTAATGCAAGATGTTAATAATAGGGGATAGTGTGCAGAGAGAGAGAGGGGGCAAATGGGGATTCTCTATGTTATCTGCTCAATTTTTAAGTAAATCTAAAACTGCTATAAGTAAGTGAAGTTTATTATATTTTTAAGTTAATTTATTGCTATTTCTTCACATCCTTATCTCACCTAGTAGAGTTGTGGTTTACATTGGAAATGCTGGCCAAGTAGGAATAACAGTATCTTGCTTCCTTAGTAACACAGCATTTAACGCATGAACATTTTTCTCATCTTTGTATAATCTTAATAAATCTATCATTGAATCTATGACACATCCGAATAATAAACCTAACCCAGTTGGAAAACTTCATTTTTAACCATAAATATGTTTTTGGCCTTAAAAGTTTATGGAAGAAAGTAGATAGCGAATATAGGAAAAATTTTGTGAACATTTTTGTACACATTTATCAATGTGAAGATATATGGCAAAAAATTCTCCATGTATAGTTTTAAACTTTTCATAATTCGTTAATATTTCCTATTAAAGTTGTAACTATTCAGCTGTAGTATTAGTATGGATGATGTTAAAACATCTTGGTTTTTTTTTCATTTTATTTTAATTTCAGTAGAGTTAGCATATAGTGTTATATTAGTTTCAGGTGTATGATTCAACACTTTTGTACATCCCCCGTGCTCATCATGAAAATGCACTCCTTAATCTCCATCACTTATTTTATCTATCCCCCACCCACCTTCCCTTCTTGTAACCATCAGTTTGTTCTCTATAATTAACATCTATTTCTTTGCCTCTCTTCCTCTCTGTCTCACTCTCTCTCTCTCTCTCTTAACATTGTACTCTCTAGCTCCATCCATGTTATTGCAAATGGCAGGATTTTATTCTTTTTTATTGCTGAATATTCCAGTGTGTGTGTGTGTGTGTGTGTGTGTGTGTTATATATATAACCACTTCTTTATATATATGCCACTTCTTTATCCATTTATGAATTGATGGAGACTTGGGCTGTTTACATGTCTTGGCTATTGGCTATTGTAAATAATGCTGTTATAAGCACAGGAGTGCATGTATTCCTTTGAATTAGTTTTTTTATATTCTTTGGATAAATATCGAGTAGTGCAATTTCTGGATCATAAGGTAGTTCTATTTTTAACTTTTTGAGGAACCTCCCTATTGTTTTCCAGAGTGGATGTACCAGTTTGCATTTCCACTAAGAGTACACTCTCCAGATCCTCACCAACATCTGTTGTTTCTTGTTGTTGATTTTAGCCATTCTAACAAGTGTGCAGAGATATCTCATTGTGGTTTTGATTGCATTTCCCTGATGATAAGTGATGATGAGCATCTTTTTATATGTGTGTAGGCCATCTGTATGTCTTCTTTGGAGAAATGTCTGTTTATGTCTTCTATCCATTTTTAATTAAACTGTTTTTTAGGTGTTGAGTTTTATAAGTTCTTTATATACTTTGGATACTAACCCTTTATTGACTATGTCATTTGAAGATGTCTTTTCCCATTCCATCGGTTGCCTTTTAGTTTGGTTGGTTGTTTCCTTTGCTGTGCAGAACCTTTTTATTTTGATGTAGTCCCTATAGTTTACCGTTGCTTTTGTTTCACTTGCCTCAGGGGAACTATCTAGAAAAAAAGTTGCTACAGCCAATGTCAGAGAAGTTACTGCCTGTGCTCTGTTCTAGGATTTTTATGGGTTTCAGGTCTCACATTTAGGTCTCTAATCAATTTTATTTTTGTGTACAGTGTAAGAAAGTGGTCTAGTTTCATTCTTTTGCATGTTGCTGTCCAGTTTTCCCAGCACCATTCATTAAAGAGACTGCCTTTACCATACCGGGTATTCTTTCCTGCTTTGTTGAAGATTAATTGACTTATAATTTTGGGTTTATTTACAGGTTTTCTATTCTGCTCTATTGATCTGTGTGTCTGTTTTTGTGCCAGTATCATACTGTTTTGATTATTACATCTTTGTAATCTAACATGAAGTCTGGAATTGTGATGCCTCCAGCTTTGCTTTTCTTTTTCAATATTGGTTTGGCTCTTCAGGATCTTTTGTGGTTCCAAATTTTAGGATTATTTGTTCTAGTTCTGTGAAAAATGCTCTTGGTATTTTGATAGGGGTGGCATTGAATGTGCAGATTGCTTTGGGTAGTATAGATATTTTTAACAATATTTTTCTGTCAATCTATGAGCATGGGATGTCTTTCCATTTCTTTCTGTTGTCTTCAGTGTTTTCATCAGTGTTTTATAGTTTTCAGAGCACAGGTCTTTCACCTCTTTTGTTAGGCTTACTCCTAGGGATCTTATTATTTGTGGTGAAGTTGTAAATGAGATTGTTTCCTTAATTTCTCTTTCTGCTGCTTTCTTATTAGTGTTCATAAATGCAACAGATTTCTGTACATCGATTTTATATCCTATGACTTTACTGAATTTGGTTATTAGTTCTAGCAGTTTTTTTGATGGAGTCTTTTGAGTTTTCTATATATAGTATCATATCATCTGCAGATAGTGAAGTTTTACTTCTTCCTTATCAACTTGGATGCCTTTTATTTCTTTTTGTTGTCTGATTGCTGTGGCTAGGATTTCCAGTACTATATTGAATAAAAGTTGTGAGAGTGAATATCCTTGTCTTGTTCCTGACCTTATGGGAAAAGCTCTCAGTTTTTCCCCATTAAGGATGATGTTAGTTGTGGGTTTTTTACATATGGCCTTTATTATGTTGAGGTATGTTTCCTCTAGACCTACTTTGTGGAGGGTTTTTATCATGAATGGATGTTGTACTTTGTCAAAAGCTTTTTCTGCTTCTATTGATATGATCAAATGGTACTTATCCTTTTTTTTTATTGCTGTTAATGTATCACGTTATCGATTTGTGAATATTGAATCACCTTGCATCCCAGGAATAAATCCCACTTGATTTGGTGAATGATTTTTTTAAAGTATTGCTGCATTCAGTTTGCTAGTATTTTGTTGAGGATTTTTGCATCTATGTTCATCAGAGATAGTGACTTGTAGTTCTCTTTTTTGGTGGTGTCTTTATATCATTTTGGTGTGAGGGTAATGTCGGCCTCATAGAATAAATTTGGAAGTTTTCCTTTCTTTTCTATTTTTTTAAACATTTTTTAATCTTTATTTTTGAGAGAGAGAGAGAGAGAGAGAGAGAGCAGGGGAGGGGCAGAGACAGAGGGAGACACAGAATCTGAAGCAGGTTCCAGGTTCTGAGCTGTCAGCACAGAGCCTGACACGGAGCTCGACCTCACGAGCTGGGAGATCATGACCTAAGCCTAATTCAGACGCTTAACCGACTGAGACACCCAGATGCCTCCTTTCTTTTCTATTTTTTAGAATGGTTTCAGAAGAAAAAAAACAGGATAGTTTGAGAAGAATAGGTATTCTTTAAATGTTTGCTAGAATTCGCCAACATCTTCTTATATTTAGTTTTATATTACCATATAACTTTTTAAGTTTTTTATTGTAAATCAGGGAAATTTTATATTTATCATAGCACAAATAAGAACTTTATTCTTAGTTAAAGCCATATGTTATTTGTATTTCTTATATCATATTTATTGTAAATTACATTTGTTTAATATCACTCAGCAATCTTACTTCCTTTGCATGTAGACCTGATTCAATATTAACATGCCTTTATGAGCAAAAATGTCAAATTATTTATTTACAATTTTGGCTGATCTTTTGATCCTATGCTTACTTTATAATTCAGTCAGCCTTCCTATTAAAATTGAAACAAATTTTTGCTATTGTGGCTATTCTGAGGTAGATGGACCAGGTTTACCTTAGAGTTAATTCTTATTTTTCATTGCTTATGCATGGTGATACAGAGATGTGAACTATGTGTGTCCCAGAATATGAAGACAAGAAAGTCTTGGTCCTTTTTCCAAATACTGTACTTGATTCTAATTTTGGATTATTATGAAATTCTAATGTCAAAACTATTAACTCACCAAAACTTACATGAAATTCTGGCCTTTTTGCCTTCATTTCTTTTGACTGTCATTTCCAATAAATTTTCAAAGATTGGTGATGAAGCTACAACACTCTAAAAGAAACCATATTTTTGGCATGTATGTATTGCTTCCTTTTTGAGAAAATTAAAAGGTTACTAAATGACATTTATTTAGTGCGTTAGTGGTGACCAACACGTATCATCATTATTATATTCTATTTATGGGGAGCTGAGGCCCAGAATGGTTAACTGGCTGATACTGTGTCAGTAGATAAGAAGTAGTGGACAATTTGAATGTTACGGAAGATAACTAAAAGCTAATTGTGGCTAAGTGTAGTTTTTTTAAGTTAACTAACAGGAAGTAACTTTAAAGAAGTTCTTTCGATCTGAAGTCAAATCTCCTCAAAGGCAGAAGGTAACAGTACCTGTCATGACCTCTCCTCTGCTGCTTTCATTCCCAGCCTACATGGAAATGGCCCAGCCCCAGAGGCAGGGAGTGTTTTCATTGGCACATGGACTAAGCGCTCTTGGAACTGTTCTACTCTAATACCCGAACTTTCCTGCCAATGTCAGCATCCGGCCTTGTCAACACTTCTTTTTCCATTTGTGAATACCATAGTATTAAAGCTTTCATCTCTCCTTTTCTAGAAGTGTTTTACATTTAGAACTTGGAAGTGTAGAAATTTTCTACATCTGAAGAAATACATTTCAAGTAAGAATCTTTATTACTTAAAAGGTTTAAGTTAGAAAATGTATAGAAACATATACATGTTTTTTTCTATATGGCCTTTGATCTGATTGCAATTTAGTGCTCTGAGTGAGGTTTTAAGGTAATAGATAAAGTGATTTCAGCAGTGAGGCAATGTGGTTCCCAAGAAGTGCTTTACTATAAAAACAAAACAAAACTAAGCTAACATTTACCCCCAAATAAGGTTTATAAATACATTTTAAAACATTTAGAATAAAGAAGTCTTTTTTGTGTTTGCTCCCTGTTCTGGAATAGCAAATAAGAAGTGTTGTTTTGTTTTGCTGTTTTGATGGCCACATGGCAATTCCCAGCCTGAATGTGTGTGTGGATCCTTAGATGAGCATTGGATGAGTTCTGTGCAGATTGTTATAATCATAAGGTCACATCACTCTCTATCAGGTGAAACACTTGAATTAACTATTTTGCATATATATCTTAGTAAAATTAAACATGATCCCAAGGAATATAAAACATTGTTCATAAAGATTTTATTCTTCAGAAAAGTGACATCATTCCAGGTAATTTAATTCTAGCTGGTTTATTGTGCAATAAACATCTGTAATTCAGGATGGACCTTTCTTGCTAATGCTGGTCTGCTGACTTGATTCACATGTCATGTATGTGGATACGTTCAGCTTTAGTGACAAAGCTTTATTAAGTTGAATCCAGATGTCCACTATAAGAATACATATCTCTCATTGGTGTTTGCTTTTATGATAACCACTGTTGGGTAAAATGTATTACCACCACAGGTCCCACTACCAGGATTCGAGTGTGCAATTCTTGTGAAGACGTAAATGGTATGTGGCTGTTTGGTGGGAGAAAGACATATAGAACGTTGCAGTGAAGCTCACAGCTGAGCCTTGGCTAAAATGTTTAAATGTGTCCTTAAAATGTGCAGGAGAAAGTTTATCCCTGGGAGTGGGGAAGTTGCCAGAGGTGAAACAAACAGAGAGCTAGCCAAAACATAAAGGATTTCAGAGTAGATTCTGTGGTCAAAGGTGACCCCAAGCTACAAGTTGTAGTTGAATTAGAGAAGCTGCCGTGCGGTTTGAAATTCGGTCATGGCTGCTTAGATCCCACTGTTGAGACCTACCCACACATGTCACGTGCTGTTTAGCAGCCTTCTGTTGGACACCCTGCTTCATGGTCCCCACAGCCCAGAGTTGTGAACATAGACTACAGATGTGTCCGTTTTCTTCTGTCTGTGAATATAACAAATGCCTTCTTCAGACGTAAAATCTGAAAAACGTGTAAAACGTGTGTTTGTGATTTGTTTTGGAATAATTCAGGAAGGGCCACTACAATCTTTGGTGAGGAAGATTTTGTGCCATTTATTTCATTCAAAATATGTGATTTTTCTTTATAAAACTTAATTAATATACACTTGTAATATCTCATTCTGCAAACTAAAATATTCCCCCCCAGGTTACATGTGTGTACAGTCATCTTATAAAATTGCAGGAAATCAAAAAAAAAAAAAAATAAGATTTTCTTCCAACAGAAAACTCATAAATATTAATGTACTGGTACTATTGAGCTATCCACCGTGTGGCAAATACTTTATATAAACAAATGATGTCTTAGGATCTAGGCTTTTAGCCTTCAGAAATCTGTAGAGATGAATAAAATGTCAAATTCAAATGTAGACTATTGTAAATATAGTCCAGAAATGCATTTTTAGGTCTCTCCTTTGGCCTCAAATTGTTTAACCTCCAAACCGTTCGTAATAAGCCAAGGAGAAATTTGAGAAACCTCACAAGTGTTCCATTTTTCCCTGTGTCAAGAGAAGAACTTCAATTTGATTCAAAATACTTAATAAATACAAATCATATGCAAGGCCCAGAGCTAGGCACTGTAGGGCAAAGCTACAGAATCAAAAAGACTGTCAAGTTAGAAGAGTTGTTCTCAACCAGGGGTGATTCAGCCCACCAAGGGCTACTGGGCAATGTCTGAAAGCATTTCCGGTTTCCAACTTGGGGGTTGGGAGTGCTTTTGGAATCTAGTGGGTAGAGGTCAGGATGCTATAGTGCACAGAACAGGCCCCCAAATTATTTAGCCCCAAATGTCACTGGTGCCAAAGTTGAGGAACCCTGGGTGAGAGTGTCAACTAAGCCAGTGAGTGACACTTCAGGAATTAAAACAAACAAAAAAACAAAACAAACAAACAAACAAACAAAAACCCAGTGAATTCTACCTCAGTTCAAACTGACAGGACAACTTACCTTTGAGTGACTTCAGTCAATTCCCCCCTTAAGCTATGCAAAGCCCTTCTTTTCTATTACTTTTGTGGTTTATTAAGAATATCATTCTATGGAGCAATTCTAGAGTTTAAGAAAAAACAATTTAATTGGAGAGCAAGTTATATGAATGCAAACACGACAAAACAAATGAGCACCAATGAGCACAATCCATCTTGAACAAGTTGTATTTTTAGTAATGGAAACATGCAAAGATCAAGCTCTTTATGTGTGTTTACTTATTGGACCACCTTCCAGGACTGTATATTTAGTCGTTGCAACTGTAGTTGATCAAATAAGCGTCCTTTGGGGGTCTAGGATGGTGATTCTATCATTCCACAGTTAAATATACTGGTTAAGAGCAGATTATTGAGGCACTTTTTGATCACAAACATTCAAATGTAGTGGTAGAGAAGCATGTAACTTTCTTTTCCCTTCCAACTGAAGGGGATGCTCAAACTGTAGTATAGTAGAGGAAAACTCAATCAGCTGATGTCCAAAGAGTGAGATCCTATCAAAGGCAGACAGAGGAACAGAAAGAGCAACTTAAAATAAGTTTGAAGGAAACTGATGTTCTTGAATAACAAAAATACCATCACTGTGCCCTCCAAAAGTGAGAGTCTGAGCCTGGTGGGAAATGAAGCCAGACAATCAGGTCAGTTTCATCAAAAGTACAGCAGGTTGAGAACGTTAAAGGACCAGATAAGAAAATAAGTATCTGTAGCAGGATTGTAGAAGGAGGGATGATTCACTCTGGAAGTGAAGGGACCACTTCCAGACTCCTGTAGCTTGCTATGGTTTGCAAAACTGAGAGCACATTCCAGAGGGACCGAGCCAGAGCCAACATCCAATGGGATGGGTTGTCAGACCTGGAATGGGGCTGCCTCAAGAGGTTCTGTGTTCTCTATCACTGGAGGGATTAAAATTCAGGAACATTTCCCCAAGGATCCTAACAGTGAGAGAGAGGATGGAATGGATGGTCCTAAAAGGAACTTTCTGGGTTCTTTTGGGAATTTTGAATATGAAGGTAAAGGTTATTGTCCAGACTAAAGCCTGATGTATTTACTTATTCAACTGTCTCAAGCTTACATCACCAACTCTAACTCCCCCCCCCCCTTTTATTTTCACAATGGATTGGGTATCACCATCATTAGAATAGCATCACATATATTTTGGGTTTGAAGAGGAGTCTAATGGTGGGACCCCAGGTTAGTAGCTTATTATTAGTTGTCACCACAGTTTTGTGACCCTGTTCTTTGAAAGTTGAATGACTCCATGGTATTTTGTAACCTATGACTAGAATAAACAATAGGCAATATTCCCAGGAGACAGTCAATTCATCACTTTTTTTTAATGGAAAAAGAGTCAGCAAAAGACAGCCAAGCAATAAATGTAATATCAAAGATAGTCAAAACAAAGGAAATATAATTTTGTTCAGAACTAGAAAAAAAATCCACTGCTATGTCTCAATATATATAGCCTATAGCAAGTTCCCAGGAACTTATTTTCCAAATATAGACTAATAGGTCTTCTTATCCACTAAATTCAAACCATCAGTGAAAGAGGTCAGGAAAGGTGCATGAAATTAGGAGGATTGATGAGCTGAGTGTCGTTGTGATTTTGTTTCTTATAAACTTGAATTTATGCTTTGAGAATTTGGAGGCTAAGAAAGTGGTACAATTCCAATAACTTCACAGAGATAGTTTTGGAGCAGGCCACAATGTTCTCCAGTAAGAGAATGCATTCTATCCCCACATGCTATTGTAGAATCATTATTCATTTAACAAAATGTGGTCTTTTCAGGTAGCAAGTTTAGTTCTATAGTTAAAATGGACTTAAAATATTCTGGAATATATCTAGAAAATATTTTGTATATATAAAATACAATATTTTCTAGAAATTTTCCATGGTGGCACAAACAATACAGGAAGACTTTCTTGTTTATATGTAGTGTGGACTTTGAAATTTGCATACGTGTATGTGTTTTAAGTGAATTTTGAAAGTCAGCAAAACATAAAGTCAATCATAAAATTATCCCCTTTGCTTCCAAATTGTGCAATAATCACAGTGAGGAAGAATTAATTTTTTTAAAAAAGCAAATATTTGAGAAAAGCCTTCGTGTCTTAATACCATGATAATGGCTTCATTTATCAACAATTGAGTGCTCATCAATGCCAGGTACAGAAGTGAAAGATAGTTTTAACTTACAGTGCTCGCCAAGTTAGTCAGCTAGTCAGTGCTAGTGAGGGAGATAAACTAGGCAGCAGGAGTAAGTGTGATAGGAGACACAGGTGCACGCAGGACTCCTTGGGAGATCTGAGAACCCAGTGTGGCCTGAAGGCAAGGGAGGTGAGCTGGGCTGGATAAGAGCTGCACTGGACTCCGCTAAGCACACCAGAGACAAGCACCAGGAGGCACCAGAGAGCAGCATGTGTGAGCTAGGTACCTTTGGCTTCTTCCCCAGCGTTGTTCACTTCCCAGAGAAAATAAGATGTTCATAAACTCCATTTTTGTCAGTTTAAATGTTGAACAATTGGAAAATCTTTCCAATGGATTTTCTTTTCGTACACTTTGCAAAGTCAGCAGCAGAAAAGTGATGAGGAAGGTCCTATCCAAATGCCTTCGCTTCTACAACTGATAGGTGCATCCTCCCAGCCTTTGACCCAGGGAGTTCACTTCCTCAACAGTCAGCATTTTTCTGGGAAGTGTTTTAGCTACATTTTCACAAATGTCTGATCTCTTTGTATCAACAAATGCTGCTCTTTGAGCCGCATGGTGGGTTTCTACTTCTTTCCCTTTGTGTGTGTGTCAAATTAGAAAAAATGAAGGAAACTCTTTGAGATAAGAACATACTGTTATTTTTACTTACTTTCAAATAGCATCTTCCCTGTAGATTTAATATTGAAGGACCTGGACAAATAGAAGAAGGATAATTCAGTGTTCCTCTCAAATGTAGTCTTACATTGACAGTCCTCATATTTTACCTGTAAATCTCAATGGTAAAACTATTAGGCTTTGCTAGTTACTCATAATGGATTTCTTGTAGTCACATTTCTGTTGTAGTTCAAATAACTAGAAGAAAATATGGAACATAAATTACTTGTTTTATGTGAAAATTGTCTTTCGTATGCAGTCCACAAAAGCAAATATTTTGGACATTTTTAGTATTTATGAGTCATTAATGAAAAGAATCATTTCTGTTTTTCTATTGGCATTTTATTTTTTGTGCATGCTTTTCTTCCCTGAATCTTACCCTTAAAAATCATCTGCCTGTATGATTTTCTCAGTATGCTACAACCTTAGCCACCATAGTCCCTCAGGAAAAAAAATGGACTTCATTCAAATTAAGGTTGGTAGGAGAAAATACGCTCTTTGGAAAGTCCCAGTCTTGAGCAAGAGAAAATATAAGTAAGACAGTAAAGATGAAAAGAGTTTAAAAGACTTGGTAACTGATGGTGTGGCCTCAGTTTCTGGTTCTGTCATTTTCTACCCCAGGCAAATTCATTATCCAGTGACCTTCAGTTTCCTTTTCTGTAAAAGGATGTGATGGATAATACCAGCTCTTATACACACCTACCCATCTACCTGCCTAATTAGACACAGGTTTTCCTGAGCATTTAAATAGGTAAAAGAACCTTAAAACGAAGTAGGATTTACAAATACTTGTTGTTATGGCAACAACTTTCCAATGCACAAAATATGATTCTATGACGTTATATTTTATATACAGTACTTAGCATAATAGGCATTGTCTCAATGAGTATTTGCTTTCCTTCTTTCTCTCAGCTTTTCTTTCAAGGCTGCATATGTCCCATTTGTCTCCATTTACCACAAGGCTTTCTGTTGTCCTGCATGCTTTGGTCCATTGATGCTCTAATTATTCTTCCCTCATTCACAGGCTCAGAGAGGCAGCTGGCCATCAGCCAACTTCAGTAACCCTCTTCTTAGTTTGGACATCTGATTGTATAGTCTAGTTTTAAATTTCTGTGCAATTAGAACATAGATGGGTGGATATTGGTTTTATATCCCATAATACTTAATCCATTTATACCAATGGCGTTTATTGGGGTGCGAATGTTCACCAGTTTTGTGAATAACAATATGCATCATGTGTGTTTTACAAACAACTTTAACTCAGTACCGTACTTTTTACTTATGTGTTTTCTCACAAAATACTATTAAGCAACTATTTTCAATGTTTACAATAATAGTACCTAAAATTTATTACGTATCCACTGTGTGTCAGTGTTTTACAGAAAGGAAATTATCTTCACCACACTAGGAGCTATTATTTATGCATTTTACAGATGGGGAAAACAAACCACAGAAAAGATGTCGGGAGGCAAGGTACCATCACAGTTGGTATCATCACAAAGCCTCTTTCCAGAATGACTGGATTAATTCAAGTTCCCCTATTATTATTTGTGCACCCTTAGGTAAATTACTTACTCTTTCTGTGCCTTAGTTTTCCCATCTATAAAGTGGGGAAGTAATAACACATCCCTCATAATGTCATGAAAGGCAAACACTGTCTTTCCCCTGAATGGCATTTTAGGTTCTCTTCACTACAGCAAAAATCTGCCTGCATATTGTTCGCTCCTCTCTCTTTCCATCATCAATAGTATTTTCAATGAGACAATTCTCCCAGAAGTGGAGATACAGAGTGCTATTTGATGATTTATTGCCTTACATTTCGGTGTTCAGTAAACACAATGGAATCCAAAGGCAAGCTCCGTCACATTAATTTTTGGAGCCTAAGGTACTTTAGTGTCCCTATGGGAAAGTGACTTCAGATGAAACCCAGTTCTCAAATTTATTTCATTTTGGCTAAAACCATAACAAGTGCTTTCAGCACACTGAAAGTGTTAAGCCCCAAATGGCAAGCTTGTACTGCACACATTATTTTTTATTATAGCTTACTTGGTTTGAGGGTTCCTTTCCTTTTCCACGCTCTTAGATGCATTTAACAGGGACAGATATAACATAAAGTTACTTTATTGCTAATGAAAGGGCCCTGGCCTGAAGTCAGAAACAACTTTGTCAAAATCCTAAGAATAAGAACAATAAAATAAATTGCATGCTATTTGAGTCCCTTTAGAAGAGCTTTTGTCATTGAGAAAATGAGTGTGGATAAATATCGATTGTTTTTTCTCAAAAGCGTTTCCCCATGTCCAAAGCCTGTTGTGAGTCCGTGCGCTCTCCTATGTCCCCACAGGCACCAGCATATTCACCGTCTATGAGGCTGCATCCCAGGAGGGCTGGGTATTCCTCATGTACAGAGCCATTGACAGCTTCCCCCGCTGGCGGTCCTACTTCTACTTCATCACGCTCATATTCTTCCTGGCCTGGCTTGTGAAGGTACCATAGAAACTGGCCCCAGTGGAATCTGTCTGCCCCCCGCCCCCCACAGCCTCTGATGATGTTTTGTTTGCTTTTCGTTGCCCTACACTTTCTCATCCGGGTCGGGATTTTCTTTCAGAACGTGTTCATTGCTGTCATCATTGAAACATTTGCAGAAATCAGGGTACAGTTTCAGCAGATGTGGGGATCGAGAAGCAGCACCACTTCAACGGCCACCACACAGGTACCCATGGGGGGGTGATGTCCTTTCCCTGCTGGAACGCAGGCACACACTCAGTGGGCCCTGAGGGAACGTGGGAAAGCCCTGGGATAAGTGCCTTCTGCAGTCAGACCCACTGAGGGAGCTATTCAGCAATGCCCGTGCACAGGCCCAAACCCAGAGCAACCACATCAGCTTTTCTGGGTGATAGGGTGAGGGTACCTATGGTTTCATCAGCTCCGTGGGTGGGTTTGGCACAAAACCCACATTTACTATATACCTTTGATTTCATTCGGTCATTACGAGTCTTCAGAGAGCTTGCAGATAAAAGTGGAAATGGTAGAATTTCCCGTTTTTAAAAATATTTATTCATGTGATCGAAAACCAATATGATGGCCTTTATATATGGGATTAGAATTTTTTTTGGAACGGGAAATATGTTTCATTCAGACTGATCCAATCACAGTATAGTAAATTATGAAGAAGACCTCATAATGCATATCTGATTTTTGAGGAATCACTACATATTCAGAAGGGGAGTCCTATGCTCCCGATAAATTGGGAGTGCCCTAGAATTTGGTTAAAAGCTTCAGGGCAGTTATTAACTAGGAGGGTAGTCCAGATCCTATGTCTTTGTTTTTAATTTTGGCTTTGTTTTGTGTGTGGATTTGGAGGGGGGGGGGTAGTTCTTTTTTGTGTGTTTAGAAAGAGGAAGGGATGGGATGCCTGGGTGGCTCAGTCGGTTCAGCATCCAACTCTTGATTTCAGCTCAGGTCATGAGCTCACATTTGTGAGACCGAGCTCTGCATCAGGCTCTGTGCTGACAGTGCAGGGCCTGCTTGGGATTCTCTCTCTCCCTCTTTCTCTGCCTCTGACCCACTCACTCACACACTCTCTGTCACTCTTTCTCTCTCTTAAAATAAATAAATAAACTTAAAAAAAAGAAAAAGGAAGGGAAGGTTTATATGTCTTAGTCTAGTTTGAATCTTTATATAAGAGAAAGAAAATAAAAGTTCCTGAATCAAGCATGAAATTATTCTGATGCTCATGACTACTATTTTAATATTAAATTGTAAGTTAAATTTAATGTAACATTGTAAATCATTATACAAGTCTGTGGACAAAGGTATTTGTGAAACCTCCAAGGTACAAACCTGGCTTTGAAAAGCTTCAAATTGAGCTTTTATGAATTACATGCTAAAATGCTATTAAACATGCTATTATTTGGAAAAGCCTCAAGCAGCATCTTTACGGTGTTGTGAAGGTTTGAACTGACTAGCCAATTCATTATAGATGAAATAGTATTAATACTATTCAATTTTGGCAGACAATTATTCAAACTTTTATGAAAGATTTTTTTTTAATGTTATATAGGTTATATCACAGATGTAAAAAAAAAAGCACATCTAGTTTTTATTTCTTCTGTCATCTCTTCTAGGGAACTATGAAATATAATAAAGTTCAAGGTCCACTCTGGCTTGTCTTTTAAGTCAGGTGACAACGTCTGGAAGGTGTGTTTTCTGCTCTAAGACGTTGAGAACTAAATAGAGCATAAAGCTAAGAACTCAGCGCAGAATTTACATTCAGTGTTCTTAAGAGATGACCTAAAATAAAATGACTTTAAAACCACATTATGCTTATTAAGTAACTCTTATTTATAAAGCCACAGCTGGAAAAGTCGTGTTTGGAAGCTCCACCAAATCAGCTAGCAGTTCTAATAGAAAGTGAAATGGGAAGGGACTTTGAACAAAGTTGTGCAAAATGGTTTTGATGCAAAATTATACCTAATCAGGAGGAATAAATTGGTAATTCAGAGGTAATGCGTCTAGGTATTCAGCAGAGGTAATCACACAGAGAATCCTGAAAAACCTTCATTAAGAGAAATGCTGTGGCTGAGGACCCGGTTGCTAGGCAACCAGAGCTCCTGCAGCAGCCTCGGGGAAACATCAGTTGGGCTGCCTGGCAACAGGCTGCAGGCCCCGCCCAGCCCCTCACCAGCCAGGAGGCAAGTGGCTCAGATGCTTTTGTGTCTGAGGAGAGGAGGGACATCATTTCCTGCGATTCTGTTACATTTGCAAAATCTGGCAGAACTCTGTGCACAAGGACTTTACGTGGAATAGTTGTAAAAACTAAATCATTGGGGCGCCTGGGTGGCTCGGTCGGTTGAGCGTCCACCTCAGCTTAGGTCATGATATCGTGGTCTGTGCGTTCAAGCCCCGCATCGGGTTCTGTGCTGACAGCTCAGGGCCTGGAGCCTGCTTCAGACTGTGTGTTTCTCTCTCTCTGTCTCTCTGTCTGCCCCTCCTCCACTCATGCTCTGGCTCTCTCTCTCTGTCAAAAATAAAATAAAACATTAAAAAAATTTTTTTAACTACATCATTAGTTTATAATTCTAATAAAACTGACAGGCATTAATAGAATAAAACAAAGATGGCTATTGTATTGCCAAGTACACAGCTTTGCGGAGCTGGAGCCACTTCCTGCCATTCTCTAGTATGTGGAACATATGCAGTGGTTCTGTGTAACTTATCCTCACAGAAGGGCTAAGAGGATCTCAGGCTTAGTGCACTTGTTGGTGTCTTTGGGTCCCTTGACTTTTCAAGAGCATTGGTGTTGAGAAAAAAAAATTATACATATTAATGGAATGAGGAGGGGGCTTTCTGATATCTTAGTTCAAGAGGACTTGCCTCTGATGTGGACCGTACAGAGGCAAAAGAGAACCAGGTGATGAGAACTGAATGGGTTTGTTTTGTTGTTGTTGTTGTTGTTGTTGTTGTTGTTGTTGTTGTTTTTATTAACAAAGCAGTCTGCTTTCGACTCACAGCATAGAAACAAATTACGGAAAAAAAATAATGCCAAAGGACTTGTGGAGAGACCGTAATATAACATGTCACAGGAAAACAAAGAGAAAATGATGTGGAAAATTTCAGAGGAGTAATCATTAGTTTGTCTGAGCTCTGATGGAGATGATGGCTTTCATACTTGCACAATTATTAGCCGTGGGTCACGGTGGCCCCATGCTCAGCTGTGTGTTGGGTTAAAGGTCAGGAAACCCATAGGTCTGTGATATAACAGCACGTGCATAGGTCCACAGTAGCGTGGGTGTATCGTCCCAGAGCTGGATGCTGGGATGCACAGAGTGCTAGTAGGAAACATCCTGAGCTTAGCCGCTCTCCATCCCAGGCCTCTGTTCTCATGCCTTAGCTGCTTCACCTCAGCGCCTGTCACCAGTCACCAGTCATGTGGTCTTCCGATTACACTGATTCATGGTGGATATAAGCTTGTTTCACTTTGCCTGGAGGAGAACGAAACTGTTAATCTTGAAGGCCACACAAGGCTACATTTGTGTTATGCGTGCTCAAAAAACACTCGAGCTAGGCTCTGGCAATTAACGTGTACCTAACCTTTATGTACGAGTTATAGTTCCCTAGGGTCATACTGAGGGATATGGAGGGACAACTGGCAGCTCAGGACTCGAGCCCTGAGGGTTCCTGGCTTGGGATGTCCTGTTGTCTACCTCACATAGCTGTCACATTAACCAATCTAAATGTTGTTTTATAATTCAGGGGTCTAAAGACAAATGGAACCTTGGACATGTCTGAATTTCCTTCATTTTATACAAAGGGGTGACCTTGAGACAACACTTTTACTAACAATTAAATTGATTAATTTGATTTTGGTCAGCTGGAAAAAAAATAATTTAACAGAGAAAACTAGTCTGCTACTGATCAAAGCAAATCTATGCCCCAGGGATCCTTTGTGTCATGATAAGAGACCATAGGCTGCACATAGAGAAGATTTTTAGCTAGTGACTGACAGGATTGCTTTTGTCTTTTCTCCTTAAAAGGAGACACCCAGAATTTTGACGGGAACTTTAAAAGACACCGTAAAAGGTTTGCATTTCAACCAATGTATGTAGTCTCAGAATGAGCCTATTCATGGGGATGTGCTTGCTTCTACCACTAAGAATACCTTTCAAAATTCATTCTAAAGGGAATCAGAATCCTGTACACGGACACCTGAGTGAAGTAATTTGTAACTTCCATCTTTGATCAAAGAATCTTTGGGTAAATGTGCACCCCCATCTTGTCACTTAAAAATACACCTGTGGTATATAGACAGATGGTAGCTACCCTTGGGGTGAACATAGTATAATGTAAAAATAAATCAGGGTACTGTTTCATGGGATAATTAAATTGAGCATATGTGGAACAGTATTTTGTAGGATGTCCTATGAAAGGTACTCTCTGTATATGTTTTAAAGTTCAAAATAAGTAGCATACTTGGCAAAAAGCCCCCCATGCGGTCTTTGAAAAGTATTGATTCTAGGACATAAACAACTGATACACCATTTTTCTGAGTTGCAGGATGGCATTGTAGAGAATTCTCAATTCAACGATTAAAAAAAGTTTTCTTTTTTTTAAAAATATTTTTAGTGTTTATCTATTTTTTTTAATTTATTTATTTTTTATTTTTTAATATATGAAATTTACTGTCAAATTGGTTTCCATACAACACCCAGTGCTCATCCCAAAAGGTGCCCTCCTCAATACCCATCACCCACCCTGCCCTCCCTCCCACCCCCCATCAACCCTCAGTTTGTTCTCAGTTTTTAACAGTCTCTTATGCTTTGGCTCTCTCCCACTCTAACCTCTTTTTTTTTTTTTCCCTTCCCCTCCCCCATGGGTTTCTGTTACGTTTCTCAGGATCCACATAAGAGTGAAACCATATGGTATCTGTCTTTCTCTGTATGGCTTATTTCACTTAGCATCACACTCTCCAGTTCCATCCACGTTGCTACAAAAGGCCATATTTCATTTTTTCTCATTGCCACGTAGTATTCCATTGTGTATATAAACCACAATTTCTTTATTCATTCATCAGTTGATGGACATTTAGGCTCTTTCCATAATTTGGCGATTGTTGAGAGTGCTGCTATAAACATTGGGGTACGAGTGCCCCTATGCATCAGTACTCCTGTATCCCTTGGATAAATTCCTAGCAATGCTATTGCTGGGTCATAGGGTAGGTCTATTTTTAATTTTCTGAGGAACCTCCACACTGCTTTCCAGAGCGGCTGCACCAATTTGCATTCCCACCAACAGTGCAAGAGGGTTCCTGTTTCTCCACATCCTCTCCAGCATCTATAGTCTCCTGATTTCTTCATTTTGGCCACTCTGACTGGCGTGAGGTGGTATCTGAGTGTGGTTTTGATTTGTATTTCCCTGATGAGGAGCGACGTTGAACATCTTTTCATGTGCCTGTTGGCCATCCGGATGTCTTCTTTAGAGAAATGTCTATTCATGTTTTCTGCCCATTTCTTCACTGGGTTATTTGTTTTTCGGGTGTGGAGTTTGATGAGCTCTTTATAGATTTTGGATACTAGCCCTTTGTCCGATGTGTCATTTGCAAATATCTTTTCCCATTCCGTTGGTTGCCTTTTAGTTTTGTTGGTTGTTTCCTTTGCTGTGCAGAAGCTTTTTATCTTCATAAGGTCCCAGTAATTCACTTTTGCTTTTAATTCCCTTGCCTTTGGGGATGTGCCGAGTAAGAGATTGCTACGGCTGAGGTCAGAGAGGTCTTTTCCTGCTTTCTCCTCTAAGGTTTTGATGGTTTCCTGTCTCACATTCAGGTCCTTTATCCATTTTGAGTTTATTTTTGTGAATGGTGTGACAAAGTGGTCTAGTTTCAACCTTCTGCATGTTGCTGTCCAGTTCTCCCAGCACCATTTGTTAAAGAGGCTGTCTTTTTTCCATTGGATGTTCTTTCCTGCTTTGTCAAAGATGAGTTGGCCATACGTTTGTGGGTCTAGTTCTGGGGTTTCTATTCGATTCCATTGGTCTATGTGTCTGTTTTTGTGCCAATACCATGCTGTCTTGATGATGGCAGCTTTGTAGTAGAGGCTAAAGTCTGGGATTGTGATGCCTCCTGCTTTGGTCTTCTTCTTCAAAATTACTTTGGCTATTCGGGACCTTTTGTGGTTCCATATGAATTGTGTTTATCTATTTTTAAGAGAGAGGGAGAGAGACAGAGTGTGAGCGGGGAAGGGGTAGAGAAAGAAGGAGACACAGAATTCAAAACAGGCTCCAGGCTCCAAGCTGTCAGCACAGACCCTGATGTGGGGCTTGAATCCATGTACCGTGAGATCAGGACCTGAGCCCAAGTTGGACGCTTAACCAACTGAACCACCCAGGCACCCCTAGAAAAACTGTTTTCTGGTAAATACATATATGGTCTGTGAATTTTGGCACTTGTCCCTGACTGTGTCACTTATTTTGTAGAGGGAAAGTTGTCTTTCTGCAAATGATCTGCTCCCAGGAATCTTAGGTATGGGATCTTTGCATAGGCTAATATTTCCATCAATAATTACCCTTTTGAACACAGACTAACACAAGGACATGAATAAGTATGGCAAAGGAAATGTCTACTTACATGTGTGAAACTATGGCCTTGGGCAGGAAAAAAAAAAACTAGCTTATAGTTAGTGTCTTAGAAAAATAAAAATCGTTAATCCCAACTTACCTCACTGCCAACCACACCCCTCCCGCTACACACAAACCCATAAGGAATTGGAAAGAAAATATACTAGTGGGGAAATAGTGGGCAGTGTCTTCCCACTGGCTGTAATATTGATGGATGACTAATCTTTGAGGTAGTAGAATGTGCAGTAAGACAATAAACTAGGCAGCCAACAATCCAGATACCCAATTCAATAAATATCAGATTTTAGTATCCTGTACCATTCTGGATTTCATCACTTATGTATTTTAAGGCAAAAGAAACTACTTTTCCCTTCATAAATATGTACATAAAATTCTGCTGAGCAGATTAATTTGGCCTAGTTAAAATAATTTCACAGAGTCTAAGTGATATGTCAGTCTCCTACCATTAAAATAACACCAGCCTTATTCCCTGTGCCACATGCATACGTCTTATATTATTTATCCAGAGAATATTTTTCTGTTGGCTCAGTGAGAAATGTCCACTAACTAAAGATAAAAACTTACAGCTCCTAGTAAAAATCACACCGGACATAATGCTTGGGAATTCTCATTTTCATTTTCTTCCAGGTCTAATATGTAATAATCGATAACCAATCTAATGGGGATAAAATGCCTACTTTAAAGTCTATTCAAGAAGAATATTTGGGCAATTATATGCCAAGGATGTATAAAGCAGAAAGGACCTGATGCATAGCAAGGGCTCAATAAATTCAGGCTAGCGATTACCATCATTCTCATTATGATTATTATTCACTTAAGTTTTCAGTGTTCAAATGAACATAATTGGAATGACTCATGTTCTAAATATAAATCCATAAAAAGACACATCTTTGATAACATAAAAAATGTAAGCGCTGGAGACATAAAGTAGGAGTTCTCGATGTTCCATATTAAGTGTCTCTGACTCATCTCCTTCTTTGTCTTGAAGATGTTCCATGAAGACGCTGCTGGTGGATGGCAGCTGGTAGCCGTGGATGTCAACAAGCCCCAGGGACGCGCCCCAGCCTGCCTCCAGGTGCAGTAAATACCATTTTTAAACTCATGCAGCAGAGTTCTTTGACTTTTATCCAAGGAAATCCCCGGCTCTCCGAACTCTATGTCTGTCCAAATTTATGGTCCTGGAGTCAGGGACAGTATTTTGCTCCATCCTGGATGGTATTTTCCCAGGATCTACCTATTTTTTTCCTAAGATACACAGCAAGGATTTGGTAAATTTCAAGCAAATGAATGCACACAGGTAGTGCTAGCATTCCAACAGCATTAAATCAGTGAAATATTCTGTTGTCATATTAAATGATGTAAAAATATTCTTCTACAAAGGCCTGAATTGCTTACATGAGGGTGGTCACAATCACAATCCACTTAACTGAGTACCTTCCCAAGGAACTGGGAAGGAATATTTTTAATAGGTAGCTTATTCTGCATCTGCAAGCTGTCTGAGCAACGGGACATAATAAAGGCGCTTCCTTAACAAACTGCACCACACGATCTCGCGGTCCGTGAGTTCGAGCCCCGCGTCAGGCTCTGGGCTGATGGCTCGGAGCCTGGAGCCGGTTTCCGATTTTGTGTCTCCCTCTCTCTCTGCCCCTCCCCCGTTCATGCTCTGTCTCTCTCTGTCCCAAAAATAAATAAAAAACGTTGAAAAAAAAAACAAAAACAAAAACTGCACCTGCTGCAGACGAGGCTCTGGGATGGCGGGTGGATCCTAGGGCCTTGGGAAGCCATCAGGGGACCTCCCATCGGGTTTCTGGTCTGTGGATGTTTTGGACTTATCCTCTACGCTGATCTCTTCATAAAGCCCAATAAACTCCTTTTCCTTGGTGGACTGCCCTGGAATCTTCTCTTGCTTTGTTCTCCCTCTCTCCCTCCAAATATCAGTAATTCGTGTTCAAAACATATCACCTTTCCAAAAGTGGGATCCTTACCACCCCACTGCATTTTCACTTAGTCCATTTCCTTACTCTTTAAGGGTGAAGAGTCAAGCCACATCAACCCCGGGGAGAGGGAATTGATTCTTCCTCCTGTGGAATTTGATTCTCTTCACTGTCTTTTGTTTTCAGTTACAAATCCTTTTCTTACAAGGGGCTGCTTTTGTAGTTCTTTACATCCCTCCCCGTAAATCGGGGAAGGGTTTTTCATCTGCTTCAGGATAAGAACACGCTTTTCTTTCTTTTTGGATCATACTCTAGGTGGGGATTAGAGATTGATACATTTCAAAGATTGATACATAACATAAGCAAAGTATTGTACTTTGGACCATTACTGTGGCGTTTAGCCATATAGTTAAATTTTTTCTATCAGTTAAAAGAATGAAGAGGAAAAGAGGAAACATTTGTAAGGAGTATTGATAAGACCTAATATTATTTTGTGGCTTCTTTCTGTTGTATATTGGATGGTGCTAATAATTTAACTCCTACGACTGTGTCTGGTACTGCCATTGCTACTGACAGTAATGGCAATGACAGCATGGTAGTCGTAGCTTCTTGCCTAAAAAGTTACTCAGTAATCAGTCATCAGCTGATAATTAGTGGCACTAAGATAGTCCTGCTTTCCTGGAGATTACTTCCGGGTGGGTGGAGAAAAACCAGCGTCTAAAGAGCAATTACAAGAGCAATGAGGATTTTATTTATTTATTGTTTCAATATATGAAATTTATTGTCAAATTGGTTTCCATGCAACACCCAGTGCTCATCCCAAAAGGTGCCCTCCTCACTACCCATCACCCACCCTCCCCTCCCTCCCACCCCCCATCAACTCTCAGTTTGTTCTCAGTTTTTAAGAGTCTCTTATGCTTTGGCTCTCTTACACTCTAACCTCTTTTTTTTTTTCCTTCCCCTCCCCCATGGGTTTCTGTTAAGTTTCTCAGGATCCACATAAGAATGAAACCATATGGTATCTGTCTTTCTCTGTATGGCTTATTTCACTTAGCATGACACTCTCCAGTTCCATCCACGTTGCTACAAAAGGCCATATTTCATTCTTTCTCATGAGCAATGAGGATTTTAAAGAAGTAAAGCAGGATGCTATGGCAATCTACATTTTGGAGTCCTCACTCCTCCTCTGAGAGGTCAAGGAAGGCCCTCACTCGGTATAGCCCAGTGATGGAGAAAGACTGCCATGCTCCCTCAGCCTTTGTAGATGAGGATGTGAGGACCCAGGGGGCCTGGGTGAGCTCCTAAACTTGCACCTCTACCAAACGGAGAGGCCCTGGGTACACCTGGGTCTTCTGGCTCCTAGCTCCTGGGTCTTCTGGCTCCTAGCTCCATGCTGTATCCAAGGGAGAAAAATATGCCAAGGAAACGTTAAGTTTGTAGTAGAAATAAACTATCAGGCCAGCCATGAGTACCAAATCAAAGTCTTACAGGGGCCCTGAATACGCTGCTTAAAATGTATTAAATGCTTGTTGAGTAGATGCGTCAAGGTTGCAGTCTGGATTGAGAAAGCAAGTTATTAGCCTCCTTATCACAGAAATTTGAGATGGCAAGAGATAAATGGCCAGGAGAGTGTAATGAAAGAACAGCACTGTGCATGGATATAGGAAAATAAAGGTCAGTGAAGGGGTGGGTAAATGTTAGGCTAGAAGTATGTCGATGTTGGATCCAAGAGACCTGCATATTAGACATCTTTGTGAATATGGTGGCATGTTTGATAGGTTTTATGAATAATGACACATATGGTTTGAAGTGAAGGTGAATAAATTCTGACATTTCAATATGAAGAAAGTTCCATTGAGCTCAGCTTTACATGTTTGGTCCAAAATCAAGCTTTCTAGAAGAGTGTACCTGAAAGAGTACAAATGAAAAGTGGGATGGCCAAGGGATCGATGGGTCTGAGTGGAAAATAGATTAACCATTCATCATTTAATTAAAAGAGAAAGAAAGAAAAGAATCAAGTAAAGAAAAAAATATTTAAAATAAAATGGCCATGAAATACTCATTGGCTTTTTATTAATGACTAATGCCATCTAAAAACTAGGTAACAAGAAAATTTTCATTGGAATCATCCACTCTCTCCTGCCTGGAATCATAATGATCTCTCACCCTCAAGGACAAACAGTAGAATATATCACTTCTTTTCATTTTTAAAATGGGCAAAGTGTGACGTTACATTCTCCTAAAGCATATTTTAAACTATAGGAATGACATTGAAGAATAAGTATTTGCTTTAATTCCTTCCAGCTTATCCTCCATCATCCCGTTCCAGAGGTAGCCTAGAGGTTACCAAGAAAGCCAGTTTTTCTACTCCTGCCTTTACACTTTATATCTCTTCTAAAATAGCATTTCTGGGGCGCCTGGGTGGCACAGTCGGTTAAGCGTCCGACTTCAGCCAGGTCACGATCTCACGGTCTGTGAGTTCGAGCCCCGCGTCAGGCTCTGGGCTGATGGCTCAGAGCCTGGAGCCTGTTTCCGATTCTGTGTCTCCCTCTCTCTCTGTCCCTCCCCCGTTCATGCTCTGTCTCTCTCTGTCCCAAAAAATAAAATAAACGTTGAAAAAAAAATAAATAAATAAAATAGCATTTCTGCTTCCATGAGGCTCTGTCATTTTCATTGTTTCCTCTTTCTAGAACACTCTTCTCTCCCACTTAGAATTCACCTCAAAAGTCACTTCCTTAAGGAAGCCTTCCTCATCCTCAAAGAATACATAGGTTCCCTCGTTGTATATTTCCACATGTTATGGGTTTGTCATGATTTTAGTAAAATAAATTAAAATGGTATCATTCATTACTTAAAGTCTGTTTCTCCAACCAGAGATAACTCCATAGCAGTAGGGACCATAACGATCATGGTCACTGCCAGAGCTATTCTGATACAGGGAAAAGGCTCAATTGGTGTTTACCAAACAAGAGAACAATCAAGTGAAAGAAGGATCTAGAACCTTCTTGGCTTGTGCAAGTATTCATTTGACTTCTCACCTACAAGAAGCTCTATTTGTTCTCTTGGTCTTGTTTCTAGGAACCAGAAATTGAGTGGATGATGCCAATAACATTATTTCTATACAATAATTTATTTTTAAGTGTAAAACAAACAATACTTTGGGAGTTGGTTGAAGGCATCTTTCAAAGTTGGATAATGTTTGATGCTTTTGCCAGTGTGTCTCTTCTCAAACATGGTGGCAGTCAGCAGGACCTAGCCATGACTTTGATTATTTCCTATGGCTTTCAGGAGTTTTTATCTTCTTCAGCATGTGAAATAAATGGGTCTAAGATTAGAAATGTAGTCTCCTTGTTGGGATGAGCACTGGGTGTTATACGTAGGAGATGAATCACTGGAATCTACTCCTGAAATCATTATAGCATTACATGCTAACTAACTTGGATGTAAGTCAAAACAAACAAACAAAAAAACCAAAACCAAAAACAAAAAGAAAAGAAATGTACTCTTACTCAGGAATAACATAGTTGTAAAGAACCAAAACCATTCCTATCTTAACAAAAAAAGTAGAATTTCTTGGAATAAAAAATATGAACAGCTGTAATTAATTTGAGTTAGTAATTTGGCCATCATTAAAATAAATCAGAAAAATTAGGTATGGATAAATATTTGAGAGATGGCACACTGGTCGCCCAGAGTTCCTATTTGAGTATTGAAGAAACCATGGATTTTGTCCTGCGGGTGGAACTTTGTTTGAAACTTTGACTCCAGTTTTTTTTTTGTAATGTTTATTTGTTTATTTTGAGAGAGAGAGAGAGAGAGAGAGAGAGAGAGAGCAGGAAAGGGGCACAGAGAGATAGAGAAAGAGACTGAATCTCAGGCCGGCTCTGCATTGTCAGCCCGAGCCTGATGTGGGGCTCAAACTCAGGAACCGCGAGATCATGACCTGAGACAAAATCAAGAGTCAGGTGCTTAACCGACTGAGTCACCCAGGTGCCCCTGATTCCAAGTTTAAAACACAAAATATTTTACCCAGAAACCCATATATCCTACTGCTTTGATAAAATAGATAACTAATGAAATAAGTTATAGTAATAGGATTTTAGTTCACATGGATGGCATAATAGTAAGTAATGCATAAATTTCAATTATTCCTATACAGCCTTTCCATAAATTCTGTTTTCAAATATTCAAAATTTTAAAACCACCTACCACGTAAATGGAGACTGGCTTGAATGCCTTTATAAGTGAAGGATATTTTTTTTTTTTTAATATATGAAATTTACTGTCAAGTTGGTTTCCATACAACACCCAGTGCTCATCCCAAAAGGTGCCCTCCTCAATACCCATCACCCACCCTGCCCTCCCTCCCACTCCCCATCAACCCTCAGTTTGTTCTCAGTTTTTAACAGTCTCTTATGCTTTGGCTCTCTCCCACTCTAACCTCTTTTTTTTTTTTTTTTTCCCTTCCCCTCCCCCATGGGTTTCTGTTACGTTTCTCAGGATCCACATAAGAGTGAAACCATATGGTATCTGTCTTTCTCTGTATGGCTTATTTCACTTAGCATCACACTCTCCAGTTCCATCCACGTTGCTACAAAAGGCCATATTTCATTCTTTCTCATTGCCACGTAGTATTCCATTGTGTATATAAACCACAATTTCTTTATCCATTCATCAGTTGATGGACATTTAGGCTCTTTCCATAATTTGGCGATTGTTGAGAGTGCTGCTATAAACATTGGGGTACGAGTGCCCCTATGCATCAGTACTCCTGTATCCCTTGGATAAATTCCTAGCAGTGCTATTGCTGGGTCATAGGGTAGGTCTATTTTTAATTTTCTGAGGAACCTCCACACTGCTTTCCAGAGCGGCTGCACCAATTTGCATTCCCACCAACAGTGCAAGAGGGTTCCCGTCTCTCCACATCCTCTCCAGCATCTATAGTCTCCTGATTTCTTCATTTTGGCCACTCTGACTGGCGTGAGGTGGTATCTGAGTGTGGTTTTGATTTGTATTTCCCTGATGAGGAGCGACGTTGAACATCTTTTCATGTGCCTGTTGGCCATCCGGATGTCTTCTTTAGAGAAGTGTCTATTCATGTTTTCTGCCCATTTCTTCACTGGGTTATTTGTTTTTCGGGTGTGGAGTTTGATGAGCTCTTTATAGATTTTGGATACTAGCCCTTTGTCCGATGTGTCATTTGCAAATATCTTTTCCCATTCCGTTGGTTGCCTTTTAGTTTTGTTGGTTGTTTCCTTTGCTGTGCAGAAGCTTTTTATCTTCATAAGGTCCCAGTAATTCACTTTTGCTTTTAATTCCCTTGCCTTTGGCGATGTGCCGAGTAAGAGATTGCTACGGCTGAGGTCAGAGAGGTCTTTTCCTGCTTTCTCCTCTAAGGTTTTGATGGTTTCCTGTCTCACATTCAGGTCCTTTATCCATTTTGAGTTTATTTTTGTGAATGGTGTGACAAAGTGGTCTAGTTTCAACCTTCTGCATGTTGCTGTCCAGTTCTCCCAGCACCATTTGTTAAAGAGGCTGTCTTTTTTCCATTGGATGTTCTTTCCTGCTTTGTCAAAAATGAGTTGGCCATACGTTTGTGGGTCTAGTTCTGGGGTTTCTATTCGATTCCATTGGTCTATGTGTCTGTTTTTATGCCAATACCATGCTGTCTTGATGATGACAGCTTTGTAGTAGAGGCTAAAGTCTGGGATTGTGATGCCTCCTGCTTTGGTCTTCTTCTTCAAAATTACTTTGGCTATTCGGGGCCTTTTGTGGTTCCATATGAATTTTAGGATTGCTTGTTCTAGTTTCGAGAAGAATGCTGGTGCAATTTTGATTGGGATTGCATTGAATGTGTAGATAGCTTTGGGTAGTATTGACATTTTGACAATATTTATTCTTCCAATCCATGAGCAGGGAATGTCTTTCCATTTCTTTATATCTTCTTCAATTACCTGCATAAGCTTTCTATAGTTTTCAGCATACAGATCTTTTACATCTTTGGTTAGATTTATTCCTAGGTATTTTATGCTTCTTGGTGCAATTGTGAATGGGATCAGTTTCTTTATTTGTCTTTCTGTTGTTTCATTGTTAGTGTATAAGAATGCAACTGATTTCTGTACATTGATTTTGTATCTGGCAACTTTGCTGAATTCATGTATCAGTTCTAGCAGACTTTTGGTGGAGTCTATCGGATTTTCCATGTATAATATCATGTCATCTGCAAAAAGCGAAAGCTTGACTTCATCTTTGCCAATTTGGATGCCTTTGATTTCCTTTTGTTGTCTGATTGCTGATGCTAGAACTTCCAGCACTATATTAAACAGCAGCGGTGAGAGTGGGCATCCCTGTCGTGTTCCTGATCTCAGGGAAAAAGCTCTCAGTTTTTCCCCATTGAGGATGATGTTAGCTGTGGGCTTTTCATAAATGGCTTTTATGATCTTTAAGTATGTTCCTTCTATCCCGACTTTCTCAAGGGTTTTTATTAAGAAAGGGTGCTGGATTTTGTCAAAGGCCTTTTCTGCATCGATTGACAGGATCATATGGTTCTTCTCTTTTTTTTTGTTAATGTGATGTATCACGTTGATCGATTTGCGAATGTTGAACCAGCCCTGCATCCCAGGAATGAATCCCACTTGATCATGGTGAATAATTCTTTTTATATGCTGTTGAATTCGATTTGCTAGTATCTTATTGAGAATTTTTGCATCCATATTCATCAGGGATATTGGCCTGTAGTTCTCTTTTTTTACTGGGTCTCTGTCTGGTTTAGGAATCAAAGTAATACTGGCTTCATAGAATGAGTCTGGAAGTTTTCCTTCCCTTTCTATTTCTTGGAATAGCTTGAGAAGGATAGGTATTATCTCTGCTTTAAACGTCTGGTAGAACTCCCCTGGGAAGCCATCTGGTCCTGGACTCTTATTTGTTGGGAGATTTTTGATAACCGATTCAATTTCTTCGCTGGTTATGGGTCTGTTCAAGCTTTCTATTTCCTCCTGATTGAGTTTTGGAAGAGTGTGGGTGTTTAGGAATTTGTCCATTTCTTCCAGGTTGTCCAATTTGTTGGCATATAATTTTTCATAGTATTCCCTGATAATTGTTTGTATCTCTGAGGGATTGGTTGTAATCATTCCATTTTCATTCATGATTTTATCTATTTGGGTCATCTCCCTTTTCTTTTTGAGAAGCCTGGCTAGAGGTTTGTCAATTTTGTTTATTTTTTCAAAAAACCAACTCTTGGTTTCGTTGATCTGCTCTACAGTTTTTTTAGATTCTATATTGTTTATTTCTGCTCTGATCTTTATGATTTCTCTTCTTCTGCTGGGTTTAGGCTGCCTTTGCTGTTCTGCTTCTATTTCCTTTAGGTGTGCTGTTAGATTTTGTATTTGGGATTTTTCTTGTTTCTTGAGATAGGCCTGGATTGCAATGTATTTTCCTCTCAGGACTGCCTTCGCTGCGTCCCAAAGCATTTGGATTGTTGTATTTTCATTTTCGTTTGTTTCCATATATTTTTTAATTTCTTCTCTAATTGCCTGGTTGACCCACTCATTCGTTAGTAGGGTGTTCTTTAACCTCCATGCTTTTGGAGGTTTTCCAGACTTTTTCCTGTGGTTGATTTCAAGCTTCATAGCATTGTGGTCTGAAAGTATGCATGGTATAATTTCAATTCTTGTAAACTTATGAAGGGCTGTTTTGTGACCCAGTATATGGTCTATCTTGGAGAATGTTCCATGTGCACTCGAGAAGAAAGTATATTCTGTTGCTTTGGGATGCAGAGTTCTAAATATATCTGTCAAGTCCATCTGATCCAATGTATCATTCAGGGCCCTTGTTTCTTTATTGACTGTGTGTCTAGATGATCTATCCATTTCTGTAAGTGGTGTGTTAAAGTCCCCTGCAATGACCACATTCTTATCAATAAGGTTGCTTATGTTTATGAGTAACTGTTTTATATATCTGGGGACTCCGGTATTTGGCGCATAGACATTTATAATTGTTAGCTCTTCCTGATGGATAGACCCTGTAATTATTATATAATGCCCTTCTTCATCTCTTGTTACAGCCTTTAATTTAAAGTCTAGTTTGTCTGATATAAGTATGGCTACTCCAGCTTTCTTTTGGCTTCCAGTAGCATGATAAATAGTTCTCCATCCCCTCACTCTCAATCTAAAGGTGTCCTCAGATCTAAAATGAGTCTCTTGTAGACAGCAAATAGATGGGTCTTGTTTTTTTATCCATTCTGATACCCTATGTCTTTTGGTTGGCGCATTTAATCCATTTACATTCAGTGTTATTATAGAAAGATACGGGTTTAGAGTCATTGTGATGTCTGTATGTTTTATGCTTGTAGTGATGTCTCTGGTACTTTGTCTCACAGGATCCCCCTTAGGATCTCTTGTAGGGCTGGTTTCGTGGTGACAAATTCCTTCAGTTTTTGTTTGTTTGGGAAGACCTTTATCTCTCCTTCTATTCTAAATGACAGACTTGCTGGATAAAGGATTCTCGGCTGCATATTTTTTCTGTTTAGCACACTGAAGATATCGTGCCAAGCCTTTCTGGCCTGCCAAGTTTCAAAGGAGAGATCAGTCACGAGTCTTATAGGTCTCCCTTTATATGTGAGGGCACGTTTATCCCTTGCTGCTTTCAGAATTTTCTCTTTATCCTTGTATTTTGCCAGTTTCACTATGATATGTCGTGCAGAAGATCGATTCAAGTTACGTCTGAAGGGAGTTCTCTGTGCCTCTTGGATTTCAATGCCTTTTTCCTTCCCCAGTTCAGGGAAGTTCTCAGCTATAATTTCTTCAAGTACCCCTTCAGCACCTTTCCCTCTCTCTTCCTCCTCTGGGATACCAATTATGCGTATATTATTTCTTTTTAGTGTATCACTTAGTTCTCTAATTTTCCCCTCATACTCCTGGATTTTTTTATCTCTCTTTCTTTCAGCTTCCTCTTTCTCCATAACTTTATCTTCTAGTTCACCTATTCTCTCCTCTGCCTCTTCAATCCGAGCCGTCGTGGTTTCCATTTTGTTTTGCATTTCGTTTAAAGCGTTTTTCAGGTCCTCGTGACTGTTCCTTAGTCCCTTGATCTCTGTAGCAAGAGATTCTCTGCTGTCCTGTATACTGTTTTCAAGCCCAGCGATTAATTTTATGACTATTATTCTAAATTCACTTTCTGTTATATTATTTAAATCCTTTTTGATCAGTTCATTAGCTGTTGTTATTTCCTGGAGATTCTTCTGAGGGGAATTCTTCCGTTTGGTCATTTTGGACAGTCCCTGGAGTGGTGAGGACCCGCAGGGCACTTCCCCCGTGCTGTGGTGTATAACTGGAGTTGGTGGGCGGGGCCGCAGTCCGACCTGATGTCTGCCCCCAGCCCACCGCTGGGGCCACAGTCAGACTGGTGAGTGCCTTCTCTTGCCCTCTCCTAGGGGCGGGATTCACTGTGGGGTGGCATGGCCCGTCTGGGCTACTTGCACACTGCCAGGCTTGTGGTGCTGGGGAGCTGGCGTATTAGCTGGGGTGGGTAGGCAAGGTGCACGGGGGCGGGAGGGGCAGGCTTAGCTCGCTTCTCCTTAGGTGATCCACTTCAGGAGGGGCCCTGTGGCAGCGGGAGGGAGTCAGATCCGCTGCCGGAGGTTTGGCTCCGCAGAAGCACAGAGTTGGGTGTTTGCGCGGAGCAAGCAAGTTCCCTGGCAGGAACTGGTTCTCTTTGGGATTTTGGCTGGGGGATGGGCGGGGGAGATGGCGCTGGCGAGCGCCTTTGTTCCCCGCCAAGCTGAGCTCTGCCGTCCGGGGGCTCAGCAGCTCTCCCTCCCTTTGTCCTCCAGCCTTCCCGCTTTCTGAGCAGAGCTGTTAACTTCTGACCTCCCAGACGCTAAGTCGCGCTTGCTGTCGGAACACAGTCCGTCTGGCCCCTCCGCTTTTGCCAGCCCGACTCGGGGGCTCTGCTTGGCCGGCGAGCCGCCCCTCCACCCCGGCTCCCTCCCGCCAGTCCGTGGAGCGCGCACCGCCTCGCCGCCCTTCCTACCCTCTTCCGTGGGCCTCTCGTCTGCGCTTGGCTCCGGAGACTCCGTTCTGCTAATCCTCTGGCGGTTTTCTGGGTTCTTTAGGCAGGTGTAGGTGGAATCTAAGTGATCAGCAGGACGCGCGGTGAGCCCAGCGTCCTCCTACGCCGCCATCTTCCGGACTCAGTGAAGGATATTTAAAAACCATATCCGTCTGTTTCCTGGGACATAGCTTTGGGTTTGCCTACTTTCTTCATCGGTATTATTCCCTATATTTTTATTTTCTATTCTGTTTTCCATATGCTAGTCTACTTTATTGGTATGAACATCTACTTGTATTTCCTGCTAACCATAAGTAATTAAATAATTTAATAAAATAAGATTGATTGATTTGGCTTAATCTTCCCTACTACTGTTCAACTAAATACATAGTAGACTGATCCTTATGTGATTCTGGGTGTTTGATGTGTAATAGTTTGTCTCTTTGTATGTATGTATGTATGTATGTATGTATCTAAAAGATATATATGTGTGTATATGTGCATATGTATTCCTGCAATGTAAAAAAATATGTGTGTATTTATGTATATGTATATACATACAACATAATATGTGTATATACCTGCATGCATGCATATATATGCATACAACATATGCATCTGTATATCTATACATACATTTGTTTTTACATTGCAGAAATAAATCTATTAAGATTTTATATATTCCATTGAGCAGTGATGGGATCTGAGCAATAGGAACAGGGTTTTTTTTTATTGTTTTCCTACATTACTATGTACACACATACATATTTGACCTCATATTCATTTCAATCATTGTGGTATCCCTGCTTCCTCTTTCCATATATTGATTATGGTGCTTTCAAATGAGTTAGGAAACTCAGAGTTCTTCTTACTCTTCTAAAGAATAATGGGCTTTAAAGAGCTAGTTGTAGAGGAAAAAAATAGGCACCTTTGATCTGCAATTAGAAACTTACAGATTCCACTCTGTGTTGTGAGACACAAATTTTAAGTGTAATCGTAGCTATAATTATAACCATAATGAGAGTCATATCCAGGCATACAGGGAAAGGATTCAATTTGGCACCCTTAGGGTGGTCTTTTCTGTTTTTATAATAAACGAAAATGCATATATGCTCTTAAATTTAATTGCAAAACCACAAGTTCAGAGCAAAACCTGCTAGGTTATATGTGTGGTGAGCTCTGTGATAACACTTGTTGAAATTTTCAATGGATTAACTTGGTGCTAACTTAATTAACTTAATTTTCCTAGGACATTTTTCATTTTTAGCCACTTATTAATGAAATTCATACCACGTTTAATAAGGAACTTAGCCATAGGAAATCTGAAATTCCTTATAAATTCGTTCCTAAGTGAAGGACAAATAAGCGAACCTCCTGTAGCCCCTGAAACACTCCCTCTCTGCACCCTGGTGCTGCCTGGAATGTCTTTCTGCTTCTTTCTCTACTTCCCTGGGCACTGCTGCCTTGCTCGTCACCTGAGGTCCCACACCTTCCTGCTATTGGTTCTTATGATGGGAACAAGATGGCTGGAAATGACAAGGAAAAGCCTGAGAATAAGGATGAGCCAAGACTTAGACCTGGTTTCCTTTTCTTTTTGTGCTACACGTGCCTCCAGCACATGGCTCCTGACTCCCTTCCCTCTCACACCTGCCTTCCCAGGTAATCCATGAAGCAATACCCAGTACAGCCTTGTTCCTAAAGGAGAACAAATCACCCTGTTATACCTCTTAGAGAGTAGGCTCTGGAGACAGACCTATTTCAGCTGTGCTATTTATTAGCATGACCTGGGGCATATTTCTGTAAAATAGGGATAGTGTCTCCTTCCTCAGTCATGAGGATTAAGTGACTATTTATGTCCTACTCAAGAATTGTTTAGTTGCAAGGAACAGACGTGATGCTCACGGGGGGCATTTGCATATAATCAGGCCCACCAGGCAGCTGTGCTTTCTTTGTCTTTCTCTCACTCTCTGTTGGAGGCCACACAGTTTTGCATCTTTGCTTCTGTCTGTGCATCCTGCCTCTATTTTCTCCCCGAAGACTGGTTTTATTCTGTTTCTTGCACAGTGCCAAAATTTGGCTGCTTACAGCTGAGTTTGGTGACTTCTCATTCAAGAGCTCTGAAGAGACTCACTGGAAAACATCCAAAGATGAACATGAAGCAGGGAGACCTTCGTTTCCCAGTTGGCCACCCAAAATGGGCAATTGGCCAGAGGCAGTAGGTCATGGGAATGGAATGAAAGCAGCAAGTCCACTTAAGCCAAGTTTTCCCACAGTAGGAACCCAAAGTAATTTTCCCTCCTTCGTTCCCTCTGAAAGCCTTGTCTCACCTCCACCTACAAGAGCCACTGCTCATTACCGCCATGAGCTTCATGGAGCTGGTGGAGAAGGGACCTATCTTTTTGGCCATGTGAGTAGTACTACGACTTGACCTCAGAGGTAGTTTACCTACCTGCTAGTATTACCCAGAGGTAGTTTCACTAGTAAACTTTTAAGTCTCACAGGATTTGAGAAGTCATTTAAGGGCTAAACAGACTGTTAACGGTCTGACCTGATGTTCAAATCACTCTGTATAAGATAGTTTCTTTGAAGAAACACCACCTAGGTTCCATGTATTTGCAAGTGAGTAATTTGTGAATTGGAGCCATTTCGTAATACCATACTCAATCAGTTCCTTGCATAAAAATTATTATGAAGTCATATAAAAGCACAGATAGGAAGAATAGTTAAGTATCCACCATTAGAAATAATAACAACTCTCATTTATGGACTACTCCCTATGTGTCAGCCATGCTCTGTGTTTGAGGCGTGAAATTATTTCATGCTCAAAACAATGCCACAGAGGTAGGTACTATCATGACATCTATTGAACAAATGACATCAAGGTGCAGAAAGCTTAAGTCATTTGCTGCAAGCCACATAGCTGGTTGCTGACCAGGGACTTTGTCCTGCACAATCTACCTCATATTTTTAACCACTTCATTTTCACATGGGGAATTATCCTGCTATAAAAATACACTGCAATTTGTTCATTCATCCATTCATTCATTCTCCTATTGATGGACATTTTTCACTGTTTTGCTCTTGCACACGTTCTAGTTCACTGCCTATCTATGACTTTTTGTGCACATATGTGAGAAGTATCTGAGTGTACATAGTTAGGAGAGCAGTTGCTGGAGTAAAGGAAGAACCTTAGGCATTATGAGATATTGCCTCATGTCCCCCTGGATTCTAGTGCCACTTTTTACTCCTATCAGCAACTTGTCAGAAATCTTATTTCACATCCTTGTCTACAATTGATGTTACTGGACTTTTACACCTGATGGTGTGAAGATAGAACATTAAATTTAGATCTCCCTGATTACAGCCTGTGAATGTTGAGCATTTTTTACAATTTTTTAATGTGTATTAATTTTTGAGAAAGAGAGGGACAGAGCATGAGCAGGGGAGGGGCAGAGAGAGAGAAAGAGACACAGAATCCAAAGCAGACTCCAGGCTCTGAGCTGTCAGCACATAGCCCAACGTGGAGCTCGAGCCCAGGAACTGCAAGATCATGACCTGAACGCAAGTCGGATGCCTAACCAACTGAGCCACCCAGGTGCCCAGAGCGTTTTTTATATATAGTCATAGGCTACTTATATTTTGTGTTGATTTCTTATTCATCTGGTAGATATGCCCATTTGTTTGTTGCTTTTTTTTTTTCAAATGATTCCCAGAAATTCTGTGCAATTCTGCATCACTTCTAACTGAGAAGACATTGAAATGTTAGAAAGATACAGCTAAAATATTAGGGCTTGCCTGTGAATGCACACCTCTCACCCTCTTCGGGCAATAGTGCAGTTTCATTACGTGGTATTACCAAAACCATTTAGAAAGTTTCTTCAGTGTGTCCTTAATGGTGCATCTCAGAAGAGTGAAAACTTTTAATAGACCCTTTTAACATCAGCCAGTCGCTTAGCTGTTGAAATTCCATTCTAGCATAGGCAACAGCTGCATGAAGGGGTCACTCTAATGCATGATTAAAAGTTCTGTTAAATTGGAGCCTCAGTCCTCAGCTGCTGCACTGACAAGCCATTTTTCCCCTGCCTCTCAGGTAGGGGTTTTCATCTCCTGACAATTTGACAGATGTGGCTGCACAGTTGAGCCATCTTCTAAAACACACCCAGTGATCTATTCCCATGAAGGAAGTCACTGACAAGAACATGAAAGTATGCATGAGACCTGGCATGCTCAAGCTCACTTTCTCTCTGGTAGCATCGTGTGCCTCCATCCGTAAAGAACAGAGATAATAGGTCTTACCATAAGTAGGTCAAATGGTGGCAAAATTATTACTCTAGTGTTTTAATGCTTTTTGAGAAAATTTCCATTGAAGGCAGAGAGTTGGGGGGTGGGGAAGGTGGACCGTGTGATATGTGTATTTCAAGTGATGAAGTGACATCCTAGGCACTTCTCAGATGTCTGTCTTCTTAATGAACCTTCCCGGAAACTGGCAGACAATCTCAAGAATGATTGAACCCAGGAGAATGTAGCTTCCATCCACAAACAAACCTCTGCTCTACTTACAGACCAAGGTGACAAGACAGTGTGGGTCCTGCTGAGACGGGCCCGGGGGGAACCTGGGGCAGTTTACTGCATCTCCCGGAGCCTTCACTCCCTGACCTGAAAAATGGGGATAATACCAGCTCTGAGGGTTTTATAAGAATTACAAATGTCGTACGTAAAGTGCCTAGCCAGTGTGTGGGATGCTGTGGTCACAAGGTCGTAGAAATGACTGTCATTGCTGTGAGCACGCTCTGTGCACTCCCGGGCAGCCTGTTCTCATGCACACCTGCAAGCCAGTGCCTTCACAGCCTTGCTCCAGCCCTGTGTCTGCATCTTGGGAGTGAACTCTGAGAGCCCAACGGACATGCCCCTGCTTATTCTCATGAGCACATTACCCCTCTCATTTTGAAAAACCAAATGCACTGCTCCCTGACCCATTCCCACCTATAAACAGGACTTTTCTTGCATCTCCAGAACCTGTGATGCACCCTCATCATCCTCCCCAAATCCAACTTATCTTCAATCTATCATTAATTCCGTCTTTTGAATTTCTTTGAATCATCCCCTCCACCCCAATCGAATGCCCCTACCTTCAAAATCAGGTCAAACAAGACTTCCTCAATGAAGTGATCTCTGGCTCCTCAATTAAAGTTTGGTCACTTTCTTCTCGACTTCCAGCTTCTTCCAGCACAGCTCTCACATGATAAGCGCTAGGCACATATTTGGGGGATTATATGTGAGTGTACAAATAGAGGTGCTTTCCTGCACAGAGCTACACGGCCTTACATATTCTTACTCCCCCTTTACGCAGATGCCAGTGACACCTGTCCCAAATCCTGGCATGTGCACACACAGGATCACCTTCAGTTCTAACAGGAGAACATAAAACACTGGGCTTGGAAGGCAAGTTTTGGGAGAAAGAAAGGAATAAAAAATTATTCTTTGAGAACCTGGAATGAGAATTAAAATAGGGAGAATAAAATAGCTAAAGGCAAAACAGCACAAACAAAAGGTAAAAGAAGGTAGCTCAGAAGTTAATTGAGAGACGGGTGCCTGAGTGGCCCATTGGGTTAAGACTCTTGATCTCAGCTCAGGTCATGATCTCATGGTTCGTGGAACCAAGCCCTGCATCAGGCTCTGCATGGACAGTGTGTGACCTGCCTATGATTCCCCCTCCCACTCTCTCTGCCCCTCTGCTGCTTGCTCCCTCTCCTTCTCTCTCTCAAAATAAATAAAAAATTTAAAGAATTTAATTGAGAGTCTGATTATAGTCTTGAAATCAGTTATAGCCAAATTAACTAAAGAGGGGAGGCAATTGTGCAGATTTTCAATTCTGAATATTTTATATATATTTAAGTAGATATCCTAATATTTACATACATAAATAGACTATAGATGTACTTCAAATAATAATCATATCCAGAATAGAGACCAAACATAATAAAAAATAAGATAAAATCATTAATACTATTTTTATTTATTTACCTTCTGTTGATCAAATGGTTTCGCCTCTTTGATTTTTGAGCCTCACTGGAAGAAGGAAATATTCAAAACATCTTTAAAATTATTTGTGTTTCAGATTATTCCAAACTAAATTCCTATATTGTTGTATATTTTCATCTTCCAGTTTGAATAAGTCCCATGATTCTTCGGTATTTACATTTATATTAATCGGGAGACCTTTACTAACTTATGCCAGGCATTCATAATACAGTCTTTAGAGACAATTTTCCATCAAATATTTGTTACATTGTCACCTTTAGAAGAAATGAAGGATACGTTGTTCTTCTTCTGAGTCTTGATTTCTGGAGTTAAATATGCAACCGTCCAGTCCTGTCCATAAGGTCTTCAGTTGGGATTTTAAATTGCTATGCATTTTCTCAGTGTTCAGCACAATTAGTGCAGTTAGAAGGTTTGAAGGAGCCCTGTGATCCTTCTTTACCCTACAGCTGGTGACAGGTTTGGACAGAGTAAAAAAAAACTTGTCATTTCATAGTTGGTATAATTCTTTAGTATTTTTTCAATCCCTCAAATTTGTTTTTCTCTCTTCCCTAAATGACTTAAATATCTCAAAATGAATCTCCCACTTCAACATACTATATAGCTCAAAAATATTTGTTTAATTCTGCATTCATCACATGTACCAACCTAAGCCCTTCACTGTGTTAAATCTGCAGTTTATTTAACATGACCACTATTTAAATTCATTGTTGAATTTGTGGTTTCCATTTTTTTAACGTTTATTTTTATTTTTGAGAGAGAGAGAGAGACAGAGCTTGAACGGGGGAGGGTCAGAGAGAGAGGGAGACACAGAATCTGAAACAGGCTCCAGGATCTGAGCTGTCAGCACAGAGCCTGACGTGGGGTTCGAACTCACGGACCGAGAGATCATGACCTGAGCCAAAGTCAGACGCTTAACCAACTGAGCCACCCAGGAGCCCCTTGTGTTTTCCATTTTGAATTTAAAACAAAAGTTTTATGTTCATTTACTCACCATTTAATACTAAAAATAAAAGTAAACATATACAAGTAAATTTCAAGTGATTCTACATATAGACATTTATATAGCTATGGGAATGTCAATGAAAGTGCCCAAAGAACTTAAAATCGTCATAGTTTAAGTGTCTCCTATCTAGCGGCCCTGTTGTGGACCTTCCTAACTTCTCACTAGAGTACTCATGAAGACAAAGAGAAATTCACAACCCTACTGATGGCTAAGCACCTTTTGTCACATCTGGTGAGACTGTGTAGTAACTATATGGCCTGTGTAGCACTCGTGAGAAATTAGAAAATGTTAGTTTCTGCACTCTGGCATTGCACTTACAATTGGCTGTGAGTCAGAATCAGAGGACTGTGAGGAAGGAATGGCCCAGGTGACCATCGCTGATGGAGGCTTATTGCTGGAATATGTGCAGTACCTCCCCAGCCGGTCATCACCCCGGGTCCTGTTGTGCCCAGGAGAGAATGGTGCAGCTCCTTGGAATATGCAAATAGACAATTGTATTACTTGAAACAAGATTATATTACTTGAACTTAAGTGTCCTAATTTGTTTTACTTACCTTGCATTGATACATCTTAATAGATCAAGAGTGAGAGGGTATATGGAGTGCCCTTGGCATTATGGGTCATGCTGGGTCTCTAAGTATCAAAATGACACAATATATATCCCTTCCAGCCTAGAGCAATGAGGAGGTGCCAGAGGGCTCGGGCAGCTTGGCGAGGGGGCAGTGGTGTGCTTGCAAATGTTTAAAATGTTTAACAACCATCTTGAAGTGGGAGAGTCCGGATTGGTAGCATTCGCTAGTTTCCATGGTGTTACCTGTTCCCACTATGTCCAATTTCAAATTAACAACATGACATTGATATATATATATATAATATATATATATATTATATATATATATTTTATATATATATTATAAAAAATATATATTATAAATATATATATTATAAAAATATTTTCTATTTTCTATATATATATATATAGTGTCATATATATAAAATATATATATATATATGTGGTATATAAATACATATATATATGGTAAAATTTTTGGTAATCCCATCTGAAGCACCTAGTTTCCAAGGTCACTATAGGGGGGAAGAGAGAGAGAGTTTGAAGAAGCCACACGCTTTCTTGATTGCCCTTTTCAAAATGACACATTTCTATTCCAGCAATGAGAACCACTCGTATTGGCCCCACTTCGATGCTAATAGACTAAGTAATGTCACTAGCTCTGTGCCCGAGGCAACAGGCTTGATGGGTGTATTAGTTGGCTTTTGCTAAACAACACGCCACCCCTAAAACTTAACGGCTTATAAAACAGACACTAACTTTTGCTCACAAATTTGTGGCTCAGCTGCTAGTCTGAGCTCTCGGCTGGTCAAAGCCAGGCTCATCTTGTGTCTGCAGTCAGCCAGCACCCCCAGCTAACTCATGAGCTTGCATCTCTGCTTCTGGGGCACAGCAGACTTTTGGGGCAAAGGGGAAGACAGGGCCCATGACCACCATGCAACAGGCCTGCCTGGAGAGCGTGAGGAGCTGCGAGAGTTAAGTCTCAACCCACAGCTATTTTCTAAGTCTCTGTTCATGTCACCTTTGCTGTTGTCCTACTAACAAACCAAGTCACATGGCTAAGTCCAGAGTCAGAGTGGGAGGGTGCTACCAAGGTTGTGGATGCAGGAGGTAGGTTCAACTTCAGGCTCTGCCACACAGGCTAAAAGAAATTTCAGTCACTGGCTTAGCATTATAGCTCCTTTTAGTGGCATTCCTTTTCTACTGGGCATGTATTTCTTCTCGTCAAAATCTGGTTTGGGTTATACAGCCTGGAGTTGGCATTTGAAAAATGTTAGTAACAGTAATAGATATTTGTGTGGCAACTTGTGATTTAACATCTAACCTTACTCTTACAGAGTAGAGGGAAAGCTATACTCATGCTGGCCAAGAGACGAAAACAACTCTTCCTTCTTTCCACAATTTGGCTTCCATATTTGAGCTTCTCTTACCCAGCTTACTGTCCAGGAAAGAAAGCAGCCCCGTCAGGACTTGACCTGTATTCACAGGTATCACAGATGTTTAGTACCTTTGAGAGAAGTCACTGGTGGATTTCCTTCTATCATCTGGCTCTCCAGGGACATGCCAGGGGCAGGCAGATGGGAAAGGCAGAGTTTCTAAGGACATCTGCTGGGTCTGTTTTCAGTCTTGATATAAATATATTTGCTTTTTTAATACAAATTCTTTATATCGGACAGCATTATTTTGTATACTGATGATAGAAGTAACACATATCCAGATGTCTCCTAAATACAGGAAGCAAAAAATGTACCGCACGCAAGGAGAGATTTATCATGCACTTGGTCTTTTACATTATGTTCTTGTTCGTATGCTCATGGCTGCATATGCAGGATGGTTTCTGAGAATTTCATCTGGTAATTGCATTGTTCTCCAAATATGTTTACTTTGAAATCTAATTAAAACACAGTTTTTAGTACATGGCTGATGCAATGTTCAGTGCCTGAAATGTGTTTACCAAGTAGTATATTTTATTCTCTCAAGCAGCAATTTAAAGAAAGATTTGATTTCTGAGCTGTACTATTCATTATCCTAATTTATCCTTATTGCGGCCTCAAAGGCGACAGTTTTGATTTGTTGGATGTTTGCCTGCGCAGTCTTCAGAATCTTTATGGCACTATTTTATAAACAAAATTCCTGAACAAATTAATAGAAATAGCTCCTATGAAGTAGTCACGCCAAAAACTGGGATAGCATAAGACCTTTTCGAAAGTCTATACACATCCATGTTTCCTCTCAAGATTAGTTCTCTCCCCCACTTGATTTCTCATGTTGTACCTTCTCACTTTCACCACAAGCGATTAATTGTATCTCTACCTTTAGATCCTTCCAGTGTTTTCAAATACAGTTACAAATAACAAGAATCCTGAGTGCAAGATGCCTGCTTCAGGCTAGACTCTATACTAAATAGTCTCTCTTATAGTCATGTTATAACCTGGAGATGTAGATGCTCTGACATCTATTTCTCATGTAAGAAAACTGAGTCACAGAGAGGTTTACTCATGCACAGAGCTGAGATGCAAACTCAGCTCAGCCTGTCTGCAAAACCGACATTTTTTCCCACATTGGCGATCTTACACCCTTCTGTAAGGAACAGATCATCTTCAGCTTTCAAATATAAGGTTCGCAAACTTGTTCCCTCTATTTAATCACAAACACTTAGCAGGGGAGCTGCTGTTCTTTCTTCTGGAGTATGTAGAGCCACGTTGGAGGCATTGTGACTGCCTGTTAGAAGGCAAGAGAGCACCTACTTTGGGCTCAAAACATCTGAGACTACCTTCTACCTCTAGGAATGTGGAAGCCTACTTATCTTTCCCTTATCTTTTCTCCGTATGTGAAAGGGGATAATGAAACACCTACTGCACAGGGTTGTGGATTAAATGAAATTTTTACATGCAGTGCATTGAGGTGTGCAATATGCTTGCACCAAAACTTGCCACTAACCAAGCACCCAAATGGTAGCCCTTGTTGATACATCTTGTTGGTTGAGTGCGGATCCCTATTCATATTCGAGGTAGACTTCAGTCTCTTGAGAACATTCCTTTCACGGTAGGACTCAGAACTAATAATATAAAGTGACCTTTCTTGTCCTCCACTTGAGGCGTGACTCAGTATCATTGCTGCAGACCCATTGTCTCATTCCGTGTTTCTGAAACGCGTTACAAACAAAACGTAAACTTGGATTGCCATGATGAGTTTAAATCTGTAGTAATGAATTTTACAGAGACCCCTACTGGCATATCTCCTTGGGTGCAACTCCTTGGTGCAGTAGAGTTTTGTAGCACTGGTGTTCTTTACAATCAGATTCCATAGGAGACAATTTGAACTGGTGTATGTCAAAGTCATGAACAATATTTGCATTAGATTCCTATTCTGCTGTAACAAATAACCACAAATTTATTGACTTAAACCAACACATTATTTACAGTTCTCTAGGTCAGAACTCCAAAGTACATTTCAGCTGGCTAGAATGAAGGTGTCAGGAAGGCTGCATTACTTCTGGAGATACAAAGAAGAAAGCACTTTTTTGCCTTTTCCAGACTCTAGACACCACTTGCATTCCTAGACTTTATGAGTCTGTGATGGTGTCTTCATAATACTCCCCACAAATGGTTGAAAAGTCAACACATACTTTTGTCTTCATGAACCTGGTTTAGTTGGTTTTTGATCTTGGGGTTGGAGAGAGGGGATGTGATGGTGTATCCTAACATATTACCATAATGTTCCAGCCAGTATGTGTTCTATTCTAATCAGTGATTATAGACTTTTTAGAGTCATGAAATTGTAAATTTGTAAAAAAAAAAAAAAAATTATAGGTCACCCAGTTTAAACTGCTGCTCAAGGAGATCCTCTACAACAGAACGTCTCACACTTCGATACACACATTAATCATTGGCGACCTTGTTAAAAATGCAGATTCTGATTCAGCAGGTCTGCGATGGGGCCTGAGAACCTGCATTTCTAATATGCTCCCAGGAAGCCTCCGGTTCAGGGACCCAGTCTGGGTAGTAAGACTCCTGAGTGTTACTGTCAGATACTGCTGCCTTGGGGATGGTTTTGCTATAGTCTCTTACTTGTATTTTGGTAATTCCAATTGTTGCATACAGAAATTGTATTTCTTGGATCAAAGCCAAGCTAAGAATATATGGAAAACCTGTATGATTTTTTAAAATATAAACCAAGGTGACATTGCAATTGAAGAGAACCTTAAAAAATTGAATGTGTATGCAGGATCCAAAGAGTCTTTTATTATATATAAAAATATATACATACATGTATAGAAACATATACACACATGTATGTGTGTTTATATATGTATATATACCCACATCCATATTAAATAATTCTGAAAAATCTCAAGTTACATAATATGTTGTGGCTCTGACTCAACTTTAACATTTCCCTTTACGTTAATTTTTATAAGAAAATAAAAAATTGGGGTGCCTTGGTGGCTCAGTAGTTAAGTGTCAGACTTTGACTCAGGTCATGATCTTGCAGTCTGTGGGTTCAAGCCCTGTGTCGGGCTCTCTGCTGTCGGTGCAGAGCCTGCTTCAGATCCTCTGTCCCGTCTCTCTCTGCCTCTTCCCCACTTGTGCTCTCCCTCTCCAAAATAAATATTTTTTAAAAAAAGAAAAAAAATGAAGAGTATAAATTTGGAGTGTCCTATAGATATAAGCATTGAGTCTAAATGTGATGTTTCCGGGCCTCTGCATTAAGGAAAGTGACAGCCAGTTTCAAACGCTGGTTGGATTGAATTGAGCTGAAGTGGACCGTGTCACCAGCCCTCACTTCAAAGCTACAGCCGCTGGTTCTAATACTCAGATTTAGCTACCACACATACAGATCACCTTAATTCTTATTTAATATTTGAAAGTCATTACTTTGGAGAAAGTCAGCTAAGCAATGGTGATTATAGTGTATCAAAATCCATTGTAAGTGATTATTTTAATGACTCTGTACCAACAGGGACACGTAGACACTCAGACAAAAAACAGCCTAATTATAATGACAGCACCAAAGTGAAGCTGTGACAGTTACAAAACCAATTTAAAAGTTTTTTGACAGCCATGGCTAAAAGCTTTGTTTGGATCTTTCAGTAATAACAGTTTACTTAAGTCACAAATCCATAGCTAAGGAAAATAGAAAGAGAGAGTTGTGGCTTTTCTGTCATGCGGATAAAGTAGAAATCCGTTGAAATGTTTTTAATAGAACATTATGTTGAAAAGAATATAGAAAAGGAATAATAGTTATGGAATTTAAGTCTCACAATTCAAGAAAGACAAAATAACAATAAAAATACTGGTGAGAATAGAAACTTGCCAAGTGATTTGCTTATCTGTGTTATGAAGGTCAGGAGTTCTTGCAAGCAAATTGATGTGCACTTACATATGTTGGTTGTCAGTTCTGGAATTTAATTTTGTATTACCTATAAGATAAAGTCAAAGTCACATGGATGTAAGAATGCCTCCAAAGTCATGGGAACACAAAACCTTACGAAATATCTGCTTTTCCCTTGGCTTTGACATCTCTCAAATTAATAGATCTTATCACTCTTATTTATCTTTCTTGGTCCTGGACTCAGTCAAATACACAACATAGTTAATTCTTTGACTTTGGACAATTAAGTTCCCATTCCTGGACAGAAAAATGCCTGATTCACAGAACTGCATTTATTTTTATTGCAAGTCTTTATGGAACACTCATAATATGCTAGCACTTGCTCTAAGCACTTTACCGACATTGACTCCTTTAAAACGGTAACAACCTTTGGACTGGCCACTGTTATCTCCACTTGACTAATAAGAAAACCGAGGCACAGAGAGGCTTAGCTAACTTGCCAACGGCAACAGAACTTGTAAGTGGTGGAAGTTCCACTGTGTGCAGTTTGGCTGGGAGCTCATGTCCTTATAGATAAGCATAGGGTGACAAAGGCCGTGTATGGTCACATATATGGATGCATAAGACAGCAGCTGGACTCACAGTACTCAGAGGAGGCAGTCCTGAGTCCTGTTTCTCCTTTCCCATCTCCAGGCTCTGCTCTGGTTAGGTTCTTTTAGTTGCAAAGACTGAAGACTTTTCAAGTCGGGTCGAATGTAAGGATCTGTGTCCCTAACATGCCAGGAAGCAACAAGGCCTTAACACATGGTGGTGCTCGTCTCTGGCATTTGGCACCAAGGGATGGGATTTAGTGGTTTGTTGTTTTGCACTCAGGTCCTTTCCATAGGCCAGCTTCTCTCTCCTTTTTTGCTGCCCGAGGCCTTCGGCCTGTACTCTCTCCTTTCATATATCGTCTACCCCACTGGGGGCAGTGTGTCCCAGAATGGACTTTACATAGACTTGGTTGGATAGGGAGCCCACTTCTACTGTGTACTTGCTGTGTGATCTTGGACAAATGACTTTTTCTGTCTGAAATCACTGGGAAAAGCGAGTAATATATCCTGCTGTGTAGGGCTATGGTGGAGATTAAAAGAGATAAAGTAAATAACATGCTTCTAGTATGGCCTGGAACATAGTAAGCGTTCAATTCATGGCAGTCATTATCATAACAGTCATTAGCTTTGAATGCCTAATTATTTCATCTCAGTGTAGGCAGTAGACTTGGGTCCACATCACGGCACCACCTGCAATACTGTGTGACAGTGGGAAAGTTATTTAACTTCACTGAGCCTCGATTTTCTAATCTATAAAACTGAGGCGACTTCCTAGAGCGGTTGCTTTCCTTGTTAAAAGTTTATCTGTTTTGCCTCCTCAGCAAATGATGCGGTCATCAGTTTTCCACATGTTCATTCTGAGCATGGTGACGGTGGATGTGATAGTTGCTGCCAGCAACTACCACAAAGGGGAAAGCTTCAGGAGGCAGTACGACGAGTTCTATCTCGCAGAGGTAAGTGGCTCACTTGGACACAGATGACTTTTCAAGGTAAAGGTGAACCTCAGATAGCACTTTTTATAAATCTGAAAAGGAAAAGCCATTTGTGAATTACTTGACTTTGGCCAAAGCTGATTCACTGTGTTCTTCGTAAGTGTTTCTTTGGTCACCATGCTGCCTGGCTCATTTTGTGCTGCCCTCAGACCGAGTAATCTTGCCTACAGTTTCACATTGCCGAGGTAACCCCTTTGCTCTGCGTCTTACTCTCTGGAACTTGCTGTTTTCATATCCACCTCTCATTGTCACTCCCTTTCTCAAGTTGTGTTAGTCTGTTCCCTACTAAGCGTAAGCAAGCACAGATTCAGAAGACTGTAAATAAGCAAGTCAGCTCAACAATACCTAGGAGAGGGCAGGAGGGAAATTCTGGTAACACAGATAACTTTTGTAGAAACCGAGGAGTCCCCACCTGCACTAATGATGTCAAGCCAGGAGCAGGTAGGTTTAGTGATTAAATAAGCATTTTCCAGCACACTACATACTACACTAGAGTTTTGGAATAGTACTTCTTTTCTTTTTTTTAATATTTATTTATTTGTGAGAGAGAGACAGAGCGCAGGCAGGAGAGGGACAGAGAGAGAGGAAGACACAGAATTCAAAGCAGGCTCCAGGCTCTGAGCTGTTAGCAAAGCCCGATGCGGGGCTTGAACTCACCGAAGTGCAAGATCATGACCTGAGCTGAAGTCGGCCACTTAACCGACTGAGCCACTCAGCTGCCCCTGGAATAGTACTTCTTATTGACTGAGTAACTTTGTTAATATTTTAATACATTTTAATGATGTCCACAGACTACTTTTTTATTATGACAAATTATTTCTAAAATACATCTCAAAGTTGAATGATTACCTATTTATGGAAAAATTGATTGACGTATAACTCTTTAGAATCCATGTGTCCTTGTTAAAAACTGAGAACAAACTGAAGGTTGATGGGGAGTGGGAGGGAGGGCAGGGTGGGTGATGGGTATTGAGGAGGGCACCTTTTGGGGTGAGCACTGGGTGTTGTATGGAAACCAATTTGACAGTAAATTTCATATATTAAAAAATAAAAAAATAAAAAAATATATAAAGAAATAAAGAAATAAAGAATCCATGTGTCTTTTTAAGTGAGGTATTTATATACACCTGAACTACACTTCAAGAAATCCAGTATGTGAAAAAGTAAAGAAGCAGAAAAATAGTAATTCGATTATTTTTATTATAAAAGAATTTTCCATGTAAAAAATCAATTTGCCATATAGTTGAGTTCTCTAAGATATCCAGAATTCTCCCAGAACATTTAAAAATGGATTTTGTTAATACAAATTCAATCCCCCCCACACGTAAACTTTTCAGAAAAAGAATTGATGGCATATACTTATTGAATGGTAATATCTGTTTGGGTATTGAGAAACATTTAAGGAGTCACTTATGAATTTCCCTCTTCATGGAGGTTTGTTGCCTGTAACAAAATATCATTTGTATTAAACTTTCACTGTGGTTTGATGCTGCCTAATTGCTGTGTGGAATATGGAGCTTACAGTTTAGCAAGAAATATAGACAGTAAGCAGTAACTGTTTTATGCTGTGGAGTACCAATGACAGAGGCACATGAAGAAATGATATCCAGCCTGACACCTGAAAAATTGGTATAATTTTGCTGCATATCCAGCACACAAAGATTGGATTGTCATTAAAAACACAGGGAAACATGGACCAATAATAATATTTGCAGGTGAATTTGTAACACAAGGATCAAACATTGAAGGAATCCCAACAAAGTGACTTCTGTCTGAAGTAGGAAGCAAGGTCTATGTCCAGCCTTATAACAAGACTATAAAATGGGAAGGTCATGGAGGAAAGAAAGAGGAAGTGGATACTGTGGAGAATGCAAAAAAAAAAAAAAAAAAGAAAAGTAAATTAAAGATACATCAATTGCAGTGCTGAAGACCCAGCTGAATTTTGAGGCTACAAATTCATAATGATGCCAATATAGACAGATGTTTCCCTTTTTAAGGTCTTGCATAAAGGGGAGAAAGGCAACACTTAGCCTGAGCCAGCTTTGGAATTTTTTCAGGCTGGTGGAACTGAGAGAGCCCGAAGGTATGGTTGTGATCATAGAGTGGGATCCAAGATTCAGGATTTCAGAATAATCCTGGAAAACTAAATACAAAATATGGAGTGTTATATGGATATGAGTGGCTCAAACATAATGATGGAGTTAAGGCAAGATGGCAGGGAGCTCTCAAACTAAGGTGTCGGCTGAATCTTCACAATGACATTGAAGTCATTCAGTGTGAGGCCAGTTCTTGGGGAAGGAGTGTAGGCAGGGGCATGTAGAAGGGACTGATGGAGAAATTAATGGACAGCAGCCACAGGGAGAGTCAGGTGAGAGGACATCTTAACCTGTTGGAATACACCTCAAAGGAGTGTTGAAGGGTAATGGATTGGACATCTCTTCGTCATCCATATGCTATCCTACGTGGGCTGTATGGGATATTGGAGCATGAGCATCCTCTTCTGGAAAGGGCTGTGGAGAAAGCCATACATTTGTAACAGAACCAGCTGAGGCAAGAACATAGGAAGCAGATTCAGTGAATTCAGTGAAAGGGGATAAGAGAATGTAGAAGAAATTGCTTAACATAGAATGAGACCCAAAGGTTAATTAAAGGCTCTGGCTGGAGAGAGGTAGGAAGATAGGTGAGGTGGAAGAACTACACAATAGTCTTAGAACCAGAGGTTAAAAGGCTGATGACAAAACGCCTGGGAATCCGAACAGAAATGGCTACTGGTGATTGGGACTATGCTAATCATTCTGGAGTGAGTTGTATCTGCTACTGAAGAAGTCCTGGATATTGGAGATTACATTAACATTTCTTGTGTAGCCCAGGGTTGGAACTTGGTCACTAAATCAGCCCCGTAGGATAAACACCAAGGCCATCCACTGGGAACATAGGAATAGAACAAAATCCTCTGGTAAATTTTACCTAATTTTTCCACATATAAATTTGATCTCTTCCCTAATGTATTTATGTGTGTTAGCTAATTTATGATCATGAAATGCCAACAAAATTTCAAATAATTTAATATAGAGTTCACTGATACTATTTAAGTGCATTGGGAGAGCCCAGGTCTTGTTGGTAAATCGTTGTCATTTGCTTTTTGTATATAGTATTAAAATTTTTTTTTAAATAAATAAAAAACCCAGCCGGGTAGGATTCTACAGCAGAATCTGTTATGTGTCTACAAATTGTTGCCCCCTTCCCAAACCACTGAAAATAAATTTGATTTTGGTAAACTAGGTAGTGGTGACTTAGTTCACTTTAAAACCATGTGGACATTGCTTTATTCTTGAACTTGAAGCATTCAGAATTTGTTCCACTTCTACTGACTGATTTTGGGTATCTGAACTTCCCCAAAGCATGTTTGGCCTTTATTCAAATTATAGTATCTCTTCTTATATCAGAAACCTCTACATGAATCAAAGTCATTTGTTTCAAATGAGTGTTCATAAGTAATTTTAATCAAAATTACTTTCTTTTTTAATAAAATACTCTCTTTTTAAAAAGTTTACAAGGACAGTTGGAGCTTTAAGTCCGGGTCAGCAAACTTTTTCTTGAAAAGCCAGATAGTAAACACTGTAGGCTTTTCAGGCCACACATCGTCTCAACTACTCAACTCTACCATTATTGTACAAAAGTGAGTGTGGGCTCAGAATAGTAGTGTTCTGAGAAAAACAAAACAAAACAAAACTGTATTTACAAAAATGATCAGTGGGCTCAGTCTTCATTTAAGCTATAGAAACAGACAGTATGTCAACTGACATCTTTATGTGTTAAATTTAAATATACTAACAACAATAATAGCTGCTATTTTCAAGAGGATTCTATTATGTTGCTGTTTTAAAGGAATTCGTTATCCCATTTGATTCTTAAAATAGCTATAATAACAGAAATTCAAGTTTATGGACTTATAGTAATCCAGTATTTAAGGCAATAGCGTTATGTAATGTGTTGGAAAGTTTGTTTTTAAAATAGATCAGAAAAGGCCTTGAGCTTTCAGAGAAATAATTTCTCAAGTTCCCATATAATCCAGGATAATTTCCAAAATCCAAAATGAACCATTGTACCCATGAAAGTCAACTTGCAGTCTACAAAATATCTTTTAAGCATACATTAAGCTCCTCAGCTTCCATTCTATAGCTGGATACCAGTTTTGCTACTTTGGACCAGTTAGCCTAAATTTAAAATTAGTTAAGAAATAGGAAAAAAGTCTCTTTCTTTGTTAGGCTACGTATAAACATAAAAAGGTAAATTTACTCTCTTCTGTAAGAGTTTTCATTTTTAATTCTGACCGAACACAATACATATTATACGTAAAATCACATTTTTATAATGAACGTGATTATATTTTAAATTGGATATTCTTGTCAAGTAATAAAACTTGAACAATACTTTCCTCGTTATGTAAAAATACATAAACATATCTGCATATCCATTAGGCTGTACCATTAGCAGAAATTTATCAGCACAATGTTATGCATAGAAGATTAACAATTTTAACAAAATTCCTCTCTTAAGAAAGTCACCAACTGATGGGAGAGCAAGCACAATGAAGTGAGCAGTGAAGTCTCTGTTGCATTTTTGTTCAGGAGAGACGTTTGCCTTGTTTAGAACACCGGGATATCTCTTCGGTTTTCTGTTTTCCTATGACAGCCGTGTGCTTGAAGCAGAAAGGCTTTTGTAAAGTGTGGACTCACACTTTCTAGAAAAGTAATTCTGTGTCCCTCTGAGGACATCTGGCTTTATGATATTTGTTAAAATGACATTAAATGAAAGAGCCATTTGTTTTAGTTCCAACAAAATCTGACACTCATATTTCAGCTCATTAATCACAAGAAATGACCAAATTAAGAAAGTAACTCATTGCCATAACAGCAGTTATGATTTCAGATTATCATGAAGTTTAATTTCCTTTTTGGAAAACTTCATTAAATAACTTTCTGCTGGCAATAACTTTTGTGGTCCTTTTTTCCAATGGACGTGGACAGTAAGTACCCTTTTAGGTGAAAAATCATATAATAATGACATTTTCTACTATTCAGTGACTTTTCAAAAGTTTGCTCTTTAATTATGTAGAATACTGAAAGAACACTGTAGACTAAGAGCAGGTGATTTACAGACACCTGTAGAATGATGCAAATAATCCTTTATATTGGTGTTATTTAATCTGTACTTCATTTAGGAGAATAGGTTACCTGAATTGAATTTCTCATGATTTTTGTCCTATAATCTTCTTTTGTGACAAATTTTCCTTCATTTTCTCATAATATCCGTTATGTTTCTTTGAAAGTATGAAATAGAGACCACAACAGAAATCTTGGATGATATATTTCAAATATCTTTCCTATATGTGGGTGGTATCTCTACCATTTTATCTTCTCAGACCTGTACGGTACTATCAGCTCATTTATAATTTGTCACCTATAAATGGTCATACATTATTCATTGAATTAAAAGGGCAAAACGATTTCTATTGTTGCATTTATATTATGCATGTCATTTTCCACGTGGTTATTTTTCTCCTTAGCTTCAGAAATTTGGCAGTCGTCTTCCTGTTTTACCTGCTAGTCTCACAAATCCAATTACAACTTCTTTTAGAAAACAAGCATTTTAAATTAATTTCTCCTACTTTTCACCCGAAAAAAATATTTCTTGGAAACAGATGTAATACTGTTTCTTAAAACAACTCTTTTAATTTTTAAATCTGAACTCCATTATTGGTAATATTCATGAGGACAAGAGGGTTTGTTACAGTACATATTAAATTCCATAAGTATTATTACAAAATGAAAATTTGGAGAAGAAGTGATGGAATGTGATGCTTAAAGAACTCATATAACCTGCATTCCTGAAAATGTTACTTAAACTCTGCCATGGTGACATCAAACCAGATATATCTACAGAGTATGCATTTTCGACAGGGGTGAAAACACCTCTAAAGAGGTAAAAATTGGTTCTTAGAGAGGCCAAAAATTCTTAATTTTTCTATTTATAGAGTAGAGATAGGTACATGACATGTGTACATAGATAGATAGATAGATAGATAGATAGATAGATAGATATAGATGCATATATATATATATATATATATATATATATATCTTTGATATTAAAATTCCATATGGGGTGGTGATTGGGAAGAAAATATCTAAAATGACTCCTGGTTGGGGAGGAGGGGGTGATTAAAAAAAAGATTGAAAAACACTTATTTAAAAAAATTATAAGGAGAAAGAAATATTTTGTTTTCTGCATGCATTATTTCCAAGTTGTTTCAAGTAATTTGACAAGAATGTTTATGGAGAGTTTATCGCACTCTTAACAAGTCTTACCTTCCCTCTTAAAAAAGAAGGTGAGTTTCAACTTGTAAACACTCACACATTGTGTAATGTACTGCAAAGATGAGAGCCAGAGGAAGGGTCCCAGGGTGCCCTGTCCATGTGGGGGCTGCAGAGCGAGGCACCATAGCAACAGTGAGTGCATCCCCCGGCCAGGAATGGCAAGTGGGGGCCCACCCTTCCATGGGTTGCAGTGCTGACTGCCTGGGATTTATAGAAAGTCCGAGACTGGACGCATTTCTAGATGATTCTTATGGGCAGTTCTTCCAAGTAGTTGGGTTCTGCAGAAAGCCCTTTTGTATGGCCAACAGCATGACCCTGGCAAGTTCCTCCCCTGTCCGGCTATTGTCAAGGCTCAGTTCACCAACACAAGCTTGTGCCATCCACTGAGAAGGGTGGCTATAGCTTTCCCCTGCCTCTGATACTACTAAACTGTTACATTCCTCTGAAGTGAAATCTTGGCACTAAACCCTCTAGCTTACACTAAAATAGCCAATGAGCATGTAAGCTAATTTAATTTTTCTAAACCCTCTTTTAGTTCCTGACGTAGTTTTTCCCTATACCAGAATAACCCATAGTTACAAGTTACATATATTCTCATTTATCACATTTTTCACAAAAATTTACCACTTTGGGATTACTGTTTTTCAGAAGTAGAATGTTAGACTTTAATAATTAACAAATTATGTTTAAAATGAGGTATTGATCCCATGAGTATTGAAATCAGGAACTCTAGTAGGAAAATTAGTGGGAATATAGTACTTACATATAATCACATAACAATTTGCTATATCTTGTTCTAGTGGCTCTTAGTAGGTTTGAAAAGCATATAAGTTTCCCCACTAAGCAAATAATAATCCAAATGGATCCGGGTGCATATTTAATTATGAATTATGATCTTTTAAAGAGATCATACCATCTGTCTTTTTCATAGTTACTACATAGTTTCATCTGTAACTTTTTCAAAGTTACTAAAGTGATTAATTGTGTTTATATATAATTTGATTATCTATTTGGACATATTTCAGGTATTTATTACTAGTTGCCTACTTTAAAAAAAAAACACTTTGATATGGATTTCATTCTTTCCTTTGGAATGAAACTCTGAAAATGCAGGTGAAGCTTAGAGATGGATGTGTGGGTGCCTGTCACTGCTCACTCTGCTAATACGACAGCCAGGTCAGGCTGCACATTGGACCTTTAGGACACACATGGCTGTGTTTCAGTTTCTCCAGGGATCCCCCGAGTGTCTGGAGGACTTTTTCATATTGTTACAAGCCTGGGCTGGAAAAGACTCATCCATTTATTTGGACTTATTTCAGAGATTTGGGTCCTCTGTTGCCTGGGCCTGACCCTGTGAAGAAGTTATACCTGCCCACTGTAGTCACTTGTAGTCCAGAGAGAGCCAGAAGAATGCCACTGACTTTGATGAGCCAGAAAAGGAGCCTTGCTAGAAGTTGTATTACTTCCAGGTAGAGGGGGTTTGAAATGGATTCCACCAGCCCATGAGAGTCCTGACATGGGGCAGCTCCCTCCTTGATGCCCATCAGAGAGGCCATGGGTTGTTAAGTCACTTACCACAAAAACCGCAGTACCCCCTACTACTCCTCATTTATCATTGCTCAGGAAAGCATAAAGGACAAACAAAAAGCAAACATGTAGTCATGAACAAGCAAAGAAAAATTATTCTCATAAAAGGGACCCAGAAACTGAAGATGAAACTCAGAAATTCAAGATGAATCAGTACAAGAGTCTCCCAATCAAGTACAATTGATGGAAGACATAGCAGGGTTTTGTTTTGTTTTGTTTTTTAAATGTCTCAAGCACTGCCAATTGAGGCACAAAACAAATTTTCTGACACTTTGGCTAAAATTTTCAAAAAATGAACTGAAAAAGGGCGTGGCTGATGTTGAGAAATAATTATTTTTTTTAATTTTTTAAATGTTTATTTATTTTTGAGAGAGAGAGACAGAATGTGAGCAGGAGGTGGGCAGAGAGAGAGGGAGACACAGAATCCAAAGCAGGCTCCATACTCTGACCTTTCAGCACAGAGCCTGACATGGGGCTTGAACCCATGAACCGTGAGATCATAACCTGAGCCATAGCCTGATGCTCAACCAACTGAGCCACCCAGGTGCCCCAAAAAAGAATGATTTATACAGGAGATCAAGTGGGGGGAGAACAATCAAGGAAATGGCAAAAATAATGAGGGGGAAAAAGCAAAAGAGACTAGACACTTCAATGTGACCAATATATTAGCCCCTGGAGGAAAAAGAGAATGGATAGAAGAAAAGCAATAATAAATGACATAGAAAAATATTCCTCAGTTGAGGAAAAGCATAAATCAGTAGACCAAAAAGAGTCACTAAATCTCAGGGTGATGAAATGAAAAAAAAAAAAAAAAAGATAACATTCCTAGACATACGCTGGTGACCTTCCTTGGTTGCAAACATTAAAAAAAATTTTTTTAAGCCTCTGAACAAGTTTAAATAACATGTGAAAACAAGATAAATACACTGCATCAGATGATTCATCTATAATATTGGAACATAGAAGGCAGTGAAACAATATTTGTATAGACTGTTAAGAGGAAAGAATCTGTATGCAGCCAGAATTGCCATGTCCATGTTAAAAACGCATTTTGGATAGAGAAGGTTTAAGAGAGTATGCAACCTGTGATATTTATCTGAGCAAACTACTCCCAAGTATGCTAATCCCAAGTGTATTAGAGAAATAGAAAAGGAAAGGTAGATCAGAGAAGCTGACAAGGAAAGAAAAGAGGTAGGTATTAGATCCAAATGAAAGATGATTTTTAAAAAGATGCCAAATAAGAATTTTGAGGGGAAAAAAAGAAATAATTATGGTTCAAGAAACTAGAAGTAAAGTGTAAACAATCTCAGCAAAAACAGGATTTAGGAAGGGGCATGACACCCATGGAGTGTGGGGTGATAGAAGCATGCTATGAAATTTGTGGATGGGTGGGGGTGTGAGGGATGGGTGAGCAAGCAGATTTATGTGGGAGAGAGAGGAGCTTATAATTATTTCATATTAATGCGATAATAAAAAAGATAGATTGATTTCTGACAGTTGGGAATTGAACCGTGGGATTAGAAAAGCAGTGTAGAATGTCCAAATTAACAATGGGGAGAAAGAAATCAGCAACAGTTTGACCAGGTCAGAAAAGACAAGAAAAAGTTAAAAGATGAAATAGCAGTGACTTACAAAAAAACTGGAAAGAAGACCAAGTCTAATTTTGATACATTAAATGTGTACAGGTTGAATTTTCTTATCAAAAGACATAGAAAATCCAATAAAGCTTAAACACAAACTCAGATAATATATTGATAATAGGAAGCACATACAAGGTGGCCCTAAAAGGTGGCTGAGAATCATGTCTCTATGAAACAAGTAAAAGTGAATCTAAAATATTAAAACATTGTAAATGTTTAGCAGAACATGCAAAAGATTAAGGAATATTCTCAAGGCCAAAAACTTACGTGTGATTTGAGTGTGGAACATGAGATGGACACTAATGCCAGTGGCTACCCTCTAGGCATTTGCATGTCCTTGTCACCTAAAACTTGCCATTTTAAGAGCTATAACCAGTGTAGAAGAAGAGGCTGTGAACATGAGGTGCCAGAACAGAGACCCCCACATAACATAGGACACATGGAGTCTGTGCTTCAATGAAAAAAGGATAAAGTCCATCCTCAGAAGGATGTGATGAGGAAAACTTCAATCTTGACATTGACTCCAGATGGATAGAAAAAGAATAAGCTTTACTGTAAATGAGTCAGCACTAGCCCGCCCTCACATGGACTTGGGAGTTCCCATGGGTTGTACCTACTTTCAAAGATGAGATCATTCTTATTTTATTTAAGAAATTATCAATCATGCAAAAAATGGAAAACTCCAAAGTAAGTCTGATAAAGCTACCATAAGCTTAACCAAATCCTGATAATGGTAGGGCAGGTAAAATTATAGACGAATTTCATATATAACAATAGCTACAAATATTATAAATAAAGTGCTATTCAATAAAGTCCAGCAGGTTAGCATTACCATCTAAGATTTATTCCAGGAATACATAAATGGTCAACATCAAGGATTTGTGTGATATATCCCATTGCCTCAATGAATTAAAAGCTAAAATCCTGTAAGTAGAACAGGAAGTGAATGGAAGTCCTTAAACATGGTAGCAATTAATTACTAAAACCCACTGCAACCATTATATATGAATGCTGGAAAACTTTCTTTGAAAATAGGAGCACATTATAGATTCTTTTTGCCACTTCATTGGGTAGTGTATAACTGTACAGCTGTACCATTATAGCTAATGAATTAATGCAAACTCCAAAATAAGTCTTGAAAAACAAATCTTATCATCATTTGCAGATAAAATGTACATATTTTTGTAAAATCCAGGAGATAATATTTAAAATATTAGAATTAATAGAAGAATCTAGTATGGCAGGTATAGAAAATCAATATAGATAAATCAGTATCTTTTTTCTCCACTGGAACAACTAGGCGAAAATGGTAAAAAAATAAAAAGTAAAAAAGGTAAAAAAAAAACACATTTGAATTAGTTATTGGAATATTAAATTCATAGAAATAAATTTCACAAGCAAACAATAACATCTTTGTGGGGGAAATTTAGAACACAGATTTATCAAAGAACACAGTCCAAATGAATAGAAAACAGTGTGTTCTTGGATATGAAGCCTCGATAGTAATCCTTCTGAAGTCCATTTTTGTTTTAAAAGGTAAAGAAAAAATTTAAAAAGATAAATATAGATATATGTGACCATATACAATCTAGAGTGCTTGTAGAACTAATGCCACCAAAGTTAAAAATCAAACTAATGACTAGAGAAAAAATATTTGCAGTTCATATAGTGGGCAAAGATTAATGTCCTTAATATCAGCAACTCCAAAAACTGATAAGAAAGACAAAACACCACCATAGAAAATTGGCAAGGTTATGAACAGGAAAATTGTTTTAAAAAGAAAAATCCAAATGATCAATACATATATGAACAGATAAGCAAAGTTTTGATTAAGTTTGATTACATCTGGTGATTCTTCAGATTTAGGACAAGAAACCCTTTCCCACCTTGCTGGAAGGCAAAAGACTTACTATAGCATTTTAAAAGTAATCCCTTAATATTTTCTAAAATATCAAATATGCAAACCTGTCCTTTGCCCCAGCAATGCCAGCTTTGAGAATCTATTCATAGACATAAAAGCCCAATAAAATACTGGTATTGCATAAGGATAGTTAGTGCAGTCTTGTTTTAGAAGTAGCAAAGTGCTTAACCATTTTTCCTGATGATTCCTTATCAAGGAAGTACCACCCTTCAATAAATCAGTAAGGAAGATGTTGAATTAAGTAAACACTGAGGATTTCTGGGTAAGATGGTATAGTAGGAGGACCCTAGGCTCACCTGATCCCACAGATACAACTAGATAACACACACATCAGTGTAAATAATCCAGAAAACAACCTGAGGACTGGCAGAACAGAGTCCCCACAACTAAATGTAGAGAAGAGGCCATATTGAAGAGAGTAGGAAGGGTAGAGACATGGTCAAGAGCTAAATGACCTTGAGAACTGTCCATGGGAGGGAGGGATGCCTGGGCATGGAAAGCAAAGAGTAACAGACCCTCACACCAGGCATCCCAGGTACAGGGAGCCTGCATAGGAAGAGGAATCTTTGTAATTTGACTTTGGGAACCAGAAGGGCCTAATTTCAGTAATTCTTACAATCAGTAGGGTGTAAGGATTGAAACTTTAAAAGTCAATAGACTCCACTCTGGGAGGGCCTGGAAGGCAATAGGAAAATGACTCCCCACCCTTAAAAGGACAATACAACAAACAGCCCCAGGGAGATACAGCATAGAAGCAGCAGTTTGAAAAACATCTGGGATTTATGGAAGGGACATTTGTTTACTAATCTCAGACCATGTGCTAGAGGGGCAGGGGTCTTTAGGAGACTTCAAGAACAAAAGAGCTGGCAGACACCAATTCCTTCCCCCCACCCCTTAGCTTAGGCATTTGTATACCTGTGGGACAACATTCTCTGCCTAATTTGTTAACAGTGTGCCCCACCCATGCTTCTTTTGTAGACCTGCCCCCTTCAATATACTCCTGACTGGAGCCCAACCAAAGCAGTGCCACAAGCCTGGCAGTATGTAAACAGCCCCAACAGGGGCCAGTACCACCCCAAGGTGACTCCTACCCTGGGGAGAGGGGAAGATAACTACACACACCAGTCTGACTGTGGCACCAGCACTGGGTTAGGGGCAGACATCTTCTCTGACTGCTGGTCCTACCCATCAATGAATACTTTACGGGGGACAAGACAGGGGAAGCACCCTACAGTTTGGTGCTACTGCATCTCTGGCAAAACCTGGTCTGACTCAACTCAAGTCCAAGGCGGCCCCAGCCCAGCCCACTAACAACACAGGGACCCAACCCTGCCCAAAACAGGCAAAAAGAGCAATTGGGGATGACTAGACTGAAGGCAAAAAAGACTCAGCCATAACACTAGGGCACACACAACATAATAGGAGATACCCTTGAAGCACCAAGTTCTGGTGAGCAGGGGACATTGCACGTCAGGGCACTACAGGAACTCTTCATGAGGCCACTACTTCCAAGAGAGATGTAGCTGACTTCCCTAACACATAGAAGCAGACCCAGAGAGTTAGACAAAATGAGGATTCAGAGGAATATGTTCCGAATGAAAGAACAGGACAAAATTACAGCAAGAGAGTTAAATGAAATGGAGATAAGTAATATGACTAATAAAGAATTTATAATCATAAAGATACTCACTAGAATTGAGAAAAGCATGGAAGACTTCAGTGAAGAGGTCCCTAACAAAGAGAAAGAAAACATAAAAAGAACCAATCAGAGATAACAAACTCAATAAATAAAGTTAAAAATACACTAAATGGAATAAGTAGACTAGAGGAAGCAGAAGAATGGATCAGCGACCTGAAAGACAGGAGTGTAAAGCAATCAAGCTGAACAGGAGAGAGAAAAAATAATAATAAATTAAAATAGACTTAAGGAACTCAATGACACCATCAAACATAATAACATTTGCATTATAAGGATCCCAGAAGAAGAGAGAGAAAGGGGGACAGAAAATTTACATGAAGGAAAAAATAGCTGAAAATTTGGAGGAGGAAACAGAAATACAGATCCAGGAGGTAAAGAGCCCTAAACAAAATCAACCAAGGAGGTCCACATTAAGACACATAATAATTAAAATGGCAAAAAAGTAGTGACAAATAAAGAACTCTATAAAATCAGTGAAAGAAAACCATTACATACAAGGGAAACCACATAAGGATATCAGATGATTTTTCAGCAGAAACTTTTCCGCCAGAAGGGAGTGTCCTAATAGATTTATAGTGCTAAAAGAAAAAACCTGTAGCCAAGAATACTATATCCAATAAACCTATCATTCAGAGTAGAAGGAAAGATAGTTTCCTAAACAAACAAAACTTAAAGGAATTAATGATCACTAAACCAGCTCTACAAGATATGTTAAAAAGGATTCTTTGAGTGAAAAATAAGACCCTAAGTAGGAGTAATAAAAGTAGGGAGAACAGGGGCGCCTGGGTGGGTGCCTCAGTTGTTGAGGTCTGACTTCAGCTCAGGTCATGCTCTTGCAGTTCGTGAGTTCAAGCCCCATGTCAGGCTCTGTGTTAGCAAAACAGCTCATAGCCTGGAGCCTGCTTCAGATTCTCTCTCTCTCTCTCTCTCTCTCTCTCTCTCCCCTTCCCCTGCTCATGATCTGCCTCTCTCTGTCTCTCAAAAATAAATAAATGTTAAAAATTTTTTTAAAAAAATTAGGGAGAACAAAAGCAGTAAAATTAAGTATATCTATACAAATTGGTCAAGGGATTCATAAAATAAAAGGATGTAAAGTATAACACCATACACATAAAAATGTGTAAGGGACCGGAGTAAAGAATGGGTTCAAACTTAAGCAACCATCAACTTAATATAGACTGCTATGTGCATAAGATTTTAGATACAAACATAATGATAACCAAAAACCAAAAACCAGTAATAGCTATGTAAAAAATAAAGAGAAGGGAGTCCACATATGTCACTAAAGAAAGCCAGCAAACTGAGAGAAGGTAGCAAGAGAAGAAAGGAACAGAGAATAACTACAAAAACAACCATAAGACAAGTCACAAAATGGCAGTAAGTACATACCTATCAATAATTACTTTGAATGTAAATAGACTAAACGTTCCAATCAAAAAAAAGACATAGGGTGACAGAATGGATAAAAAAGCAAGACCCATCTGTATGTTGCCTATAAGAGACTCATTTCAGACTTAAAGACATATGGACATTGAAAGTAAAGGGATGGAAAAGCATTTATCATGAAAATAGAAGTGAAAAGAAAGCTAGGGTAGCAGTACTTATATCAGACAAAATAGACTTTAAAACAAAGACTATAACAAGAGACAAAGAAGGACACTATAGAATCATAAAAGGAATAATCCAACAAGAAGATAGAACAATCATAGATATTTATGTATCCAACATGGAAGCTATCCAACTTTCTGACACAATTGAGACTGTTGAAAAGAGACTGTATTTTTCCCACTGCATATTCTTGCCTCTTTTGTCATAGATTAGTTGACCATGTAATCATGGGTTTATTTCTGGGCTCTCTATTCTGTTCTGTTGATCTGTGTGTTTATTTTTGTGCCAGTATGATGCTGTCTTGATTACTACCTCTTTGTAGTCTATCTTATAATCTGGGACTGTGATGCCTCCTATTTTCTTCTTTTTCAAGATTGCTTTGGCTATTCAGGATTTTTTGGGTTCCATAAAAATTTTAAGGTTGTTTGTTCTAGTTCTTATACTTCTTCCTTACCAATCTGGATGCCTTTTATTTCTTTTTCTTGCCTTATTGCTGTGGCTTGGACTTCCAGTACTATGTTGAATAAAAGTGGTGAGAGCGGACATCCTTGTTTTGTTCCTGATCTTAGGGGGAGACTTCCCACTTTTCACCTTTGGGTATGATGTTAGCTGTAGGTTTTTCACATATGGCCTTTATTATGTAATATGAGTAAGAAAAAAATCCCTTCTGATACTCTGTGTTGGCCAAGAATAAGAGAGGGGAGCTCTCCACTACTCCTATTTTCCAGTAAATCATCTGGCATCTTCTCAGAGGGATATGTTTGACTAATTCCAACACCCACTCTTGTGCTCTTTAATTCTAAGTTAATTTTATATTACACACTTTCATTCCAGTTGCAAACTTTTTTATAAAATGAGTATTTTTACCCATTGGACAAGTAAAGGAAAAATAACATGCTGTGTTTATGAGTACTTTTTATAATATTGGTATTAGTAATAGCAAATTCATAGAATTAATGTGAGATTAAATGGTTATACTAATTTATTAATATAGTAATATGCATTGTTAATTTTCTTAATTAATATTCTAGGCATAAATCATATTAATATATTAATTTATGTGTGCATATACATAATGCTTGATATAGAATCCCTATTTCTTTGCTTGTTTATGTGGCCCAAAACATAAATTAGATCTACACTTTTTTATTTTAGTTTGATGATGCTTAGTAAGATGCAAGTCATTTTACAATATGCCATATGCATTATAGAAACTATCTTTAGAAAATATAAAGTATGGAAAAATGCACACTTTCTGTGTATACAGAATTTAATAGATGACGATGACTTTTAAATAATATCAGATAGTGAATAATAAAGAAATAATACCACTTAGAAACATTTAACATTTTAACACGTTTTACTGATTGCTTTAGATGTTTTTGGTCTTCTGTGTTCTAGTTGGTATTTTTCTAAACCATTTTTTTTATAACATGTCATTCTAGATTGTTGTGGGCTTTTCATTTTATAATAGCAGCAGCTGAGATTTACACACTAACAAATGTATGAGGCATTTTGAAATAAATTACAGTTTTACGTTCCAATTTCCCTGTCTCCTTGTTCCTCCAGGTGGCTTTTACAGTACTTTTTGATTTGGAAGCACTTCTGAAGATATGGTGTTTGGGATTTACTGGATATATTAGCTCATCTCTCCACAAATTTGAGCTACTGCTAGTAATTGGAACTACTCTTCATGTATATCCAGATCTTTATCATTCTCAGTTCACATACTTTCAGGTAATATGAATAACGTCTATTTGTCAGTAGAATTTGTTTCTTTCCAGAGGAAATACCAGTTATGTAATAATAACTATACATAATTATATTAAATAGTTATATACAATTATTATATAATAAATACAAACTTCAGATAGGCCCAGCGACATCTTCAGTGCCAAAAATAGTGCATTCATAAATTATAACATTGTTTTTAAAACTTCTGAAAATTTACAGTGGAGATGTTTTAGATGAAATTTTCTCCTAAGCTGAAAAAAGATGCATTCCAACTTCACTGACTTTATTTATTAGAGATTCCAAAGCTGTTATTTTCAGAGCAGTTTTAACTTCAGCTGCCAGACTGCAACCTGAAAGTCTATACTTCTGATACCTGGGGAAAGGACATGAAAATATAATTCACAGAAATGATAACAAATATCCTGCAAACACATGGGTTAAAAGGTAGGCCTCTAGTAATCATTGCCAAACATACCGAAATCACAAAGGATATATGGTTCAAGCTTTCAGTACATCAACATCTTTGGACATAAGCCCTTTGTCATTTGTTGGGTTATATCCTTAGGCTTGGTTATAATAAGTGAGATGAGGAGGGCAAGAGATATATACATGTTTAAAACTCTTGGTACAAAATATACTTCCCAATTATGCCATTGTATGCTCTTGGGCACTGCTGTCTAGATTCACAAAATCAACATGAGTATTTAATATATATGTTTGATAATTTAGGAAATATGCTTGATAATCAAAACAACAAAATATCTTTTATAGACCTATTAAGTTAACCAAGTTAAGAAAAATATTGGTCCCGGGGCACCTGGGTGGCTCAGTCAGTTGAGCTTCTGACTTTGGCTCAGGTCATGATCTCTCACTCTGTGAGTTCAAGCCCTGTGTTGGGCTCTGTGCTGACAGCTCAGAGCCTGAAGCCTGTTTCAGATTCTGTGTCTCCCTCTCTCTCTGACCTTCCCCCATTCATGTTCTGTCTCTCTCTGTCTCAAAAATAAATAAAAACATTTTAAAAATTAAAAAAATATATTGGTCCCTATTTCAGCAAGGATACATATACAAAATATATTCATGGCTTTAAAATTTCTATACTTTCTCACAGATAATTTTTTAGTGAGAAGTTAGAAATAGAGTAATCTTTGAATCTAAAGATATTTATTTGAGAATTGTTTACGAGATTAAAAAAATGAGAACTTTTAAAATGGTAAACATTTGAGGAATAGCTTAGCAAGTCATATGCGAATTTGACCACAAAAATAATGACAATGATGAATTTGTAATTACTCAGAGACATGATTAAAATAATATGATTATATTTTATTTAAACACAAAACAGTATAAAATTATATAACATATATATGTTATATGTATGTATATCTATAGCTATATATTTATATGTAAAATACCTATAAATGGAAAAATGACAGGAAAGAAATAAACCAAATTATTACAGATTATTAACAGTCATTATGTCTAGTTTTTTATATTAGTCAATTTTTCCCAAAATACCTAAAATTAGCATGCAAGGTTCTAATAGTTTTATATATATATAGACATAGTCACATAGTATGGAACTCAGTGAGTTTGCAACTTTTTTTAGTTTATTTTTTGAGAGAGAGAGAGAGAGTAGGGGAGGGACAGAGAGAGGGAGAAAGAGAGAATCTTAAGCAGGCTCCACACTGTCAGCACAGAGCCCGATGTGGGCCTTGAACTCACAAACTGTGATTTCATGATCTGAGCTGAAATCAAGAGACAGAACGCTTAACCAACTGAGCCACCCAGGTGCCCCAAGTCTGCAACTTTAATGTTATCTTTGATTCTGGATCATAATCGATAACAGTTTAATTTATGTTAATGGTTAAGTGATTTTCATTTGTATCTCTCTCTGTTTGACCATGTTTATATTTCCCTAATGAAATAATTAAACACTGCCTGGATTGTTTTGTGGAGAAGCTTAAGTGTCACAAAGATTTTTGCACATTCACATATAAGAACTGACTGTCTTGAGCAGATTGGCTCTTTGTGGGTCCACTTTGATCTCCCTTGTGGGTCCTCACATTTCTCATCTGACATGGCCTTTCCTCATCGTGTTGGCGGTGAATTTCACATTTTGGTATTTAAGTGAAGTCAACAGTTTAGTACAAAATGACTCCCTTTATAACATCAGTTATCTCTGAGAGCAATCATTGGTGTTCTTCATCTATTTATTCAAATGATATTTACTGAGCACCTACTATGTGCCAGGCACTGTTCCAGAAACGGAGGACAGAGGTAAATATGCAGGGAAGAGCCCTAGCTCAGTAAGCTTACATTCTAGAGGGCAAATAGTTCACAAACAAGGATACAAAAGAATGTGGAATAAAGTTCTGGAAATGCAGTAAAGGAGAAACAAGGGTGAAAAGGATGGAGATTGAGGGTGGGGTGCTATTTTAGATAGGTTGCTCATGGCAGCCGTCTCTGAAGAAGTTGCTTTTGAGCAGAGACTGAGTGAAATGAAAGGGCAAGCCAAGAGAACCACAGGGCAACTGTCCTGAGGTAGAAACATGCTTGCTGTGTTTGAAGAATAGCACAAAGGCCAGCATGGCTGGACTGGAATGAGCATAGGGCACCATTGTCCTGTAGGAAGAAATAAAGTGTTGCAAAATGCTACAGCTCTGATGTACCGGATAATTATGATTACATTAGCTGGGATTTATTGTGCATTTACTATGTGCTGGGCACTGGGCCGAGAGCATCATGCTATTGGTTAGGCACCACAATCCTGGGAGACAGAGAGCATGCATGCAAGCTGAAGTGCTAAGACACTTGATAACTTGCTCAAGACCACATAACTAACAAGTGATGGAAACGCATTGCTAAGAAATTTAATTTCATAGTCCATATTCTTGGCCATACAATTTCTGAAGTATCTCACTTGTAATTAGCAGAGTGATCTTGAAGAGATAGACTTAGAAATGTGACCAGGAAAATATGCTTTGGAAATAACCACAAAATGTTCTGCAGTGCTTATCTTTGAGAGTATGGTTTACTTTATTTCCTGTCTGTGGAAGCACCAAATCAAAAGGGTTTATTGGGTAAACAGAGTGAAAAGCGTATTTATCCCCAAATAGATGAAAAGGCGTAACTAGAGTCACTGATAAGGACTTTGCCTTTCCAAGGATGCAGGCTTTCCCCTTTGAAAATGCTGATCAAATCGGCCATGTAGGAATCATGTTAAGTTCTGCTTCTTCCAACTAATGAAATTTTAATTTATCAAAATTGCACAGATGTGCATAGGATGTTTTATTAGAATTTGGGATAGGGCTCAAAATTACTTAGGCAATCTTCTTTTTTTTTTTTAAGTTTATTCATTTTTGAGAGAGAGCATGAGCAGGGGAGAGGCAGAGAGAGAAGGGAGACACAGAATCCAAAGCAGGCTCCAGGCTCCAAGCTGTCAGCACAGAGCCGGACATGGGGCTCAAACTCACGAGCTGCGGTATCATGACCTGAGCTGAAATCAGACACTTAACCAACTGAGCCACCCAGGCGCCCCTAGACAATCTTTTAAATATGATTTTAATACAAGTGGAGAGAACACACTGTATTGAAAGTTGAGCTATAAGCCAGTTAAATTGTTCCTGTAAACTTGCTCATTTTAGCTATTAACAATTAGATACTGAATCATTTATATCTGAGAAAAACAAATCTGATAAGAATGTGAAATCCTTCCATATAATTATTCAGGATATTAATATGAATGTGAATATTTTAATAGTTCTTATGATAAAGCTATTTGCTTATTACTTGGAAAGATGACCTGAGTGTAATATGTTCGGATTTGGGAATATATATAAATTCAAACAGAAAACTGGTAGCTTAACCATGTATATAGCATAATGTTTACTTGGAACAACATGATTTTTCACATGAATTTTCTTTTTTCAGTATTGCAAGGAGGAATTAAAATTAGCAACAAGAAAATATACATTTTCTCAACTTCTTTACATGTGTGTCCATTTAGTTTACTAGTCATGTGGCTACATTTGGATTCTGTAGACACTCCTATTATTTCACCACAATATATTCTGTTAATTCAAAGTTTAAGGAAGTAAGAGTGTCTTCAAGTATAGCATGATGCAGAGGCTAAAATGGTGTCGCAGGGGCTCAGTCTATTTCCTCACTCACTTTTCTTCTGTGTCAGTTATTCCTAAGCTAGCTTTGCTCCATGTAGTGGCAAAGATGGCTCCCAGAGCTCAAGATTTCTGTGGTGCTCACAGTAATGTGAATTGGGAATGAAAAATGGCACACCTCTTACAGGTCCAACAAAAGTTTTGAGGATGACTCAGGTCATTGTGAATACTCCCTCCCGGCCTGGATCATGGGCATCACAGAGTCCCTTCTGGTCCTCATGGACCAAGAGTGGAGCAGGAATGATTTGTCAAAAGAAAATCAAGAACAGTAGGAAGCTAGGGATGCTGGAAAAATCCAAACATATGTTATTTTATATGTGTAAAAATTAAATCTAGGTTAAAATTTTTTTAATGTTTATTTTTGAGAGAGAGAGAGAAAGAGAAGGAGAGAATGAGCGGGGGAGGTGAAGAGAGAGTGAGATACAGAATCCGAAGCGGGTTCCGGGCTCTGAGCTGTCAGCACAGAGCCTGACACCGGGCTTGAACCCACTACCTGTGAGATCATGACCCAAGCCGAAGTCAGACACTCAACCAACTGAGCCACCCAGGCACCCCTAAAAACTAGGTTTTAAAAGCATTTCCTGCTCTTACTCTATTGAAGAGTATTTATTTTCTGCTACTAAAAAGCATTCACAGTCACCTTAAGCTCTCATCGAACCATCTTGGACAACCTTTCCACTTACCATAGTTTATTTGTGCCAAGACCATAGTTTTCCTGTTTTCCTATTTCCTATCTCTAAATCTGGAATCTGTCTTATAATCAGTGGTATGCCATTCTTTAACTGGAAGCACTTTTTATTTTTCAGAGGCACATATAAAAATGTTGACATCTCAGACTTAATGAAAAATTGCTACTTTTCCGTGTTTTATATTTCAACCTTGAATTACATACTAAATTATACTTTTAATCTTATAAATATGCCCTTAGGAGCTTTGCCTTTATATTATACTCCCTCTGTAATTTATAAACATTGAATCTTATTTGTCCAACACAATGTTTGGCACATAATAATTAATCAGTATTTGTTAAAGTGAAGAGCAAGTGAATTTATTAATCAGTAAGCTATGGAGAGTTGCCTTTATATATATGCAAAACATCTAAATATGTGTGTGTATTTAGATATAACAAAGATCTAAAAATGCAAGTCTTACATAAGACAGAAGTTTGTTTCTCTCCAGTAGTTGGTGGGTGTCCAGGGAAAGTAGGTGGCTCTGCTCCACACAGTCATGCAGGAAGCCTGCCTATTGAGGTGGATTGAATCTGTTAGCTTCCATACAAGGCTTCCATTTCTGGTCCAAAGGGACTACTCCATTCATTTCAATTTCCCTGCCAGAGGAAAGCATAAAGAGTATCCAGGGCAAGTTTATTTAATTAAATGTGCCAAAAGTTGCAAAAATTGCTTCTTTTCATGTTCCTTACATCTGAACTTAGTCGACTGGCCACACCTAGCTATAAGTGGGGCTGGAAAATGTAGTCTATAGTCCTTGCTAGCCACTTGTTAGGCTAAAATTCTGATAGTTCTATTATTTAAAGAGAGGATAGAATGGATATTATGGTATCACTCTCAGGCATAAGTAAGGACTCTTTGATAGTAGATTCTTAAAAGGAAAAGTCTATATGTACAATAATATATAGGAAGCTTTGTTTTATGAGACATATAGCTAATGTTGGATTAAGCCTTTCATCTACATTTGAACATGAGAAAAATATCAATTGTGTTTCAACAATATGTATTAGTTAATAGCACTTTGAGGAGTGCCTGGGTGGCTCAGTCGATTAAGCATGTGACTCTTAATCTCATCTCAGGTTATGATTTCACAGTTTGTGAGATCAAGCCCCATGTTGGGCTCTGTGCTGACAGCACAGAGCCTGCTTGGGATTCTCTCTCTCTGCCCCTCCCCAGCTCGCATGCCCTCTCTCTTTCTCTAAAAAAGAAAGAAAGAAAGAAAGAAAGAAAGAAAGAAAGAAAGAAAGAGTAATAGCACTTTGAATTATCACATTATATGTAAAAAAGCTTTTGTTACCACCATTTTCCTTCATTCATTCAGGATTTATTGAGCTCTGGCTAAAAGGCAGAAAGGCAGGCACTGAGATACACCAAGATCTTAGTTATTGTAGTGTTACTTTTTGTCTGTAGCTACTCACATGGAAAAGTGTGATTTTATGAAGTACTGTGAAAAATGAGGTTTTAGTGTGAACTTGTTTAAGATTCAGTGTGAGTAAATGATCAAGTACATATGTTTTCCTCTCCCACAACAGGTTCTTCGGGTAGTTCGACTTATTAAGATTTCACCTGCATTAGAAGACTTTGTGTACAAGATATTTGGTCCTGGAAAAAAGCTTGGGAGTTTGGTCGTATTTACTGCCAGCCTCTTGATTGTTATGTCAGCAATTAGTCTTCAGATGTTCTGCTTTGTTGAAGAACTGGACAGGTTTACAACGTTTCCAAGGGTAAGGATAAAAACTGCAGTCAATTTAATCCATCATTCCCATTTTAGCAATAATGGTTAACATCAAAATAATATCCCTTTAACAGTGGATCAAAAATACTGGCATATTTTTGATAACTTGGAATAATTCAGTTTTAATATTGAAAATGGTCTCTTTTGCAGGGTGCAGGCACTTGAGCCCGTTTTCAACACTGTTAGATTATACTTCAATTGTAAAATTCTGGAAATAGTCTAATAAAATGAGAGGCTAAAACCAGTCCAGTTGAAAGCTAGAGTTCTTAGTACCTATAGATGAAAGTATAGCAGAGTATTTTTTTTAAGTTTATTAATTTATTTTGGGAGAGACAGAGAGCACAAGTGGGGAGGGGCAGAGAGAAGGAGAAAGAGAGAATCCCAAGCAGGCTCCACACTGGCAGTGTAGAGCCTGACATGGGGCTCAAACTCATGAAATTGTGAGATCATGACCTGAGCTGAAACCAAGAGTCAAGACACTTAACTGACTGAGCCACCCAGGTGCCCCTAGCAGAATCTTAAAATAAAATTTGTTTTTTGTGTCTGTGAAAGTTGACATTTCAAAATCTGTTTCACAGTTCATATATTATTTTTTAATTTTTTTTAATATTTATTATTTATTTTTGAGAGAGAGAGAGACACACACACACAGACACACACACGCACAGACACACACACACACACACACACACACACACACACACAGAGTGAGAGCGGGGGAGGGGCATACAGAGAGGGAGACACAGAATCTGAAGCAGGCTCCAGCCTCTGAGCTGTCTGTCAGCACAGAGCCCTATGCAGGGCTCAAACCCAGGAACTGTGAGATCATGACCTGAGCCAAAGTCAGACGCTTAACCAACTGAGCCACCCAGGCGCCCCTACAGTTCATAAATTTTAATGTCAAGCATAATCTAGAAGGAAGTTTTTGATTTTCAATGTAAGAAAATTCATAAACTCTTCAGATTTGAAATGTCTTTGGAAAATTCTCTAGTTCATGCCTCTGCATTATCATCAGGAATTCACTTAGGCTAAAAGAGGAAGTCAAAAATCAATCATAAACAGAATTCATGTAGAAAATACAACCCCTAACCAAGGATTCTGAAATTAACTCCATGTGGAATTAAAAACATGAAAAAATGTAATGACCAAGACAAAAAAATATGTATTTTTTCACCATAAGCTGAAATACCCATTTATATGGGAAGAATAATCTTGGGGTAACAACAGTATATAATTCATTTTTTTAAATTTTTTAATGTTTTATTTATTTTTGAGACAGAGAGAGACAGAGCATGAGTGGGGGAGGGGCAGAGAGAGAGGGAGACACAGAATCTGAAGCAGGCTCCAGGCTCTGAGCTGTCAGCACAGAGCCCGACGCAAGGCTCGAACTCACAAATGGTGAGATCGTGACCTGAGCTGAAGTCGGACATTTAACCAACTGAGCCACCCAGGCGCCCCTAATTCATTTTTTAAAGATAAGCTTTGTGGGACACCTGTATGGCTCAGTCGGTTGAGTGTCAGACTTCAGCTCAGGTCACCATCTCATGGTTTGCAAGTTCGAGCCTGCATTGGGCTCGCTGCTGTCAGCACAGAACCCACTTCAGATCCTCTGTCCCCCTGTCTCTCTGCCCATCCTCTGCTCATGCACATTCCCTCAAAAATGAAACAAACATTAAAAAACTAAGCTTTGAAGGCAAAGGTGTCTGTACTCAAAATGGTAGACTTATATAGGCTGGTTATTATTTTTTTTAATCTCGTGCTAAATTTATTATGCATCACCAAGCATTTGTTGAGTGCGTATAAAGAGCCAGACAATTTTGGTGATCTTAGGACAGAAACACGACTATATCCCCAGTCTTCAGGAAATTCTCAGTTGAAGGGCATGCCAAGTAAGTAAATGCAAAGCATGATAGAGGCAGGCACGAGGTGCTCTGAGAACCCAGAACTAAGATCTGTAACCAGGAATGGAAACGTCTAAGTAGGCTTCTTGGAACAGTCACTAAAGAACAGCTGTACATAGACAATCAAAGTGGAGGAACACAGTGTCCTGGGTTTGGGGACAGAATATGCTAAAGGTCTGCGGTGAGCCTTTCTTGTTCCAGAAAGTAAAGGAGAAAGCAAGGCCAATGGTAAGAGGAGGATATAAGACCAAGGAAGGGTTAAGTTGGATGAAAGTGTGGTTGTATTTAAATGTTCGTTGAGAACAAGCAAGTAGAAGGTGAGGCTGAAGATGTAGGAGACACAGAGGACAATAGCAAAGGGTTCTTGAAGAGGGTATCCAGAGCATAGGCACAAGGATTGCTCTTAGACAAGTGTTGACACGTCCTGCGTGGAGGTGGTGAGGTAGGACAGCAAGCCAAACTGAGAGTCACAGCCAGTCTTTATTTTCCTACTACCACAGTACAAGCCACTGGCTCCCAGCATTCCATTTTCCACACTGAACAGCACCGGGTGAGTGTCAGATGGGTGAGTGTATTGTGGCAGGAAGAATAGGGAAAAGTGCCTCAGCCGAGGCCTCTTGATGTGACCCTCAGAACAGAAGCACCCAGGCTAGAAATGTGGCTGTTCCTAAGAGCATGGCCACCTGGAGTGGGGGGTGCCGAGTTTCTGCCTAAATCTCCCTCCAGAGACAGACTGTGCACCAAATGTGGTGTGGGGATGGCAGCCCACCCTGCGAGCTTGTGGGGCAGAGCCTCTCCGGTGCCTGGGGTCGGGCCACATAGGATGCTATTGTCCTGGAGCCAGACTCTTCAACAAGAGGCTCAGCTCTTCTTCAGGGTTGGGGGCATGCAAGCAAAGATGACAGTGATGTCACTAAGCCCACCTTCTCTTTGTGTGTCCCGTCACTGGAGAAATGAAAATTGCAGAGCGCCATCGTTCAGAATGACACTGAGACTGTCATTGTCACAGTCCATCTCTGAGCCCAGGTTAATTCAGCACACAGTATTGAAGGCCCACTTAGGGCCAGCCATTGTTCTAGGAACAGGGGATCCTAAAAAGAAAACCACCCCAGTCCCCTTCTTTATGTACACAGTCTTCTCTTAACTTCAAATCTTATCTTCATCTTTTACTGTCTCCTCTAATCTCACATCACCGATTTTATATTTCTTAGCCAAAGCCTCTTGGAGTCAGATGGCTTTTGGAGTTCAGAATATTCTAGATATTTGTACAAGGGTGATATCACTCCCTTCCTGGTTTAATTTGTTTGAGTCAGCACTCTGTAATCAATACACAAATGTTTCTTTAGCAAAACATCAGCCTTTAGGCAAAGAAGAATAAATAAGGACAATAAATAAGTCTTAGGTCAGATTGACTTTCTGCCAAAAAAAAAAAAAAAAAGAAGAAGAAGAAGAAGAAAAGAAAGAGAAATTTTAGGTATTTTCAAGAATTTTTTAATATAATAAGGAGGCATCATAGATAAGAGTTTGCACTTCTTGTCATACAGATCTGATTTCTTATCACTGCTCCCTCACTTCTTAGCTATATGATACTAGACAAATTAGTCATTAAGCTTTTATTTTTTCACATCTAAAATGTAGGTAACAATAGCATTTTCCTCATACCATTATGTGGATTTAATAATATACCATACATACAAAATATACAAAATCCAACTCTTAGAAACATTTTTAAATGTTATATTCTATACAATACAATATATTTGAAGTCGGTATGTTAGATTCTGTATAAAAGATCAGGCTGCTTCAGAGCCACCCGACTTAGCCCCTTGGGATTTGCTCTATTTTCCAGCCATAATAGTAATCAAGTAGCATTACATTTTCAGGTCTCCAATTACTCAATTGTGCCTTTCTGCCTGATTACTTTGACCATCTTAATGAAAGCAGCCAGGCAGCTATGGGGCCCCCTAATCAGTGATTCCGCAGCCGACGGGGCTGACAGCCTAAATGTGTGAAATGACTAGGAGTAGAATTTTCCTCGCACATGAACGCATTATGCATTAAATCCCTGAAAAATAATCAAATTTTGCAAGAAATGTTGAAAACATTGCAGCTACAAAAAGTAGTCATTATCATTCCCAGTCACATAAAGCATCATCCGTTGGTGCTACTTGCCTGACAGGAAATCATCAGAAAAGATGGTTAAAAACACATGATAGTCGATGGTAGATTTCTGTTCAGACACTCCTCCATGGGTCTTACTCCCTTCCCTTCTTATAGAGCATCTCCCTCATTATCCACGGGTTGGGTGTTGTGGTAGGTTGGTTAATTATGGTGTTAGCCAAAGTGCACAAGATATGGTTAGCAGGCACCAGCCTCCGAGATGGTGGGAGTCAAGTAAAAATAAAAACAAGTGCTGAGTCTTCAAGTTCCTGTTTTACTTTGGGATGCATCATGTGATTTTTCTTATATGTACTTAGAGCTATGGAATGCAGAATAAACTATGTGCGCCCATGAGAGATGCTGGGAGAACACCCATCTTGAAGGAATCCAACAGAGGCAGAGGCAGAGCCAGCCTGACTTGGCAAAGCAGCCTCAGTCTTTGTGCCTGGAAAAGAGCTTTTCTGTGGCTCTTTCGTGAACCAGATTTTGACCCAGACATCTGGGTGGCATATTCTCTCTAAGGAAATAAGACTGGATATGAAATTAAACACTGTTTGATTGGATTTGTATCTTGGGCCCAGCAGCCCACTGTGAAACCCTCTAAGAGGACCTGACAGGAACATGTGAATTCCTAAAACAGCAGCCTGGGCATACAAAGTGATTGCCCACTGCATTGACCCTCTGACAGAGCTCCAGCCACACTGAAGGACCCCAGCTACTTCCTGAAACACTTGAAGGCAGAGAGGTCCTAAAGGATTTTCACTTGTGTTATTCCACAAGTTCCCTAATGGGTCTCTGCCTCAGTTGGCCACTTCTCGACCCCTCTCCATTTGTAGCAAAACTTAAACTGTCTCCTGGAACTCTCCTGTTTAAACTGTTTCAAGGTCTTCCTTTCCCTCACGATACCACACATTTTGCTAAAGTTTTCAGTATCTTCTCTTCTCTATCCCCAGTTACCTACTTAGGCTCATATTTCAGGGTTTCCCCCATCACATCTTCCAAAGGCAGAGAGGGCATCTGTCTTGCTCATTAAACCCTCCATGCTTAGCACAACACTTCCCAGTGAATAGGTTTTCACAGAGGAATGAATAACAATGCTAGACCAAAGAAAACTTCTATGATCCTTCCACACTGTATCAGGCTCAACATCCCAGATTCTTTCTTCCACTGCTGTCCCCTTCCTCTGGGAACCCCTTTACTCTCCATCTCCCTAACCCTTATCCCATCTGAAATGTCTGCATAATTCTATCAGAATGCTTTGGCAGGAAGTAGCAGAAATCTTGACCCCAATCAACTTGAACAATTAGGAAATTTCTCACAAAACTTGAGATTAGGTAAACCAGAAAGCCAAGACTCTGAATCTTTCACTGAAATTCTGTTGTGGGCTGAATTATGTGCCCCAAAAATATATGTTTAAGTAACCCAAAATATTACCTTATTTGGAAATAGAGGTGATTAAGTTAACATGAGCCCTAATCCAATATGACTGATTGGGCCCTAATCCAATATGACTGATATTCATTCTATAAAAAGAAGAGATTTGGACACAGACACAGACACACACAGAGGGGAAATGATATGAAAACACATGTGGAGAAGACAGCTCTGTGACTGGAGTGGCATCTATAAACCAAGGACCTCCAAGGATTTCTGGAAAACACCTGAAGCTAGAAAACGTTGGGAGAATCCTTAAGAGGGAGGATAGTCCTGCCAACACATTGATTTCAGACTGCTGAGCTGTGAGATAATAAATTCCTTCGCTTTAAGACACTTAGTTTTTGGTACTTTGTTACAGCAGCCCAAGAAAACTACTGCAGTTATTTTCTCCATGTGTTGTCTTCGTGTGTTAGCAAAATGGATGCAATATTTCCAGAATTTGTGATAAAATCTTGAGGAAGAAGAGGGTCATCTTCAAGGAGCAAGGACACTTTTTCCTGGTACCATTTTCTACTTCCCCCCAGCGTACTTGCTGTCACTGTTCATTGGCAGGATTGGGTAACTTGGTTGTTCCTAAACAAATCACTCACAAGATGGCTGAGCCAACAGGATTGGCTTAGATGAGTCATGTGGGAAGAGATGGCTATTGGAGAAACACCACAAAACCACTACAGCGGTCAGACCCAGAGTTTGGACAAGGTTTCTCTCTCACATCTCTCATCTCTAAAGCTTTGATATACCCTGTGGGCATGTAAATAGACACGTGGTAGGAGGAGGACTGGTGTTTAATTTCTCTCGCCTGAAGCACCTGGGCTTCAGCTCCTTCCCAAGATGTCCAAATAGTACCAGCAGAGAAGCCAGCACAAGGCCTGGCACAGAGTGGATTCCTGCTCCCCCTCTATTTATGGCAGTCGTCACTTTCTGTGACACACCATCAATATTTATGCAAGCTCCTGTTGCCTCTGCTAGACCTCAAGTATCTTGAGGGTGGCAGCACTGTGCTCTCTTCTCCCAAAGCATGTACCATGATGCTGATGCCAATGCCTTGGGATCCAAGTCATTGGGAGGGTCAGGGCAGAAACAACCAGTGGAGCCTCAGCATACAGTCCCATGAGATGGAGAAGAGAAGCTTGACATTTGTTAATGGAGGGGGTGGGGGGGGAGGAAGATATATTGATAGAATTTAATAAAACCATTTTGTCATCTCAACCAATAACTTTCTCTTCTAATTTGGACCAAACAGACACTTCACTGCTAAGTAGAATTCCCAAGGAAGATCAAGTCCTGCTGTGAGGCAGGATCCTGTAGTTCTGGACTATTGTTGGGACTAATAGCTTATGTTAGAAGGAGGACAATTAGATTAACCTTTCATGATGGAACAGCCTGTGCAGGTCCTAAGGACCACCGGTTGGCACAGGAAAGAGCCACCAGTCTTTCTTCAACAAAAACAAAAACAAATTGTGTGTTTCCCATAGCTGCCTGACAAAAGCTTATGCGCGCAGTTTCACTAAGGCTTTGTTCAGTTTATCTCTCCACTTATTGTACAAAACAAGTTGCCTCTAAGTTACTAAAACACATGCAGTAAATATCCACTGTACACCTTTCACCAACTCAATATCTTTATTCCTTGTAAACTCTCACTAAAGTCATAATCCATGGGCCTCATTTGTTCCTCAGTTCTTCCAATGGGGAGTTTTTATTCAGAAGCAATAAACTACCTTCTATGAGAGCAGGTACTTGTATTTTAATATTATGTATTTCGTATGTTTTCTTAATTTGCATTCTCTAAATGCAAATGACTTGCTCTGTTGAGTTTTCACTTATAAAACCATATCCAATGCAGCTATACAATATAAGCAGTAAATGAGATAAAACACTTAATTACAAATTAATCTCCCTCTCTCGCCACCAAAATGGCTTTTAACTGTACTGAAAGAATTACTGAGAAATGTAAAGAAACAACTTGCTCCTTAATTTTTTTGCATTTTTTGCCAGATGTAGTTAAGAGAGTCTGATTACATTTCTAATAAAGTCAAGGTATATATGTATATATATATATATATATGTATATATGTATATATATGTATATATGTATATATATATATACACATACACATATATACGTATATGTATATACACATATATATGTATACACATGTGTATATATATATATACACATATATATGTATATGTGTGTATATATATGTATATATGTGTATGTGTGTGTATATATATATATACATATATATACAGTTTATTTATCTGAGAGAAAGAGAGAGAGAGCACAAGTGTGCAGAGGAGGGGCAAAGAGAGACAGGGAGAGAGAGAATCTGAAGCAGGCCCCATATTGACAGCGTGGAGTCTGACATGGGGTTTGATCTCACCAAGCATGAAATCATGACCTGAGCTGCAACCAAGAGTCGGACACTTAACTGACTGAATCACCCAGGTGCCTCAAGTCAAGATACATTTTATCTTCAAAAGTAGAATTATTAGTTCAGACTTTATTAATTTATTTTCTCATGAAATGTTCCAGACATGCAAAGAATAATAAAATGTATTCTTCTGTAGCCATACACAGCTTGACAAGCACATTAGAGCACATCTGAAGGCCCTGAATGCCTCTTCTTCATCACTCCCTTCTTGCTCATAGAGAAACATTTTTCTGAATTTTGTGTTTAGGCTTTTAGTGCATTCCTTTATGCTTTAATGCATAAAGAAGCATCAACTGAAAATCACGTATCTTTTTGCATAATTTAAACCTGCCTTATATGGTCTCATATTATACTGTTTCTTCTGCTAATTGCTTTTTTGCTATGTTTGTGAGATTTACCGATGAGTACATGTAATTTTTTAAAATTTATTTTCCTTGCAGTATAATATGCAACTATATATTGCATTATATTTATAATGCACTATTTATATAAACACTTGACAATTTGTTTTCCCATTCTCCTGCATGGTAAGTGAATTCCTCATGGCTTTGGGCAGGACTCACAAATAGGATGGAATTTCACATCTGTGAATAGGCTACTAATCAGTTAATTTGGAATCCATCAAAAAAAAGATTATCTTGGGTGTGCCTGACCCATTCAGAGGGACTGGGCTCTTCTGAAGAGGCATTTGAAGCAAGAGTCTCTTGTTGGCTTTGAAGAAATAAGTTGTCATGTTAAAGGGTCATGTGGTTAGGACCTGTGGGTGGCCTTTAGGGACTGTGTGCTTCAAGAAGACAGGATCCTCAGTCCTACAGCCATAGGAACTGAATTCTGGTAACAATCTGAATGAGGCTCCAAATGAGACCATGGCCCAGCCCACACTTTTATTTCAGCCTCTGAGATCCTGAGCAGAGAACCCAGTTATACTGTGCCCACATCTCTAACCTACAGAAACTACAAATAAGAAATAAATATTGTTTTAAGGTGCTAAGTTTGTAATGATTTGTAACACAGAAATAGAAAACAAATGCATGCAGGTTTTGGGTGTTTGTTTCTAATATTTTATAATTCCAAATAATGCTGCTCTGAACATTGAAAATTAGCTTGTGCACATGTGAACATTTGGGGGGGGGTATGTAGCTAGGAATAGAATTGCTGAGTCTTAGAATAAAGATACCTCCAACTTCAGCAGGTATTGATAAACTTGCATTGCATTCCAACGCAATTTCCCCAGTGTATATGCTATCAGCAGGACATAGGAATGTTCTCTGCTTCACAACTCAGCCATACTTGGTCTTGTCAGGCTGTGTGTTACTTTCAACATTTAGCTCTTCATTTAACCTGAATTGATTTTTGTGGTTGCTGTGAGATAGGGAGCAATCTTATTTTATTTCCATTGGATAACCCATTGTCACAGTACCATTTATTGACTAGTCTATCCATTCCCCATGGTTCTGCTGTGCTGGCTGTGCCGTAATAGGATTCCACATGTGTGCACCCTGGTCAAGACACACAAGCTCCTTTCCATCATCTCCTTTTGTGATGGAATTTTTTTTTTTTTTTTTTTTTTTTTTTTTTTTGTCAATCTCTGGTGAAGTCCAGTGAATATCCAGCCTTACTCGAGGATCTCAGTTAGCAACCTCCATCTTTCCAGGGCCTGTGACTTTGCCCCTTATGTCTGACAGTACATGAAAAACCTAAGTCTGCCACAGACTGTAAATCCCCTAAAATTGTCTTTTTTTGACCCAAGCTGCATATTAGTTTTTGGTCCTAGGGTTTCAATTATTGTCTTGGGATCTTAAGTAGGCCTTTAAAAGGATGCTTGTTGCATTTTATACAGAATTTGGGGAGGGAGGGCTAATCAGTTTTTTTTTCCATATATGATCAGATACTAAGGTTCACTAATATATTTTTGAGAATTAAAAAAACCCACTCCAGTGACTATCTTTCAGATGGACAGGTTTCTTTTTTTTTTCTACAGATACACCCTGAGGCTTGGCCACCATCTGAAGCCTCATATTTGTTTGCATTCGGTTGCAATTTAGTTATTGATCCTCACAATCTCATTTTGTGCCCCCCTAATCTGCTACACCATTGAAATCCATTTTCCACAAAATACCAGTTACATCCATTCACAATGAAGACTAACTAAATTGTGTATGTGTTTTGTTGCTGTTTGTAATTTAGCCCACATTCTCTATGTGATGGAACCATGAGGCATACACACATGAACAAACATACCAACTGCCCTCTTTAACTTGTAACATAGTCAAGAGCGTAAGGAAGAAGTCAACTTATCCCATAGTAGACACATAAGAAAGAACTCAAATAAGCCAAAAGGTGAAATATGACATCAAAGATTATTTGGAGAATATTTTAAAATTCTGGGAGCCTACTATGTGCTAAGCACAGAGCTTCCAAAAATCACTTGTTTTAATAAGAGGAAGGGTCTGCTTCCAAAGCTTTCTGAAGAGTGGTCTTCAGGGGTGCATGTGGTTTCCACAGATCAGAATTTGGGCAACGGCATTAGATGAGAATATCCCATTTCAGGAAGACAGAATGAGTAAATCAGAGACATGGAGAATCACTGGCATGGAGGGATGGATGAAAAAGGAACTGCAGTGTTGGTCTGGAGCCAGACAACAGGGTGTTTTCAGAGGTTGGGATCGTGACAGAGGGAAGCTGTTGAAGATTTCACTCTTTCTTATTTTCTTCCTGGAGAAGAGCAGATGAGCTATTTTAAGGAAGGTTAGTTACACTGGAAGAAATGTTATTTCTCTGAGGAGGTATTTTCACTGAACAAAATTCGTTTTTATTGACCAAAGACAAAAATTTATGATTGAGGAATTGCAGCAGCATCAGGGCAGGGAGGGAGGTAAGTTTCATTTTTTCTGTGTGGCCATTACTGTGTCAAATCTTCTACAGTCTCTTAAAGTTGGTCCCATCAAAGGCTTTAGGCCATCCAAGGCCTTCATCCATGTCTGGACCTGGTGCTGTGATAGAAACTAGCACCTTGTTTTAAAATCCAAAGTAATTTAGTGATATAACTTAATGTCACCATCTCCCCCCCAAAAAAGTTTTTAAATTAATTTTATTTTCTTCCTGCTATAAAATCAGAGGGCTTGTTTTTTGGTTTTTGAGTTTCTTTGTTTTTGTTGTTGTTGGGATTTTTTTGTTTGTTTGTGTTTGCTTCTAGCTGAATTTCTTTGTGTGGCGATTCATCATTGGCATAATGATAAAATTATATCTGGTGCGCTTCTTTTTAAAGGGCAGTTTTAATGCAGTATGAATCACGCACAGACAGCTGTCTTTTCCTGTTGTGTATTACCATCACTGGTCCACTGAACTGCAGTTACCAGAACTATTCCTTGAGTAAAACATCCTTAGAGTCCAAGCCTGAGTCCCAGAAGGGCACTCTTTTGAGGAAGACCTTTTTATTTGACCTGGCTATAATCCTTATCCAATTTAATCAAAATTTAAGAGATTTAATCTAAAGGGAAAACAAAATTGAAATTACAATGAATGCAAAAACAAAATTCAAATCACAAAAGTGCACCATGAGGACATCCATATCTGCTGGAGTTCAGGCACAAGTGTGACTCCAGTTTTTCTAGCAGAAGTAGACTTAGATAGATGAAAGATGATTATGAGATGAAAATGAACTATTTTTGTAGAGAAGCATAATTATTCCTAACTAAGTCAAGAAAGACGTTTCCCCAGGGATCATTATTATCAATAATAATAATTACTATATATGAGACTTTTTACATGTGAGGCCCTCAGAACAAGAACTTTTCATAGGTAAAAAGAGAGATACATACATACACACATAGATATCCACATATATCTAATGTGATCCCTAAAACAACCTATTAAGGAAGTATTTCCCCCACATTATAGGTTGTTTAAAAAAAAAGCAGTAAGGAACATCATTAAAAATTGATAAGAACTAACAAGGAAATGTACAAGGCGACAATAATAGAATGTGATTTAGGGTTAACATATAGATGAACAGACAAACATGCATTAAAAAACATTTGGCAAAGAAAGCATCACAATTACAAGACAAATTGTTCTCAAACAAGCAATATGGGCGATACCAGAGTCTCCTCATACTATGTATCGAAATATCTTCCTGATGAGTTAGAGCAAGGAAATGTGAAGTGTGAAAATGTAGAAAACAAAAAGAAAATATCATCTTTCATCTTTCTTGATGATCAAGAAATTTCTAGGCCTAAAAGCAAAACACACTTGACTTTTCAAACAAGTCGAAAATAACCACTATAAATATTTTTTCAGATCAAAGGAAAACATGAAGATACAACCTTAATTTATAATGCATGTCAGGAAGAAAGTGTTGAATGGACAAGATTTATTTGTTATTTTTATTTTTTGGCTAATGGTCATGTGCACTGCTGGCAGAAAGCCCTCTCACACATTGCGTGTGGCAGTGAACATTTGTATAACTTTTCTGGAAATCCGTTTTTCATTATATATGAAGACACTAAAAAGCATTTTTACTCTTTGATCTAATGGTTGCATTTCTAGAAATCTACTCCAAGAAAATAACCAGAGATGCATACAAAGACTGATCTTCAAAAAATGCTCTTTGTGGCATTATTTAATGTGAAAATTTTGAGACAACTTTAATGTCTAACCATCTGGAAAGTCTAAATAAATTTTAAATGTGGTGGCATATCATACAGTTATCAAAACTGTATTTTTACAGCCTAACTTATGAGGTAAGCCATGGGCGACACTAATTGTGATGATAAAATATTAAAAAAGCATAATAGAAACTATATTTGTAACTGAGTTCAGTTTTATTTCAAATACATATATACACCCAGAAAAGAATGGTAGAATATAATGCTTCCCTTTATATATCTACTCTTACCTGAGAAATAAAAAATTCTACAAGACTAATTTTAGTCATATAAGACTAATTTTAATTCATGACTTGTAAAATCAGCTTTATTAACGTCAAATCATTTCAATTAAATATTTATTCGTAAACAACTATCAAATCTATTTTCAAGGTATTAGAGAACTAAATAAGCACTATCAGATTAGAAATTTATGTGTGTGATAGAAGAGTAGACAATATAATTTGCGGTAAAGCTACCTCATTTTTTGTGGACTTAGTGAAGAAAGATGAGCATCAAATCCCATTCAAAGAGAGCAAACAGTGGCACACTCCATTTCTAACATGTAGGGTTATTGTTTGTTTGGTTGGTTTTTTAATGCAAACCTCTAAGCTTTTTCTGACCAGAGTTGCTTTCTGTTTGAAGCCAAATAGAAAAATCTGGTTCTTTTATATATATAAATTTTTTTAATGTTTGTTTATTCTTGAGAGAGAGAGAGAGAGACAGACAGACAGACAGAGTGTGAGCAGGGGAGGGGCAGAAAGAGAGAGAGAGAGAGAGAGAGAGAGAGAGACAGAATCTAAAGCAGACTCCAGACTGAGCTGTCAGCACAAAGCTCACATGGGGCTAGAACTCATGAACTGCGAGATCATGACCTGAGCTGACATCAGATGCTTAACCAACCGAGCCACCTAGCTGCCCTGAAAAACCTTGTTCTTAAGCATTGTTTTACAAACCGATAGGAAACACTGAAATTTCCTAGGTAGACTCCATGGTACTTTAGTTACAGAAGTTTTCTTAATAAATCCTCTGCTTGTTTAACAACAGGACACACAGCTGTGTTTTCAGGAGCACTGTTTCTTCTGTATATGTTACAAGATCTTTATTGCACCAAAAGTAGAACGTCAACTTTCATCTGCAATTTTATAGCGCATATTTGCCAATGAAATGCATCATTTACATCATGAAAATTTAATATGACTGACATTAGCAAAATCACTAATTAAGAAATAGGGCATAAATACTCCCAGAAACTTGACAGTCTGTTCTATGAAGAAAATTAATTCAGAAGTTTCCTATTTGCATAAACCTCCAGGTCTCATTTTCACAGCTGTTTGTTCTGTCAGTGAGATGGCTGCATTTCAAAATTATTTTAACATAATCGGTGGGAAGTATACCTTTCAACTAAAAATATCATGCTCCTCAAGAAAGACTGTTAGGGGAAAAATTTAAGTTCAGTCAGTTCATGTTGATTTTTTTTTTCCCTTAAGATAAATGTTTCTAACATGGGCACTTTAACATTTAAGTCATAAATGATTAACATATTTTTATTATTAAAACAAATTAAAATTCTGTAATTTTAGATTCTCATGAAAATGAAAACATTATGTCCTTTCCATGTGGAAAAATGTTAATGAGTGGAGTTTATTTTAGCAAAGAGGAGAAAATACTACAGATACCTATTTTCCATTAATCAGTTGAGCTTAACTTGCGGTTCTAGATATGTACCCGATACTATGTAAGACAAAGAAGGTAAAAACTTTAAATACTACAAAATTTTCAGAATTTATAAAAGTTGAATATTATACTGTTTGTTTTAGTAATTTAGATTGTGAAAAGAAGTCAGCAATTACTAGTTCTTCAGATTTATACTACCTGCAATATTCAAAAGGACAGCAGGAATTTTAAGACCAGCCTAGATACCTGGCCCCACCATTTGCTTTCCTGCAGGCCTTGATTAATCATGTAAGGCCCCTGCACTTCCGTACGGGGTATAATATGTACAGTAGTAATTCGCGGGGTTATTGCTCAAGTTCCTCTGCATAATGGACAATTAAATGCTTCAGGGGTTGTAAAGCACCATGTAAAATGCTAGTCATGACTCAGTGTCTCTCCTTATGTCATTTTAAGGACAATTACCCTGAAAGAAATCCTAGGAGACTGTACAAATCCATGATTTTTGTCTGTATTGTCACTTATGGTCTTATATGTAAAAGTGAACCGAAGCATGGCCATTTGAAAGAAAAGAGATGTTTGGATACACCTCCAGACACTTTCAGGACTAGAAAAAGATTCACTGGCTTTTGCAAATGAGTTTCTGCCATCTTTCCTTTTACTCCTGAAATTATATTTAAGTGTAGGCTCTACTGAAAGTAATTTGCTGCTGCATCAGGTTCTGATGTCTGCTCTGCTTCTAATTACATTCAAGCTCATTTTGACATTTAAGGCCAATTACTTTAGTCTCGATTCAGTAAGGCTCTTCCATAGTGGTCTAAAATTTGACCAGTAAACAGGCTTTTCCCTCTCTCTCTTTTTATTCATTTAAATGGAATGCTTGGCAATAAGCACGTTTTAGGAATTATAGAAATGAAATAAATAATGTGGGTTCGTTTTAGAAAAAAAAAAACAAAGAACTGCTTGGTCTTTTGGGACAGTATAAAAGGCAGTCACAGAATTGAAACCCCTGGTTTCAACTTTATTTCTTTCTAAATGACAAGGTATAAGGCATAATCATTTTACAGAGAGATTAATGTTTTAAATGTTTCGTTTCGTATTAACAACAAAGGGAATTGATTTCAACAGATCTCAAATTCCAAAAAGTTCATATATTGAGAGAGAGACACGCCTTCAAAACCTTTACCATTTAAAGGTCGCTAGTGACTAAACTCTCCAGACCAGGGCCCTACAACAAAATCCAGCCACTGTTCCATTTTGTTTTCAGATCCCAGTGTATGTGATAACATCGAGCACAGCACCTATTTTACTTAGCTCTCTATTATCAGTCCATTTGATAACACCAGGATTTTTACTGTTTATTCAACAAATACTCAGATGAATTGACAGCACCAGAAGGTAATTTATCGGATCTATTAGGAACAAAACATTTACTGCAGCCTTTTCCTGTAATTTATAGGTAAGAGATAGTCTGGGAAAATGGGCTGGAAATTTTACTGTATGAAAACAAAGTTCTCCAATTGACTGCTAGTACCAATTAATAGATCATAAAATAGAGACACTTAGAGCTCTAGAGGTTCTCTAGGGAATCATTTAGTTCAAAGATGAAACAAAATGATGCCATCAAAAATAACCACACTTTCAAAATCATATATCTAAAAGGAAATATCTTCTTTTCCTTTATTAAAAAAAATTTTTTTTCTTTAACATTTATTTATTATTGAGAGACAGAGAGACACAGAGCATGAGCAGGGGAGGGGTAGAGAGAGGGGGAGACACAGAATCTGAAGTAGGCTCCAGGCTCTGAGCTGTCAGCACAGAGCCCGATGCGGGGCTCGAACTCACAAACTGTGAGATCATGACCTGAGCTGAAGTCAGTCGCTTAACCAATTGAGCCACCCAGGCACCCCAAAAAGGAAATATCTTCTGAAAATATGAATAGTTTATCCAATATAATATTAAGCTTTATAAAAATGGAATCATACTGTGTATGGCATAAAGAGTTTTAAGTCATAGAAACTGTATAGAAACTCTGAAATTTAAATGAGGGTAATTAAAGTTTTTCCTTGAAAGAGATTTTTTCATTTTTATTAATATTTCTTGTATGGTGCTTTCATGTTTATAAAGTACTCACACATAATTTAGTTTGAGTCTCAAAACAGTCTTCAGAGTGCTGCTATCATGCATTTGGGGAAGATGGGTATCATGACGGCTAGGTGTTCTTTGCCTCACTGCTCTGCCGCTCACAGAAGGTCAAGGTCTTTATACTCAGTTCATGCAACTCCAATTTAAAAAGCACTCTTAGCTCCCCCATCTAGGAAGGTCATCTCTTGAGGGTGAGGGCAGAGATGAAGTGGATGTCGTTAGGTGACAGATGACAAAAAGTTTGGGAAAGCTTGTGGCTGGTAATGGACTCACCAAAAACATGGAAGGGGCTTGCCAGACAGTGTTGAGGCCCCTTTGGAGGCCTGGGACAAGGGAGCCTGTCTTCCTCTGCTATAAGCCCCGTCTTCAGAGCACATGGAGGGGTAAGCGCAGCCATGAAAGGTCAGATTCACCTAGGAGTAGGCATTTTTCCTGAGAGTTTGCCAAAAAAGACAGTTGGAGTTTGGAGAACTGGAAAAAGTGTAACTGAATTGATGGACCATCGAATTCCATCTAAACCATTAAAGAGGAATTGGAAGTAAAGAAATGGCTGCCGCCAGTGGCTTTAACGTTACAATGCTATGTTTTTACTCCAGATTTCAAACCCACAGAGTTTGAAGTTATGGACAGCTTAGTATAGCCACAGTAAGTGGTGGCTCTTAGAGCTTTAATTTACTCTAGGTTTTTAAGTACATTTAATGTCATCTTATTGGTTTTTTCCACCCCCCCCCCCGAACTCTCCATAAGACCTTGATCTTGACAGTCATGATTTTGCCAGCCAACATGAGTTAAGTCCAACATTTGCTATTGATTGAAGTCATTTTAAATATTAAAGTTTTGAATAGTTAAGTTTTAAATAAAAGAACTATACCACAAAATATTAAAGGATCATGATGCTAGTAGATTTTTTAGAGGATAAAACTCCTCTACCTATTACTGCTATTTGAGCGGGGAAAAAAGAAACAAGGAGATTGAGTAGGTGACTAATTAAGGCAATTAAAACCAAAGGAGGTGTCACTTTTGTACTCAGTGAATACATCAAGCCAAGTCTTCTATTTTAGGGCTGACTGGTAGTAAGACACAGCAGGGACACTCTCAATAAAAAGGCTGAGCCACTATATAAGTTGTCAAGTGGATTTCATTTTGAAAACACATCTATTGTAGAGAAAGAGTTCCCGAAACCAGCTAGAGCTAGAGAAAGTAGATGCAAATTATATTGTAAAATGAAAGCTGTATGTCAATATGGGTTGTATTCTTCACCACATTTAAAATTTTTTAAAGTGTCTATTTTTTAAAATAAGATGAATATCTGTTTTACATGTATTTGAATACAAAAGATAAAAGGCATGTTAAGTGAAAAGCAATTTTTCTGTGCACACAAAAACCTGTATGAAGATGTTCACAGCAGCATTATTCATAATGGCCAAAAAGGTGGAAACAACCCAAATATACATCAACTAAGAATAGATAAAATGTGGTATGTCCTTATAATGAAATATCAATTGGCAGTAAAGGGAATACAGTGCTGATGCATACTACAACATGCATGAACCCTGACCACGGATTGTATGATGGAGATGTTGAGAACCGGCAAATCCAGAAAGACAGAAAGTATAGTGGTTTCTGAAGGCTGCAGGAGGGAGAAATGGGGAGTGATTGCTCATGGGCACATAGTTTTTGAGGGGAGGGGGAGGTAATGAACTGTTCTTAAATTAGGGGTAATGTCATACAACTCTGTGAATAAACTAAAAACACTTAATTGTAGACTTTAAAAGATGAATTTTATGGTACACAAAATATATCTCAGTAAAGCTATTACTTTAAGAAGTTCAAATTGAGTATCTACCCCCCCCCACTTCCTCCGCATTCTGTCCTCTACATTCCAGTCCTCAGAGTACCAAGTTTATTTTATAGGCTTTCAAGCATTTTGAGGCCCACAAGAACACATCTAGTTTGTATATTACAAATGGGATCATACTGTATATTCTGCTCGATATATGTTGAATAAAACCTGAGATGTTTACCCATCCTACTTTTTAAAAATATTTAATTATTGTTTGACCTAAATTTATTTATTTATTTATTTTTTTTTTTAATTTATTTTTGGGACAGAGAGAGACAGAGCATGAACGGGGGAGGGGCAGAGAGAGAGGGAGACACAGAATCGGAAACAGGCTCCAGGCTCCGAGCCATCAGCCCAGAGCCTGACGCGGGGCTCAAACTCACGGACCGTGAGATCGTGACCTGGCTGAAGTCGGACGCTTAACCGACTGCGCCACCCAGGCGCCCCATATTGTTTGACCTAAATTTATATTCACACCTACTCAAAACCCAAAACATGCACTGGGGCATCAAGTTATCAAAGGGCATCCACAATATGCTTTTGAAAGGGTTATGAACTGCTTTGCAAGGCCCGGACAAAGACTTGTAGCCTGTTTATTTCAGCATAGGGTGATATCCTTGCTTTGCTGTCTCACCTAACTCTAGGTAGGTCTGTCAGAAAGATCAAGGGATCCCTGGGACCTTGAGAGAAAAAAGGATGTCTTGTCATTGATAAACCTATCTCTGCCACCAACAGTGTGGCATGGGCCCTTGGTGGCCCTGGTGGCAGCCTGGTCTAGGAGACATTGTTCACCCCATCTGTGATTGACATTCAAGGGCATTAGTTGGAACAAAAGAGAAGTTATAAAAATACTTTCTTATTCCTCCCTCTTTGGTCTTATTTTTATTCAAGTTCCCCAGTCTCAGTTTATGACAGGAAAGTATAGCTCCAAAATGTAGGGCTACTTACAGGGAAACTATTAGCTGTGTTAGTAGTAATATCAGGGAATATTGAGAATAAATGTGGAACTGAGACCAAGAACCACAGTGAGATTTAGCGAGATTTCCTCACAGGTTGGATGCAGAAACCAAAAGTGTCTGTGAGGTCATTGGCCTGAGTAACTTGGAGAATGAGCTGATATTTCCTGAGATGGGAAGGAGACAGAGGGAACAGGTTTGGGGAATAGAGCATGAAGGGTTTGATGTGGAACATCTAATGCTTGAGATTCCTGTCTGATAGACATTCAAGTGGAGAAGCAGAGTCGATTCCGGATGTGAGGCTGAAGCCATCAGTATATAGATGGTATTTAAAGCATTGGGATGAGTGAGTTGAACTAGTTAGTAAGTGTTGAGAGGCACAAAAGAAATCTTAGGACTGAGCCCTGAGGCTCTGCAGCGTTTAGAGATTACGTGAGAAGATGTCAACAAAGGAGACTGAGAAGGGCTGGTGGTGAACTTTGTGTCTCTCTCCTGCAGTGCTCAGGACATTCAGTGACTCCAGGACCCTGTTCTCTATGCTTAGACATGTTTTCTCCTGCATCACCCCTGGAACAGCTCTCCTCATCACAATCCTGCCTTGTGGCTTTCTCCCCTTGCTCTGGTCCCACCCTTTGTTTTATTCCCACACACCTGAGGGATGTGATGCACTCCAATTAGAAAAAGGTGGTCACTGAGCTGGTGATTTTCAAGACCTTCCTTCTCCATTTGGTGAATATCATTGCCATGTCTACTCAGTGTGTTTTCTTTCCCTCTTAATTCCTGTTCATTCGGAGACGTTTGCTTCCTTGTTTTATCAACATACTCATAACTCTGACTTTTTAATGATCCCTCTTGTTCCTACTGACCTGCACAGCTTGTCTTCAGTTGTTCACCTCCAGATGCTACTGCCAGTATTGTGATTTTTCTCTGTACCTTCCACTAGAGGTTCATTAGAGATGTTTTTGATTGGTTTAGTTCTTCCCTGATGGAGCAGAGTTGTTTGTTCCTGATCACCTCAAAGGCCATTCTTTAGTTAACTGCTCATCCCCGATCCAGTTAGTACCTCCAGGCACTTTCAGTATGAACAGGGCCTGACCTGTATAGTGGTGTTTAACATGTGATTGTGTCATTTAAAAAAAAAAAGTAAGAGGACTTGTAAACAAAGTTGTTTACCCCTATTTACATCTGTAGGTTTGGACTTGAGTAAAATCGCAAAACCACAGACCCTCTGTCCCTAAAACCTAAGGAAACAAATGAAACAGTTAATTATCAGCCTGAAAAAATTATACAGCAACAACCACACAAAGGCAAAGCCACAGTTTCATACCATTATCTTTGAATAGCAGCTACTAAGAAGGAGGGAGGAAAGCTGGGAGAAAGAGAGAGAGAGTCAAAGAGGGAGGATTCACTCGTGAGGCTCATGCTTTAAGCCTGTTTTCCAGACATTGAGAAGAAAATAAATTGGAAGAGCAAATCTTTTTTTTTTTTTTTTAATTTTTTTTTTCAACGTTTTTTATTTATTTTTGGGACAGAGAGAGACATAGCATGAACGGGGGAGGGGCAGAGAGAGAGGGAGACACAGAATCGGAAACAGGCTCCAGGCTCTGAGCCATCAGCCCAGAGCCTGACGCAGGGCTCGAACTCACGGACCGTGAGATCGTGACCTGGCTGAAGTCGGACGCTTAACCGACTGCGCCACCCAGGCGCCCCTGGAAGAGCAAATCTTAAAACACATCCTCCTCTCCTTCTGTTTGAGGAGACTTGAGCATGGAAGCATGCACAAGCCTGAAAAAAGACGAGAAACCCCCCAGTGTAGAAGTGACTTGTTCCAGCCCTTTTACGAGAGGCAAAAGAAACTGCTAGATCTCACCATTTTATTTTTCCAAGACAGAAAGAAAGCTTGAGAGTGAAAGCAAAATAATCATGATTTCCAGAAACAAATTGTCTCCCATGATAAACAAAAATTTAGCATAGTGAGAGTATGAGGAGAAAAGAAGAAAACAGAAGCCACAAGGGGACTAGCAGCCCTGGGAGCAAGAGCCCCTCTTGTATTCTTTCTCCTCACAGAGAACCCAAAATGGCAGAATCAGCCTGTCTGTCCTCCCTTGGAGCCAGTGCTGGGAGAGTGAGGTCTGGAAGAGCCCATGATCTGAGGATGCGAACACCAGAGACTGATGGGCTCTGGCAGCAATAAGGATTTCTGAATAACTGAACTGAAGAAATACCTGAAGCCTGATCTTTCGAGCATGACTTCCCATAGCCTAGCTAATACTTCTGTCCCTGCAAACCCCTCTTCTCATACTGAGACAGCAAAGCAGAGAGAAGAAAACCCAGCTGACATTGAAACAGGACTCACAACCAGGCATGAGATTTGGGGTCACTTTCTGACACTGTAATAGAACAAAAGATCTAGACAAGAAAGTTAATTGTATTTCAGAAGGACAGATATCATATGTTTTCACTCATATGTGGATCTTGAGAAACTTAACAGAAGACCATGGAGGAAGGGAAGAGAAATAATTTCAAACAGAGAGGGAGGAAGGCAAACCGTAAGAGACTCTTAAATATAGAGAACAAACAGGGTGGATGGGGGGTGGGGGAGAGGGGAAAATGGGTGATGGGCATTGAGGAGGGCATTTGTTGGAATGAGCACTGGGTGTTGTATGTAAGCAATGAACCATGGAAACTGACCCCCAAAAACCAAGAACACACTTTACACAGTGTATGTTAGCCATTTTGACAATAAATTATATTTAAAAAAGAATAAGAAGAAAATTCAAAGCAAAGATTCTGACCACCATGGAGCAAATCTAGAAAGCAATTAGTCCACATTAAAACAGGTGATAAGAAGACTCTAAGAAAAATATCCGAGAGCAAGAATCCAATGGTTTTGGAGTAACAGAAGGTTTTGGGAAGAACATCTACAGCAGCATAAGAGTGGAATTTATTCCAAACAATAGATAAAATTCATGAGAATTTGGAAAGTATAGGAAATAGAAGGGGGGGAGGTATGTATTTCTTTTTCCAACAAAATCTGTCAAAACCAATCAGAAAATCTCAACCAAGCAAAACTAAACTTAACTGAAAATTGTGTAAGAAAGCAAAGATTCAAATAAAATGCATGAAACTAAGTCAGATTCTGAGCAATTAGTGGAAAGTGAGAAAGGGAGCATTTACCTGGAGCATTGATCTTCTGGTACCGTATACCTCATAATACTGGAGCCCTGGAGGAGGAAGTAAGATCTGAGAGCATTACCCGACTCAACAGTGAACAATATTTTTATAGTCAACTTATAGTTTATCAACCTGTTGATTATAAATGTACTGGCAAGCATGAAAGACCAGTTAGGACTAAAAAGTGTGCTTAGGCATATAGCTGTAGTCTGCAGTTTATCATCCATTAAGAAACTCATCCTCAGGTTTCTTTACTATACAGTATTTTAATGATATGACACCACCTTGATTAAGCTTTTGAAAGGTAATATTAATTAGCTTAACAAGAAGTGTGTGGAAACTATATAAGTAGAAATATTTTCTCAGAATCATGAATAAAAAATAAATTGAAAGGTAAACATTTCTATGAGATTGGAGAATATTAGTTTTTCTTAGATTAATGTAACCTCAACAAATAAAACAAGAGGATGTTTTGAGGAGTTAATACGTAAAAGTAAATGAAAGAATTCTGAAAACAGAAGTTTATGGGGAACAGCTAGGAACCCTAGCTTTTTAAATTCATTACGATGTTTTAAATTCATTAAGCAAATTATTAATTTGTTTTAATCATTATTAAAGTGAATGTACAGTCACTCAATTTGGAGTGAGATAGATTGATGGAAAAGAATAAAAATTTAGAAATAGAGCTGAAGTTGTCTGAGTATTCAGTTTATGATAAGAGGTATTTCAGATTAGTGAAGAAAAGATAGATTTTTTTCAATTATATATGCTGAGTCAGCTGATCATCTATTAAAAGAAAAAATAAGATTAATTCTTATCTCACTTCTTATACCAAAATAAATTCCAGATACAAACTGATTTAAATGTGACTTCTGGTTAAGCATGTTAAACATAATAAACTAAAACTACTTCATAAAAGTATGGGTACATTTACGTCCAATCATCCAGTGAGAGAAGTTTTTTACCTTAGATAAAAGAATAGCAAATTAGACCACATAGAAATGTAAAATTTATGTTCACAAAAATACCACAAATGGATTGAGGAAAATACTTTAAACATATATAACAGATAAAAGATCCATTTTCTTAATTTATAAAGAGCTGGTGGAAGCTATTAAAGAGGGACAAGAGGTCAACAGGATAGGAAAATGATGTTAAGTAGAGACAAGGAGCTCAGAGAAAACAACTTCCTCCAGCCCTTTGTTCATGGCCCCCTTCTTCCCCATTTAAGTCCTTCTCATTTTCATCATGACAATCACTTGCCATCATTTTCCCCAAACAGTTCTTGCCTCACCCAAGAGGCAAGATTGGTTGATACTTCTAACTGGCTCATGATAGCTTTACCACAATTCTCTTATATACCATGTTTTCCCTTTTGCCTTTCTTACAGTTGGTCATTTTCATCTTTTTCTCTATTATTGATTATAAATTTCTCAGTAGAAGAAACTGTGTCTTCCTCATCTCAGTCCCCAACACATCAAGCCTTCAGTAACCACTAATAACCCACATTTTAATAAATACACTAAGCAGGCTCTTCAAGGGACACACATTGTGTGGACAATATAAATATAAGTAAGTGTACTTGAGTCACATCTCCAACAGTCGTTGGGATTTAATTTCTGGATAAGATTTCAACAAAACTGACATAGCAGCCTTCATGCCAGGCACAAATTAATTTTCAACCCGTAATTGAAATATTTCATGGCGCTACTTTTTGTTGGTTTATTCAAGGAAGCAGCTGGAAACACATGAATCGCGTTGTAACAAAGCATTGCTCTCAAATATAATTCACAGCATCTTACAACATGCACTTTCAGGTGGCTGAGCTGTGCAGAAAGGAGATTTTTTTTTCTTCTGAGACTCTGAAAAGAGTGGAAGATAACCCCTGTGTTCTTGCCCACATTGCTTATCTGCCAGCAACAGGTTACAATCCCATTGCTCCATGTTCCCGAACATTTACTGAATGTATAATAGCTGAGTATTCATGAAAGCTAATGCAGTGGATGAAAACAAATTAATTTGGTTAGTGCCCAAGGCAGTTGAAAGGTACACCTGCATTTTTTGGTCTCTAGGTACCAAGAATAAATGTTGGATTTAATCACAAGCTGGCCTGTCATTTTGGGGGAAAGGAATTCATGTCGGGTGAAATTCTGTTTATACTGGTAGATGTGTTGACTCTTCCCCTTGTGCCGTTGAGTCTTGAGGATGTACACACACTTTCACATTGGTGACATCTTCATTGAAGAAAATACAGCAGTCTGATATTTTTATGTGAATTGTCTTTGAAATTTGTGTTCCTTGTCTTTGGATGTAATAAATATGTGACAGAAACACACACAGAGGGAAAAAGTAATGTCCTCAATAAGTTTTGGCATTCTTAAGAAGTTAAATGACGCATTGCAAAATCTGAAGCATTTTTCGGATGAGTTAGGACTAATATTCTCTTAGATGCCCTGGCAAAGAAAGTATTATATTGTCTGTCCTTGGCGATGTTGAGTTCAAGCATCAGTAACAGCCTACTTCATGCTTACATGAACAAAACACGTTGTAGGTAATGAGGTTATAAAAAATTAACTCAAGGAGACATTAAGTGTTTCACACATAGACAAAGGATAGGTGGAAAAACTTATCTCCTAGTAAAAGAATCACTTACCAATTAATTGCTCCTTTGTTCAAATGGGTCCGCTATGTGCTGGGCATTGAATGTCGTACTTCTAAAACAGTTAAAATTTAAGTGTCACTAGGAAAGGAAACTGCTAAGAGTGTGTACTGTGTGGGGTGCAGCCTGGAAACTAGTAGATTCAAGACCTCACTGAACATGGACTGCAATGCTTGGAAAAGAACTTACTTTGGAGTCATAATGACTCAGTGGTACTTGTTACTGCCACACATTAATAGAGTGACTTTGAGCTAATCACCAATCATCTTTAAGCCTCATTTTCCTTATCTTCTAAAAAAAAAAAAAGGGCAGAGTAGATTTTCTGTAGGGTTCATTTTTGTCTCTAAGATCCTATCGGTGTAACAGGGCTTTTTATCTTGGGCCTGTCCATCTTTGTATTATCCTGGACCTTATTTCTTGGAATCTGAGAATCCAATTTACATCTTCATTGTACTAAAGCCTATAAAGACATTTTCAAAGAGTCACTGGATTACAATTGTCACTGTCTCCAGACATCATCATCATCATAAATCCTCATTAAGAAGCATTTATTGGGGCACCTGGGTGGCTCAGTAGGTTAAGTGGCCGACTTCGGCTCAGGTCATGATCTCGCGGTCTGTGAGTTCGAGCCCCGCGTCGGGCTCTGTGCTGACAACTCAGAGCCTGGAGCCTGTTTCAGATTCCGTGTCCCCCTCTCTCTCTGACCCTCCCCCATTCATGCTCTGTCTCTCCCTGTCTCAAAAATAAATAAACGTTTAAAAAAAACTTTAAAAAAAAAAGAAGCATTTATTGTTCACTAATGTATGTAAGATACACGAGTCAGAAATGTACATATAATCATATATTTAATAAGAAAAACTTGTAAGAATAGAACTAGCCAAAGTCTTTGCAGACTAAGTATGAGTCTTTTAGCATGGCTAGATTTTGTTGGAATGCTCTATTTTATTTATTTATTCATTTTTTTTATTTATTTAGGTCTTGGCCTCTTTCATGGTCTTGGGTATGCACCCTGAAAATAATAAATAAAATCAAGAAAATATGTTTGTCTTTATTAAGTCTCTTGGTATGGTAATACCATTTAGACATGTTTCTTTTTTAATGAGTCTTGTTTTTTGTTTTTGTTTTTTTTTTTTAATTTTTTTTTTCAACGTTTTTTATTTATTTTTGGGACAGAGAGAGACAGAGCATGAACGGGGGAGGGGCAGAGAGAGAGGGAGACACAGAATCAGAAACAGGCTCCAGGCTCCAAGCCGTCAGCCCAGAGCCTGACGCGGGGCTCGAACTCACGGACCGCGAGATCGTGACCTGGCTGAAGTCGGACGCTTAACCGACTGCGCCACCCAGGCGCCCCATGAGTCTTGTGTTTTTAATATAACTGAAATAATTTGATGGATGGGTACTATAAAAGTAAAATCAAGGCTATTATTCTCATATGCCTGTAGACAATCAAATGCAATTCACTATAAAAATAAGTTGCACTTAGCAACAGAAAAAAAATACAGTTATTTGTAGGAAATGTTAAGCAACTCGTTAGCTTGCTTAGAGGAAAAAAAAGAAAGTCAAATAAAAAGATGTCTTTTTATTTTATTTTATTTTCTCAACAGTACTTACCACCAACAAGGGTAATATTAATTCAGGGTAATTATTATTAATAATAATTCAGGGTGATTATTTTAGTTTTCCACACTGAATAGTTAGATATCAGGCTTTAAGGATCTTTAATTCTCAGCTCTTTCCCCTCTGTGGAATTAAGGCTGTTCTCCCAATCAATCAGATAAAAATCAATAATATTGAGATCGAAGTCCTCAAACACCACAAACTAGTTTTAAACTGCATGCAAGCCTGAGCTGGTGTTTAATGCCTCTATTCTCTTCCTCCATAGGCGTTTATGTCCATGTTCCAGATCCTCACCCAGGAAGGATGGGTAGACGTAATGGACCAAACCCTAAATGCTGTGGGACACATGTGGGCACCTGTGGTAGCCATCTATTTCATTCTCTATCACCTCTTTGCCACTCTGGTGAGTTTAGCATTTCTTGTCAATTATATCTTAGTACCGTAGTGGGGTAAGCATCAACCGGTTTCTGTGGCCTCTTTTCAATGTCAAAACGAGAGTCAGAGAACCAGTGTAGAGTAGTCCGGCCACATGAGGTCTCTTCCAGTCTAAATTTCTATGACTCCAACTGCTTGAGGAACTAGATTCCAAATTTGAGTAAGAGGAGGGCTCCATCCTATACGCTAGTGTCTGCCTGAGGGAACACGAGATAAAACATAATGGAAATCCCATATTCAAGTACATGGTTAACCATCTCTAAGTGTTCCCAGAACTATGTCATTATTATTGCTGCTGCTATTATTGTTATTTATCAGGTGGGGACACGCTCTTCAGTTTCACTGCTTCCATTCCAAAGCTGAGATTAAACTGAAGACCTTGACCCTAGGGTGCAGTTAGAAGTCAGCTCTGTGTTTCTGGGCTGTGTGGCTGAAAGAAACACATGGGAAAAATTAAAACATAGAGTCACAAATATTGCAAAAAGCATCATGAAAACAAAATACCAAAACCCGGGAAAAATTGACTTCTATCACACAAGGAGAATTTTCTTTTCAATGCATGTGCATTAAACAGAAAGGAAAAAGTTGTGAAATATGGCCTTGACATAGTAAGGGATATAATTCTCAGATCTTTCTAATGGCCAAAGTACATCCCCTTATAATAAATGTGTGTATATTTAAGAAGCAAACTTAAGCTCTATTATGTTAAAAGTTCTAGTGTAAGGACCCAAAATGTTATCCTTTATCAGAAACACATGAAATTAAAAAAACAAAAACCAAAAAGCCCTGCTGTTGCTAAAAAGCAGAACGTTTCATAATTTCATTCCTAATGTTTGGAACAACCAAGGTAGGCAGTGTTCCCACTTTACAGATGATGAAACTGAGGCTCAGAGGAGTTAAGTAACACACCCAACATCATGTACAGTGTAAATGCTAGACCCAGGACGTTCCCATGTCTTCCTGGTCTCATAGCCTGTGGTCAGGCAGCTACGTTGTTATTTCCTACGATTGTGAAGTTTAGCATTATCACTGAAAATGTCTTCCTGGAATCAAACCTCTCTCCAAGAGTCACTAAAATAAGACAAATTACAAATGGGCACTAAGATTCCTTCCAATTCTAAATGTGAACTAAATAGGTGCTTCAGAAACTAGATGTGTTCAAGGTTGCATTTGCTATAGGCAGAACCTTTCTTTCGAAAGGGAGCAAATAGGTCAAAAAGTGTATAGGGATACATGGTTACATGGTGTAACGTTTTAGGTTCAAACTGTAGAACCACATAGAAATAGTTTTGGCATTTTTTACTTGGGGTGACTTTTAAAATATGCACAAAAGGAAATAACCTTCTGCAGAAGGAATGGAGGCCTGGTTTCCAGAGCCAAATCCACCTGCGCCTCATGACATTGGCCCTGAGGGCTTTGCATCCTGTCTTCTGGGACCTTTAAGTCTATCTCATTCATCCATCCATCCATTCATTCATCCATCCACACACCCATTTGTCAATTCAACTAATGTTTATTAAGTACCTACTCTGTTTAAGTTCCTGTATAACTATGGAATAGCTTGGAGACTATTAATCATAGTTAAAAGTAGGATAGATATGATTGAAATCATCTATGTATAGTAATAATCTAATTGTTCTTCTATTAAAACAATATATTTGTTTGCTATCCTCATGGCAGATGTTTCACACAAATTTGATCCTTTAGTGAAAGTCTCACACAATACGAAAGCAAGACGAAAAATGATTCGGCCTAGTAAACTGTTTATACCAAACCAATTTTTTTTTTTCAAAAATTGAACTACAGAGATCACTAAGTACTAAGATCACTGAGATAATGAAATAAAATACTAAATCTTGTATGTAGACTTCTTGGGCAGTCTGAATTTTCCTTATGGGACCAAAAACATACCATCAACAGTGGAACACTGAGGCACTTCCAAGGACTTCCGAGGTTCACCTGCACCCCTGGGAATCCACAGAGCACATGTGGAAAACCCATATGTAACTCTGCTGCTTGAAGTATCTGCCCAAAATATTTATTATAATTTTTCCATTGTGATTTTCAAAAAGTGGTTCTAAGTTAAAACTATAAATTGAAACAGTTTCTTCTTTTATTCATTATCTTTCACAAATCTGTAAAGCAATGAGGGCATTTTGGTAAATCAGGTGAGAAAGTACAACCTTCGAAGTCTAGATTCAAGTTTTAGCTCCACTGGTCACTGGATGTGTGACTTGGGAAGAATCAGACTTCTCTTACCTCTCTGTTGCGTTGTATCTGAAAATGAGGGTAACGATGCCCCACATACCTACTTTCCAAGATGCCATCTACATGGGAGCTGTATTTTGGGGGATGTATTAGCCATGGGATAAGAGGGCGATCACAGCCATCACCAACACTGAGTTTAAATAAGATGTTGTGTGCATTTAAAGCTATACATTTGTAAAGGCTAAACATTTAATATGTTCAGATGCTTTTAATTTACAGAAGTAAAGTATTACTGATCAATTTAAAGCATCATTGATGCCCATTCCTAGACCGAGTCCTTCTCTGCTTTAATGTTTCCTTCTTCTGCCGCACCATGTCTCCCAGATAATGACTGGGATGTATTTGGTATGAATCTATCGTCCAGTTTTAAATCATATTTTACTGAATTTAACATGCTATTAACTATAGGAAGACTCTTATTTTGGCTAACATTAACAAGAAACAACAATTAAACCAAACACACATAGATAAGTTGCATGCCAGTTTTATTTAGACTGTTGAAATGTAAAAATAAACGTGTGTCTAAAAATCAATGAAATGAAGTAGTTTCCCACATATATATGTATCCATCAAAAATATGTAATGTTTTAAATTTAAGGTTATAACCTACAAACAGTTTATACCATTAGTTTTTAAGATTTATATTAATTTTCCAGTTGAGAAGCTATGCTCCAGTGCCCTGATGGATGTCCCTGGGACGCATGTCCCTGTACACTTTTCTCACTGCTATGGCCACACAGCACGCTGAGGCCAAGTCATATTTGATCATTGTTTCCCTCCTTAAGATCATTAGTAGCAGCAATTTTCAGGGTAAATGGGATCAAACTCCACACACATTCCCCAAATACTGTTTTTGAAATCTTTTTATCCTAATGTACATAAAGTTCATTAGTATATATAATCATGAATATATGGAATATGACTGACTGTCATATTTGTTTATCAGTCCTTCCTGGTGGATATTTAAGTTGTATTCCAATGTTTTGCCCTCACAATGTTGCAACTAATACATGTGTACATTGTGTCCACTTGTGTGAGTGTTTCTCTAGGTTATATGCCAGAAAGTAGAACTCCAGATCCTGGATCCTGTCCAGATGGCTCTATAGCATGGGTCTGCAAGCCCATATATCAAATCTGGTCCACAGGCTTATTTATACAGCCCTTGAGCAATGCACAGGAGTGGTTTTTGCATTTTAAAATTACTATATAAGTACGCATAGAACATCATCAGTGTTGCCTCTCGGCCCTCAAAACCTAAAATATTCACTGTAGGGACCTGACACTTGCTGAGTAGTAGCTCACCCTCCCAAGTGCCGCAGTTGAGAACCCCATGTTCTTCCTTCCTCATGTGTAGTTGACGTGGTTAGGCTTAAGATTATGACAGTCTGATGAGTTGGATGGTAGTATCACTTGGCCTTTAGCTTGCATTTTTGCATTTCAGTAGTTGTTGATAAGGGAGCACTTCTTCATTTCATATGCTTACTGGCCATCTTTGTGACTCACCCAATCATATTGTAAGCTTTACCTGTTTTTCTAAAAGCTAGTTGGTCTTTTTAGAATGCATTTGTCGGAGTACTACATATCCTGTGGGATAGTAGTCCCGTGACTGCTGTAGGAGTTGCAAATTTCCTCTGTTAGGCAGCATTTTGTTATTTCAATTTGTCTCTGATGGCTTTTGACATTATATTTTGACATGGTCAAAACCATCCGTTTTTCACTTATGGTCAATATTTATTCTGGACTCATGCTTAGGAAATTCTTTCCCACCCTGATGTAGGAAAAATATTCTCCTCTGTCTTCTAATTGTTTTAAATTTCTGGTCTTTAAGGAATCTTAACGTACTGCTTGTATATAGTGTGAGCCAGATAAAATACACTGCTGCAAGAAAACTCAAATTGGTTTTTCTTGACCAGATTTATATGAAGTGTTTTAAGCTTTGAGATATTTGGTTGGGTTCTCTGATTATGAAATCTAAAGCCAAAAGGACAACTACTCAGATTTTTTAAATTTATAATTTTTTTTAATGTTTTTAATTTTTTTAAGTTTATTTATTTATCTTGAGAGAGACAGAGCAAGCTAGAGAGACATAGACAGAGACAGAGACAGAGAAAGAGAGAGAGAATCCCAAGCAGGCTCTGCACTGTCAGCATGGAGCTCCAGTGTGGAGTTCGAACCCATGAACCACAAGATCATGATCTGGCCGAAACCAAAAGTCGGACACTTAACCGATCAAGCCTCCCAGGCGCCCCTATAAATGATTTTTTTTTAATGAGAGCTAATTAATTCAGTGAAAGAAGGCACTCCACAAGACATGAAATCTGAGTGTCCCTTTCATACTATACTACCCAAAAAGTCTTGGGACCAAAGTCATTTTGCCAGTTCACTTGAGATTTTGCCTAAAACGTGATCAGCAGTTGCTCTGCTTCTCTGGACATCCTCCAACCCACAGTCACTATGACAGGCTCTACAATGTTAGCCCAATCTGCTTTAGCCCAGTTTTCCTGAATCTCAACTGCTATGTCTAAGTACTAACCTACATCCTGGCCAGCTTGGCAAAGAGCTCAATCCCTCCCCTTTTTGAGCCTATACCTAGTACAGAAGTAGGACAAGTAAACACAGACCAACCAGCCAACCAACAAACAAATAACACCTGTGATTTAAGACCTACTGATGCAAGTGATAAAAGGCTGTGGCTTGCCTTCTATTAGGGCTCACATAATACTTCTGATTCCTGCTCATTCCAGCCCTACCTGATCTGAAATAGTTAAAATATTGGCAGTAAAACAGCTGGAGACAGTCTGTGGATTGACAGATAAAATATGTGGATGGAGGCCCTAGGCCTGTGTTAAATATGCATCACATCCCCTTAAAATCCAAACACAAGTTAAAATCTCCATTCCATAAGCCTGTCTTTAGGCTTGAACTTAATTAAAATGAGCATTTTTCTTAAATTGTATGCTTCTTTTTGCAAAATACTACAAAGCATTTTAATCCAAATGAAAAAAAAAAAAAGTCCACATAAATATACAAGCTCTGATTTGTTTTTTATCCACACTGGCCAAGTCGTGCTGCACAAGCCAGGGAGTCCCTGATTTAGTCTTTTCAAGGACAGGCATATGCCAGGCAGCAAAATAAGAAAAAAAAAAAAATGTTTGGCTGCAGTTTGTTCTGGAATAAAAAACAGCAGGCTATTCCATCGCCCCCTGGGGGCACCAATTTGTCAGCCCACAATGAAAATCAAGCTTAAGTGTATAGCAAATGCATATTCATAACCATTATCTATTGTCTCTTTAAAATGTCTCTCTCATCCACCAGGTATTTATTCTGTATTTCTGTCCTGACTGATTGCGGTTTGCCCAGTGCTTGTGAAATTCGTCTCCCCCCCCACCCCCCACTTTTGCCAATGATTAGGCGATAAGGACTATTGAAGACTTACCCAGTTGAAAGACTCTATTTTTTTTTTTTTTTTGCTCAGTGTTTTTCCCTTTATTATTGTTTCAAAGGAAAGCCCTGTGATGTGAATACTGAAAGAGAGAAAATGTAATTAAGCGTTCATTGTGGATAGTCTTTTTGTTACCTTTGAAGTGCTTAAATTAACACAGCAATCTCTTGATTTTGCTTCTGTAGTGGCAGTTTTCTGAGAATAGTCATATTTTGCTAACAAAAATGGCATTCCAAAGTGTAAATTAAATAACTTGATTTTCTAGAATTCATTTAAAAGTGCATCTGTGTTGAGCATACCCCATTTTACATTGCTCTGATTGCATTTGACTTTTTGTTGACCTGTGTAAAAAACGAGATTGTTTCCAACACAGCTTGTGAGACAACTTAGGATAGTGTGATTCTAAATGGTAAAAAGGAAAAAGAAAAGCACGGGATTATGGGGTGTTGACCAGGTGCCTGCTGTGCTCCTGTTGTATGCTCGAAAATAATTTTTAAAAAGGAATTATTAATAAAGCTCATTGTAGAGAGAGAAATAAAACTAAAGGTGACACTTCAGCTAATGGGCTATTGTTAAGCTGCATCAGAAGGAAAAGAAAGTAGTACAAGTTAACTTTGAAGAAGTGGGAAGGGAACGGGGAAGATTTGGAGGACAAGGACAGGACTATATGCAGAGTTAGAGGGAATGCAAAATAGAGGTAGACATTCTCAGCCAAGAAAACCCACTCAAAAAATGGTAAGGCCACACTCTTTCAAAATAAACCATGACTTTCAGTAGTCTGAGTCATGCTGACCCAAAAGTCGAGTCTTCGGTAGAGGAGAACCTTGTTGTGCTGGGCAAAATGGTCTTGTCACAAGAAAACTGGAGGCAATAACGATACTGGGGAACACACCTGCTTCCGTAATTTGTCAAATTGTGCTAAAATGTGTTCTGGGTAAAAGGAAGGAAAACAGATTAATTGTCTATGGTTGAATGTATAAAACTTAAACCATAGCAAATACCTAGTAAATCCTTAGCTCAGGAGAATCTGGCTCTTTCAGTACAATGTAAGGAGTGAGAACAGCAGTTAGAGAAGGATAGAGAGGCCATAGGATTTAATGGTAGCTGAACACCTGTTAAGACACTGGAACAGGAGCCATATTGAACCCAGAAATGGATGCTTTGAAATCCACTAAGCTAGAAGGTCAAAAATCTCACTAGTATGTTGGTATGTCATTCATAAAAATTCTAGGAACGAGATTGGATGGCCCCCCAGAGATTTAATATGGCATTTTCCCCACTAAATGTATTCTCAGTGCTAAAAAATATCTTGAGCAAACTAGAAGAATTTGGTACCTGTGATATTTTAATAGTTATTCTACACTTTTTCATTGAAATTGGTGATTTGTAGTGTATCAGTATTACTCATAAATAAGGACGTACATGTATTACATCAGTTGTATATTACATAGTAGAACAAAGACTTGTGTTGCTTATTAATATAATGGAAAGTTATATAGCTCTCTTAAAAAGTGACTAGTAGCCAATGCCCAAAAATATACAGATGAACTTCTTTTTCTAAAGCATTGAACAAATTAAGTACCACTGTGTTGAAAGTATATGTGTGCCCTAACAAAGCTCAAGAGAAAATGAAAGGATAGACCATTAGCCTCTTTTGCCCCTGAAAGTACATCATTCAGAAAAATTGTGATGTAGTATTCTGTGCCACATTATAAATTCAAGTATTATGTAAATCCAAATATTAAAAAAAAAGTAAATCAAGCAGAGCAGGTTAATTGCATAATTTAGAACTGGCCAAGTGTAAAGGTAAAAGCATTCCACGGAAATGAGGAAGCTCTTGTGAATCAATGTGGTGAGTCCCTGTAAAAAACCTATTTATTGTAGCAATAACATTTTAATATACACCTGTGATTCACACATATTGGCTACGGAAAACCCTTTGGTACAGCACATGTGGCGCCTGTGGGTAAACACTGACTGAAAATAAGATTCAGACGTCAATGTAATGGGTTCAGATTCCTATAAGCATCACCTCAGCTTTCTATAAAAACAGAACAAAAAAGTGCAAAAGGAAACTGGGAGAACTGGGAACGGTTCTTGCTTTCAGAACTAGGATTTGTCCCCCAATCCTATGACTTTGTCAGGGCAGTGGAGGGGTTGGGGTTTTGGAATAGCCTACACCAGATCAGCATCCCACTCAGCCCAACTGTGCACAGCACCGCGTCTGTAGGAAAAGAGTGTCTCACTGACAACGTGAATTAAATAAAACAGGAGCCGAGCTGCCACCCTCCCTTCACTTCTATTTCTTTATCACAGTGGTTTTTGCCACCTTAGTCGAGTCTGAGAAAAGAACCACAAAGTAATTCTCACCTCCTTGCAATCGGCCACAGCTCAGCCCTGCCTCTCCTGCACCTTCTGTTTCCATTCCAAACAGGCAATCAAAGCCAGACGTCGTCGGTCACCTCTCACTCTAAGTGCCAAGGTGCCACCTTATCACAGTGCTTGGCAACAAGGACCAGGCTAAAAGTCCGTATCCAAATGGAGTTTTGGGAGGAAATGAGAGCTCCACACAGATTTTTCAAACAGATTCTGCATGCGCCATCATGTTGTCAGGTTAATTAAGCAGCAACACCTAAACAAAGATATTTGTTGAATGAACTTAGGCTTCATGACAGTTGAAAGCAAGCTTTCAACTTTCTTTTACATTATTCTTGAATTTGTTGTCCAAACCCCTCCCAGCTGCTTCGTCCTGTGGGTGTGGGCCTTTCAATCCTCAGAGCCCTTTCATCGAGTTTGCTAGCAAAGCCAAACCTTTTCCTTTTGGAGTCTTGCCTTCTCTCTACCTTGAAAGCCAAACTCCCAGCTACATGGGAAACCTTATATATTTAATTTTTTTTTTTTACATCTTATTTATTTTTGAGAGAGCGAGAGAGAGACAGAGCCCAAGTGGGGGAGGAGCAGAGAGAGAGGGAGACACAGAATCCGAAGCAGGCTCTAGGCTCCGAGCTGTCAGCACAGAGCCCAACGCGGGGCTCGAACCCACAAACCATGAGATCATGACCAGAGCCAAAGTCGGACACCCAACCGACTGAGCCACCCAGGCGCTCCAAAACCTTATATATTTAATAGCCCTTTGCCAAACTGTACTTTATGCTGTGTAGTTACTGTTTCAGTGAACCAATTTAAAATAACTACATTATGCATTAAAAATTACATTTGGGAGGACAAATTTAACAGAGAGGAAGCAAATGTCATCACTTAGTGATTATTACAGCCTCCCTCTCATACCTGCCAACCTCCCAGCCTCCCTTGGTGGCATTTGGGCCAACTGCCACCCCTCCATCCTACCTCTCTGGCCTCTGGTGGCAGTGCTCTGTGATACTTAACTGCTCACCTGGCCCCTAATAAGCCACATGTTCCCAAGGCCTTGTCTTTGCTCATGCCACCTGGAAATCCGTTCTCATAATTCTCTTCCTGCCAAAATCATCTTTTCTCCTTAATATCTTGATATCTTAGTAGCACAGGGTTGGACCCTATCAGTGTCTCACAATCTTAAATAAGTAGCACTCAGAAGACACACCGAGGCCTATTGTCCCAGATCAGCTCTCAGAAATCTAAATGCTCAGATGGCACAGAACTAAATGTGTGATACTCTGATTGGGCTTAGTTTCTGGTCCTCAGTCTTCACATTGGTATGAGCCTCACTCTCAACCCCTGCTCCAACTTTGCTTCACATTCCTCCTTTCTGACAAGGAATGACATTTTCCAGGATGGAGCTTGAGGGAAGCAGGGGGGTGCAGCAGAGGGCGGCGGCCACACTCAGGGGCAGCAGCAGTAGTGGTGCCAACCTGGGCGTGTTCAGCATCCATGACTTGGCCCCCACTTCTCACCAGAACTTGGCAAGAGGTAGCCTTGCTGGAGGTCCTGCATGGACAGGGGGTGGCCTGCACAGAGTTGGAGGTCTGGCAAGTTCTGGGAAGAGAGGGGAGGCCTGAGAGAGCCTCAGAAACAAATCTCTCTCTGTTCCCACCTGGAATGGAAGAACTTCTCAGCTTTCCTGAGAGTTGAGAGCCAGTGCATAGGAACAGCATTAGTGTAAGAGCAATGTCCCAAGCTGGAGACTAGATGGAGAGTAGAAGGGCATAAATGGAGACCCCCAAAAAGATACATCCACGTCCTGACTCCCAGACCTGTGAGTTTGGCCTTATTTGGAAAAAGGGCCTTTGCAGATGTAATTAAATTAAGGTTCTTGACATGAGACATCCTAGATTATCCAGGTGAGTCCTAAATCCAATGACAAATGTCCCTACGAGAAACAAAATAAGGACAAGACACAGGAGGAAAGAGAAGACCACATGAAGACAGAGGTGGAGGCTGGAGCGATGCCATCACAAGCTAACTAGCACCTGGCACCACTGGAAGATGGAAGGCAAGGTTCACCCTCCCCTGGAGTCTCTAGAGGAAGCGTGTTCCTGCTGACAACCTGATTTTGGACAATGGCCTCCAGAACAATCATAGAATACACTTATGTTGTTTCCAGCCACTAAGCTTGTACAACTCGTCACAGCAGCCCTAGGAAACTAACACAAGGGGTGTCACTGAGATTCAGATCTTAGTAGGAGCTGCAGGAGCTGAGGTGGTGACCAATTCAGCAGAGGCCCCCAAAACAAGCACTATCACTGTCCCTGAAGGTGGACAGAGGACAGGCCACATGGCCACAGTGGACCAGACCTGATGAGAAGCACACCATTGACCTTCGACCAACAAAAGGAATATTTATTCAAATGTAACTGAGTTTTGAAAGACTAAATTGAATTGATATAGCAAGATGCAGCTTTCAGCCATCAGCACAAATGGAGGGTTTATGGACTAAATTCAATTCATGTGTAGAAATATCAAGAAAATTATTTTAGTTTTTGCATATCTAAGTTTATGACTGTATACTTTCATACAGGCTGCACCAAACCACAGGGTTGTTGGGAGAAGATTAAACAGAAAAAGCGATAGCTGCAATTCGTTGAGCCTTTGTTGTTTTATCCATAATATTTCACAGACAAGGGCCCTGAAACCCAGTGTCTGGTCGCTAACTGAGGTCTCCCACCACAGTGCTCTTTCTCCCAGGCCGCCCACCTACAGCAACCCAGTTGAACTGTAAACCTCATAGCAGTGAGCTCAATATCATATTTATATTCCTGACCAGGCAGTGTCTGACACATCGATGGAGCCCAATCAACTGCTTGTCGAATTTAATCGAATAACATAACCTCACTGTCCTTAAGTAGCCTGCCATCTGTCTGGTGTTAGGAAAATCATTAAAAATAAAATATCCTGCCAACCCAGAAAACATCTCCATCAAGGTAGACGAGAAAGAAAACAGTTTTATTATTGAATAATCACTAAGCCAGACGGCAGTGGGCATCACAGGCAACCCACTAAAGAGACCACAAAGACAAAGCAATTTCACCTTGTATATATATTACATCTGTGTTCTCAAGATGAAAATAGTTAGGCCTCACATAAGAAGACTTGACAGGATCATTTATTAAATAGAGTTCCCCCTAAATTCACCTGGTAATTGGGGTGGCCATCTGTGGTAGCTAATTACCTTTATCTAGAAGAAAAAGAAAACTTCTCATCTCTTCAAGACAAGTAGGTACTTTTGGAACGTGGAGCCAGGTTGCTAAGTGACACTCCCATCGCTCCCCGCCCCCCTGCCCTGCCCCAGAAGAAGGGAGAAGGGAATGATAGATAGGGTGCTGTTTGGCTAGTGTTTATATATCAAAAAGGTCACCCCCCTCCCAAGAAAACCATTCTTGGGTTGTAAAATAAGTGCTGTGTATACATCAAAGGGGGAGGCGAAGAATCTACAAAGTCATGTTTTCTAAAGGAAATGCTCTAAGAAAAGGAAGGAGAACAGTCACTTTTATCATGGAAGAAATTTTTTTTCTTTTTAGATTCGTGTTTGTCCTTTAGTGGGGAGATAGGAAAACTGGTTAAATTAGACCCAGCAGCGCCTGCATAAGTGCCTGATGAGAAATAGAAATGGTGAAGGATGGCACTTCCTCGAGGCAGGAGACCCTCTGGTGGACATCTCTGAATTTGGAGTGAGATTGTAGGGGAAGGTAGATTCCTCCTCTGATATTGCTGTTGATGAGAATATCAAGGTCAGGCAAGGGGACTACACTTCAAGGGAACTATGAATGGTCCTGTTGAGAATAATGTCTGGTTAGAGAAAGACTAATATATCTGTGCCCAGATGCCCATGGTGTGGCAGACATGGAGACATCAGTAAAAATCTGTCATCTAGATGATTCTGTATCTTCTTTAAGTTCTGGTAGGATCCCAAAGGACATGGCTTTTAAACAGAAATATATTGGCACTTCTCCCAAGCCAAGCATACACTGTCAAAATTTAATAATATTTTGAAGCTTTTTTCTCCTTGTTATATACCCATGGAACTTGGAAAAGAGCTAGCTATTAAATTTTGCATAATAAATCTCTCTGGTACTTAAAAGTCATGACTGAATTGCCTTAACTTTTTTACCTTCTTGCTTAACCCTCCAATATTAACAGATGGGAATAATTTCTTAAGAGGGAAATTGAAAGGAGGAACATAAATTAGGGATGAAAAAGATTATCAAATGAATGTGGAACTTTAGAGAATTCAAACTTGAAAAGGGACTAAATATTAAATATTTTTAAAAATTCTACTTTTTTGTTGCTTTCTTTTACTTTAATTACCCATTCCAAAAAAGAAGCGTATGCTTTTTTTTAAAGTTTGTGCAATGTGGTGAAATACAAAGAAAAGGGGAAAGACTGTTTTTCACAAAAGCAGGCATCATTAACATCTCTAAAGTGCCTCCTTCTGGCATTTTCTCTATTGTTCTTCTTTGTTTCTTGTTGCACTTCTACCATGTATACTGTTATTTAATGTTGTAATGTGAGCATTTTTTCAATACTATTAAAATTCATGAGTGCATTAGTTATTTATTGCTGTATAATAAGTTATGAACAATTTAAGAGCTTACAGCAATAAACATTTATTTCTCACTTTTTCTATGGGTCAGGAATCTGGAACAGGCTGAACTGAGTGATTCTAGCTCGGAATGTCTCATGAGTTTGGAGTCAAGATGTTGATGGGGCTGCAGTTGAACAACTTGACAAGAGCTGGAGGACCAGTTTCCAAGATGGATCACTCACATGGTGGGAGGCTTCAGTTTATCACCACATGGACCTCTTTAGGCTGCTTGTGTGTCCTCATAACATGGTACCTGGCTTCCACCAGAGTGAGTGATCCAACAAAGAGTAAACTGAAACCCACAATGTCTTTCATCACCTGGTCTTATTAATAAATCGCACACAATCATTTCCATAACATATTCAATAGACCAACCATATTCAGCTTGGGAGGAGGCTCACAAGAGTGTGAACACCAGGGGGTCCTCTTAGAGACCACCTACCACAATGGGAATTTTTAATGGTTGTGTGATTTTTGTAATAGAGACCTGTATAATTGTATTATCTGTCTGTCAAGCACCTTTGTATATAAAGCTTTTTATTAATACTCCAAATTATTTCCTTGGATATAGTCTCAGAAGTGGGACTGTTGAGTTATAAAAAAATAATTCTCAATTTCCATTTTAAATTGGTTTCATAAAACAAAATAATATTTTATATTATTTCAGTTAGCATATGCATTGCCTTTAACATATTCATGATAAATACCTTAAAATTCTTATGCAGTGCTTCACAACTACATGTTCATTTTTCATTTAATGCATTCTATATAGTGTATTTTTTAGGCAGAAATTCTATAGCATATATATATATATATATATATAGTATTTTGATACTTACGGCATGTGGGTTTTTTCATTGTTATTTAACCATTTTATAGATCCTCCTGAGTTTGTTTGTTGCTGTTATTTTGGACAACTTAGAACTTGATGAAGATCTTAAGAAGCTTAAACAAGTAAGTAATGTATGGGGAATTCTTTAACTCTGAATTTAAAAAAATAAGGGTAAAATATGTGCTTACAGATAATGTTATAAATAGAGCTAGCTTTAAAGTAAGAAAAATAGTTTAATAAATTAAGGCAGTCTATGTTGGGAGAATTTTCTTGTGTTTGACTTTTATCCGTTATCCACAAAAAAAAAGTTTTCTTGGCTCTAGAATTATCCTAGGAATATTTTTAAATTACTCTTTTGAGTAAAAGTAAGATGCACATAGTATAGGAAATTGGACTGGTGACTGTTGCCCTTCTGTCATCACATAAAGGTTGTTTGAGAATGAAATGCTTCAGGGCCAGATTGCCATTTTGCATAATTGTGTGTAATACTCTTGAACATCATCATAAAAATATTAAGCATCAACTTGCCTGACCTCTAGACACTAAAAGAGAATTTAGTCTGGGTGCCCATAGTCATTATAAGAAATGGAATAGAATAAATGATCAACTGTGTGCCCAGTTATGTATAAAAACAGATTGGATGTTATGGCATTGATAATCATACCCCAAAAATGTAAATGAAAATGTGTGAAGGTTATATGGCTGATGGCAGAAAGATGACAGGCATGATGGACCATTCTCCTAGTTTCTGTTACATGGAAGATGCTTGGCATACACATATGGTTCTATCAAAGAGTAGAGACCCTTTGAAAAGTAGAGTTGGTGTGAGTGAAGGTCAGTGGATAAGATATTCTTTTTTATTGCAATATAGTTGGCATACAATGTTGTATTCGTTTCAGGTGTGCAACAAAGTGGTTCAACAATTCTATATATTATGCAATGCTCACCACAAGTGTAGTTACCATCTGTCACCATACAAAGTTATTACAGTATTATTGAACATATTCCCTATGCTCTACTTTTATCTTCATGGCTTATTTATTTTATAACAGGAAGTTTGTACCTCTAAATCTCCTTTATTAACTTTGCCCTCCCCCCCCCCTGCCCCAGCAACCACCAGTTTGTTCTCTGTATTTATGAATCTATTTCTGGGGGTTTTTTTGTTTGTTCATTTGTTTTGTTTTTTAGCTTCTGCGTATAAGTGAAATCATATGGTATTTGTCTTTCCCTGTATGACTTATTTCACTTAGCATAATACCCTCTAGCTACATCCATATTGTCACAAATGGCAAGATCTCATCCATTTTTGTACCTAAGTAATATTCCATTGTATATATATACCACCTCTTCTGTATCCATTCATCTATCGATGGACAGTTGGATTGCTCCCATATTTTAGCTATTGTAAATAGTGCTGCAGTAACCATAGGGGTGCGTACATCTTTTCAAATTAGTGTTTGTGTTTTCTTTGGGAAAATACCCAGTAGTGGAATTACTGGATCATATGGTAATTCTATTTTCAATTTCTTGAGGAACCTCCATACTGTTTTCCAGAGTGGCCGCACCAGTTTGCATTCCCAAAAACAGTACATAAGGGTTCATTTTTTCCAACTTTGTTGTTTCTTGTGTTTTTTTTTTTTTTACGTTAACCATTCTGACAGGTGTGAGGTGATATCTCATTGTGCATGTCCTTGATGATGAGTGATGTGCCGCATCTTTTCATGAGCTGGCCACCTAGATGTCTTCTTTGGAAAAATGTCTATTCAGTTTCTCTGGCCATTTTTTAACCAGATTGTTCGGTTTTGGGGGATGTTGAGTTGTATAAGTTCTTTATATATTTTATATTAAACCCCTTATTGGATGGATCATTTGCAAATATCTTTTCCCATTCAGTAAGTTGCCTTTTCATTTTGTTGATGATTCCTTTTGCCATGCAGAAACCTTTTAGTTTGATGCAGTCCAATAGTTTATCTTTGCTCTTCTTTTCCTTGCCTGAGGAGGGAGGTAAGATATTCTTGGATCACGCTCCCCAGCACTGCAAGAATAATAATTGAGATGTTAATGAAAAACTAAGGCTAGAAAACAAGTCTTACCTGGAATTATAAGAAGGCCCTATACATTCAGAATTTTCAAATTGCATCTGACTTGTCTTTTTTTTTTTATGTTTAATGTTCATTTTTGAGAGAGAGAGACAGAGCACAAGCAGGGGAGGGGCAGGGAGAGAAGGAGACACAGAATCTGAAGCAGGCTCCAGGCTCCAAGCTGTCAGCACAGAGCCTGACACCGGGCTCAAACCCACAAACTACGAGATCATGACCTGAGCCGAAGTCAGACAGTTGTCGACTGAGCCACCCAGGTGCCCTGGGTTTTATTTTTTCTTTAACGAAAGCAAAGACAGAACCTATTTAAAAGGTTCCCTTGTCATTTGCATATCCTAAAATCACTTTAGGCATTTCATCCTTTTACTTTTGTTTATCTCCAAAGTCTGTTCTTCTAACCAAGGGTAGTCAACAAAAGAAAAATATATATATATTTGATAGAAAGGATGCCCACTGTGAGCATATCAAGGAAGGATTTAAGTGTTTTCCTGTGCTTCAGCTACACAAGCAAAATGGCCCTCTGGGCATAGTGGAAATGATTTCTTCCAGATCTTTTCAGTTTGCAGCAACAGTGACAGATTATTCAAATGAGAGTTGGGAACTTCTCTTCTGCCACTGATGCAAATGCTTTATGCAGCTTCTAGTTATTGAAGAAACATGTAATTAGTGAGTTCAAAAGTGAAAACTGACCCATATCATTAGACATAACCAGTGAAAATCTGCTGTTGGATAGCCACCTTAGTCTGGTATTTAGATGTGGATTTTCCTGTGTACAATGCTTACTATACATAGATTTTTAATGTCCTCTTTCTGAGGACATAAATATGTGTAGTCTATAGATAAAATGAAAACTATTTTATTTTCTTCAAATTGGTGCTACAGCCAGGTTCAATATGGTTTTAAATAACCATTGGCCAATTAAAATGCCATATAATTCCAGCCCACATTTTTTACTAGAAAGAAGTAAAATAAATCTCTAGACAATTTCTTTTCAAGTTTGTGAATTCAATCCTACTAATATTTTTGCAGTAAAATTCAAACCTACTAATATTTTTGCATATTATATATAGGTTATATATATATATATATATATATACACATTTTATCTGACCCCAAGTGAAAAACCAACAATAAAAAAATCAGGATTTTAACTGACATCTGACTTTCTTCTTAGTTTATACAGTTTTAGTAAAGTAGACGGGGCTTTGCTTTAGGATCTATCATTAGTTATAAAATGGTTTTTGTTTAATCACTTGCTATATATTAGTAATGCTCTGTATTTCTGGAAATCCTATACATCAGAGCTAATTATTGGATTGTACCACCCTACAATTCGAAGTATCTTCTTTGAATATTTAGAGATATTTGAGCATTGAAAATCCCAACCATAAACAAAACGGCAAACTCATTTTCATTAGTACTTTTCACATTGTTCTTTGGCCATGACTGGACTAACACTACATACCTATTAAATTTATCAATTAATTTGTACACTAATTGCTGTGGACCAAAGATTATCGCACTAAACTAAAATGTTTACTGTTTTCTTCCATTTTTTATAAGAATATTTGTGTTTCATTACTTTCTACAAATTACATCATTTTTATACCCCCCCTTATTTCCAGTCATCTTGGTCTTTGAGATGAGGCTCATTTACATAGTTTCAAGAATACACTCACGTACACCCACACACCCCCCGCAATGTACACACACTTGTATGTACTTTCACACACACGTGCATGTAATTATGTGAATACCTGAAATGGTAGCCTGTTTTTCAAAGCTTCTTACAGAACTCCATTACAAATGTTCCCTGAAATCCCCATTTCGTTTTCTGTGTGTAGCCTCAGCCTTCAAGGGTTTAAATTCCTATACTCTATTTTTACTATTCCCAGATAGAGAATAGAATGGGGAAGCTGTAAAAAATGTTTGATTTTCTTAATGTTTTAAGTTCCAGAAAGCATACATACTCCATAATCTGCCTTTGTTCAGTACAAACCTTTTTTCATCATTTATCCTTTCTGCCACTAATCTGTAGGTTCCTATAGCTATAGTAACATTTGTCCGACACTTTCAGTTCCAGGTGCTGTGTATGTTCATTTATTGAAGTTTCATGGCAACCATGTGATGTAGGTATTATTAATATATCCATCTTACAGATGGGGAAACTAAGGCACAGAGAAGTTAAGGAACTTGCCTAAGGTCACACAGAGAATACATGACAGAGTTAGGATTTGAACCTAGGCAATTCAGACCTAAAGCCTAGGCTCCATGACTGAGTCACAGGAAAGCTGTATCAATGCCAAACATGAGTCATGCCTGTTGTGGAATGTTAATTACTCGTCTATAAATAATCATGTTTTAGATGGCAGAAACATCAATATATATTCATGAAATAACTTGGTGTGAGGGGCAGTTTTCTGAGGAATGGAAGTGAATCAAGCAACCCAGTCATTAAAACTACCCAAAATAGTTCTTTGTTTCCCCTGGGAAAGCAGACGATCTAATCGGAGCCACAGGAGTTAGGACTTTTGCAGCAGGTAAGAGCTCAGAGGCTTACCACTCGGTACACGTGATGGCAGACTCTGCCCAAGGCACCTCTTCTCTCAGTGACCTTCTGGAGTAGCGATCCTATTTAGACACAGACACAGTGTGCTTGCAGCATATTACATTTCAGCGATGCCTCTAGAGATTTTTAATGTGTTTTATTCTGATTGTGGTCAAAAAACAATTGTGTTAAAATGTAAATGCCGGTTCCTAGACATTTTTCAAGAGTAATAGAAACAAGTGTGAGTCACCTCTAACATACAGAGGTTAAATATGAAACACTAGACAAAGCTATTAGAAAGACAAAGTCTGTTCTCATGCTTGGGAGAGGAAATATGACCTTGAAGGTGGACAGGGTAGGAGAAAGCTAAAAGGTACGGTGAAGAAACTAGAACAGAAGAGAAGAAGGAAGAAGTAAAGTAAGGCACTAGAAAATCATTCAAGATATGAAATCAAAGGAAAGAACACAGATTATGAATATAACACAGGGATGAAGGGGGAGCAATGGGGCCAAACCCTGAGTTAGGAAAGTGATAAAGTCAAATTGTCAGATGGCAAAGGACACCAGAACCCTTCAGGGAGAAGCTCAGGGAAGGCAAGTCAACACAACCAACTGTTGGTGGAATCCTAGAATCACATTCTTCTCAAGTACAAGCATCCTAGATCTCTTTTCCCCATGACTTTCTGGTCACCTCCTTGGACTTTGAGACAGTGGCTTCCACTTAGGGACCATCTTCAGGAGAACTCTTCAGGAGAAAGTATGGAGCCAACCACCATTTTTAACACTTGAGGAAGCCGAAAGAGAGTTGTGTGTGCACCCAATGTAAGACCAGATGTGCTAACTCAAATGCCAACTTTAATACTTTTAGTTGGAAATCTGCAAATCAAATTCTAGGTGGCAGTGAAGCTTCCCTAATGCTAATGCTCTGAAGTCTCTTCATAAATGCCTTCATTTTTTTTAAGTTTATTTATTTATTTTGAGAAGTGGAAGGGACAGAGAGGGAGAGAGAGAATCCCAAGCAGGCTCCACACTGTCAGTGCAGAACCCGACTTGGGACTTGATCTCATGAGCCATGAGATCATGACCTGAGCCAAAATCAAGAGTTGGATGCTCAACTGACTGAGCCACCCAGGTGTCCCCCCTATATGCCTTCTTTTAAGGGAAAGGAGAAAGCATTGAATTATTTATTACTTAATAAAGGTATTTTGAAACAGAAAAGTGTCTTTTTTTAAATAGAATTCAGAGCAATATACTAAAAGGGCCCCTTGGGGACACATTTGGAGAGGCTCTAATGTAAGTACCCATTCCCACCACACCTCCTCTCCGCGGTATCACCAACATTGTGCCTTGATAGCCACTAAGGTAGCTTTATTTTTTCCCTCTTCAAAATAAATAATGTTCTAAAAAGTCATGACAGTGATGCTCCATATGAAACTCATTTTTTGCTTTCCCTGTGTGTTGCATATAAGACGCAACCGATTCCTGGAAGCAATATAGCAGTAACGATCCTTTCATAGCTCCCATACCTAATTAAATAGAGACCATGCTTTTCTTATCACTACCCTGAACCTCAGCCCAGACCCTGGAGATGGAGATAGATACAGATGCAGATACAGATACAGATACAGGTATAGATATAAATAAAGATATAGACATGTAATGGTTTTCTATATAAGACCAGAAAATTGACTAGAAATGGGGTTGTCCATGAATGTGTAATTGGGCTGCTGAGAAGCCAAATCAGTTTGCATAGAAGCTAAAAATCTCCTTGACCCAATGCTGTCCTCTGAACAGTAGTTCCAAGAGACGATGACTTTGATCCTCGGTGGTGCAGCAAAGACACTAGAGGTTGTAGGTGGAGTTTTTGCAAACTTTGAAAATGGGGAGGCTCCTCACAGCTTTAATGATTTTTGCAAATTCAGTGCAAGACAGATATAAAGGGCTTTCTTTCAAGCAGTATAAAATTCATTCAACTGTGAGGGGGCAAAAAGCCCACAGAGAAGCCTCAGGGAAAGAATCATTGGAAGGGGAAGTATAATAGTCTATTTAGATTAAATTCCATCCTCTGAAATCAAAACTGTTTCCCAGTGTGGTATCAAGTCTCATTTGAATTCTGGTTCAAACTTGATGATGTTTGGTCTTTGGTGATGTCCACTGCATAGTGGGGATGGACGTGTAGAGGAGCTTTTCTCTCGTATAAGTGTGATTTAAAAAAAAAAACATATTCTCTTTAAAATGTGAGCTCTGGGGTCATGTTTCTCGTTAGCCTTACCTGGGCGCTTTCCTTTTCATGTCTGCCTTGTGTCCATACTGAGGTCCTTCCAGATGGAGGGCAGTTGCATGGAGATAGGGTACTGGGGAGTGTGCGATTCGGCTCAGCACTGGTTGCTGTCTCCTGATCTGGGTCAGGCCTTCAGTCTTCCTGGTTTTGGGTCCATGAGTAAATTTGTTTAAACAAGTGTAACATAAAAGAGAGACATAACTGCTGTGCTGGTAAATATCACATACTGAAAACTACCTCGTGCAAGGTACTGCATGTTAAATTATTGCATTTTATGCTGGAGATTACAGACACAGAAACTAACACTCAAAGGAGTATATTTCTTGCCTAATTTCATACAGTTTGTAAGTGGAAATGACCTGGGCTCTCTCACTCTAATCCAATGTCCTCACCAAAGGACGTCATGATGCCTGCTCGGAGAACCAGTTCATTCATTCATTATGAGATGTGAGTCTAGAAAGTGGGTTAGATGATGTACTTACATCTATGGATTAGCATATTCTCTCACTGTGGGTGTATACACTGAAGGTCAAATCATAATCAGAACATAGCATAATAAGCCAGGAATTGGTATGGGGGGTGGTGAGGGAGGAGGGCTGTGTGATTCAAATATGTAATGGCATCAGGCTAAGATTGTATGAGGTATCCCTTTTATAGATAGGAGGTCACTGCTCAGACACTGTATCTACTCACTTCGTAATCCTGAGATCTGAGTACTCACCTATTATGCTTCAAACATTATGTTAGGGCCAAGGAACATAATGATGACCAAGATACTGTTCCTGCCTTAAGTCACTTGTGAGGTGGTGGAAGAAAGTGACATGTAAATAGATGTTATGAGGGACTTGGGGAGCACATAGGAGCCATACCCAATTTTGATGATGAGATCAGAGACATTTTCTCACAAGTATGGTGTAGACTAAACTCTGATGGTCAAGCAATGCCTATCCAGGTGAAGGGGGTTAGGAGAAAGTGGCATGAGGAAGGGCACTCAGGACCAAAAGAACAGCAAGCTTTTTCTTTTGGCAAGAAAAAGCATAGTGTTTTTTTGGAGGTCACTTGAAGTTCACTGTGTTCACTGACTCAAGTGTTGATCAAGGGAGAAATGGTAAGCTGGAAAAGTAAGCAGGAAATTGCAGGTGAAAAGTTGTGAGCGGTGCTGAGCATTTAGGTATTATCCTGAGGGCATTTAAGCCCAAGAGTGACATAATGTTCCCTACATTCCAACATCAGCATGGGGAATAGACTGAAGGGACCTAATGATAAGAGCACCATTCCTGAGTCAGACAGTGATCGTGGCCTCAACTAAATGAAACTGAGACCAGGGAACATACAGAGGTGGTGGAATACAGAGGAGAAAATACAGTGGGTAGGATTTGGTGACCAGTCGAAGTAAGAGCAGAGCAAAGGCAGGAGACCAAGGTGTAACCCAGGTTTCTAGATTGTCCAAGGTGTGCCAAGACAGAGATCACAGGAGAAGGAAGAAATGGGGTTTTGTTTGTTTTATTTTGGAGGACAGAGGCTGGTCATATTTTCCATGAGATGCCTAGGAGATATTTATGAGACAATTTCTATGAGTAGCTAGAAGGTTTAAAGCTTAGATAGAATATTGGGACTGAAATAGGTATTGGGTAAGAGCAAGAGTCAACATGCTAGTGGTAATTTGAGCCTTTAGAAGTTCTGAGTTTACCAGGGGAAGAAAGTCTCCTGAGGAACAACAAATGAATCATATAAGCCAAGGAGGAAGAGCCTAAAATATGAACAAGAAGTCACAGCCCAAAACATAGGAGCAAAATCCAGAATCTGTTTGTTGTCAAATTCAAAGGTAAAAATGTTTCAAGAAGGAGGTCATGGTTAACAATGTGAAAGACTTCAGAGAGGTCAAAAGTTGTCATTATAGAAAACACTCCTACTTATAATAACATCAGGAAGAATAAAATACTGAGGAATAAACTTAACCAAGGAGGTAAAAGATTTCTACACTGAAAATGACAAAACATTGCTGAAAGAAATTACAGAAAATACAAATAATTGAAAAACATCTGTGTTCATGGATTGGAAGATTGAATATTATTAAAATGTTCATACCACCCAAAGTTATCCACAGATTCAGTGTGATCCTTATCCAAATCCCAATGTACTTTTTTGCAGAAACAGAAAAACAAAATCCTAAAATTCCTGTGACACCTCAAAGGTCCCCAAACAAGACAAACTAAATTGAAGCCTCATGTTCCTTAATCTTAAAATATATGACCAAGCTACAGTAATCAAACAACATGGTACTGACATAATGACAGACATGTATCAGTGGAACAGAAGAAAGACAGTCCAGAAATAAACCTTCATATCTATGGTCAAATGATCTTCAACAAGGATGTCAAAACCACACAATGAGGAAAACTGGATGTCCACATGCAAACTGGATCCTTACCTTACACTATATACAAAAATTGACTCAAAATTGATGAAAGAACTTAATGTAAGACCTACAACTATAAAACTCCTGGAAGACAACATTGCAAAAAAGTTTAATGACATTGAAACTGGCAATAATTTCTTGGATATGACATCAAAAGTACACATAATAAAAGCAAAAATAGACAAACGGGACTTCATCAAACTTAAAAACATTTGTGAATCAAAGGAAATAATCAACATAGTGAAAAGGCACTGTCTGGAATGGTAGAAAATATGTGCAAATCATGTATTTGAAAAGGGGTTAATATCCACATATATAAAGAATTCTACAACTCAACAACAAAACAAGTAGCAAAGGATTTGGATAGACATTTCTCCAAAGAACATATAAGAATGTCCACAAACCATATGAAAAGATTCTTAGCATCACTAATCATCAAAACCACAATGAGATTCCACCTCACACCCATTAAGATGGCCCTATTAAAAAGCTAGAAAATAAAAAAAAACATTGGCAAGGAAATGGAGCAATTGGAACACGTATACCCTATTGCTGAGAATGTGTACCCACGGTGGAAAACAGTATGAAGTCCTTCAAAAAATTAAAATAGATATGATCCAGGAATACCACTTCTGGGTATATATCCAAAAGAATCGAAAGCAGGGTCTCGAAGAGATATTTGCAAGCCCATGTTTACTGCAGCATTATTCACAATAGCCAAGAGGTGGAAGCAACTCAAATGCCCATTAGCATATGAATGAATAATGAAAATGTGTTGTGTATACATAGAGTGGAATATTATTCAGCCTTAAAAAAGGAAGGAAATTCTGACACATGTTACACATGGATGAACGTTGAAAACATTAGGCTCAGTGACTTAAGCCAGTGACAAAAAGAGAAATACTGTATGATTCCACTTCTGTGAGGTTCCTGGAGTACACTTGTTCATAGAAACAGAAAGCAGACTAGTGGTTGCAAGGAGCCAGGGGGAGGGGGCAGAGGGTAGTTGTCATTCAATGGCTATAGAGTTATAATTATGCAAGATGAAAAAGTCCTAGAGATCTTTTGCACAACAAGTGAATGTAGTTAACACTGCTGAACTGTACCTTAAAAATGAGTAAGATGGTACATTTTATGTTATGTATTTTTATCACAACTTTAAAAAAAAGTTTTTAATGAAAAAATGGTAGGATTACCTGGGTGGCTCAGTCAGTTAAGCTCAGGTCATGATCTCATGGTTTCATGAGCTCGAGCCCCATGTTGGGCTCTCCACTGACAGTGTAGAGCCTGCTTGGAATTCTCTCTTCCTCTCTCTCTATCCCTCCCCCCTCATGCGTTCTCCCTCTCTCTCTCTCTCTCTCTCTCTCTCAAAATAAATAAATAAACTTTAAAAATAAAAAAATGGTGATGATATTAGCAGTAAGGAGGTGGTAAGCGATGGTGATGACAGTAGGGCTCAGGCACTCAGGTGGAAGTTGGGTTCTAAGACATGAGCAGTGAATGACAGCTAAAGAAGTGAGGATGAATTGTCAATCCTTTCTTCTTAGGCTTATCATATTCTAAGCTTCCAGACAGACCACTAGTTACTGGAAGATTCTTAATGTTTTTAAGTATGTCACCACTATTTACTATAGGACTACCCAACCTTTTTTTCCATTGTGGCATGTTAGAAAGTGATGTTTGCACAACACATTGGATCAACAGCTGGGAATCTCAGGCAGTTGGAGTCATGAGATCCAGGATTCCTGCTGCTCCAGGAAACACTGAGCTGCCCAGGGGCCAGAGGCTCAATACCCTAAAGAAACTACAAATCATTAGCAACTGGGGTTTGGGAAGTGGTATTTACTGGAAGCCTTTGATGTTACTCAACTCCACTTGAAGCCACTCTCCATCTTTTAGTCAGAAATGACTCTTCACATATTAATACCCATAATTTTCCATAATTTAAATCTCAGGAGGTCATCTTATATAGGATTTGCTCTGCTATTTCTGAAATTGCTTCATTGTTAGACTTCTGTTTAATACATGCTTATGTCAATAAAGACACGGACTGCAATAAGATCAGTTCTAAGAGATAAAGTGACTGAGGCAGAAAACAATTCAGATCAAAATTCAAGCCGATAGGTTACAACAGAGACTCAGAGTTTGGGGATATCAATTATCAGCATTAGATACAGCCTAGAAATCTAGAAGTCAGTGCCAAAAGGGAAACAGCCCACCTGAATTTTGGAGTTAAACCGGTGATAGTCATCAAACAGAGGAGGTGCCTTTTGGAATTTATGTCCTTTGGTTGTGCATTAAATTGTGTTCCCCCAAAAGATATATTGAAGCCCTGATCCCTAATACTTCTGAAGGTGACCTTATTTGGAAATGAGGTATTTGCAAATACAATCAAGTTAAGATGAGATCTTTAGGGTGAACCTTAATCCGCTAAGGCTGGTGTCCTTATATGAAAAGGAGAAGAGACAGACAGACAGATATACAAGAACACCATCTGATGACAGAGGCAGAGACTGTGAGGTGTCTACAAGCTTAGGAGCACCAAGAATTGCCGACCATCACCAGAAGGTAAGAGAGAGGCATGGAACAGACCTTCCCTCAGAACCCCCAGAGGGCACCAAGCCCAAAGACACCTTGATTTTGGACTGCCAGCCTCCAGAACTGTAAGACAATAAATTTCTGTTGTTTTAAGCTACCCAGTGCCCTCACAAATGAACACAACCTCCAGAGTCATGTTCTTTGGCCTCAAGAAGAAGTGCTTCCCTTTTGGCACTGAGATCGTGGTCCAGTGGGGGACAACAGGTGCAACTCAGGATGCAGACCAACTGTCATCGACCAAGAGCAGCTTTCTCAGCAGGTGGAATCATTTACCTTCACCCTTAATCTCATAAGTCCCATAAAAAGTGAGTGTTATAAGTTTGAGACTCTCTTGGAAGAAGGGTTTCCTCTAAGCCCTTTCAAATTTTCATTCCATGAATGAGTGACCCAAACCAGATCACTTTTAGAGGATTCGTTTTCAGAAACCTTGTTCTTTGCCTCATTCCACTAGCACTTGGGACTTTTTATAAATTACCTGAAGTCTCTCTTGCCTTTGAACAAACATAAAATGACTTGCCTAAGACCGTTCAAGTTTACATTGATCAGTTGTTGGTTGTATCATTCTACAATTGTGCTAATTCAGAATTACTTTCATTACATTTTTTCCCACAGCACTCTGTAAGGCAACCCCTCAATTTTAAAAAAATGAGAAGGTACATAGGTAAAACATGCCCTAACTGGGGAAGAAGCTCTCCCTTCAGCTCTGCCTCAACTCCACATGCCCAGCCCTGTGCCTACTGCTGAGCTGTGGGGACTCTATCTCATTTGCTTTCTGAAAATCAAGAGAAGAAAAATTTTTTAAGTGAACAGCATTTTTTTCCTTTAGATCCTTTCACAGGCAATGGGAAAGTAGATTGTTATGGTTCTAAGGGAAAAGCATGACAACTGGTTTTCAGTTTTATTCAGTGTCTCACAGTCATTGCATTGCAAAAAGACTCCTTCATAACTGTTAAGACTATAAGGAGTTAAGATTATAATCAGTGTTACCCCGTGTGTACCTAAACGCAAACGCCAATGCATTTACAAAGCCCATCTGTTGCTTGTTCTGAGTCTCAGTCCATATATCTTTTCATTCTTCCCAAAGCATTTTTACTATCTGATTGTTCATTTGTTTCTCAAATCTTTGAGTCCCTACTGTGTGTAAGACGCTGGGCCAGGCACTAAAGAGACAAGAATAAACAATAAAATTCTCTGTTCTCATGGACTTTATGGTCTAGTGGAAAAATTGGACATAAATCAAATATCCAAACCAATGAATAAATGTTTGCAAACCAAGATGAACTTCCTTTAGAAAATAACATTTTTCTGGGGCACCTAGGTGGCGCAGTCGGTTAAGCATCCGACTTCAGCTCAGGTCACGATCTCGCGGTCTGTGAGTTCGAGCCCCGCGTCGGGCTCTGGGCCGATGGCTCGGAGCCTGGAGTCTGCTTCCGATTCTGTGTCTCCCTCTCTCTCTGCCCCTCCCCCGTTCATGCTCTGTCTCTCTCTGTCTCAAAAATAAATTTTTAAAAACGTTAAAAATTTAAAAAATAATAATAACATTTTTCTGAGTGAGAAGTTCATAGAAGACTGTGACCCACGTGGAGATAAGGGCAGTGAGGGAGGAGAAAGAAACACTGGAACTAAGTTTTGAAGGATGAGCAACAGTGACCAGAAAGCCCAGGGCCAAGTGGTGTAAAATGAGTGTAGACAAGCAAGCTGGGCATAGACCACGCAGCACTTCAAGAAGCCAAGAATTTTATGTTTTACCTAAGAACATGCGAAGCCACAGAAGACTTGAAGATGGGAGGCAGTGGTAGACTGGAGAGCTATTTGGCAAGTGAAATCAGCAGGGACGTGGTGAGGGGTTGGATTTAAGGGCAGAAAGGGAAGAGTCTCAAGGATGACTCTTGGTTTCAGGTTCATCTCCTTGAATGGACAATGGTAACATCCACTGAGCCAGGAAACATTAGCATGGGACCTATTGGAGGGAAAAGATCAACAATTCAGTCTTGGGCATGTTGTGACTGTGATGAGTTTGGGACTTAGTGGAGACCCCTAACAGCTGCATGTGTACATCTAGAGTTCAGGGGTGAGGGCTGGCTGGCTGGCTAGAGATACAAATACGGATGTTCGAGGTAATCTTCACTTAGCCAGTGCCTACCATGTGCCAGGCACTGTCCTAGGCACATGGGGTAAGTCAGGGAAGAAACCAGACAAAACTCCTCTCCCTCTTTGATTCTTCAGTCCTAGTGAGGTTTTCTATATGGACATAATACTGGAAGTTGTAAATCTGGATGAGATTATACAGAGTGGAAAGAAAAGACCTACTAGAAACTTGAAGAAAAATGTTTAGTAACTTCAAGTGCTTTACCCTTAAGGCAACACAAATAATTTCATTTTTCTCCATGTAAGTTTTGACTTTTGGTTTTGTTACAAATAATCAACACTCTGTCTCAAATTCAAACTCCCAACAAGAGAAGATCTGATTGTCCCAGCTAGTCAACCTCATTCCTTTTAGGCCAGAATTTCATGTCTATGACTGCTTACAATGCTGGTCATCCCTACAGAAAGTCATCAGCTTCCAACAGGTCTAGATCCAGACCAAAACACAAAGGGGGCCACCCTGAAATGTGGCTGGTTTCCTAAGACAATCCTTTCTTCTCCTAACCCTCCACCCTGGCCTCTGCTCTAAAGAAGCTAGACCCTAAAGAAGGAAATGTGGAGCAGTGAAGGAAGGGAGCATGTCCCCTCCCCAGTTCCAGACCTGAAGTCACACTTGTAGCCCTATGAGGTAGGGGCTTGGGGAAGGTTTGAATCAGGTAGGAGACTAGATTGAACTGGAATGATTTTTAATAAAAGGTGGCCAGAGAGTTATGGACTTTATCAAAATAACCAGTCTTCTTTCTCTTTATTAATAATTCTGCTTCCTTGCACTCGAGAGTTAATGAGTTCATTATTGGCCTTTCCTTATATTCTACTCCGGGTGCTTGCTCAGCAGTAGGCATAGTGGGAGATGGGGTGAGACTGACATTCTCACACACAGCCGTATGACTATCGAATAGTTTCTACTCTGATATGAACAAAAGAGTGACTGAGGTTATTTCTAGGAAACGAGAAATGTACATGCATGCTATTTCGTTTTGATGTTATTCCTATTTCCATTTTGCTTTGCATAAAATATGTTGATTAATGTGAATCTTCATAGTGCATCTAATAAGCCGTTTTTATCAAAGTCTGCAAAATTGAACAACTCTACAATCTACCATAAGCATACTCAGGAATGGTACTTGGAAAATGCATGCTTATTTCCTGAAAAGGAATTACTTAAGGAGACAGAACATGGCTGAGGTTCAAGGCCTCAGTGTGGGGACTGCGAAATATGTGTCTTCCATACCTCCAGTTTAAAGTGTGGTATTTGTTTTGCGGTAAATACTTTCACTGATACTAGTTATATGTACACTAAGCTGGAACAGATAAGGAAACTTACTGTAGATAATGTCACACTGTCAGAGAAAGAAGTTACAAATACGCGAAGAGGAGATGCCAGAATTAACCCTATGGCACCAGATTGGAGTAGGAGTATTAGTATAAGCTCAGTTTATTTTAAGATAGAAGATAGATACATAGACAGATACACAGATACATGGATGGATACATATATATAATCTAAGGTTACGTAAGACCTATCCATCCATACACAGGTGTTAAATATAGGTATGCATATATACATTGTTTTATATACATACATTATTTCCTCTGAGTGAGCCTAGAAGCAGTGACCTATCAATAACAACAAGCAAACCTGGTGCTAAGATTTTCATTTCTTTTAAATTTTTTAGTGTTTATTTATTTTTTAGAGTGAGAGAGACAGAGCGTGCGCAGGGGAGGGGCAGAGAGAGAGGGAGACACAGGATCCGAGGCAGACTCCACGTTCTGAGCTGTCAGCACAGAGCCTGATGTAGGGCTCGAACTCATGGACGGGGAGATCATGACCTGAGTTGAAGTCAGACGCTCAACTGATTGAGCCAGCCACCCAAGCGCCCCTAAGATTTTCATTTCTAAATACCATTCTCCGGTAAAGCAAATCAGGGCTGTTTGGAGGAATGGTTGATTCTCAAGCTGAGTCGGGGGAAATAGAAGATAAGACTTAAGTACTTTGTGGAGCCCAGAAAGTAAGGAAGTACTTTTTAAAAAGAAAGGAGAAGAAAAGAAAAAGAAAAGGGTATACTGGAAGAGTAAGAAGCCACCTGAAAGAGCCCCCGATGACAAATTGATTAATCAAATAAATAATAATGGTCTTAGATTATAACCCAAAGAATGAAATAAACAGCCAAAAAGCCATACTTACACATAAATTATCGAATTTAAAAGTGGAGAAGTGACAACTGTTCCTTACAGAATAATCCCGAGTGAATATAGAGGCAATATAGAGAAATAGAAATAATAGAATAATAAATGAGGGAAATAGAAAATCGCCATTAGAACATTATATTTATAAGCAGGACCTACTGCTTCGTGCTAAAATCAATATGAGGCTCTAAGGAGAAATAGACATTTACGTGACCTCAAAGTTTCTTCCTTCAAAACTATTTTTTTAATTATTCTGATGGGTTTTTTTTTAATTTTTTTAACGTTTATTTAATTTTGAGGCAGAGAGAGACACAGCATGAACGGGGGAGGGGCAGAGAGAGAGAGGGAGACACAGAATCGGAAGCAGGCTCCAGGCTCTGAGCCATCAGCCCGGAGCCCGACGCGGGGCTCGAACTCACGGACCGCGAGATCGTGACCTGAGCCGAAGTCGGACGCTTAACCGACTGAGCCACCCAGGCGCCCCTATTCTGATGGTTTTTAACATATGTCTGCAAATTCTTTGATACTTCCCCCTCCTTGGAGGTGAAGCCTAAGTCTTCTCTTCTTAACTGTGGGCAGGAATTGGTGATTTACTTCTACCTGGTAGTGTAAGGAAACAGAGACTGTAACGTTACAGTTACAGAAACCTGGAAGATACCTTACCCCAGTAATGACAGTCGCCATCACCAACATGAAGGCACATTGGTGTCATGTTCCCCCTGATATGATGAGATAAGCCTAGCGTCTCCATAATACTCTTCCCCCCAAATCCACAACGTCAGCCAAATCCTGAGAAAGCATTGGACAACCCCATACTGAGGGCCATTCTGCAAGTTACCTGCCCAGTATGCCTTAAAACGGCCAAGGTCTTTTAAAAACAAGGAAGGTACGAGAAACTGTCACACGCTCTAGAGGAGCCTAAAAAGACATGATAACGAAATACAATGTGGCACCTGGACTGGATCTTGAAACAGAAAAGACACTGATACAAAAACCAGTGTCTGTGCTTTAGTTAAAAGTATTTCGACCAAGGTTAATTTCTTAGTTTTGATAGATGTTCTATGGTTATGTAAGATGCTAACATAAGAAAAAGCTGGGTCAAGGGCATACAGGAACTCTCTGTACTATCTTACTATCTTTGCAATTCTTATGTAAGTTTAAAATGATTTCAAAATAAAGTGTTGTTTTTTTAAAAATGGGATAAGAATTTCCTATGGTAAAGTCCAATAACACAACATATAAATTGGCTGCTATGTGGCCTTGTTCAAAGACACGTACATCTGCCAAGCTTTATAACATGAATACGTTGTATAGAATTTATAGTTCATTATGCTTTTCTGATCTTAAGAAGTTGAGAGCATACATGTCATCAGGAGCCAAATGCTTTTTATGATTTTGTTTCTAATAGAAAATCTGATGAGACTTGTCATTTCTCTTCATCTTTAATCAGTAAAATAACTCATTCTGAAACTGGGAGACTTGTTTGTGCTGGTTAATATAGCTGCTTCCACATTGTAAAGAACCTAAGAAAAGGATAACAAAATGCTGAGAAATACCACAAAGGGGTCACTTCACCTGTTTATGAGACCACATTGAGTCTGCCTGTTGTATTCTCCATCTCATCATCATTGTGTTATCTTTGTCCTGTGTATGCAAATGTATGGTATGAGGCCATGGGGCACTAAGAGTCCCACACTTAATTTAAAATGTGTCATCTTAGTGGGGGGAAGATACACATAATTAGGAAGTTATGGCATAAAGACCTGAGCACTAAGGTTGAAGAAGGAACATAGGAGAACATATATCTAACTCAGATTGCAGGCAGGTGGGGAAGATGTATCTAGAAACGATGACCCGGAATGTTGTTAGCAAAATAGGAGAAGACGTTCCATGTTAAAGAAATAGCAGGTACAACATTGCAGAAGTAAAAACCCATCTACTGCTTGAAAATGTTGTTTTGATGAGGCAATATAAAACAGTGTTTAGGAGCTCAAGCTGTGGAATCAGAAAGATTCCACATGCCAGGACTATGACTTCCAGCTGTGTGACCTTGGGCGGCTGACTTAAGCTCTTGTGACCTCAGTTTCCTCATCTGTAACATGCTAGAGCATGGAGCTGCCTCATGGGCTAAACCGGATTAAGTAATATTAGCAATGCCAAGTGTTCAGCATAGAGTCATGTTTACTACTTCAACTTACCAATTATTGTTATTCTAAGAAATCTTCCTAGAGGAGATGATTTTTGAGGGAGTTAACTGAGTGTAGAAGGAAAGTGTGTTGCAAACGATGGGGGGGGGGGGGCAGCAGTAGGGAGTATGTTCAGAGGCACAAATACATGAAGTAAGACTGTGGGAAGGACCTGCAAACCACTATCATTGGAATATAAGGTGCAAGGCACCGAAGGGTCGTTTATGCCATCTTAGAAGATTCTAATTTCTTCTATATACAAATGAACATCCTTGAATTACTTTAAAGACCAGGAACATGATGGTGTTTCTTTTTCAGGTGTTCTGTAAAGAAAAATGAGCTTCAAGGGGCAAGACGAAGATGGAAACCCAGTTGGGGGGCAGGTGGGTTAGTAGAGGCAGTGAGATAAAACCAGGATGCCTGAGTGGCTGCTGGCTTCAGCAGCATGGGAAATGTTGGTGGCTGCTAAGAGCAGCCCTGAGGTGGTGCTGGGGAGAGACCTGAGACAGCGAGGGTGGAAGATGCGAGGAAGTTAGTGCAGGTAAGCCGTATGTATAGCGAGTGTAGACGACACTTCAGAGAAGGCAGTTTGAAAAGGGAAAGGAATCAGATCAGGAGAAATGTTCACCATTCTTTCCATTTTCATTTTTAAAATCAAGGGTCTTGAGAAAATCAGTCAATCAAAGGGGCAGAAGTTGGAGCATGGATGGAGGGGAGGGTTTGGACAGCACAGCATGTGAGCGTCCTCAGAATTTATCCCCACTCGCTGAGATGAGAGCATTTTCAGGCAGAACTAGCAGTTACTGTGGCATAGTGATAGCTTTGGTTTTTATAGCACATTTCCCTTGAGTAATTCAAATTACAGACAATATGCTATCTTACTTATATATCTGGCATTTATATAAAGGAGGGAAGATCCTCATTTTTCATTTGAGAACATTGAAATCCAAAGTGCTTAAGGGATTATAAAACCGAACAAAATTTTAAATCCACATCTTCTTACTTTTTTTTTTTTTTTTACTGTTTTTACTTAGACTGTGTTTTCTCCTGTGTTTTCTAAATCAAACCAGGGAGGACAATTATGTGAGTGTAATATATATACGTGTGGATATGTATATATAATTCAGAATATATATATATATATATATATATATATATATATATATATTCTGAATTCCCTTTGGTGTGGGCTTTATCCTATTACTTACTGAATATTCATCTCTTAACAAGAACCAACTATCTAGTTTACATAGAATTCTAATATAATTTCATCTGAAGTGGAGCAAAAAAACGCATTTTTTATCATAATGAACATGTTTCTATGACTCAGTAAGTTTCCTAATGGAAACAACTGCATCTCACTTGAATAACACAAGAGAAATAGAATGTAAAATAGAGGTGTTTGGGACCAGAAGAAAAAACATGCGAAAGCAAACTGTTCATTACTTCTGTCTCAAAGAAATCATTAATTCCATTCATGGGATTTCAGGGGACAATCATATGAGGAAAACCTACCCATTCGACATAATTCGGCATTCTAGTTTTGAATAGTTTTTTTTGTTTGTTTGTTTTCATCTTACTAACTTGTTAGCATTTTCTGCTAGCCTCGCCTTGTTGCAACTGTTTTTCACACTGCTTCACAAAGTCACCTTCTGAAGGACACTTAAAGCCGGTACGATCTTAGGTTCAGTGCTGTGTACATCCAAGGGATGGCACAAGACGATGTAAATGTCAGAGTCCTTCCTAAGTGCTCTGCTGGGCCTCCCAAACCAGGAAGTGCAGAAGCCACTTAACTCCCCAGTGCACCAGCTCCTCCGAGAACACACCTCGGCCATGCTGTAAGGAGGAATGAGGAACCCCTCCGAGTCTGTTGAGAGATGTAGGAAAGGAAACACCAAGTGCCATGAATCAACTGATGTTATAAAACTACTTTGAACATTTGGAGGTGCCAGCTGTCATATTAAAATGTCTCATTTATGGCCCAGAAGCCAAGAAATAGAGCCCTCCAGTTTGTATCAATAAAACCCCAATTTGACCTTGGAAGTTCTGGATGTATTCCAGATTTTTTGTAAAACGGGGGAGAGTAGGTGACTTAAACACTTTTTAAGGGAAGCATTTTTAAAAGCATACAGTAGTGCTGTCTTATATTCAATCATGTGGCTGAAGGCCCTTTGCCCAGGGCAAAAGAAAAAGAAAGAAAGAAAGAAAGAAAATATTCTCCCTTCTAAGAAACTCCTTATTGGACTCAACAGCCTAGTGAATTTATATTTTATATCAAGGTTTTATAGTAACACTGGGACACGGAGATATTAACAGAGACCAACATGTTTGATCATTACTCCAGATATCCCATCTGTTTTAACCCAGAAGCCGTGCAGTTTCAGTTGTAAAAATCACAGATGCAAAATAGCAAGAGAAACTTGCTTGAAAAATAACAGTTTATGCTTTAGGAAGAGTCTCACTTCTGAATTACTGCGTCATGTATAGATCCAGGAAAACCGGCCAAACCCATTGTCTAAAGAAGAAAAGAGAACTCGGCCTTACTTTACTCAGATAACGTAGACAAACTTCCTTCTCCAGATTGAGCATAATGTGGCTATTTTTCACATACTGAACTGCCAGAAAAATACTCCTCAGCTACACTGACCTACAGGTCTGTGCACATTTTTCAAACTAGCACGAACTAGATTTTAAAATGAGAATCGTTCCCAAGTCTGAATACTTTTTAAGTTGTTTTCTTTTAGAAAAATCACACCAAAAATTACAAAAATTTTTATTTAACATAATCCTTCAATTCAGTTATTTGTCGCAGCATTTAGAAAGGAACCGAAACTGAATAATGTTTGAATATTTTAACAGAAGAAAGCACAGGCTGGAATACAGAAGATGTAAGCGATGAGGCAGAACAGGGTATGTGTCATGCAGAGCGATTACACCCAAGTCTCTTGAGAAGCACACAGAAAGCAAAAGGCTTTCAGCCGCCCGACGTGTAATGATATCTCCACAAGACAGATGCTGAGCCATAGAATAGCCCTGAGCTTCGATGATTTATATACTTTAAAGCTCAAGGTTTGAATCTTTCTCTTTTATTCTAATTTCTTCTTTGCAAATGTGTTTTTTAAAACCATGTGAGTCTGTTACAAATCTATCATCTGATCTATTTGTTACAGCCACACGTCATGCTTAGTCAAAGCCATTATGAATTCTTTCCTTTGTTACTGTTCTTTATATCAGATTTTTCTTTTCTTGAATTTTTTTTAATGTTTATTTCCTTTTGAGAGAGAGACAGACAGAGTGCAAGTGGGGGGTGGGGCAGAGAGTGAGGGAGACACAGAATCTGAAGCGGACTCCAGGCTCCAAGCGGTCAGCACAGAGCCTGACACGGGGCTCGAACTCACGAACCACGAGAACATGACCTGAGCCAAAGTCAGACGCTTAACCCACTGAGCCACCCAGGCGCCCCTACATTAGATTTTCCAACATAAAGACTGAAATCTTGTGTTCTCTGCATTCTGCATTCTCTTCCTTCCATCCAAGAGTTATAGTCTTTGAAATTATTTCCAAGCGAACATTTACAATTACAATTACTGTACATTAGAAGGTCTGCTTTTGTGGTATAGTATAAGGATCTTCAATAATCATCCCGTATTTTCAATGTAATCCATATTACTCACCCATTTGCATCAAAGTAAGTTTAACCTTGGGGAAATCTGTGCTTAAATGCAAGAAGGGGGAAGAATTTGGATAAAAGGTAGAATAGGGTTTATTGTGCGTCAGGAAACTTGACTGTGGTTTCCAAGTACCATGCAGTATTTCTCTTTGCTCTGGCTGCCTCACCTTCATCCCACCCTACACCCCTCGGTAGGCAAGCCGATCCCATCGTCCTCTCATATTTCTTCCTCTTTTTGTATCTTGACCAACATCACGGACTGGGGAAGGAGAAATGGTCCAGGTTTTGGAGATTAATAGCAGTGGAGTAAGGATTAGATGATTTTGCTGAACTTTTCCAAACGGAGCACACCCAGCACCCAGACCAAGATCAGCTGTCCTTAGAAGCCCCTCCCCACATGTCCTCTTAGTCATGATGCTTCACCCCACCCCAGGGTAACTACTCTGCAGACGCTCAGCCAGATAGAGTAGCGTCACCTGCTCTTTAACTTTATATAAATGGGATCATTCAGGATGTACTTGTTTCATTGGTCGGGATTCCTTCATTCAACGTTAGTTTGTAAAATTCACCCAAATCCTTGTGCTTGGAAGTAGTTCATTGACTCAAATGCATAAATGAACCACAATTTACTTCTCCATTCAACTGCTGATGGGCATTTGAGGAGTTTATGGTTTAGCGTGGCTGTGGGCTTGTGAGGACGTGGCTGTGGTGTGCATGTGGACATGTTTCTGGTAGGTGCTGAGATGCTGGATGTGTGTATATTCACCTGTAGTTGATGCTGTTTAACTGTGAACAGCAGACAGAACACGTGGCAGGTGCTGTCAAGAAAGAGGCCCCTCCCCCGCTTGTAGAAGATTCTGTCCAGCGCCTCTGCGGTGAGATCTGATATGTCTGCCCCCCATGCAACCACCCACCCTTCTCTGGCTTAACTGGCCCTTCTGTGGAGCCATGATGCCCGACATCTGAGAGGATTGGTAGGATCCTGAAGAACCTCCTGAGTCATCAAAAAGAGCTTCTCATTTGTAGTTTTACGGTTCCACGATCAATTCATGCTAAATTCTAATTCATTTATTCACAAATAGTTATTATTTTTCTACTCTCTACAAGGTGCTATAGAAGTAAATTAAAAACATGAGGTGCCTGGGTGGTTCAGTCGGGTGAGCGTCCAACTTCGGCTCAGGTCATGATCTCACAGTTTGTGGGTTTGAGCCCCACATCGGGCTCTGTGTTGACAGCTAAGTCTGGAGCCTGCTTCAAATTCTGTGTCTCCCTCTCTCCCTACCTCTCCCCTACTCATGCTCTGTCTCTCTCTCTCTCTCTCTCTTTCAAAAAGAAAATAAACATTAAAAAAATTTTTAACAGAATCTGGGGTGCCTAGTTGGCTCAGCTGGTTGAGTGTCTGACTCTGGATTTTGGCTCAGGCCATGATCCCCGTGTCGTAGGATGGAGCCCCGAGCTGGTCTCCATGATGAGCATAGATCCTGCTTGATACTCTCTTTCTCTCTCTCTCTCTCTCTCTCTCTCTCTCTACCTCTCTTCCCCTCTCACAATCTTTCACTCTCTAAAAAAAATTTTTTTTAAGTAAAAAAACACAGAATCTTGCCCCTGAGGAGTTTACAAGTTTGGGGAAGTATAAATAACTCTAACACTAAGTAGAATGAGATGTGTTCCATTTTAAAAACATGCAGGCAAGGTGACTATTTTTCAATACTGGTACCCTACATTTGCCAAACATCATAGGCTAGGGTATTTAATTAAATATTATACAATTTTTTGCCTAGGAGCACCTGGTTGGCTCAGTTGGTTAGGCATCTGACTTTGGCTCAGGTCATGATGTCATGGTCCATGAATTTTGGCCCCGAGTTGGGCTCTGTGCTGACAGCTCAGAGCCTGGAGCCTGCTTCAGATTCCATGTCTCCCTCTCTCTCTGCCCCTCCCCTACTTGTGCTCTGTCTCTCTCTCTCTCAAAAACGAATAAGCGTTAAAACTTTTTTCTTTAATTTTACATCTAAACTTACTCTAAACATCTATGGGCTCATTGATGGTAGATGTAAGTTCAGGTTGAATGCCACAGAGTCTAATTTTATTCTATTCTGTGAATCTAGGGATACTTAGACTCTACACCAACAAATTTTTCAATCAGTAAATTGATACTTTCTGCTTATCTTTCCACCCTTCAGGATATACCTACAATCCTTTCTTTTATTTCCAAGTTATCTGCTAGAGTTTAGTTCTGCTGGTGATTGTATAATTATTCATTCAACATATATTTGTGTCGGTTACTTTGTGTCAATATTGTGGCAGCCCTGGAACATGAAATAAGGAAACACACCCAACCCCTGCAAACATCCTTGTCCTCTGAGGACCCTTGTCATCCCAGAATTTACAGGCTCAGCGGAAAGAGAAACAGTGGTCAAGAATTTCAACTACTGTATGTAGTGGGTTTAATAGTGTCCCTCCAAAATTCATGTCCACCTGGAGCCTCAGAATGGGACCTGTTTGGAACTTAGATTTTTATAGACATGATCAATTAAGATCATACTGCGTTAGGGTGGGCCCTGATTTAAATGACTGGTGTCTTTGTAAGAAAAGAGAAGGAGAGTCAGATAGACACAGAAACACACGGGGAAGAAGCCTTATGATTTCACAGGAAGATAACAGAGCGATGTAGCTACAGGGCAAGGAACACCAGGATTGCTGGGAAGCTGAGTCAAGGAAAGCAGTCTTCCCTAGAGCCTTCAGAGAGAGCATGATGCTGCTGATACCTTGATTTAGGTTTCCCAGCCTCCAGAATACTAGGAGAAGTTTCTGGAAATAAAAGTAGCACCGTCGTTTTTTAAAGCTTCTCCCTTTGCTCCTCACCTTGAGCTCTCAGCACCTTGTTTAGATCTCAGCTAGAAGAGCTATTATATTTGTCATTATCTGTTTATATAACCATCTATCGGTTATAATGGGCTCCGTGAGAGCAAATACAGTGTCTTAGTTATTTTTATATCCCTAGAACTTTGCATGGAACCTGGCCTCTGGGATTTGATTTATAAGTGACTGCATTGATATATAAATAAGTGAGTCAGCAAATACATGCATTAAATACCTTGTTTCTGCTCTGTCTTCTTGGCCTGTCTTTGGCCTTACATAATTGCCTTTCTCTCTGGTCTGACTTAACATATTAACTGTCTTTTCTTTTTCTGTGTGCTCTACTTACCACTGACAAATATTTTTATACCAGTTGTCCCAATAAATTTTTGGAAAACGAGTCTCTTCCTCGTGAATTTCTGTGTTTACATGTGGGGCCATTTTTCTAATTCCCTGCATCTCATGGAAATGCTAGCCATGTTTGCTTTGCACCTTTGAGAGCTAATTCTTCATCATTGCCACCATCATAACCATCAAATGGTTACCTTTTCTAAATGAGGTTACCACATCAGTCAGAAAAACCACAGACAGGCCCCAGAATTAACTAAGATGTACAGATGGCTATGGCAAAATATTTATATTATATAAAACAAAAATGTAGGAACAGTTTCTGAAGTTTATGAGAAATGAGGCACGTTTTCTGAACTAGAAATAAGACATGTAACCTCGCGATGAGCTCACAACCGACTGGACAACCGTGTATTGCATTGAAATTGTATGTTCCCCCAAATGCAGCTCCCATGTTCTCTCTGGCCAGTGTGGATACCCTCACTCAGGGAGGAGGGAAGAGTTGGCACCTCTCTGACTTACAAAAATGTTCTCAGCCTCCCATGCTAATCTTTCCACAAACTGGAGACAGGTTGTAATTATAAAGTAAAAGCACACCCAGCAAGGGAGAAGAAGCTGATGGCTTTTGAAACATGCTTCCCTAAGCCCAGCAGAGAAGCTGCCCGAATTTGATGGACTCTTTGAACCGGATCGGCGTTCTGAGATGCAGGCTGGAGAGGGGGACGAGTTGGGTGGACATAGAGAGGTTCATCCCAGTCTACAGAGAGGTCTGAGAGGAGGCAGTAGTAAAAAGAAGTAAGGGGGGGGCACCTGGGTGGCTCAGTCGGTTAAGCGTCTGACTTCGGCTCAGGTCATGATCTCACGGTTCCTGAGTTCAAACCCCATGTGGGGCTCTGTGTTGACAGCTCAGAGCCTGGAGCCTGTTTCACGTTCTGTGTCTCCCTCTCTCTCTGCCCCTCCCCCACTCATGCTCTGTCTCTCTTGCTCTCAAAAATAAATAAAACATAAAAAAAAAGAAGTAAGGGAGGTTGGCAAGAGAAGTCAGCCTTGGATTGGGAAGACAGTGCATTCTGAGAAGGGGAGGAAGCACATTACTTCATTTTTCAGGCCAGAGTTCCCCTAGCCAAATCCATCCTTAGGACGGCTCCTTAGCTCAGCACTGGTTCCAGTTTGTGACCCCAAGTCTCAGTCTCCCTGAGTCCTAATTTGTAGAAATATAAAAGCCCTCTTGTAGATAGAGAGATGATAGATAGATAGATACCATTTGCTTGTCATTTCTTGCAAAGATATTTTATGGCATGTAATATAATCATTCTCAAGCATCCATCCTTACAACTAACTAAACAGAGAACTCTTCCTGTAGGTACCAAATGTGTTGTTTCCATTTTGAGCTTTTCTTTTTAATCTGCTAGAATAAATGGTGCGTTTTCTTGACATTTTCCCTCTTTACAACTATTACTACTTAGGAGTTTCATTTATTTGTATTCTTTTGATTTCCTGCCGTAGCACACATATTTATAAAACAAATTTTATTGTTAGGTTATTGGATATGCTAGTGATAATAAAGAAGTAAACAATAAAAAGTAATGTTTGGTGTTAACGGGAATATTTGGGAATAAAATAACAATAAGTGTTTCCTCTCATTATTTTTTTTTCTGGGCTAGTTTTTTGCTTGGTTTAGTTTTGGGTTTGTTTTCCGGGTTGTTTTCAAGTTTGTGCACGGAGAGAGCGGTAGATGGCGGGAGACAGTAACGCACTTGATGGGTCTCTGCTGCCATCTACCGTCCGTCGTGCACCAACTCACCGTTTCCTTGATTCGAAAACTCAAGTACTCCGTGACTTGCAGTAAGCCAAGTTCCCCCTTGTCTTCTTTCTATTTTTTTCTTTAGTTAAAGCAAAGTGAAGCCAATGCAGACACCAAAGAGAAGCTCCCTTTGCGACTTCGAATCTTTGAAAAATTTCCAAACAGACCGCAAATGGTGAAAATCTCAAAGCTTCCTTCAGATTTTACAGTTCCTAAAATCAGGTATTAACATACTTATTTCATATGTGCCAAATACACTGTCAAAGAGTTATCTTGAATCTGCATCAGTCCTTCTTTCAAGTTCATGTTTAAAAGAAGGGTATTTTTTTCCTATTTTTACGTTATTTATGTTTCTACTCTCTCTACCTCTGTTTTAAAAGCCATTGACCCCTTTAAGCGATATATTCGGAGCAGTCATTTGATGGTGGCATTAGGCGCTTCCCCCTGCTTCTTCCCGAGATGCTCCTCAGGGATTCGACTCCCCAGGTAACGGGCACGGGTGCTCACAGCTGCAGGTAGACACCGACCCCTGACTTTCAACCATATAAGGATAAACTTGCCTCTTGAAGCCTTTTATTTTCAAGGAAGTAGAGAAATGCCACCAGCCAGGTTTCTGTCCTGCTGTGACAGCATTTGTTTAGAACGTCATGTCTGATTCCAGTATAATTTGTCTTTCACGCTTTTGTCAAGTTTAAAAATTCTTTAATGCATCTTAGAGAACAAGTAGTGCATTACAAAGACCTGCTCAAAAGTGTGTTGCCATTGTTTCTTTACGCATCATAAACCAACATAACTATTGTGGGAGAGAATGGTATGTCGTTCCTCCAAATCTTTAAACTGTCCTTAATGTAGCATGGACACAACCTTAGTAGGAAAATTCTGGTGACATGGCTTGCCCAGCACACTCACCTTAGGCTCTAATGGGTCCTTGTCTTCCTCTTTTAAAAGAAGAAATGTGGCATTTCCCACTTATACTAATTTTATCTTCTACCCCTTTGCCCTTCAGTTAAGCATTTGCATAAAGGATGTGTTCAAACCCTTATTTTTAATAATTAAAGGATTTTATTTCAGTTGTAGCTCAAAAATCACAAATAGAACCAGAATAGTATGAAATTTGACATTTTTATGTAACTAGTTCTAAAAACAATCCTGTGGGGGGGTTATAAAAATGTGAGACTGGATATGGTGCCATAATATTTAAAATTCAAATGGAAACGTATTTGCATTTCTGATTAAAATAATTTTTTAACTTGAAAGTAGGAAGTATGGGGCACCTGGGTGGCTCAGTCGGTTAAGCGTCCAACTTCGGCTCAGGTCATGATCTTGAGGCTCATGAGTTCAAGTCCCCCGTCAGGCTCTGTGCTGAGAAACCTGGAGCCTGGAGCCTACTTTGGATTCTGTGTCTCCCTCTCTCTCAGCCCCTCCTCCCCCCACTCGTGCTCTGTCTCTGTCTTTCTCTCTCAAAAATAAATATTAAAAAATTTTAAAGAAAAAGAAAATAGGAAGGATAAAAGAGCCACATATTAGATTCAAGACTAGTGGTTGTATGAAAAGGTGTTATTTGCATTCTCACCATGTTTTGGAGATGAGATAAAGCAAGTTTCTTTGAGTTATTTTTAATCTTTAAATGTAAAATTATCTCTCGATAATTCTTATGATGAGTGGAAGTTCGGAGAGATGAACTAATTCTTCTAAGTCTTAGAGGAGGAAAAGAAGTATCTTATTACCACAATGAGATTCAAAAAAACTACCATCAATGACTGAATATTATTGCTTAAAAGTTATTTCAGGGGCATTGCTTTTTTAAACAAAACTGAAGATTCAGGAAGCTTTCTCTAAATTAATTATTTTGCTAATTAAATTTAAACACTGCTCTTGGCATGATGTGTCTTCTTTCTTTCTTTCTTTCTTTCTTTCTTTCTTTTGTTAGCAGCAGGCAAAAGTTTATTAGAATATAAGATGAGGAATGAAGAATAGTAGGAAAGCTCCCTTTACAAAGAGGGGACATTAGAAAGTGAATGTCCTGGGTCTTTTTTTCTCTGAACTTCTGTCATCTCTATCTTAGCTCAAGCAAATGCACAGGTGTAAAACGCCACCACGTGCTCCATTTTATTTAACAATGCTTGACATGTGTGTGTCTGTACTTCATTTGCAAAGGGAGAGTTTCATGAAGCAGTTCATCGATCGCCAGCAACAGGACACCTGCTGCCTGTTACGGAGCCTCCCTTCCACCTCTTCCTCGTCCTGTGATCACTCCAAACGGTCCGCAATAGAAGACAACAAATACATTGACCAAAAAGTAAGAATCCACTGCTTCAAATTACCAAAGTTTTCTTAAGCACGTATGTTTTACATAATTGCAAGGCTCTATGGGGTCCTGAAATCGAAGGTCTCAGGACAATAATGAAGAAAATGATTTTATTTGTAGAAGAAATTTTTAAACCTGACATTGGTATTATTTATGAATTTCAGTTTTGCATTTGTACACGTCAGCTTCTGAGCCGTGCCAGGTAGCAGCCCTGTGACTTTGATGGGTAGAGAGCGTCCCAACCCTGCATTTTCTTACTTGCAGAAGGGTTCTGATTGCCAGCGGTCACCCCAGGTTTAAGGGTGGCCTGTGTGTTGCTTTTTCAAGAGACCATGTTTATTCCAGTTATTACACTAGGGAGAAAAACCAGAGCAAGTTATAAAAATCAGTCAAGGGGCTCCTGGGTGGCTCAGTCAGTTAAGCGTCTGACTAAGATTCAGGTCATGATCTCGCCGTCCATAAGTTCGAGCTATGCATCAGGCTCTGACAGCTCAGGGCCTGGAGCCTGCTTCAGATTCTGTGTCTCCTACTCTCTGTTCCTCCCCCACTTGCACTCTGTCTCTCTCTCTCAAAAATAAATAAACATTAGAAAAAAAAAATCAGTCAACATAACTACCGCTTATTAAGTGCTTAGTATGTGGTGGCAATTATCACTATGTGTTGTCTTAATCATGTTGTGATCTATCTGTCATTCAATAGTTGATAGGGAATTTTTTCCCTCTGATTCCACAGTTAGAAAATGAATGACCAGTTACAGAGTTTGTAACAGATCTTAAACATTAGGGTTCACTTGCAGGCGAAAAGTCCTGGTTCACTTTTTATTCCATTAAATTGGGGCCACCCTTTTTCTGTTGCTTAGAATCAAATACATATTTCTCATTATCACGTGAAAATAAAATACCAGCCCCATCATCCTCTTTCCCCTGCTCTCCCATCCCACGAGGATTAGCCTTTCCCCTCTGTTGCTTTTCTCCTGCCCTTCCCCACCTCTCCCCTCTAACTCTCCCAGCACTCATCATGTGCTGCAGCCCAGTGATTTTGTTCTCAGTTACAATAATGAACTCCTTGTACGATGTCTCTCCCTGTTTATTTTCTTTCAGTCACCTACAGATGCTATTTCTCTCTCTTCTAGATTCCAACGTTGTAGATGACAAGTCTGATGCCACTGTCATTTTTTTTTCATATGAATATAATTAGTTTTTTCTTTGGTTGTTGGTTGGTTGGTTGGTTAGCAGGTAGGCTTTCTGGTTTGGGGAAGCTTTTAAGACTTTCTACATATCCCTGGGGCTCAGAAGCCTTACCAGGATATACTTTGTATGTCGTTTCTCATCAGAACTGCCCCAAATGGGGAGTCTTTTCAGTTTGCAGACTGAGATATTTGTCAGGGAAATTTTCATTTACTATTTGTTCAATTATTACTTTTCCATCTGGCCCTTTATTTCCCTCTTACTTTTTCCCTCATGATTGCCATCGCTCTGCTTTTCTTCTGTGCTTTGAAATATTTATTCCACTATATCTTCCAAGCCACTGAATTGATCTCAACTGAGATCTTTCTTTGCCTTTAAATTTTGAGTGGAAAAAAAACCCACAAAATGTGCATTTGCATGCGTGTGTACACATACAAGCAATATTCTTAACCCTCAGTAAAGACTTTGTTTTTTTAAAAATATTAAATTTGTCACATTTCTTGTCCACAGTTGTTACATTTCATTCAATACTGTGTCCAGGGCATACACGAGGAACTGCATGTGTTAGTGGACAATCAAGTGGAGGGATAGTGGCCTGGTTTCAGCCACTCAGTGTGAAATCGCATTTTACATACTAGAACAGAGAATGTTTATTTTTAAATTTTATTTCAAATGCAGACTTTAAGCCAGAGGTATGGAATGAACCCCCAGCCTGGGCTGTGGTTGTCATGACCAGCCATCTCCACAAAGAATGCCGAGAGCTGGTGGCCGTTAATGCCCCAAGTGGGCATAAATCCACAACATGCTCTTTTAAGTCACTAATAACTTTATTCCACTGGAAACACAAAATTGAAATTAGTCCCTGATCATTTATTTTCTCTCTGAAAGCAAATACGACATTTCTCACACTTTCTGAACAAAATATTTTGAAATTGGTGAGGAAAAAAAATAAAGATTCTTGGCAGGTGTGTGGGGGTTCCAAGGGGGGCACACCCTCCCACCCTTCTGGGTGCCCACCATCTCCCTCCCCTAGCAATCCCCATGCTATATCACTGTCTGAGGATTTCAGATGCCATTTCTGACTTCTTCAATGTCCTTATATTTTTGTGGCTTCTGTCTACTTTCTCATTTAACATTATTTTTCACTAACTGAAAGTAAGATAACAATTACAATTTTATTCCATTATTGTACAGTTATGAGAACATAATATCCTAAAATATAATGAACTAGCACAGGCACTGCTCCTCAGTGGTATCTAAATCACTCAGCATTGTAAAAGAGACTAGAACTAGAGCACCTGGGTGGCTCAGTCAGTTAAGCATCCGACTCTTGATTTCGGCTCAGGTCATGAGCTCACGGTTTCCATGAGTTCTAGCCCCAATTTGGGCTCTGCACGTTGACCATGTGGAGCCTGCTTGGAATTCTCCCTCTCTTCCTCTCTCTCTGCCCCTCCCCAGCTCTCTCTGTCTTTCACAAAATAAATAAATAAATTTTTAAAAAAATTAATAGAAGATACTAGAATTTTTTCATGAAAACAGGCATCCCCCAATCTATAAGTTTGGTTGATTCAAACACACAATAGCTGCTCTTGTACCAGGAAAATTATAGTGATGGTTAGGTTATCCTTCACCCCAGGCAAGCTTCATTGGCCCCTATCTGGATAATCTACAATTGGGAGAATATTATTTATCTCCTCGTGAGCTCCATTCTCTGGAGACATGCTCCAGTTGGCAAGGTGGGGTGTAGAGAACATATTTTCTCTTCATCTCAGTAGCCACTACCCTATCATGGCAGCAGCGAGAAGGTTTACCCACGCTACTGTTGCTTCTTAAAGCCTTGGCTTTATTTAGGCTGCAGGGAAAGTCAACTTCCCTCCTTTGACGTTCCAGTGTTTGCAGCTTCAGCTGCCATCGCTTCCTGGCCGTCCTCAGAAGTACCTGGGATTTGTTGTCTGTGTTGAGTGCCATTAGCCCAGAAAACCCGACACAGAGAAGCCCGCTTAACGAATGTCAGCATGAGGATGCCCCAGGGGAGCAGAAATTGAAGAGGAAGCAGTCTAGTATTTGTATTTGTAAACATGCCAAGCCTTTTTTAAATTTTTACTTAAAAACCCTAAAGCCACATAAAATTACATAAGCACATGACAAAAATCCTGAATAGAGACCATACCCTTTGTAGCTTCTGATAAAATATTTTTCGGCGAGCACTTGGAAATTTCTGTGACAGCCCCAGCTGCCTTTGGAAATGCCTGGCAGTGTCCAGTGGATGGCAAGGGCTTTCTCTCTATATGAAGAAACTCTCCAGCGTGGTACAGCACAGATTGAGGCTGTTTTTCCTCAAAGGGTAGTAAGAAATAAAAAGAAAATGTGAGGCCGGTCTAACAGTGATTCCCATGACATGAAAAAAAGGAGCACTAAAGTAAAACTTTTCCATTAACGCTGACCTGTAAGGAGAAACTTCTGAGTCCCGCAAAGCTGACCTCGTGTCAAGGAAAATACTGAGTCCCCAGGAACATGAAGATCATAAGTTAAGGGATAAAAAAGAAAACACGACAACGAACGGTGGGGGTGGTTTTGGTTATGCAACTGGAGGAACATGAAGGCACAAAGGCACATGCTGGGCAGGGTACTGTCCGAGTTATGACCTTGGCTTTGAACAACCATAAATAATTCCATGGCAACCTTATGCTGCAGGGACCTGATCACCTTTATCATGTAGTTTAAAATACCTGTCCTTCTCCCCATAAACAGTAAGCAAACAAAAACATAAAATCTTTAAGTTGTTGTTGCAGATCCTAAAGGAAAAAGACAGAGGGGCACTTGGGTGGCTCAGGTGGTTGAGTGTCCGACTCTTGATTTCAGCTCAGGTCATGATCTCACGGTTTGTGGGATCAAGCCGTTCATCAGGCTCTGCGCTGACAGTGTGGACCCTGCTCGGATTCTCTCTCTTTCTCTCTCTCTCTCTCTCTCTCTCTCTCTCTCTCTCTCTGTCTCTCTCTCTCCCCTTCTGCCCCTCTCCCCCTCAAAATAAATAAATAAACTTAAAAAAAAAAAGACAGGAAACAGTGCTTTCCAACTTCTCCCTTGTGGTGAATGGCTGCCCTTCCAGACTCCATAGAAAATGGCATTCCCAAGGCTAATTCCCTCATTCCTTTCTCCTCCTACTCTCCCACACCTGGGATGTCGGCCAGGGGTTCCCTCTCCTGGTTAAAGGATAAACCTGCATCTCTTGAGAGGACGTTTGTACTTTCCAAGCAGAAGGAAATCGGGCAATGGTTTTCTACCCATTTTTTGTCCAGATTATTGAAACTAAACCCTGGGTTTCTTTAGTAGAGTGTTTTTAGTAAACTGAGGTGTGAACGTGCTTCTCCAGTGGCTCTGGTAATAAAAGCAGCCCATTCACAGGTGAATCGTCTCCATAATGTCAAGGTTTGCACTGTGGTTGGTTGGAACTGGCGACTCTCTCTGCCCTTTAGCTGAGCTCGCCAATCCTTCTGCCCTGCTGCCTTGGCTGCTGTGCCCTTTCTGGGGTCAAAACCTCACAGCGTGTGGAGAACATGAAGGAACTACACACTCACATCAGCCTGAGCTTGGTTTCAGCTCAGGTCATGATCTCACAGTTTCGTGCATTCAAGCTCCGTATCGTGCTCTGTGCTGGCATCATGGAGCCTCTTTGGGATTCTCTCTCTCTCTCTCTCTCTCTCTCTCTCTCTTTCTCTCTCTCTGCCCCTGGCCCACTCATGCATGCTATCTCTGTCTCTCTCAAAATAAATAAATAAAGTTAAAAAAATATAGAGTATTTCTCTGACAATAGGGCAACATCTGCCTCTGTCTTACCTGCCTCCTTTCTGCTAAGCATATACAGCAAGTTCCACAGTAAGCCTCCACAATTATCAGCTAACACATGTACAAAGTGAGGGAAGTGATACAAGTAATTACTATGTTTTCTTTGCCCTTTTTATTTCCATAAGTCTTCAGCTTCACTCAGTCATTCAGCAAACATTTATGGAACACCTGTTGTTCCTCTGGCACCTGAAAATTCAACACTGAGCAAAATGTGAGCAGTGCCCTTTAGGGGCTTTTAGTCTCGTGGGGACAAACGTGTAAATGCAGGGGGGTAAAAATTGTTGCAGGAACCTGAGACAGGATCCCTTACAGGAGCAGGAAGCTTGAGCATTGTAGGAGGAAGGTGTTCCAGGCAGAGAGGGAAGCCTGTGGAAAAGCACAGGACACCGAAGATGCTTGACATAACTTCATGAGAAGCAGAGTAGAATGGTGATTATGACCAGTCATAGTCATAAGTGATGTCGGTTCCGATCCTCATCTCTAGAGATAATTCTTATTTTCAGTGTTTGTCATGAGGATTAAATAATAGATTATAATATGTTAAATGCCTAGCATTGCACTGGCATAGCTTATGTCACGTGCCTCTAACACCAGATAAAAAAGATTACCGATACTAAACCATACCATGAATTCAGACTAAGCAAATAGACTTACATTCATCAGTCAAGACAAAGGACTTTTACATAAACAAATTAACCTCCAATTCTAACAGTCTAGTTAAGAAGCACAATATACTAATTATTGATTTATTTTCCTTATTGCTCATGAATATGATTTTTTTAGTCTGATTTTTTGTGATATTTCAGTTACTACCCTCATTGCCTACATAGTGTCTCAGATTCTCAAAAAGTAAATTAAATTGCTTTGTAAAGATTTACTCTTCACAAAGCCTTGTTGATTGCCAGACAGCGTTTTGTATTTTTCTGTGTGATTATAGAGTGTTTGATGATTTGTTCCAGTAACTACATACAGAGCAAGTTAACTGATCTATAATTTTCAGGATGAACATTTACTCACCAAAAAAAAAGGGGGGGGTGCGGAAGAACAGCCTATTTTCATCTTTAGGGCTTTTACTCTTCTGAAAGGATTTTCTAAAATAATAGCTTAGCATCTCCGCGGTGCTATTCAAGACGCATCTCTAGGAGGACAGTGGGAGATTACATGGCATCACCACCTCACCAGGGGCCGGATAGCAGAGTTACAAACCATGTGGTCGGGGGGGGAGGGAAGAAGCCACCAGACAGAATGTGAAAACTCTCTGGACTTCCGGACTTCTGTGTTTAGCTTACAAATGCATTAGTAGGTGATTGATTGTCCATTTATTCACAATAATGGAGAGGAAACAAAAAGATACAAAATATAAATGAAAACTTTTTCTTTCATTTTGATTGGCCTTTGTAGTATGTTTTCGTGCTGAGATCAAAGTACAGCTGAGTTTGAGTGCACATCTTTTCATTTCAGTTATTTCTTGAGGCCCTTTCTATGCACACAGTGAGCTGGGGTCCAGGTAAAAATCGCGTCCTGGCGTCAGCTAACACAAGAGGAGAAATTCCCGGTCAGTGATTCTTCTTGCAGAATATTTAGTGGTATAATCATTTTGGGTCTGGGATTATAAGTACTTCAAATTCCTTAGGTGTACATCCACTGAAGTTCAAAAGTAAATGCATCTAGGATCAAGCATCATCTGTAGATAATACAGAAGGCTTTTAACCACAATTTTTTGGTGCTGTCTCCAAAGCAATGATCAGAGCTGACTTTGCAACTAAGCCTATCTGTGAAAGTTACATTTAACTCCCCTGTCTCAATGTTCTTCTCTTTTAAGTATAGTTTACTCTTAAGTTTTACTTTCCCGTTAAGTGTAATACCGATCCCAATGTGTTAACATTTGTTGCTGGGGCTGGTATATTTGGATCTAAAGTTCAAATACAATTGAATCATAATTGGAGAGCAAGCACTGCTCCCAGAGTGCCTGGGATTTTAAATTCACAAACACCTGCATGATTAAAAGCATCTGGCATTTTCTCCCAGAATCATAAATCCACTCTTTTTTTTTTTTTTTTAATCTCTGCAGGTTTTTGGTTTTTGTCTTTCTGTCTATATGAGCTCTAAGCATGAAGTGATATGCTTAGGTATATATTATAGTGTATATTATGGTTTCCCACCAGTAGGTAGCGTACTTTGAGCATACCTGTTTTTGACGATACTGGCTCTCCCTCATCTTCTGAATCATCGGCATCATTACACTGGTCTAGCGATGTGTAAGTTGTTGGAGATTCGGCCAAATCTCCAACGCCGCTCGACTGACTAAAGCATTGTCATGCAATCTAGTGCAAAAACAGTCAAACCAATTAAGTTTCCAATCATCTGGTTTCTAGTTTCACAAGATTTTCCTATCAAGTGAATTGGTGCATTTCAAAATAAATAGGCTTCCTTTGTAATTTTTACCTGATTCACATTTGTTATTTCAAGGATTCACTTCATAAGAAAAAAAATGTAGTACAGAAAAGAGTCATCTCTAATATTAAGCAATGTATTCATTCTGTAAATACATTTCAAGAACAAATTACAGGCAGTACTGGACAGTGGAGAGAAATGTAGTGGACAAAGAATCCACCATCCGTACCATATGGAGCCTATGATCCGGTGGAATTCACAGAAAGATAAAAAGGTGTTTCACACACAGAGCAGAAATCAATGGGTATGGGTGCCCTTGGCCCCAAAGGGCGACTGTGAAGGGTGTGTGTGTGTGTGTGTGTGTGTGTGTGTGTACATATTTATATATTTTTAAAGTTTTATGTCTGGTGTTTTTTCAGGGTTCAGAATTTATAATGTTGAAATAACAAGATCAAAACTCTTGACCCATCATCTAAAACTCCCTTTTCACAAAATCCACATTCTAAGGCATATTTCAAAGCTTCATAACATGCTATTATAACAGTACTCACCTTTGCATACATTGTAATGTGACTATTTTAATTTTGCTGCTGCCTACACTAATCACCTTTTTAAATTCTTTCTTTCCAAGCATAATGTCAATTTTATAAAAAGTTGATTTTATAGAAACATCCTGCTGTACACATGATCTGTCCTATGCGCCATGGTATTAGTTTTCAGTTCACAGGTGCATGAAAAATTAAAATACGGCTGAATGATGTACCTACCACCTTCAACCTATGTAATTTTAAGTAATTGCTTATTTCCAATTATGACATTTTATGTGGGAGACTTATTCAATAAAGCAGCTAATTACAATAATTACACTACACCTTTCCAGCAGAAATGACATTCATCAAGCCCTGTTCATTGGGCCATGGTTTTGTGCTTTATGGTCATATGTTTTTATAAATGCATTTCCATTTATTGTCAGCCTGTTAATATTTGAAAAATGAAAAAAGGAAAAACATGACTCTCAAACTTTTTCTCAGTTACAAACAGAAATACGTTGTTAACAACTCCAAATCAGAAAAAGTGAGCTGAATACTTAGAATAGCTATGGTTTTCTGTCTCAAGTAAATACTAATGGCTTCATTTTGAAGGAGGTTACCAGAGAATACAGGTGTTCAGACTAAGCACAGCAGCATTCCAAAGGAAGCTACTATTCCCTGATAGTCTAGGGTTACTCCCTGGTGGTTGAATAAATGAATTAATATTCTACTTAATTGAAAGTTGTGATGGATCCCAGATTTCAGCAATCAGTAAATGTAAAATATAAATACTCTTATCATACTGGTATTAATAGGTGAGAAAAGTTATTGATCTCCTTTCGTGCTTCAGGGTCATTATTCTGAAAATCAGGTATGCATATACGTACGGAACAAAGGAAAAACGTGCTAGTTTAGATCTTGCATAAGATTTGGGATAAGAACAAGTTATATGTATAAACCAAACCTTTCATGTCAAATAAACAGCATTGTATTACAGTATAGTTTGGAAAATCCTTTTTTTATACTGTTAAGCCTTGTGACATTTTAGATACACATGTTTAGTGATGAGATTTGAACATTGAGCTATATAATCTAGACTTAATTATAATATTTTAATTTATAATTTGAGTGACCTAAGCAACATAATTTCTATGATTGTCAGATTTCTTACCTGTGAAAAAGAGATAATAACACATACCTATGAGTATTAATTTGAAAATTAAATTACAAATATGTGTAAGATACCTTAGTACACGATCAAAGAGCCAAGAAAATTAATAAGGATTTAGGATATTTGAAATACACAGTTGACTAGCTTCCTGTAGTGGGCATTTATACAATTCTTCATTTAGCGACTTGAGAACATTCTTTTTTTTTTTTAATTTTCTATTTATTTTTTTGGAGAGAGAGAGAGAGAGCATGAGTGGGGGATGGCAGAAGAGAGGGAGACACAGAATCAAAAGCAGGCTCCAGGCTCTGAGCTGTCCACACAGAAGTCACCAGCTCAGATCATGACCTGAGCAGAAGTTGGACACTTAACTGACTGAGCCACCCAGGCGCTCCAAGAGCACATATTTTGATTGAGGCACACCTAAATGATTTACAAAACACGACCACTTACATACCAGAAAGGAATTCTAAACATGAACCAAATCACTATGCTAGAGAAGACATTATTTAACAGAAGTGTAATAAGATTAGAAACTAAATAACAACCAGAAAACACCAACACTTTTCAAAATTTAAAAATCACTTTTAAATAATTTCTACAGCATAGAAGAAACCACATGGAAATAAAAAGTTTCTAGAACTGAAAACTAATAAACACTGTGTAGATTGAACCTATGAGAAGCAACCAAAGGCATTTTTAGAGGGAAAGTTATACCCTTGAGTGCATATTTAGCAAAATAATAGAGGCTGGCACTAATCATCCAAATATTTAACTCAAGAATTTATTAAAATACCAACCAAGAAAACATTAAGACAGTGGGAGGGGAAAATAAGTATATTTTAATCAAATAGGGGGAAAAGAAGCAATAAGTAATATTAGTAAAACTAACATTTTGTTCTTTGAAAAGACAAATAAAAATGATAAATCTGCATTAAAATTCAACAAAAAATATGTAAGGAGTCTTCCGGCATAATGATAGAAGCATTGGCATAGTTTTCTTAATCTCCTTGAATTAAGTAAATAGAATACCTAGATAACATGAAAGTAAATAGAATACCTAGATAACAACCATAGACAATATTTACAACAAAATTAGGTAATCCACAAACCACAAGTAAAAGCAGCTGTAGACAAAACAATAGCCACATGGTTTGCAAGGTGACTTGGTCTGTTTGGAATGCTACAACACATACCACAGACTGGGTGACTTCAACAACAAGCGTTTATCCCTCAGAGCTCTGGAGGCTGGAAAGCCTAAGATCGAGGCGTCAGCAGATTTGGTGTCTGGTTCTTCTTCCTGGTTCACAGATGACTGCCTTCTGGCTGCGTGTTCATATGACAGAAAGAGGGAGGGCTCTGGTCTCTTCCTCTTCTTATGAGGGCACAAATGCCATCATGGGGCGCTATCCTCGTGACCTCCTCTAAACATAGGTACTTCTCAGAGACCCCTTCTCCTCATGTCTTCACACTGGGGGGCTAGAGCTTCAACACATGAATTTGGGGTATAACACATAGTATTGGTGCTGTTGGGGAGGAAGCCAAGTTAGTTACAGGGCATGTAATGTCTTTGAGACTGGACCACACCTGCTTAGCTCCACACAAAGAAAAACATCCAGGAGTGGAAACAAACTTGACAGGCCAGTGACAAGAGTGATGAGGGGAAAAGTAGATCCAGATAAAATTGGTGGTGTCTGCTCCCTATAACAAAGCCAGGAAATCTCAGAAAGAAGGCTGCCATATGGTTCACTATGTTAAAACCACAGAAGAAGACACTCTGAAGCTAGAAGGAAATACTAAGGTGTTCAGGAAAACTGTGTGTAAGCATGAGCAATGGAAATTTATCACAGCCAAATTCCCTACAAGAATTGTAAGAGACAAAGAATAAGGAACAGAATACTGTCCCAATAGAGTGAAACTTACTCTAAAGACCTACCTACCAATGGCTCAAACGGTAGCATTATATGGGAAAATGAGTTAAAAGACATATGGGGATGGAACTGGAGGGTATTATGCTAAGCGAGATAAGTCAATTAGAGAAAGACAGATATCATATGACTTCACTCACATGTGGAATTTAAGATACAGAACAGATGAACAAAAGGGAAGGGAAGCAAAAATAATATAAAAGCAGGGAGGGGGACAAAACATGAAAGACTGTTCAATACACAGAGCTAACTTAGGGTTGTTGGAAGGGCTGTCGGGGGGATGGGCTAAATGGGTAAGGGGCATTAGGGAGGACACTTGTTGGGATGAGCACTGGGCGTTATACATAGGGGATGAATCACCAGAATATACTCCTGAAATCATTATTGCACTATATGCTAACTAACTTGGGTGTAAATTATAAATAAATAAATAAATAAAATTTAAAAAGACATACAGATTACATAAGACTAGAATAGCAACAAAAGTAAGAAATTCATACATAAGGTGCTAGAATTCAGGAAAGAAGTACAGTTGACTCTTCAACAATATGAATTTGAGCTGTGCACATCCACTTACGTGCAGATTTTTTGATAAATGCAGCACAGTACTATCTGTAAATGTATTCTCCTTATGCTTTTAATAACATTTTCTTTTGTCTAGCTTGCTTTATTGTAATAATACAGTATATAATACATATGGTTAGTTATACAAAATAATGTGTTAGTTGACTGTGTTATTGGTAAGGTGTCCAGTCAACAGTAGGCTGTTAGCAGTTAAGTTTGGCGGGGGGGGGGGGGGGGGGGGGGGGGGGAGGGGGGGTCAAAGGCTATGTGTGTGTTTTCAACTGAATGGAGTGTCAGTGCCCCTAACCCTTGCATTGGTCAAGGGTCAACACTATTAGTAAAAGCAATGAAGACTAAACTAGGCAGAACATAAAGTGATTACATACATCAGATGATGCCTTTAGAAAACTAGGAAGTAAAAAAGAGGAAATTTGAAGACATCAAAAAGAAATGAAGAAAGAAATGAAAATGATTTGAAAGAAACTGACAAATCAAAGAATTTCAGTGAAGGTCCCAGATCTGTATTATAAAGATCCTGAAAGAAGAAAACAAAAGCCATAGCACAGAACAGCATTAAACTTTTCTGAAATGTAAAAAGATTTGAAGCTATATATTGGAACTGAAAACATCAATAACAAATGACCAAAAATAAGACATATAGCAGACAAATTACAGGACTTAAAAAATTATATATACATATATATTTAATATATTATTTTATTATAATTAATTATTATATTATATATTTTATGTATTATATATTATATATTTTTATATCATTATATTATAATTAGTATTATAATTATAATATAATAATATAATGTAATAACTTAAAATTATATATACATATATATGTTTAACATATGTCTTTAATGTATCACTCTTAACTATAGAGAACTAAGGGGTACTAGAGAGGAGGTGGTTAGGGGATGGGCATTAAGGAGGGTGTAATAAGCACTGGGTGTTATATGTAAGTGATGGATCATTAAATTCTACTTCTGAAACCAATATTCCACTACATGCTAACTAACTGGAACTTAAAAACTTAAAACCAATAATAATAATAATAATAATAATAATAATATAATAATAAAAGAAAACAAAAATAGGTATCAGCTCAAAATGAACAAGTGGCTTATAAAGGGAAGAACATTTGATTACCATCAGACTTTTTGGCAGGAATGCTTTATGTCAGAAGAAATTAGAATCACATATATAGGATACCCAGAAAAAGAATATGTCATCCAGCTTTCTTATGTCTAGGAAAACCGCCTCTCAAGTTTAAAGGAGAAAAGAAAACAACTACTATTAGGATGTAAGAATGTAAGTAATGTTGTTCCTATGAGTCTTTCCTGAGGAAATTAGTAAAAAACATGCTTCAAACAACCAAAATGAATTCCAAAAATGACTCTAAGACATTAACATAAGAACAGGTGGCAAACATTCTTAAACTGTGTATGACTAACTAGGACCACATGAGGATTAAAATAAAGAGAAAAATATGCAATATCTATTTGCTCTGCTAATATGAGTATAGTACAAGTGTACAAATGAGAGGAAAATGGTAAGAATGTATGCATTTTTTAAATATCCATTAGTTGTATTGTGTTAGAATAGGTATTGTAATGCTAAGACTAGTGCCTATGAAATGTGAAATAAAAATAATGAGTAATTGGCAGATAGTCTAATGTCTGTTATCTCTGTATATTTGATAATCAAGAGTTTTGATGTGGGGTGGGAGGATACAGAAACAGAAGAGATACAGATGTCATATGGAAGAGATTAGGTAAAAGTGCAGAGTCCTGAATTTAAATAGAAAATATCAGAATAAAATCAGGCAAAGCCCTCGAAACAGTGACCCACTCAGTAGCGAAGAGTATCACTAAATTGTGTTCTTGAAACCAAGGCTTTTTGGAGAAAAATGGTAATTTGGAATAGGAAGCATATACAAGATGAGCTAGGGATATCTGGCCATACTAATAACAAGGAAGCTTAGACAAAGACTACTAAAGTCAGGCCAAAAGAACCCATGAGCCATTTTGAAAAATCTCCCAATGCTCTTTGACTTCAGATGAGGATAATGATTGTAATGGATTGAAACCAAATATATTTAAGTCCTTAAGTCAATAATGACATTTTAATTTTTTTTATTTTTAAAAAGAAATTTTTAATGTTTATTTATTATTGAAAGTCAGAGAGAGTCAGAGCGTGAGCAGGGGAGGGGCAGAGGGAAAGGGAGACACAGAATCTGAGGCAGGCTCCAGGCTCTGAGCTGTCAGCACACAGCCCGATGCAGGGCTCGAACTCAAAAACTGCGAGATCATGACCTGAGCCGAAGTTGGACGCTTAACTGATGGAGCCACCCAGGTGCCCCAATAATGACATTTTGAAACTACTAATTGGTCACCTTCAGAGGATGATAGAAAACCAATTAATTACATAAAAAATGAATAAGTAAAGGTAAAGAATCAACATCTACTTTGCCTTTTCCATATGAACTGTACTAATGAGTAACCAAATAGTGCATGAGAGGAAGTACTTCATTATAAACGTGTTCCAACTAATAAATGAGAAAGAAGTGTCAATTTTAGAAACTGAATGAATCAACGATCTAAACAATAGACATCAATACTACTAACATCACAAAAAGAGGAACAATCATTGTGTGCCTTCTGATGAAAAGCTACACCACCACCTGTGGTCTTGCCAAAACCATCAAGTATGAGCCAGATGAGACTCTGGGTCCAACTACCAATTTACAAGAGTCATAGAAGACAGAGGAGCATGTGAACTATGGCATGAATGTGCACTTGGGAAAATCCACACTCCTGGAAGCTCCAGGTGACATGCCCCCGGTCCTTCAACTATGGTTGGGGGAGGGGGGCGGCAGGCAGGAGGTGTACCTGTAGATTAAAAGATGTTAAAGAAATTGCCAGAAAATCAGCGAGATCCATCCATTGCTGTGTCCTTCAGCTCCGAATTATTCAACCACAAATAACTGCAAATTTGAACCTCCTAAATTTCACGTTAAAGTGCATAGTTCTGAAAATACCTTTTAAATTAAAATTTTAAGACAAAAAAAATCTCTGTGCTGCTTGAACATTTAATTTTTGTTAAGTTTATTTATTTTGAGAGAAAGAAAGAGTGCATGCACAAGAGGGGCAGAAAAAGAGAGGGAGAGAGAGAGAATCCCAAGCAGGCTCCACACTATCAGTGCAGTGCAGAGCCCAATGTGGGGCTCGAACTCACAAACCCTAAGACCATGACCTGAGCCGAAATCAAGAGTTGGATACTCAACTGACTGAGCCACCCAGGTGTCTCTTGTTTGAATGTTTAAATGTATTTTTGATAATTCAGTCAGAGAATGTTTGTCTTCTGGAGTTGGATGTATTAGATTTACAAACAAAAGAAAACCACCAAAAAGGGCTTTTTCAACTAATCTTTTATTTTCTTCAGTGCAGACTCCGTGTAATGTCATCCATACCCTTCCCTTTAAGTCCTACATGTTTGATGTGTTTACATCCAGAAGAAACATTTACTGGCACCTGCCTTACCTGTAATTTAAACTTCAGGTCTAAAATTACTTATCCTGAAATTGATTTCTGTATTCCTTATTTTGATCATTTCAGGTGACTGTCAGTATCTTTTGGAGCCAGAAGAGGGCACTGCAGAGCAGCATAGCTCTGAGTACTTGGGACTAGCAGACAGTGTCCTTTGCAGAAAAAAAAAAAAAATGTGCAAAGCTCTACTACAGAAATAACAAAAAGGTGGGGGGGGGGGGTACTAGATAATCACTATAGGCTTTCTTTATTTACTAGAAAAAAGAACCGTTAAAATATATAACTAAATACGTATCATATATGTTTAGATATAGATATAGATAGATGACAGATAGATGTAGATGCCAATGTTTCTTCTTTGAAAACATCCTGAAGCTAGAGGTAGCTGGCTGGCTGGCTGGCTGGCTCAGTGGGTGCAGCATGGGACTCTTGACCTCAGGGTCATGAGTTTGAGCCCTATGTTGGGCATAGAGCTTACTTAAAAAATCAGCCAATCGATCAATCAGTAGATCCTGAGGCTGAATCTGAAGTTCTTCTATTAGAGTATTTATTCTTTTGCTACCTCTGCTGTTAAAGAATCAGTTCTCAGGAAGTTCCTCGTACAGATTAATAGTGTATTTTACTTTAACTAGTTCGGGTTTAGGACAAAGGAGATCCAGCAGCCCTTTAGCAATCTTAGACGGCACAGAAATAATTTTGGAATCAATATAATAAATATTATCCCCAGTTTCTGCAAAGGTTTTTTTCTAACATGAAGAACTCTGTGTTAAGTGTCAGCTGCTCAATTACGGGGCAGTAGGTAGGTGACTGAATTCAGACCATCACCTTCACTAAGGGAAAGATGACTAAGGCATGTCAGTGTCCTTCAGAGATGAAATAAGGGGAGTGGGGTCCAGACCTCTCCCCAAACCTGCAGTCTCGGGGCCTCCGTAGCCCGGGCCTTTCCCATGACAATGTGTGTGCTTAGGAACCAAAGGACAAAAGCACCACCATGATGAGACCCTTCTGTCTCTGCAAATGACTTTAAATAACATTCCTTGGGAGATAGACTGTCAGCTCTAGGAGGTTAAATCCATGCCCAAAGTCACCTCACAAGGGGAAGGGAGGAGATTTAAGAAAGTTTTAGGATCCATCATGGTAAACAGCCTTCCGTGCACTACCCTAAAAATGTAACTTCTGAAAAAAATGGCATTCACCCTTATTTCCTTGTGTGTACATTAACTTATTCTTCCATGAGTTCTGATGAGTAAAAAAACCAATTCAGTTTTTCATTATTGAAAATATATGAGTGCTCCATCTTTCTTCATATGAGGGAAATTGCCAATGTGTTCAATGATCTTTCCCTTTATTGCAGATCTGCTGTGAAATACAAAAATTATATTGCTGGATATGGTGTTATCTAGGTTGTCAGGTGTGGCTAAAAAGACCAGTTTGTGCCTGTCACTTCCTCTCCAGCTGTGGCCATATGGACATGTCGGTCGACAATACAGTATTTGTTTATAGGCTTGTTTGTTGTAGAATGGAGCTCTGTGACTTTGTACCTGAAGTCACTATGTTGTTTAAAAGAAATTAGACAGTCTGTTTTTACTGGATACAGAGTTGTTCTGTCTCCTGCTCATTTTTTTTCCTCCCTCAAATCTGTTGGAAACACAGTATGCCTTACAGTGTTTCTTCCACCAAGCTCAGCACGTAAGCATATCATCTGTGCTGGATCTCTTTGCCCCACGCATGCATTTCCAACTGCAGTCCTTTGCTCACAGCCTCCTTTGCTATGAAAATCTGAACCATCCTTCAAGGCCTAGTGCAGTGTCCACTTCTTCAGTGACATCTTTGCTATTTCAGATACAGCTATTTGTGCCCACCCGAATCGTGCAGCCTGCTCATCTTTTCTGCTGGACACAGCAGCCAGCACCTTACTGTCTACTTTTTACTGGTAACCTCATGCATGATAGCCTTGCCTTTGTAACTAGGCTTTTGGATTCAGGTAAACAATTCTGATTTGTGGGTAAGCTGTATCTCTAATAGTCACTAATATCATACTAAGTGCTTAGAAAATCTAACCTGATCTACTGATCAAGATGAGTAGGTCGTGGGGCACCTGGGTGGCTCAGTCAGTTGGTTGTCCGACTTCAGCTCAGATCATGATCTCATAGTTGGTGGGTTTGAGCCCCGTGTCGGGTTCTGTGCTGACAGCTCAGAGCCTGGAGCCTGCTTCGGATTCTGTGTCTCCCTCTCTCTCTGCCCCTCCCCCACTCGCACTCTGTCTCTCTCTGTCTCTTGAAAATAAATAAATGTTTAAAAAGATGAAAAAAACAAAAAAGATGAGCAGGACGTTGTCCAAGTGTTATCTCTGGTCTGACTATTGGAGTTACCCTTCCTAGTTATTTGTTATTATGAATCTGCCTAGGTTGGCATGCTTCCCTGTTCTTTCTCTGCCCTCTGATTGCCCACTTGAGTTTCCTGCGCACCTGTCACCCCTCTGACTTCTGCAACTATCAGGCAGGACAGAGCTGAGTTTGAGGAATCTTCTGTTTTATAGGCAGCCTCCAGGATTTTGTTTATCTTAGTGCTTTTCCCTGGAATAATTTCATCATTGCTAACTAGGAAGCAACCTTGAAAGCTCATCTCATTTGTCTCCATGTCAGTGGGCAAAGCAACTCCTGAACTCATCGTTCAGATTAGTACCAAGTCACAGGCTAAGACCCTGAAACAGGGGATGCCTGGGTGGCTCAGTCAGTTAACCATCTGACTTTGGTTCAGGTCCTGATCTCACAGTTCATGGGTTCGAGCCCCATGTCAGACTCTGTGCTGACAGCTTGGAGCCTGAAACCTGCTTTGGATTCTGTGTCTCCCTCTCTCTCTCTGCCCCTCCCCTGTTTACACTCTGTGCATGTGTGTATGTGTATGTGTGTGTGTGTGTGTGTGTGTGTGTGTCAAAAATAAATAAACATTAAAAAAATAAAAGAACCTGAAACAGGTGTAAAGTGGATTAGAGAACAGTTTGCTGGACGATAGCAAGAAGCAGTCCAATATTTGTCTCAATGCTACATTCTCTGGATACTGAAAAGCCTATTCAGATGTAAGACATTATTACTAATGAGCACAGCCAATGTATCACCACCATAGTTGTGACGTGTGGCCCCACAAGCTTGTTTGCATTTCTGCCCAAATAAAAGTAAAAATAGAAGGTAAAATTAAAGAATAGAATCACTCATATAATGATGTGTCAGTAAAAAAAAAATTATGTTTGATGTTTTAATACTGTTCTCTATATAATGTATGTAATTATTTGTCAGTATATTATCCCTTCACATTCCAAAACTAATAACCCACACTTACAATTTTTCAGCTTCGCAAGTCTGTCTTCAGCATCAGGGCAAGGAATCTTCTAGAAAAAGAGACTGCAGTCACTAAAATCTTAAGGTAACACCATTAAACACTGATACATATTTAACCCTAGTGGGATTATATCCAGCAAAAAAACTCTTTTCTCTTTAATGAACTAATTTTCTGAGTATCAATATACACTTTCTGCTAGAAAGTAGGTCTGGGTAACTATGTAGTTACAAGTAATGTCAAATACATCATTTATATCTTTCCTGGAAAAATAATATTTTATTAGCTCAGTCATGCATTTTTCTTTTCATGCCCATACACATAAATCGTTAAGTATGAACATTTACAAAAAGATGACTATAACTTACTTTTATTCTTCCATGTTTTATTTCTTTTGTGATATATAAGGGACAAATCACAATCTAAGGGGGAAATGGTAAGCTTTTTAGAAGTAATTATGATTTATTAACCTATTAAGTGTAAATGTATTTAAAACCTATAAGAATCAAAAGCATATCCATTTTAAAATGCTTATGAAAATGTGTAATTTCAACAGTGGTTTCTTAAACCTGCCTTGATGAAGTACCAGAAAGGAAAATCAGGTTAGCTGCTTAAGAGTATTTTACAAGACTGTGTCGTAACGTGAAAGAGCATGATCTTTATAACAATGCACGAGCATTAGGAATGCTATTTATGGCGCACATATTACACAGACACATGTAACAATACAACTAAATACTGGAGGCTAGAAGGAGAATGGCTGACAAGGTGAATGGATGAATTTATACTGGGAAGACCCTTCCCAACTTATGCTGAGAGGAAGGAGTTAGACCGTCTTCTAGTCTACCTTTGTTCTAGGAATGGTCATTAAAGAGTTTTTGCCGGAGTGTATATCACAACTTGGATGACTGTAATGAGGAAATAAGGCTAATATATATGGTTTGAGACACTATTTTGAGTTTATAAAAGTACTTGAAATTTGTGTGCCAAAAACAATCCTAGTAACTAGTCAAGACAGTATTCTGGTATTCAGTCTTTTATCTGCTGACAGTTCGCGCAGATATGAGTATGTGCTGCAGTGCATTTTATGAGAGGAGAACAATCATTTCTGGGCTTATTATGTATTATCACCACAAAATATGATGAGATGATCATAAAAGGTCTGGTTAAATAGAGAAAGGAAAGCTTTCTCAGCAAATCTCTAACAACCTGCGTCCCAATTTCAGTTTGAGTCCAATTGGCTCAATCCTGGCATTGCCATCAGATAACGTCATGGGAGGCCGGCCTTGAATGCTGCATGGTACTCCAGGGTCTTTATCAAGCTGTAACTACTATACTAGACGAATTCCTGGCAGGATCAATCCCTAGCGTCTTGAAGATGCTCCTCTGTTCACACAAGACAGACCATGCCTTGCACTGACGGGGAAGAGAATTCAGCCTCCAATCCAAAGGACCCACGAGGGGATTGTAATACTCTGAGCCTGTATTCAGAGTCTACTTACCAAATTAGGAACCAAAATGACATTACTCACCTACCCAGAATAACTACCTTCCTGAATGTACCCTGGGGCTCCCAGAGACTTCAGAGCACAGGCAGACAGGCATCCCTGGAAGAAGTCACTTCCAGAGCCTCACCTCTCTGTGAATTTTCTTAAATTTGGTCTTCCAGTTTTTCTTTTCCACTACCTTTTCCTTATTCACCTGCTCCCAGTTTACAAAAAAAAAAAAAAAAACACAGTGAGACTGTAATTCATGCACAAGGAAGGTGAAGCTATGGTGCGTATTGATCTGGGTTGCCAAACACAGTGATTGTTCCCACGCAAGTTTCTCCAGAAAGGGGATCCCATTGGGCAACAGCTTATTGTCTATCTAGGTGACAAGTTTTTGGAAAACCTCCTTCCAAGAATTCATCTACCTTAGGGTTAGGCGTTAGAAATAACACAGACGTGGAGTTCCGGAAGATGGCGGCGTAGGAGGACGCTGGGCTCACCGCGCGTCCTGCTGATCACTTAGATTCCACCTACACCTGCCTAAAGAACCCAGAAAACCGCCAGAGGATTAGCAGAACGGAGTCTCCGGAGCCGAGCGCAGACGAGAGGCCCACGGAAGAGGGTAGGAAGGGCGGCGAGGCGGTGCGCGCTCCACGGACTGGCGGGAGGGAGCCGGGGCGGAGGGGCGGCTCGCGGGCCAAGCAGAGCCCCCGAGTCGGGCTGGCAAAAGCGGAGGGGCCGGACGGACTGTGTTCCGACAGCAAGCGCGACTTAGCGTCTGGGAGGTCAGAAGTTAACAGCTCTGCTCAGAAAGCGGGAAGGCTGGAGGACAAAGGGAGGGAGAGCTGCTGAGCCCCCGGACGGCAGAGCTCAGCTTGGCGGGGAACAAAGGCGCTCGCCAGCGCCATCTCCCCCGCCCATCCCCCAGCCAAAATCCCAAAGAGAACCAGTTCCTGCCAGGGAACTTGCTCGCTCCGCGCAAACACCCAACTCTGTGCTTCTGCGGAGCCAAACCTCCGGCAGCGGATCTGACTCCCTCCCGCTGCCACAGGGCCCCTCCTGAAGTGGATCACCTAAGGAGAAGCGAGCTAAGCCTGCCCCTCCCGCCCCCGTGCACCTTGCCTACCCACCCCAGCTAATACGCCAGCTCCCCAGCACCACAAGCCTGGCAGTGTGCAAGTAGGCCAGACGGGCCACACCACCCCACAGTGAATCCCGCCCCTAGGAGAGGGGAAGAGAAGGCACACACCAGTCTGACTGTGGCCCCAGCGGTGGGCTGGGGGCAGACATCAGGTCGGACTGCGGCCCCGCCCACCAACTCCAGTTATACACCACAGCACGGGGGAAGTGCCCTGCGGGTCCTCACCACTCCAGGGACTGTCCAAAATGACCAAACGGAAGAATTCCCCTCAGAAGAATCTCCAGGAAATAACAACAGCTAATGAACTGATCAAAAAGGATTTAAATAATATAACAGAAAGTGAATTTAGAATAATAGTCATAAAATTAATCGCTGGGCTTGAAAACAGTATACAGGACAGCAGAGAATCTCTTGCTACAGAGATCAAGGGACTAAGGAACAGTCACGAGGACCTGAAAAACGCTTTAAACGAAATGCAAAACAAAATGGAAACCACGACGGCTCGGATTGAAGAGGCAGAGGAGAGAATAGGTGAACTAGAAGATAAAGTTATGGAGAAAGAGGAAGCTGAAAGAAAGAGAGATAAAAAAATCCAGGAGTATGAGGGGAAAATTAGAGAACTAAGTGATACACTAAAAAGAAATAATATACGCATAATTGGTATCCCAGAGGAGGAAGAGAGAGGGAAAGGTGCTGAAGGGGTACTTGAAGAAATTATAGCTGAGAACTTCCCTGAACTGGGGAAGGAAAAAGGCATTGAAATCCAAGAGGCACAGAGAACTCCCTTCAGACGTAACTTGAATCGATCTTCTGCACGACATATCATAGTGAAACTGGCAAAATACAAGGATAAAGAGAAAATTCTGAAAGCAGCAAGGGATAAACGTGCCCTCACATATAAAGGGAGACCTATAAGACTCGTGACTGATCTCTCCTTTGAAACTTGGCAGGCCAGAAAGGCTTGGCACGATATCTTCAGTGTGCTAAACAGAAAAAATATGCAGCCGAGAATCCTTTATCCAGCAAGTCTGTCATTTAGAATAGAAGGAGAGATAAAGGTCTTCCCAAACAAACAAAAACTGAAGGAATTTGTCACCACGAAACCAGCCCTACAAGAGATCCTAAGGGGGATCCTGTGAGACAAAGTACCAGAGACATCACTACAAGCATAAAACATACAGACATCACAATGACTCTAAACCCGTATCTTTCTATAATAACACTGAATGTAAATGGATTAAATGCGCCAACCAAAAGACATAGGGTATCAGAATGGATAAAAAAACAAGACCCATCTATTTGCTGTCTACAAGAGACTCATTTTAGATCTGAGGACACCTTTAGATTGAGAGTGAGGGGATGGAGAACTATTTATCATGCTACTGGAAGCCAAAAGAAAGCTGGAGTAGCCATACTTATATCAGACAAACTAGACTTTAAATTAAAGGCTGTAACAAGAGATGAAGAAGGGCATTATATAATAATTACAGGGTCTATCCATCAGGAAGAGCTAACAATTATAAATGTCTATGCGCCAAATACCGGAGCCCCCAGATATATAAAACAGTTACTCATAAACATAAGCAACCTTATTGATAAGAATGTGGTCATTGCAGGGGACTTTAACACACCACTTACAGAAATGGATAGATCATCTAGACACACAGTCAATAAAGAAACAAGGGCCCTGAATGATACATTGGATCAGATGGACTTGACAGATATATTTAGAACTCTGCATCCCAAAGCAACAGAATATACTTTCTTCTCGAGTGCACATGGAACATTCTCCAAGATAGATCATATACTGGGTCACAAAACAGCCCTTCATAAGTTTCCAAGAATTGAAATTATACCATGCATACTTTCAGACCACAATGCTATGAAGCTTGAAATCAACCACAGGAAAAAGTCTGGAAAACCTCCAAAAGCATGGAGGTTAAAGAACACCCTACTAACGAATGAGTGGGTCAACCAGGCAATTAGAGAAGAAATTAAAAAATATATGGAAACAAACGAAAACGAAAATACAACAATCCAAACTCTTTGGGACGCAGCGAAGGCAGTCCTGAGAGGAAAATACATTGCAATCCAGGCCTATCTCAAGAAACAAGAAAAATCCCAAATACAAAATCTAACAGCACACCTAAAGGAAATAGAAGCAGAACAGCAAAGGCAGCCTAAACCCAGCAGAAGAAGAGAAATCATAAAGATCAGAGCAGAAATAAACAATATAGAATCTAAAAAAACTGTAGAGCAGATCAACGAAACCAAGAGTTGGTTTTTTGAAAAAATAAACAAAATTGACAAACCTCTAGCCAGGCTTCTCAAAAAGAAAAGGGAGATGACCCAAATAGATAAAATCATGAATGAAAATGGAATGATTACAACCAATCCCTCAGAGATACAAACAATTATCAGGGAATACTATGAAAAATTATATGCCAACAAATTGGACAACCTGGAAGAAATGGACAAATTCCTAAACACCCACACTCTTCCAAAACTCAATCAGGAGGAAATAGAAAGCTTGAACAGACCCATAACCAGCGAAGAAATTGAATCGGTTATCAAAAATCTCCCAACAAATAAGAGTCCAGGACCAGATGGCTTCCCAGGGGAGTTCTACCAGACGTTTAAAGCAGAGATAATACCTATCCTTCTCAAGCTATTCCAAGAAATAGAAAGGGAAGGAAAACTTCCAGACTCATTCTATGAAGCCAGTATTACTTTGATTCCTAAACCAGACAGAGACCCAGTAAAAAAAGAGAACTACAGGCCAATATCCCTGATGAATATGGATGCAAAAATTCTCAATAAGATACTAGCAAATCGAATTCAACAGCATATAAAAAGAATTATTCACCATGATCAAGTGGGATTCATTCCTGGGATGCAGGGCTGGTTCAACATTCGCAAATCGATCAACGTGATACATCACATTAACAAAAAAAAAGAGAAGAACCATATGATCCTGTCAATCGATGCAGAAAAGGCCTTTGACAAAATCCAGCACCCTTTCTTAATAAAAACCCTTGAGAAAGTCGGGATAGAAGGAACATACTTAAAGATCATAAAAGCCATTTATGAAAAGCCCACAGCTAACATCATCCTCAATGGGGAAAAACTGAGAGCTTTTTCCCTGAGATCAGGAACACGACAGGGATGCCCACTCTCCCCGCTGCTGTTTAATATAGTGCTGGAAGTTCTAGCATCAGCAATCAGACAACAAAAGGAAATCAAAGGCATCCAAATTGGCAAAGATGAAGTCAAGCTTTCGCTTTTTGCAGATGACATGATATTATACATGGAAAATCCGATAGACTCCACCAAAAGTCTGCTAGAACTGATACATGAATTCAGCAAAGTTGCCAGATACAAAATCAATGTACAGAAATCAGTTGCATTCTTATACACTAACAATGAAACAACAGAAAGACAAATAAAGAAACTGATCCCATTCACAATTGCACCAAGAAGCATAAAATACCTAGGAATAAATCTAACCAAAGATGTAAAAGATCTGTATGCTGAAAACTATAGAAAGCTTATGCAGGTAATTGAAGAAGATATAAAGAAATGGAAAGACATTCCCTGCTCATGGATTGGAAGAATAAATATTGTCAAAATGTCAATACTACCCAAAGCTATCTACACATTCAATGCAATCCCAATCAAAATTGCACCAGCATTCTTCTCGAAACTAGAACAAGCAATCCTAAAATTCATATGGAACCACAAAAGGCCCCGAATAGCCAAAGTAATTTTGAAGAAGAAGACCAAAGCAGGAGGCATCACAATCCCAGACTTTAGCCTCTACTACAAAGCTGTCATCATCAAGACAGCATGGTATTGGCATAAAAACAGACACATAGACCAATGGAATAGAATAGAAACCCCAGAACTAGACCCACAAACGTATGGCCAACTCATTTTTGACAAAGCAGGAAAGAACATCCAATGGAAAAAAGACAGTCTCTTTAACAAATGGTGCTGGGAGAACTGGACAGCAACATGCAGAAGGTTGAAACTAGACCACTTTCTCACACCATTCACAAAAATAAACTCAAAATGGATAAAGGACCTGAATGTGAGACAGGAAACCATCAAAACCTTAGAGGAGAAAGCAGGAAAAGACCTCTCTGACCTCAGCCGTAGCAATCTCTTACTCGGCACATCGCCAAAGGCAAGGGAATTAAAAGCAAAAGTGAATTACTGGGACCTTATGAAGATAAAAAGCTTCTGCACAGCAAAGGAAACAACCAACAAAACTAAAAGGCAACCAACGGAATGGGAAAAGATATTTGCAAATGACACATCGGACAAAGGGCTAGTATCCAAAATCTATAAAGAGCTCATCAAACTCCACACCCGAAAAACAAATAACCCAGTGAAGAAATGGGCAGAAAACATGAATAGACACTTCTCTAAAGAAGACATCCGGATGGCCAACAGGCACATGAAAAGATGTTCAACGTCGCTCCTCATCAGGGAAATACAAATCAAAACCACACTCAGATACCACCTCACGCCAGTCAGAGTGGCCAAAATGAAGAAATCAGGAGACTATAGATGCTGGAGAGGATGTGGAGAGACGGGAACCCTCTTGCACTGTTGGTGGGAATGCAAATTGGTGCAGCCGCTCTGGAAAGCAGTGTGGAGGTTCCTCAGAAAATTAAAAATAGACCTACCCTATGACCCAGCAATAGCACTGCTAGGAATTTATCCAAGGGATACAGGAGTACTGATGCATAGGGGCACTTGTACCCCAATGTTTATAGCAGCACTCTCAACAATCGCCAAATTATGGAAAGAGCCTAAATGTCCATCAACTGATGAATGGATAAAGAAATTGTGGTTTATATACACAATGGAATACTACGTGGCAATGAGAAAGAATGAAATATGGCCTTTTGTAGCAACGTGGATGGAACTGGAGAGTGTGATGCTAAGTGAAATAAGCCATACAGAGAAAGACAGATACCATATGGTTTCACTCTTATGTGGATCCTGAGAAACGTAACAGAAACCCATGGGGGAGGGGAAGGGAAAAAAAAAAAAAAAAAAAAAAAAAAGAGGTTAGAGTGGGAGAGAGCCAAAGCATAAGAGACTGTTAAAAACTGGGAACAAACTGAGGGTTGATGGGGGGTGGGAGGGAGGGCAGGGTGGGTGATGGGTATTGAGGAGGGCACCTTTTGGGATGAGCACTGGGTGTTGTATGGAAACCAATTTGACAGTAAATTTCATATATTAAAAAATAAATAAATAAATAAATAAATAAATAAATAAAAAAAGAAATAACACAGACGTTATAAGAATTAAGGTCAATACGTCAAACTGATAGTTTCTTTGGGTGCACTTACCTTTTTTCACTCATAATATAGTAGCAATGATAATAACAATAATAATAATAATAATAACATGTTATATGAGTTGAAAAATAAAGTCAGAATTTTTCTGACAGATTTGGCTCATCTGCTTGATTATGAAAGCTGACATCATGGTGCTCAATATCATAAAAGTGAATTTACTGGATGGATAGAACTCTCTGGTGTTTTCTCAAAGTCATATTAAAGCACAGATGTAATTGTGCTAGAAATCACATCCTTTACCGCTAAATAACATTGCAGGGAGGGATTTAGCTGTTGATTTTTAAATGTGCAGAAGTGGTTTTAAAAAGAGAATATTGGTGGAGTTATCTGAGCCAAATTTTTAAGACTATTAGGGAATAGGGACACCTTCAGTCTTGCCTAATAATTGTGTAATTTGAGGAACACCCAGACCCAGTAGCATTTTACTACAGCCCAGCATACTACAAACTGAGAGGCAACTGTAGGCTGCCAGAGCTGCTACCTGGTCAATCTCAGGAATAAGAGGCTACAATTAGAAAAAAATGAAGACTTTTTTAAGAATACAAATTTGATCTTTAGAAACGCCATTTAGCTCTTTTTCTGTGAAAATGTTTTCCTTGTTGGTGCTACATTAGTCTCTGCAAGAATTAAGGGCGAGATGTCAAACTGACAGTTTCTTTGGGTGTATTTACCTTTTTTCATTAATTGTATAGTAGTAGTAATGATGATGACGATGATAATAATAATATATCCTACCTGCATTATAATGTAAGAAAGTCAAGAACTGATTGGGTCAATACCTATGGGTCCATGGGCATTTTTCTGTGCTATTTTTCAATGAACAACAACAACAAATGGAAAGAAAAACAAAGAAGAAGGGACAAGAGAAGTTAAAAAGAAAGAAAAGGAAAACATTTGCAGCCACTTCAGGGTAAGCAATTAAATAGGCCTACCCTATATTATGGCAGCAGATGAATGTGTTAACTAACTTTATTGGTGGCGATCACTTCACAATATATACGTACGTCAAATCATGTTGTATACCTTATATTTACACAACGTTATTTGCCAAGTATCCCTCAGTAAAGCTGGGGGGAAAAATGGCCACTCCCGTGACCCTTTGCATTTTGGAAGGAGGCTTTGAAAGAAGGAAAGGACAAGGAGGTACAGATGCTGTATCTTAATGGATGGGTCTGCCTTGATACAACAGAAAAGAAGTGCAGCAGAGACTTGTTTTAGTGCTCTGTCACTCTCGATTTTCCTAAGTCTTCTATTTTCATAGCCTTATTGTCCTTAGTTTCATCTAAGAGGTTCCTCTTCAGGGAGGTAGGCAGAAGGTTATAGGAAGACACAGAAAGAAGACCTCAGCCAAATCATTTTGGCAACAGGTGGGCATTTGTGCTGATTTGGGTGCACAGAGAGATAAGTCACATAAACTTTAAATCCAGTGTGATTTAAGAAGATACCATGAAATATTAGTGTCTTAGAAATAACTTTTAAAAATAACAAATATTTGGGGAAAATAATACAAAACAAATCCCTGATGTAAGGTATCTCAAGACCAGGCTGTGTAAACAGGTTAATTATTTAAATCCCTGATTTTCCAGGAATTTAAAGATTGCAGGAGGTGATCCTCAGGGTCCACCTAATTCTAACGTAAGCTACTAGACTTGGTGTCACAAGGCCTGGACCAGCATCTGGCTCTGCTCCTCCATAACCTTAAGCCACTCACTTACCTGCTGCCTTTGCAGCATAGACTGCCCCAAATGGTCACCTGAATAATCTGTTGGTCAATCAGAGCAAAATTTAATACTCATCACAGTGAGGCAGACTCCCACTGCAACACTCTTAATAATACCTCACAAGACATAGGTCAGGAGTGGATATTTGTAGGGTTTGGGGTTTGGGTTTAAGTGTAGTTAGTGATTGATACTGGGCAGAATTCTTGATGTAAGAGTTTAGACAGTTTCACAATATATACAAAACATTGAATCATTATTTTGTAATGCTGTAATGTGTGCTATAAGCTAATACAACATTATATGTCAATTATACCTCGTTTATTTTTATTTTTTTTATTTTAGAGAAAGAATGCAAGTGGAAGAGAGGGGCAGAGGGAGAGAGAGAGAATCTTTTTTCTCTTTTTTAAAGTTTATTTTTTGAGAGAGAGGAGCAGGGGAGGGGCAGAGAGAGAGGGAGAGAGAGAATCCCAAGCAGGCTCTGCACTGTCAGTGCGTAGCCCTATGTGGGGCTCGAACTCATGAACCGTAAGATCATGACCTGAGCTGAAGTTGGATGCTTAACCGACTGAGCTACCCAGGTGCCCTGAGAAAGGATCTTAAGCAGGCTGTGTGCTCAGCGTGGAGCCTGACACGGGGTTCAATCCCACAACCCTGGGATCATGACCTGAGCAGAAATCAAGAGTGAGTCACTCAACTGACTGAACCACCCAGGTGCCCTGATATACCTCAATTAAAAAAAAAAAAAAAAAGTGTAGGACTCTCCCGGATACACAAGTAACAAGTACGTGTTATGGACAGGAACCATTACTTTTCTGGGGAGGGCGGCACTGGGAGTGGGGCACTTTAGAGAGGACATCCCTTTGCCACTCTGTGCCCCAGTGTTCTTTCCACCCCCTCTGGCTCCACCTTTCATTTGTCAGTTGTTCAGTGGAGTTTGCATGTCTGTTTTTCACTTTCCTTCCTGATGTGGGGTGATTTCTGAAAAGAAAGAAATCAGTGGTGAGTTTCTGCTGTCCTCTTCACTCCAGAAATCAATTCTATTCTGCCCTTGGATTTTTAGCCATATACATGTATTACCTTTAAAAATAAATACAACTAATTTTTATTTATTTTATTTTTTAATGTTTTTATTTATTTTTGAGACAGAGACAGAGCATGAGCGGGGGAGGGGCAGAGAGAGAGGGAGACACAGAATCTGAAGCAGGCTCCAGGCTCTGAGCTGTCAGCACAGAGCCCAACGTGGGGCCTGAACTCAGAGACTGGAAGATCATGACCTGAGCCGAATTCGGACGCCCAACCAACTGAGCTACCCAGGCACCCCAATACAACTAATTTTTAGAAACAGCATTTAAAAAAACAATGTTTAGGGTTGATGGACCCCGCTGGGCAGGGTCTTGGCCTGAGTGTTGATGAGTACCTATTATTTTTAGGTGATTGGTTTGACCAATTGAGTGACATATTATCTAGAGACAGGGGCTGGTCCATTAGCCCATAACTCAGACGAATGGATTTTCAGAAAGTTCCTGAAGCTAACAATGAAATTACTTATTGGTTAACGGCCTTACAGTCTGAGACAGGAAATTCCTGGAGTGAATAGTAGAGTCATATTGATGGAGAGGCCTGAGTTCTTAGTACTGATAATTAAGCTGCGGGCTGCCCGGGTCTCAGTTCTCAGGGGATCCATGTTTCCGTTTGAAACAGGATCCACGTTATTCCAGAAAAAAAGTATGCTCTATACCTTTACTATGAACAGGAAATTCAAGCCGACAAAGGGAAAAGTCAGAGAGAAAGGGGCCCAGAGTCTGAGGTATTTGAATCATTGGAGTCACCAGTGCCGTCTCCGCATAGTCATCTCTAATTTTTTCATTTGTGTTCTCCTAGGTAGTATTTTTGAAAATTAATCTATGTTGTAAGAAATAGAAAGGAACTTCTCCATATTTGTGGGAACTCTGTGAAAGAGACAGAAGTGGGGCATTTTTACAGAACTTGAGAATACGGTCCCTTGCTTGCCTGCAGGGGATTCACTGGGCACAAATGGGCATCTGTATTCTCTCTCTCTCTCTCTCTCTCTCTCTCTCTCACACTCTCTTTATTTTCAAGACTTATCTGGAAAGGATTGCAAGAAAGAGGATGTTCCACCACCTAAACTGTAAAATCCAAGGTTGCTGTTAAATTCACTCTGTTTTGACTTCGTCTGTACTGTTCAGCTCCACTAAAGAAAGCTTCCCTCAAAAAGCAGTGACCTTTTCACTACATCAGAAGATATCAAAACAAATAGCAGTGTGCTTTCAAAAGCGTCGCTGCCTCTACTGAGATTTCTCTAATTCAGAGCCCTGAAATTGAGCAAAAATGCATTATCATTCCTGCTAGGCTGAATGCATAGAGAAATGTCAGAAAAAAATAATTAAACATTTTATATTACTTTAGAATATTCCATCCCTTTGTGGTTTTCCATCAGTAATTCACTAGTTAGGAAGTGTCTTTATAACCTTTTTTGAAATATCAGTCTAGCATAGTATTTGAATTCTGATATTTGGATCTACAACCAAATCTTCCTTGCCGTGCACTCATATTAATAATTCTTTAAAGTCTAAGGAATAGCCTTTAGTTGAATGCTACTTACTCCAAAAAAATTTTAAGTCTATTTAATGACATATGTGGGGTTATTTTTTCTCTAAGAGAATCATTTTTATTGACTACAAATACAATTGCTATACTACTTAAATATAAATAAAATCAGAACACATTTGTTAGGAAATAGATTTCAAATGACATTAGCTGGATTTTCTTCTGGAAGGAAAGGACTTGCTCATTCAAGAAATACTTCTGCTGCATCTTCTATGCGCCAGGCATTTTCCGAGATACTGGACACATAGATTATTCCCTCAAAGAGTTCATATTTGCCCTGAGCACATGATTATGACACTAGTCAGATGGAAGAGTCTTCAGTAATATCTCTAGTTCTGTGAACACAACTGTGACGAGAAAATTCATACAGAGCATAGTGATGGTTCCCTTACTGAGTGACTTTAATAATTGAAATCATTTATCTAAAATGTCTCATAAAATAAAGTGTTTTGTCCCCTAAACTATGTTTACATTATGCCATGAAAATGCCTTCCCAACATAAAGATAGAGGAGTAGGAAAAGGGAAATGGGAAAAGAATGAATAGTGAATATTTTTTAAGACCCACATATGATGCTAAGATCTTACACATATTATCTCAGTCAATCTGTACAATACACCTATTTAGGAAAAATACTATCATTACCCCTATGTTATGCGTGACAAAACTGAGTCTTAGACTGGGTAAGTACTTTCTCCCAAGATCACATACCATAGAAATGGTCTTGGGTATCACATTGATACCAACTACAATCTGATTTCCCAATTAGGCAGCCATATTTATGTGTCCTCAACAACTTATGAAACTAATCTCTCCCGTTTACTGGAAGATGACTGTGTGCTAAACACTGTACTATTTTACAACCTCTGTCTCACTAGGTCCTCATAGCAAACCCTGAAAGACAAGGACTATTAGCTCTGTTTTAGAGATGAAAAATTAAGTCTCAGGAAGCTTAGCTAACCTGCCTAAATCACCTTGTCTAATGAATCAGGGAGCCAGAGAACCAGGAATCAAACCTTGGTCGGTGTAACTCCAAAATCCATGTATTAACTATGACTCTGTGCTTTTAAATTGTAGAGGATCCTTTGTTTTCATCCACTCTATGGACAACCACTAAGGCCTTTGTTTTTCCCATACTCATGAATGCTTCTCAGGGTGTACAAACATGTTATGCATCATACAGAGTTGCCAGGTCAAGGGGAAATTAGAAGCTGAAATCTAGCCCCCACTGTACCTGCTAAGGCACACCCTCCTTGCCAGGCAGTGCCCCTGGCATAGGACTACATCCCTCCAGAGGAACAGACCTCTTTTCCCAATTTATGCAAAGGTACTATGTGGTCTACAGACATCCTTGCTGTCTGGGGCAGCTTAAGTAGGACCATAACCCTCTCCAATCTCATTCCTCTCCCTCCATATTCTCCATAAAACTTCCTGTGGTAGAGAGGAACCAGCTTTAGCCATCTGGGGCTAATAGAGGTGTCTTCATGGAAGATCTTTTGCTGGATATCTGTTGCAACTCAAACCTCAGGCCCTGATGGATAAGTCAGCTCAGGAAAGCTCATATCTGGACTGAAATTGTGTGGCCTTCTTGACTCTGACCTACAAAGGTCACCTCATTCTTGTTCAAATCCAAATAGTCACATAGAGTATGCTGTGGCAGTATAGTAGAAGTGGAAAGAGGACAGGCTTTGCAGTTAGCCATGCTTGGCTTTGAATCCTCTGAGTCATGGTTAAGTCCTTGGAAAGTCTCAATTTCTTATGCCTTTCAAGTGGAGGTATAAGCAACCTCATAGGAGTAAATGAGCAGTGTCTATCACTTACTCAGTGGCTCAGTAGCCAGTCTGGGTTGGCATTCTGGCTCCACCCTTGTGCTGGTCTTGCTAACATTAAAAGCATCATCAGCTCATTTGTTCACATCATTTGGTGGATACACTCCCAAACTAATAACATAGACTCATCAACCAGAGTTGGCATCACCTGTAACTGACTGAAAGTCTTGGGAATGGAGACCCACAGTCTTTGAAATGTCTCAAGTGCAACTATGACATTCTCTGCTCTGCTTGGATGGGCCAGGAAAAAAATGGTCTTATCTCAGAATTGGGAGACCTAGCCAAACAGGTAGAGACAAGCATGTTGCAAAGAAAAGGGAGAGGGAGAAGTTGAGGGCATGGTCACAAGTGTAGGTAAAGGTGAGCCTGATTGACTTGGCAGGTGGAAGAGTGAGAGTAGGATTTAAATCAAGATCTCTGCAGGATAAGAGAGGCTGGTGATCCGGGCATGAGGAATGGCTGGAAGAGAACATAGACCTGCCCTCAGAGGCACCATTAGCAGAAGAACAATACTGCCATGGTGGAGATAAGCGTGACATTGTCTTCTGCATGGGTTGTAAGTGCCTACCTGGAACTTAGGTGTGTGCATCACTTTGGAGCCCCGCAACTTCTAGGTGGTGAGGACTTAGCTAGGGCTCCTCTTTCATAGGCTGTAGGCTGAATGAGAGTGTTTTTGTCCTCTGGCCTTTTGGGTCCTGTTCTCCCACGGCTGCCTCCCCGGGGCTCAGGACAGATGAACTGACACCTGAGCTCTCCTCTAGAACAGAAGCATCTAGGTCACATTCCTCTGGAAGACAGATGAGCCTGATATTACAGAGACTGAGGAGATGGTGGAGTTTTCTAGAGGAAGGAGTTCAAATTAAACCCCTGTGAAGCCCTCCAAGGGGCCACCTGTTCCTGTGCACATCATTAGCTATATGACAAGGGAAATTTGAGGAAAGGACAAACGGCCCTCTTCATTCTTATTCTGTCCTCCCCTGTCTAGACCCAGAGCTCCCAGCTCTCTGAAGCTGGCCCAATTAAATGGAAATCTAAGCGAGCTTAATAATGCAAAGCATTAGCATCTTACCCCACGAGTGCTCCTTCCCATCTGACAAGCTCTCCTTTTCAAATTCTTGTTTCATCATTCAGCCTAGCAATTCAGCAGCTTTGGATGAGGTCATGTTAGTTTCCTGCAGCCCCACGTTCTGGGCCCGACTAGCACTGCTTGGAGGGGCTGAGTGCTTTGTAGCCTCTCACAGATCTTCCCATTAGACTTGCCAACCGCTCAGTGGAATGCGCTCCAGCACAGGAGGGGAGGATGCTAGAAGGACCCTGCAGGTGAGAAGAAGCACAGGTACCCATGAAGCTGAGTTTTTGTCAGCCTCCTGACAGAGCAACAACTTTTTATGGCAAACATTTGGCAAGAATCACCCAAAGTTTTCGGGAAGCAGAGTATCGGGTATTAATATACTCAATATTAATAAAATATTAAATTATTAACATCTAATTTATTAAAGATTCTGTTAACATATGTAATGTATTTGTAGATATTAACATATTGAATACTAATTATTAATATTGAATATATTACCATCAAAACATTGAATATTAATCAAATATGTAATTAAATATTAGATATTTTCATAACTATTTATCTGTGATTCTATTAAGGCTGCTTCATTGTTGGTTTTTCATATTCATGAGATTTAAAAGCTCTTGTAGACTAGTTGAAAGACCATTTGGAGATACAGAAACTAAGTAAGTATATGGAACTTAAGTGTATTCAGAGAGCAATGAGAAGATAAGATCTGTGGGTATATGCATTTGTATAAAACATAAAGAGGCAAAGAGGCCAAATAGAACTTCATTTAAGCAAAATAATATATATATTTTTGCTTTTTTAAAATCAAACTTTCCGGAGTGCCTGGGTGGCTCGGTTGGTTGAGCATCTGAGTTTGGCTCGGGTCATGATCTCACGGTTTGTGGGTTCAAGCCCCCCCCCACCCCCCCACCCCCCCCACCCCCCCACCCCCCCCACCCCCCCCACCCCCCCACCCCCCCCACCCCCCCACCCCCCCCACCCCCCCCACCCCCCCCACCCCCCCACCCCCCACCCCCCCGCACCCCCCACCCCCCGCCGCGTTGGGCTCTGTGCTGACTGACAGCTCAGAGCCTGGAGCCTGCTTCGGATTCTGTGTCTCCCTCTCTCTCTGCCTTTCCCCTGCTCATGCTCTGGCTCTCTCTTTCTCTCAAAAATAAATAAACATTAAAAAAAAATTTTTTTTAATTAAATCAAACTTTCCTTGAACTTTTCTTAGTTTCATTGAGATATAATTGACATATAACATTGTATTAATTTCAGGGGTACAACATAATGATTCGAGGAGATTTGTATGTATTATGAAATGATTATCGCGAGAAGTCTAGTTAACATCCATTATCATGCACAGTAAAGTAATATATTTCAAAGACGTTTTCCTAGTTGTTTCCTGATTTGTGGTAATCAAAATATGTTATATTTCGTTGGGATTGTACATGATTTGTACATTATTACAAAGTGATTATAATTGTGCTATGGATCAGGAGAGCTACTATTAAATTTTACCCAACAGATGCAGCAAACTATTTTAACAGGGTTTCTCTTTTACTCCTTTATCATTGGAGCATAAAGCAATAAGTAGTATAAGAAAATTCATCTCAGTAGAAAAATTGGTTCATATGGTTTCTGCGACATTTGCAAAATTTCATTTTTGTTTTAATAAAAAGTTCAATCTTTACATTGTAGTTTACGTTTTTCTGAGACAGATGGAGCATTACCAAATTTAAACCCTAGTGTGGTGTGGGGTTTCAGACATTCTATTTGCTGAATTTTAATAGATGCACTAAAGGCAGGGATTGCCCACGAGCTGATTGTCTTTTTTATGTATCATACCTGCATACGATAAGACACTAAGGCTTCTTTTATGTTTCAGTCTACAACAAGGTTCTGGTTGCCCACATGTTTACGTGTGTACTAATGACAACATTGTTATGAATAGCACAAGACTGGAAAGAACAAATCCGCTGTTGCTATTAAAGAGCCATATCCATTTACTCGGGACTGGGCCCATTCACAAAGGAGTGGGGTAGTCACTCCATAAAAATGCAGCTTTTTCCTCACCTCAGCAAGAGGCCATTACAGAGGAGCTCACCTGTTAATGTCTGCTGTTGTCTTCACTTTGGAGGATCTCATTGTCACTCTCCTGGAGGCAGGTGAGAGCCCTTTCCAGGAAATACTCATCCCCCATTCTCTTACACCATTCTATAGCCACGGTTTCCCGTAATTACCACAGAAGGACTGTTTTTCTGTTTTCTGTCGATGTGATTACATTATATTAACCAACATCTGATATTACTTTGCAGTGTGTTAACTTGTGGAGCCCAAGGTTGGAGTAAAATCCCTCCAACGTAACGCTCTGCAGATTTACACTGCAGTTCCTTTAAATGGTAATTACGCTTAATACCAGATGGTTTCATGCAATCTAACTTTTCTATAATGAATGAAAATAATTCGAAGACTCATAGGCCTCTCTCTTTCATTACAGAATGTACAGGCTTTTCCCACACCCTTGTTCTGGAACATTAAGAAAGAAGATATGGAGAGAGAGAAGAAAGAAACCGAGGACCCCCTGCTACTATTTCTATAAACAACTAGTGGTGTTTAAAGGCTAATAAAGCTCCAAAGATCTCTCTTATAACCATAATCTTTGGGCCAATTTAAAAATATTTGTGATGGAGAAATGTCAAGAAAAATAGAGACAATTTCTTAAGACATGATTCTCTTCCCTCCACCTCCATAAAAGACTATATATATATATATATATATATATATATATATAGCTGTCATATAAGAGGCAATTGAAATTCCACAGCACAAAGGCAATGCAGAGAGAGGAAGAAAAAAAGAATCAATCTTTCATATGTTTTTTTCAAAGGCTTGGCAAGAAACCAGGGGTAATATTTTTGCAACTGGGAATGTGTGTTTGCTGAAGAATATTCCCACATTTGAATCATCGTCAGGGGTCCTAGTCTTGTTTTACTTTCAAAGGTAGAGAGGGCATAACATTAACCCCAACTGGGAAAAGGAAAATGCCTCACTGTAATTCTCCTCCAGGGAGCAGGAATAAAGGGATTACACATGCCTGCATAATGGAGAATTTCCTCACTCAGACAAGACAAAAGACTTCATTATTTTTCACCAGACACTTGAAGCCTTGTGCCTCCCAGTTCCAGAAGACAAGCAGGCAGACCAATTTTTTTTGTATCAGACCACTAGATGGAGTTTCTAAGAAACTGGCTTGCTAGTTCTTGCCATCATGAAGAGATATGGGGAAGATGATGAGATCCTAATACCACAACTCTGTGGTCTTTCCCCTAAGGAAAGCTAGACTGTCCCTCAAGTTCGTGGTGTGTATTTTCAATACTATTAGCTTTGCTTTTTCTCTAGGCAACAAATAAGTGAATGTTTTCATCCTGAAAATGTATTTCTTTTATCTTCAGGGGAGACCAAAAGGCATCTAAATTCTAATGAAAAATTTAAAGTGGCAAAATATAACTTAATTGAATATTCAAATACTTTTCCTTCTGACTAGGTCTATTACTGAGGAATTTTTAATGATGTGTGCATTCTTATTGGTAAAGTTGTAAAAGTCTCAAAATCCTTACTTATTTACTATTTCAGCTCGGTAGTAGATTCATATAAGACACCGTGTGTGGGGACCATGTTCCCAGGGACAGATCAGATCTCCCATTTAGGAAATTGAAATGAGTTCAGCTCTGCCTCATGTAGGCTTGAAGGTCTCCCTTCACAGTCACAGAGACTATAGATAAAGATTTATAAATTTTCTACCTGCAAGAAGCAATGGCTGATTTTTTTTTATTACTATCTCAGGGCCTCATCTGTTATAGGTGTGCAGCCCATTTCTTGAGTAGCACAGTATTCTAACTGGAGATAAAATCACCTTCCCCTTTGAAAAGCATATTTCAAACACATGCGGTGTGTGCTATTTGTGATTATTTCCGTGCCTCGTAAGCGTGAAGTGATCCAAAAAGAAATTAAAATGTTTGATCTTCACAATATTTCAAGATTCACTCATTTCACAAATATTTATTAAGCACCTACTGTGTACAAGGTGAAGTAAAAAGTGAGCAGTAACTAAGTCAACCTCTGCTCTCTTAGAGCTTTTTGGAATGAGGCACACACAAGGAACCGAAAGACCAAAGAGGTTGACTGGCCGGAGCGGGGGTCCCTGATGGTAAAAGATGAGGCAGGTCCTATGGGACTTTGGAGTCATGCTGAGCTTCTTGTCTTAGTCTTACTCTGAAGAGCAATAGGGTTGTTGAAGACTTTAAGACAACGATGACAACTGTCTTAGTTGCCAATTGCTGTGTAACAAGTGACTCCAAAGGTTGGTGATTGAAATAACACAGATTAATCTCACAGCCACAGTCAGGAACCTGGGTGTGGCTTAGCTGGGTCTCTCATAAGGCTGCAGGCCTTTTGACTTGCCTGGGAGGAATCCCCTAACTAGCTCACTGTCACCATTCTTTTTTTTTTTTAAGTTTATTTATTTATTTTGAGAGAGACAGAGAGGGCGTGAGTTGAGGAGGGGCAGATTGAGGAGTTGAGGAGGGCAACTGCCCTGAGGAGGGCAGTTGAGGAGTTGAGGGCAGTTGAGGAGAGAGATTGGGAGACAGAATCCCAAGCAGGCTCCACACTGTTCAGCACGGAGCCTGATGTGGGGCTCGAACCCATGAAACCGTGAGGTCATGACCAGAGCTGAAACCAAGAGTCTGACGCTCAACTGACTGAGCCACCCCGGCACCCCTCTCATGGTTCTTAATAAGATTTAGTGCCTCACTAGCAGTTAAATAAATGCTTTGGTTCCTCATGCTCTGTTAATGGAAGACCACCCTCATTCCGTAAGAAGGGAATCTCTCCACAGAACATCTCACAACATGGCAGCCTGCTTGGGCAGGTCTTTTGTGACCTATCCCATCCCATTTGCCTTACATTGGCGAGGAGCAAGTTGCCCACACTTCTGGGTTGCACAAGGGCATGAAAACCAGGGAGGATGTATCACTAAGGGCCATCTGAGAAACACCTACACAGTAACATTGCAGGTGTTCGTTTCAGAGGTCACGTTGCTGGGGATAATAATACAACATGTTTATTGAGCGTGGATGCATAGAGACAGGTTAAGAGGCTGCAGCTCTAGTCCGGAACATATATCGCCATTGAGCAGAGTCAGAACAGAGGAGACTTACCCCCCAGTGTGACCCTCTGTCACATTTGCTTTTCTGTCCTCCACTTTCTGTCGAATGTTTTAATACCAACCATGGCATGGGGCGAGACAGAAAAGTAAATAATAGCAACTAAAATGTAAACAGAGTGTCAGTGTTTCCAAAGACTGGCACATTCATAATCATAGTTGGTCCTCCCAACTCACTCCCTATGAAGTTGCTGGAAGAGGTGTTCTTGTTCCTCATTTTACATATAGGACGCGGAGGCTCAGAGAATGCCCATCACCTGCCAGAGGTCCCACAGCCAGCAAAGGCTGAGGTCGGAACTGCGCAGTCCTAAACCTTGTGTGTTCTCAAATCAACTCCTCCATTAGTCTTCAGTCCAAGGCAAAACTTTCTGTTCAAGCCCTGATGCGGGGTAGGAAAGTACTAACCTGATGTGCTAATTGAACCTTGAAACTAGCAAGTTCGAGAACCAGTCCCACACCTCCCTCAGCGTCCTGTGCTCTCCTTATACCTTCACCTCCCCACCTTGCACTTACCCATTCTGTCCCCTGGCTCTGTTCGTGGGTGTGCCAGCAACCGCATTTCCTAGAACACGAGGACAAGTGATCAAACGGCCCCCTAAAGAACTCACTGCCTAATAACGGAGGTGACCAATGATGACCAAATGCCATAAGCGTTGAACAAGTGTGGTTAATAACATGCTACAGAAACATGGAACATAAAACATTTCTCTTGTGGGTGAATATTCATTTCTCACTTTATGTTACTTATCAGGACTCATTTATGTCTGAGTTTGTGACTGTATTACACATGTCAGAAATACTTTTCAGTAGTTCGTAGTTTGGATTACAATATATGCTTGTGTATAATAAAATTGTATTTCCTTTTGAAAATAATAAAACAAACTCCTACCATACTTCCGTGTGAACCTTGGCACACTGTATTAGAGAATGTGTAACATCTTCATGGAATTCGATTGTGCCAGATTGAAGTGAATAATTTTCTACCAAGGCTGTTATTTTCCAAAATAACAAAATATTGTACATTATTAAAGAAGGTGATGATGGCTTATGTATCAGGCTGTTTTCTTTATGCAAAAGCATCATAATATGACCTTCTTTCTCTACCTGCTTCAATGTCCAGATGTCCTCAGGGCAGAGCTATTATGCAACTTCTTTCCTTGCTCCCTACATCTCCTCTCCTATCCCAGATTTATGTCTTTCCATATGAGTTCCTCCTTTCATCCATAGGAAACCCATTTTGGGCAGCTAGCTTTTTTGTATAATGTAATTAGATTTTTCCCTTGTTTTCTTTTAGACAGATTTATGTATCTGTAGAAAAGTTGTTTCTTCTATACTGTTACCTGTTGTTTTTATGGGAAAATTATCATAGACAAGTAGCTAGTTATTAACTATAATGGATACAGTGTGAACAAGAGGATTTTGAGTTTAAACGTAACATCCACCACCATCCTTAGAAGAGGAATAAAAGCCTTCAAGAGCCTTCAGATGAACTGCCTTTCACGTGCCCAACCTCAATCCCTGCCAATTGCCTTAACCTAAGCGTTTATATAGCAATTTGCTAGATGAATGTGGCCCCTAGTTTTCAGCTAAGAAACTCTAGCATTTACCTATAGTTTCCTACTTCAAAAACCACTGGATATGCAAAAGCAAGAGTGAGCTATCAGAGCATTTGGTCTGAGAAGAGACTCAACAAGAGGGCTGCTAAAAGAAGATGGAGATGGTTGTTGACCTTTATTTTGGACCAGACATGACAGCGGTACTGGGGTGCATGGCTGGCATAGGGGTCAGAGACAGTCACACTAAGCCTGAGACACCAAAGGCGACCTCTTCACACCATGGAAAGATCGGTGTGTCTGCCTGATTTCACTTTGCTCAGGTCACGAGGGTACCTTTGGAGTTCCAGGAAAAGAGGCAGTGGGTAAGAATTCCTCTGTTCAGAGAACACAAGGCTCTGGCAGGGTCCCCTGAGTGAGGAAATGAAAGCCACCAAGGGGTAGCCTTGGCTCGAGCAGAACTCTGAGGTCACTCGTTACACGATTTTACTGGCTCAGAGTTGCTGAGCCCAGTGTTCTTTTTCTCATCACTATCTGGTTTGAAATTGTACTAACAAACACTGTTATATACACAGAAGAAAGTGATAGGAAGAGGAAATGGAAGCCAATGCTTTTATATATTTTATGCATAGAAGTGGCTATCTTAGTCTGATGAAGCACATGTTTTCTGGTTGCAGAGTCGAGCTAAAAACCAGTCCCCCTCACCCTGAGCTCAATGAGTGACTCATACAGAGAACAAAGATTCACATGTCACATGTGTGGTTAAAATTCCAGCCCATTTTACTGTTAGGTTCTCAATTCTCTAGATAGACCCCAGTGGGAAAGAAAGGACTGATCTTGAGCCAGAAAGGAAAGGGGGGTTGCCTTCTCACCACACTTCAGCCATGCTGTTGGTGGAGGGGATGGAAGAGATGCCATGGGATTCGGAGTCTTTCCAATGGTGAGTGCACCTCCACCCTCCGTTGGGACCTTCCTGTCTTGTTCAGTCAGAAGAGGGAGTCTCAGTAGGATCCACAGAGCCACCCCAGTGGGCGTGGGTGTATTAAGATGACTTGGGTGCTGGGACATCCATGAGGTTCTGAAGTCAGTAGATGCATTCCCAACTCTTTCCCAGCAAGAATGCCTGGGCCTGCTCACACTGGGCTGTGGGGCAGACACCAGCAGTCCCTTATCACAGGCAGCTCAAGGCCAGAGATGTTCTTCCTCTTCAGACGTAGCACGGACGACGGCCAGCTCAAACTTGTATACTGTAATCAAGTTGTATGTGTTTTGTATTTAAGGCCTAAGGGCTCAACTGCTTTAGCGGGGAGTCTTGTGACAAAAAATAAAGGTTACTAAGAGAGTGGCTATAGGTTAAGCCTTGACATTTACACAAATAGGAGGGATCTGTAGATCTATGCCAGGATAACACTCTTCTCCAAATGGATGTGCTCAGGATGCTTCATGATTTGCAGTCCTTAGTCCGAAAAACAAATCTTAGTATACATAATATGAGATCGTGCTAAACCTTTGTGAATTCAGCCTAACTTATAAATGCACCTTCCTGTGCGACACCATTCTAGTCATGGAACTAAGCACGGTCTGTCTCTCACTGCCATAAATCCTTGGTTTTTTATAAGATTTTGACTCTGGATTTTATCTCAAAATGGTCCATGTGCTTATTGAACTAAGAAGAGTGATTTGGGGTGGGGGAGGGGGTGGGAGTTGCTTCCTGTAACTCCTTTCCATTCATCGGATTTGCATGATTTTCATGGGTATTTACCATAATTACCTTCATTGGCATCAAAAGCATTTTTAGCTACTTGAATATACACATGATATCATAAGAGCTGCTTAAAAGTATGCTAAACAGAAATGGATCTTTTTCTTGAAGATCTTAACTCCAAGACAGTGATGATATAATTCAAAGTCAATCTAGATACACATTTTAGGAAACATAAATATGAAAGTTTTATGTAAAGCAATGACAGAAGTTATGTGTTCAAGTGTTGAATAAATACAGCATCATAAGATTTGCATATCATAAAATCATTGCATTGGAGGTCTGTGAGTTTTCTTTGAGATCAAGGTCATGTCCTCACTTTACCAATAAGAAAACTAAGCCCAAAGGTCACTCAACTAGTCCGTGACAGTGTTGCCTGTGGAACACAGGCCTCCGAGTCCCCTGTATTATTTTCTTTCCACTTGACTGCTACATCAAGGGAATCGTTGTAATTTCCAGTTGGAGAGAACTTTCTGGAAAAGGAATTTTGTTTTCTCTTCAAATCATTCACACCCCAAGTGTCGAGTCACCCAATTGTCTTCCCTCATTAGCAAATCTGAAACTATACCAGCCTAGGTATGGTTTAAAGAGGGAATGCCTTAAAAAAGCATCAGAGTTTCATGATTCCAGAGAAAGTAGTAACTGGTTACCTGTAAGCCATAGACTTTAGACAGAGGTTTCTTTAGGTATTAATCACAGCTGTAATTACTTCTCTTTACCACTAACTTTTGCCTCTAACTTTATGCTTTCCTATTGTCCTGGAGTTCTGCAAAATCTCCTTGGAACATATATTCTATCATCCCAGAGGCCTGGGTGGACAAATCCTTCCCCAGAGGGCTGTTATTAGAAACCTCCTTGTCTAAATGCAAAACCAACATCATGCCTACCTATGGTTAGGCTGGCCCTACCGCTAGCAGAATCCTGATGGCAGCTCTCCCCTTGGGTAGGGGGAGGCAGGTCGTGGTGGGCAGGAGATTTCTGTTTATTTTCTAGCACCACCGCGAAGCTCTGACAGTTCTGCTTTGTAAGTGTTCTTGACACAGAGCCTCAAGCCCATTTTCCTTTACGGTTATGGGTCATTTGCTGTGTTTTGCCTTATCATTGGTGTTTCCTTAAAAATAATAAGAATAATGAGCAGTTATGTATTATTCATCCCAAGTGTACAGATCATGCATTTATCTCGGGCTCCTTTTTTTTTTTTTTTTTTCTAGAGCTTGCACTCGACAGCGCATGCTGAGCGGATCATTTGAGGGGCAGCCAGCAAAGGAAAGGTCAATTCTCAGTGTGCAGCATCATATCCGCCAAGAGCGCAGGTAAATATACTGGGAGACAAGGCTGCAGAGAAACTAAGGAAAGGAGTTTTACAGGAAATGCTCTCTGTGCACAGCCCTGGTTAGCAGACAGGCGTGGGTGAGGAACTTTGTTCTGTTTGCTAATGGCAACCATGATGAAACTCACAATCAGTTTCAAAGATTCAAAAAAATCTCGCAAAAACCTTTTCCTTGGTGATGGCCAAATTCTTGCTTTTAAGATCAGAAGGAAAAATTCTGAAATTTTCTAGATGGGATCAAAAACATTTGAATAAACTAAAGCTTCTGCTGAAAAGAGATAATAAGTATTTGTGATGTGTGTTATTGTGATGTGTGTTATTAACAGAAAAGTTGATTTATTTTGTTCTCGTAATGGTCATTGCTTGAAAGTCAAAATTTGGTCTTAGATGTATCGATCTGTTGGTTGTGGTTGTTTTAGATCACTAAGACATGGATCCAACAGCCAGAGGATCAGCAGGGGGAAATCTCTTGAAACCCTGACTCAAGATGTAAGTTCTAAGCAATGCTTTGGATTTGGGAACCATGATTATGAAAATTCATTTCGATGACTGTTTAGACAATTCCAGCACCTGTGTCCTTCTGTCACATTGTCCTGTCTCCATAAGACTTTATGCTAGAGGGAATCAGGAAACTCAGGAAGCAAATTCAATGGACAGTACAGAAGAGTGACCGTTAACTGTACAAAAATCCAGACATCCCACAAAACACATGTCTTCATTAAGATAGGCTGGGTGGCTCAGTCGGTTGAGTGTCTGACTCTCAATTTCAGTTTAGGTCATGATCCCAGGATCATGGGATCAAGCCCCCTATCAGGCTCCATGCTGAGTGTGGAGCCTACTTGAGATTCTCTCTCTCTCTCTCTCTCTCTCACTCGCTCTCCCTCTCTCTCTCTCTCTCCCCCTAAAATAAATTATAAAAAATTTTAAAAATTCAAAAATATAAATAATAAAGATGACAATACAAAAGTGAGATGTGTCGGTTGCATTTAACAGACATTAAAAACACTTAAAGCATTTTATAGAATTGATTTGCATCATAAACTTTAAACATTTACTGATTTCCAAATATTCCAGAATCTAGAGCCAGTGTCTAATTTCAGGGCTTTACATACTAAGAAATAAAATGTGATTTCTAGAAGAATTTTTCTGTCAAAGACTGTATAATATTTCCCAAGAATTTCTTTGTTCTTCGACACTATGTCACTCATTTATTTATTAATGGACTCAAAAAATATTTACCAAGTGCTTATCACGTGCCAGGCCCTGTTCTAAGTGATCAGGAGTAGTGGGGAAAGAAGACAAAACTTCTGCCTTCCCGAAGCTTCCATTCCAGGAAAAGAGACAAAAACTAAACAAGGAAACAAATATATAATCATTTCTGGGGGTGTTTTTAACTTATTGCCCATTATGTCTTCATTGCTGTGACAGTTTTGCTCTGTACTATAAAGAAAAATCAAATAATGTATAGAAACCAAAGATGGAGATTTGGGGGCAGGAAATTCTAGAGAAGATGGTCAGTGTTGGCGCCTCTGTATTAGACCAGATACCCGAATGAAGGGAAAAAACAAGCCACATGAAAACCCAGGGAAACCCACGGAACCAGAACTCTAACCTCTGGGTTAGACTCGTAAGCAGCTATATCATGCCGATTTCTAAAAGAGACTTGAAAAGTACACATTAAGTAATTATCATTACTGGAGTCCTCATTAAAATACAGGTCTTAAGTTGAGTCTGGCTAAATTGGCAGAGTCCTGAATGTTCAGAGCCAAGGATGATGTTTGAGAAAGGAGGTCTAGAAAGAGAAAGGTAGCAAGCCTTAGGGGTTTTGGGGTTTTGCTTGTCTTTTTTTTTTTTTACCACTTTATCTCTTAATTTTTAAGATTTTCTGGAGTTTCCAGCATAATCCAACTGCTTTCAATCTGTAGAAACTTCTGCCTTAGAGTAAACTCTCTTAAGTGTTCCAGGCACAATTGACAATGGAAGACGTTGGTGATGAGAACACCTGATACCATCATTACCCAATTTACAAGGTTCTAATTGGCAGACACATCTGTTAGCGCCATGATTTTTAAGGCAGAGCTCTGTCTGATATGATCTACCATATTATCTGCATGGAATTGTGATCGGATCCAACACATGGCCTGTGTACATATAATTTGAGGACCAGGCATGTGGCATGGAGAAGATTTCTAGGAGAGAATTCAGAGGGGCAACACTAGTTCAAAGCACTTCCCTTCAGTGTGATTCAGTAGAAATATATAGTCTACTTAAGAACCAAATTAGAGCACAGCTTTGAAAATATGTGTTTAAATATACACAACAAAAGGCCCTGAATAGTCTCAATTCCAGAGGCTTAGTTCTTCTTCAAAGACTTTTTATGCTCTTTTCTACACAGGCATATAATGAAAACCCATCCCCCATCTTCTCCACAGCAAAAGGTTATGAAGTTCTGCTAATTTCCTAAGAAATCCCCCCTGATGTCATTTCCTCCATAACAGAAGCAATTTAAAACAGAGCTTCAGGGGCGCCTGGGTGGCGCGGTCGGTTAAGCGTCCGACTTCAGCCAGGTCACGATCTCGCGGTCCGTGAGTTCGAGCCCTGCGTCAGGCTCTGGGCTGATGGCTCGGAGCCTGGAGCCTGTTTCCGATTCTGTGTCTCCCTCTCTCTCTGCCCCTCCCCCGTTCATGCTCTGTCTCTCTCTGTCCCAAAAATAAATAAAAAACGTTGAAAAAAAAATTTAAAACAGAGCTTCAGTTGTTTCACTTATTCCAAATGATAGAAGATACAGATAATTAAATCTAAGTAATAGTTGTGATAATATCTATCAGGTTATTTGAGCAATGCCATCCATCTCCCAGGGAGTGAAAACCAGAGTCAGGGTCCTACATGCCCAGGCCCTCTCCCACCCTTCTGGCCTCATTGTCTCCTACCATGTGGACGCTCACCCACACGGCACACTGGCTGGGCCAGACACAGGCAGACCCACCTCTCCTCTGGAAGAGCACATTTTTGCAGATACACAGCGACCTGCATATCCTTCCAGCCTACACTCAAATAACGCCTTTTTATTGAGGTCTGCTATGACCTGTTTAAAGTTGGAGCCTTCTAGAGGCGCCAGGGTGGCTAAGTCTGTTGAGCGTCTGACTTTTGGTTTCAGCTCAAGGTCATGATCTCCTGGTTTGTGAGATGGAGCCTGTGCTGACAGGGCAGAGCCTGCTCAAGATTCCCTTTCTCCCTCTCTCTCTGCCCCTCCCACACACTCTTTCTCTAAATAAATGGACAAGCTTTAAAAAAAAAAAAAAAAAGATTTAAACTTGGAGCCTCCTAGCACTCTCTGTCCCCTTAGCTTTTTACCATAACACCAAACATTTTCTAACTCTCCCCATATTGTGTTTGAATTTTTATCTGTCTTACCTGACTAGAACATTAGCCCCACAGAGCTGGGTTTTATCCTTTATTTTTGCCTTTTGCCATACCCCCAGCACTACAGCAGGGCCTGGCACATAATAGGTTCTCAATAAATATTTCTATTTTTAAAAAAAATACCCTTTAGAAGGAAAAAAAAATACCCTTGCTAAGATGACTGTGGCCACTAAAAATGTATATGTTAAAATAAAGGTATTTCTTTCAGTTTCTTATAGGTGATATTTTCAGGCCTTCAGAAGAATCTTCCATTTTTATATGCCCCTTTTGTTATATTTCTAGCATTCCAATACAGTGAGATATAGAAATGCACAAAGAGAAGACAGTGAAATAAAGATGATCCAGGAAAAAAAGGAACAAGCGGAAATGAAAAGGTACGGGGTCCCACGGTGTTTCTTATCTCTCGTTTCTGGATGGCAACCTTTCCCTTAGCCTTACTGTACATCAATTTCCCCTTCAAGGAAAGTGCAGGAAGAGGAGCTGAGAGAGAATCACCCATACTTCGACAAGCCACTGTTCATAGTTGGACGGGAGCACAGGTTCAGAAACTTCTGCCGGGTGGTGGTCCGGGCACGCTTCAATGCGTAAGTACACTCCATTTCAGCCAGGTGTTGGCCTGAGTCGTACAAACAGCAGGGGGGGTTGTCATACAGGGAAGAAGGAACATGTAATCCTAATGGGGTCACAAAATAAACTGTGGGCTAATTAATCATGCTGCTCCTCTTTGCTGAGCGGCCGACCAGGTGGAAAACAAACAAAGGTTGCAAGTAGTTCACATTTATATAAAACTCACGTTTGTAAAGCTCTGAACAGCCATTTTTATTTGTTCATGTTTATATCAGCGTTACTAACTCCATATATTCTTTTGGAAATACCGAACCAAAGGGTAGGCTGAATGACACAGGGAAGGTCATTGCCCACACCTTTAGACTTATAGTTTCTGTGTTGTCAAAATACCCTAGTTTCTTCTAGAATAATGTAAAACAGAAATAAAGTTGACGAGTACTTCCATTACCAACTCTTATGAGATAAAAACCCACTGGCTGATGTCTCTGTCCCTACTCACATGGAAGAAATGTGTAAGAGTCTGTCGGTGTGGTCAACACAGAGGACACTGCATTTGTGAGGACCCAAGCCAATTTTAGCAGACAGCCTAGTGGATAAAATGGAATTTTTGTCCTGTGTAACTTTAGCAAATACCCTGAAGACCTTAAGAGTCCCAGAGGAAGTGTGAAGGCTTTCCCTCTAAGTGGTTGTAACTTCCCTGATGCCACATATGATAATCATTATCTGTTATGGGCTGAATTGTGTGTATCCTCCTGCCAAAAAAAAAAAAAAAAAAAAGGTTGTATATTGAAGCCTTAACCCCTAGTACCTCAGAATATGACTTTATTTAGAAACAGCCTCTTTAAGGAGGTAATTAAATTAAAATAAAGCGATTAAGGTGGGCCCTAATCCAATATGACTGCTGTCCTTATAAGGGGGAAATTTGGAGGCGCCTAGGTGTCTCAGTTGGACTTTGGCTCAGGTCATGATCTCACAGTTCATGGGTTTGAGCACCGCATCAAGTTCTGTGCTGACAACTTAGAGCCTGGAGCCTGCTTCAGATTCTGTGTCTCCCTCTCTATCTGCCCCTTCCCAGCTCGTGCTCTGTCTCTCTCAAAAATGAATAAACATAAAAATGTTTTTTCAAAAAGAGGAGGAAATTTGGACACAGACTACCTATAGAGGGGAGTAATGTGAAGACACAGGGAAAAGACAGCCATCCACAAGCGAAGGGGAGACACCTAGAACAGGTCCTTGCCTCACGGCCCCCAGAATCAACCAACCCTGCCCACACCTTCATCTCAGGCTTCTTGCCTCCAGAACTGAGAGAAAATGTTTCTGTTGTTTAAGCCACTCAGTCTGTGGTACTTTGTTACCCCAGCCCTAGGAAACTAATGCAGTGTGGTAATATTTCAGAGCTGGAGGACACCTCGTGAACCATTTAGTGTCATTTGTACCCACCCCCCTCCAACAGAGGAGAGCATTTAGGGCAGTAGAGGTTAAGGGCTTTTCTTGGGAACGTGAGCTAGTGCAAGGCTCTCTTCTGACTACCAATCTAGTGTTCTCTCTGCTGTTCTAGGAAGACCCTCGCAGGTCTAGAAAGACCCTGAATGATAATGATTAAATACTTCCCTGAGTGTTCACAAAGTAAAGAAAGAAGCCAGTAGTTTAGAGTTGATTTGATCAGTTCCCCAAGTGAGTGTTTCATCTGGAATTATCCTGTTGGCTGCCTCCATGCTAACATCTAATTGCTAATTCTCCACTTCATTTAGTGTGGACTGACTCTCCTTTTGTCAGCACAGCAGCTGATAAGGACTGAGAAAGATTTGTTAATCGGGAGCTCACGCACACACACACACACACACACATGCGCACACACGCACACACACACACACACACTGTCTGGGGCTTCACTGAAGTTGGTTATGGGCTTCTAGAAAGTAAAACTTAAAAGTGGGGACGCCAAGAAATCCTACATAAATCACTCCACAAGATCACAGTTAAATACCGTAGGAAGAGCTCTATTTAATTTCTGGAGATTTAATTGAATAATCATGAGGAAAATCCTTGAACTGCTAAGGCAGAGATTTTAACTGAGTGTTTTTAAATGGAAGTCAAAATTCTACTTTGTCATATCCATGTCAAAAATTGTTGAGGGACTCCTGGGTGGCTCAGTTGATTGAGCATCCAACTTCAGCTCAGGTCGTGATCTCACAGTTCATGGGCTCTGTGCTGACAGCTCAGAGCCTGGAGCCTGCTTCAGATTCTGTGTCTCCCTCTCTCTCTCACTACCCCACCCCCACACTCTGTCTCTCTCCCTCTCAAAAATAAATAGACATTTAAAAAAAAAGTTGTTGAATGGAGGAGGGGCATGTAGGTGGCTCAGTCGGTTAAGCATCTGACTTCGGCTTAATTTCAGCTGATTTCGGCTCAGGTCATGATCTCGAGGTTCACAAGATGGACCCCCACGTCAGGCTCTGCACTGAGAGTGTGCTGCCTGCTTGGGATTCTCTGTCTCCCTCTCTCTGCCCCTCCACTGCTCGCTCACTCTCTCTCTCTCAAAAAAAATAAACAAACATTAAAAAAAAGAAATTGTTGAATGGAGTCATGAATTCTAAAATCAAATATTTTGAGAATTTTCAATTACTTTCACAAACATCAGCTGCAAACCCTCCTGCTTTTTCTTTCATCTAATGCTCTCTGCCTTCCAAAGGCACAGTTCCTGTATAATGTAATTTTATAGAGGATATAAAAGAAATTTTAGGTAGATAAGATGTTTATAAATACCATGCTGCCAAATTATGCTTGCTATGCTGCAGAATTTTGTGTTTGTTCTCTCTTGCAGATCTAAAACAGATCCTGTCACAGGAGCTGTGAAAAATACAAAGTACCATCAACTTTAGTAAGCATTACAAAGTCTGTTTTCTGTGCACATTTGAAATTTCAATGTACTATTTTATGCTGCATAAAAATATAAAGATTACCTGTATTTTCTTGCCATATCGTGCTGTGAAATAGATAATTAGGGATTTTTTTTAATGCCAGTCATGGGGCACCTGGGTAGCTCAGTCAGTTGAGTGTCTGACTCTTGATCTCTGTTTAGGTCATGATCTCACACAGTTCATGGGACTGAGCCCCACGTCGGGCTCTGTGCTTACAGTGTGGAGCCTGCTTGGGATTCTCTCTCCCTCTTTCTCTCTCTGCCCCTCCCCTGCTCATGCACACACGCATGCGCATGCTCTCTCTCTCTCTCTCTCTCTCTCTCTCAAAAATAAATACATAAGCATTTGCTTTTTAAAAAACGCCAGTCCTGCTTATAGAATCACAGAAGGATCATCTCTGACTCGCACAGCCTTCCCTAGAACAGTTGTTTCTCGGTTTTGTTTGGTCTTTGGCAGTGATTTGCTGGGATTGGTGACTTACCTGGACTGGGTCATGATCATCGTAACCATCTGTTCCTGCATTTCTATGATGTTTGAGTCCCCCTTTCGAAGAGTCATGCATGCCCCGACTTTGCAGGTACGGCTGCCAAATCTCAGCCCACAGCTCAGCAGACAACAACTGGGCTCCAGTTTTCCCCTTGTTGGTGACCCAGCTGCCTCTTGCCCATTTCAGATTGCTGAGTACGTGTTTGTGATATTCATGAGTATCGAGCTTAATCTGAAGATTATGGCAGATGGCTTATTTTTCACTCCAACTGCTGTCATCAGGGACTTTGGTGGAGTCATGGACATATTTATATATCTTGTAAGTCTCTAGTTATTTCCTAAATGTAAGATGTCATGGTTTTGTGAACTCTCCTGCATTTCGCAGTACAAGAGAAAGATACGTGAGTCCCAGAGGTTTAGATGTCATTACTGAGTTCTTAGGTCATCTATTGCAGGCAAATAAAGGGCATGCATGTGAAGTCTAAATAAAAAGCATTAAAGGGGCGCCTGGGTGGCGCAGTCGGTTAAGCGTCCGACTTCAGCCAGGTCACGATCTCACGGCCCGTGAGTTCGAGCCCCGCGTCAGGCTCTGGGCCGATGGCTCGGAGCCTGGAGCCTGTTTCCGATTCTGTGTCTCCCTCTCTCTCTGCCCCTCCCCCGTTCATGCTCTGTCTCTCTCTGTCCCAAAAATAAATTAAAAAAAAAAAAACGTTGAAAAAAAAAAAAAAAAGCATTAAAAATGTCCATGGATATGGTTCACATACATCAACCACATTAATACACATGTAAGACATACATTAATGAGGTCTAAGAAATCTTATTCGCACCCTGCAATCTTGTGGCTCCCATAAGGAAAAAAAATCTACACCATATAATTGATTGATGAGTTCCTCATTGCTAAAAGCAACCTAATGTGAGTATGATTGGACACTTTCAATTCCAATTTCTTTCAATTCCTATACACAATATATCTGCCTAGACAAGATGACCATTCAACTGTTCAGTTAAACTAAATTGGGAAACCATAGGAAGGGAACTCAAAGAAATTTCATTTTTTCTATATGTCCAAGAAGGCATAAAATCAATGTCTTTTCCAACATAACAAGGAGAATTGTGACTGTTAACATGTAGTATCTTTAGATCATCAGTAAAATAGTGAGAATCAGGTCAAGCATGAAGTTTAGTATCCTTGATCAAAGGAATTTCAATCTGAGCCTCCCATGTGTAAGTTAAAATAAGGTGCAGAATGCACTGGGGTACATGCACCCACAGTGTGGACACCCGCTTTTCATTTCTGTGTACAGCTAATGACTTTCCTGTGGGGCCACTAACAGGTCGATATTGGGTTGAGAGATCAGAGTTAAGAGATTGCATATATATGTAGTGAAAGCTTGTCCTACATGCTATGTGGAATCTCTGCTCAAGGAAAGTTGTATGCACTTGGCTCTCAGAAAGTGTAGATAGTGAAAGATATTAATTCTAGGGATTATTTTCCCCTCCCAGGTGAGTTTGATATTTCTTTGTTGGATGCCTCAAAATGTGCCTGCTGAATCAGGAGCTCAACTTTTAATGGTTCTTCGGTGCCTGAGACCTCTGCGGATATTCAAACTGGTGCCCCAGATGAGGAAAGTTGTTCGAGAACTTTTCAGCGGCTTCAAGGAAATTTTCTTGGTGTGTTACATTTACCCTTTTGCCTCCCACTCACACAGCCCCACGCTGTAATGTAGTGAATGAGGGGACACCCTCGCTTGCCAAGGGTAAGTACAATCTTATTCATTGCCAGAGGACAAGAAAGGCACTAACAAAACACAACACACAGTCAGAAACTTTACCCATGGATGCTCTGACTGGTCAGTATATTTTCTTGATATAACTTATTCAATAAACGTTTTTAGTAAAGTATAATGAAAGCAAGAATCCCAGAGGTAGAATTGGCTAATACTTCCATTCTTAACTCGTGACCCTAATTTTTATTCTGAGTTTCAGTTTCCTTATCTAGAAATTAAAGGTGAGATTCAACACCACCTACTGCACAAATATTAGCAGTTAATAGATTTGGGCTTATTATTTCATTTTGTATGTCCCTAGTTTATTACAGTGTAGACTCTGTCTCTGATCTTTGGAGTGTTAACATAAAACAACTTAAAAAAAAAGTAACATACAGGTATACCCCACTTTAAGTAACCTCAGGATACAGTAATAATACTAAAAATGTGATCGAAGGAGAAAACCTTGTTAGTTGAGCACTGATTTAGGGCCTTAGAAGAGCTGGGCTGCAGAAAAGCAATGAGTAGGAGGCTCATTGCTCGCAATCTGTTACAGAAGGATCTGTGCCTTACAAAGGAGTGATCAAAGGGTTCTTTTTATTATTGATGAGTTCTGCTCATGCATGGAAATCCTGAATTAATTTACATAAGTTTATTTTACATCGTGCTTTCTAGAAACACACCTATGGGGAGAGAACAGTTGTGGTTACAGTTGATTTAAGGTATTTTAAAGACAGGTTGCGATGTTTCCATAGGCATAGAGTTGTTGATATTTTTAAAAGACATATTTGAAATCTCACATTTTCTTTGTGCTAAAGCCATAAATAACATGGTGGCTTTTCACACAGCTGGAAATGAAGGAAAAAAGGATGTCATCACCTGACAGCTAATGTATATGCATCGTGGAGCCCTGATAGAATTTAGCAGAGAATTTATTTGTGCCTTTCTCCTGATGATGTTTTTGTAGAATTTTAGTATATTGAAAATATATGTTTAGATTATTCAACCAGCACAGATCAGTGGTTTGTTCAGTGTTTTACTCGTTGCCACTTTTCTGTGCTGAGACCAAGGCACCATCCAGCAGAGGGAGCACCAATTACCAGACTTACTTCTTAGGACTCCATGATCTCAAGCCTCTGTGTACAGCACTTTTGTGTGCCCTCATTGCTTACAAGAAAGCAAAACCTCTCTGTCTCTAATTTATGCTCTGCTTATAAGGAGAGGAATTCATTTTGAGAAAATAGGGGAAATATAATTATTTAAACATTTTTCTTTTGTTCCACTAATGTAGATTTCAAAATCAGAAAACCCTAAGCCATATCAAAAATACCTTAGTCCATTTTCCTACGTGAAAGTCATATGTTTTTATTCTGAAAATCCAAAACTTGTTGTTAATTCCCTCCTTTTAACATTTCAGCAAGGCTAATTGAATGACCTGTGGTGGAGAAGTTAAATAATATCATGAAAAGACCAAGAATTTCATACCACGTTCTCCAAAAAGTTGGGTCCCTATCACTGTTCAAATCAAGCCTACTGTTTAATTTTTTACCAGGAGATATGATGTCTCACCAATTTTTTTTTCAGGTCTCCATTCTTTTGCTGACATTAATGCTTGTTTTTGCAAGCTTTGGAGTTCAGCTTTTTGCGGGAAAACTGGCAAAGTGCAATGATCCTAACATTATTAGAAGGGTAAGTTACTGCTTTCTTTCTTTTGGGAGAAAAAATTGAGTAGTTCACCACCCTTTGGTAAACATGTGCTGACACTACGTTGATAACCCCCAGGTAAGACTCAGAATTCTCTCTCCACCAACCCCTTCTGCTTAAAGGAGGCAGTCTGTTTCTTCTGGCTAGCACAGGTTTGTGGGATTAAAAGCACATTCCAGATTATTCTATTGTCTTCTGTTGTTCCAGTGTGGAACCTCTGCTGACACCTTTGGAATAGCCACTCACGATTCCAGATGCTTGTAGCTGTGAGGCTCACTCTCCCTTTGGGCTTCCCTAACTTAATCCTGTCACATATCAGCAAACAGCCCCCCAGAAAGGACAAGAGGCAAAGTTTAACTGTCATACCACTGTTCATTACTTCTCACTCCATCGTTCTCTTCATTGGGAAGTCCAGAATCTGCCCCAATAAGACAGCTAACAAAGACCCAAGCTTGCTTCCGCTACTGCCCTTTGCCTTATCTTTCTTCAGTCAGTGTTAGTAAGTGGAGGCCAGCTCCTGGGTGACCCCAGGGTTTCATTTGCTGAACATAATGGAGTGAATACATTGCATCTTGAATAAGGTGGACAGCTCTCCTCTGAATGACCTGTCAGAGCCTCAAGTTCCTTTTGTCTTCCTTCTTTGTGTGTCCACCCTTTGCTGTCTTCAATGTCTTCTCTGTTCAGCTGGCAGAGAAGAGCACAGAACTCCCTCCATGCCTGAGGGTTACGGTCAGGGCCAAAAGCAGCACACCTCACTTCAACACACATTTCACCAGCAAGAGCTTGGCCTCCCGAGGCAGGTGGGAGAATGCAACAGGTGGCTCAGTGATGTGTCCTGCAGAAAAACAGGATGAGTGTGGTTACAATCAGCCATCACTGCTACACTATCCATGTGCCTTCCCTTAGGATTCTGCCCTATATTCAAGTAGATTCATGAAGTGATCCAAGTACTGCTAACGTACAAACAGCGAAAGCATTTCCTCTTTCATCCAGGTAAAATAATGCCTTAAGTCCTTTAAGACGCGTATACTCAAAAGGCCTAATACAGCTGAACTATAATACCTATTTCTATGTTTCCAACAAATATGGCTATCTAATACAGATTTTACATCAGTATGAAAATTTCTACATTTTCAGAGCTACTGACTGTAAGAATTATTCATTCTCTGATGGTTATAAAATGCATCTTTGCCCAATCAAAGTACATTATCAATTATGTTAATAGTGAGGATTTCAGTAAGTGGCAGAGCAGAAGAGACACCACCTGTGTCTCCAGACGTTCCAGGAACTTCGATAAACCTGAGAAGACATAACAAGGAACATGGCATAAAGGTCATGATGTATCAAATTAGCTAACAAAGGAGGTAATAAAGAACTGATGCGTTAATCCACAAGCTCAGGTAAGCCAAGAAGGGTTAGTTTAGATTCCCACTGTATAGAGGCCGAAAAGATGACAACAACATTTCAAGATGAAACCTACGAGGAATTTTGCAGGACTCAGTATATTAATAACGGCTTAAGAGCATTGTGATTTTACACTCTCTGCTCATACCCAGACCTGGCTAAGGATAGAAGTACAAAGGATAAAGAACTTGTCCAAGGTCACCCTAAAATAAATGGGGAAGCTAAGATTCATGTCAAGGCAGCATGGCCCCAAATTCCTTGCTTTTCACCAGGATGCCAGACAGCCTCACCCACTCAAAGCTGGGCTCCCATGGGCTCAGAAAGACAAACTGGAAGAGGCCAAGAGGCCAAATATATCATGGGGCCTCTATTTGATACACCACAGCACAGCCAACAGGAATAATGTTGTAGATGAATGTGTAGGGTTACTATGAGAACTTAACTGCAATATATTTTAACTGAAAAAGTGGGCTATGGAAGAGTAAAAACTGTACGATCACATATATGCATAGGAAAAAAAACTGGAAGTATATATGCCAAAATGTCAACTGTGTTTATCTTTGGGTTATTGTAGGTAAGTTTATCCACGCTTTTTAAGTTAAAGGGATATCATTGGTGTAAGAAGGCTTTTTATTCTAAGGAATTTTACTGGCAATCCAAAGAGAAGTAATATTGGTATTCACTAAACTAGTGGAAATAAGAATGGAGATGTGGCCCAAGCGGGATGGGGAAAGCCATAGACAATTCTGCCTCTTGATGCTGGGGGCCAACAAGGTGCTGGCCCATGGACAGAAACTGGGAAGCTGGGAGGACGCAAGGCTGAAGGTTGAAGGTGACTTTAACTAGGTTAGACTTTGAAGTTCCGTTGAAATATCCCAAGTGTATACACATTATACCCAGGAAAGGGGTTTAGGTTCAAAACATGACAATCACAGGCAAAGAAACAAAGATAAAACAAAAAGAAGAATAAAGACAGAAAATGAGTGAAAATCTTCTTACTCATGTTTTAGTTTTAAAGTCTTTTAAAAACAATGTTATTGGAGATATAATTCACATACTGCACAATTCACCCACTCGGAGTGTACAATTCAATAGTTTTTAGCATATCCAGAGTTGTACAATTGTCAGGCTTAGAACATTTTTTTAAATGTTTATTTATTTTGAGAGAGAGAGAGAGAGACAGAGAGCACAAACGGGGGAGGGGCAGGGAGAGAGGGAGAGAGAATCCCAAGCAAGCTCCACACTGTAGTGTGGAGCCTGATGTGGGGCTTGATCCCATGAAACGTGAGATCATGACCTGAGCTGAAATCAAGAGTTGGATGCTCAACTGACTGAGCCATCCAGGTGCCCCAGGCTTAGAGCATTTTTATCACCTCAAAAAGAAACATTATCTTTTAAGTTTCACCCTTATACTCCTGATACCCCCATCGCAAAACAACCACAAAACTACTTTCTGCCTTATCGAGTTCCTTGTTTTTGACTCTTATATGAATGGAATCGTCTAACGTGATCATTAGTGGCTGACTTCTTTAATTTAGCATAATGTTTTCGAGGTTCATCCATGTTGTAGCGTAGGTCAGTGCTTCATTCCTTTGTAGGACTGAAAAATATTCCATTGCATGGATACACCATATTTTATTGATGCAATTTATTCATCCACTGATGAACATTTGGGTCATTTCCACCTTTTGGCTATTATAATTAATGCTATTTACAATAATAATGACATAAACATTCATGTACAAGTTTCATGTAGATATCTGTGTTCATTTCTCTTGGATAAATACCTAGGGTGGAATTTCTGGGTCCTCAAGTAATTCTTTGTTTGATTGTTTGAGGACCTGTTTTCCAAAGTGGCTGTAGCATTTTCCACTCACACCAGCAGTGTGTAAGGGTTCTAGTAGGAGGATTCCAATTTCTGCACAACCTCGTCAAAGTTTATTTGATTTTTGATGATAGCCTTCTTAGTGGATGGCACGTGTTATCCCATCAGGGTTTTGACTTGCATTTTCTGGCTGAATAATGACACTGAGCATCTTTTCATGTTCTCATTGGCCATTTGTATGTCTTCCTTGAAGGAATGTCTGTTCAGATCCGTTGCCTACTTGCAAATGTTTCTGGCGTGAACTTTTACCACTCATCTCTGCAGTCCTTGTCCCTGTTTGCTGGAGAGCTGCCCACATCACTGTTATCACATAAAAACCTCTGTTATTCAGGGTGCCTAGGTGGCTCAGTCGGTTAAGCTTCCGACTCTTGATTTTGGCTTAGGTCATCATCTCATGGTTTGTGGGAGGGACCACTCACCAGGCTCTTTGCTGACAGCGTGGAGCCTGCTTGGGACTCTGTCTCTCTCCCCTCTCTTTGCCCATTCCCTGCTCATGTGCAAATGCTGTCTTGCTCTCTCTCTCTCAAAAATAAGTAAATAAATAGTTTTTTAAAAACCTGTTATTCTAGGTTAAAATGTGCTTTCTTATCTTTTATCTTTTTGGAGTTCATTTTCTCACCAGGCTCCCCCTGACCTGTTTTCTTCTATTTTAGGAGGATTGTAACGGCATATTCAGAATTAATGTAAGCGTGTCCAAGAACTTAAATTTAAAATTAAGACCTGGAGAGAAAAAGCCTGGATTTTGGGTGCCCCGTGTTTGGTAAGCATTTCAGAAAAAGATCCTGAAGAATGTGATATTTATCAGTATAAGGTTTTAAATCAATAAAATTTGGCATGAAAAGTAATTTTGCCAGAGGTGTTAAAATGATTTTAAATAATACAAGACAAAGCCCTGAATTACAACAGGATGCAAAAATACAGTAAATGAGAGAGCAAGTGGTACACTGAGTCCCATGTTGTTTCATGTAACTAATGGATTATCACCCCTCTATTTTTCTAATACTTTGAAGTATGTAACTCGATTCGCATGGCATTAAAAATTAGTGAGGCTTAAAAGACAAAGATTTTCTATCAAATTAAAACTAAACTCGTCCTGAGTTTATATCTTTAAGGGAGAATCTGATATCCTCCTAACAGTTGTATAGAAGCCCAAATCAGAAAGCTGTTTCAATTTTAAAACGCATTTACATGGAAGGATTTCCATTATTGAAACGCCGGAAAGGAGTAATCAGTAACACAAATGATTATATCTAACTTTCTCTTTAAAATTCATTTTTCCTGAAAATGAGTTTTCAAAGCATTTACATCAAAGCTAGAAGTGCCTAGTACCTTCTTTTTCATCCATTTTACTAATGGCGATGAATGAAATCTCTCAGTGGGCTTCACTGATGAACTAAGTGTCCTATTAACTTCATTTGTCCTTTTAAATAGTCATCTGTTTTCTTTTTTTTTTTTTCATTTTACCTCTTAGAATAACAAGTGAACCACAGCAAAGACTCTGCTTTTGTCACAATTGATGTTTTCTAGGAAATGTCAAAACTCTTTAAAAGAAATTGCATTTCACCCAGTTGCACCCTTAGGACCCATTGCTACCAGCTTTGGCATTTCACTGTTGTGAAATTCACTTTTAAAAACAATTCAGTACAACTTATACTGGGTTTTTATTTTTTTCAATACCAAAGAATTATGAAAAAAAAAAAAGATGAATTTGACTGTGAGGCTTCAGCTGGAGCAGGAAGTACATAACACACAAAGATATCCTTATCCCAGTGCTAACTATAAAAGAAGTCTAATTTATATTAAAATAAAATATGAAAGAAACATAAAAAGTTTATTTTTTGTGAGGTGAAAACGCATTATTATACCATAAATAATTTATTTATATCAAGACATCAAATGAGTTTTTTTTTTTTCCCCCTGCTGTTTTGGAATTTTGGCAAAAGCTTCAAAGCTGAGGTCACTAAGAGATAAAATTTCATTATATTCCAAAGAAAGCAACACTGCCAGTCCCAGCTGAACTTCCTAAAAGATTATCCACCTCCATCACCCAGCTCCAGGAAAAGAAAACACTATATACTCAGAGACAGCATCGTGAAATTGAGTGAATTGAGTAGACGGTGCTGTGGTCGCTCCTCTTTACTATGGGAAGAGGTCAAGCGTGCTTGTCTCCCCAGCTGAGTGAGTCCCCATGGGGACTGCGTGATATCAGAGATTGATGAGGCAAGAAGAGACACTCATGTAGGCAAGCGCTCTTCACCATCCTACAGGGGAGTTATCAGTGTTGGAGGCTCCAAATCATCACTGCCTCGGGCCAGTGATCTGAGCCATTGTGATGGAACTCTGCTCCAAAGGGCTATGTGCTGGAGGGGGGTGCTCCTATTGGAGAGGCTGTGGGGATGTTTCCAGGAATGGGAACTGAGAGTCACCTGAAGACTACTCTCAGCAGGAATGACACAATGGGGCACCCTCGTGCTGGAGGATGTTTCAGAATCTAGTGTATTAATAGAAAATTTGAGGTATAATAAAGTCAACAGATCGAAAGACAATTGTCATTGAACAGCTGGTTTGTTACTCATAGTTCCACTATGGGGCAAACCACACCACAGGAGGCCACACAGGGAAGCCCCAGGGTCAGTCATGAGGCAGAGGGAAAAAGGGAACTGTGGACCAGAGCCTTTATTGTGGTTTCCTTGAGTTGGAATGGGTGAGTCAGGGCAAGCAGGCTTAGGATTAGCTAGTTGAGTACTTCAATGGGCTCTGAGACACAGGGCTCTCCCTAGTGGTCTGCTACCTGGTGATCAGGGCAGGTGGATAGTGGCCCAAAGGGTGGAAGCCTGATAAAGGAGGTACTTGGGGCTGTAGACTCTGGGTTGGTTGGTCTGTATTTGAAAAGCAAGCCCTAGGGGCTCCTGGGTGGCTCAGTCGGGTAAGTGTCCAACTTCAGCTCAGGTCATGATCTCGCGGTTCATGAGTTCAAGCCTGGCATTGAACTCTGTGCTGACAGCTCAGAGCCTGGACCCTGCTTTAGATTCTGTGTGTTTCTCTCTCTCTCTCTCTCTCTCTCTGCCCCTCCCCCACTTGCGCTCGGTCTCTCTCTCCAAAGGTAAATAAACATTAAATTTTGTTTTGAAAAAAAGAAAAGCAAGCCCTAGAAAGGACTCTTCCAAGGGGGTGGAAGGGTGATGAGAGAGGCAAGAGGCCAAGGCAGGGTGATTCAGGTATTTTATCAGGTTGTCCAGAGCAAAGTGTGTCCAACACATGCATGGAGGACAGACATTAAAGTATCAAGTGTACAGAAACTAGGAACATGGCAGGCAGTGGGTTCCATGAAAGAATAGTTGCTATGACCAGAGCAACAGTGGCCAGTGGCCAGCAGTGTGAGATATGTGGAATTTAACCTCATTTCTCTACATCCAACTGCATCCCACTGCCAGCTTGTTAAGAATCAGATGGTGGCCTGAAGAGGAGGAGGGAACAGAGTGGTCAGCCCTCTTCTTCCCTCCTCAAACCATGGGTCAGGCTGAGAGGCTGAGGATAGGGTCCTTAAATGGGTTATGGGAACAAGGGTTTGATGTAGAACAAAGTGGACTTTTCAGAATGAGACTCATATAACTGAAAGTGACAAAAAAGCTTTGGGATCTCCAAGATGTCAGGAAGGGAGCTAGAACCCACCGGAAGGCAGTGTTGGGAGAAAAGTAAATCTGTTTCCAGTTGTACCCTCTGACATTCAGCTTGTTCCATAAAAATCCAAATTAACTGAAATGCAATGTTTCATGTAAGTTATTATTTGGGGTTTCAAGTTCAATGGCACTTTAAAAGCATAAGCTGATAGAGGGGCATCACTTGAACACCATAACAATAATGCTTGTCCACTTGTCCAGAATACCATGACTTGGGTTAGTTTTGGTAAAATAAAAATCTTTTGTCAAATAAACACCAGCTATAACTATGATAATTTTTACATTTTCCTTTGTTAGTAAGCTCATCAAGAGTTAGCAGCCAAGATGTTATAGTTTTATATTGGCAAATTTATGATTAAGAAAATAACATATCTGGAGAACTGGCATTAGGGAATGCTTTGATAATTATAATTAGGAAGGCTATAAATATGCACTACCTAATTCAGGAGATAGGCTTCTATATTCTCTGTTCAGATGAGTACATTCATCTTCTTCTGAATCACTCAGACTTGATGAGATAAAAATTACCTTGGTAAAAAGTATAAAATATATATATTACAAATATTGTGTGTTTTGTTTTAAGCAGAGGTCTGGGACATAGGAAAATGGGATGCATAAGAGATATCAAAAAAAGTATCCAGTTTCAATAGATATATTCATTGAGTGCTTACTATTCTCCAGACATTACGCTATTACTGGGGACAAGCTATGGCCCCCAACCCCTAGGAGCTTGAAATGTAATAGAGAACAGGAGATAATATTACAAATAATGTAATATGATTTGCTAAAGGCTTTGATGCTACATAAATAAGCCCCTTAGCTCACTGGAAGCTTACCTGGAGTTGACTTCTAGGTAATTTTAAATTATAGTGTGATACATTCTAGGCAGAAGATCAGATTTTTGTTGAGTCTACAGCTCCAACAATTTGAATATGCTCTTTAAGGAGAAGAATATAAATCTATCTCACTTTTGTAAGTTTAACAGAAACATGACTACTTCCAGCATCTTGGAAGGGCCATTTTGGATAGTGTTGCCCCCTGTATTTCTACATCCAAGGGCTCAGGCTGAGCTCCTCTCCTCCTGGGGGCTCCTTCTTCCCAAAGGAGCAACCCTCCTTATCGCAATCTTGGGACCTTGGGGCGCTTTTCACGGGGAGGTAGAAGATTAACAAAACTGTAAGGTTAGAACCAATGTCTTAGTTTTCTCAATTGGATGGACAAGATTATGATATTTTTAAAATTTTTTAATTAACTGGAAAAGATTATATACAACATTATATACATATATTATTATATATTATATTATATATATATGACTGTATATTATATACAGGCTTCCAGATCAAGGAAGGGTGACAGAAACATTACAACAATGGATTAGGCTTGGGATTTATTGAAGTCCTCTGTAGTTATAGGTAAAGTTTAAAACTTTCCAATTTTAGTAGCATGAACATAGCATGAACATCTTAGATGATTAAAACTGATACTTATTTTTTTAATGTGATGTACTCTTCCAACTATTTAAGTCTATGATTCTCCATTTTATTTTTCTTGGTTTAGCCTAAAAGTGTATTTTTAACATATTCTAACTTCTAAAGGATGTGGAACATGAAAGTACTTTGGGATGCTGCATATTCAGCTAAAAAAGCACTTTTACATAAAGAAAATGGATGGGTAAGAAAGTTCAACATCGGATCCGAGAGCTGGCCTGCTTAGCTTAAAAAAAAAATCCTTATTCAAGAAAACTGTGGCATCTGCAGAATCCTTACAGCTTCTGTCTGCTGTAAAATATATTAAATTTAATTGAAACCCCAAAGGAAGAAATGGTGGACAAATCCAAGAGAATATGCTTATACTTTCATATGTAAAAAATATAAATCAGAATCCCAAAATAGGAATTTCTGAGTGGGGCTTTTGCACTATGTGGAAAACGTTTCTACCAATCATCCTTAAATCTTAGGAGCAAGTCAGTTTAGTTGTATGGTTTCTTATTAGATCCCCATCTATTTAATGCTTTAAAAAAGAAAACTTATAGGGGCGCCTGGGTGGCGCAGTCGTTAAGCGTCCGACTTCAGCCAGGTCACGATCTCGCGGTCTGTGAGTTCGAGCCCCGCGTCAGGCTCTGGGCTGATGGCTCGGAGCCTGGAGCCTGTTTCCGATTCTGTGTCTCCCTCTCTGTCTGCCCCTCCCCCGTTCATGCTCTGTCTCTCTCTGTCCCAAAAATAAATAATAAAAAAATTTAAAAAAAATAAAAGAAAACGTATAAAGGTGTATTGCATGATTGTTTCTATGATGTTAAAATTATATATATATATATATATATATATATATATATATATATATATTGGTAGAGGGGCACCTGGGTGGCTCAGTTGGTTAAGTGGGCGACTCTTTTTTTTTTTTTTTTTTTTTTTTTTTTTTTACATTTTTTATTTATTTTTGGGACAGAGAGAGACAGAGCATGAACGGGGGAGGGGCAGAGAGAGAGGGAGACACAGAATCGGAAACAGGCTCCAGGCTCCGAGCCGTCAGCCCAGAGCCTGACGCGGGGCTCGAACTCACGGACCGCGAGATCGTGACCTGGCTGAAGTCGGACGCTTAACCGACTGCGCCACCCAGGCGCCCCAAGTGGGCGACTCTTGATCTCAGCTCAGGTCTTCATCTCAGGGTCATGAGTTCAAGTCCTGCATTGGGCTCTGTGCTGTACACGAAGCCTACTTTAAAAAAAAAAAAAGGTGTAGAAAAATACTAACCCAGATTTTCTCCAGAGTATCACCTTCTGTGAAGGTTAAATTTTGATAAATGAGCTAATAGGAAAAAAAATGATCAAAATATAATTTGGCCATGCTTCTATAGGCCCACTTTTTTTAGTAGTCCTGGGACCAATTCTCCATCAAACTCAGGAAATACAGTGATAGTCATGACTTTGCAGTGTGTAGTTGTCTAGGTCTTGTAATTATTTTAAATAGTCTAAAAAGAGGAAAAAGGAAAACAGTGAAATCTTCTATGGACAAGAAAAATGTTAGACAAGACCCATAATGACTAAGGGAGATGTAATATATTAAAAAAAAAAAAAAAAAAAAAAGATCACTTTCTTTCGTGGGAAGAAAAAAGTAAGAACACGTTAGTAAAAAAAAAGAAATGCAATATGCCCCCTCAAAAAGCAAAAACAAACAAAAAATAATAGTGGAGCCAAAGTGTTTTAAATACCAGCAATCAAGTGTGGGTGTAGACAGCATACTGCAGTGTTGGGGTCTACAAGAAGTCTCTGTTGAGAACACCCAGAGTTAGTGAGAGAAAAAAAAATCCAACTGGGAGAGAATGATCTGGAAACATGTAGACTACCAGCAAACACCTCTGGCCGCTCAGGGATTTCCAAATGCATCACTACTTTACAAAGTGATGTTCCCATGATGTCACAGAATTAAAGAGAGTGGCTAGATTCTACTCTTTTTATACTTGCTATATTAACATCAGGAATTGTAATTTATCCTTTAGAGAAGTTTTCAATTTTAAAACTATTGCAAAATTCATATCCAAACTCCAGCGCCCCTTTGTGAGAATATGCTATGCAGTTTATAACCAGAAAGCATACTTCCAGCCCTCCATATAATCAGGACGAGCCAGAAACGTCAAGGAACCTCTAGAGCCAGAACTTGAATTGTTGTGTTTTGTTGTTCGTTAAGAACACCCCATGATTACCTAATAATTAATTAAATTTTAAGAAATAATAACATATTCATGCACTTTTCTGATTTAGCAAATGAATGCCAGCTAGCCCGCCTTCCAAATGCTAAGTACACCCCGCACCCAAGATTGGAAAGAACTACAGATATTTGCCTTAGGGTGCTTCTCATCGGAATTTCACAGAACATTCTTCTTTCTGACTTGCAGGGCAAATCCTCGGAATTTTAATTTTGACAATGTGGGAAATGCCATGCTGGCATTGTTTGAAGTTCTGTCCCTGAAAGGCTGGGTGGAAGTGAGGGATGTTATTATTCATCGTGTGGGGCCGGTAAGCAAGCACACAGAATCCTTTGAATGTGTCAACAGCTGCTCTCATTTGCTTTGATGAATAACCGTATTTTTCATTTATACAGATGCACGGGATCTACATTCATGTGTTTGTATTCCTGGGTTGCATGATTGGACTGACCCTTTTTGTTGGAGTAGTTATTGCTAATTTCAATGAAAACAAGGTAAGAATTCTTGGTTTGAATACCGCAGGGTTTATTCTTTTCTAGCCACTTGCTTTGAGCTCTCTTTTTCTCACACGGCATGAAGTCGCATTAAACCATAATGTGACTGGTGTAAATAATCTCTATAACTATTTTACAAGCTACCTCATCGCTGCCTTTCAGGCACATTATTTAAGAGCACAGTTCTCTCGCTAAATTTCCCCTTTTGGTGATGGTGTCATTAATTCGCTGACAACTGAAAGGCACATCTCCTATTGTTCAAATTGAAAGGATGTGCAGCAAGTTATTAAAATACAATAGCTGAACTAACTGTGCACTGATTGCAGGTAATATTACTTTCACACAATGTAAATTGGATGCTTCTTTGTAACGCTATAGGTGAACTCACAATTTTGATGGGGCTAGGGTGCAGTAGAAATGTTAAATCCTAATTCATTGAATAAAAAGAAGATTTTCTAATTTCATATAAAAACTTTACATACTTTATGAACTCAGGAAGCATGCTGAGTTCAGAACAACTCTAACAATCACTATAAGAGCTCCCGAATGGGAAAACAGCAAGTGTGGTTTCCTGTCAAAGAGTGAGTTTGGGAGAGAACATTCTATGTCGTTCTTCTGGCCATGGCTGATGTGCACTCTAGTATGTAAGGATCTGTCTTCTGGAATCATAATTGAAGTGCATACAGCTTTTTAAAAGTTTTTTTATGTTTTTTTTATTTTTGAGAGAGAGAGACAGAATGCAAGTGGGGGAAGGGGCAGAGAGAGAGAGGGAGACACAGAATCCAAAGCAGGCTCCAGGCTCCGAACTGTCAGCACAGAGCTTGATGGTGGGCTCAAACTCACGAACCGTGAGATCATGACCTGAGCCAAAGTCAGACACTTAACCCAGGTACCCTGGTGGATACAGCTTTTGAGCACTTACCACATACTAAGGTTTACATATGCCATTTTCAGTTCTCACAACTCTGAAATGCACAGTGGAAGAAAACACAGAGTTTACGGAGGTGACATGACTTGTCTGAGGCTTTTAAGGTGTAGAAAATGGGGTCACAATTCAGAAGCGGTGCCCACTCTGCAGAGTCTGAAATTCTTCCGAGAATATAAAAATGTCACTCTGCACTGAATTAAAGCTAGATATGACGCTCCTGTGATTCATGACCAGGACAGGATCGCATGCAAGCACATCCGAGCCCACTGGCTAGGGCAGCTGCACATGGGACTGTATCATTCACACACACCCCCACTCCCCGGGCTCTGCATATGTGGTTCCAGCTACCCAGTTGATGGCCACCATTGATGTGTGCCTAACGAGGATGTTATTTGGTGCGGGCTTTCAAAGGGTGTGGCTTAAAAATCTCCACTTTGGGCCCCAACACTACTCTGACCCACAGAAACATGGGATTTTAGAATAAGAAAGGATAGAGAGAGATCATATTGCCCAGCCCCCTATTTTACTATAACACATTCATAAATGAGTGTCTCGGGGCGCCTGGGTGGCGCAGTCGGTTAAGCGTCCGACTTCAGCCAGGTCACGATCTCGCGGTCCGTGAGTTCGAGCCCCGCGTCAGGCTCTGGGCTGATGGCTCGGAGCCTGGAGCCTGTTTCCGATTCTGTGTCTCCCTCTCTCTCTGTCCCTCCCCCGTTCATGCTCTGTCTCTCTCTGTCCCAAAAATAAATAAACGTTGAAAAAAAAAAATTTAAAAAAAAAAAAATAAATGAGTGTCTCTAAGCCCTAAAGTGTGTTCAATTTGATACCAAGCAGAAGGAGAAAGATGGGTCTCTTCTGATGCCATTGAGCCTTGGCACTGGAGCAGACAACGGAGATTCCTGAACAAGAGCAGAAGCCAGTCAGCCAAGTAGAGAACTTAGGCCCTGCTTGCTCAAAACACCATGATAGGTCCTCTGAGCAGACACCTGATTTCAGGAGAATCAGGTCCTATGGCAGCTCACAAATCAGCGACATAAATGCAGCAACATAAAATGTTCAGCAACCAGAGACAAATATATAATCAATTGCAGCTCTTGAGTTTGGAGGCCTGGCTGAAGTAAGACGAGTATCAGGAGGTCTACTCACAGTACTGGTTGTATTAATGTGCTGAGGGAAGAAAGAAGCATCTTGGTCTTGAGAAGGGGAACACAGACTTAAGAGCAAGTGGGTGCTGGGTGCTTACAGAAAGAGGAAAAGTAGAAGAAAACATGACAAACTTGATTATTTAATTGATAATGCAAATTTATGAGTTATATGAACCATTTAGGAGGGATTTTTTTTCCCAGTAAGCTTTTCAGATGGTAGCACATGAGCTGCTGTATAACAGCATTTATTGATTTATTATTTAGTCATTCAACAGATTTCTTTGAGAACTTAACTGGGGCCAGACCTGGGAACATAAAAACTAAACACACAAACTAAACACTAAACACATAAAGATTTCTGCCCTCATGGAGCTCACATTCTAATGGTCAAACCCAAAGGTATGTAAATAGATTTCCAAATATATAGGCAATAGGGAAATATAAAGATATGGGAGATAAGGCAAGCTTTGGGGGCAACATTTGCACAATTCTGCATTATGCAAATTTATGTCTTCCCTGGAAAATGGAACTTTGTTTAAAAAAGTTCAAAGTTTATACTAGTAATACATATATATTTAATTTCTCAATTATGAGATAACAGTTTGATTAATAAACTTAATGTCACAATAATAAACTTCCAGAGGTTTTCTGATATTAATGATCAGATGATACCACCGTGCTTATTATTCTTTTGGCTCATTTCAGAGTTCAACTTTCTAAAATATTTTGTTTTGTATAATAAAGAAATAATATGAATATCTCTAGCACCCAGAGAACCCAAAATATTTGTTTGCAGATAGTAAGAAAAATGGCTTAGCAATATCAATATCAGAAAAATTAGTTTAAAACAAATATCATTATTAGGAATAAACAGTGTAATTAGATAATTGCAGAAGAAATGAATTACCAGCAAAGTATAGAACTCCTGAACCCTAAAATGTATGAAGCAAAAATTAACCAAATTATTTTAAAAAGCCAGCAAGTCCAAAATCATAGTGAAAGATATTAACATATATCCCTAAGAAACTCATAAATCAGAAAAAAAAAGAAAATATGAGATTTGGCACAATACAAACATTTGATCTACTGGACATATGAATAAACCAGAGTCCAGCAATTTTCAAGTATAAAATGTACTGTCCACAAAGTCATAAAAAATAGTTACCAAAAAATTGGTAATGTACAGAACTTATTCTCTACAATAATAAAAAAAGGTAACAAAAGATTCCTCAGATGTTGGAAATATTAAGACAACATTCTAAATAATTTATGAGTAACAGAAGAAATTAGAATAGAAACTCATAAGACATTTAAATAAATCATTTATAAAAATCACATATAAAAGCTCACAAGATATAGATAAATCAATTAGAGGAATTTATAACTTTAAGTGTATGTTCAAGAAAATTCAGAGATTAATTAGTAATATGTCAGATGTCCAAATCAATAAATTATAATAAGATCAACAAAGTAAAATGGAAGAAAGTAAAAAAGATAAGGACAGAAATTAATAATATAGAAAACAAAGATATTATAAAAGATTCAAGAATGACAAAAGCTTATTCTTTAAAAAAAATTAAATTGACAAACCTCTCTCAAGGCTAAGCATGAACAAAAGTATGGAAAAGGAAAGTAAACAAGCTATGGTGAGTCAAACAGGATGGGTAATGTTACAGAGATAGAAAGTTAGATTTAAAACAGAGCTAAAAGCCCCAGGAGGACCAGGTATATATAAAGGAGAAGTAGCACGACAAATCAGTGGAGAGGGTGAGACCATCAATAAGAGGTGCTGGGGTCATTGTCTAGATATAAGAAATTAAACAGAGATTTCTACCTCATAGCATACTCAGAAATGAATTCCAGAAGGATGAAAGACCTAGCTGTGAAAAGCCATTTTCAACCTTGTAGAATTTATTTTTGACCCTGGAGGAGTTGTGGATTTCTTGACTGTAACCATAAAGTGGAATTCATAAAGAGAGAAATTTACAGATTAGATTACATTAAAATAAAAAGTTTCTGAGACATAAGAGACTTGATAAGGCAAAAAAAATTTTTTTTAGAAAGCAAGCTAAGACTAAGAGAAAATATTTACAATTCACATAACTGACAGAAGATTAATATCCAGAATATATTAAGAATTTCTATAAAACCTCTAAAAGTAAATATCCAAATACAAAAATGAGCAAAGAATATGAACAGGCAATTCACATAGGAAGATACAAGAATCATCACCCCTATTTACTCATATAAAAAACATTTCATCTCATTGATATTAAAACTAAAGTGGACACATTTCCCACCCATCATGGCCAAATTAAAATATCTAACAATATCAAGTACTGGCAAGAATATTAGGACATTGGAACACTTGGAGATGGCTAGCAGTGAATTTTCTTGGTTGTTTCTCTTTGGACAGCAACTTCACAATATCTGGTAAACATAAAGATGTGTAAATTCCTAAACCCCAGCAATTCCTCTCCTAGAGATTTGCTATTAAGGAAATCTCGTAGGTATCCACCATGAGACTGTAGACATGTACTTATTGCAGCATTTTTATACTACATAAACCTAAAGCAAATAACTTCTGATATATTTGTACAGTGGGATACTCTATGAGCAGTTAAACCAATTAGATCTGGTGTCTAGTGGTATGCAAGACATAGTGTTCAATGAAGATAAAAACAAACTGCATTAAGAAGCCCATATTGAATCCCATTTATACAAATTTTTAAAATTCAAAACAAATATGTTCTTATGTATTGATATATACACAAACAGCAAAAGTCTGAAAGCAGTGGGGAGGACACATCCTTAAAGGACAGTCTTCAGCTCTGTAGAAAGAAGGGAAGAATGGGAGTGGGGTGGGGGTTCAGTTTCTTAAACTATATTTCTGCCTTTATAAATTAGTGTATAAATAATGTATAAATTTCTGCCTTTATAAATTAGTGTATAAATAATGTATAATCTGTATACATTATCCATATACAAATAATTTCATGTATAAATACATGAAATGTCATGTAATATATTTATATGCATTTTAATAAAGTACTCATATATATATGGTAAAGAATATCTGATCTCAGCCATTTGTCACAGCATTAATTCTTAAAGATTCAAATTCTGTGATTTCATACTGCTTAAAAATAGTTTTGCAATTGAGGCACCTGGGTGGCCTAGTCAGTTGAGTGTCTGGTTCTTGATCTCGGCTCAGGTCATGATCTCACAATTTGTGAGATTAAGCCCCGTGTTGGGCTCTGTGCTGACAATGTGGCACCTGCTTGGGATTGTCTCTCTCCCACTCTGTCTCTTCCCCTCCCTCACTCACCTTCTGTCTCTCTCAAAATAAATAAAAAGTTTTGCGACAGTGTATAGCAGAATGATTTTTTTAAAGACACAATCAGATTGACAAGCTACAATTTTACTGCAGCCTTCCCCACAAAATGAAGGGAAACTAACCACTATTAGAGTGGGTATCCCTTTTTGAAAATTTGATTGTGTAGGGAAACTTCTTTAGATGTTCCCAAACCTGAATATTATACATGTTCGAAGATACCAGTTGAAGGCTGCTGGATCTTCTCTGAGGCTTGTGGCCACCCTTTTTGGGACCCCTCTAAAGACCAAATTTGAGAATTGTGACCATGTCTATCGAACCACCATGGTATTTGAAGAATATCTTTATCATATACTCCCAAATTAGTCCTGTTGGTATCACCACCACCCCATTTGCAATGACCTTGGTGTGGAGTAGACGACATAAGGCCTTTTTCTGCTTTCCTTTGTTTATTAAGGGGACAGCTCTGCTGACTGTAGATCAGAGAAGATGGGAAGATCTGAAGAGCCGACTGAAGATAGCACAGCCTCTTCATCTCCCACCTCGCCCGGGTATCAAAGATGCTCTGATTTTATTCATGTTGGGCACCAGTGTTCGTGATTCCCCAGGAGTCTAAGATTTCAATTAAAATAATAATCGTGAGGCCACTAGGCGGTTGTGCATAAGTTAATATAGAAACAGGCTCCAAACTACAGATCTCTCCATAGGCTATTAAAATCAACCACCCAAAGGCTGTGCTTCAGTGCTCTCAGGATAAGCCCTAATGAAAAAATGAATTTTTAAATAAAATATATTTGTGCTTCGCTCTTAAACATATGAGTGAAATGTATTAAACTGACAGAAATTGAATGATGCGGTTCTCCTTCCAATACAGACGGCGTCATGCACCGTCGTCTTAAATATTCAGAACCAGCCATTCCTGCAAAACACTACACAATAGATTGAACTATAGGGGGAAAAAGGTAATGAGTTTTAAAATGAGCATTAAAGGAAATGAAAGACAAGAAAGTAAATGTGACCTATGTCTGAAATGCCCTTGCCTCAACCTTTCTTTTGCAGATAATGATGGTTTTAGAGCTAAGATGTATGACATTACCCAGCATCCATTCTTTAAGAGGACAATTGCATTGCTTGTCCTGGCCCAGTCAGTGCTGCTGTCCGTCAAGGTACTTTATTTCACAGTGAAGCTCTGAGAAGGACTTTTTCGTTCATTGGTGCATCCAAGATTATTGCAAGGGGCCATATCCATTCACAGTCTATGTTCTTTAGTATAAAAAATTAAAAGTCATAGTCATGTTCAAATGAGAAAAAGAGGGGAAGGTCTTTATGTCTCTGATGGATATGGACAAAGACCTGGATGCTGTTTCTCTTACAGTGGGATGTGGAGGACCCAGTGACCGTTCCTTTGGCAACAATGTCAGTTGTTTTCACCTTCATCTTTGTTCTAGAGGTACGGTAATGAGCCATCTGGCTCTGGGGGCTGTGGTGCACATTGTAAAGTAAAACAGTGCCCTCCTTTGATAGCACTGACTTTCAGCTCTGTGTTCCATTGCTTTTGAAGTCTTTTTTGGGGAGAGGGGTAGCGTGCTCTTAGGATATTTTCCTTTTTAGGCTGTTGTGCTTAACTTGAACAAAGATTTCACTTTATATTTCAGATTTTTCTAACCGCAGGAATTGCTAACTGCTGTTGATTGTTGTATCTGAATGTTGGCCTGTCTGGTTATGTGAGTTCAAATATTTGTAGCGAACTGCACAAACCACTGTAATTCAGGGACTCAAATTGCAATGTGGTGGCAAAGGAAATTGGCCCAGACAAGATTATTTTAATATATAGTCCACATAATATCACTTTCCAGCACAATCTTCTTTGAAATACAAGCAGATTCTTATTTCACCCTGTACTGGTTGATGTTTCCCAAAATCTATGGTCTTTTACTTGAGGAAGAAAAATGTCTTGCTCTCAGAACTAGTCATAAAACAAGGAGAAAAGAGCATGGAGATACAGATTTGTAACCTATCCTACTTTAAAATTTAGATAGTGGATCAATCTATATATGTATCTCTATCTATCTATCTATCCTATCATCTATCATCTCTTAGTAATAAATTCTCTCTTTGGTTTCTACATCCTCTAAAAATGTGTGCCTCAATGGGGTGCCTGGGTGGCTTAGTCAGTTGAGCATCAGACTCTTGATTTCAGCTCAGGTCATGATCTCATGGTTCATGAGTTCAAGCCCCATGTCAGGCTTTACGCTGACAGCTCTCCCCTCTCTCCCTCTCTCTCTCTGTCTGTCTGCCCCTCCCCTGTTCTTGTTCCCTCTCTCTTTCCCCCTCTCTCTCTCTTTCTCTCTCTCAAAAATAAATAAACATTAAAGAAAATTTTACATTAATTTAAAATGATGTAAAATTATGTGCCTCAAGTTAACACATTTCAATATATGTTGAACACTCAGCCTCTATTTACTGTCTACATTATTTTCCCCCAGGTTACAATGAAGATCATAGCAATGTCGCCTGCCGGCTTCTGGCAAAGCAGAAGAAACCGATACGACCTGCTGGTGACATCGCTTGGCGTGGTCTGGGTGGTACTTCACTTTGCCCTCCTGGTATGCATGTAATAAAAGTTTATTTTAGCTAATAACTTCAGTTCAGGTAACCCTGTTTCCAGTCTCATTTCCCTCTGTGTCAGCCTACCCTCAGGTATCTGATTAACCTCCTACATCCAGCTTTGACCGTGATAGGCCCTCAGACATGCTTGCATGTACATTCCCCTACACTCTTCACACAAACAAAATCTGGCCCCTCAGAGTCCTAGAGTGTGCAAATCAGAAGGAGAAACTTGAAAATGTCTGGTTTAACTCTCATTTTCCCAAAGGATGAAAATAAGAGAGAGAAAAAAAAATGGAAACAGAGATTACGAGACCTGCCTAAATTCACATGCAAGCTGGTATCAGAAAACTCAAACCCAGTCTTTTGAATTGAAATGTAGCATCAATGCGACTACATTATAATCAGTATTTCACAGGGGGATTCTCAGGCACTTTAGAAGCCTTATTTTCTACTAAATATCCAGCAGCCTTTTCTCTAAAGCATATCGTTCTTTGTGTTTATACCTGAGTTCTCGCCAGCTTGCCTAAAATGCCTTGAGCCTCTCCAACTTCCATTTAGTCTGAGGTCCAGCTCAAAACCTACACCCGTGGGTATGTCTGATTGAGATCTAGAGCCGTGTTCTCCAGTAGGAATAAAATGTGACCACGGATGTAATTTCAAATTGCCTAAGAGCCACATTAAAAAAATTAAAAAGGGACAGATGTTGTGGCGCCTGGGTGGTTCAGTCAGTTGAGCGCCCAACCCTTGATTTTGGCTCAGGACATGATCTCAACTGTTCGTGGGATGAAGCCCTGCATTGGGCTCTGTGCTGAGAGTGGGGAGCCTGCTTAGGATTCTCTCTCCCTCTCTATCTGCCCCTCCACCACTTGCATGGGCTCTCTCTCTCTCTCTCTCTCAAAATAAATAAATAAACTTTTTTTTAAAGGAACAGATGGCATGAATTTAATAATGTATTTTAAGCTACCATATCTAACGTACTATCATTTCAATATGTCAGCAATATAAAAATTATTAAGAAAACAGGTTACATCCTTTTTTTTTGGTACTAAATCTTTGATTGAATGTGTATTTTATATTTACAGCACATCCTAATCTAGACTCACTACATTTCAAGTGTTCGGTAACCACATGTAGCTGGTGGCTACCATACTGGACAGTGGAGTTCTAGAAGCCCCTACTCTGGGCTCCACCATTTTCCAGGCTTGATCAAGTTATTTGTCTTCAGTGATCTTTTGCTCCCTGCTCTGAACTTGGGGATATAACTTCATAATCTATCCATTCTACATGGGCATTATAAAGATAAAGCATGTGAAATTTTTCTTTTTTTTTTTTTTAATGTTTATTTTTAAGAGAGAGAGACATAGTGCAAGGGGGGAGGGTGGAGAGAGAAGGAGACACAGAACCTGAAGCAGGCTCCAAGCTCTGAGCTGTCAGCACAGAGCCCAATGCAGGGCTCAAACTCCCAAACCATGAGATCATGACCTGAGCCAAGTCGGACAATTAACCAACTGAGCCACCCAGGCACCCGTAACATGTGAAATTTTTCTAACTGTAAAAACACATTATCAATACCTTCTCTTTTTTGTTACTCTTCCTCAACGCCAGCCAAAATTAATATTATCTCATTTTCCTGCTCTCTTCTATCTGTTCTTCCATCCTCCCCGGTGTTAGAGTCATGCCAGAAAAGTTCCATCAAACAGAGAACTCATTTGTACCTCACAAAGGGTGTGCTTTAGTATGAAATTTCCGTGCTCAGACAGATAGGTATTGAGTGTCCTTCTTAAAACAACTGTCACCGTCAGCATCAGGGGCTGTGCCAAGCCTAGGTGGGCTCTCAGTCACCCTGATCCATTTCCTCGAATAATGAGTGGTTTTGAGCACTAAAGATGTGTAAGTCACCGTGCTGGAGATTGAGAAGAATGCACAGATCAAAACAAAGGCAGTCATTGCTCTCATGGACATCACAGCCTGCAAAGTTTGTGTTTTGTTTTGTTTGTTTCGTTTCAAAGTTTTACGCCAGAATGTTTCATCATGATCCAAGAGGCTGGGAGGGCAGGTGTGGTTTGGGACAAGTAGGCATTCATGGAACGCTCCCAAGTCAATGAGAGTTGCAGCCATAGTGAGGCAGATGGAGGAGAGACACGTATTCCTGCAATGACACAAACGAGTGGGAGGTGGCTGCGTCAGAGAGGTCCTGGAAAGTGTCCCTGCAGAAGTGACGATTGGGTTCAGCCTGTAGGATGAGGGTATGTTGGCGGCTGTCCCTGTGATGGAATGCTACGGGAGGGAAATAGTGTGCCTGGAGTAGAAGGAGCAAGGGGCACATGGCACAAGGTCTGGACGGGACTTCTCAGGACCAGGTGAAGGATGGGGGTGCTGTCACTTCCAGAATGCGAAGTGAGAAAGCCTCTATAGCAAATCTGGAACTAACATAGAAAGGGGAAGAAAGGTCCATGTTTTTAGCTTTCCCTAGACAAATATAGCCAAAAACTACTTGGTCCAAAAGAAGAGTAGGGCAGGCTTCTTAATCCTAGACGTCCCAGAGAGGACATCTCACACGGGAAAGACTAACTTGCCTATTCTGCCCGACTGCTTTTGTTCTTTCCCAAGAAGCTTCCGTCCTGGAAAAATACTCATCCTCCACTCTACTTTGCACTCTCTGTGGCCTATTGTGAAGGGAGATGCAGTATTTGTTCCCATCTAAGCTATTTCTATGCAGACACATTCATTTCCTTGTACCTCAAGGATATTCAGCGGACCCCCTTCCCGGGGGCCCATATGTGACAGTTGTCATTTGGCGAGGCGAGACTCCTTGAGAAAAGTCACGCTTTGGCATCAGTTTAATGCCACAGTTGTTATTGCAGCTCTAGCTGGTGGGATCTTTGTTTCCGAGATGAAGCTTTCTTAGTCATAAAGTGCACCCAGTCATCTCTTGCTGCCGATTACACACTTGAAGAATGAGCTGGATGTGTTTCTGGGCAGGACAGACATTCTCTGCAATCAGCTTACACGAATGTGGCCGGCTGGTCTCCAAAGTCTCCGGAGACCTTCTGAGAAGAGGAAGCTGACCTCCTGCAATCTTTTCCAACTCTAGACCTTCTTTGCCAGGGTTCCTGCATTTTTGGTCTCACTTGACATCCTCATGTTGCACTGTTACCCTGAGTTTTTCTTGCTCCTCAAAGGAGCCGGTCACTATTTTATGTAAAACTTATTTTAGTTTTAAAATACAGAATTCAGCTGAGCAAAACAGAGACCGAAGTTTCATTTAAGATTTGATTTTATAGCTAATATTTATTCATGAGTTTTGGCAGTGACCTTTTCAGCACCTTTTAAAGATAAATTTCTTATAAGAATTTTCACATTTTATTAAACTAATTACTCAGTAGACTTCACAGAAGACTTAAAATGAAAACTGGAATCGTAACAAGATCTCCTGTGCACGTGGCGAGTGGCTCTCTTCTGTTTAAATTTCAGAACGCGTATACCTACATGATGGGCGCCTGTGTGATTGTTTTCCGGTTTTTCTCTATCTGTGGAAAGCATGTGAGTACGTTGTAAAGGATACTATCAACGGTTGCATATGCACAGAAGAAAGGAGCGATGCCTGATTGACTTCAGCTGTCCATCTGGGTCTTCAGGGCATTAACTTCAGGAAGTTAACAAATTGGTAGTCATCCTAAGTCCAAATGAGCAAATATTAAATATTAAAATGAATCGGCAGCTTAGTTATCTTGTGATACATCTCCTGACATTTCTGTTCTTTTATTTCTTCTTCATATTGGCTAAATTAACTCAGTCATCAACTAAAGACAACATCTCAGGCATGAAAGCGAAAACCAATGCTCGCTCTTAATACTTCTTTATTTTTATTGTTTCTATCTGAATAAGCTTACTTTACTGGAAAGAAAAATCATCTTTAGTGAAGATTCGTGATTCTATGACCCCAGATTTCTTTATATTCTTTGCTATTGTTCATGCATATATTCCACATATATTTTTCATTTTTTAATGTAATTTCCTTTTTCGCTACTGACACTATTTCATATACGTTCCATATATTCACGTATTCAATACGTGCTATTTGATGGTATTTAGTATTTTGCCATTGGTTAGGTTTGTTTTTGTGAACATCTGTTTGTGGGAGAATCCTGAGCCTACTTGGTGGAATAGGCCAAAAATATACAGCCCTTATCATAGAGACTCGGGGAGCAAGAGTAGAGAAAATAGAAGCAAGGAATTTTAGGGAGAGGCGTTTATTAATTTGGCTGAAAAGGCTGAACAGTTGGAAATACAAGTCGAATTTCTCTCTAATGTTTTTTGAATAATATTTAGATTAATACCGTTTATTAAGAACTAATTCAAAGCAATTTTAAAATGAGGGTCACTCTTGTGCCACCTGCTTACCTGTTACTTACTTCCCAGGCTCCCCATGGCTGAGTGAATTAAATATTCATTTCTGTCTCCCCACATCTCCATATAGGTAACACTAAAGATGCTTCTCCTGACGGTGGTCGTCAGCATGTACAAAAGCTTCTTTATCATAGTGGGAATGTTCCTACTGCTATTGTGTTATGCTTTTGCTGGAGTTGTTTTATTTGGTACTGTGAAGTATGGAGAGAACATTAACAGGTTGGTGTGGATTTCTCTCCCTATTCATTTATCAAGCAAACTTTTATAGTCATGAAATCAGGAATAAAAACCTGAATGACTTCTGTCTATCAAAGACAGGAGGAAGGGGAAACAATGAGTTGGAAACTAAAACAAAATGTCCAAATTTTAAATGACATTTTTCTAATTAAAAACAGTCTACACATTTAATTTAGAAACCTTGTCTCCGTAATATTACCAAAATGTAACAGGAACCCATAATTCCAAATCTACCACTACACAGGAATAACCACTTGTAATTTCCCGGTGAATTTCTATCCACCTACTGCCAAAAAACAACATATTCTTTTTTAAATTACACTTTGAACTGATTTGGGGTTTTATTTATTTTTTTTTTTAACAAAGCAAAACATGGGAAACTATATTCCCAAAATGGTTACTATATACGAAAAGCATTTTTCAGAGATTATCTTTAATTTTGGGAAGCACTTCATAATGTGTTTTGTTGCAGAGATTGCTTATTTGATACATGACAGCTCTACTTTTTATAGCAAAATCCATGTGAAAGAAGGAATCAGTTTTACTTGTCAAAATTGGAACCCTTAGCCACTCAAGATGCATGGCCACAAAATGGTGGCACCATGCTAGGGTTGGGTTAGACGGCTATGCTTGAGGGCAAGTGTGAATAACAAATTAAGAAGATATAACCTTCAGACATGGTGACTTAACAACCACATCTGCTCCAAAATCTACCTGCTTTAGTGGTAATACCTTACTACTTCATGACCAACTATATTACCCACATTCTGGTTTTTCCTCCTTCATTAGGCATGCAAACTTTTCCTCAGCTGGCAAAGCCATCACCGTACTGTTCCGAATCGTCACAGGCGAAGACTGGAATAAGATTATGCATGACTGTATGGTAAACTTCTCTTCATCACTAACAGTGCATCAACTTAGAACCAAATGAAACTCTTTGCAGTGCAGTATATCAGCAGCCTTATCCTCGTTAGCATCAAGACTTTGTGTACAAAACACCTATCCTGGCTATTTAGTCCGTAAAGTTGCATCCTTTTACGTTGCAGTATATGGCCATGTGCAGGAAGAATATCCAGTGAACCCAGCTTGAGCTATTGTGGTTCCATCTGGCAGATACGCATTCTGTTGGCATTGTTCTTTCCCTCCCACCTTTAACACTTTGGCAGTCAAGTACAAACAGGGGAGTTCTTCTTCTTTAATTGAATTTATTCAGCAGATATTCACTGAGCGCCTGGCTTATACTGGACCATATGCTAGGAGCTCGGTGTTCCCTGATTCCAAGGCATGCTCAAGGTGCTTACGGCAAGGCCCTGAGCTACACCCTCCCTTTTCCTCCTCGTGTTCACATCTCCCTTAGAGCATCGGCTCCATCAGGAATCCTGCCCCACACTAAGACTGCAGTGACATGTTCCTACAGCACTCTGTGTTTCTCCTTTGTATCATGTATCACAGCTATAGTGAATTACTGGCTTGATTATTCCATCTCTATTTCCTCTCTCTCAACCTCCAGAACAACACTGTCCAAAAGAAATTTCTGCCATGATGGCAATCTGCTCTGTCTAATGCAGTAGCCATATGTGGTTACTGAGCCCTTGAAATGGGACTAGTGCTCCTGAGCAACTGAATTTTAAATTTCATCAAAATGTATTTGATGTTCATTAACATACATTTACATTTTAATAGCCACATGCAGTCCGTGGCTCCCATGTATAGCTTTAGACCGTCAGCAACATGAAGGAGGGACAGACTCTATGCCTTGCTTACCTGTCTGTCTCCAACATTGGGTATAAATCCAGCACATAGCAGGAGCTAAAGAACTCTATGCATGAATGAATGGGGACAGAATTTACCAAATCAAATATAATATGAAGCAGAATTAAATAGATTCTAAATATACAACAAGCAGAGTGCTACAACTGCTTCTTCTGCGGAAGAAAGAGCTAGTCTCTCTGGCTGAAAGAAGCCAGGTTTCTCTGAGGTGCCGGCATTTTATTGGGCCACTAAAGACGGGGTGGGGGGACTTTTGATAACCTGAGTCTAGTGCTCTTCTGTAAAGTCCCATAATGGTGCCCCAAGAATGAAGATTACTGGTTTCTTCTTACACAATTTGAATGTGAATTTGCTATGTATAACAAATCTTCATAAAGCTTAACCCATTAGTTAGGTCAAAGAAATTTTTTAAATGCTTTTTTTGACTTTCTGCAGCTCCCATCACAAGAACTACTTACCATTCAGGACTAGTGCAGGTGGCAGAAAGAATGTCTCTTGGAAGAAAGGAGTTCATTTTCATTGTGCTTCTAAAATGGCACTGAACTTGAGATTCCCTGAGACTAGAAGTGTAGAATAAAGGAAAGATTCTTTTTGATTTTTGCCACGGATGATGTACTCAATGTACGTGGCTTTTGGGAGATTAACTTTGAAGTTAATTATGTTTTATATGGTGAGGGATAGTTCACAAACTATAGCATGTGCACAAATTCGTATTCTTCACTCTGACCCCTCCTCCCTCTCCCCCACCGCCCGCAGGTCCAGCCTCCCTTTTGTACTCCAGATGAATTCACATACTGGGCAACAGACTGCGGAAATTACGCTGGGGCACTTATGTATTTCTGTTCATTTTATGTCATCATTGCCTACATCATGCTAAATCTGCTTGTAGGTAAGTGATGTTCACTGAATATGTTTTAATATCTTTAAACCCAGGTACTTAGATAATTACGTACAATTTTCAAGTAATTATCCCAGATTGCTTGGGGCGGGTATTTCATGGCATTAATTATAAATTGTTGCCTCTCGATCCAGAAGCTGAAAAGACCTTTGAAAGGCATGTAAATGACAGTTGATTGCAATTTCAAGAGTTGTCCTATTAATTATGATCATTAATTTCAAAAGAGCTCTTCTCATGGATTGAGTTGAAGAAATCTCAGAGAGGGCTACCTTTATGGCCTTGAAACATCACAGTTATGTTTCTGAAAGATACATGGTGTTCACCCAGGTGTGGGGCCACCCAGAACCCAATCTGACCTTTAAATACTGCCCTGGAACTGTCAACTAAGAGTGAAAGCCAGCTGGCATGGATATCTCCACACACAGAATGTGTGTTTATGCTCATGACCCTCATGTTTTGGAAAGGCAGGAGCTGGATAAATAGCTTAATCCAAGTGTAAGTAAGATATGCCAACTTGGAAAACACACTAAAAAACACTGTAAAAATTTGGCTTGTGATGTAGGTGATAAAATCCATTATTTATAATAGATGTTTTACTTTTTCTAAAAAATGACAGATTAGCATAATTATCTAACTTCTCCATTTTTCTTTTTTCTTTTCTTAGCCATCATTGTGGAGAACTTCTCCTTGTTTTATTCCACGGAGGAGGACCAGCTTCTAAGTTACAACGATCTTCGCCACTTTCAAATCATATGGAATATGGTGGATGATAAACGAGAGGTAGGAAAGGGGGCCATTGCTTCATGCCCACCCCCAACGAGATTCCCTGCCCTGCCGCAGACATTTAAGTAGTCTTGCTGTCACCAGTAGACATCTATTGAATTTGGAATGGCCATTGTGAATTGTAGAAAGCCATCATCGACCATTCAGCAAAATATGCTAGGAAGGGAGAGGGACAGAATGGTCCCCTGTCCAACCGTGGATGCCCTCTTCTTGGACATTCAGAAAGTCATCAAGGAGAGGAAACCAAGGAAGCTCTGAGGAAACCAGCCCTGGGATGAGAGCAGCAGAAGTAGTGAAGTTCAAATCACCAGAGCGATGGTGTAATACAGAGCCACAAACAGCCACACACAGCAATCCTGATTAGAAGTGCAAAGGAACTACTTAGTGGTTTCTGAAGGTTATTTTTTTAATTATTTTGGACTTATTCTTTGAATGCTTTAACCATAAAGCTTGCCCAAGATTTCCTGGAATTAGCCAAAGCAACAATATCTCATTCTCTAACTGCTGCTGCTGTTCTTTCTTTTCCCCTTTCTTCATCCCTAGCAAATACTCAGGCCTAGTTCTGGGTGCTGGGGATACAGCAGTGAACGCAACGGAAAGTCACCCATGCTTACAGAGCTTCTATTCTAATATTGGGAGACAAACAATATAACGTGAAATAATAATAATCATTATTATCTCAAGAAGCTATAAGCACTTTGCAGTTGGTAATATGGTAGACACCAGTCGGACTGGAGGGCAGGCTACTTTAGCAGGGTGGCCATGACGGTCTGGCTGGGGAGGTGTTGTTAAACCCGACATCCGAAAAACAAGGAAAGTTCTACCATGGGAAAATCTACCATGGGTAGGTTCAAAAACAGTTGCAGGAAGAGTTCACAGAGGGCGTGAAGACCAAAGAGCCAGAACAAGCTAAGGAAGGGGGCGTCTTGAGCTAAGCCTGCACAGTAATGCCTGGCTTTCCTCACCGCCTTGTCCCCCTCTCCCTAACACCCCCCACTTCCGCAGTCACCAGTCTCAGGGGGGCTTTCTCTGAGACAGTGACCTGCACGTGTGGCCATCTGGCCTAGCTCTCCTATCTCCCCTTGATCCACCTGCCTCTCCAAGACCACTGCCTGCGGGAACCTGCTTTCCTTGGATGCACACATCAAAGATGGCACCATGAGTCACATGTTAAGGTGTTTCTAACTGACAGGAAAACACAGTTACCCATGTCCCTGCCTTTAGCCCAATGCCTTAATTCAAAGACAGAGCCAGGCTGGCACGGTGGATTTTGTTGCCCGTAAGGGAGCAACATGTGTTTGATATTCCAGAATCTGGAGCTGCTCTGACCAGATTCTCTTGTATGTAATTGTGCTAATAATTGGGAAGACCTGAAAAGGAGTGATCATTCCCTAGAAAAGCCATTTATAAAAAATGTTTAGAAGTTTGTAGCATCCACGCTAAGTGAAGAGGAGGATCATGTACATGTGAATGTTGTACTTTCTGCGATAATGCATTAGCAACCCACTCAGCGTGTGTTTTAGAGAAATAGATGAGCAGAGGCTGAGTCAGTGAAACAGACCAGGAGAGGAAAACCCTGGTAAAGCAAGGGCTGGGGCCAGGGAGGCAGAGAGCCTCCTAGGCTCCCAATGCTGCCAGGTTATAAGATCCCACAGAACCAGAGAAGCACCAGCGGAAAATCTAAGTGCTCGGCTTTCAATGTGGTGCTTCTCTAGTAAACACCCTCCTGACCCAGCCTCCAGGGAGGCAAACAACTTCCTTACTTCCCAGTGCTAATTATGCTATCTTTTAAGAAAAATATCTGGTGTCGTTTTTCTTTTTTGTGATTTTTTTTTCTGTGAAAACAGAACCCCAAGTGAATCGTTATGGCCTAAAGATGATTTACCAGTTATTGTGCTCTGCCCCCCAGGGGGTGATTCCGACTTTCCGTGTGAAGTTCCTGCTGAGGCTCCTGCGGGGGAGGCTGGAGGTGGATCTCGACAAAGACAAACTTCTGTTTAAGCACATGTGCTATGAAATGGAGAGACTGCATAATGGCGGGGACGTCACTTTCCATGATGTCCTAAGGTACGAGGGAGTTTTCACAACACTGGGTCACAGAGCTGGAGTGAGTGCAGAAACCAAAGCTGTGACCTTGTGAAATACAACCAACAAGTGGGCTCACAGCCCAAGATGCCACACTCATTGAGATTATAAGGTGAGGCCACACTGCTCAGGCTCCACATGGCCTTTGTCGCTGTCCTGTAAGGGCCGTGTCTAAGTGAGTGCCGCACACAGGAGAGGGGAGAAGCAGTGGCCTGACATCCCCAGAGGTGCCCCATATGACTGAGGAGATCCTGATGGGAGAGATGAGGGGCTTTGGGGAGCACAGCTTCCCCTCGTTCTGTGAGGGAGGAGCTGGTCTGGGGGAGTTTAGTGACTAGGTGGTCCAGCTGGAGTCCAATCCAGATCTTCTCATTTGCTCCATGATTCCGCCCCCAGCTGGCTGGCAAACCACACTTTCCAGACATTCACTGAGACCCCACACAGGACAAGGAGGACGAAATTCCATAAACTGGGTGGTTGAAACAAGTGTATTGTCTCACAGTCCTAGAGGCTAGAAGCTTAAATTCAAGGGGTCGGCAAGGCTGGTTCCTTCTGAGGCTGTGAGAGGGACTCTTCCAGCCTCTTGCCAGCTCCTAGGGGTTGGCCGCCATCCCTGTAGAAACATCACCCTGATCTCTGCCCTCACCTTCACGTGTCGTTCTTCCCGCATGTGTGGGTGCCTGTGCATGTGTGCTTACACATGTGTGTCCAAATCTCCCCTTTTATAAGGACACCATTCGTATCGGATTAGGGACCCACCCCAGTCCAGTATTATCTCTTCTTAATTAATCACATCTGTAGTAACCTATTTCAAAATAAGATCACATTTTGAGGTACTGGGGGTCATCACTCCAACAAAGATTTTTTAGGGGGAAAACAATTCAATCCATAACAGCTTTTTAAACAGGAATCTATAGGGGCACCTTGGTGGCTCAGTCAATTAAGCCTCCAACTTCGGCGCAGGTCATGATTTCACAGTTCGTGGGTTCGAGCCCCATGTCAGGCTCTGTGCTGACAGCTCAGAGCCTGGAGCTGGCTTCAGATTCTGTGTCTCCCTTCTCTCTGTGCCCCGCCCCCCCCCCCACTTGTGCTCCGTCTCTCTCTCCGTTTCTCAAAAAATGAACACACGTTAAAAAAAAATTTAAACAGGAATCAATCCATGGATCAAATCCAGAGGTCAATGGGCTTGGAAACAATCACATTTCTATTGTCATTAATCACTCACTGAAATGCAGCATTTTCTTCAGTGATGAATGCAGGCAGCAAGCCCCACAGTGTTAATAATAACCTGCATCTCTGCCACCAGCAGAAATCATAGATATTTTCAGATGGCATTGCTGACGTGGCTGATAATTTTCAATATTCTCTATACTCACCACTGCTTCTAAATTACAGTAGTCCTTTGACCTCAACTAGATGTTATTATTTAATGCATTAATAAAGAAGCACTTATGTTACTGTATCATCTTTTTAAAAATTTCTAAAATTAATTTCATTTCTTTTTTTATTAAAATAGAGTTGACATACAATGTTATATTAGTTTCAGGTGTACAACATAGTGATTCCACAACTGTGTATGTTATGCTGTGCTCACCACGAGAGTAGACACCATCAGTCACCATACAACACTATTACAACATCATTGACTATATTCTTTATGCTGCACTTTTCATCCCCATGACTTATTCATTACAAAACTGGAAGCCTGTACCCTCCCTCTCCCTTTCACCCTCTTCCCCTCCACCCTTCTGGCAACCAGCAGTTTGTTTTCTGTATTTATGGGTCTGTTTCTGCTTTGTTTTATTTTTTAGATTCCACATGTAATTGAAATCATATGGTATTTTTCTTTCTCAGTCTGACTTATTTCACTTAGCATGATACCCCCTAGCTCCATCCATGTTGTCGCAAATGGCAAGATCTCATTCTTTTTTATGGCTGAGAAATATTCCATTGCATATATACTGTATCTTCTTTATCCGTTCTATCATCACCTTTTTAAAGAAAATAATATGAGCACTGTATTTGAATATAATTGCTTTCCTTGGTAATAAGAGATATTTTATTTTATGCATTTAAAATGTTATTCTATGAAAAGTCCCATGGGCCCCACTCTCAAAGAGGTCTGTCCGCAGGAAAAGTCATGGCCCTCTTCTAGAAGTGGCTATTTTCATCATGTGGCAAATATTTGACTGGTGAAGGGCTGGGTATGGTGTCACACATTCAGAAGCACTCAGGTATACAGAAATATGCTTGGGACTGAAATTTGAAAATAAGAACAGGAAGGACCCGGGAGAAGTTCTCTCAAGTTTCCCAGTTTACTTCCAGCTATTCCCTTCTTCCAGGAGCAAGCCAAAGGGCAGAAAAAGAAGAGGCAGAAAATACATATGACTAGCAGAGGACGCCATCTCAGAATGTCACCAAATCTTTCCTCCTGGTGATGAATATTTTTAGGTCGAAGGGAGACACGTAGACACCCCGCTGTCATTAGCAGTTCTCATTCGGCTTCTCTGGAACACAGAGAGGCATCCGATAAGATGGACCCCGGCGAAGCCAATGGGGGCCTGGATTGCCCCTCCCTATCCCTGCAGCTCAGGAAGTGATGAAAACAGTTTGGCACTGATGAGATTCTGGAGGAGGCAGGGAAGAGAGGAAGAGCAGACACATTTCCCTCCTCCAAGGAGGGAAGAGCGCTAGCAAAGAAGAGAAGGTCGGGGTGCCAGTGCTGCATGGGGAGGACTCCCGAGCACCTCCGTGCTGTGATGTGGGCGGTGGAGGCAGCACTGAGTTCACAGGACGGGCAGGCAGGGGCTGAGCGCCAACCGGGGGTCCTGTGGCAGCACCGGCGAGCACCAGGGGCAGAAGAGGATGCGTTCTTCTTTGGCTGTAGACCCCTCAGCCTGGATGCAGTGTGAGTTGTTGCCTTACTGCCCAGGGGCCCTGAGGCGACACATAGGTTGTGTTGGCTTCATTTGCCCCCGCCTGAACCTGTTGCACCTAGGGCAGAATGGGAGCGAGTATTCCACCCTGACCTTTCACCCACCAGAATTAATGAGGAAGATCCAGGGGCACAAATGGGATCGACGGAGAGGGAAATGGCAGGGGTGGGGGGCAGGAAGCCTGACCTTAGCCAACCCTTACTGACCATCCCCACCTGGAACTGAAGGTGAAGGAAGTATACAGACAGAGCAGTCTTCCTTCCACAGGGAACATTCCAGAGCCTTAAGCAGCTGGTAATGTAGATCAGGGACCAGTCTAGACCTTCGGTTTTACAAATGCTTATATGGCACTTACTACTGTAAGCACCTCCCAAGTATTAACTCAGTCATTTAATAAGGTGGGGACCATGACTGTCCCCATCTTACAGAGGAGGTGACATAACTAGTCCAGTGGCACAGGAACAGTACCTTGGTTGGACTGAGTGGTGTCCTCTCTGAAAGTTGAGATCTCCACCAGAGTCCCAAATGAGTCCGGCCTGAAATGCTCTTGTGTGTCCCCCACCCCCACCCCACCCCCAGCATGCTGTCCTACAGGTCGGTTGACATCCGGAAGAGCTTGCAGCTGGAGGAGCTGCTGGCCAGGGAGCAGCTGGAGTACACCATCGAGGAGGAGGTGGCCAAGCAGACCATCCGCATGTGGCTGAAAAAGTGTTTAAAGCGCATCAGAGCTGTGAGTCAACTGGCAGCATCCGGGTTTTTCTTTCCTCCTGTCAAAGGAGAAGGAGGAGGAGGGACAAAACAAAAGAGCTTCAGGAACAGCGGAATGAGATGCTCTGTGATTAGCCTCGTAGCCCCTCAACTGTGTCAGCTTCATCCCCTTGTGATGGCCACCTGGTTCGCACCTGAGGTCTCATCCAGACCCAGCTGTGCCCTCGTTAGCAGAGTCCATAAGGCGTTGCCGTGGAATCACATTTTTATAACAGAACATTGATGTTTAAAAAGCAGTTTACTGAACAAATATTTATTAAAATATTTGTGATCTCCATTTATCAAACTCAACTGTTCAAAATGCCCAAATCTCTATATGATGACTGGCAACCGAGTTTACAAAACTACTTTTAAATCGCTCCTAAAAATTCCACCATTCCATTGATAATGTTGTTTGGTCTTTAACAAAGGCCACGTCTCCTGGGAATTTAATGATCTGTCTGTTGCCTTTAGACTTATAAGCTTATAGGATTCTCTGACTCCTAAATCAATGAACATATACTGTGTTGGCATACACTGTGTTTACACTAGGCATTTCTACTAGATAATTATTTTTATGATTATGCTTTTGACTTACACTTCACACACAGATGAAAGAATCACACTAATTACTAAACATTTATATATAATACACTTTTTAAATCCTGTTTCTCAGAACAACATCAACAGCAGAAACATATCTGTTGGAGGAGAAAATGTCCCCAGGGAAACAAAACACTCCAACCTCCTATAACAAGACAATAGTTATATCATAGCCCTGCTCACTTTGGGGACCCAACCTTCCCCCCCTCCCACCACAGACCCCAAGAAGGCACAGGGAGCTGGCTCAGCACCAGACCATGTTCCCAAGTGTGTGTCAACACAGACAGGCCTGCCTCTATCCAGAATAAGACAAGAGCAAGGGTTTCACTCATCCATCCAAAGCTCTCTGCCTCTAACAACGCAGAAAGGGTGGTCCATATTGGCTGAATGAGCACAGAGCAAAATAAGAAGGGAAAATATAGAACACCCAAGTTAGTGATCTAAAAATTCTGTTTTAAATACAACAGGAGCTAGCATCAATGAACATATTTATTCCCATTGTTATGCAAATAAGCGTGGGTTGGGAGGTCTCTAAGCCTGCCTTTATAGCAGTCTGGTACTTAACGAGGGGAAGTAGTTAAACATCCTCATTTGGAAGTTCCTAAGAGGTCACTGAGCATACAGGTTCTTTGGAGAGGAGAGAAGGAAATACAATTTGAGTGCTGGGGGACAGGGGGATGTTGGGTTGATTTCTCCGTTACCGAGAGAATGATCATATTTCCATAGAAACAGCAGCAGTCATGCAGCATCATCCACAGTCTGAGGGAGAGCCAACAGCAGGAGCTGAGCCGGTTCCTCAATCCCCCCAGTATCGAGACCACCCAGCCCAGTGAGGACATGAATGCTAACAGTCAGGATAATAATATGCAACCTGAGGTATGTGTATGAGGCATCCTTCCTCCAAGGATATTACGTGCATTTTTTATTTTTTATTTTTCATTTATGTATTTTTTTTTTAGTGTTTATTTATTTTTGAGACAGAGAGCGCGAGTGGGGGAGGGGCAGAGAGAGAGGGAGACACAGAATCTGAAGCAGGCTCCAGGCTCTGAGCTGTCAGCACAGAGCCCCATGCGGGGCTCAAACTCACGAACCACAAGATCATGACCTGAGTGGAGTGGTTGGATGCTTAACCGACTGAGCCACCCAGGTGCCCCACGTGCATTTTTAAAATAAAAAATAAAACAGTGCTGTTCACATAGCCATTTCAAACAAGGGACAGTATTTCTTTTTTTCCAAATGTTTATTTATTTATTTTAAGAGACAGAGGGAAAGTGCAAGCGGGAAAGTGCAAGCGGGAAAGGGGTAGAAAGAGAAGAGGAGACAGAGAATCCCAAGCAGGCTCCATGCTGTCAGTGCAGAGCCTGACAGGGAGCTTGAACTTATGAACCGTGAGATCATGACCTGAGCCACAATCGAGAGTCAGATGCTTAACCGACTGAGCCTCCCAGGCACCCCAAGGTGACAGTATCTCTAATTGGAAGTTTTTAAGTGAAAAAAAAAAAAAAAGGAACATATTGATCTAGATTATTTTTGGACCTTTACAACTTGGAATGCTTTGGGGTTATTTCAAAAGATTCTGATTCTGAGTTGTATGAATACTAAAAAAAAAGTTAATGCTCTGAACGCATTAATTCTATTGATTTTTATCTAAAGAGTTAATATCACATCTCTACAGGTTTAACGGAGTCCAGTGATATTACTTGACTTAGGAGAACATGGTTTGCCCGAAGCTCTGCCCTAAATGCTTTCTTCTACCAGGTCACAGGAACTTGCAGAATCAGTGAAAATGTTTGTAATTGACCACCACCTTCCTTGAACAGACTCATTGAGGCTTTGTCCTCCCTTAGTTGGGCATTGGAAGAGCATATGGAATTCGGGAGGACCTTCTTCACTAGGGCAAAGCTTATTTCCATTTCCAGACTCAATGTACATGTCCATAAAAAAGCCTGGCATGGACACCCTGGAGAACCTTGCTCTGTGACCAGCAGCTGGCGGGGGGCCTCCCCATTAGGAGGGTGCAGTTATGGATGAGCTGGAGTTGATCAGGCACTCTGAGATGAGCCCCTGGCACAGTAAGGCTTTGTGATGTGTAGCGGCCTAGTCAGGGGCCGGCAGTAAATACTGAAGCCTGTGGCTCCATGGCCCAGCGAGATGCTTCAAGGGAATTCCTTGTTCCACAGCCCAGTTTGGGGTGGGTTTCATGTTGTCGGCTCCCCAACATGTGGGAATCAACTGCCACCGACAACAGGGACTTGTGCAGGGACAGTCAGCAAAGGGCAGAGACATAGAGGCTTCATGTGTGGGGCCAAGGTAAGATCAGGACAGCCAGCCAGGCAGGGCTGATGAGTCTGGCAAAGTGATGATTGCAGAGCTGTCTATTTTTAGGTTAAAAAAACAAAACCAAAAACAAAATAACACCAACAACAAAAAATCCATGAGGTAACCAAAAAACCAAGAGGGGATACTGAAGAGATGTGAGGTCCGAGGCACTGATAGGAAAGGGGGGGCACCAGACACTGAGTAAAATGTGTGGAGAGTCTCAGCTCTTCTCTGACGTTAGTCTTGGCTGGTATAAGCTTCATTCTCCTCTGGGGCTGTTGGAGAGTGTTGTCTGCTGAGCTCTCTTTCTGGAGCGCTAGGACTGACCTATAGGTTGGCAAGAATATACTTTCAGGAAACCGGGCAGTCCTTGCTGCCCCCCGCTTCCTTCCTGGTCCATAGCTACACCCCAGGTGCAGAGGCGAGGTAGCCATGGGAGTGGAGGAGTCCTGGAGGGATACCTGGAGGAGGTGCTACCTGGAGAATTGTGCCCCCTCCCTTCACCGCGTGCAGGGGTGGCTCTCACTTTCCTGGACTCTCTGAACCCATTTTCTCTTTTCCTTTCCCCATTGTGGACTCTGGGGCTCCAGTACTGTTTTTCCTATTGTGTTTTCTTTCTTTCTTAAAATAAAATAAGGGTCCATGGTGGGAGGGAGGGGAGGGTGGGTGATGGGTATTGAGGAGAGCACCTGTTGGGATGAGCACTGGGTGTTGTATGGAAACCAATTTGACAATAAATTTCATATTTTAAAAAATGAATAAACTCTAAAAAATAAATAAATAAAAAATAAAATAAAATAAAGGTCCAGACTGGTGCAGAGGACAGGAGGGGAGCACAGCATTAACAAAGAGCCAGTAACTGCTTTATTCTCCCCCATGCAGACCAGCAGCCAGCAGCAGCTTCTGAGCCCCACGCTGTCGGACAGAGGGGGCAGTCGGCAGGACTCCACAGACCCCGGAAAACCCCAAAGGAAGTTCGGGCAGTGGCGGCTGCCCTCAGGTGTGTGCCCCAAGTCCTTTCTCCATTGATTCAGGTCCTAGAGGTGTCTACACCCTGTGGGCTTTGGGTCTCGGATTTCAAATTCAAGTCTACCCCTAAAGTGATTTACAGACTCCCTTCGCTATTGCTGACACTATCTGCCCTTTTCCTTTGTAGTTTTTCTTTCTTTGTATATACTAACAAACACCTACTCACCCGTATTCCTATGACACTTATATTTGCCCAGACTGGAATGTTTTATTTTATTGTATCTTATCTTACCTTATTTAGTTTTTGTGGTCATCTCAAAGTGCAACTGGCAAGTAGCAGTTTTTCAAATGGTATCACTAGTTGTCCCTGAACAGAATTTTAAAGTCCATGATGAATGTAAAGAACCAAGAGCTGGAAGGATTTCATACTTAACATCTATGGATAGGACGTGTTTATGGGGACTTGTTTACTTGTTACTGCTGGGACTATCACAGCTTTTCAGGAATGGCTTGCAAAGGGGTGAACAGCTCCACGTTGCTCATAGGACTTTTGTCAATTCCACAGCACCAAAACCAATAAGCCACTCAGTGTCTTCGGTCAACTTACGATTTGCAGGGCGCACAACAATGAAATCCGTAGTGTGCAAAATGAACCCCATGACCGACACGGCGTCGTGTGGCTCCGAGGTGAAGAAGTGGTGGACCCGGCAGCTGACGGTGGAGAGCGATGAAAGCAGCGATGACCTTCTGGATGTTTAGGTGGAATTAGCGCAGTGCAAGGTTTAATGGGGAGCACTGTTTTCTAGCATTTTCCTCCTATGGTCTAACATGGACCATGGACCATGGACCATGGCGAGCAGTCTATACTTAAGATATCATTTAATTCTATCTCGTCACAAGAGGTCTTTAAGTTGCTTTTTGTCCTGCCGTAGGAAGGCCTAAAACTTGGTCGGTGGCTGTTGTGTATACAGGGAGTTGTTACCGTGAGTTTGAGAAAATTTGCCTAATGGTTGCATTTGTAATATTAGAGAACTATCCCAATACCAGATGTAGATCACTCAAAGATTTCATATATCCTGTCTGTAAACTAAGGTGTATATTCATATATGCTCTTACTCAGTATTATCACCCCCTGAAAGAGTGCTAAGCCCAAAGTGGCTGATATTTATGGTATGGTAGCTATAGTCTTAGTTCCTGTTTTTCCCACTTCTACTAGAAATACTTCCCTTGGGAAAATTATTATTTATGATTGATCTGAAAAGGTCAGCACTGAGCTCATACTAAAATGATAGTAGTTTTACAAACTACAGATTCTGAATTTTTAAAAGTATAATCCTTTTCTCATGGTATTCTTAAAAATAGGCAAAAGATATTCCGAAGTCATAACAAGTCAGTTTCTGTACTCAGTCACTCTAATAAAAACTGTTGCCTGCTTCCTAGAGAATTGTGTGTGCAGGGACCAGGCAAAGAAATTGTCCCAAGGAGCAACAAGTTTAAAACAGACGTGTACGTAGATCGCTTTAGGCACGTGGTTACCTGAAGATGTTGAGTTTCTGTGAAGGCCTTTTAATAACTAAGTTTAGCAAAAAGAGTGAAACTACATGATTCAGCTTATTAAAAAAAAAAATCACGTGCATGATGTATCATTGGCTTCATTTCTTACACAGGGTATGTTGGTTTTGCCATAAATTGGCGAAGACATTATGAGTTGATTCCAACACATCAGTGCCATGTTCAATTCAAAATGACTCCCTCCTACCAGATTCTCCTATGGAAATAATGGTAATTTTGTAAAATTGTGCTTAGAACTCACGGTTGAGGTTCCCCACAACTCAGCTGTATTTGTTCCACACACCATGTGCTCTGAGAAAGGTAAAATGCAAAGCGATTACACAGTACCTGGGCCTTATACTGGGTCAACCAAGTAGAAGCACATCCAGGCCCTTACCTACATTATTTTTGGCTGGAGATTTGCTGTTTAGATGATTTCTTTTAATGCAGCAATTATCTCAGAGTCCTTTGACACCCAGGTTGCTTTATAATCTATTTTCTCTTTTAACATCCTTAAAATAGCCAAATCCTGTCTGTATAACAAACTTAACATTGTGATGCCATCTCTTGTTTACATGATTAATTGTGACTCTAGGATAATGGGTAATTAAAGTCAGTGAAGCCAAAAGGATTTTATTTGGTTTTACGTTCAGTTGGAGTTTACTTTTTGTACATAAAGAAAATCAAATAAATACTGACTTTGTAAAAGAATTTACTCTGAGTTGATGATCATTTCCAAACCCTTCCTCGTGTGTGGAAGGAGGGAAGGGGGTTTGGGGGTGGGATCATTAGGAAGCAGGCACTTTGCAGACTCTGTATTTGAATATTCTGTCTATAATTAGTTGGCAAAAGCTCTGTCCCTGATATTCATTTCAGTTCAGTTCCTAAGCCAGAATGTTCCTTTCACGTTTGTGTCCATAAGGCTGAGTGAATACCTTCCAAGCCAACAATAAAACAGAAAAGGATCTTACATGGCTGGGGCATGGGCCTGTACTCATGCTGCATGAAAACGAGATTTTATTTTTTGGCTCATTACACTTGAGTAATACAGCTTCATTCTCACAAAACTGCTGAGCCCTTCCTACAACGTCTGTTAACTGGTGTTGAGCAGAACATCATTGTTGTTCATTCTGCAGTGAAGCAAAGGGCCAAATAGCAATGCATTTAAAGCCATAGCACCCTACATTTTCAATTAAGTGAGACAACCAAGCAGTTCCTGTGGGACTCCTCTCTACTGTTTCCTGAAGCCAGTAGAGCAGACAGCAAGCCGAGAAGGTAAGTGCTACCCCTCTTAGATTTTTCATCAACATATAAACAGTCCAGTTATGCAGATGGGAAAACTTCGGCCACAATGTTCCCTGGTCCTTAGGGAGCCAGACACTGATACTAATCCTGTCATCATGCCACCCACTGCCTTTAATTAAAGGACGCTGTTGGTTCCAAGCACACCAGAAAGCATAAGGGGCAGAATAGTTGACACAGAGCCCCCAAGGGGAACAGACCACACATGCATTGCACATATGGCAATTCAAGGGGACTCAAAGGGAGCAGGGAGGGAGAGAATGGCCAGACCAGTGCTATTCACTCTATTCTCAGTGGTAGCTTGAGAGTAACACCCATCTTCAGCGACTGGCCATTTGTGCCCTGTCCAAGCTGAATAAGATAAGGGAATGTAGAAGAAAAACCAGTTATAAAGCCTTAAGCAAAAGCATTTTCAAAGCCAGTTGATTGACATGTTTGCCTGCTTCTTTGTAGAAAGTGGCATACTATAGATAGGTGGCTTTCAATAGACTGCTTGGCAGTGGCACTCTTTCTCAGAGTCCTTTAAAAATGCCTGAAATATTAACCAGGCAAAAGCCAAACATCCCTAGTTGAAATTGGGGTGAAGATGAGAACCCCACTCACATGGTCTCCTCTCATCCCCTGATAGTGATTGAATTGTGCCCCCCCCCAAAAAAAGATACACTGAAATCCCAACAACTGGCCCCTGTGAATGTGACCCTTTGGGGGAAGAATCTTTGCAGATGTAATTAGTTAAGGAGAGGTAATACTAGAGGAGGGCAGACCCGGAATCCAATATGACTGGTATCCTTATAAGAGGAGAGAGTCACACAGGAAGGAGAATGCCATGTGAAGACACAACACAGAGGGAAGATGGCCATGTGAAGACAGGGGCAGAGGTTGGAGTGATGTGGCCACAAGCCAAGGAACATCTAGGGCTACAAGAAACTGCAAAAGGCAAGAAAGGATACTCCCCTAGAGGCATTAGAGGGAGCATGGCCCCACCAACACCTTGATTTTGGACTTCTAGCCTCCAAACCGGAACTGTGAGGTGAGCCACCCAGTTTGTAGTATTTTGTTACAGCAGCCCTAGAAAACTAATACACCCCCAAACCCAATCCAGTCCCAAAGGTGCCCTCGACCATTCCAGTGCTCCAAGGAGAACCTAACTGGAAAAACACTAGTACAGATCAAAGATTCTGAGTTTGTAGTTTGACATACATGTCAAGTCCTGGATCTACTGGTTATTCCTTGTGTAGTCTCCGATGAGTTTCATACCCTGCCTGAGTCCAAATTTAGCTTCTCACTTTTCCAAAAGGCAGGAAAAAAGAAGGGTGCCTGGGTGGCTCAGTCAGTTAAGCATCCAACTCTTGATCTCAGCTCAGGTCTTGATCTCAGGGTTGTGAGTTCAAGCCCCTCACTGGGCATGGGGCCTACTTAATAAAAATAAGTAAATAAAATTAAAAAGGCAGGAGATGTGAATTTATTCACTTAATTTACCTAACAGGTTCATGAAATCTGCCATGTGGGCTTACTCTGAGCACATGTGCATCATAATCTAAATCATTAACTAGCTGTCTGACCTCCCTACCAGAATCCTCAGTTGGCCAGTTGTCGGGCCAGCCTTTTTTCTGTCTACCACTTCAGGTTTCCAGCTTGAAGCAGGCCTGAGTCTGTGGAAGAGAAAAGACCTGATATTAGATCAAGCTCAAATTGGACCATTCTAATTTCTGATTCAAGACTGTACTGCTATGTAAGGTGACCACTGAACATTTCTAATACATAAGGATGACCAGAAAAGTTGCAAGGTGCTGGAGTTTATATTTAGGACCAAGGGAAGTTTGCTGAATAAATTTTAAAGGGATGGTAGAAAACTAAAAGTGACATCTGCTTTATGGCCTGCACTGGGCTTGTTTGATATACCAATTACATGTCTTGGGGTGCCTGGGTAGCTCAGTCAGTTGAGTATCTGATGTCAGCTCAGGTCATGATCTCACCATTCGTGAGTTTGAGTCCTGTGTCGGGTTCTGTGCTCACAGCTCAGAGTTTGCAGCCTGCTTTGGATTCTTTTTCTCCCTCTCTCTCTCTCTCTCTCTCTCTCTCTCTCTGCCCCTCCCCCACTCATGCTGTCTCTCTCTCTCTTTCTCTCAAAAATAAATAAATGTTTAAAAAAAAAAAAAGATGTCTCTTAGGCTTCCAAGGGGAGCATGCAGATTCAGTGGTTGAATAGACAAACCTGAGGGTCAACAGAGAGGGATTCACATCCAGAAGCATCAGCATAGAGATGGTATTTAAATTCCTGAACTGGATGAGACAACCTAAGGAGGTAAAGAGAGGAGCAAAGAGAGGAAGTCTGAGGGTCTGTGTGAGTCTGCTGGAGCTGCCATAACAAAATACCACAGGCTGGGGGCTTAAATAGTCAAAATTTATGTTCTCTGAGTTCCGGAGGCTGAAAGTCCAATGTCAAGGCATCAGCAAAGATTGGCCTCTCTCCTTGGCTTGTAGATGGCAGTCTTCTTCCTGTGTCTTCCCGATATCTTCCTACTATGTGTGCTTGTGTCCTAATCTCTTATTATAAGAACACCAGTCTTACTGGGTCAGGGTGCATCCATATGACCACATTTTACCTTAATCCCCCATTTAAAGGTCCTACCTCCAAATACAGTCTTGTTTTTGGGTACCAGGAGTTAGGACTTCAGCATATGAATTTTAAAAGGACACAATCCAACCCACAACAGAGTCTGTCTCCCTGGTACTGGGGCACAGTAGAAGAGTCTTTCATGGAACAGCAATGTTGAGCCCTGAATCTGCCTGAACCCTAATCAGGACACTCAACTCTGAGTATTCTCCCTTCCAGAAGTGCAGAAACACACAAGATTTGTTTCTAGAGTTTCAGGAAGGTCCACTTTTATGAATCAGTTTGTGGAAGAAAGGACACAGGCACCAAAAACACTGACACCTTAAATCCTAGTTTGCAGCCTGGAAGCTCACAGCTAGAAAACGTCTCCAATCATCCCAGCTCAGCAACTCACTTCAGTGTACGATCACTCCCATACCACTACCTCTAAAAAGTGTGTTTTGAGTTCACACTCATTAGAATGGCTGCTATCCAAACAAACAAAACAGAAAATAAAAAGGAGGATATGGAGAAAGCTTATGGCAGCATTATTCACAATAGCCAAGAGTGAAAGCGCCCAGATATCCATCAATGGATGGATGGATGAAAAAAAATGTACATGCATACAATTGAATATTACTTACTCAGTGTTAAAAAGGAAGGAAATTCTGATATAGGTGACAATATGATGAACCTTGAGGACATTATGCTAAGTGAAATAAATCAGTCACAAAAAGACAAATACTGTAAGATTCCACTTATATGAGGTATCAAAAGTAGTAAAACTCAGAGAAACAGAAAGTAGAATGGTGGTTGCCAGGGACTGAGGGAGAGAAATTGTAGTGTAATGGGTATAAAGTGTCAGTTTTGCAAGATGCAAAAGTTCTGGAGATTGTTTACACAACAATGTGAATATACTTAACACTATTAAAGTATACACTTAACAACGGTTAAAACAGAAAATTTCATGTCATATGCATTTCATCAAAAATTAAAATGTAAAAAAAAATTAATATATCCTGTTATCTGATCCCAAAAGCTAAATGGCCAAACTGAAATAGCAAAACAATTCCAATGCTGCACTTATTCTTTCATATCTGCTTGCTTTCTGTATTTGATCCATATACTTGGTTTACATTTAATATTTTATATTTTTCCCCAATGCTGTACACCACTCATTTAATTTAAAAATCTCCCTGTAGTGGGGCGCCTGGGTGGCACAGTCGGTTAAGCGTCCGACTTCAGCCAGGTCACGATCTCGCGGTCCGTGAGTTCGAGCCCCGCGTCAGGCTCTGGGCTGATGGCTCAGAGCCTGGAGCCTGTTTCCGATTCTGTGTCTCCCTCTCTCTCTGCCCCTCCCCCATTCATGCTCTGTCTCTCTCTGTCCCAAAAATAAATAAAAAATGTTTAAAAAAATAAAAAAATAAAAAAAAAATAAAAATCTCCCTGTAGTATGCCTAGTAACTATCAGAATCCCATTTGAACATTTAAAGGGCTGGCATCACTGGCCATTGAATTAAGACATGGATGGTTTGTTAGAGGGAGATTTTAAGTGGTTTTTCATTCTCCTTTCGTGGGCAGTGATTCAATGTCAATGTCAATTTTAAGGCTTGGTTACAGAACCAACCAACCTACAAGAGGAATGATATAGCTTCATTGTGTTCTTTCCACAAATGGGTATGTCACTCCATTTCCTCTATGATGTGGATAGTGACCCCCAAATCACACTAAGTGGAACCCCTTGTTTTGATACATCACCCCTTACAGTGTTCCCAATGCCTGACTGCCACTGAGATGTTTAGCATTTAAATGAGAGCAAACCCAACTGTAGGTATAGAAATGGGCTAAGACCTGTGGGTCCTTTGCAAATAAGCACATATTAAAAGATGGTACGTTTACATTCTAAGCCATGTCAAAACCACCTAGAATAATAAATCAGCAACTTGGCCAAGAGCTGTCAGGAATAGGAGGGTAACATTTTCCAGAAAAGTCTTCTTTAATGAAGATCTCAAGGAAGGCAATTGTACCCATAAATTACGGCCAAGAAAGGTAGCTTTTTGATTTGAACTATCTGCATATTCTTAGGCATTCTTTATTTAATTTTATAAAGATAACAGTATAATGTAGGTAGCATTCTTGGAGCACAAGAGGAGGTTGGAAAGATTAAAATAAGGACAGAAGATAGGGGAACAGGGAGGTAGAGGGGGAAAAGTAGTCTCTATTACTCCATTCTTGGAAATAGAACGTACTATCTCATGTTTGCAGGCAACTAGAGTAGAATGTTAGCCAATGGGTCTGGCCAGCGAGAGCACTTCATCTGGAATAGACAGAATGAGTGTATTAGTCAGAGTTCGCCAGAGAAATAGAGACAATAGGATATATATAGAGGGGCGGGGGGGGGGGGTGGAATTAGTTTAAGGAACTGGCTCATGGGATTATGTGGGATTGATGACAAGTCCAAAATCCAAATGGCAGGCCAGCAACTAGAAATTCAAGCAAGAGTTGATGTTGTAATGTTGATTCCAAAATCTACAAAATAGAAACTCAGGCAAGATTTCTATGTTTATAGTCTTGAGGCAGAATTCCTTCTTCTGGAAACCTGAGTCTCCACTCTTGCCTTCAATTGATTGGATGAGGCTCACTCACATTATGGAGGGTAATCAACTTTCCTCAAAGACGATTTAAGTGTGAATCACATCTAAAAAAAAATGCCTTCATGGCAATATCTAGTGTTTGACCAAACAACTGGGCACTATAGCCTTGCCAAGTCAACACACATAAATTTAACCATCATAATGAATATAGTTTTATTACCTGTAGTTGGTTAGTACAACCTTATAGTCACTTGTGTGCCTCCAGAATCCAACCAATTGTCTTTTTTCCCCAGCCCAAGAACCAAAGAATGTTGATTTTATTCTCTCAGCTTCTTGCATGACAAGGAAAAAAGGAAAGCAGATTGAGAAAGAGAAAAGTTGCACTGACATTGTTTTTAATATGTTTATTTGTTGTCAAGGTGCTCACCCTAGTTCACAAGGCTGTGTCAATGGACTTGAGAGATACATCCCTTCCCACAAGTACAGTCTTAACCTTCTCTGTCTTAATTGGAGCCTTAGGACAGTTGTCATAGGATAGACCAGACTCCAGATACTTTCTTCTCTTTCAGAGTCTGCATTTCATGTTAGAAACATCATGTAGGCTCTACCTGGGAAAACACTGGAAACACAACAAAAAAGTCAACTAGGGAACATCAGGCTGGCAACAGGGGAGTAGTATATTTCACCTGTCACAGGAGGCTCACAGTGAGCTCAGCTCTCTCCTCTGGTGCCAGGCGACACTCAGCAGTGGGTTCTCCCAGGTGCAGAGGAGAGAAAAGTCCTTATCTGTTACTGTCTCAGCCAAGAGACAAGGGGATGGTAATGGAAAGGAGTCATCACTCTCTTGACATGTTCAGTGGGACTCATAGATTAACTGAAATATCTATCCCTCAGGGATTCATCACAGGGGGTATGTTGGCTTCTTCCCCCAAACTGTCTCTTCCCTACCTTTGTGCAGGGCCCCAAACTGCCCCACTGAGGACACCTGCCTCTGCCTCCATCTTGCCTCTCCTCCTCCCACTACCGTCGCTGGCTGCAGACAATGCCCCTTTTCTGTGTTCTACCAACTTAGCTTCAGAGCCAAACCAATGTAGAATTTCAAATTGGGTGTTCTTTTTGATCCATTGACTCCTTTTTCAGGGCAATGAAAAGGGGCCTAGCTCAGGGCCAGGTCAAAAGATAATTGGGAATTCTGCGAAGCCCTAATGAGCACAGCCTGAAGGTCCAGGCTGTGTTCTCACTTCCAACAACTACCTTGTGTTGACATGTCACACCACCAGCCCTGATTGTCTTATCCAGGGGTCTCCCAGCCCAGGCAGGGGTTCCACCCCCCCCCCCTTCTGCAACTGCCTCACACTCTGGTCTAACCGCTAATTAGATGCCTCATTTCTTGGCATGTGTATGGGCTTGAACCATCTGCTTATTGATCACATCCTTCAGAATATATTGAATTTTAAGGAATCCAGCCACAAAAGCAGGTAATGTTGTAGGTGGCTCATAGAGAAGCTTTCTCCAGAGCAAACTTGAGAGTACAGGACAGGTGGTGACCTGTAGCCACACACATGAATCAATAAGCTAAAGAACTACTGGCTGCAAAGCCCACAGATTATCCTCATTATAAGGTGATACAATAATAAAATTCAGAATTTCTACATGAAGTCCTTCCACTATAGCTGGTGTTATGGGGGAAAAAAAAAAAGCGGGCCAACAAGCTACACAGTTATGAGACCATTAGCCAAGTACCAAAAAGTACCAAGTACCAAGTACCAAAGCCCAGGTTGCGGGTAATTATGCACTTGCTTCTCCAGTCTGGGCCATGTATGAATCCTCCACAAGACCATAAAGACTTTGAGGGCAAGGATGGTCTGTCCATCTCTGTACCTCCAGCATCTCTAAACGGCATGTTGACGCACATGTGGTTCCAGCACTGCTCTTTGAGCTGAACAGAACAGTGTTGCTTCGGATTGTTTTTAAACCCATCTCCAAATAAGAATGCCTGACATCCCTGGAATTCATCTCAAACAAAACATAACCACTGGAAAGATGTCTCATTTTTCCATCCCAAATTCCTGTCCATTCCTCCCTTTAACTCACTTCTTAATGGGACACAGACAACTTGTTCTCAGGTTCACATAAGACACCCATATAAACACAGCAGCGTAAGTCTTCCCTGGAGCACCCATGTCCTTTGAGATTGCTCCTCGGTTCTCATGAAAGAGCTTTATTCCAGAGACCTTTGCAGGGCACCATGCTGCAAGACCCCCAAGTGAGCCATGGGAACCAAGTTTGGAATAGGCAGGGCCCAGAGTCAGGGCCACAATTCAACCACCCACCCCGGCAGATGCAACAGTCAGACCATGAGGGTGACCAAGACTGGGTAGCAGGAAGCTTTCTCTGATCCTTAGCCTGTGCCACATCATATACAAAGACTTAGATGAAGGGAGACGTCACTCGAAAAGACTGTTGCAACACTCTGACCTAAGATCCTCTCAAAGGTTGAGCAAAAAGGAATTTTCTTTCCTGGGGGGAGTAAGCTGGTCTAGAAGAACCAGGAGTGGGGAGTGGTATGAATGGATGGCTTGATCAGATAGCTAATCAGGAAATGTCTTTCCCTGAAATCAGCCCCCTCTCAGAGAGCAGCTGGTCCACACCCTGATGCTGACTCAACGTCAGGAGATCAAAGTTCAAAGGTTAAACCAGGAAGGAGAGAAATCTGTAAGAGTGTGACCAAGTCAAGTTAGCAGGTAGTTTGTCTCAACTGGTCAAATACCTAATCCCTTATGAGGCAGGGATCTGGCCCCTTCACAAGGAAACAAGGCCCCTTCACAGGGAAACAAGGAGACACCTGTGAGTCCTGTGTAAGTCACAGGGGAAAGATGGCTCTTTTCAGTCAGCTGTTAGAATACAAGAGGGTGAGGTTCCTAGAGCACCCCTATTTTCCAGGAGCATAGCAATGAAGGTGTCCCCCTCATTGCTTCACTCCTGGGGCCTCTTTTTTCCCTTCTGTAAAATGAGATTAGAATGATACATGCCTTCCCTACCTCTCATCGAGAGTGTGAGAACCCAATGAGATGTGTTGCCAAGTGTGTTTTATGGCCCGTAAAGCACATATGAATAATGCCAACAATTGTTATCTCTGATAATGGCCATTGAGTTCCATGCTCACAATGGATTTCAGAGATCACCCTCACCCACATGTTATGATATTCATAACATTTCCATTCTTCACAGACAGAGGTAATGCATTTGCTGTGTGGGAGGCCGTGGTGGGACCTTCTGAAGACCCCTTAGTACACTTCACAAGGGGGCACAACTTCCCCTCTGAGCCCATTCCCAGTCTGCGAAGAATGATGAAGAATTTAGAACCTCATGGAAAATGCCATCTAAAAGGCAGTGATAACTAAAGCAAGCACCTGTGAGAGCCTTTATGTCCTCAGAGATCAGAGCTCTTACATCTCTTTCCCTCAAAGGTGTCTCATGGCCCCTGTCAGAAATTTAGTCCACTGTCCTTCAGAGGTAGGAGCCTGGAGTCCCTAGCAGCAGGTGTCTCACCCTCATGGCCACAGGAGAAGTGTGAATAATGCTTCAGTCAGCAAGCCGGATAAAGACGCCTAGGGAGCAAAGCTTTCTCAGAAACCCAAGGAAGAAAATCAATGGCCTGGAGGGGAGAGAAGAGAAAAATCTATATGAAAGGGAAATGAGTGACATAGAATGCAATTTGAAGACCTCCCCTCCCCCAAAGCAATTGACTCAGGAGATTGAAACCAAAAAACCCCTGGTTGGAAAGGGGAAGGCTGATCCAGGAAGAGGAAGAGCCAGCTGATTCTTGTATTGACTGGTCACTGGTTCTCAGGCCACTGCTGGTATCTGGGCTGGTTTTTTGTTTGTCTCTGTTTTTGCTGATTTATCAGAGTGGAGTTGACGCAGATCTTCCCCAAATGGGACATCAGGTTTAGATTTGGAACAAATGCTATGTCAGTTTATTAGTTCTTCTCCCTGCTATAAATAAAACCCAAATAAATGTGACAGTTTTTGCATTTGATTTCCTGAATGAATGTCCGAAACTGTTTTTTAAGCAGGGTCTTGAGCACCAATTTGCAACCTTCAGAAGCAATTTCATCAGAAGCATCCTAGAGAGAAGGTCCACTTTGTGCGTTTGTTTGTTTAAATGACTGCGCTGGAGGTACATATGGCCTTCCCTTAATGACCAAATCTAGAATATTGATTCCAGAATGTTAATTCATCAGTATTATTTTATTGATGGAGGGGACCACGTCTCAATTATCTATGCATATCCACTACTAAGCATGAATATGCACATTCTCAAATAATGATATCTCCACCACCATTTGTCACATAGATACTTACCACTCTGGCCCACCTTGTATTTTCTCCATCAGTATCCACATTGTTCTCACAACCAATTCTCCCTCCAAAAAAAAAAAAAAAAAAAAAAAAAAAAAAGTTGGAAAAGACCAAATGCTCTCATACCAACATAAAGAGCCCAAAATGACTTACCAGCTCTTCCTTATATCCACCTTTTCTCCCGTGAGACCACAGTGGTCTATGTAAATCATGGACAGATAGTGCTTTCTATCAAATATGTTAGAAATATCCTCTTAGGAAAGACTGTATTGGAGATTACAGATTCAATATTGACTGTTGATATCAGCATTTACTATTAAAATAACCCACCTCATGAAAAATAAAGGGATAAAACTCCCAGCTAAATGGATATAATGAAAGAGTTCCATGTTTGTAACCTGTTCATGTTTATCATTCCACATCTCTTGAAATCAACTGAATAGAGCAATGTCAGAAGTTGGCCAAGGGAACAATGTGATTTCCCTTTGATGTGTTTATTCACCAACCAGAAGCCCTTGGGGTTAACCTATCTCTTACATTCATTGATCCTCCAAGATCTGAAGGCTTTTAATAAAATTGACCTGACTGAGGCCTAATTCTTTTCATAATTTGTTTAAATCATAGACTGAATCCCAGATTATAACAAAGCTCTTTGCATCTGTAAATGATGACAAGGAAACCGGCCCAGGATACAATTGAATTTCTAGCTCTTTTTTTTTTTTTGAACAAATGATCAGCCATTCTTTAACATAAAATAACTTCTGAACTGGCAGTATAAGGATATTTCTCACTAGATACAAATTTTGCCCCAAGAGGAGATGAAAAAATGATTAAAGTATATGGGGACTCAGCTAAGAGATACTCTGTAGGCTTGCGTCCTAGTTGACCCTGCCAGGAAAAGCTTAACACATACTATCCTTCTGACCTCCAAAAGAGTCCTAGCTTTCTAATTGTGGCTCCATTCTTTCAAGCTACATTGTTTTCTCTGCATTAGAAACAAGGGAATGAAATGAAGATAGTCACTGGCAGTAGGATGTTTCTATGATCTCTTCTTAAGCTTTTTCTGTGGAGGGGCCAACTCCCTAATCACTAAGGAGATGTATCCAAAATCCTGTTGTTTCTCACGAACAATTACTTGATTGGCTTGCAATTTCAGTAAAAGGTTTTTGTTTCATGAATTGACTGTTTTCTACATTATGTCTGAGAATTCTTTGACTATCTTCTTTAAGAACAGTAAGTTTTAGGACTTGAATGGAGCATTTCTCTGCATTTGGGTAGAATTCATCTTCAATTAGCCCAACAGGTGGGCCTATTTTTCTGCACAAGAACCACTGTATCATTCAAACATTGCATCCAATCTGGAAGTGCTCTTCTAGTGTCTTTATTCTGCCCCAGTAAATTTGTTTCTCAATTAGATAATGAGAATGATCTGAACAAGAAATTAAGGGACTGTGATGATTTAAAGGTAAAAGTATGGGATTTGGCATCAAGAGAGCTATTCTTCAGTCCTTAATTTGCTATTTTCTGGCTATAGTGTCTTGAACAAATAGGCATTCTTAATCCCCAGTCTCATCATTCACAGAAAGGAATAACAGTGCCCCATTTGGAGTTTCTTATGAGGCCAAACAATACGATAAATGAGAATGCTCATTGTTAACTATAAAGTTCTCTGCAACACATTTGTTTTCCCCACTGAGAGACAAGTTATAAAACAGTGTTACTATGAGTTTGGAGGTCAGACAAACCTAGATTCAAATTCTGGCTCTAAATGTTATTTGTAAGCCATGTGGTCTGCGCAGTGTAGAAGGCAGAATTGTTTACTGACCCCCTGAATCTTAAGCCCTAACACCCCGGATTGTGACTCATGATAGGATATCATGCCCGTGGCAAAAGGGATGTGGGAAATGTTGTTTAGTTTACTAATCAGTTGACTTAGAGTTGCTAAAAATGGAGCTCATCCACGTAAGCTTAATTTGATCATGTGAGTTTGTTAAATTTAAGTAGGGAATCTTCTCTAGCTGGTAACAGAGGGGAAATCAGAGAAACTAGAAGCATAAGAAGGACTTTGATGCATAGCTGCTCTCTTGCAAGAGGAAGGGGACAACATACAAAGGAACTCAGAGTGGTCTCAAGAAGCTGAGAACAACTCCTGGCCAACAGTCCAGAAGGGAATAGGGATCCCGATCCTATATCCACAAGGAACTAGATTCTGCCTACAACTGGGATGAGCTTGGAAGTGACTTCTTCCCCAACCCCACCCCACCAACACCCCAATTTGGGCCTGGGAGACCCTAAGCAAAGAGCTCAACTGCCTCTGAAATACTTCTGATCTACAGAAGTGTGTGATAATAAAGGGGTATGGTCTTAAGCCATTAAGTCCATGTAATTTGTTAGGGCAGCAGTTTAGGAGAAAGTGAGGTAAGGAGGCCACCCAGTACCTGGCACATAGCAGGAAAAAAGAAACCTGTAAATGTAAGCCGGTCCCTTCCTTTAGAGTTTCATATCTCAAACGTCAGTGTGTACATGAATCAGCTGGGAATCTTGTGAAAATGCAAACTCTGGTTCATTCAGTCAAGGAGGGGCCTGAGATTCTGCATTTCTGACAAATCCCAGGTGATGCTGATGCTGCTGGTCGGGGAGCCACAATTGGAATGCAGAGCTTTGGAGACCCATTCTACCGGTGGATCTCAACCCTGACTACACATTAGAATCTTTGGCGGGGGGGACTTCTAAAACGCTCAGAAACTTGATTCTACTTCTAACTCAATTGGTCTCAGGCATCAGTTCTTACAGAAAATCCCCTCTGCAGCGGGGATGACAAGTATCGTCTCCAACCTGTGCTACAAGCATGGTCCCGGGACCAGCAGCATCAGCCTCATCTGCGAGTCTGTCCAAAATGCAAATCCCCAGGTCTCCCCCGGACTCATTGCATTAGAATCTCTGGGAGTCATGTGCAAGAATCTGTGTTTTCACTGGCTTTCCAGATGATTCTAATGCTTGCTTCAGTGTGAGAAGCATTGCGTGAAATCAACACTCTCATTCTCTCAGTGGAGAAATGAAACCTCAGAGGCAGAATGATTATCTAAGAGATTGGCACACCACAGCCTGTGGGCCAAATCTGGACACTGCTTGTTTGAAGTTTTATTGGAACACAGCCACAGCCATTCATTGATGTGTTGCCTGTGGCTGCCTCAGTGGCAGAGTTGAGGAGGGGCAACCAAGCTCAAATCCTGCCAAGATCAAGCTATTTACTACCTGGTCCTTTATGGAAAAAAATTGCTTCCCCCTGCTGTAAGAATCACTTTTAGTGAGGGGCACCTGGGGGGCTCAGTCAGTTAAGCATCTGATTTTGGCTCAGGTCATGATCTCACGGTTTGTGGGTTTGAGCCCTGCTTCAGGATCTGTGCTGACAGCTCAGAGCCTGGAACCTGCTTCCGATTCTGTGTCTTCCTCGCTCTCTGCCCCTCCCCACTCTCAAAAATAAAGTAAACATTTTTTTTGGAGTAGTTTGGAAGTAGTAGCTGATGCATACTTAAAGGGTACAGAACACTCAACGGTGACCAGGATCTGCTCTGTCCTTGTGTTTGCAGGGCCCTGAGACCTGATCCTGGTCATTGATCTGGAGATGGTAATAGGTGGCAGGCCTCCAGGAGGACAAGCATCACCCTGAGTAGATCGTAGATCTCCACGCTGCCCTGGCTGAGGAAGGTCATGGGTCCCTTGAGCTCCCCCGCCTCTGAGGCCTCCACCTTTCCACAATTGGTTGATACCAGCATATCATTTTCTTCTATTAAGGCTTTAATGAATTTAACAAAACCCAGATGCACTCATCCAGTTGTCCAAGTCCAGTAACCAACAACCACCAGGGATCTGTTGTGTTCAAACAAATCAACTTAAACTTAGTGGGTGTTGTTTTACCCACAACAGACCTGACCCACACCTCTGCAGCAACCAGCCCAAGAAGCCAAACCCCAACCCATGTAGCTATCAGCCCAGAACACCCAACACTTGATGAATAGCTAGCAGCTTCCTTGATTTTTGCCCCCACTGCAAACTCAGGAACAACCAGAGAAAGCCAAATATTCTCCCCTAAACAATCACATAGGATGCTTTCTAATTAGCCTACTTATAGCTTCCCCAAGACCCAATCAGGCACACGTGAAGCTTTCTTTTTATTCTCTATAAAGCTTTCCACTCCCCTGCCTTCCGTAAACTCTGCCAAATGCAAGTGATGGCAGCTGACTCCCTTGTTATAGGGGGTTCTGAATAAGTAGTCTCTGCTTGTCCTCATTTGGGTGATCTTTGTTTATTTCCACAGATGCATGGGTATCTTAGTGATGGAAAATTGAGAGGGGCCTCTTTTAAGATTTGGCCACTGCTAGAGGATTCAAAAGAGGAAGCAAAAGTGGTTTGAGACCAAATGCTGCCAGGATAGGTGCATAATTCAGTGACTGGGTGCCTTGGTAATTTTTTTTTAAATTTTTTTTAACGTTTATTTATTTTTGAGACAGAGAGAGACAGCGCGTGAACAGGGGAGGGGCAGAGAGAGAGGGAGACAGAGAATCCGAAACAGGCTCCAAGCTCTGAGCTGTCAGCACAGAGCCCGACGTGGGGCTCGAACTCACAGACCGCGAGATCATGACCTGAGCCAAAGTCAGACACTTAACCGACCGAGCCACCCAGGCACCCCGGTAATTTTTAATTAGGAGGCAGGAGGGTTGAAGCAGAGACCAGGTAACAATCAGTAAGAAGTAACAATCTTTTGTGTTAGTTGGAAGAGCAGAGAGGAAGGTTTACTTGTTTGGGGTGAGTTGTAGAGTGTCCTTGTCCTCTATCTCGTTTTTGTACAATCCTGGAGTGTTCTTGTCTCTGTTTCATTCTACTACAGCACGGAGTGGCCTTGTCTAAATATGGTTTATATTCTGTGAGCATTGTTCATCCCCACTGGTAGCGTCATGTGCTAGCTGCCATGGCTGTTTTTACTTTCTCACTGTCTAAGCAGCACCCTAGCACCTAAGCCGGGGATCAGCAAGCTTTGCCTGCAAAGGCAAGATAGTAAATATTTTAGGCTTCATGGGACATGCATAGTTTCCATTGCATATTCTTTATTTATCATACCCTTTAAGAATCTGAACATCATTTCCTTGGCTCACAGGCCATAGGAAAACAAGCCATAGGTTACAGTTTGCCGACCCCTGACCTAAGTCAGTGCTTCACCTTCATGTGTGGCACATTTCATTCAACCACGCCAAGGCTAAGGTGAGAGCCCTGGTAATGTGAAGCTATTGCCCACCAAGGATTATCACCCCTCTTCTTATCACCTGTTATCCTTATTTCTGTCTGTCTTGAGAAATCCTGCTCTTCCCAGATTGACTCTTTTAGCCTCAGTTTCCACCACCCCCTTCCCTGCAAAGCTGAGTGCTAGAACTTTACTGGGGAGGGTGATCCAAGAACCCAGAAAAGAGTAAACAATGCACAGAAGAGGTGATTCAACATAATGGTGTGTTTTTAGAGTTCGAGTTGGCCATCACTGTAGGCAACTGGTGGCTTAATTTTGTAGGGCTCTTGTCCCAGGGGAAGAAGGGAGGAAGCATTTATCCGTCGGCTGCTGCCCATCCAGCCCCCTCTGATCACAGGCTCCCCACAAGGTGATCACTCAGTACACTGAGTTGACTCAGCTGATTAGATCCTAGTGGCTCCCCCACAGGCTGGGACAACAGAGAGGCCCAAGGCACAAAGCAAGGACCATGTGTGGAGGCCTGTGGTGAGGACAGTCAGGCTGCAAGGTGGCTGGAACTGGTGCACAGCAGGTTGCCCCACAGTGGCCAAAATACAAGATGAGGCCAAGAGGCCCATCATTCCCCATGAGCCAACTATTAGACAAAAGCATCAAGGGAAATGCCCCTCCTCAAGGGGAGGCCCTAGGAATGTCCCTGGGGAGTGAGGCCGGAGAAAAGTAGAAGAAGCGTTCTAGAGTTCCTTGCTTGGGCCTGGCTACTCAGGAAGCACAGGCATGACTTCTCAGTAGCCCCAACCACCCTTGGCCACTCACTCCTTGAAAACCTGTTCCACCCCGGACCTCCATGGCACCTCCCAGTTCTCTGGCTTCTGCTTTCTTGGCTGTTTTGCAAGCCCCTTTTCTGAATCTGAAATGATGTTCCTCTCACTCCAAACGTTCTCCCTGGAGAAATTTTTATGTATGTCTATGCTTTAAGTAGCACATACGGACAGACAACTCTAAAATGTACATCAGACAGACCGCCAGGCACCTGATCGCTACCTCCACTTCCACATCAGCAAGACTCATGAAGCCCTCACTGTGTGTATCTGCAAGAATAGGCTTGAGGTGACATCAGAAACACCTGACCAGCTGGTAACTGTTGTCCCCAACTTAATACAGCTCCAAAGCAGGAGAAACAGAAGCATCTTATTGCACAGTCACTTGGCTCTTGCAGTAACCTGGGACCTGGCTACCTCTGTCATTGATGCGGGAGCCACAACCTCCCCCCAGGGCCTCTCTTCTGTGAAATATCCTAAGGGAGGTAACAAAAGAGATCTTTTATGGAACTTAGGGATTTTGCTATATTCAGACATGACCTAATAGAGTTGTTTGGCCCACCTTTGATCACAGCACCCAAGCAGAAATGGTAGAAAGGTGTATGTGAAGGAAGATCGCATTTTTTCTTTCAATAATCAGAAAATGGCTTGAAGGTAGGAAAGACTGTGTGTGTGTGTGTGTGTGTGTGTGTGTGTGTGTGTGTGTGTGTGTGTAAAACTGGGAGGGAGAGAGACAGCTAATAATCTGAATTATTACCTAAGGTGACACAGGAAATGCAGAGATGATGAAAAAGGAAATAAGGAATAAGAGGAAAAGCCTCTGTAATTTTATTTTGGAAAATAAGATACACATCTCTTATGGACTGAATGGTGTCCTCCAAAATTTAGATGTTGAAGCCCGACCCCCAGTACCGCAGAACATGACCGTATTAGAGACACAGTCTTTAAAGAGGTCAGTAAGGTCAAATGAGATCGCAAGGATGGGCCCTAATCCTTACAAGGAGATTAGGACACAGACACCCATGGAGGAAAGACCACGTAAAGGTATAGGGAGAGAAGATGGCCATCTACAAGCCAAGGAGGGAGGCCTCAAAGGAAACTAACTCTGCCTACACCTTGATCTCAGACTTCCTGCCTCTAAAACTATGAGGAAATGAATTTCTGTGCAGCCACCCAGCCTGTGGTACACTGTTAGGGCTGCCCTTGCAAAGTGTTAAAACACTTCATCTTAAGTGTTCTCAAAGTCAGAGATGACCTTATTTGAGAGGACATTTCTTTTTTAGTTTGTGTATAGAAAGGATTGGTTCCCTGCTGAAGGGTTGGCAGAACGGAGTCCCCAGAAAAATCTAATGCTGGAAACTTCCAATTAAGACTTCCTCCCTAGTCTGTGACTCCAGAACTTCAGGTCTGCCATCAGGAACTGTTCTCTGGGAGTCAAACTCTCTCACCCACAAAATAGGGCCAGCTGAGAGGCTGCTGACCTCCCAGGGACCTCCCTGGGTGCAGTGGTTACTTCTGTCTCTTTAAGTTAAATAGTACCTATTTCCATGGACTTCTACAATCTGAAAACCTAGCTTTTCCCAACAGAATGGATTAGAAAAGCAATGTGAAAAATGTAACAACCAATTACCGTAAGAAACTCCCGCCTCCCTTTTCCCCTTTTGACTTATCTCATTAAATCAGGCAGTTTATACACACAATCTTCCAGTTTTCAAAATTAATTATAAGTGCCTGAAGGTATTGAAGCCCTGAACATTTACGAGACTGCACAGCCAGACAAAAACAGAAGGACTGCTGACTTTCCAATCAGGCAACTTAATTTCCCAATCATCTTCCTTAGGTAAATTGTGGATCTAAATATAACGTATTGTAATCTTTGTCATTTTTCTGCAGGGCTGATGTATTAGTACCTTGATCTCCTGTTTTCTCTCTTTTGCTCAAGAAAATAAGGGTGAGTCAGGGTGATCTAGATACTTGTCAAATAAGACATTGCTAAATTAAAAGAGACCTGCATGACATTACCCAGCCAGCAGCAATAAGAGGAAATGGAAGGGCTTGAGCTCCCCATGCCCTGGACACTGGGAAGGAATTAATTAATGGTTCTGAATTTAGATCCTTCAGGCAGCATCTCTGAGTTGAGTGGCTATGGCTGATTCATAGGAAGCCCAGCTGGTTATTTCAGGGTGACACCAACTGACTGACAACGAGCCCTCAATAAGCATAATATTTATGGCAGCTGACAAGAGCCCATGGAGCAAGCCAGAAGTGATCCACTTCCCTGAGACAGACCCCCACCCTACAGACCCCCACCCTAGTGGCTGAATTCTAAATCTACACTCTAGGGAGCATCACCTTCTCAGCTCAAACTCTGACCTCTCACGGCTTTCTGGAAATCTCCAACTGTAAATCCTAAAGATATCTTTCCCTTAACAGAATCCAGAGCCATCAAGCCTGGCTCCTCAGTTGTTCTATGTTCAAATGGTTCTTGATTTTCTACAATCAGGGAAACTGCTTAGGGTCTGTCAAAACTCTCCAGGTGGCACCCTAGCTGGTAAACTCCTCCTGGCCACCTACCCACCTTCTTACCTTTCCTGATGCTGCATTTTGGTTTTGAACCCATTTTTGCCAATGTGGTTTGAATTTACATTCTAGTCTTTTGCCTTGTGTTATGGGCTAAATTCTGTTCCCCCTAAATTTATATGTTGAAGTCCTAACCCCTACGACCTCAGAATGTGACTTTATTTTAGAGGTAATTAAGATTAAATAAGGTAATAAAGATTAAATGAGGTAATTGAAGTGGACCCTAATCCAACATGACATGTCCTTATAGGAAGATTAGAACACAGACACAGAGGGAAGACTACGTGGAGATAAAGAAGACAGCCATCTCCAAGCCGAAGAGAGAGACGTCAGAATGAAGTCCATACTGCTGATGCCTTGATTTGGGTCTTCTAGCCTCTCAAACTCTGAGAAAACAAAATTCTGCTGTTTAAACCACTTAGTCTGTGGGACTTTGTTATGGCAGCCCAAGCAGACTAATATACCTTGACAGCCTTCTAAGACATAAATTTCAATTTGTTTTAATCTTTTTTTTCTTCTCCTACACCAAGCATGGACACCCTCCCCACAATGCCCCCACCCTTGGGCCCATGGGTGATATCCAAAACATTTTAAAACTGTTATAGCATGGGCACTGCCCAACCAGAACAGATTCCAATTATAGCAGTGGGGCCATCACTAGCTGCCTATTCATAAATGGTAAGCAAATCAAGGGACCCCAGAGGAGATGACAGTGGTTGCGGGGCTTCAGTGGCATTGAATGGAATGGGGGGAATTTAATGGAAACTTTTACTATGGAAATATTTCAGTATTCCATAACCTCTATGGCCATTCCAGTCAAACCAGCTGGACATCAGCCTGTTTGATCCACACAACTGAGCAGCTAAAGGTACTCCACACTCTGTCTTCCTCTGATGAGAAGGAAGAACCATCATTTACTCACTTGAGCAAGCTACAAATCTCCACAACACCTTTGATTCTTCCCTCTTTTGTATCATTGGAGACCACTTCTTATTGATCCTATTTCTGAACGTTCCCCATTCCTCCACTGAACTTCACTGTGTTTCATACTGGTCAGCAGGATGTCCCCATCTCGCCTTGTCCTTCAATAGTAAGCAGTGGGGACAGCAGGTTTCCTCAAAAGTGCTTAGGAATGATGCTTTCTAGGGGCACCTGGGTGCCTCAGTCGGTTAAGTGTCTGACAGCTCAGAGCCTGGCGCCTGCTTCGGATTCTTGTCTCCCCCTCTCTCTCTCTTTCTGCCTCTCCCCAGCTCTCTCTCTCTGTCTGTCTTTCTCCCTCTCTCTCTCAAAAATAAATAACATTTTAAAAATGCTTTAAGGAATGATGGTTTCTAATCCTCTGTAAGCCTTGAGGCATAAACAAACCCTTACATTCAAACAGCAAAACTTCCTAATTCTCATAGCCAGAAGAGAACAATGCAGGTATTGTGGGCATCTTACCAAACCTTATGGAGATACATAAGACCCTTGTAAGTGGAGACAGTTGGGCCTTCCTGGACACAGTAGCAACATGTTGTTCTGTCCCTCATCCAGTCTGATGCTATCTGAGTGGACCCTTTCCTGGGGCCAAAGAGATGGTCATGGTGATCCTGTGGTTACAGTGGTCCCTCTGGGCTCTGGAAGCAGTTTCTCTTTTTTATTTGAAGATAAAACACAACTGAAAGATCTGGGGAGAGAAAGCATAATGTCCTAGAGGAAACGATAAGATATCTAAAAGGATGCAGCCAGTACTCATTCCTGTCTCAAGACAGCCCTCAACGGTTGTTCCTTCTGGTGTTTGGTGTGTTATTCCAACTTCTACAAGGAGAAAGTTTCCTTGGGCAAGCTGGTGTCCTCTATCTCCTTCACCCTAAGCCAATCCCAGTCATGTCCAGTTCCATGTTAGAACATGGGCACCTCCCTTGGAGGTATTACGGCCATTTCCACCCTCAAAAACAATTTCCAGCCCTCACCTACAAAGAACAGAGTCCTTAGCAAGCTAGACTACTTTGTTTTTTAGCTATCATTTCCTCTTTTAGGCTTCAGGACCCGGTGTTTTCATAAATTTCTTACCATGCATCCCAAGATGAGAGGGACATCAAATCCCCTCTTGCTAATAGCCAGCAGTCTGCACAGGGGGCTCTGGGAAGGTGAGCCCAAGGGCAGCAGCTTCACCCTAATTTCACATGGGAGATCAATGAGACATCATCAGAGCTTAAGAAATTAGAGGCAAAGAGGTAACAAAGGACTACAGCTTTTTGTTGTTGTTTCACTAATTCTCTTTCCCCTCCTTGAGAAACAGGACTTAGAATATTCCAAAATATCCATCAGTAAGGTAGCTTTCTGTCACTTAGTTGCTGCTGGATGGACAATATAAAATCCATTTGGGAAATGGCATTGGGTTTCCACTACAGCTGGACCCTCCATATATTGTTAGAAGCAGGGGGTCAACCAATTTGGGACCACAGTTTTGGTCTAAACAACAAAGAATGTGAAAAAAAACACAATACAACATTAATATACCTTTTCCTTGAAAGAAAAACATACAGAAACTTATAGAGCTCTGTTTTAATTGTCTGATTTGAATCTTCCCTGGGGGAAATACTGCTGTTATCATTCAATCATCAAATTGCACCTTATTGGATTTATATCACTAAATACATCCCCATTGGCAGTTGATTTGGTGGCTCTCCAGTGAAACTCACAAGCAGAGTTAGTGTCCTTACAAAGTATTTTCATGTATTCATAGATCTCATCCAGGGAGAAAGCAGTAGAAAGCCCTGTCTCCCGATTTTTTTTCTCTTTACCCCCAAAACATTGTCTAAAGGTTCTGTCTAAATAACCATATTTTGAATGCAGATAACAAATATTTTTTAGTATTTTTATTCCTCAGTAATAATATTTCTTACTCAAGAGCTGTCGCCCTTCCTTCTTCTAAGAGAGAGACAGCTGCAGTTATATTAGACATGGACCTCAAAAAAACATTTGTATATATTTCCCAGGAGGCTAAGGGATGCTCACTCCAGGCATAGTATTTCAGAGACAACTAAAATAATTATATGTGAAATGCTAGCAGAAGAATTCAAGGCTTCACATGAAGACACTATTCAGCAAAGAAACAGTTGAAAAAGCAATTGCAAAATTTAATACTATGGTAAACATCTGTCAGCTCACAATTCTACATGAAAATAGAACTCTAGCCACACCTAGAGTTGTATGTCCTGCTACAAAGTAGGACAAATTAAAATTAAGCATTGAGGAGGGCACCTGTTGGGATGAGCACTGGGTGTTGTATGGAAACCAATCTGACAATAAATTTAATATAAAAAATTAAGCAAAAAGAAAGCAATGGCACATTTGGGGAATATATATGACTCTTGCTGGGGGAGTTGTTTGTTTCACTTTTTTAATGAATTGGAAAGTCAACTTGGGAAAGAGTCACAGCTGCAAAGAGAAGTGGGATCAAGGCAAGAATTTTAAAAAGGTAAAAGGAACTTCAAACACAAAATAGGACTTTAAAAGAACCAAATACTTGAATATTTCATTGGCCAGATAAAACTACAGGCCATGGATTACAGAGAAGACTTGCTGAACAGAGTTAATTTTTTATTTGCTTTTAATTAGTTGGAGCTCTGTCTGTGGTAGGTGGTAGACTTTATGGTTGATGTGTATATGAGCGGAGTCCAAGACCGATGTCATCCCCAATTTTACACTCCGTGTTGATGTCTGCTCCAGCAAAGACAGCAGAAAAACTGAATTAAATTCAAAACATGCCATTCAACAGAGACACATCTCCTGAAATCTCTCGAGAAACAAGATCCTCCCTCCTATTTAACTCTCCCACCTCCTTTACAAGCTCCTTTTTTGGTCTTTCTGTTAATGAATGCCTGAATTCTGTCCAGGTGGGCAGGTTTCCTAAATCACTGAAGAATCACTGGATGGCAAAAGCTGCATTTTTTTTAATTATGTCTCGCTCAGCTTCACTTACAGTGGAGCTAAAACTCCACATCCTCACCCTTGGGTTCCCCAGCCCCATTGATTCCATGGCAAAGCACCATACACCCACATACCAACACCACTTCCTGAAGGACATTTCCTATAAAGTCAATAGTTCTCATTTTAAATTCTATGTAAGCTTCCTCTAGTCCCTTGATAAACAGAAGCAAGAAGATACTCCTCTTTAATACTTCTGAAACATGCATTTACATTTATTATCCTTAACAAAAAGTAAAAGTTATCAAATGTTTTGTTCTCTGATCTGATCCACCAGCCTGTAACTAGTTTTTAAGTGCTCAGGAGACAAACTGTACCCCCACAAGTCACGGTGTGGTGAGCAAATGAAATGCAATGACCATAGTTTTACATAATATTCATATGCAAAAGGATGGATACATCTCATAGAAGCACAATTTAATAGACTGTTCTAATAATACGCTGGGGGATTTAAATGCACAGTACTCCCCCACTCCTATTATTCCTGGTTTCACTTACCAAGGTTTCAATTGCCCATGGGGTCAACCGTGGCCCAGAAGTAGATGAACCTCCATTTGGTGAATCATCAGAAGGTCAGTAGTAACCCAACGCTACGTCACAATGCCTATGTCATTCATGCCACTTCATCTCATCACATGGGGCATTTTATCATCTTACAACATCACAAAAGAGAGTGCAGTACGATAAGATATGAGAAAAGCCACATTCACACAACTTCTATTACAGTATATTGTTATAATTGCTCTATTTTATTTTTTTAATTTTTTAAAATGTTTTTATTTTATTTTTGAGACAGAGAGAGACAGAGCATGAGCAGGGTAGGGGCAGAGAGAGACGGAGACACAGAATCTGAAGCAGGCTCCAGGTTCTGAGCTGTCAGCACAGAGCCCAACACAGGGCTCAAACTCACAGACTGTGAGATCGTGACCTGAGCTGAAGTCGGACGCTCAACTGAATGAGCCACCCAGGCGCCCCTGTTCTATTTTATTGTAAGTTATTGTTGTTAACCTTTTACTGCGCCTAATTTGTAAATTAAATTTTATCATAGGTATGTATGTATAAGAAAAACCTAGTATATATATATAGGGTTCAGTACGATCTGCAGTTTCAGGAATCCACTAGGGATCTTGAGAAGTATTCTCTCTGGAAAAGGGGGGCTACTGTGTTACACAATAGCAATTCCAAATTCATTAAAAAAAGAAAATAGATGCACTCCCTTGAACTAATCAACAAGTAGAATTTAAAGTTTTTTCTTTGTGCATTTTTGTATGAGAGGTTTTTTTTTTTTCTTCACCTCCCACAATAGGATAGAAAGAAGGATAAATTATCTGATTCTACATGAGGCTTGGAAATAAATAATTCATATTACATGAATGTGAAAGATATATAATGTAAAAGTATATAACGGAAGGAAGGAATGAGGCTATATATGGTTAAGAATTCTGAATACCTGTGTAGATGTCATGTTCACAGGGATACCAGGTGTGATAAATTAAAAAGTCAGGTTAGGGGCGCCTGGGTGGCTCAGTTGGTTAAGTGTCCAACTTTGGCTCAGGTCATGATCTCATGGTTCGTGGGTTCGAGCCCCATGTTAGGGTCTGTGTTAACAGCTCAGAGCCTGGAGCCTGCCTTGGATTCTGTGTCTCCCTCTCTCTCTGCCCCTCCCCTGCTCATGCTCTGTTGCACTCTATCAAAAATAAATAAATGCAAAAAAAAATTTTAAGTCAGGTTATTTTTCAAAAGCAAGTTCTATGTTCATTTCCCAGCCACAGGGGGAATAAATTTGAAGGTATGTTATTATATGCCCCAATACGGCCTACATTCATAGCCAACCACCCAGTATTTGCTGTTTGTTGGATTTTATTTATTTTAGTTTGTTTTTATTGTAATATGGCTTTCTGAGTATCATCCTGCAAATTCTGGACTTTCATTATCATAACTGTTATCAATGCACTATTATTAGTCAAGCAGATTATGCTAAGTACTGGATCAACTGGATATCCACATGGAAGAAAACATTAATCTTTACCCCTAACTCACACCATAAGCAAAAATCAATTCCCATTAGACTGTAGATCAAAATTTGAAAAGTAAAATTTCAAAGTTGTTGCAGATATCATAAGAGAATATATTTATGATGATGGAGTAACCAGAAGTTCTTAACAGGTGCTTACACCACTAATTCCAAAGGAAAATATTGATAAACTTGACTTTATTAAAATTAGGAACTCCTGTATGAAAAAAAAATCAACATTAAGTACATGAAAAGACAAAATACAAGGGGAGAAGATATTTACAATATATATATAACTGGCAAAAGACTTATGTCCTATTTAAAATATTCTTACAAAGATAGCCAGATAAATAATAGAACATGCACATAAGACTTAAATAGGCACTTCACAAAAAGAGGCATCCAAATTGGCAATAAACAGGGAAAGGTCCTCAACCTCACTAGTCATCAGAAAAATGAAAATTAAAACTACAATGAGGCACCACCACACATTTGATAGAACGAGTAAAATTTTTAAAGACCAAGAATAGGGGTGTCTGGGTGGCTTAGTCAGTTAAGCATCCAACTCTTGGTTTTGGCTCAGGTCATCATCCCAGGGTCGTGGGATAGTGCCTTAAGTCAAGCTCTGTGCTGAGGGTGTGGCCAACTTAAGATTCTCTCTCTTTCTCTCTTCTCCCCTGCTTTTCCCCTCCACTCACACACACACGCATGCTCTCTCTCTCTCTCTCTCAAATAACATAATTTTTTTTAAAAAAAGACTAAGAATAGTAAACATTATTAGCAAGACTATAGAGCAGTTAGAACTATCATTTCATTCTGGGGGTCAGGGCATCTATGATAACTCTTAGGTGGTACCTACTGAGGCTCAAAGTATACATATGCTGAACAGAAATGTATCCACATGTGCAACAAAAAACATCTCCATTCATATTAGAATGAATTTTTTAATTGTAGTCCAGTCGGTCATTCAGTAGAGTTGTATGCAGCAATGAAAACACAGCTGTGTTTAACTACACTGAGGATCTCAAAAGCAAAAGTAGACATACACACAGAATCACATACTATGAATACCATTTATATCAAGTGCAAAAACAAGCAAAATTATCTTTGGTGTTAGACATCAGGACAGTGGTTATCTTTGGGAAAAGAACAATTAAAAGGGAGTATGAGGAGAGCTTCTGGTTGCTAATGTTCTATTTCTTTATATAAATTATGGATCACATCAAACTGTGTGCTTATAGCATGGATGCTTTTCTACATCTACACTGTATTTCAATTTTAAAAATTTATTTTAAAAAAGGAATGCATGGCAACTATGTTTTGATATTTAAAACAAAGAAGGTAGATTCCTGCAGACTAATGATATTTATATTGATTTCAGGGTCGGGGGGGGGTGAATAGTAAACAGAAGCAGAAATTACTTTTATATCATGGGATGCTCTTAATGAAGCTATTATCTGATAGGCCTTGTATATGTTCCTCCAGACAGTTTCATTTTAAGCAGTATTATGAAGCTGAAAACTAGTCAGTCTTCTGAAAAAGAATCAAATTAGTTTAATATATACGACGCGATGCAATTAACTCTAAACGTCTATAATACCTTAACTCCCCAGAGCTTAACATTAGGAGTAATACATACCTGAAGTAATGCAGACTTTGAATATCTGCTGTATTTCCTCTAATTTCTTCTATTAGTTGCAGGATAAATGTTGATTGTCTTAGATTGGAGGGGCCCCAACAGCTAGTTATGGTGGGCCCTATAACTCACCCTGTCTTTCTTATAAGGAAAAAGACAGGTAACTAATGGAAAATTGGACAAAAGCCTGAAATAGGCACTTCACAAAGTCAGAGAGGATCACAAGTAGAGTGTCCAGGAATTCCTAGGGGGGAGCATGAGGAAGAGGGGTCCGTTTAGCAGGAATGGGCCCCAGCAAGAGGTTCAGCCAATGAAAGAAACGGCATGTGGGAATACGATGTACAGACTCAAGATGCAATGATATATGATGCTGAGAGCTTTCCTTTCTTTTCCATGTCTAAGCTCCTTACACCACCACTGGGTGCGGTGAGAAAGCTGCTGGTGACTGGAGAGAAACCAGGAGCTGGATTAGTCAGGTGTTGGGAGCTGGTGGAATGCAAGCCAGTCCCAAGGACCCTCCAGAGACCACAGAGAGAGAGAGAGAGAGAGAGAGAGAGACTTCCCAATCATTTGGGACAGGAGCTCACACTTGACTGCCACATAGTAAATGGAAAGGGGCTGGAACGCTGGTTTACACATAGAATCTTGCACACAGTAGGTACCCAAAAGCAGGTAGCTAATATTCTTACCATCTACTTCTTGCCTTCTATAGTCACGAGGGCTATAGGAATGTACACAAGCTCGGTCAGAAAATAGCTTGGATTAAAGACATTTTACAATAGAGAAGAGGAGAGATATTATGAAAAAAGAACAATTAAAATAATGTCACCTTCAAATTGCCTTACATCTGGACCATGCCTACTTCTATTTTATGTATTTGCTTCAGAAGAGAACAAGAAAGCAAAATCAATTGAACATTTGTCCTTAAGTTGCATGGAGGTAATGACATTGGAACCACAGAGAAGGAAATGTAATCAGAAGTTCCTTAATTCTCAATAAATAATGTTTATATAATCATTAAGAATAGAAATTTCTAGGGGCACCTGGGTGGCTCAGTCAATTAAGCGACCGACTTCAGCTCAGGTCATGATCTTGTGGTTCATGAGTTCAAGCTCCGTGTCGGGCTCTGTGCTGACAGCTCGGAGCCTGGAGCCTGCTTTGGATTCTGTGTCTCCCTCTCTCTCTGCCCTTCCCCTGCTCACGCTCTGTCTCTCTCTCCTTCAAAAATAAATAAACATTAAAAAAATTGTTTTAAGGGGAGCCTGGGTGGCGCAGTCGGTTAGGCGTCCGACTTCAGCCAGGTCACGATCTCGCGGTCCGTGAGTTCGAGCCCCGCGTCAGGCTCTGGGCTGATGGCTCGGAGCCTGGAGCCTGTTTCCGATTCTGTGTCTCCCTCTCTCTCTGCCCCTCCCCCGTTCATGCTCTGTCTCTCTGTCCCAAAAATAAATAAAAAATGTTGAAAAAAATTAAAAAAAAAAATTGTTTTAAGAATAGAAATTTCTACTTATTCATTCAACAAATGTTTTCTGAGTATCTGCTAAATGCCAGGCATCGTCTAGGTACAGGGGCTAGATCAACAAACAAGGACAGAAAACAAAACAAATGAGCCTTCCCATTGTAAGCTACATTCATGTGTTTTACATCCTTAAGGAAATGGATAATATATCATAGGTAACCACTGAGGAAATTATGTAGGGGTATGTGCACTGGGGAAATGAAAGAACAGGCCAAGAGGGATAGGGTGTGGACTGTGAAGTAAATTGCATATTAAGACTGGGTGAGAAGAAGTCATTTGAAGACAGATCTGAATCTGGTGAAGAATAAACCTCTGATGAAAGGCTTTCTTGCCCAGCAAAAAGGCCAGGCTGGCTGATCCTGAGCAAATGAGAAGGAGAAAGTGCTGGAAGGTGGGCAGGGAGTGGGGTAGAGGGAGGTGGGCAGTTGTATCTGGCTTTCCAGGCCCTTAGAGGGACTTTGGCTTTCACTCCCAGTGACAGGGGGGCCACTGCAGGGAATGGGACCAGATGGGTGACATGATCTTTAACGAGATCACTCAGACTGTGCCATCAAGAAGAGACTAGAAGGGGCAGAGGTGGGAGCAGAGAGACCAGTTAGGAAGCTACTACAGTTTCTTGTTTTTAATCATTTGTGTCCAAAGCACAGGAGACTTAACCACTGTTAAAACCCAGACTGTGGATGTTAGCAAGCTGGCAATACTCACGCAAATGCCGAGCTCCAAAAATCAGGAGGTTACGGCAGGAGGAGAATACAGAGAAAACTGTGATCAGGAACCACTACTTTTCCTGACAAGCCCTTTATACTCTCCTGGTTTTTTAGTTGCCTTCAGAATAAGTGATTTTTAAAATGTAGGCAAAATATGCCCACTTCAGCCCAGAAAGGAGCTCAAGTAAACGGCACATGATTATACCCAATTGTTCTTCAGCCTTTGGGGCAGGACTCATTCCCTATAGTGGCTTTGACAATCTTTTAAACATTTATTTTATCACCTCCTTGCAGTAGCGTGAGCATTTCCTGCCATCTTCATTTACACATCTGCAACACCCAGCGTTGAGCAGCTGATGTCCATGCAAAGCAAAATCTTACCAGACTTAGATAAGCAGCATGACGTGGTAGTTAAAAACACAGGGATCCCAGCCTCGGCCACCTAAGAGTACTATTTTGGAATACTTTCCTAAATGCCCCTGAGCACCTGTAAAATGAGCAGAAGATAAACAGCCACTCTGAGAGTTGTTTTGAGTGTTCAATAAGCTAAAAGATAGGAAGGACCTTGTAAAGGAAAAAGTGCTAAACATCTACGTTTCATATGCCACTGCATTGCTCTGCACTCCATAAATTCTATATGTTTTACTCCTTCTTAATTCTTCATAACTGTTGGTGAAGGTGTGTGGTTAAAATAAAGCAGCACTTGCCTTGAACTTTGATTCGGGTATGACAGGGTCCTGTCGGTCATTTTGTGACACTTCGAATCCAACTTCATCTTCTTCCAGTTTCTGGCAAACATAGTTTCTATAATGAGTTCTTTATAGTCAAAGGAAACAATTTGAAGGACTTTACCCTTAGTCCAAGCAAAATTTTTCTTGAACAGATTACTTGTATCATATGCCTCAGGTGTTGGACTTCTGATATTTTGACACATATTTGAAGTTTCAAGAGAATTATGTCAATCACCATGAACTGCCCCCCACATACATCTTATATAAGAGCTCCCTACAGTTGGAATGCACATGCAAAAAGAATAACTCATCCTTCTAACACCCCAACCATTCATGATATCAATTCTCTGAAGGTTTAGAAACCAAGTTTTTACTAACTTTGCAATCATATAATCTTTGGCTTGGCTGATAACGAGCCTTTTGTCTATACATACTATAAGAAAACAAGAGAGATGGCCTCATAGTTTCCCTGAAACTTCATTATGGTGCTAACCTTTCAACAAGAAATGGCATTTTAGAAATGCCACATGCATTTTAACTCTTGTTCCAGTTACTAATGGCAAAGATGACCTATCAAGGGTGGGGGTGGGGGGGAAGAAGGGGGCAAAAGAATATCATTAACCATGTAATAACCTCAGTCCTTCAAGGTTATTAATACCCTATTTTTCAGGCAGGCCAATGTCATCTTATTTTCAATTACACCAAGAAACATTGCTTTCTATCACTGTCAGAGGATAGGGGTATCCTGGGAGATGTGACATCATCAAGTCCTGTTAAGAATCTCACTTTCAGGGGCACCTGGGTGGCTCAGTTGGTTGAGCGTCTGACTTTGGCTCAGGTCATGATCTCATGGTTCATGGGTTCGAGCCCCGCATCGGGCTCTGTGCTGACCGCCTGGAGCCTGCTTCGGATTCTGTGTCTCCGTCTGTCTCTGTCCCTCCCCCACTCACACTTTGTCTGTCTCTCTCTCACAAATAAATAAAAATTAAAAAAAAAAAAAAAGAATCTCACTTTCAGCATCTTCCTGTATCTCTTTTCTCTTGTCAAGCTGATTGGCAGAAATGGCTTCTGATTATCAATTTCTGAGCCCAAATTCACATACCAGACAGTAAAGGATGGAGAGGGTTTTTTTTTTCTCATCTAAAGTATCTCTTCAAAACAGTTTCAGAGATACTAAAAAGAGAGTAAATGTTCTTGTCTATTCTAGTTTGAAGAACAATCTATAGGCAAGATCATCCACCCTGCTGAACCACTCAGATTTGGGAAGGATATAATTAAGGTAATGCATAAGTCTGAATTATGCACATTAGCCCAATCAACCCTGACTACTGACTGGATGGTAGTTGGGGCTTTTGATGTGGTCCACATATGGAGCTGCCAGGGATCCAAGCCCAAGGTCCTCATTTTAATAAATATTCAAACAAATTCATTTTTTTTTCATTCATCAGATATCAGTTGAGGCATAAGTACTGATGTCAAATGCCACTGTGGGTGGTAGGAAAGCAGTGACCAAGGAAACGAGAGCCCTTGCCTTCATGGCACTCCCATTCCTGATGGGGCTGACAGAGAAATAGAGTTAGGTGTGGGACATTTGGGGAGCCTGGTGTCGGGAGAGGGGGGGGATGTTGCCATTTTATGTAGCGATTAGAGCTGTCCTCTTGGTCAAAATGACTATCTCAGTATTTTCAGGCTGCTATTACAAAAATACCATGGACTGGATGGCTTAAGCAACATACACTTATTTCTCAAAGTTCTAGAAGCTGGAAGTCCAAGATGAAGACAAGATTCAGTGTCTGGGGAGGAGCCATGTCTTGGTTTGTAGACAGTGGTCTTCTGGCTGTGTCCTCATGAGGTAGAGAGTGTGAGGGGACTCTGTAGAGTCTGTTTCATAAAGGCACCAGTCTCATTCATGACCTAATCATCTCCAAAGGCCCCATCTCCAAATACCATCTCATTGGGGGTTAGGGCTTCAACACATGGATTTGGGAGGGGACACAAACATTCAATCCATTGCAGGAATGAAAGGAACATTTAATAAACACCAATGACATTTAATGCCAGGAACCACGGTAGGTGCTCGATATAACACTTCTCCATCAATTCTCTCAATAGTCATGTGAGATAACTATCTCTGTGACACAGATGGAAGTCAAAGTGGCATGATAGAGCCAAGATCCGGGCCCATGACTGAGGGGCAACCAAAGTCCATCTTTGACATGCTTTTTCCTTTAACGACAAAAAGAGGGATCAGACACAATAACTGTAACCAAACAATACCCCTTACTAACCACCATGCTTCCACTCTTGGCCCCTCCTGCTGGCTCTCCTCAGAGCAGCCAAGGTGATTCTTTTGGAAAACTGCACTTTGAACATGTGTTCAAATCCCTGCCTACCACCACCCACCCCTTCTCCCTCACACAGAATGAGGCCTCAGCTCTCACTACCACCTGCAGGCCCTGCTGGCCTGGCCTTTCTGACCTTCCCCCTCTCTCAGCCTCTCCTTGCCAACTTCTCTCTGCCATGAGGGGCTTCTTGCTCTTCCTGGAGGGAAAAAAGATAGCCTTCCCTGCCCCCAGACTGCATCGCTTTCCGGAACACCTGTCCCTATGCCTTGTGTGGCTCATTCCCTCACTTCATTTGGGTTTCTACTCAAACGCCATCCTTCCAGAAAGGGTTTCCCAGACACCCTGCCTAAAACAGTACCAGCCCTCCCATTCTGCCATAATTCTCTCCCTGGCACTTGTCAGCATCAGATATCAAAGTACATATTTATTTGTTCATTTGTTTATTTTCTGCCTCATCTATAAGTACAAGCCTCATGAGGACAGGACCTTACCTCTCTCCCTGGGGCTCTTTGGTGGTCATGCCTCTACTTCAAAAGTATTTGTGGCTTTTTTCCAGGGCTGTCACAAATTCTGTTACCTGTTGCCTAGTTCTTTAGGCTTCAGGAGAAAGCTGGCGGGCAAGCCTCTGCTTGGAGTCACTGTCACCGCCCAAGGGGCCACCCCCTGAGTATTCTGCAATTCCACTGAAGCATCACTTCAGTGTCTTACTCACAGAAACTTGCTCTTTCTGAATTGAAGGAGGGGGATTTTTTTTTTAATTTTTTTTCTGGTACTCTGTTACATCTGGATGTTTAACATTATTCATTCTACAATTAACTGTTTTTGCAAAACCAAATAGTAGCCATTCTTACTTACTCCTAAAGTTTTTTCAGAAGGGCACATAAAACCCAAGGAGTCCCAGGAGTTGTCACTTTGTATTTAAGTTGTCCTTATGTAATCTGTCGAAAATATATGGAAACTGGATAAAGAAATAGCTGAGAACATGAACTCAGGAATCAGACAGCCCAGGAAAGGTTTCTCAACTTTGGCCCTATTGACAATTATGCCAGAAAATTCTTTTTGGGGTGGCCAGTAGCACCCATCTGACTGTTGGGACAATTGTGAAAATGTGGCTAAATGTTCTGTGGGGAGGATCAGGTTGGGAACCACTGACCCCCACCAGTTGGGAACCACTGACCCTAGTGGCATTACCCATTCTACCATTTACCAGCTGAATAACTTCGGACAAGGTGAGCATGCCTCAGTCCCTCCTTCCTAATGTGAGAATTAACAACACTCCTGTCTTTATGTGGTTATTGTGAGGTTTTAATAAAATAATACATGCAAAGTGCTTAAAACTGTGCCTGGATTGTCATAAGCACTCAATAAATGTTAGCTATTCTTTAGAAAAGGAATTCCAAAATATCACACAGGCTGACTAGGCTTGTCTAATGAAGTAAACTCTCAGAACAAAGACTTCAATACAGTTTTAAATTCAGAGTGTATCACACAAAGGGACTTAGTAAGTAGTAAGTAAAAGGATCACATGATTCTACCAAAAGACTCCTGGTATGTGGCAAATTTTTGAGTGCAAACTAGCTGTCAAGGACTACGCTAAGAGTATTACATATATTTTCCCATTTTATCCTGAAAACAAAGTAGGAAATTGATCATGTTAGGCCCATTTTACAGGAGGATTTCAGGCTCCTGGTGATCAAGCAACTTGTCCAAGCTCACCCAGACTGAAAGTGGCAGAGCCGAAACTTGAACCCAAGTCTGTCTGAGGCCAAAGCCTGTGATCTTACACATTATTTTATATCCTTTTAAAACGAGATGGGAGCAGGTTGTAAGAAGTGGAAACCGAGCAAGATGTGAAGAAGTGACTGACTTGTTTTAAGGGCCACAGCTAGTCAGAGAGCCAGAAGGTTGTATTGCAGTGAGTATCACATTTGTCATGCTATTTTATTCAGAGGTTTTATTTTTAAATGTCCAAATCCCAGTAAATGTGCCAGGCCCATCTCTTTTAATATGCCACATAAGGTCTCCCCTTTCTAGAAAGTGTCCTAGCTGTAGACCCCAGAATCTGGTGTTTTGTGCCCATGCAGACATTGCCAACAGGCAGAGACCCTGAGATTTCTGTAGCCCTCCATACAGTGAAGGGCTAACTTCCCCCTGTCTTGTGGGGTTAGTCAGTCTCTCCAGAGGTTTCCCAAAACAGATACTTCTGTGGAACCAGCACAAAACATAACAACAATAACGAATTATTTCAATTCCCCGCTGGCAATCCATTTCGAGGGAACCTGTTAAAGTTAAGGACTCAAAGAAGGAAAGAACTAGAAACTACTGCAGCAAGCATTTTAGTTGCTGCTTTTATAAAATGAGCCATAACAAGCTGTCCAAGGCAAGAACCGTGCTGACATACTAGCTAAAGCAGCATCGGGACTTGCAAGGTGCCCACATTAACTAGATCCTGGGGATACGCCTGTGTGTTGCAATCGTGGTGGACAAAAATAAAAATCATGAGTCAAATTTGTGAAATACTTGCTTATCCCAATTTTTGAAGCTCATCAGTGTGCCCTGACATAACGTAACATGAATTACAGCTGAAAAATGGGGAGGAAGTATTTTACATAATCAGGCTTCAAGAGATCTGGAGCACCCGGGGACTCGGTTGGGTGTCCAACTTCAGCTCAGGTCATAATCTCACAGTTCATAAGTTTGAGCCCCATGTCAGGCTCTGTGCTGACAGCACTGAGTCTGCTTCAGATCCTCTGTCCTCTTCTCTCTCTGCCCCTCCCCTCCCCTGCTCACTCTCCCCCCCCAAAAAAATAAATGCACATTTACAAAAAATTAATTGTTGGGACAAGATCAAAAGAAGCATATTTCACGAAACATAAAATTATATGACACTCAATGTTATGGTCCATAAATAAAGTTTTATTGGTAGACAGCCATGCTCATTTGTTTACACTGTCTATGGCTGCCATCTATTTGCCTTTTATTTATTTGCCTATCGTCTATGGCTGTTTCCACATTACAAGGGCAGACTTGAGTGGCTACAACAGAGCTTATACAACCTGCAAAGCCTAAACACTCTCTGGTCTTTCACAAATCTTGCCAACCCCTGCTCAAATAACATCCTTGACCACCTAAGTCCAAACTTTGTGTTGTGTGAGAAAAATAAACACTTTACTCATATAATCCACTATATTTTTTTCCAGATTTTATGTCTCTTGCAGCCGAAGGCAATCTCATTGGTGCACAGCTACATGAGATGTGATGAACCGAAAGAACCAAGGGTGGGTAATGAGGACAAGTGGCTGGAGGACATTCTGCAAATGTCAGGGCTCTTAATCTATTTTCCTATAATTCCCCCAAGAACTTTAAATCTTTCCTTGGAATGGGCTGTGGCTGTAAAACCAGAGACAAGGGAAGAGGTAAAAACTTTAAAGAAAGATAAATCCTTTGAGAAGTTGGCAGCTATGTGGATGGACAGGGTCAGGGAGAAACAGATTGATGGAGCGAAATACCCCGATATATTCATTATCTCTTGCTGCGGAAATGACATTTGCTGTGTCCCATTTCCTGTAGCTCAGGAACCCAGACACAGTGTAGCTGTCCCCTCTCCTTCTCAGCCTGGCACAGATGGAAGTCAAGGGAACAGTGGACTGGACTCACCTCAAGGCTTTCCAGGAAAAGGATCCACTTGCATGGTTACTGTCAGGATTCAACATTTCAAAGGCTGTTGGACTGAGAGCCTCAGCTCCTTACTGGCCATTAGCCAGAGGCTGCTTTGCTATGTGGGCCTCCCCATGGCACAAGGGAAGCAAGGTAGAGGACAAGAGAGAAAGAAGTGTGAGCAGGATAAAAGTACAGTCTTTTATAAACCTATCCAGAAGTGACCTCCCGACACCTTTTCTGTGTTCTTTTCATTACAAGTGAGTCACTCCATGCAGCCCACTTTCAAGGGGAGGGCATTAAGTGAAGGTATGAATTCCAGGAGGTGGGATCCTTGGTGGCCCTATCAGAAGCCGCTGACCACACTCATCAAAGTACTCAAAACAGTCATGGGTTATCTGCGCTTGGATCACCTGTGCCAGTTGGTCTTGAGGAAAGCAAAGAAAGTGGATCCAGGACCACAATGGGATACATTTGAATGGCATTCCTATGTTCATGCCCCAACAGAAGACAGTACCTGATGCCAGCTCCCTAAAACACACACACACACACACACACACACACACACACACACACACACGCACGCACGCACACACCTCCACCAACCCTATTCCCACCTTTAAAGTTCCTCATCTTAGCCAAACAAACAAGAAGAAAAAAATTCTAACCCTGTAACCTATAGTCTAGATATATTTGGAAGATTTTTCCCTGTAGGCAGTATACCCTTTACCTTCTGTCTTAAAAATGCACATTGGCTTTCCCATGATCTGAATTCAGACTATTTCTCCCGAGGAGCTACCTGCCAATATAAGGCAAACCAAGAGTGCTTAGCTTATGTGTTCTTCCCCAGCCTTGACTGGGTCTTTCCCACTGTCCCTGACTTTCCTCCTTAGCTTTTGTCCAAAAGAGGGCTCCCTCACTTCACATTCCTTCCTCTGGGTGGGAAGCACTTTCCAAAACAAAGAAGCCCTCGCCCACCCCCAAGACTGCTCAAGTGGCCACTTCTGACCAAATAGGCTTCAAGTTGGTGCTACAACTATCCAAGGGTCTGTGAATTAGACTCTTTAAAATGTGCAATGCCGCTTTGATCTTGGCAGACAGCATCCCTCATTTGAATGCCCCCTACCTCTTCTTCAAAGCAGATACTTTGAACCAAAGAGTTAATCAAACTCCTGAAATGAGTCCCAGGGAGTTGGAAACATGGCATCTTGCCCTGCCTGCCTATTTTGCAAGTTTTAAAATGCTGGGCTTCCCAAGAGCTAATACTTGAGAGTCTTTTAAACACAGAGAATGCTAAATGGGTTGGGGGGTGGTTTCTGTCATTAGCCTTGAGCCGCTAAAAGGGGAGCATGAGAAGGAAATGCAAACTATTTTATTTTTTTCTTTTTGGCTGGATCCATTTCTGATTTAAAAACAGAATAAACCAATAGGCTTAAAAAGAAAAATATGCATGAATTTATACACACCCAATAGTACTACCCACTTGTTAGCACAGCTCTTTACATTAATTCCTCTCTTCTTTTTTTTTTTTTTAAATGCAACACAATGGGAGGCCTGCCCTGCCTGGCCACCCAGGAGCGGCCACAGTGAGCAGCCACCAACAGACCAGCTTGCATGAGGATGCCACAGCCCCCAGGAGAAACAGAAATAGAAAAAAGTTTTTGAGGACCAATGAGATTAAAACTGATGAGATAAATTTTACTGCCAAATCTTTCTGAGAGAGGTTCCCAAGAAGGACAAGGAGACTTGCTCCCAGGCAGGGAGGGCATTGAATTTCCTAGGACTCAACCTCAGGGACAGGTTTATGGTCAGCAGGGTGGGCAGCTTTTTAATATGACAGTGGAAGGGGACAGTCAGCTGTCCTCTGCAAGGAAGAAAGAGGTCTGTTTAAAAATAAATTGTTAAAATAAATAAATAAGAGACTGAATATACATACAAGCAATGGCCAAACATATGTAAAAAATAGACTCTGACCCACACACAACACAGGGCAACCTGCCCTCCTACCCCCCATCTACAGGGAACCAACTCCCTATCTGCAGTAAATAGCCCAGGAAACTGGCCTGCTGCAACTCAGCCTTGCAGGAAGCCAGAGTGCTATCTCTAGAAACAATGCAAGAAGCTAACCTACCCCAAATGGCCAGGACTTAGTTCATAACTGACAGCTTCTGTACTGTTTTACCTCACTTCCAACTTGGACCAACCAGAGAAAGCCACATACACACCGCTAACCCAATGGCATAGGTCTTCTGGTTCTAGTTAACACACCTCTAGTTTCCTGAGGCCAGCAGCCTCCAGTCAGGGCACCCCTGGAGCCTTCCCCTTTTCCTCTGTGAAGCTGTCCCATCCTCTGCCTGCTTTTCAATCTCTGCCAAATGCAAGCAACCATCACTGCCTCTCTTGCTCTAACAAGCCCAGAATAAACAGCCTGTTTTTCCTCATGTGGTTCGTCTTTGTTTATTTCCACAAAAACAGCCTGAAAGAGCTAAGGTATGTCTGGGGAGCCTAATACAAAGATCTCTGGCAAGAGTGCAAGAGAACCTCGTGGGTGGGACCGTGGGTGAAAAGCACTGTCACTCTTGCTATGACTGTCTCCATCTGTGTCCCTAGGCCTGAGGCAGCCTCAGAAGGAAACCTGAACCAACTCAGCTCCAAGAGTTCAAGCACTGGTTCGTCAGCTCAATGTAGCCTCAGACCCCCCAGCCCTTCTAGTAACCACTGTTTTTGAGTTCTGAACATTCAGCTACAGAGCGTGTGCACTGTATGTGGTCACCCTTGTTTCCGTGTGCTCTGACAGTATCATATTGATTCCATAGCCATTGTCCCTACCCAACGCCTTCCAGAGTGCTTTGCATACTGAGGCCTTCTGATAGCTAATTTTAACTGATCTTTAGAAAACTCCTGTCTTACAAGGATTTGGAATAGTTAACTCTGGCAGACACACAGACCTTCATGTAACAAGAGTGAATCTAAAATTGCTTGTCATAGGGGGCCAAAATAATGTCAACATGCATTAAATTTAGACATATGCTGGTCTAGAGTTCCAGCTGAGGAGAAACTAAAGATTTAACAGATAAAACCTAAGTCTCAGTGGCTTCAGAGAACAGATCTCTATTTTTCTCGATAAAGATTCCTCCAAATCAGTGGACAGTTGTCCTCAGAGCAATGATTCAAGGACGCAGGCTCCTTTTACCACATGGCTCCATCACCTTCAACACCAGATTCTCTAAGTTACCACGTTTGTCTGTATAATGCCAGAAAGACCGTGGAGCCAGGCCTAGAGGTATGAACATTACTTTTCTAGCACATTCTATCAGACAGATCTCGATCCCAGGGACACTCCTAATTCAAGGGGGAGGAGGCTGGACAATGTGATCTAATTCTGGACTCAGAGGAAAGAGAAATAAAGAGCTAACCAGCTTCTGTTACGGCATTTATTAGGGCAAAAAACCTTTGCTGTGAAGACCTTGCTAATACCTACTCTCTAACCCGAATACTGGCTTGGTCTCAGCAAAATGTACACAGGGTAAGCTCTGAATTGGATTCTTCATACATCAAAGGATACAGTAAAACTCTTGATAGCTCAGCCTTCTCAGACATGAAGGACAGCTAACAATGCCTACAACAACAACAGAAAGCCCTGCCAATTCTCTCTGCCTTTTTAAAGGAGCTCTGAGCTTTAATTTTATTGCTTCCAGAAGCATTACAGCTTTCATGAGCCAGTGAACTAGTTAATTGGCTACAGTAATAACTGGGTCTTGAAAGGTGGCACTTAACCAAACAAATATTAAGAAACTGTGACTCTGGAGTATGAGCTTTCAAGGATGAAGGGTGTCTCATGTGTCATGGATTGACATGACCCCATAGGTGACAGTTAAGGACAAGACAGAAAACAGCATTTTAGAAAGGGAAACAATTGTAGGAATGCTTAGATTTGTCTCACATTCAGTCATTAAAACCCTAAGTTCTGACACGGCTGATTCTTTTGGCTAGAATTAAAATGCAAAAAATAAATTATAAATAAAGGTTTCTTTGCCACTCTGTGTCTGCCCCTTCTCTCCTTCTAATGCATAGACAGCCCAAGCAAATCTAATGGAAAAAGTAATCGAGATTTCAGTTCTAATGCAGATCTTGATTTATTTTGACTTATGTGCAGAATCCAGCAAAATGATCCCTGCCTTCCTATAGAAATGAGATGTCAGCGTGGTAAGAATACATTGTCCTACCCACAGACAGCCACAGCCAGTCTTCCAATTTCACATGTGCATGCTTCAAAGGACAGTCCAGATTGGGGCCCCTTCATCAGACTGACATGCACCACGCTGTATATCCATTTCTACAGAAATAAAAGTTGAGATCCATACTGCGCGTGAATTTTCCCTGGGGTTCACCAACAAGAAAGGTCTACTTTCAGGTGGTTCATAGCAACACCAATCAAAGTAATGTGGCAATTTTTTCAAACGAGAAAATGAATGGCATATGCCAACCTGGCTCAGATATACTGTCTGTTTTCCATTGTAGTTGGCCGCAAATCAGCTCTCAATTTTCTGCTTGTTGTTTTCTCCCACACGGCTCGCCCTGCCTCTGCCAATGATCAAGTTTGCGTTAGCCCTACTTAGTCTTGTCCCACCACCTTCCCCATCTCAGGCCACAGACATTCTAGTTGAATCCCAAAGTTATCAGAGCAGATATTTATAATACCTAAAAAGCACATATTCATATGTTGTCTTTTCCCTACATTTATCTCTCATTACTTGCAATCTTGTGTTACAGGTGTCTCTTCTCCCCTCCATTAGCACTGATAAATTGCAGTTGATTATAATTCAGTTCCTTTTCTAGGGGGTTAAGTGCAGTAAAATGAGCAGAAAAGTAGCAAACAAGACATCAACAGCCTGTAATGGCTTCTTTTTACCTCCGATATTTTCTCAGATGATTCTGCCTAAAATTCTCCAATTTGGGGTAATGAGGCAGATAGTGTGTAATATGAGAAATTGGGGTAGAAGCAGCAGATAATGATGGTGGTGACAGAGGGTTTCATGTGGATAAAAACCTAGCTCCGTGTTGAAGGCTAGTCAGGGCTAATAACCCAGGTGGTAAAATGAGCCTCTATTTAATGGCTCTGTGAGTAAAAAGAGTATATTTTCAAGTTTACTTTTTAGAAAACAAAAAGAGCATATCTGATGGTATTATTTATAAATGAGGGACCTGGCTTCTGGGTTAAGAAATCCATTCTATCTGCAGCTCTCCCATGGCACAGGGACCTTTCGTTTGGAGTCACCAACATTTTAGGGACCCTTTTCTTACATTAGAATATTGGACCTGGGTGTCTTGGGTGTCTCAATTGGTTAAGCGTCCGACTTCAGCTCAAGTCATGATCTTGCAGTCTGTGAGTTTGAGCTCCGTGTCGGGCTCTGTGCTGACAGCTGAGGGCCTGGAGCCTGCTTTGGGTTCTGTGTCTTCCTCTCTCTCTCTGCCCCTCCCCTGCTCACACTCTGTCTCTCTCTCTCTCTCTCTCAAAAATAAATAAAAACATTAAAAAAAAATCGGACACAATGTCATGGGCCTCTTGGGGCTGATAGGATCTCCAGATGTGAATCCATCTGTAAACAACCACGAAGACCACTGCCATGGAATGTGAGGGATTCGTCTCTTTATGTAAAAAAAATGTTTATCCTGAGTTTCCATTTATTAAGGGGCTTTATATAAAGAGGTTGTGACCACAATAAAATGCTCACTCTGAGGTGCATGTGGGGTGAAGGAGTTGAAATTTAGGAAGGACAAGAAATCTCTCCTGAGGCCACAAAAGGCCTGGCCTGCCGTCTCCCCCCCTTCCCTCCAGGGACTGAACGCACTCCCCAACCCCTAGTCCCTTTGACCCTCTCTCCCAGGACACTCCAACTGACCCCTGCCAAACAGCAACTCTGAAGACCATGCAGAGCTATTTGGTAAAGATCCTTCTGGAACCGCTCACCTTTTTAGAACTTTACTTATGCCCAACATTGTGTGGGCAATGCTTCTGACCGCTGTCTCTCCATTTCACCCTGAACTCCACACTATTGTACCACAAAATGCATAGGAGGCTCATGGGATCCCTCCAGAGTCATGCAAAGCAGGCATTCTTCTCTTGTCTCACCAGTATGTTCCCTGGTGACATGATTGCTAATCTTGCACTCTTTTAAGACCCATCTTCACACCCACCTCCCACATTTAATGTTCTAGACTGGACTCAGACACCTACAGGAGCCCAGGAGCCTCAATTTCCTTGCTGCCTGGCCATCCTATACCTAAGGAAGAGGGCTTGATCCTTTTCCAAGGACCCACACTTTCTACCTTTGTCCCTAATCCCATCTTCACGCTGATGAAGTTTTGGGGGATGATGGTAGGGTGGTCAGAGCCAACGGCCAAGAAAGAATTCTTGAAGATGTCTTGGTGCAAAAAGGTGATTTTATTAAAGTCTGGTGATAGGACCTATGGGCAGGAAGAGCTGCACTGGGGTCGTGACAGATAACTCCTTACATACCCTCAGGTTGGGAGGGGGTCAGGGATAGAGTAGTCTTTGAGGAATTTTGGAAGCAAGGTTTCCGGGACCTTGAGGGGCTAGCCTTTGCTAGAGAAACACCATTTGTTACCATTTAGTAAAATCTCAGTCATGAGACCCTTCAGATGTATATTGGAGGCCATAAGCTTGAAGTATGATTGTCAGCATGTATCTTGGGAGAGTTGAGATAAAGGAAGTTTCCAAAGGAATTTTTATATGTTAAAATAGACTTACAAGATCCTGGGGGTTGGAAAAATATAAAGCCAAGATTCCCTTTTGCCCATAGCAAAGTGTCATCATCAGGGCAGCTGAACTCCCAGAGGGAGGTCACTCTGCCAGTTTCAAGGACTTCTCAATGGACCATAGGCAGTAAGGAATTTAATTCTTCATTTGCCTTAGTTCCCCACATCACAATGGCAAGCACTTAAACCCCTTTCCATCTTGATGAGGGTATTAGGGCTCCACGAAACAGAGTCTATAGGTTTCTGGAGTTTAGACTATGGATAAGATTGCCTTTTCTTGCAGTTTACTAATTATCTGTAAACTGCAGGAGACTCCTGTCCTGTAGGACTGTGATCTCTATCAGCCAACCATTTGCTTTCTTTCCTTTTCCCTGTTCTTGGGCAGCCACCAGTGTCTGAAGAATATCACACATAACCTACCTGGTGGGGGGGGGGGGTGCTGTTAGCCTGTACTTTGCCCTCAGCTTGCCCCACGCTACCTCATCAATGCCTTCTCTGAGACTTACTTTCAACATTCCTCCTCAGTGATACCTCAAATTTCCCCCTCCTTGATACTATAGGAATCCAGAGTATGCCACCCCAAATATGCCTCTCCGGTTAAGATTTGCTTTTGAGAAACAGCAGGCACAGGAGAAGCTCTGAAAATGGTATAAGTTATCCTTTGTAAGGGAAATTTACATTTATAAAGGAAATCTCCATCTGTAAGGGTATCTCCCTTTCAGTACTAGAAAGAGGAAAATAGCTCCAAGTCACAAGAGACTCTTTATCAATGGAGAAGACTTAAATCATAACCAACCTTTCCCTTGTTTACTATGTTTTCCTGGTCACCTCCTCTTAAGAGGCCTTCCCCACACCCTTCTTTCTTTGAGTTAGCTGAAGATAGTTATTTAAGCCTGAATTCTAAACCATCTCTTTAACCACACTTATTTCTCATATCTATGACATATACATGTTAATAAAATTGTTTGTTTTTCTTTTATTAGTCTGTCTTTTGTTACAGGGGCCCCTGCCAAGAACCTAGAAGAATAGAGAAAATATTTTTTCTTCCCCTGCAATACCTTTCTATTCTTGGGTTATTCCCTACTTTAAATGAAAAGGAAAAAACCGAAATGAAGTAAAATCTCTTTCTCTGCTCCAGCTATGCTTACATAGCTTGGGTTTACTTCTCCTGCTGCCAAATGTCTTAAGTTAGACAAAACCCCTCATAATCTGTTCCTTCATTCCACCAACAAAATTTCATAGTTATCCTCTCTTCAGTAATGCTTTCTTAGACACCAAAACTTTAAAACTTCTTTTTGCTAAGGTCAGACCATCAGAATATTACATCACTTCGTTACTTATTGAATTTTAATTGCTTTTTTAAATGTTTCTTGAAGAGCAATATACATAAAGTGGACAAATCATAAATGAAAAGCTCATTGAATGTATACAAACTGAACACACCTATATACCAGCACCCAGACCAAGAAACAGAACATTAGCAGAATTCCAGACTTCCTACTCATGTCTTCCTGTCACTTACTGCCCCTTCCCTCAACAAGTTAACTGCTATCCTGACTTCTGAAGCCATACAGTCCTGTTGCTTGTTTGTAAACTTCCTATAAATGAAAACATACCATATGTATTCTTTTGCATGTGTCTTCTTTTGTCCAACATTGGAATTATATGTTTATCCATATCGTTGAGCACAGTTGTAGTTCATCCATCTTGTTCCTGTAACTTATCATTGTGTGGATATGTTACAAGGTGTTATCTATTCCACTTTTGATGGGCATTCGAGTAGCTTCCAATCTGAGAGATTTTATGAATAGTGCTGCTATGAACATCCTAGTATATATCTTTCAATAAACACACGCACACATTTCTACTGAGTATACATTTAGAAATAAATGGCAGGGCAGGGGGCACAGAGTATTCCTATCTTCAGTTGTAATGTTATAGATACTGCCAGTTTCCAGAGCAGTTGTGTTGCAGGATTTTTTTTTTCACCACAATACCTGAGAATCGTTGTCTTGCCACTTCGAAGAATGAAGAGGTGGACACAAAATGAGCAGTAGGCAAAAGTTTATTACAATATAAGATTAGAAATGAAGACTAGTAGGAAAGCTCCCCTTACAGAAAGGGGACATTAGAAAGTGAATGCCTGAGGACTATAGGGGAGGGTCCTTGTTTTATAAGGCTCTGGTCAGCCCTCCCCCTTCCTTTCCCCCTTGTTCCTTCTCAAATTCTACCCTTATTGGCTGGATAGCTCTAGGTGCTGGGTTGTCCATTCCTGATTGGCTTGTTTTCATTGCATGAGGGGTGGTCTATGGCCATACTTAGGTCTTTTGTCAAATTCCTGAAGGGAAACCTGAGGGGTAGTAGGTGGGGTCTGTTACTTGTTAAGAGGAACCTTACACCTGAGGGGGTTTGCTGTTGTCACACACTCCCAGCATTGTTCCAAAATAGGTGATTTTCCCCACCCAGGGACCTCGGGTGCTAATCTTTCCCTCTCTGCCTACTGAATCCTATCTTCTCCTGTCATAGTTGTAACAATTTACATCCCACTAGCAGTGTGTGAGTTTCTGGCTGTTTCATATCCTTGCCAAAACTCGGTATTTTTTAAAAATCTCTTTTATTTTAGCCAACCTGGGGGGTGTGCACCAATGATTTTTATCTATGAGATCCAGTAACCTCATCTTCCTTCAATATTTAACATTGCGGATGTCCTCCCTTACCTCATAAACTCTTTTCTTCCAGGTTCAATCTATGCTGTGCCTTCTCTCTTCTGCTGTGTCCTTCTCTTGTTTACCCCTCCCTATTTGCAGCATTGCTCTTTTTTTCTCTGCAAACTGTCTCTCTCTATAATCATGTCCTTTACTACAACTCTGGCTGTCGCCTCTGTGAATATCTCCTCTTAAGTCCCGATTCCTTCAAACCTTGACAAGGCAGTCTTCTGTTGCTTTATTCATTTATTCATCCACTTGTTACTGATCTTTTAGTACGTATTTGTTGATTAGTTGCTTACTGGGTATCAGGCAGTTTGGTAGGAAGCAGAGATACGAATTCAAATAAGAAATGGACTTTGTCCTCATTAGCTGGACTGAATTGTGTGCCTGTCTCCCCAAAATTCATATGTTAGAGCCATACTCCCCAAAGTGCTATTTGGAGATAGGATCTATAAAGAGGGAATTCAGGTTAAATAAAGTCATAAGTGTGGGGCTTTAATTCAACATGACTAGTATCCTTATAAGAAGAGGAAAAGATACCAGAAATGCTGTTGTGCACAGAGAGAAGGCCATGTGAGGACACAAAAAGAAGGTAGCCATCTGTAAGCCAAGGAGAGAGGCCACAGGAGACGCCAACATTATCAGCACTTTGATCTTGGGCTTCCAAACTCCAGAGCTGTAAGAAAATGCATTTCTGTTGTTTAAGCCACCCAGTCTGGGTTATTTTGTAATGACAGCCCTAGCAAACGAATGTACCCTCAAACAGCTTACTATCCTAGGGAGACAACAAAAAGTAAACCAACATTTCCCATCCGATGTGCAATATACTGTGATAGAGGTTTACCGGGAATACTTGAAGGCATAGAGAAAGCATCAGGAAAAAAAAGATAAGGGTACAAAGTGGCATAAGACATCTTCCCCTAGGAGATATGCTTAAACTAGAGAAATCAGCAGAGATTATCTGGGCAAAAAGTGCAGGGAAAAGTATTTCATACAGAGGAACGAACACATGCAAAGCGTGGACAGCATGGCATATACAGTGAAACTAAGTAATTTCAGATGGGTGGAGGGTAGACCATGAGAGAGGGTAGAATCAAAAGATAAAACTGGAAACATACATTGAAGAGAGTCTACACCCTGCTAAGAAGAGACTGAATCAATAAGTCAAGAAATCCATAAATGTAGTGGGGTACTGCTGTTTAATTTTCTGAAAAAAATCATGTCTGAGTAAGGGATCTTATTTTAGTACCAAAACTAAGGCTGCCATATGTCCTGGGTTTTCCAGGACTCTACTGATTTAAAATATTTTGCCTTATCAGACCATGTGTCAGAACACAGCCTAATTTAGGGTTAGGAAAATTTTGTTACCAGAACTTCATTCCATCCCACTCACCATATTGTTTTTTCCAAATAAATGGTGACATTGTTTCTAGTTGGTATCTTATAAAAATAATTCTGATTTGAGTTTGCAATTTGTACTTATGAATATTCAAGTGCACAATTCTGGTTAAAGTCAGAGCTGAAAAGCTGTGCTGCAGGCAACAAAAATAATCTTCTCAAAGCTACATTTATTTTAAGTAAAAAGTGGTAGCCTGAAGGCCAAAGAAAAAAGAATTAATATTTTATTATTACCTTGTTGCTTTGCTTCTAATGGAGTGATATTTTTCCTTTTTTAAAAAAGTAATTTTTTTGAATGTTTATTTATTTTTGAAGGAGAGAGAGACAGAGCGTGAGCAGGGGAGGAGCAGAGGGAAAGGGAGACACAGAATCTGAAGCAGGCTCCAGGCTCTGAGCTGTCAGCACAGAGCCCAACATGGGGCTCAAACTCACAAACGGTGAGATCATGACCTGAGCCAAAATGGACGCTTAACTGACTGAGCCACCCAGGTGCTCCTAGTGATTTTCTTTCTTTCTTTTTTTTTTTTTTTTTTTTTTCATTTACTAAGTATTAAAGATTTGGCTATTATAATAGCATAAAGTTTAGCCACTTTGACCAATTCAGGTGTAAGTCTCATGTATCTATGGGCTTCATATGACTCAGTCTCTGCAGAGAATCAAATGTCAGGAACCCAACTCAGCAGCCAAGAGAAAATTTGAGAGGGATTCCAAACTTTAGGTTTATCTAAGAACAATTAGTAGTTACAACTCACAACTCACAGCAGGAACACTTCTTAGAAGCTTCCTTCCTCCTTGTCTTCTGTCAATCGTGCAATTGTGCCAGTGCCTCTTCCTTGCCAAGTTGCTGACATTCACCTCATTTCTCCTACCCCAGCTTTCTTATTATGGTGATTATCTTAGTTCTTGGCTTTATTTCTACTTGTCTTGGCTCATTATCTGCATTCTCCACCACAAAAGGACATGGAGAGCTTCACCAGACATGAAGGGACCCTTTCCCCACCATTTAATTCTCTCAACCCATGATCCTACTTCTACTTCATAATCAGTCTGGGAATTGGGAAGGCAGAGCTCAAGCACTCTTTAGAGGTTGAGGAGGATGAAATTTTATTTAAAAGCTGGTGAGAGTATGGTAGTCCCTCAAAACAAAAACAAAAACAAAATTAAGCATAGAATTTCCACATGTTCCAGCAAATCTACTTCTCAGTATATACCCAAGAGCATTGAAAGCAGGGACAGACATTTATACACCCATGTTCATAGAAGCATTAATTGCAATAGCCAAGAGGTGGAAGTAACTCAAGTGTCCACCAACATATGAATGAATAAACAAGATTTGGTATATCCATACAATAAAATATTAGTCAGCCATTAAGAAGAATACAATTCTGATGCATGCTACCATATGGATGAATCTTAAAAATATTTAAACTACATAAAATAAGCCAGACAAAAGGACAAGTAGAGTACAATTCCACTTATGTGAGGTAGCTAGAATAGCCAAATGCATAGAGACAGAAAGTAGAATAACGGCTACCAAGGACTGGGGATAGAAGGAATGAGGAGCTGTTTCATGGGTACAGAGTTTCAGTTTTGGAGACAGATGGTGGTGATAACTGCACAACACTGTGAATATACTTTATGTCACTGAATTATACACTTAAAAATGGTTAAAATGGTAAATCTTCTGCTATGTACACAATAAAATAATTTTTTTAAAAACCTCATGGGTAGGAGAGAAGAAAGTTTAATACCAGTCTCATCACACAGAAAACATTTAAGTGGGAATGTACTGAGCTCTCTATTGATTAAGTTTCTCTATTTGAGAGAGAACACACATGCACATGAGCAGAAGAGGGACAGAGAGAGGGAGAGAGAGAATCCCAAGCAGACTCCACACTGTCAGCGCAGAGCCCAACGGGGTGCTCCCACAAACCGTAGGATTATGATCTGAGCCAAAATCAAGAGTTGGACACTTAACCGACTGAGCTAAGCCACCCAAACCCCCCCAACTTCCTATTTTTGATCAGAGTAAAAATAATACTTAGTTATTCTATAAACAGCTATACGGTAAGTTGTCATTCACCTATGAAATGATACGGTCTCCTTAGTCATTAAACACTTAATTGTTGACTATCTTCATGTTGGTATCTTTTAATGCTGTTGTTTGTGTTATACTATGTGTTTCCCAAGTACAACATTCTGAACGAAATTAGAGAGGCAATATGAACAAAATATTTTGCCTCCATCTCTACCAATAATTACAGAAATTCCAGCCACCCTACAACATATCCCTAAACAATTCTAGGAGTCCCCAAGATGAATGAGCAAAATCATCTCTCCTTTCTAGAAAACTCTTAGATTTATGGCTGAATCTCTACTACTTTTGTCAGTAAAAATTAAAAATTTTATTTTTAAGCTGCTAACAAATCTTAGGATGAATAAAGGCATGTAACACAATGCCCAAATGTAGGAAACTCATTAAAAATGATCAAGAACTCTCTAAACCAAGATTCTTAAAATTCTAGGCACCAGTGAACCTGCTCTAATTACAAATCATCAGTTTCAGAAAATGACAAATGTTTCTGACACAAGTATGTTTAATAAAGAACTTACTTAAAATTAAAAAATTGTAAACCCCAGGTAACAGTATTTTTGAAATCCAGAGCACAATTATTCACACAAGATTTGGTCACAAAGCACGTGATAACTTGGGATGTGACTTTCAAGATTGCAAGGATCAGTATGAACCATGTGGGCCAACAGCCAGGGCAGCTCTTGGGCTGGGCATAAGCCCACGTGCCATCCATAACCTCACCGTGCCATCCATGACCTCAATGTGCCATCCATGACCTCTGCATCTTTAGCCACATCACAACTGCACAGTGATGACTGTATTTTTAAATGTTTTTGTGAAAATCTGAGCATCACCATGAAATCATGAAGTAGGAGTTGCATACCATAGTTTCTCCATAAGTGAAAAATACAGATTTCAGGAGATTGAAGTATCTTGCCCAATGTCCCACAATATCAAATCCAGATATAAAACAAGACTTTCTAGCTTAATCATTCATTAAACTAATATGCAATGAGTACTTACTATTGTCAGACACTGTTCTACACTCCTAGGATACATCAATTTAAAAACAAAAGAAATGATGCCCACTTCCATGGAGTTTATATTCTGATAGAAAAATGTACTGGTTATAATTTTAAATAGAGTAGTCAAGATAGGCTTCCTTGAGAAGAAAACATTTGAGTAAATACTTGAAAGGAGGTGAGGGAATCAGCAGTATAAATATCTCTAGGACATGAGTCCAGTCAGAGAGAAAAGACAGAGCTGGAAAGCACTAGTCCAGAAAGAAATAATACTGGTGGGGGGCTGAGGGTTGGTAGGCAGCGAAGATGATGAAAAAATAACCCATTAACACAAATTTTGGAAGTAGAGTTGATTTATCTCACTGATAAATTGGATGGATGACTTACATTTTCTCCAGAAGGTGTTGAGATGATTTTTGGAACAGATTCAAAAGACACTAGTTGAGGACACTTGATGGAACATCAGCAATGAATCCAGACTCAGACCAACATTGGGTTTATGGCTGAGAGAAAGAGTAAGGAATCATCTTGGGCTGGAGGAGAGTGAGGTGGCAGTCACAGAGACCAGAGGGGAACAAAGGTGAGACTGTGGAGCCTTGTAGATCATGAGAAGCACTATGGCTTTTACTGTAAGGAAGATGAGGAGCCAGTAGAGAGCTTCAAAAGAGGAGGAGAATAATCTACTTTGGGTTTTAATAAAGCTGCTAGATTGATAATAACTTATCCAGGACAAGGATGGAATAGGAAAGCCAGCAGAAGGTTATTGTGGTAATCCAGGCTTGAGATGAGGATGGCCTGGACCAAGGTGTTCGCAGCAGAGATGGTGACAAGGACCAGAATCTGGATGTACTGTGGAGACAAAGCCAACAGAATATGCTGAGGGGTCAAATGTGTGGTGTAAAAGAGGGGTTGTGTATGTGGTGTGAGAGAAAGAGAAAGAGAGGAATCAGGGGTAGCATTAAGTAACTGGAAGCATGGGATTGCCAAGCACTGAGGGAAATGATACTAAGGAGATGGGTCTGGGGAGGAGAGACAGGAGGTCAGTCTAGACAAGTTGAGTGAAAGATGTCCCCCAGGAGGAGATGTCGACAAGTCTGTAGGACTACAACTCTGGACTTCAGGAGACACTGTTTGGTTAGGACATGAACTCCGGGTGCTCATCCCAGCTTCATGTCCATCCCACTTCCACAGCTTGGACTTCTCCAGGATGAGAAACACAGTAGTCAGGTTAAATCTTCAGTACCTTCCTGTTGCCCTCAAAATCAGTACTTGCCTGGGGTGCCTGGGTGGCTGAGTCGGTTAAGTGTCTGACTCTCGATTTCCACTCAGGTGATGACCTCACAGTTCATGAGTTCAAGCTGTGAGTGCAGAGCCTGCTTGGGATTCTCTCCCTCTATCTCTGCCCCTCCCCTGCCCATGCGCCCTCTTCTCTCTTTCTCTCTCTCTCTCAAAATAAATAAATTAATATTAAAAAAAGAATTACAAAAACAATTAAAAACCTGTACTGTCCTTATTTCCAAGAAGCATAACCAGTAATCCTGCATTTTACCTACAGGGATTCTTAATCAAGGGCCTCCTTGCCCAATGTCATATAGCAGAGACCCCATTACAGAACTTCAGGCAAAAGATGCAACTTTGTGTAAGATGAAACTTAAAAAACTGACTTTGTAATTTCTTGAATATGGCATCATTTCTCTAGTATCTGTAGTATATTTCATCATTTTTCCCTACTTTACCAGAAGGATGCATTTTTTAATATATTCTTGTAGGAGAATTTCTTTAAAGTCTGGGGAAAACCATAAGTAGCTGAGTGATCCAAAAAAGCCACACTCAATGCATCTAAATAACCTTGTCTTTGGTTAACAATGAATTGATGCCAGTGGAATGATATTTAAAATTTTTTTCCTATAAATGTGACATATGCATCCCTGTGCATCAACATATGCTCGGCTGAAAACATTTCAATGAATGACAAGTTGATTGGCCCCAATTTGAAAAGCATAGTGTATAGAAACATAATTTTGGGGGTGGCCAACATTATGACAGATACTATATTCTGCTCATACACAGAACTTGTTTGAACTGTTTGGGGAATTTTTGATAGCCTGTGAATGCTTTCCACAAAGAAAATTGGCAAGACAGGAAAGGGAGGAAAAGAATGAAATGGAATTAACAACTGTTGGGCAACTACTATCAGCCAGACATTATTCGAGAGAAAATGGTGGGGCAAGAGATTGATTGATAATTATTGTTTTTACAACCGAAGACAACAGAATGATAGTGAATGGAGAGAGCAATGGCTGTGCAATGGAGAGCCCTAGCACAGATCCCAGCTTTGTCTCTTACTGTGAGACCTGTCACACTAACGATGTCACTTCTCTGACCTTCAATTTTTATATCTATAAAAGGAGGACAACAATAGATAGTTTCCAGGTAGTTGTGAGAACTGATTTTATTTGTATTCATACACACACACACACACACAGCCCAGCTTAGCTCGAACTTTATTACAAATGGGGCATTAGGGGAGGATGTGATGTGAAAGGTACCTGAACTATTCATTAGGATACACAGATGCTTTAGATAATCAAAGAAAGAGCACTGGTCACTTCTGCTAAGATGCCATACAGGGTCTGATTGATTCACAGGCTCAGATACTCAAGGGCCACCTGGGTGGCTCAGTGCGTTAAGCCTCTGACTCTTGATTTCGACTCAGGTCATGATCTCATGGTTTGTGAGATCAAGCCCCATATCAGGCTCTGTACTGCTAGCATGGAGCCTGCTTGAGATTCTCTCTCTCTCCCTCTCTCTCTGCCCCTTCCCTGCTTGCATGCACCGTGCACTTTCTCTCTCTCAAAATAAATAAATACACTTAAAATAAAGAGCTCAGATACTTGAAAGGATAAACAGGATGCAGCAGAGATCCCCCCCTCTACGGTATACATCAGTATAATGTGGCTACAGTATAACATCAGCCACACCAAGACCCTCTTCTGTGGTCTTCTCATTCAGTTTACTGAGCTTATCTCAAAAGCTGTGGCCCTGTCACTTAAAAGCCACCAAAATAATTACGCTAGAAAGTAAGATATAGGAGTGAAAAACACATCTTGATTCTTACAAAGAACCTAGAAGATATTTTTTTCAACAATTTCCTATCAATATACATCTGGCCTCATATTAAAGAGAGCAAGAGGTCTGTTCAGCAAAACTGCTGACTCGTAAGGAATCGGAATCCCTTTATTATTTTCATTTTCTTCAACCTGCTGTGAATAACCATAAGGATGAGGGCCAGTTCCAAATCCTGATCCCAAATAAAAAGTTCAGGAGAATGGATGGCATATGGAGGCTGGGGATTAAGCAGGAAGGGGAAATGACCAGAACTAACCCCTGGAGACAGAAGGGAGGTAGGCTGAAAGGGAAGGAAGTTTGGCTTTCCAATATGATCTCACGGGGACCTTATCTTTCAAATGAGAACCGTGCCTCTCATTTGCTGTGTAAGCACATATCGATTGGGTTTTTCAGATTGGCTCTGTGAGAAATTCTATGGCACTTTTAGAAGTAAAAGCGGGTAGATCAGCTCCTTTTCAATTGAATTTGCCATCAGAGCCAGAAGAAGATATAAGAAATAATAAGTAAGGGGGTGGGGAGGACTTTTCTTCAAATGTGTTATACTGGTCTTCACTTGCATAACAAAATCATCTCAAAAAATAGGTTTATATTAGCATCTGTATAAGGAGAGCTAAAGAAAGACAAGAGAAGTACAAAATTGCAGTGTACTTGTTGAATGTGAAGTGCTTTTGTTTTCTTAAATCTGAGCTACACCAGGCAAACCTCACTGGGGAATATGGGGCCAATGCTGTAGGCTTAGGAGGACATTCACGTGACCCATGCAATGGCACAGGCTGAGAGTAGATAAAAGCCCAAGGCCATGCACCTGCAGGCACACCTGGGGAGTAGTGTCATGCAATAGAGTCAAGGTCAAGGACAAAGAGCTATGGTGCAAGTGTTGAAGCTTAACAGCAACCAGAGGAGATGCTGGAAACTTGGTCTCTACATGGAAAGGCCTCTGCCTCTGACGCATGGCCTCAAGTGGCCTCCTGCCTGGAAGAGAGAAAGGGCACATCGGCCAGCCCTGCCAGGGGTCTTAGAGAAGAATCTTTGCCCTTGGTTCAGTTTTCCTTGGAGTCCTCTTTCCAGTCTCTTTTTGTCCTCAGAGGACTAACAGTCAGAGGTAAAATCTGGTGTAAACAGAGAGGACAGGAGCCACATTAGCAGAGATCCTCTAAGTATTCCATGTAACTCACAGTACTCCAGCCCTGCTCCCCATGGCTTTCCCTATACCTGGAGCAACCCCTGAGGGGCAGGAGAGGCAGTCACACCTCTTCTGGGCTGGGGGAGGGGGTTGTCTTGGCAAGGAGAGCAATGTGTACTTTTCACCTAGCAAACTGGCTATACACACAGATTTCTATGCTTTCCCAATTTTTTACCACACACATATTATTTTGACATCACCAAACTACAATAAGTGACATAAAAATAAAGACTAAGAGCTAAAATACTTAAAGCCTAAAGTATAGTTACTTTACGTCACTTATGTGGTTTACTACACTCCACAGGTTTTCAGATTAGCATCCCTCCCACTGCTTCTAAAAGTGCCACTCATAGTTCATTATAAAATATTCATTTACTCCCCTTGGGCTCTGGAGCAGAGACATCTGTCTTAATATTAGCAAATCCCTTCAGTTAAAAGTAGTTGCTTTTGTCTTGTTCTACTTAAACCCACTTTAAGCAAATATCGAAAACTATTTTTTAAGTTTAAAGATGTACAGGTGGGTATATACCCAACAGAGTTGCAAGCAGGTTCTCAAAGAAATATTTGTCCACCCGTGTTCACAGCAGCCCTATTCACAATAGACAAGAGATGGAAGCAACCCAAATACCCACTGGCAGATGGATGGATAAACAAGATGTGGTCTAGCCATATACCTCTAGGCTATTATCCAGCCTTAAAAAGGGAGGAAATTCTGACACATTCTACACCATGGATGAAACTTGAGGACATTATGCTCAGTAAAATAAGCCAGGCACAAAAGAAAAATACTTTATGATTCTACTTCCATGAACTATCTTCAATTGTCAAAATCATAGAGACAGAAAGTTGAACAGAGGTTGCTGGAGGTTGAGGGTAGAGAAAGAATGGGGAATTGTCATATAATGGGCACAGAGTTTCAGTTTTGCAAGATGAAGCGTTCTGGAGATTCAACTCATGACAATACGAACCTACTTGACACTAGTGAACTGTACGCTTAAAACTGGTCAAAGATGGTGATTTTGTATGTATTTTACCACGATTAAAACAATGAAATACGCAGAGCACAATATATTTATTAGATGAAAAAGGCCTTGAGAAGGAAGTGAAATTTCAGGAGATAATCCTTGACAAAGAGTGGGGTTGGGGGCTGGGAGTCTTTGGAAGGGATTTCAAAGCAAAGGCAGCAGCATTCAGAAATCCATTCAGAGTTCATTGGCATGCCCCCAGTGGCTTAGGGACACATGGAGGGCTGGCACTAGGACTAATGTGAATGCATGCACAGCAGAACACTGGGTAGGTCTAGAATATGGGAGACCTGAGAGAGTTAGGGTCTTGATGCTAAGGGCACAGTTTTGGGTATGGATGGACACAAAGGGTAATAGTGAACCACCATGGGGATTTGACAAGAGAGGTGGCACTGTCGGAGCAGCAGGTCAGAAAAATGAATTTGGCAGCTACACAAAGGGTTGACTGCAGGGGAGCCATGCTAGAAGCAGGGAAGCCAGTGAGGAATGGGTTGTAATTATTGGTCTTGGAACATAAGCATTTCCTTGCCATTAAATTGGTCTTACCACAATAAGCCACAGTATTTACCCAGTCCTGTGATAAAATGGCTCAGTATTTTACAGTAAGAAGTCTCCAAGGAGACTTCAATATTCACATCCCAACAGATGCAAAAGGAAAATATTGAGGAAAGGGAGCCTTAAAGAGAAAAAAACAATGAAGGAGAAATATAAAGACTAACATATCAGGGAAAGAAATTGCAAACCCAACTGATTTGTATCAGAGAACAATCAACATTCTTTTCTTCAAAAAATGGTTGGACTAAGGGCGCCTGGGTGGCTCAGTCAGTTAAGCGTCTGACTTCAGCTTGGGTCATGATCTCGTGGTCTGTGAGTTCAAGCCCCACATCAGGCTCTGTGCTGACAGCTCAGAGCCTGGAGCCTGCTTCCAATTCAGTGTCTCCCTCTTTCTCTGTCCTTCCCCTGCTCTCACTTTGTCTCTCCCTCTCAAAAATAAATATTTAAAAGAATAGCTGGAATATTTAACTCTAGCAAAAAGCAATTTATTAACATTTCACACATTAATGAGCATTTCTTCTGAAGACTGTTGACTAACCAAGAACCCTAATGAGAGAGAAGAGCGTGCACAAGTGAAAAAGCACAGAGGAAAGAAAGCACTGAACATCTCATGGATGAGTGAAGATCCCATCCCCAGTGGAATGTAGAGTATGAGTGAGTGAGAGCCAGAGGGAAGTGTGTGTGTGTGTGTGTGTGTGTGTGTGTGCGCGCGTGCGCGTGTGCACACACACGTGCCCACGTACATGCATAATGCACATACACACGTGCGGGTGCTCAGAGCTGGTGGGTGCATATGGTGGGAAACATAGATAAAGCCAAACAGAGAATGTGATGGCACTGAGTTACATATAGACTTTATTGTCAAAGCTATTTGCTGGCAAGAATGAGCTCATGAAAGATCATGAACGAGGCTAAAAATAAACTTATATTTAAACCTCATGTCAGGAAACTTTGTTTGACTCTGGGACAGATAACTTAACCTCATGGAGTCTCAATAAATACACGTCTAAAACAGTATGAACATACTTAATGAAAGTGTTCTGAGGATTAGAAATAATGCAGAGAAAGTGCCTGGAATAATGCCTGACACACAATAAGTACTTAAAAAAAAACAATAAAATGAAAATAGGATTGTATTATTTATATGTGTCTATACAAAATATTCTTATTAGTGATTGTTTCAAGGAAGCCTACTTAGGCACATACCCTTACAACAGCATACATTTATTGAGCATCTATTATATGCCAAATGCTAGGTACTAAAAGGATACGGCAAGATCTCTACCCTACAATTAGATGTAACCTGACATATTTGTATATTAACTCTCCAAAGCCTCATATATTGTTAACAAGGTCAGGTGCACAAGTGAAAATCCCAGTTGATGGAGGATGGGAGAACCCTGAAAGCAGGCCAGAGCACCCAGGCCAAGGTGTGAGTCAGACTGTGGAAGTGCAGAGCTGCCCCCTACTGGAAGGAGGACTTGATGACCAAGAGGTCTTAATTTTCCAAGGCCAAGATAGGCTTCCCAGATTGCTCAGCCTTACTACTTACTATAGAGGGAAAGCAAAGGAAAAGCAAGGTGAAGAAGTATGTTCTTGGATGAGGTCATGGGCAGCCAGCTGGAAGGAAGGGGAGGAAGGACAGCTGCTGGTCTTCCCTTTGCAGGCATAAGCCATATTATACCAAACCAAAAGCAAAGATCCAGACTCCTTATAAAAGCAAAGATCCAAAGCACTGAGAGTGCCTTTGCCAGAACAAGAGGATAAGTGTGAAAAGAGTGAGTCTCCCCACCTGCACAGGCCAGCCCACATCACTACTTTGATCTCATGTTGCAAACAGATATTCAGCAACCTCCGACGTCCTCTGACATGAACCATTTTCCATTCAGCCAGCCATGTTTACCCCAGCTACACACGGCCACCTCTCATGTAAGATACCCCCACCTCCATCAGAGAGGGTAGGACGTAGACATAGAATAACATGTAATTTCACATGGAGCTGCTCAGGGGATATTAACCTTAGGTTGGTTATCAAGGGAAGTCATAGAGATGAGGCCTTCAAATAGGCCTCAAAAGTACTCACAGACAAGGTGGAAGAATGAGGATCGCCCTAGGAGATTAGTGGGTTCGTGTGGAGGAGCAGGGGGACAGAGAACAGAAGAGCAGGTCAGGAGTCAGTTCCCAAAGATGCAAAATGCCAGGCCCACTCTGTGAACAGTGGGGTTCTTCATGCAGAAAGTAGAATTGAAGAAATATTCATTGGGCAATTTCAATCCAAGTTGCCCCATTGGAATTCTCTTCTCCCTCCCCATTCCATATCCTCTTCCATTGATTCATATCGCCCTTAATAACACCACCCACCAGTTTCCCTACATAGAAACTTGGAGTCATCTTAACATATCCTTGTCCCTGATCTAAGCAGACATTATCTCCTATCTATACTGCCTTCTGTAAATATTTCTCAAAATCCTCTCCTCTCCATCCTTGCTACCACCTTCGTAATTCAGGCCCTCATTATCTCTTGGTCATCTTGCCTCAAATCATAACCATGATACTATCTACTCACACTATTTTCCAGCTCCTCATTGTTTTCATGAAAAAGTCCTTGGTTTGTTACATGAGACCCTTGGTGGTCTAGTACTTACCTACACCCCCTGGCTCACTTGTCATTCCTCCTTCTACATCACTTATTCTCTAGCCATATCAAACTGCCTATTTGGGCCAGACTATTTCATATCTCAGGACCTTTGCATGTGTTATTCCATCTGCTTTGACCTCAATTCTATTCTCTACATGTCCTTCAGCCACCTAATATTTACTTACTCCTTCCTGGAGACAGCAGTCCAGGCACAAGCACGACCTCTTACATGAAGCTCCTCTGACAGCTCAGGCTGATTTCATAACCATCTTTTCTCTTTCCTTGGTACTACACTGCCTTTATTATAGTACACATCATACTGGATGGATTGGCCTTAGGTGTCTGTTTCCCCCATTCAGCCATTTTATCCAGCCCTATGTCCCCAACACCTACCAGAATGCTAGGTTCAAAGTAGATGTTTAATAATTGTGTTGCATTTAATACAAGAATAACATAAACAAATGCTAAAAATCTGTGCCAGACACAGAGAAACTTGGGACTCTTGAGATTTTATAACCTGAGCCTTCCTCTGAATGGAAACTTCCAAAAGCAAAATGAAGCCATAACTGGGTAACTGGGAAAGAAGTTTTGTTGAGGTCCAGGTGAGTTGGCCCATTATGTATAATGACTTGTAGGGTCAGATTATAAAGGTAGAGACATTTACGTGCCTGTGTATATGTGAGTTCATTTTATTCTTAAGGTACTCTGCCTTGCTGGACTTAGCATGGTCCTCAAGTATTTAATTCTGGCATATATAAGGGAGTTGAAATTATCTTGCAGAAAACCCAAGATGTCTGCTCAGTATCTTTCATCTGACCAAACTGGTGCCCCCATTGAGCCTTTGCTCCCACCTCTGCCACCAAATGCCCTTCTCATCCTTGGATGTGGAAGTACACCAGAATATTAGGACAGATCTTCCCCTACCAGGCAGGGCTCTGAGCCATCCTGCTGCTTGCACCCTGCATTGCCTCAAGTGCTTGAAAATGAACCCAGAAAGACAAGCGGAGGGCAAACAGAACACAAATATGCACCTATAAAAATAGCCCTGTAATAACAGCCGCCCATGCACTAGATGGGAGCATGAACAGATGGCGATGTCTGTCTAATTTTCCAATCCCTGAGGTTGTACCTCTTTGCTTCCCTTCCATCTCTTTTCCTGGAACATGGTTTTGGCAGGCAGTGGGTCCCTTGGAATCAACAGAATCCTTCAAAGTCATTCCAGAATGCTACAGTAATCGAGGCCAACCTACACACTACCCAGAATCAGAAACCCAGAGTTACAGACATGAGCCATGCCCAAAAACACATCAGTGACCTTGACAGGTTATCCCTTCATTTTAACAAAGTATATTAGTTGATCAAATGTTCCTTTTTAGAGTAAAGCAGAGGAACTTGGGCTCAGATGAAAGTCAAAATGGGCAATGTTGTTTGTTGATTGTCGGCTGAGTGCCCGGGCACAGACAGGTCATGCCGTCTCACTCCTGCCCCTGCACTGGCTCCTGGAGGCCTTCTACCAGGGCACCACTTGTGGCTACTTTCCTTACTTACTAAAGAGTCTGGAACTTTGGAAAACATTGTCTAAAGCTGATCTTCTGTTTGGGTGATCCCCAGAACAGACTACCAGTGTCCTGGCAGTTATTAATGTGTATAAATATTTTACAGTTGCTGACAATATTTCCAAATCACTCAGACTTCTTTTTTAATTCTATTTTGATAGCATCCTCTATAAATCCCCCAAGTCCAGTAACTTAAAGAGATAGAATTTTAAAGTTTTGCAAACAAAATATTTCATATATTTCTAAATGTTTAATTTTCCTTATCATAGTTATGTAAGATAAAGGAAGTGTATGTAATATTTGCACCAAGCCCATACTGATGCCTCCAAAGGCACTTCAGGTGACCCCAGTGTTCCATACCAATATCGCTTTCTACAAATACCATGAGGTGAATAAATATGGTAGACAACACGGAAAATCAGGCTTAATATGTTAAACATTTATTAAGTGCTTACTAAACGTTGTACTAGGCCCTCCAGGGGGATGACACTGATAGGACATCATCCTACCCCTGTCCACACAAAGCTTTCCATCTAATGAGAGATAAACAGCTAACTCTAGGGCCTAACAGGTAGGGGTACACTTACAGAGCATATGCAAAGAGCTTAATGTTCTTCATTTCACTTAATCCTCAACACAGCCCCTCTGGTTTGGATATCATCACCTTTCCAGAGGTGGGAATATTGAGGCGCTAGGAGATTCAGTGACTTGCCCAAGGCTCCACAGAGTAAAGTACCAATTTTGCATGACTATGGAGGCAAGAGGAGAAACGAAAAGCTGATTTATGAGGCTGTAGCAGCCCAGGTAAAAGACCATGCTGGCCTGGACTAGGTGGAAGCAGTCAAGGCAGAAGAAGGAGCAGTCAGCTTCGGGATATATTCAGATGGTAGGTTCTACCAACTTCCTGGTCTGCTGAGGAAGAAAAGGAGCTAAGAGCCTAGGATGAAGGGTGGATTCTACACACCTAAGATGAAAAGATTGACAGTGAGACCAGACGTTCTCCAAAAGAGGGCAGTGACCAGCAAGCACTGTGGAGGAGTAAAAATCTGCAGGTTACTCAGGAAGCAAGGAAAACTTCAACCCAAATGAGAGTGTCACTTGAGAGGAAAGTTTTCACTGAGAGCCAGGAGGAAATGGATGAAGCATCTGTGACTAGATTAAGAGTGAATGTGAAGTTATTTGCAATTAAGTAAAGGTTACGAAGAGTATAGTGGGAAAGGTTAGGAGGGAAACAATCACATCTGGTTCAGGGAGAAGGGAACAGAGCCACAGGGACTGGGACTTTGGAGAGGATGATGAATGGAGGAGCATTTTTCAGTTTGGGTGAAAAACACGGATGAGTCATGGGGAAAATAACTGGCCTAGAAATTTCCACAGAACTGAGCCTGGAAGTAAGTCTCTGATGGATTGAGGTCTCTGATGGGTTGAAGGACTTGGACCTCTCTGGAACAAGCCAGCTGCTCCTGGAAATCCTAGACCAGGTGGGCTGGCAACAAGACTGTTTGGTTCCCAGGAGCCTCACTGAGTGCTGGAAATAGCATTAGCTCCAGATTGATGGGAGGCCTTTCTGGATGGAATCCTTTACAGCTTGTCTTAACTGTGACTCTGAGGGAATAAATGGAAAATGGCATCATTGATTTTAAAATAAGTCTAGGTGAGATAGTTGCCTGTACTTTGTTTCCCTTTATTCAACTCCCACTCCTCAACTAATAACCACCCACTGCACTTCACTCAAATAGATCTGGCCCAGTCCACTAGTGATTTCCATGTTGCTGGATCCTATTGGCATTTTCAGCCTTTATATTATTTGACATTTCAGTCCTACTGACCAACCTTTGTCGTGAAACACTTTCTTCCTTTGGATTTCCACAGTCACACCACCCTCTCCTGTTTGTGTTCCTACACTCCTCTGGCCACCCATTTGTTCTGTCTCTAAAATCCTCATTTACTTAGCCTTTAAAATGTTGGGCTTCCTTAATCCTTGATTGTAGGCCTTCTACCCTTCTTACTTTATCTTGTGTCTATAGGCCATTTTATTCAGATCCATGGTTGCAATTGCCTGATATAGAAGACATGTGAAAAATGCTACCGGAGTGTTCAGAGGTGTGCATGCCTGAGGCACATGGGAGGTTGCTTGCCTTGGGTCATTGCTACCCAGAAGGTAAATTCAGCCTTAGGGCAGATAATGAAGCCCAAGGAGAGTATTTATATAGAGAGAAAAGAGAATCTAAACTAGAACTCTGGGAAAAAATATTCACAGGATTGGAAGATGAATAAGCACCAAGTAAAAGTAATTGCTATTATCATTCATCACCATTACTATTATTCTACAAGTAAGTGCTTGTTTGTATATTTCAAGATCTGTGTTTACTACCTACACATTAACTTTTTAATAGCACTTCTTACATTCCACCCAGAATATTCATGCCTACTTTTCACTCAGTAGACCACCAGGCTTTGTTTGGTTCATCAATCCAATCCAGCATCAGTAATTTTTACTGATTGCCTTTAAGATGCATGGTAATGTTTAAAGCACTATAATCCATCTCTATAATGGAGTACTGCAATATTCCTACTACTTACTATTGTTAACTTTTCCATCAGCATCAATTAGAAAAGACACAAAGGGGGTGTTTGGGTGGCTCAGCCAGTTGAGTGTCTGAGTCTTGATTTCGGCTCAGGTCATGATCTCAGGGTTGTGGAATCAAGCCCTGCATCAGGCTCTGCGCTGAGAGTGGAGCCTGCTTAAGATTCTCAATCTCTCTCTCTCTTCCTCCGCCCCTCTTGCTCTCTCTCTCTTTCAAAAGAAATTTTTTTTAAAAAAAAGAAAAGACACAAATGAACCATAGCTTTATCAATTATTTTATCAAGGGAACAAGTATAGAAGCATCACTTGCAACTGTTCAACAATCATTATTTCATGCACTAAAAGGAGTACGTTCTACTTTTCTTTTTTCAAAAAATAAAATACAGTAGTTTTACAATTCATTTAATAGTAACTGGTAATCATCAAATTAGCAATGTTTATCTTCAAAAGTTATTTCACCAGTTGTGCTGTCATTTCCCAAGGATGATCATATAGATGGAGTCACAGACATTTCCCACATAAGATGCATCATATAAATCAGACTTGGTTTATCATGAGCATTGATAAAACCAGACCTAGGGAAAGAACTAGATCTCGGGACACATGCATGGTCTTAATACAGGGAATGTTTAGCCTCCCCTGATTATTACAAAATCAGAACAAGAATATTCGTGGAGTACGTTCTACTTTTTAAAAAATCCTCCATACAGCCAACTGTCATGCATACACAAGGCAGTTATCCTCAGTGTGCTTCTGACAAGCTTGCTGCTAAGCTTACTGACCTTCTCTAATGAATTACTGTTTTGTTGTTCTCTGCACTCTTCAATTCCAAAGTCAAACACACATTTCCTCTATAGTCCACCTCTCCATTTCCATTTATCTGCAGGCTGTCTGCAGAGACAATCCACCAGAAAGAGGACAACACTCACCTTGGAACCAGAAGGCATGGATCCAGGTTTTAACTTATAATTTAATCAATTGTGCACAAAATCTGATTTTCCTCATCTTTGTGTCTGTGTGAATGATCTTACACTCCTTCCAAACTCCCTCCAACAACAGGTGGTAAAAGTATTACCATTAGGAAAAGCTTTGGAAACCCAAGCACAGCCATTGTCCTTTCTCAGTGGAAAGTTTAGGAGACAGTCATCTGTTCTCAGTAGCTTTATGGTGTGGACTGTGGAGACCTGCCTCACAGAAGCCACTATTAATTGATTACAAGTGCATCTGAAGAATATTAGAAACACTCAGCTTCAGGTCTAAACCTAAAGACACGTTCCATCCAATTGGATACTCAATATTGCCCCAGAATATAAGGAGGGAAGGGGTCATTCTTCCCAATTTGCAAATGAGGAAAGAGAGGCTCAAGGCTTAGCAAACAGACCAAGATCACTCAGCTAGGAAATGGCCAAACTAGGACCTTTCAACTTTTCTAATTCCTGGTTCTTCCCCTTGTGACACCTTTAACAAGAAGAAACAAAGCAGTGCACATATCCCTTCTCAGTTCAAGGAATGACAGCTTAATGACCCAAGAGAGTTAATGTACCTCCCAAAAGATTCATTTCTCCCTGACTTACATTTAAAGAGGTTCATTCTACATTCTCATAAATTGATTTAAAACAATCAGGAGAAGGCTCATTAAAATTCACTACACAATAAAAATAAAATACTTAGCGGTCATATGTAACCACACATTTTGCAGATATTGACAATGAGCCATCAAGAATTTATTTCATAGATGGCTATTATAATTATTTCAGAACATAGAACACCTAGACTAGACAGGCTCCTTTTTTGTTGGAAAGAGAGGTTTTAAAGATCAATTTAACAATACTACTTTCAGTGTGAGAGTTCCGAGCCTCAGTCCAGTGGGACGCATTCTTGAAGTCTTGCACATTTAATTTACAATGAGCTTCAACAAACTGTACTCTTTAGCTGTCTCACGTGATAGAGGTCACACACACCTGCTGAAGCTTAGTTGCAGACAGACACTATCCAGCACATTCTAGTCATTTCTAGTATGAGACACAGATGACTCCAAATTTACAGTAATTAGATGTTGACAATCTCTTTGACTCAGTGAAATGAAACACTATTGAACCAAGTTTAAGTTCTTCTCAAGTCTTCAGGGAGATCGAGTGATTCCAAAGCAGCTACTGCAGGTATATGTCTGCATGAACGAGACACTAGATGGCCTGATGGCAACTGGGATGCCTACAAGGTGAAGGATGGATTTGAGACAAGAGGATTTTGTACGCTGCAAAGTGGTATATGGACCAAGGGGGCCACACATGCAAGAGCTTTGCACGTGTCTTGCCAGATCATGGCTTGGCTACATGAGCTGCTTTTTATGAGTGTTCAGTTCATCATCAAATTGAATAGAAGATCCAAGACCACCTTTTTAATTACAAAATGCTTCTCCCTCCCCCACAATCGGATGTCTGCTCGTTTCAGCTCTGCAAAAGAATGTCATCATCATAATTCCTAGTAGCTTGCTTCTGTTTCCGCTTCAATAGATACCCTGTAGATGGGAAGTCACATAACAGCTTTGCTCCCCATCAAGTTGCCTGCACCCGAAAACAGCTGCAATGCTTATCTAATTAAACCCCAGCACCAAACTGTGAGCTTGTGCATCAATCATTAATATTGTATTTTGGATCACTTTAAATTCTGACTGAGGGTACATGGCTCCCCACACACTGGTCTCTGAAGGAGATTTTTCAAATAATCTTTAAGTGGCATTGAAAAAATAAAACAAGCTGCCTGCTGTTTGACGAGAGCTCTACTATCCTGCTGCACCCTGATTAGCTGTTAATACTAATTGAGAGATGAATATTGCTTATTCCGAAATGCTCAAGATTCTTTTTATGACTACAAAAAGGAAAATGCAGTTTTCCTTCCCTCAGAAATGTGGCTCCTTGCCCAAATTTTAAAACAGCGCCAAAAGAACGGTGGTTTCTGGGTCTCTCATCTACAGCGTGAAGAGTCATTATACTGAATCACTTCTTTACTCTGCAGGGCCATCCACAAGTTAGTGAACTGTGATCTCCACGTGGGATTTGAACATTCATACCCTACATCTGGAACGTGGAAATGGTCCTCACAGAGATCTGATAGCCCAGAAATATTTATGTAAATCTCTGTCCTGCTAAGGCACATGTTGATGCACTTGGGTTCAAGCTCATAAACCAAGAGGAATGGTTTCCTACATCGCTATTCTAATAGACTAAAGCCAACAGGCTAAGCCAAATGGGACAATTTAGACAAAGAGAGACTGGCAAAACCAAATGAATGTCTGCTTCCTTCTAGCATTCTAGGAAAAATACCAAGCAGCTGTGCCAAAGCATACTGCTCTTCTTTGTTAGGAAAACACTCTGACCCACTCGCAATCAGGGCATGCAGTCGGCAGCAGGTTCAGTAAATCTGTATGGAAGACAGGCTTCCTAACAAGGCACACTTGACTGCAGAAACACAATGCACACCTAGCTCAGCATAAACACAGCTTCAAAATCATAAGGAAATAGAACAAAGCATGGGAACCATGAGGTTCTCATTCCTATAAGCCGAGACTCACTGGGGCTTTGCCAGGGTACTACCTGGCACACAGCCACATCATCTACGGAGTGATGGGGAGTCTCGGAGAATACAAATAAGAGAAAGAGGATGATTCAAGAGTGGCAAAAATACAAGGAAAAGACAGAGGCTTAGGATGGCATAGTGCAGAGAAGAGAAGGCTGAAAGATTTATAAACAGTCTGAAAGCCCGTATGTAAGACCAGAGTGAAGGGAGGAATCCGAGGTGTCTCCTGAGTCTAATTAACACAGATCAGGGCATGGGGATAAGGACTATCAATTTAGATAAGCTCAAACTACATTTCCCAGAATTCCTGCGTGAGTACGTGTGTGTGTGTATGTGTGTGCACGCACGTGGGTGTGTGTGTGTAATTCTGCAGGGAGGGCAAGAGACATTTTGCGGGCGATTTGGAAGATGGCAGTGAAGTAGCAGCCACATTGCTTTCAAGGCTCTGAAGGTCAGAGCAGGGCCGGAAGCACTGTTGGTCTGCCTGCTCACCTTGCTGGCCTATAGCAACTCTAGCTCCTGCTGAATCCCCTGCTTCAACCTCTGTGACTCCGAGGCCAGGAGGCCTGCTGCCAAGGCTGCCCACTGCTGCAGGTCCACATATCCATCACCAAAGTTGGAGGTTAGAAGGCAGGGAGAGACCAACACAGATTGCAGTCCATCCTCCTGGATCCCAGCTAGTACCCGTGGATCCCAGTTTATCCTTGCTTTCCCCACTTCACCTCCCTCTGCCCTCCAAGCCCCTAATCCCACACACACTCCTCTGTCAGTGGGGCTACCGTGACCACACTGGGAAAGAAGAACAATTTCCTCTGGCCTGTAGTGCTTTAACTACAACATTCTAGGTAGCTCTCCTGCAGTTCTGTAGGAATTGGGGCTTCGAAATCCATGCGCAAGGCTCTGTGAGTAATAAACAGTCTCTGATCCAGGGACCTCACGCTTGCTTCCTGTCAGTATATATATAAGTGTGGCAGGCTGACCTGTGAACTTGTAAAGAAGGGTGAAATCTCACACTCCTCTCAGTTTCACACTTAACGCTTTCTACACAGATTCCCATAATTTCCACATCCTTAACCCCTTCTTTGATAATGAGACTCCATTTTCAAGAGTCCACTCTTTCCCTGCCAGGTGCTCTAATCTCCCCCGTGCCATAGGACAAAACATAACCTTGAATCTTAACTAGCATGACTAGAGCCTTCAGCCCCTACTAGTTCTTGTTAATCCTTTTCCTAGAACACCAGATTCTGCTCCTAACATCCCTTACCTACTGGATGAGATCTTTTCTGTGAAAATAAATATACAAATTACCAAAGTTGTAATATCAAACACCCTCCTTACTTTCATTTTGCTGTCTGTCCTGTCTCCATCATGGTCATGGTGCCCTGCTGCTGAATTAGACCCTCATTTTCTCCTCTGATACAAAAAGTTGATCGTCTCTTCTGATTTGCAAAGTCGTTCTTGATTCCCAGTTGAACGCCAGATCTTGGACCCCAAGTGTCCTTCATGGGCCAGCATTAGAGGTAACGTCCTTTCTCACTTTCTATCTGTATCAGTTACACAAATGACCTTAATTCTTTGCCTGTCCCTATATCATTACCTTTTAGTGGGCAGGGTAGAATTCCCCAACCCTGGACTTGGTATGTGACTCACTTTGGTTAATGGGATGTTAGCCAGTGTAGCACAGAGTCTTGAAAAGCACTTGCATGTGGTGCTTGCGTGCTCTCCAGCACTGCTACCAGCATGAGAACATCACCAGGCTAGCCTGCTGGAAGACAAGAGACATATGGAGCAGGACTAAGTTGCTCCAGTGATCCCAGCTAGAGCAGCTGACAGTCAACCAACCTCCAGATATACAAGTCCACCCAAGAACCTACAGGCATAACTAATAAACACATTATTTTAAGCCAGGGAATTTGGGCTGGTGGTTGTGTCCCATTACTGTAGCAATAAATAACTGACTCAGAAATTGGTAGGCAGGTGCACATATATTGCTATAACAAAAACCAAGGTATATGGCATTGGCTTTGTGACCAGGTGGTAGGTAGAGTCTAGAAAAATGGAAATAAACCTGCTGTAGAAACCTAGAAAAGTGGTAAGAAAACTGTTTTAAGAGAATGGCAAGTTGGGGACTCATGTTATCATAGTGGCAAACTATGTAATGTAAGTTAGAAAATGTTCCTGATGAAATTTTAGACTTCAGCAAAGAAAGTTTAAGGCAGAATACTGTGTCAGCTGTTTCGAACTAGCTGTATATAATGAAGTATTACAAGAAGGAGATGAACTCAGAAAATAACTGAACAACTTGCAAGTTGAACTTGGAATACAGATGTGCCATACTCTGCTAACTTGGAAAATAAGACTGTTTTCATCCTCAACCTTTCAAGCCAGAAAAGATTCTCAAATTAAGACATGGCCATGGGTAAAGACAAATCAAGGTGTGTCTGTGAGATCTTTTGTTAAGACTTCTTGGATAATTGGGGCATATAGGTGGCTCAATCGGTTAAGTGTCTTTTAATTTTGGCTCAGGTCATGATCTCACGGTTCATGAGTTTGAGCCCTGCATTGGGCTCTGCACTGACAGCATGGAGCCTGCTTGGGATTCTCTGTCTCCTCTCTCTCTGCCCCTCCCCCACTCGTGCGTGCACTCTCTCTCGCATGCTCTCTCTCAAAACGAAATACACTTTTAAAAAAAGACCTCTTGAATAAATAAGGTGGTGCCTTGCAGACTCACTAAACTCAACAAATGGGCATTCAAAATTGTTAAGGGCATTGTCCCGCAGCAATATAAAATGCAGAAAACATCAAGAATTGCATAGAGAGAGAAGCATGTCTCCAAAACATTGTGGGTTTGCTCTTTTGCACTGCTGGTGAGAATGTAAACTAGTGCAGCCACTCTGGAAAACAGTATGGAGGTTCCTTGAAAAATTAAAAATAGAACTACCCTACAACCCAGCAATTGCACTGCTAGGTATTTATCCAAGGGATATAGGTGTGCTGTTTCGAAGGGGCACATGCATCCCAATGTTTATAGAAGCACTATCTACAATAGCCAAAGTATGGAAAGAGCCCAAATGTCCATGAATGGATGAATGGATATAGAAGATGTGGTATATAAATACAATGGAGTATTACTTGGCAATCAAGAAGAATGAAATCTTGCCATTTGCAACTGCATGGATGGAACTTGAGGGTATTATGCTAAGCGAAATTAGTCAGAGAGAGACAAATATCATATGACTTCACTCATATGAGTAATTTAGGATACAAAACAGATGAACATAAGGGAAGGGAAGCAAAAATAATATAAAAACAGGGAGGGGGACAAAACATAAAAGACTCATAAATATGGAGAACAGAGGGTTGCTGGAGGGGTTGTGGGGGGGGGGGATGGGCTAAATGGGTAAGGGGCATTAAGGGATCTTCTGAAATCATTGTTGCACTACATGCTAACTAACTTGGATACAAACTAAAAAAATAATTAATTAATTTTTAAAAATAAAGACAAAAAATGTTAACAAAAATTTGTGAGTTTGGTTTTTGACACAAAGAATGCCTTAAAAGAAACCAAGATTATTCAAGACACAAGAAGCAGGCTGAGAAAGTCCTTCAAAAGTAGATCTTCCAATCCCTCTTCGGAAACAGCCAAGAAGGAAAACAAAATCGAGGACAACTCAGCAGGCAGAGACAGCTATGGGGGACAGCAGACTGAGGAACCACTCTTAGAAAGCAGAATCTAGGTCCTATCAAGCACATGCCTCACTCCCAAAGCACGTTTGGCCTTGTGCCTTACCTTGTGACCAGTAGATATTAACAGGTATGATGCAAATCAGTTGTGAAAAACACGTGTGCGTCACTGCTTGCTCACTCCTGCCCTCTGCCGTCATCAGAAGAGTGTGCCTGGGTCAGCCTGATGCAAGACGAGACATGTATGGAGCGGAGCAGAGATGCCCTGGTCATCCCGGCTGCACTCGCCCCAGATCAGCTGGCAGTTAGTCAACCACTCCAACATGTGAGCAATAAATTCTTATTATTTTAAGCCACTGAGTTTTGGAGTGGTTTCTTGTGCAGTATGATTCTGAAATAAATACCTGATACACCATTCCTGCTTGTTCCACTTGCCTTTCATGTGGCCAAAGTCCCCATGTGCCTCTTACCTGTAGTCACCCTCTTCTATTATTTTCATTATCACCCTCACTTCTATTCTCAGGAATTTTGTTACAGATTTACACATACTTCCTACAGAGTCCTACCTAGGCCACCTTCCTGTTATTACAGATGCTTTCTATCATCAAGGTACAGTCCTCCCCAAGGCATCTACCTCTGCCACCACATTCTAAGTATGTATCCAGTCCTAAGTAGCTGAGGGACCTTGAACATGTTGGTGAAACTCTCTGGGTCTCATTTTCCTCATCTGTAAAATAAGAGGATTAGAGTATGACTAAATACGATTTACATTTATTTAGCACTTTCTATGTATCATGTTAAATGTGTTTTTATATGTTATCTAGTGTCCTAAAACAGGATGTGGTAGATGTTGTTATTTCTACTTTACAGATGAGGAAATACAAGGGACAAAGCTTCCCTAGATCGCCCAAAGTCATCTAGTGGGCAAGTAGCAGAATTAAAGTCTCCTTAGCCTGGAAAGGAAAGAAGGAAGGAAGGAAGGAAGGAAGGAAGGAAGGAAGGAAGGAAGGAAGGAAGGAAGGAAGGAAGGAAGGAAGGAAGGAAGGAGGGAAGGAAACCAAACATAGAACAACATCAGCAACCAAAAAAAAAAAATTGGTAAATGCTTCAAGAGGAAAGAAGCCTCAATTTAGTTTATTCTGCTCGGAATTAAGGACAATTTGTAATCTTTGGCAGTAAGGACTCTCATATGCTTGAAGTTTAATAGGCTTGGGATATGTAATAGAAACAGCCTTGCATGTAAGTGACCACTTTCTAGGAGTCAGGAATTTTTCTTCTGGGCACGTTTCCCCCACAACGAAAAACTGAAACTCTGAAGTTGGCCAACAAGCCCTTGATACCAAGCATTGCTCTTTTAGTCGATTGTTCATTCATCACAAGTATTTATTAATGCCTATGTGCCAGGCATTGTGCATGCACTTTGCCAGGCATGCAGCTTAGAGCCAGGCAGTCTGGTATCTGAGCTTTTAAGGCCAAGAATCAAATGCTTCTATCTGGCATTTTCTAATTAAGTAAACCATTTCTGTGCAATAATTGCAGGGTCTTGGAATACAATACAATTGTGGACAAGCTGACTGGACTCAAAGAGAAGTTGCTGGGAGACTTCCCACAAGGCCAGGCTCTCAAACAAAATGATTCCCACATCTAACGTTTTTCACTCCTGTGAAGCTGGGCACCAAGCACAACACTTGGCCCACAGCTGGCAGTTGTTTCTCCCTACTTGCTATGCATTTGAATCTCCTGGGGACCTCCCAAACCAGAGGTGCCCAACTACCCTCTCCTCCCAGGAGATGCTCATCCAGTGGGTGGGGGTCCTCTGTAGTGTTTCAAGCCCTGCAGGTGATTCTCATAGGCAGCCAGGGGTGAGAACCACTCAGTGTGAGCCCTATGCATATTTTTGAATGTATGAAAAATGAATGAACAGGTATTATTAAAGTAAAGGGGTACCACAGTCTTACAAACATTTGATACACTGCTGACTATAAAATCTAAAAGCAAGAGAGGAATAGGAGGGAATGTAGAATTATGTGAAGCATAATGTGCAGGGACAACAACATGTACTGTAACAGGGTAAACATCTTACAGGAAGAGGGAAGACACATGGAGGATGCTTTTAACACCAAAACATTTCCTAGTCTCTTATAAGATAGTGGTTATACTTTATAATATTTACTAAGAAAATACATCAAAAAACAAACCCCTATGAATGTGTTAATGCTTTTAAATACTTTAATTAATTTTAAGTGTCACTTACATTTGAAAAATACTCATCCAAACACATCCAAGACGTTATTCAGCTTACAGACATGTTTAGTGGCTATTCGGACTCGGGAAGTAACTCACTCAGTGACTCACTGGAATTCATGGTCTGCACATGAGGAACCTCAGACATAGACCACCTACCACCATTAAGACTAGAAGGACATGTTTATGCAAACTGAGAAAGAGGTAAAATTAGGCCATGTAGTGATAAGGACCATCTTAGGTTTCTACATGGTGGCCAAATAATCCATCAGGAACAAAATGCAAAACTTGAGCTTTTTTTTTTTGGTAAGTTACCATTCCATAGAATAGGTAATTTTGATACACCACAGAGAAAGAAATAAATTAGACTAGGCTTTGAGCAATAAAAAATGATGCAGAGAACATATGAGGTAGAACAACTCTGTGGTATTTTCCCACCATAGGATCAAATTTAACATAATAATATCAGGAGGGACATGACCAGAGGGAGAAAAACCATTTGAGTATTCAATTTTGGGAAGAGGTGCCATTGTAAAATAATAGCATTGGTTAGGGAAATAATATCAAATGCATAACTGAAAAAAGTAAAAAAGAAAAAAATCCCATAAGAAGTCAAAAGATCATTTTAAAAAACTTATTGAAAGTCCAGGAGAAAAATGTACACCCAAGATCAAGGTCAAAAGGTGGTTCTTAAATAGAAAGCATTGTGATTAAAAAGCAAAGTAAAAGGGACTGTCATAGAAAAAAGTAAAAGGCATCTTATTGAATGGATACACTGCTGATACATGAAGGTCACAGAAGTTCACGACATAAAAACAGAACTATTGCTCTGGCTTCTCTTGTCTTCGTGCTTTGCCATATGACCTTGAGCTATTCTCAGGGAATCATTAGGCTCAAGAAATGAACAAGTTGGTCAGATGTATGATTCAACCATACCCAAGGCTCCCATAGCACAATTCCACCTTTTTCCCCCCACACTCTTCCCAACGTTACTTGCCATTTGATGTGGATTACTTCACTTAAAGGGGCACATCTAACCTCCTGTACTGTATTCCTGTGTATATATGGATTCCAAGTCACCACTAATCCCAAGTAACAGAACTGTCTTCATTTTCTATTCAGCAACATTTCCCAAAGTCTGGTGCTCTGAATGTTGGTTAAGATGCTCCTCAACAAAAGAGGGCTCTGTGATGAGATAATGAGGATTTGCAAAGATGCTGAGAAATCCTATGTTTACTACATCTGTTTAGCTTTGTTTACCTCATCATTTCCCAAATTTATTTTACCTCAGGTCCCCTTTATCATGGAATATTTACTAAAATTCCACAGAAATCATTTTCCTTGACACACAGTTTGGAAACCCTTACTCCAAGATACTTTGAAGTCTATCCCTTCAGTCAACAAGTACACTGAGCTCCCACTACGTGCCAGGAGCTTGTCCAGATGCTGGGATGCTGTGGTGGACGAGACAGGCACAGTGCCTCGGTCCTCAGAGAACTTGTTTTCTAGATGAGAAAATACAGTGGGCATGTAACCCAACACACTTCTGATCCTTTCTGGTGGTGCTAAGTGCTCTGGGGAAAAACAAAACAAAACAAAACAAAACAAAACCCACTCTGGGATTAGAAATTGGTTAAAATGGGTACAGGATGTAACCAGGTGGGAAAGTCAGGGAAGGCTTTTTCCAGAGGGGTGATGCTTGAGATTATGTCCACTGTCATTTTAATACTAAATATATTTTTCTAATTGTTTGAAAATTAGTGATTGAAAACTAGTAAGGCAAGATTAGTATTTTAGTAATTTCCTATTAATTAAAAAAAGGCAATTACACAGAGTGCTCTATTCCCATCTATTCCACTTAAACAAGCATGTACTGCATGTAGGTTAGAAAGTTGTGGGGCACCTGGGTGGCTCAAACGGTTAAGCGTCCGACTCTTGAATTCGGCTCAGGTCATGATCTCAGGGTCCATGAGATAGAGCCCTGTGGTCAGCTCTGCGCTGACAGCATGGAGCCTGCTAGGGATTCTCCTTCTCTCTCTCTCTCTCCCTGTGTCATTCTCTCTCTCATACTCCCTCCCTCTCTCTCAAAATAAATAAATAAACCTAAAAAAAAGTTGTATCTCTAAGGATCTCACAGCTGGTACTCAGACCAGGTGCATCTCTGAGACATACCAGTTAGTGGCAAACTGGGGTTTCTCACACAACCCAGAAGAAGCCCATGCACTTTCTGGGCACAGCAATAATTCTCCCTTTTATCCTTCTCTGAACTAAGCACACCCACAGTCACACACCCAGAATCTTCTGTATGCCAAACTGACACAGGATAATCATCTTAGTGGTTTGTAATTAAGGAGAGAGGTAATGTTGGGGAGTCAAATTTGGCAGGATTTTAACTACAAACCACTTTTCATTAGCCTCCCTGCCTGCTCATCGAAATGCCTCCTGACACTCCTGAAAAATAACACGGAAGACTGCGTAGACGCTCCTGCAGTGTTAAGGTAGTCTTTAATGAAATACTTCTTTCATATAGCAACAGACCTCTTCAGTCCAGGAAAATGCTTTTAATAAATGCTTTTGGTAAATGATCTTCATAATTATCATCGTGTTATTGGTTAAAATGGTGTTGAATAACAAAGTTTCTCCCCCAAAATGCCTCCAAAAGATAAAAAGGCATTAATTCAAAAGGAAGCTGTTATTTTTAATTCCAGCACGTTTCTGAGAAATCCACTTAAACATCTGCAATAACAGTGGAAAATCTTTAAGTGGACAAATGAAAATTTCCATCTCATTGTGTTTTGAGCAGTCAAATTGCACCCAGTATTATAAAATGAAAGTGTTTTGTTGCTAAGCAATTCCAAGAATCATCCCAAATCAGGTTTTTACCAGGGTGATGAAAGTGTTCCCCCCTTGATTTGTTTTTTTCACCAAAAATCACAGTTTTTGCTTGAGCTGCAAAATATGTGAACCGATCATATGAGAATAGAATTTTGTGTGGCAATAAATAAACCTTATCTCAACACTGACTAATATTTAATGATATGAATAATTATTGTTAGGATGCCTAGAAATCAGATCTAAGACAATGATTGCACTTGGCATTATGCTAACATTGCAGGTAAAAGTAGCTCTGATATCAGCCTGGAAGAAAAAAGAATGGGAAGAAAATCTGAACCATCTCCAGAAATGCTGAGATTCACAGTTCAAGGCACCAGCTGTTGGGTGCCCTTGACTTGAGAAATGGCATCATTATTGGCCTATGTCTCCAAGGAGAACACTGAAGGAGACCACCTTCCATTGGTTTGTAAGTTTTTATATATTTGTTAAAGGTTAATTGTATTATTGATAGTTAGAGCTGATAATGAGAAACTCACACCCTTTGTGTTACTTAATAACAAAGTACACGGATATTTAATCACACTCAATTTGAAGGGAATAAAGGTAACTCTAACTGAAATGTTATCGGTATGTGAGTACTTAGGGAACCTTCAGTATTCTTCACTGTCTGCAAAGTTCATGCATTTATTTGAGGATGTAAACATTGAGACTCACACAAACTAATAAAGACATATACACAACAAGGGCTGCCTTCAATCTTTAAACTAAGTATAAAGCTCTTATGAATTTATAGTGTTAAGATAGTTCCTACTATGTATATGTTCCTGTAAATATCTTCAGTAAACTGTTGATGGGTCAGAAATCCATTTCTGTCAAGATTTTCCTTGGTGACAATACAAATGAAAGAGGGAAGGCTATTTTGCCATTCTCCTTAGAACAGTGAAGCTCTGAGCCTCTCACACTGGCTTCCAGTTGCATTTGGGTTTTAACTCCTAGTGTCTATGAGCAATAAAGGAAAAGTAGAGCAGAACATTTCCGAGGATATTAGGGGATTTAATGAACAAGAATAGCATTTAAAGGAAGAGGGGGAGAGAGGAGCGAAAATGAATTTTCCCGTGCTCTTCCCTGTAAGAAGTCCCCTTGTAATTATGCATGTATCTTAATTAAAATCACATATTCATGTTTTGCATTTTCAGTTGGCCTTGTATAATTAAAACTGCATCACATCTGATGTATTTATAATTATAGCCAAATGGTTATGTTAATATTCATCTATTCCATGCTGAAAAACAACAAAAAACATGAAGAACATTTCTGTAAATTATTTCTTACCAGCAATTCAATCTCCAGACATTAAAGCTCAATGATCATGTGTCTTGAAAGTGAAATATCTTTGAGATCAATAGTCACAGATTTAAAGTGTGGAATCCAAAAATCCTGAAAAAAAGCAAAAAGCGCAAACTCAAACTGCTTTTAAGAGATAATCTTACAGAAGAAAAAATAAAATAAAATGCATCATACAAGGTCTTAGAGGAGCTCTCTCACTCACCTAAAGGAATTAACAGGAGACAATCGTATCTCCTCAGACTATAATCACTGAGCTTTAAACCCCCAAATCTTTCCATTAAAAAACATTATTAAAATAAAATTTGTTGTGTTATGAGATCAGTGCTTTCCCTTCTGAGTTTAAAAATCATGATTAAATTGAATGAATATTATTAAATCTTCACTGAAAAATTCTTTCTTAACTTTTCCCAATAAAGGAATCACAAAAATGAAGGCTTTGTGGAATACGAAAGTTTGTGTCAGAAATAGTAACATGTGACTTCAGACCTAAAGCTCGGCTGTTTGGGAATATTACAGATGGAACCCCGCCCCCTGCCCTGAGCAAAGAGACAACACCTAGATATTCTTGTGGGTTGAATCGTGTCCTCCAAAAATGATATGTGGAAGTCCTAACCCCTGCAATCTCAGAATGTGATCTTATTTGGAAACACGGTCATTAAAATATAATTAGTTAAATTAAGATGAAGTCAGACTGGAGTGAGGTAGGCCCTTCACCCAGTATGACTGGTGCCTTTATAAGAAGAGGGGGTACGCCTGGGTGGCTCAGTCTGTTAAGCGTCCGACTTCAGCTCAGGTCATGATCTCGCGGTTTGTGAGTTTGAGACCCACATCAGGCTCTGTGCTGACAGCTCAGAGCCTGGAACCTGCTTCGGATTCTGTATCTCCCCCTCTCTGTCCCTGCCCTGCTCATGCTCTTTCTCTGTCTCTCAATAATAAATAAACATTTAAAAATTAATTAAAAAACAAAAATAAGAGGGGAAATTTGGACACAGAGACCTACAGGGAGAAGTCCACATGAAGACGGAAGCAGAGATTTGTGTCACCTGTCCACAAGCTGAGAAACACCAAGGATTCCCAGGCACCGCCAGAAGCCAGGAGAGCAGCACAAAACAGATCCTAGCTCAGAGCCTCCAATAGGAGCCAACTGAAAGAATCAGTTTCTGTTGTTCTAAGTCTTTGTGAGGACAGCCCTAGAAAACTAATACAGATATCTGAAACATGGAAGCTTATCTTCCCAGAATTTCAACCTGTATCCACATTCTACAAGCTGCATTAACCAATAATTTGCTGTTTTATAAATTCAAGCAGGAGGCTTAGGTTCTGGGAGCCTTAGAATCTACCTCTCTTTCCTTTGTTCTCAAAGAAACAGGCGAAAGGAAAATGTTCTCCCTACAAAGTTTATCCTCCAGGGCTAAAATCATTCATGGTATCTGCTTTAAGTTCTCTAGATTGAAGTGCAGGAGCCAAGACCTGGTGTTTGAGGTAGCGGGGGGACCTGTGCTTCCTTATCCTCGTGCTGGAGGCCATAAGGGACAGACACTTGACAGGGTAATGAACCTAAGTGTCTTCATGCCTTTTCAGGCTCACATACGAAGTCTGAGGGAAATTATTTCAGGAACTGGTAAGGAGAACAAGGAAAAGAAGATCTTTAAAACAAGTACCTGTTCACAGGTATTGACGCGGAAACACATACTAAGAACATAATCTGGACACAAAAACGAAAAGAACCACACACCTTATAGTTGATTGCTATACACAGATCAACATGTCAATGGCTTGGCCATCAGCACCTGTACTTCATTAATAAATGTTGTGCTGTGGGTCACAGATGGGCCAAATGCACAAGTCCATATTCTAGCAAACCCTAAGCAAGGATGCAGACAAACACAGACCCTGGGTAGGAATCACAGATTAAATTCTGCAGCTCTTTTTGTTTTACAAAGCATTCTTGGTTTAATTCTCAGAGTAGCTCTGTTAGTTTCACTATTTTAGAGATGTAGATAGCTAGAAAGTTAAGGCTAAATGATTTGCCCATGGGCACAAAGGAAGTATAACTCATATCAGGTCTTCTAACTCCACACCCCCTGCTAGAGATCCCCCAGACAAAAGATTCTCATTGTCCCAGTTGACCCAGTGTGTACCCTGGTCCAGTTGCCTGGACCAGACTCTGCAGACACAAACATGATTAGGACAAACCAAATGGCTGGCACACTTGTCACCATCTCACCTGCTCTTCTTAAAATTATTATGTGGTCCTGTTACTATGACACCACTTTTTTTTTTCTCACTACACCACAGGTTTATTATAAAAGGATAAATCTTAGAAACAGGCAGATGGAAGAGATGCCCAGGGCAAAGTGCGTGGGAAGGGGTGCTGTCCCCTCCAGGACGCCACTTTCCCCACACTGCCATGGGTTCACCACCCTAGAAGCTCTGTAACAACACTCCTAACCATGTCCTTTGTGGGGAATGTTTTTCATCATCATCACCAACAAACCGGTTTTCCTTGCTTACATGAGGAACCGTTATATTAAATTATTTTCTTCTCAAAGTAAAGTTCTAAGGATCATCTAACAGAAGTGTTTCTAGGAAAGGGAAATTGCAGTTCAGGATGACCCCAACCCTACCATGATGCCAGATGCCACCTGGGGCACCAGAAACACCAGAGATCCACATACTTGAATCTGGCTGTGCCATAAGCCATCCTATAAGCCAAAACATCCTATAAACCAAAAGTCGCAAACTTGATTGCCCTAAATATTATGAATTATAACACACCTTCTGAAATTATTTTCAAAAATTAGGTGCCCTCTTGCACACTTTGAAGCTGACATTTAAACTTCTTTTTTCATAAGCTTAAATAATTGTAAAGAATGTGATTTCTAGCACATTGTAAATGCTGAAGTTTAAAAATGAAAGCTATGGCATCCTTTTAAATATATGCAATGAAATCTAAGTTTCATAATGGTTCGAAAGCCACCTGTTGGGAGACAGTGGCCTCTTCTTGTTGCTACTGACCCTGGTGATAAAAGTACCCCGCAGAAGCCAGGGCCTTTTATCACAGAGAAGAACACAGAAACCTGGCCCAGGAATCAGAGAAGCCAAAAGAGGATCCAGGGCAAGGTGGGATACCTGCAGGCATAGCTACTGCTTCCTGCCATCAGGGTGAATTAGTAGATCAGGAACAATGTGCATGAAACACAAAATGGCTGTTACTTCCCTTCAGCTCTGCAATCTCCCACTCTAACCAGAAACATACAAGATAGAGAATTCTGGGAGACATGGCTCAGCTTAGGCAAGTAGACACATTACAAAGCCATAGCCCTTGTCGGTCATGGGGTGCCAGTCCAGACGTGAAATACATGCAGCCTGCTGTATCTTGAATAATTAAGTCTTTTGTCTCTGACCTGAGAGTTTCATGTTTTATACCAGCATCCATAAAACTGTGGCAGGTTAACTTGCTAGCTTGTAAGGATAGCATCTTCACAGCTCTTGACACTGCTATTATCAATTTAACAATGCATGAATGAGGCTTCTAAACTTTCAGAAATGTATAAATTTCTTTTTCTCTCTTTTATTTCTACTTCCATTACGCTTCCTTTAGATTGGTACCCTAATGTAGTAGAGCTTAATGCTTGGAAATCTTTTACTGATCATACCATTGCTCTTTATTCAACAAAAATATATTTATAAAAATTGAGTTTTTAAAACATGATTCATTTCCTACGATCATAATGTTCTAAGTCTTTAAAATTCCTCCACATTGCAATAAGAAAGAATGAAATATGGCCCTTTGTAGCAACATGGATGGAACTGGAGAGTGTTATGCTAAGTGAAATAAGCCATACAGAGAAAGACAGATACCATATAGTTTCACTCCTATGTGGATCCTGAGAAACTTAACAGAAACCCATGGGGGAGGGGAAGGAAAAAAAAAGAGAGGTTAGAGTGGAAGAGAGCCAAAGCATAAGAGACTCTTAAAAACTGAGAACAAACTGAGAGTTGATGGGGGGTGGGAGGGAGGAGAGGGTGGGTGATGGGTATTGAGGAGGGCACCTTTTGGGATGAGCACTGGGTGTTGTATGGAAACCATTTTGACAATAAACTTCATATATTGAAGAAAAAAAAAGAAAATCGACACACACACACACACACACAAAAATAAATAAATAAATAATAAAATAAAATTCCTCCACATTGTATAATCATTAAAATTACTATTATCAAACAACAGATCAAAAATGTAAATGTATTTCACATTTGAAAAAAATAATGGATAATTGTTAAAAGTTATTGGAAATTAATCATCTGTTAATGCAATTTTGCTAAAAATTAATACATTATACTATATATAATTGACGTTAACAAGAAGTTGAAAATATTAAACATTTTATAACATGAAGTAAGATTAAGACTGATTATACCTAAGGGCATCTGGGGGGCTCAGTTAGATGAGTGCCTGACTCTTGGTTTCAGCTCAGGTCATGATCTCACAGGTTCGTGGGTTCAAGCCCTGCATTGGGCTCCATGCTGGCAGTGCAAAACCTGCTTGGAATTCTCTCTCCCTCTCTCTCTTTCCCTCCCCTGCCGTCTCTCTCTCTCTCTCAAACTAAACTAAAAAAGACTGACTATACCTAGACTAAATATTTTATAATATGATGTGATAAAATCATTTTTAATTATCTAATCAAACATATCTTGAATCTAAAAGAGGCTGTGTAAAAGTTTTACCCAAAGTTCCTATGTAATGTATCCTAAGAATTTTAGTAGTTCTAGAAACATTTCACTTATATTGAAAAGATTCCGCAACATTAATATACTGTTGGGCTGTTCAAAGGTCTCTTCTTTTTAGCTAATAAAACAGACTAAGGATGAGTCCTAAGAATATCCACAAAGAATCGCTTACACTTAAGTACACAAGAAAGGTCATTTTTAGTATTCAATAGATCTTAAAGTGCGCTTTACTTTGCTCTCACAGAATCTTACACCTTTTGGCAAAAGGAAAAGACAAAGTCAATAAACAAAAATTGTCATAACTCTCATTATTTCTATAGCTGAATCAGAACATTCCAATCCAGGTCTAAACCACGAAATTTCACCCTCAATAGAATAGTGACTAAGATAGAGAAATAAAGAATCCCTATGGGTTTATTGAACCTTTGTTAACATTTTAAAAAGTCCTCCCTTTGTTGGAAGCCCAAGAGGTCTTTACACTTACAAGCCATGGGTAAGATTTGGATAGATTAGGGATCTGTTTTTGGTTTATCAAAGGACTGTGATAAACTCAGACAATTGCTCCAGCAATGAGTTGTGGGAAAGAGGAACTATAGAATTTAAGGATCTAAACACAGATTCCCTGAAAATTTTCCAGGCTCTTATACTCCTCGAAAAGCATATTCCAGTTGAGACCACTTCCATAACCCGCCTCAACCATCTACCAAGAAGCTCCACTATTGGGTAATAGATGTCAAAGGAGAATGAGAAGAGTAAGATAGAAAAACAAAACTAAGCAAGAATGCAGCCATCAGATGGGGGACAGGTGGCTATCAGTTGGCCAAGGGAAGTTATGAGATGTAAGTGCCAAACATCCCAGCAGCTGGGGTACAGGTGCACCAGCTTGGGACAGAGGTCTAGGTGGGGTCTCAGTAGCACCCAGTGCACACCCATGCACTGGACTAAGGGTTGAGGGTGCAAACTTAAGACCCAGCCCGTGCTTCTAGATGCATTCAAACAAAGAATACATACATATAGATAAATAATTCCTCTTAGATTTAACAACAGCAACAACAACAACAACAACAACAACAAAACACAGTGCTCTTTCTGCCCTGCTCTTTGAGAACACAGAGCCCATCTTTTATTTCATTCAGTAAATATTTGTTTGCCCATTGTTAGCCAGGCACTCTACTCACAGCTAACAAAGAATTGTAAGGGAAAGCAGGTATAAAAGGGAATTAAGGCAGCATGCCTGTTGCAGGGAATCTTTACCATTCCCCTACAATCCCTGGCATAGTGTGTTTGCCTAACCAATATTTATTAACTCTTTTTCACTTGCTTACTCATTTTTTCCTGTTTCTTTTTACAGTGGTAAAATATATATAACATAAAATTTACCATTTAAACCATTTTTTGGTGTACAATTCTTGCTTACTCCTTCTAAAAGCAGTGTTCTCTTCTAAGAAGTTGAATACATAGCATGGTAATGGGAATGAGATGACCCTGCCTTTGATCTTTAAAGGAAAAAAAAAATCCCTTAGGCTCCAGAGTCCCTAGTACAAAAAAATTTTCATGCAACGCTAACAGTTATGATATTTGGTACAAATATCTCAGGCATTCAGCATGTCCATTTTCAGAAGGGAAAAAATTAAATTGCCCTTCTCTGGGCTAACAACCTTGGCACTGCATTTTGATCCTCCAATCTCCATACATGCTATCATCACAACGGATGGGGGTTCTGTTTGCTGAAAAAATATAAATAATTAAAATCCTGCAGAGAGCAGATTTTTATTTACAGGGCTCTATTGTCATTCTTGTACCTGGTGGGAGGATGGCAAAATTACATGAGTTTATTAAAAAAAAAAATTGATGGTTCCAGCTTCCTTCCTCTACCCCATGGAATGAGATCAAATAGCGGCTGCACAGAGGAAGAACCGTCAGTATTTAAAGAGCTATCAGTGGAATGAGGGGAGGGAGCTAACTAACTAACATTTGGTGGAATGAGTTCTCAGATGCGCAAGCTCCCCATTGTGCCCAGGGCTTCCTGGACATCACCACATCTTGGAGTTCAGATGTTCACGCTATGAAATGTTGCCAAGCCCAACCTTAGCCCTTGTTGGATGTTCTGTTTCATCATTCCCTTTTTATTTATGATTCCCCCACATTTCTTAAGATAAAAGCTTACACTGCAGAAACAGTCTAAAGCATACCCCCTACATACAAACTGATCTCCAGATTACCAGTGAAATTGCTGCCTTTGTATACTTATGGAATGACGTGATAACTGAAAATAACTTCCATTAGCACTATAAAAACTCCAGCTGATACCAAATGAATTTCATTTGATACCAGCAGAGAAAAATATTGGCTACTGAGATACTCTTTGTTCATGGTTATTTACAGTTAGCTAGAATCCATGTACAATTCAGCCAGCCAGAAGGCGCCAGATGATTTCCCGTCACTCGAGGACCTCGTGTGGAAGGTCTTCCACAAAAGACTGGCTCGCCTTCATTTATTGAAATACGGGCACCATGCTTGTCATCCCTGGTCTACCACAAAACATGGAAATGTCCAGTAATTAAATTATTTGGGGTAAAAAAGATGTGAGCAGATGTTTGAAAGATATGTACAACCTGGACTCTGACATTTTCCTTCCCCCAACCCCCTCTACCCCAACATCATTCTGTTTTGTAAATTTTGGCAATAGTCAACTTAATTATCATAATAGCCCCCAAAACTGTATTTCTGGGTATTTTTTAAATGTAAATATTTCAAATGTGCATGTATCACCACTAAGAGTTAAGGGTCGACATTTGTTGTTTCCTTCAGAATTTTTATTCTTTAAAGAAATATCATAGATACAATTGAGCCCCCCCCCCAACTCGGCACTTTCCCTCTCTAGGTGAAACCTTCATCTTGAAGTTGGTGCGAATACTGTCTATTTGTTATACTTTTAATACATATGCATGTTATCATAAACAATTTTACAAGTCTTTAAATAGTACATGTACCTATTTTTCTATAGACTATTTTCTTCAACATTACAGATTTTTAATTCATTATTGTAGTATCCATTTCATCATCCCAAAGAGAAACTTTGCACCCATTAAACATTAACTTCCTCACACTAGCCTCTGACAGCCACCATTGTACCTTCTGTCTCCATGAATCCGCCTGTTCTAGAAAGCTCATGTAAGTGGAATCAAACAGTATATGTCCTTCAGACTAGCTTCTTTCACTTAGCAAATCAACATTATGTTTTCAAAATCAACACATATCAATATATACACATCAAGGTCAGTCATCTTAAATACTGTATGGTATTCCAGTTCATTAGAAACAATAATTTACCCCTTTCTAGAGATGGAAATTTAAATTTTGAACTTTTTTGCTACAACAAAAGCAGTGTTGCAGTGAGTATCAGGGAATTCACCTCGCAGTGGAAACGCTGGGTGTGTGCACCTTCGGCTTTAGCAGACAGCTGCCAGATTGCCCTCTAAAATCACTAAACCGATTTACATGGCTACTAGCAGTGGATCCGAGTTCCTGCTTCCCCATGCCCTTACTTGCTCTGACAGATTTTCATTTAATTTTTGACAGTCTGATGGGTGTGAAATGTTACATCAAATGTTTAATTGGCATTTTCCTAATTAGTAGTGAGGGTGAGCAGTTTTCCATGTTGATTCACCACTTTATATGTTGCTTTACGTTTTTAATGCTTGCTCATAACCTTCGTGCTTTTAGATTATCTCTTGCTTTTTTACTGATTTCTGGAGGAGACAGATACATACACAGATACATAGATTATAGAGATAGATATTCTGCAATCATTTGACTGCTGTATAAACCAGATAACTTTGTTAATCATCTCTATTATTTCTTTGTTTTCTAATTCATTAATTTCTGACTCTATCTTTATTATATTTTCCCTTCTACTTTGGTTTACTCTGGGGTTTTTTTGTCATTTTCTTGATTTGGACACTTTGTTTTTCTATTTTTCTTATTTTCTAATTTGCGCATACAAAGCTACAAATATCTCCCTAAGTATATGCTTTAGCTTGCCCACAAGAATTGATAGATAGTGCTTTAACTGAACTGAAAAAATTATGTGATGTCCCTGCTGCCGAATCCTTCCTCGCAGCTCCTTCAGAGGAGGCTTGAAGGCAATACATTTTCTTTTCCTTTGTAGATCTGAATTTGTCTAATCTGAATGTGAATTTTGCCTTGACCCTTGAATGACTGGCATGATGCATGTACTCTCTCAGTCTTGAAGACCATCTTCGGGCACCTCCCCCTGCAGCGGGAAGCATCTTTCAGTCTAGAGTCTGTCCATTCCAAGTCATCAGTCCTCCTTCTCAGGAAGAGTATAAGATGTTCTCTTTGTCTTTGGTTTTTTTAACAGTTTAATTTTGATGCATCTGGGGTGCAAATTTATTATTATTATTATTATTATTATTATTATTCTCTTAACAATGTGCATTTCTTCACTTTGAGAATGTGTATCTGTCCTCAATATATAATGTTCTCCACTCCTCCATTCTTCTTATCCTGTCATTCAGGAATATCTATCAGGTCTATGTTGGAGCTTGTTACCTGGAAGTTCTCTTTCAAGCCTCATAGGTTCTCTTTCAAATTTTCAATCTCTTGGTCTCTCTCATCGACTTTCTAGAATTTTTGTTTGTTTCCTTTTTCAAATCAACTTGTTCTCCATTACGATATCAGGTTTCTACTCTGTGATTTCTATTCCTTTCTATAAATATTTGGTCCCTTAAAGTACATTTCTTTTAAATTCTCTTTTATATTGTTCTTTTATCTTTTGTTTGGATGGGAAAATACTCCCTTTGTTTTATGTCTGCTGATCCTCCCTCCTTTCTTCATATGATTCATAATTTGGGCTGTGAATTCATATTCAGAGAAGATTCATTTCCATGGAAATGCCCAGCACCTGGTTAAGAGGCAGCCCAGGCTACTCTCAAGACAATTAAATCAGAGTCTCTGGGGGCCGGGCCCAGGAATCGGTACTTTATTAAGCTCTCTATGTGATTTCACTGTGCAGCCAAGGTTGACACCACTGCTTACAGTGAATATCAGCTGATATCTTGCCTTCATGACCTTCGTAAGGCATTTGCACTCAGCCCCGGCTCCCTGCTCCTTAATCTGTCTTCAATTTTAACACCTGCAGGGGCACCTGGGTGGCTCAGTCAGTTAAGTGTCCAACTTCACCTCAGGTCATGATCTCACAGTTTGTGAGTTCGAGCCCCACATCAGGCTCTCTGCTGTCAGTACAGAACCTGCTTCAGATCCTCTGTTCCCCTCTCCCTTCCCTCCCCCTTCTCTCCCTTTCTAAAATAATAAATAAACATTAAAGAAACATTGGCACCTGCAGATTTCTCTTTCTTGTTTTCAGGCTGCACACATTGTGGGAGAGATTTGTGTGTGTGTGTGTGTGTGTGTGTGTGTGTGTGTGTGTGTGTGTGTTAAGATATACGTAACACAAAATTTGCCATTTTAACCATTTTTAAACATACAGTTCAGTGGCTATATTCAGTGAGTATATTCTCATTCTATATATAACCATATCACTATCCATTTTCATAACTTTTTCATTATTCCAAACAGAAACTCTGTACCCATTAAACAAAAATTTCTCATTGCCCTCTCCTCCTAGCCCCTGATAATTTCTACTCTACTTTCTATCTCTGCAAGTGTGCCTATTCTAATGACCTTATACAGGTGGAATTATATTTGTTCTATTATGTCTGGCTTATTTCACTAAGCATAATGTTTTCAAGGTTCATCCATGCTATAGTATTTATTAGAATTTCTTTCTTTTTATGGCTGAATAATATTCCATTATTAGTGTATACCACATTGTATTTATTTGTTGATGAACACTGGATTGTTTCCATCATTGGCAATTAAGAGTAATAGCACTATGAACACAGGTGCACAAGTATGTGTTTGAGTGCCCGCTTTCAATTCTTTGAGGTGTATACCTAGAAATGAAATTGCTGGGTCATATGGGAATTCTACATTTCACTGCAGAACGGTCAAGCTGTTTTCCATAGCAGCTGCACCATTTTACATTCCCACAGCAATGCACAAGGATTCTGAATCCTTGTTAACATCCATGTTTTGATAATTGCCATCATGAGTGTGAAATGGTTGGACATATTTTTAACCATTGCCCTACTTTATGCAGCATCTTTATATGTTGTTGGAAGAGGGGCCTTTATTTTATGCCAGACCTCCCTACTGGCCACAAGGTCCCATTTAGCTCTTGAGTTAAAATAACAGAAACCACTTCATGTGAAGGTCTCTAGTATAGGTTAAGCGACTAATTACTTCTCACTTCCCTCAGAGACTCTGAAAAGCCATTTTAGAGGATCTACAGGATGGGCCAAAGGGGATGAATGATGCCAGAAGTTAAACACAATGAGTTTAGTTGCATGTTTAAGAAAGTAAGTAATTGGGGTGCTGGGGTGGTTAAGCATCTGACTCTTAATCTCAGCTCAGGTCATGATCTCACAGTTCATGAGATCAAGCCTCAGGAAGGGATCCACACCAACAGTGCCAAATCTGCTTGGGATTCTCTCTCTCTCTCTCTCTCCCTCTCTCTCTGCCTCTCCCCCACTGTTATGCATTCACTCTCTCTCTCTCAAAATAAATAAACTTTTAAAAAAAGAAAGTAAATAATTATAAATAGAATGTAGTTTTATACTGTGACATATCGACCATGATACTAACAAGATGGCACACTCACAGCAAGATAATCTGAGGAGATTTATTTAGGAGGAGTCTGTTTACAAAAAAAGGTCTGGGCCAGGAACATAGGAATAGTACAGTAACATGGTGTTAATACCCAGAGCTATTACCACACCTAGACCAAAGGCATGAGTGGAGAAAGCAGACACCTGCACTCACAAGGTGAGAGATGTGTTGAGAATCCACTTTGATTTGAGCAATGACCTTTAATCAAGGGACACAGCCAACCTAGAATGATCTCAGAGGAAGAAAGCCATGGGTTTAAAAAATTACCTAGGGGCACCTGGGTGGTTCAGTGGGTTAAGTGTCTGACTTCCACCCAGGTCATGATTTCATGGTTTGTGAGTTTGAGCCCTACATCAGGCTCTGTGCTAATAGTGAGGAGTCTGCTTGAGATTCTGTTTCCCTCTCTCTCTGCCCCTCTCCTTCTCTCTCTCTCTCTCTCTCTCTCTCTCTCTCTCTCTCTCTCTAATTAAATAAATAAACTTAAAAATTTTTTCTTAAATGACATCTTTATCCTGCTCCTTCCAATGACCTGCCAGCATCTCCATTGGTCAAACTCAAGTGGAAGCCAGATGACAAGGAAGCCCATGATATTATTTCCATGGGTCAACTGTCCAAGACAGAGAACATGTGCTAAGTGGAGAACAGATCTAGAGGAACGGGTAGAAATTATGCACTCATGTAGGTATTTTACCTCCTGGAAGTAGATAAAGCTCCCAATGTATACTTGGAAAGTAACCTGTAATGAGGTTACTGATTTCTATGAACCTGTAATCATGGAAATTAAAAGCAAATTGTCACATCTATATTCTGCATCCCTGAGCACATACAAACCCAGTTCATATCTTACCACTTTGAAAAAACATAGGAAATGCTGTGCTTAGTTGGACAAATTCTCCACTAATCTCAGCAAGTTGTTTCTGAGAAAGCAAGAAACATTTAGACATTTCGTAGGACAGCATAGCTGCTCTTCGTGAAATGATCTCCAACATTTAGGGCTATGCTCCCCGATCATCCATAGCATGAATCTATAACTCTCTCTTTGGCTTTCATCTTTTCAGTCATGATATATGATCGAGTAACTTTTGCTGAATAAATTAATGGATAGATAGTTGAAAAATTCTTGACAATTTTTTCACTCTTTCTTCCAGTGGATCATCACTCATAGCCCAGAATTCTTAATGTGGCTATGTAGGATAAGAAACCCAAGGAACCAGGGGCACCTGGGTGGCTCAGTCAGTTGAGCGTCCGACTTCAGTTCAGGTCATGATCTCGTGGTTTGTAGGTTTGAGCCCCGTGTCAGGCTCTGTGCTGACAGCTCGGAGCCTGGAGCCTGCTTCCGATTCTGTGTCTCCCTCTCTCTCTGCCCCTCCCCTGTTCATGCTGTGTCTCTCTCTCTGTCTCAAAAATAGATAAACGTTAAAAAAAAAAATTTTTTTTTTTTAAAAAAAAGAAAGAAACCCAAGTAACCAAAGAAATACATCACTTTATAAGAGGGTTTTGGTTATTACTGTTGTTTTGTGGATGAGAGAAAAAAATTCTGAACTAGTAAGTAGATTATAAGTTTCCCAAGAAGGCGAGAGCATCTTACATTACTCTTAAATTTTCCATTCCCAAAAAAAGCAGTAACATTTCCTCCAAACGTTCTTGCCTGGTTAATTGATTAAGGTGTCAGTATGGCCTCTAAGTACCTAACCTAGCACCCTTAGACACCTTAAATTAACAACAAAAAGATGAGTAAAGGGGTTTTTTTCCTTCCCATTATTTCCTAAAAATTTATTATAGTGATATTCTGGAAACTCTGATTTTGAGAGTATGCAATTTGTTCAATTCCCTAAAGCCAGAATATAGTGGTATAATGTCTCATAAAAGGTAATCTGTACTTCCAAATTTGCACATACTTAATGAACTATAAAAATAAAGCAATAAAAATAAAATAAAAAGGCATCATGAATTGGTAGAAAAATTCTGCAGATGTATAAAACTGACTCAACATCTCATCTAAAATGGAAGGAAGAAATTGGCAAATAGCCAACTGCACTGAACAAAGAAACTGAACAAGGATCTTCTCCAAAGCCTCCTGTTTAGAGGATTTCTACCTTGAAATATTTGCACATAGAGGACTCCAAGTATATTTGCACAGCACTGTTCTATATGTAGTAAGGAAAAAATAAGAAGCATGTCCAGCCCTCAAGGAGCTAACATCCAAGTGGTAAGACAAAACATACACATTTAAAGCATGAATATAAATGAGCTATCTGATGGCAGGCAAAGACAAGTGCTATAAGCAACAAGTACAGCTCCCATTCAGGGAAGAGAAAGACCCTGGGGTGTGGGGGTAGCCAGGCGTCCAAACAAGTGAAGCCATGGAACGAGCATGGCACTTTGGAAAGCTGAAGAGGAAACCAACTTGATGGGGGCAAGAGATGTTGGAGAATGGCAAAAAAAAAAATTTCCACAGACGTTAGAGCATGGCAGAAAGTTTTTGAGCAGAGGAATAAGCAAGCCATAGAGTGGGAGGAAATATTTGCAACACCTACATCAAACAAAAGAGTTCGTATCTCAAATGCATCATGAACTCCTACAACTCAATAAGAGAAAGACTAACAAGCCAACATATTTTGAAGGGCAAAGCCTTGAACAGGCACATCACACAATATATATACAAAAAGCCAGTGATCATGGGAAAAAAGTGGTTAACGTTATAAGGCATGAGGGAAATGCAAATTAACAGGAAGATGAGATGCCAATGAGCACCCACACAAAGGCTAAAATGACTAAGCCTGACAATACCAAATGTAGACAGATGTTGTGAAGCAGCTGGAATCCTCATACACTGCTGATAGGAACAGAAAATGGAAGAGCCAGTTTGGCCATCTCTTATAAAATTAAATATACACTTTCTTTTGCAACACAGCTACACTACTCCTAGGCATTTACCCCACCACCACCACCACCAAAACTGAAAACTGATGACTAGAAAAGATTTGTACACCAATATTTATGGTAACTTTATTAATAATAACCAAAAACTGGAGGGAAAAAAACCCTCAAATTTTCATCAACAGGAGAATGGATTGTGGGGATATATCTACATAATAGAATATACACAATAAAAGGAAATCAACCCTCCTGCAACATAGATAAGTCTCCAAAATATTATGTCGAGAAGAAGGAGTCCAGAGCAGGCAGTTTCTGATATTGTTCAATAGTTCAGTGGTGCCTCTGGGACCCAGATTCCTTCCCTCTTTCTGTTCCATCCTGACCTTACCATCCTAACTTTCATTCTTATGGTCATAAGATGGCTGCTACAGCTCCAGACATCACATTCATGTCCAGGGCAAGAGAAAGGGGTTAGGACAACACCAGTCCCATCTGTCCACTTCTCATCAGACTTCCACTTCACAACTCTTTTTTGGCTTTCTTATGCTTTGCCAGAACCAGTTCACATAGCCACCCCAATAAAAGCCAGAAAGGAGAATTATCAATCTTGATTTAGACCAATTTTTATTTCTCCTCTTAGCGCGACGATGTATTACCACCCAGAGCAAAATCAGAGCTCTTTCAGCAAGCCAGACAGGAGAGATGGATACCTCACAGACAACTAGCAGTGTCAGCTATACAACTTCAAAGTGGAAACAAATTAATCTAACTCCCTTGGGCCTAGTCTGGGAAGAGACAGCAAGAACAAATGGCCTAAGTCATGTTGCAGGACCCACAAGAAGTCACGGTACTTTCTCTCAGGCAGACACTGAGAAATTCATTCTGTACCAAAGGAAGAGAATGAGTGGTGAGAAGCAAGGGTCAAGATGTTGGAAGCCCCAGAGCTATGCATCGACATTAAGAAACAAGTTAGATGAAGGATTTTAAAGAAGGAAACATAAAGGTGCATTAGTCGGCTCAAGCCACCATCACAAAATACCACAGACTGAATGGCTTGAACAACAGGCATTTTTTGTCACAGTTATGGAGGCTGGGAGCCCAAAATTAAGGTACCAGCCAACAGGATTCTTGGTAAGGGCTCTCTTCCTGGCATGTAGACAGCTGCCTTCTCACTGTGTCCTCACATGGCAGAGAGAGAGGGAGCCCTGGTGTCTCTTCCTCTTTTTTTTTTAATTTTTTGATGTTTATTTATTTTTAGAGACAGAGAGAGACAGACTATGAGTGGGGAAGAGGCACAGAGAGGGAGACACAGAATCTGAAGCGGGCTCCAGGTTCTGAGCTGTCAGCACAGAGCCCGACGCGGGGCTCAAACTCATGAACAGTGAGCTCATGACCTGAGCCCAAGTTGGATACTTAACCGACTGAGCCACTCAAGCGCCCCTTCTTATAAGGGCACGAGCCCAGTCAGATGAGGGCCTCACCCTTACGACCTCATTTAACCTTTACCACCTCCTCATGGTCCCTGTCTCCAGATACAATCACATTGGGGGTTATGCTTCAACATACGAATTTGGACAGGGGACGCAAACATTCCATCCATAACAAAGGGTAAACAGTGAACTATTTAGGGGATATGTCCCATTGCAAATGAACATATGATCATGGACATCAGGGCGTTTCTCCAAACTGAACGTCTAATTCTGTTCAGAGTAAAACTGTGACAGCAGCACCTGACATGGAATACATCGCAAGTTTTTGTTTCCCTCCTGGAACCAATGGTCTCAGTCTGGGAGACGGGACTGTTTGTTCCCAACAGGTGTTTGAATGCTCACCTCTGCATTAACCAGCCTGCTATACCTACCATAACAAAGCTCCCAATGGCTGTCTGGAGCAAATGCACTGTTTACCAACAAAATACATTGGCTGGCATATAGCAGCTGTGATTAAGTTAATGACTAAGTGCTGTTTTAAGATGGCAAATATCTGAAACCCACATATCTTGCATGCTATTATTTGGTTCAGTAAATGTTTAGACAGCTGGTGGAAGTCTGCCCTGACACCGGCATTAAAATGCACACTGGTAGAGTGCACCATGCATTCCCAGAAACTAAGATTCTTTCTCCTCTTTCATGTGCGAGACACTTGGATCTGCCGTTCAAGGTCAACGCCATCAGAGTTCAACCTCTGTGCTTCGTGAGCCATAGTTTATGGTCTACATGACAAAAAGAATATGACTTCCCCTCCATCATTGCCTCATAGGAAAGAACATGCACACATTTTAGCTGAAACAGGCTTTTGTTAGTCTTGTAGACCAGTGGTGTTCAAACTCCCTTTAAGCAGCAGAACCCTGTTTTCAAGTGAAATATTCCACAAAGTCCCAGTAATTAAAAAAGATTAAAAGTAGTGCTGCTCAGCCAAAACACAGATGCAAAGGATTCTCTCAGCCCTCCAGGGAGGCCCTAAGTGCCTTTGCGATACCCTAGATCTCAAAACAGCCTGGTTTGCGAAGTATTTCTCTAGTTGGCTTCTGAGATTTCTTGAGCCTCTTTTGATTCCTTATACATCTCGGGAAACAAAATCAGGCCTTTCCTGTCAGTCTTCAGAATCAGGAGCCTAATGGGGAAGACTAAGCAAAGAGAATGAAGACTGAAAATTTCCCATTTTATTTTAACTGAAATAAGTTGTGAACTCCATGGGCAAAAATAGTTAAAAGGAAAAGGAGGACCTGTCTCTCCCAGGAAAGAGATGAACATTTAAAAAATAATAACAATAAAACAGTTATGGATGGATAACTGGCTTAGATGGGACAGGTGCAAATCCAGGCTTGAATCCAGGTCAGAGTGCTGGTTCAATGAGGGCAAGAGGCCTACGACCTTACTCACTGGTCATGTGCTGTCCCCACCCAACAAGAGTTGAAGTCTCAGAAGCCCCTCTACAGAAGGCTGAGGCTCCACAGAACACATTTGGACACCGGTCCGTCAACACTGATGCCCATAATAATAATTAGTGCACTAAATTACTAGTAAGAAAGAACGCTTCTAAGCAGGGCTATCCAAGAGAGACCATGACTCAAATCAAGCCAGCCTTCAGCACTCTCCACCTCTTCTTCTGCTCCTTTACCCACTCCCCAAACACAGAGTAATGTCTGCTGCTGAGGAGAAAGGGCACCAGATGAACCCACTCACACTGAGGTACAGAAGAGTCATGGCTCACCCCCTTTACCCTTCCCAGACCAGAGGGAAAGGGTAAACATGAAAACAAGCAAGTAAAGCATCTAATGAGACACTGGAGATACCAAGTAGTGAGGAAATTCACAACTCTCCACAAATCACAATCTACAGGAGAGACTGCCTTCACTTACTGGAATTTAATAAGCTGGTATGAGGGATGCCTGGGTGGCTCAGTCAGTTGAGCATCTGACTTCAGCTCAGGTCATGATCTCACAGTTTATGAGTTTGAGACCCACATCAGGCTCTGTGCTAAGAGCACAGAGCCTGCTTCAGATCTTCTATCCCCTGTGCCCCCCTCTCTGCTGGTCCCCTGCTCACTCACACACTCACTTGCTCTCTCTCTCTCTCCCTCTCAAAATTAAATAAACATTTAAAAAAAGAAGCTCAAATGAAACAGCTTCAAGGAGACTCCATTCAAGTACTTAGTTTAATCATTAGTTCAGCAAACATTTATTAAGGATCTACAATATGTCAAGCACTTCTATCAGCATTGGGGAGACAAAGATTAAGAATACTGGTCTCTTCCTTAAATAAAACAAAAATCCAATGATATAGACAAATAATTTGTTTTCAATATATGAAATTTATTGTCAAAATGGTTTCCATACAACACCCAGTGCTCATCCCAAAAGGTGCCCTCCTCAATACCCATCACCCACCCACCCCTCCCTCCCACCCCCCATCAACCTTCAGTTTGTTCTCAGTTTTTAAGAGTCTCTTATGCTTTGGCTCTCTCCCACTCTAACCTCTTTTTTTTTTTTCCTTCCACTCCCCCATGGGTTTCTGTTACGTTTCTCAGGATCCACATAAGAGTGAGAACATAGGGTATCTGTCTTTTTCTGTATGGCTTATTTCACTTAGCATCACACTCTCCAGTTCCATCTACGTTGCTACAAAGGGCCATATTTCATTCTTTCTCATTGCCCTGTAGTACTCCATTGTGTATATAAACCACAATTTCTTTATCCATTCATCAGTTGATGGACATTTAAGCTCTTTCCATAATTTGGCTATTGTTGAGAGTGCTGCTATAAACATTGGGGTACAAGTGCCCCTATGCATCAGTACTCCTGTATCCCTTGGGTAAATTCCTAGCAGTGTTATTGCTGGATCATAGAGTAGGTCTATTTTTAATATTTTGAGGAACCTCCACACTGTTTTCCAGAGTGGCTGCACCAATTTGCATTCCCACCAACAGTGCAAGAGGGTTCCCGTTTCTCCACATCTATAGTCAGCATCTATAGTCTCCTGATTTGTTCATTTTGGCCACTCTGACTGGCGTGAGGTGATATCTGAGTGTGGTTTTGATTTGTATTTCCCTGATGAGGAGCGACGTTGAACATCTTTTCATGTGCCTGTTGGCCATCCAGATGTCTTCTTTAGAGAAGTGTCTATTCATGTTTTCTGCCCATTTCTTCACTGGGTTATTTGTTTTTCAGGTGTGGAGTCTGGTGAGCTCTTTATAGATTTTGGATACTAGCCCTTTGTCCGATATGTCATTTGCAAATATCTTTTCCCATTCCGTTGGCTGTCTTTTAGTTTTGTTGGTTGTTTCCTTTGCTGTGCAGAAGCTTTTTATCTTCATAAGGTCCCAGTAATTCATTTTTGCTTTTAATTCCCTTGCCTTTGGGGATGTGCCGAGTAAGAGATTGCCACGGCTGAGGTCAGAGAGGTCTTTTCCTGCTTTCTCCTCTAGGGTTTTGATGGTTTCCTGTCTCACATTCAGGTCCTTTATCCATTTTGAGTTTATTTTTGTGAATGGTGTGAGAAAGTGGTCTAGTTTCATCCTTCTGCATGTTGCTTTCCAGTTCTCCCAGCACCATTTGTTAAAGACACTGTCTTTTTTCCATTGGATATTCTTTCCTGCTTTGTCAAAGATTAGTTGGCCATACGTTTGTGGGTCTAGTTCTGGGGTTTCTATTCGATTCCATTGGTCTATGTGTCTGTTTTTATGCCAATACCATGCTGTCTTGATGATGACAGCTTTGTAGTAGAGGCTAAAGTCTGGGATTGTGAAGCCTCCCACTTTGGTCTTCTTCAAAATTACTTTGGCTATTCGGGGCCTTTTGTGGTTCCATATGAATTTTAGGATTGCTTGTTCTAGTTTCGAGAAGAATGCTGGTGCAATTTTGATTGGGATTGCATTGAATGTGTAGATAGCTTTGGGTAGTATTGACATTTTGACAATATTTATTCTTCCAATCCATGAGCAGGGAATGTCTTTCCATTTCTTTATATCTTCTTCAATTACCTGCATAAGCTTTCGATAGTTTTCAGCATACAGATCTTTTACATCTTTGGTTAGATTTATTCCTAGGTATTTTATGCTTCTTGGTGCAATTGTGAATGGATCAGTTTCTTTATTTGTCTTTCGGTTGCTTCATTGTTAGTGCATAAGAATGCAACTGATTTCTGTACATTGATTTTGTATCCTGCAACTTTGCTAAATTCATGTATCAGTTCTAGCAGACTTTTGGTGGAGTCTATCGGATTTTCCATGTATAGTATCATGTCATCTGCAAAAAGTGAAAGCTTGACTTCATCTTTGCCAATTTTGATGCCTTTGATTTCCTTTGTTGTCTGATTGCTGATGCTAGCACTTCCAACACTATGTTAAACAACAGCGGTGAGAGTGGGCATCCCTGTCATGTTCCTGATCTCAGGGAAAAAGCTCTCAGTTTTTCCCCATTGAGGATGATGTTAGCTGTGGGCTTTTCTAGACAAATAATTTAAGAGAATAGAATGTAAAGATATATTTTTAAACAGGGAGATACTCACTTGAGTTGGAGTATGGTGAGATAGGGCTTCACAAAAGGGTAAGAAGTGTTTTGCATGATAAATGAAAGTTTGCCATTGACTAAGAAAGAACATTTATTCCAGGACCAAAGACATGTGCAACTGGGAAACTGAAAGCATGAGTGGCATGCTATAATTTATTTGGATATATTATCCCAGTGGAACGTGGAACACGTTTTGGGGAGTGTGGAAGAAAACCCAGGTGCAAGGAGCCTGTTTAGAAAGCTAATTTAATGGTACAGGCAACATATGATGGAAATCTGAATAAGGCAGCAGCAGAGGAGTTGGCTTTAAGATGTATTTAAGACTTAATATTAAAGAAATTGATGACCAAGAGGGTATGCGTAGAAAAGAAATTGAAAATATCCCATGGGCAATGTCTCCATCTTGCCATCACATTGAATTGCTTTTACCTCTGTCACTATCAGCATTCGTACACTATAACTCTTCCAAATCCCAAGCCAGAAATTTGGGAGACATTCTTAATTCTTCTCTTTTCCTTACACTGACACTCAATCTATCAGCAAATCCTAAGAAATCAACTGCTCATTATTTCTTAGATATGCTTACTTCTTCCAACCCACTTGACAATCTTGAATTTTATTTGAACCCTGTGCTCATGTGTATTATTGATGATTAACAACCTCCCCCATCCTCTTGTCTTCTAGGACACAGTTTATTGCAAAGAACTCCCTTTTCTCCATATGACGTAGACAAGACTCATGGATGTCCCCTTGTTCACCTGTGACGAGACCAGACACAAACTCTCCAAGTTCCCGTTCTTTGCCTCATAAACAATTAGATGAACTGTCTGTCCCCACTCATCAATCAGAATAAAATGCCCACTGATATGATTTGATCAAACTTTAGTTAAGCTTCTCTCCTTCCTCCAGGTCCCTGATCTTGGACTCAGCCCGAGTCAGCATATAGCCCTTCTGTACAGGCCCCTTCCCCAAATAGGCAAACCTCAGGGTGAATTACTCTCTGTATTACTGTCCTATCAGGCCACCCTCCTTATTCACTCCATGGCCCAGACCTGGTTCTGGATAGATGTTCCACCTCAGTCGTAGGTCCCAGCCTTATGCACCCCGTCTTGTATATGAGAAGCCTTTTCTGCCTAACCTTGGAAATGCTTGGAGATCTCATAGCCAAAGAGCTTGCCCTACTGCAAGCAGTTCCTTTTCTCCCTGTTGAAACAATCCTTTCCAGTCAAGTCTCTCCTTCCATTATTTGAATTTGTTTTATTTGGCACAGTGCATCACCCTTGGCCAAGTCACCTTTATCGCTCTGCTGATATACCACAATGGGCTCCACACTACTCCAGCTACTTCCCATCCCTTCCAGCCAGCTTCCAGCTCATTTTCCACACTCTACTCATAAGACTCTTTTCCTTTGTTTCGTGAGACACCTAATGATTCTTGGTGTGTAGTTTCCCTCATTGGAGGGGGCCAATGAACCTGATTTTGTCAGACTACAGGTCTCACAGAGAAGTTTCTAAGGTACGGGTACACAGGTGTTCATGTTATTATTATTTTTAATCTATACATATGTATTTTTATCACATTTACATTGATGTTTATTTGATGTGTAAGTAAACTATGTTATCTTTATTTGCTAGAAGAAGCGAAGTCAAGTTTAGCATAAGCATATTTCTGAAGTAGGTATTCAAATATATGTGACATATCACAAACTTCTAATGATCTCATATTTTGTTCTCAGTTCATGGAATGTCTGACTTTCCCAAAAAGCAATACCTCTTCCTTTGCTGACACAGTCTGACTATGAGCGGCCAAATGAAACCATTCAGTTCAGCTGTAAGGATACTAATATCCTCAGACAGGTGCGTTCTCTCCTCAGGAAATAGGTGATAAGGCTATGGAAATGGTTCCCACCTATTCCATTATGTATTTCCAGATGTTTCTACCAGATTGGTAGGGTGCACATCCCTCCTTATGTCTCATATTCCTTTAGTAGTCATTACACCAACCTGTCTACTTTGAAAGAAGAAAAACAAACTGCACCATTGAGGGCCCAGACATTGTGTACTTATTAGACACAAAAGTGTCTCAAAGATAAATTACACACATTAGATTTTTTTTTCTGTGACTACTTTGAGTCTTGATGAGTGATGGTGACATCATCAATAGAACAATCTTTTAAATGAATCACTGATTTGTTGAACATCTGTTAAGTTTTACTCAGAATTTATCATTTGATGCCATAGTACAGTCTGTAATCTTACATTTTTTCATCAGAACTTGTTAACCTGTTGCAACTAGAGAATTCCAAGGGTTTCCAATGCCCCCCCCAACGAAATAAAGAGCTATTCTCCTTAAAGAAAGAATTAATCAATTTTACTCAGTGTCTTAATGTTTTGATTCTGTATGAAAACCTTCCATGTGTTCCTTCCCTCTGGCTGAGATTATTTAGAAACCCAGTTTAGAAACTGTATTACAAAGTGTTATGTATCTAAATTCTTTTCAATGGTAATTAGTTATTAATGTGGTAATGATAATAACATCTAACATTTGCTGTGTATTTACTAAGTGCCAGCTAATTTACATACCTGCATTGTCTCACTTAACCCTTACGGCAATCCTGAAAATATAGTATGCTTATCGTCACCTGAAAGTGAGGAAATTTTGGCTGACAGAGAATGGGTATCTTGCTCAAGGGCACAAAGCTGAGTCAGGATTTGGACCCAAGTCTGTCTGACCCAAAGTTTACATACATTCCACTATACTTGGGCTTCTGTGTTGATGTTCCAGTTGGTCAGCTGGTAACTAAACCTTTGTCTGGCTAAAGAAACAGGACTCCATTTTCATTTTTTTTATTTTTACCAGTCATTAGGACATTCTCAAGCATGAGGCACGCAAGAACTTCAGAATTATGATTTAAAGAGAATGGAGAGGAAACCAGGATCATGCTGGATGGAGGTGAACAAACTACCAGGTGCACAGAAGACTTACTCTTGTCCAGTGCTCAGTGCCTGGCACAGAGGATGAAGAGGAAAGACCCAACTCAAGTGGGGACAGACAGGCATCACTAAGTCAAGTCTCAAGGAGCCACTATGTGTAGTTACCATCACCAGACCAGCAGCATGCAATATGGTACGTCAGATGGTAACTTTGGGGTCTCCAGCAGCTGAGGGGCAGAGGAAGCATGGGTGCCAACCTCCAGGGGTACCCACAAGAAACTGGAGAATGAGCAGGAAAAATGAAAGAGCCTAGTGTTATGAATGGATCTGTCCAGCAAGAAGCTCTCAGTGGGCTGTAGTTGGTGAACTGAGGCTTCATCTCCATTCTGCTGGTCAGAACTGGCTCAGGAAGTAGGCAGCACTAACGGGATAAATGAAGGACATCTGAGAATTGAGCTAGGAGGGAGGAAGATCAGTAATCAGTCTTTGGAAGGGACAATTCTTTTATTGCTTAACATGTTGGAGGAGGAAAGTTTTTGAAATGGTGCACCAAGAAAGCATTATAAGAGGCAGTGGAAGCAGCACTAACTTCCCCACTTCCCAAGTACAGGAAGTAATGAAGATCTCCTCCAACCCCAGCCCAGCCTCCAGAAGCCTGCAGATTGGGAGAACACTGCATCAATTCCAAAGTAAGCAATAGCTCTCTGCATGATTTTAATCCACATTGAGACTCCCTCAATGTTTCTCATCTCCACCTACCACTGCCCCCCCACAAATCAGAGGTATTGATGAAAATAATTACCCTCATTTTCATGTGATACAAGTTTTAGGTCTGGAAACAAGGATATAACTATTATTACATTGTAAATATTCATCCTTCAAAAGACCAACTCAAAACCATCTGGAAGATGCCCCCTGAATGCTTTGATAATAACAGCTAATGATGACTCCATGGTGCTTGTGCTTTTATGTGTTCTTTCATGTAATTACCACAGTTTATAAGCAATCTTTTCACTTTCCATCACATGTCTGGGATAGGTTTAATTATTGTTCCCTGTTTACAGAGAAGGAAACCCATCTCCAGAAATAATTGACTTGGCCAAGGTCGCACAACCAGAAAGTTCAAGGCTGAGTCTAAATCCCATTTCTCCCAAACTCTGTAGCTTATGCCTTGCCCCTCTCCACCACAGTGCACTGCCTCCAACCTTCAGGAATCTCTCTTCCAAAGAAATGGAGGCCAGGCTCTGTACCCACTGCAAGCCTACTCTCCCAGATGGGATGGACTTTTTTGAGGTCCATCAAGAAAACACTGGCAAAGCCCTATCGTGTGGGTAAGACACAAATATGATGTATAAGCCACAGAGATTTCTGTGGAGCCTCAGAAAGAAAGAAGCATCTTCGATTTCAATTGTGCCACAATTATTCTGTGATCATGCTCTTCTGGTCTGGTGTGTTGTTCCTCTTTAATCTCCACATAAATCAGAATGTCACAAGCCACAAAAGCTGTGAAATTCTGAGCCTGCCATGGAAATACAACTCTTGATGCATGTCAAAAGAAATTGGCCAAATCCAGCAGAGCTCCTTCCTAAGGAAGCTTTGCATTTTTCAGCCCATTGTTCTTACCTTCATATCAACAATGTTGAATATAACGGTATGGGTTAAATGGTTACTTTACTTGTACTTGTTAGAGAAGCACCATTTATCTATCTGTGCATAATTTGGGGTAAAAGAAATTACTCTATTCAAGATTCTCTGTTCAAGAGTCTCTTTCCATTACACGAAATTAACTGTAAAATTTGTCATTTTGCCATGACTGTACCATAAAAATCTATTGTCTTTCTCCATGGTTTCCATCTCCTTCCAACTTTATAAATAAGATGAACTTCTTCCTAGAAATATCAATGGAGTTAGATCAGGAGTAGCACAGTTCATAATTTCATACTTCTGTCTAAGGAAAAAGACTAAGGTGGGTACATGACCGTGTTTCCCCTCCTGTTAAGGTTGGTTGGCTCCACATGGGAGAAAAGATCAATGCTTTACAAGATACACATTCAGATTCAACTTCAGAGATCTCCAGAAAATTCAAGAAGCCACTGGCCAATGAAAATCAAATGGTTCAGAGCATCAGCCTTATGTCATCTGAGAGTAGTTTCTCCTCAATGTTACATTCAAGATTATAACTGCCAATATCTCAGTTACTTCTGGGTTTTACTTACATGATGCTTGTGCCTTATCAGGGGCAGTTCTGGCACAAGACACAGCCTTAGTCTGAAAAAGCAACCCCACAGCTTTTAATGACTGATCATCAAAAGGTATTGATTTTGAGATGAGAATCTAGGTCTCTTTGTAAATATTGTGATAAATGGTGAGGGTAAATTGTCATTTGTACCATATGTTTTATTTACAAAATATTTTAAAACAATTAGGGTCTTTATTTCCATCACCATAGGATATAAGCTGTTTACTTTTATTTACCAAACAAGGAGATTTCCTTTAAATATTACAGGGAAAGGAAAAGCAAGAGCCATCAGAGTAAAGTGGTCTCAAAGTCAGAACTTGATCTTGGACTGGGCAGATGCTCACCCACACTTTCATTAGTTGATTGATACGCTAGTTACCCAGGAGATCCCCAAAGTTGTATTAATCTCCAGAGGAAGGGAGAACATAATAGGGTCAACTCCCAAGGGAAAAGGGACAGTGTCTCACTCTTTTCTGATTCCACAAACAAGGTGGCCATGGCCCATACCAGAGGAAGAGGGTCCTCCTGAGAATTTCCTTGGCCCAGTATTCCTTGATCTTCCCCAAACCAGAGGATTCTTGAGTCATTGCAAGGCTGTCCCAAGTCCCTGGATATTTTGTTGAGGGAGTTTAGATAACATCTAAACGGACTATATATCCTAGTTTCCAGGAAGCCATACATGTACATCAGCAGACCTTGCCAAGTCATTAATAGCACCCCCTTTTACTCTCAGAAGTGAATGTAGGCAAAATATTTGGGCAACATATTATTTTGCCATTGTACTAATGACAGAACTGCTAATTCTATCTGGGTTTAATCTATAAGAGACTCAAATTCTTCAAATCATTATAAGAAACAAAAAAGATCAAGCATTATAAGGAAAACTATAAAATTCTCTGCTTCATGCATTCAACAAATATTTATAAGGCATTGTACTTTCTTTTTAGCCTTATGCGAAATCTGAATATGTGTAAGACTATGTTCTTTGCCCTTTTTATGAGTTTAGCAAAATTTATTCTAGCTTGTAAGATCTCATTGTTTCATGTCTGTCCTTTTTGGCTGTTTGTGCAAAGCCCAAACTCCTGTGAGGTTTTTGGGGTTTTTTTTTTTCATTATTAGGCTTTCAATTCTCCATATTTCTTCTCATGTGACTCTGCTATTCCTATCTTGTTCTGCCTTGATATGGTGGGAATCCTCTAAGATAGACCCCGATGATGCTGTCTCCTGGTACACAAATCTTTGTGTAATCCCCTCCCCTTGAGTCTGACTACACTTACCAACTCACTTATAAGGAAAAGAAACAGCACAAGTTATGAGATACCACTTGTGAGATGAGTTTACAAAAACACTGGCTTCCATCTTGGGCACCCTCTACTGCTCTCTCATTTCTTCATTCTGAGGAAACCAGCTGCTGCATGGAGAGGCCCATGTGGTAAGAAACTGAGGGAGATCTTTGGCTAACAGCCAGCAGGAAACCTAGGTCCTTGGTTCAACAGCCCATGAGAAACTCTGAAATCCTGCCAGCAATCCCATGTGAGAGCAATCCTGAAGGCAGATTCTCCTTCAGCCAAGCTTTCACATGAGATGGCAGCCCCAAGGGACACCTAGATGGAAGCTTTTAGAGAGACCTAGAGAAAGACACACCCAACTAGGCTTCATCCATATAAATTATGATATAGTAAACTTTTGTTGTTTTAAGACACTACATTTTGGGGTAACTTTTTACATAGCAATAGATGACTAATACATGTGGTCCTTGTCTCTTTCTGTACCCAAAACACAGGTTTCTCACTGTTCCAGCCCTGACCTTATTCTAGCTGTCAGTATAGGCTAGTCAACAGGCAGCCCAGTACTATCCTGTCCTTCAGAAAGACTGGAGTTGACCAAGGAAACTTCCATTACACAGCAGACTAGTGACCATAGCCCTTCCTTGTTTCTTGCAGAACCAAGATTCTGGTGCCACTTCCCAGACTCCAGGGCTAGTCCAGCCTCCAGGGATAGTGGAACCATGTGGCCAGTGCCTGGGTCAATTTTTAGGGTCCTTCTCTTTCCTATTTTACTCATACAGAATTAGATTTTAAACCCATCTTCTGTTCTTTTTAGCATTTCTAAGGCAGATAGCAGATGGATGGCTAATTGTTTTGCCAGATCAGTCTACAGAGTTTCAAATTCTATTCCCTGCAGCTTTCTGATACTTTTTCATGAAGGTAAATACACAGTCAACATGCTTGTACATTTCTATGGTGCTATGGTAAACACAAAACCAAGTATGTTAGAAAGATACCATTGTTTTCACTCATTGAGTTCATGTTCTGCAAGAAAGAAAGAAAGAAAGAAAGAAAGAAAGAAAGAAAGAAAGAAAGAAAAGAAAAGAAAAGAAAAGAAAAGAAAAGAAATAACCCCCATGCATACATAATAAGGAGAAAACAGCGAACTGCAAAGAGACAGCACCTCAGGAAGAGTGCAAGTGAGGAAGGTGTAGGTGTTTACACTGTGTGGAGCTTTGGTGTTGACAGGTTTCATCCTGAAGACTAGTCTGACTTCTACGGGGATCATTACATCGTATCCTCCTATGAGAACAATTCTCCAACCATGTAAAAGTGTTTCTGCATCTATTAACGCTTCATTCTGAAAAGCTTGACTATGACAAAAGAAAAAGCTGGAATCTCCTCTCAGCTAAACTCAGCCTACTCAGCCAGAGATCAGAAAACAAAGATTTCTCTTCACGAGAGCACAGGACTACAGCTTTGATACTCTCATGCAAGAGCAGAATCACACAGAGACGGAGTAAGGTTTCCTTTTGAGAAATGAATGTCTTTTACCTAACAATAATAAACAATTCTACATACTGTGTCATATTCCATACCCCAAGCATGGTTCAGACACAGAGCCACTGTGAGCCATCAACAAGAGCAAGAAGATGACTACTCTGAAAATGATATAAAACAGAATTCTCCTTCCTTTGCACTGCATCCCCATGGGATAACTCAGGAAGCTCTGTCCTCCCAAAAGAACTCTGATTATTATATGACCTTTGTCAGACACAACGTGCTTATGTTTTGAGGACACAAAAGGTGACTGACTAAGCTGCATAACACAGCTTGACTTTTTCTAGAACTCCTATCCAGTGAGCAGCACAGAGCTGAGACAGCCACCATTAGGATGCTTGTCCATTTCTGAAACAGATAGATGAGCCCCTCATTACAGTTTTGCAAAATCTCAGACTAGAAAGACGCAGTGACAGAAGAGAATACAGGCCTCAGAATGTTCCAAAGTTCCATCTTTAGGAAAAGGAGGAAAGAAGCCAACTTGGGACCTCTGTCTTCTGGAAACCTAAAACTGCTCTCAGAGACTTAGATTTAGACCTCTGTGTCTGGAAAAATCAGTAGGGTCAACAAAGATGGTCTTTGGTGTTCCTTTAATGAGTCCTCTTCCCCGCCCCTGCTCCATCCACCTCAGGCTTGTTGTTCCTCTTGGGTCATTCATTATCTCTGTGTTCTTGACTTGCCCATCTCAAACACTTTCATGCAAACACACATACACAAACACACACACACACATGTATATACACACACATTCACACACAAACCCCAAAACCTGTTCCAAATCCTTTATTCTTTCCATTCAAACTCACTCAAAATCAAATGTGCCCTCCACATAGATAGTGACACAAAAGGGTAAGCATACCAGCCTTCACTTATAATTTATACCAGGTCCTGTGAAGAATATGAGTCACTGCCTCCAAGTCCCAGCTACCCACTCATGTTGCAATTTTTATTCAATTAATCTCTAAATAGTCCTTTGAAGCAGGAGGAAGCAGTGACTCAAAGAGTCGATAAACCAAAATACCCTAAGTCAATCTTTTCCATGTATCCCTTTGCACACTGAAGAAAGGACAGTCATGCCTCCATGCCACAGATGTCACTGTTAGGTGGCATTTCCAAGTTCAGCCTTAAGAAAGATGAATACAAATCAGACACAACTCAAATTGACTTGGCTACTGAAATTCCAGCCATAAGGATTCAAATGAAGGTCACATCCCTAAAGTAGACAGTAGTATAACTTCTTAGAAAAACAAATTGACTGCATATCTTTATGGGCTGAATTATGTCCCTTCTAGCACCCACATATTGAAATACTAACCCTTGTACCTCAGAATGTGATTATGTTTGGAGATAAGGTCTTTGTAGAGGTCATTAAGGTGGGCCCTAATCAATATGACTGTCATCCCAATGAGAAGAGAATATAAGAACACAGACATCGTATAGAGGAAAGACAATGTAAAGACACAGGGAGAAGATGGCCATCTACAAGCCAAGGAGAGAGGCCAAGGACACATACTTTCCTCAAAGACCTCAGAAGCAACCAACCCTGTTGACACTTAGGTTTCAGATTTCTGGCCTCCAGAACAGTGAGGCAATCAATTTCTGTCGTTTAAACCACCCATTCTGTGGTGCTTTATAACAGCAGCCCCAGCAAGCTAATGCAATGCCCATTTCCACACTAGGGAGGAGCATGGTTCCCTGGGTAGAAGTATGTGTTGGGAATCAGACAAAGCTTGGTTGGAATTGTTGTACCACTTCTTCCTCACTGGGTGATCTTGGACAAGGTACTTCATATTTCTGGGCCCAATTTCTTGGTCTGTAAAATGTGAATAATAATGCCTATGGCATGGAGCTATTCGGAGGACTGAAGGAGATAATGCACATGAAATGCTGGGCACACGGTAAGTGCTCAGTAACAGTGACTCGGGATTGATGGCTTCACAAGTCTTTGACCTTGATAGGACATGACTACAAACAGCAATGACATTAATAAAATAATCTCTCTGGATGCTGAAAACATCAATCTTTGTAGTCTATAAGCAGCTCAACATCAAGGAAACACCAGTGATCATGAGTTGAAGGTATCTTGGATAAATTATGAATGGTTCTGCTGACAGCCTCATAAGTTAAATATGATACTTTCAGGAATAAATTGATCCAATGGATTCAATAAATTTTTACAACTTTTCCAAGAGATATTAAAAACTGAGATGGGCAGCCTCTAATTGCAAAACCATTTAGATCTTAGAACCCTAGACATTGTACCTTATTGGATTGTTATTTATAGTTTACTGGATGAGATCAGATTTCTCTTCAGCTTCCTCTATCAAAAGTGGAGAATTTTTTCACCTATGAGAGAAGTTCTTGTCTAAGAGTTTTTCTTCACATTATGGCTTTTTTGATGCTTCCGTCTTTTTATACTTTACACAGCACATTCGAGCAAACAGGATACTCAAGAAAGGAGTAAATGTTGCTACAGGAAAAGGAAATGTCAGGGCACAAACTTTCTTCAAGTGAGATCATCAGTGCTAAGTTGCCAGGATCCTGGTGTTCTGGACCTCTTCTGGATTGCTCCATTGTATCCAGCAGAGACGACATCACCAGGTCTAGCACAGTCTATAATTACACCAGTATTTCTGGGTTAAGGTCACCTTAGCTGGTTGGTCCAAACTCTCCCTGTTCTTCTGGCCCCTGGAGGAATATGGTTCTTCTCATTATGTCCCTTCACCCATTAATTCATCAAAATCTGTGATTATTCCATTAGTCAGATAAGGCTAGGCTCTGATGTCAAAACAAATGATTCCAACATCTTCGTATCTTAACACAACTGAAGTTTATTTTTCCCCCTTGCAAAGTCCAGTGTGTCTAGTAGGGCAACCACTGCCATGTGGCAACTTAGAGATCCAGGCTACCTCAACTTGTGCCTTCACCAACACAACACAGGCCTCCTCAGTTGCTACACCAAAGGAAAAACCTAAAGGAGATAGCTGTCACGGACAGTTAAATGCTTTGACCCAAAAATGGCACATGTAACTACTGCTCACAGCCCATTGACTAGAACTAATGATGTGCTCTCCTATGTGCAAGAGGGAAATGCAGTGGAGCACATGGAATATTTGCTGAGCACTATTGTCTCTTCTATAATCACCTACTGGATTCTAGACCTGCACTGTAATATGGTATGTAATATGGTACCTAAGGTGGTAACCACTAGCCACATATGGCTATTGGGTGCTTTGTTCTGTGGCTGATCCAAATTGAGATGTACTGTGAATATAAATTCATACCAGATTTCAAAAATTTAGTATAAAAAAATGAAAAACATCTCACATATAATTTTATATTGATGACATCTTAAAGTAGTAACATTGTTTATACATTGGGTTCAATACATTATTAAAATTAATTTCACATGTTTCTTTTTCCTTTTTTAATGTGGTCCTAGGCACCTGGGTGGCTCAGTTGGTTAAGCATCTGACTTTGGCTCAGGTCATGATCTCATGGTTCATGATTTCGAGCCCCGCATTGGGTGAGCTCAAGCCCTGCTTCAGGTGAACACAAGCCCCACTTTGGGTAAGCCCAGCTTCTCTCTTTCTCCTCTCTCTCTCTCCTTCTGTCCCTTCCTCTCGCTCACTTGCACACCCTCTCTCTCTCTCTCTCTCAAATAAAAAATGTGGTACTAGGAAATTTTTAATTACATGTGTGGATCTCATTATATTTGTATTAGACGGCACTGTTTTAGCCTCTACTCCAAGCTCTGGGGTAAAGAGATTTCAACAAGGTACTGCCTCCACCTGGTGTTCTACATTCCCCAACCTTTACATGGTACTTCACCTTTCTAATCCTCTTCTTCCTCGTCTGTAAAACCTAGGTCATAACTGTGCTTCCTTCATTGGGAAGCCCCTCACAGGGCTGCAGTGAGGATTAAGTGAGATTGCATATGTGAAGTATTGTGCTGTCCCATAGTGAACTCTCATGTCTCTTAGTCATTTTTCTGTTTCTATTATTACCTCTGGAAAAAACAATATACTAAAACCTTCTTCTTTTCCCCATTTTATACTATTCTGGTGGTTCTGCCCTTGCTCCTGTCAAGTAGCAAGACAACTATCTTACACATTTTTAAATGTGTGGAAGAGGAATATTGTTAAGAACACATGGGGCAAGGCTCAGTCTTGCCCGACCTTGGAAGTTCTGGTGTCCTACTGGGATGGGAATGTGGACTGAGCTAGATGACCAAGAGGTTAACAAAAGTATAGATAGAGAGATTCTGGCTAAAGAAACACAAAGAATAAGAATTTGAAGAATGTTGCCATATGTCATGATTTTGGTAGTCTTAAAGACATTACTAACATAAGCATAGTAAAAGTTTATATTAAAAAAGTACAGGATTTCAGTCAACTCAAGAAAAACATGACTTCTTGGAAGGGGGAGAGAAAGATGACTTCTTGGAGGGGGAGAGAGAGATGACTTCTTGGAGGGGGAGAGAGAGAGGTAAAGGGCCAGACTGAGACATATGGGTAAGCTTGGCGGGGGCGGGGGGGGGGGGCGGTGGGTAGGGGGTGGAAAGACACATAATGTGGAAGCCTCCAAATATTTAAATATTTGTTCATCACTTACTCAGAAGAGAGAATGGGCACCAGCTTTCGGAGGCAGGAGAATAGGGGCTCTGATGGGTTCTCTTCACTAGCAAAACAACTCTCCCTACAGCTAACCAAGCACATCTTTTAAGGAAAGTTTATAGCCTATTTTTGTAACTAAAGTATGTACTGTAGGGGGTCTCAATTTTACTCCCACGGAAGTATTAAATGCCCTGAGGGAAGTTCTAGTAAGGACCAGTTTTTGAACCTTCTTACATTTCCACTGAGGTTCTAGAACCCAAGAAACTGCCTATCTGTCCTCTCCCTTAATCCAGAGAGACCAGGTACCATGTCAAAGAACAGGGCTTGTAGAAGTAAATCTGCTGCATGATGCACCATACGTGAATTCTTACTGGATGCTCCAGTGGGGACCAAAAAGAATTCTCAAAATTCATCTGGTATGTTAAATAAAGTCTAGCTGAGGTCCCCTCAAAGCCCTTAAAATCCTTAAGTGATGAAGAGAAGGAAAGGCAGAAAAGACTGCTATCCAAGGAGGAGGAGGAAGAGGAGGAGGAGGAGGAAAAAGAAGAGGAGGAGGAGGAAGAAGAAGAGGGAGGGACATGACAGGCAAGAGAGAACAATTCCAGTGGATTGATCTGGCCTGGAAGATGCTCGCCCAACTGACAGTGGTGTTAATGCCACAGAAAGGTACGTTGAAAAGTTTCCCACAATGGGGTGGACACAGCCCTTGGACTGTGCATGTGCTATGGACTGAATTGCGTCCTCCCAAAATTCACATGTTGAAATCTTATTCCCCAACATGACTGTATTTGGAGATAGGGCCTATATGGAGGTAATTAATGTAAATGGATCCTAAGGGTGGAGCCCTGAATCATAGGATTAGTGTCCTTACAACAAGACACACCAGAGTTTCTGCTGTCTGTCTCTCTCTCTCTCTCTCTTTCCCTGCCATCCTGTGAGGACAGGGAGAAGGTGGCCATCTACAAGCTGGAAAGTGGGTTCTTACCAATCACCAAATTTGCCAGCAACTTGAGCTTGGACTCACCAACCTCCAGGACTGTGAGAAATAAATATTTGTTGTTTAAACCACCCAGTCTATGGAATTTTGTTATGACAGCCCACAACTAACACAGCTTGTAAAAATTTAATTTAATTTAATTTAATTTAAATTTAATGTAATTTAATTTAAAATAAGAGCCATATTTCTCCCTTTTGAAAATAGAAAATATCCCCCTCCCTTCCTTTTTCTTAGAGCATTTACTTTCAAAAACCTAAAACTATCAGTAATTTTCCTCTCTTTAAAAGGTAGATAAATCCTCTTGAAAACTAGATAGGTCTTTTGTCAGTTTTACAACCTAGAAATGTCTTTCTCAAAGACCTGGGAGTCAACTCTTTGAAATGCAAATGTATATATGGATAGCACCCCTATTCCCATTTCCTGGGACGGTGGGAGTGGGAACCTAATTTCTGAGGGTGCCTGGCTCTGAGCTACACAACTACCTCCAGTCCTAAAGATGTGAAAGTACTGTTACTTGAGAACTAGTTACTGTTTATCTTGAGAACAAATCTGTAACAAGTTGGATCTGCTTGGCTATAAAAGAGTGAGATTGCTTTCTGTCTTTACAATATTAAAGGTTCACCTTGGGGACGTCTGGGCGGCTCAGGTGGTTAAGCGTCTGACTTTGGCTCAGGTCATGATCTCACGGTCCATGAGCTCAAGACCCACGTCAGGCTCTATGCTGACAGCTTGGAGCCTGGAGCCTGTTTCAGATTCTGTGTCTCCCTCTCTTTCTGCCCCTGCCCCACTTGTGCTCTCTCTCTCTCTCTCTCTGTCTCTCTGTCTCTCTCTCTGTCATTCTCTCTCTCTCTCAAAAATAAATACACATTAAAAAAAATTTTTTTAAGGTTCACGTTGATGCACATCACATTCTGATTTAATGCTTAATAATAAAAGCAGGTTCTCTCTCTACTACCTTTGTGGAGAGGACTTCTGGATTGGGAGATTTTGTACTAAATTCTATTTCCCCATCAGAGTCCAATATGGACACCCTGTCCAGAGCCTGAGAGACAACAGGCCACATGGGATGGAAGGGTTCAGGGGAGGGAACAGGCCTAGCAAACCACCATTAGAACTGGGCTCTGAAAAAAAAAAAAAAAAAAAAAAAAAGGAGGTTAGAGTGGGAGAGAGCCAAAGCATAAGAGACTCTTAAAAACTGAAAAACTGAGAACAAACTGAGGGTTGATGGGAGGGTGGGTGATGGGTATTGAGGAGGGCACCTTTTGGGATGAGCACTGGGTGTTGTATGGAAACCAATTTGACAATAAACTTCATATATTGAAAAAAAAAAAGAACTGAGCTCTGGAGGTGGCTTCCATCCTCTGGTCTCTCCTCTGAGCTGGTGAGCCCTGGAAAGACACAAGCATCTAGTTGTTCCTCCAAGAGTATGAAGCCAAGATGCTGCCTTGACCCCTCGAGGCCAAGAATGGTATGTTGATGCATTAGTTTGACCTTTGAGCTACTCTAATACCACATCCCAGGTTGGACCTGGACTTCGTCCACAAGGACTGTGAATCTCAGAGATTAGCATCAGAATCATGTGCAGGAGCTTTTTTAACCCACAAATGTCCACTTCCCACCCCAGACCTACGGAATCTGAAACTCCACAAGTGAGGGCTGGCAACCAGGTTTAAAAGCCCTCCAGGTTATTAGAATGTCCATTAGAGCTTGAGAACCACTGACTTTGATGAAGAGTTTAAACCTGAGGAGTTTTCAAAAGGACTGCTGTCTGGGTCTCACCACCACCCCACACCCACCATGATTCTGATTTAATTAGCTTGGAGTGTAGTTTGCTTAAAAATTACCAAGGTTTTAAAAAATTACCCAGATGTTTTTAATATGCAACCCAAGTTGAGAATTTCTGCCTCAAAACATCTATATGAATGGATTCCTCATGTATGGACCCTCTGAAATTCTATGTAAAATTGGGTGTCTGTGCATATATGTATCTTCCTAGGAGAGGACCCATAACTTTCATCAAATTCTCAAAAAGATCTGTTATGTTAAAAGTGGTTAATAATATGCCAGGTTAAGAGACCATGCATTTGGAGTACTGAGTGGCTCAGTCGGTTAGGCATCTGACTCTTAATTTTGACTCAGGTCACGATGTCACAGTCATGAGATCAAGCCCCATGTTGAGCTCTGTGTCTGGCTCTGCCCTGAGTGTGGAGCCTGCTTGGGATTCTGTCCCTCTCTCTGCCTCTCCCTCACTTGCACTCTCTCTCAAAAAAATACAAATAAAATAAAAAAGAGTGCATTCATCTTACTTATTTAGTAACTGGGAGACTCATGGGCAAAGTAGTTCAAAATTTAATGAGTGCCAGGAGTGCTAAGGTTAAGCATCTGACTCTTGGTTTCAGCTCAGGTCATGATCTCACAGCTTCGTCAGTTTGAGCCCTGCATCAGGCTCTGCTTTGCCAGCATGAATGAAGCCTGCTTGGGATTTTCTCTCCCTCTCTCTCTGCCCTTTCCCTGCTCATGCTGTCTCTGTCTCTCTCAAAATAAATAATGTATAAAAAAAATAAATAAATACAAACTTCAATCTTAAAAAAAAATGCTAAGTTAATATGAATTAGCCTTTTCCAATCAATATGTTTCATGAATCATAGAGCAGGGAAGGGGAAAGAGGACAGCTATTACCCCATACTGGTCTCTATCATTGTCATCATTAGAATTTATTCAACACCCTAGAAAACAGGCTACCATATTGGGTAGTTTATCACATTTGACCCCCTTGCAAACCTGTGAGCTATGCTGGGGCAGGTAATCTGATCTCATTTATATAAGAGAAGTTAATTGACTTGCTCAAGGTCATGCAAATCATAGCAAAACATGAACTGGAAGACATTCTTCAGTGTTTGGGCTTAACTATGAGAGACTGAATATAAAATAAACAATGGCCAGACCACATATGAAAAATGAATCTTAGACCCAAAACCTGCAGCAGCCTGCCCAGGAAACCAATCCCCTATCTGCAATAACCATTCCAGGAAGCCAGCCTGCTGTAAGCCAGACTTGCAGGAAGCCAGAGTGCTATCTTTAGTGACAGTTCAGGAAGCTAACCAGTAACTTCCCTAAAAATTGGCCCCAATGGCCAGGACTTAATAAGTGCCAAATTTCCTAACTGGTTTTTTGGTTTGTTTGCTTGTCTTTAGTTTTCCAAATTTTTTACCTTGCTTCCAATTTAGTGCCAACCATTGAAAGCCAGATACACACCCTAACCTATCACATAGGACCGCACTCATACTTGGCCCACCTACAGCTTCCCCAGGCCAAGGGCCTCCAATCAGGGCACACCTGGAGCCCTCCCTTGTTTCCTCTATGAAGCTCTCTCGAGTCTCTGCAAAACACAAGTGGCAATGGCTGACTCTCTTGCCATCACAGCACTCTGAATAAATAGCCTTCGCTTTTCTCATTAGGTTGGTCTTTGTCTGTTTCCACAACTAGCAACTCATGCTTATCCTTCACAGTTTCAAAAGCATGAATATCACTAACAACTGAGCACTGCATATACCTTCATACTGACACACTGAGGCGATGACTCTTTTTTAAGTTAGCCCAGGGTGGGCCTTTTCCAGCAGACCTTCTATAGACTTATGGTCAACACTCTGTAGGTCAATACAATAGAGCCATGGAATACAATAGATCCATGTTTTAAGTGACACCTCCCTCTCCTTCTTCCCCTAAGGTCATATCCAATTCTGACCTTCACTTTTAGACCTTTCTGTAGAATAATGATAATTTCTTATCTGTATAGGTTTTTTGTTGTTGTTGTTTACTTTTCCAATGTATTCTTTATCATCATCTCCTCTTATTGACTGTGAGGTAGGTGGGGCAGTGAAATGAAATGGAAACTGATCTAAACAAAGGTTGCCTAGCTTGCTCAAGGCCACAGGAGCAGGGTCTAGGCCTTTCAGCAAGCCTCTCTGATTCTTTCCCCAAAACACACAGTGGGTACTCAACCCAAGAACACAGAACACTGATGTCTTCACATTGCCAGCCATATCTTGCTCATGAGGCTCTTCTGTCCCCAAGGAAAGACATTCTCTGCCTTCATTACCTGCTCACCTTGTCCCCAGGGAACCTAAGTTTCCTTCACAACCTCTTAATGACACAGTGGGGTTGGGGAAGGACATTGCTGAGTCATTTCCAGCCAAAGGAAAGTATTATTTATAGCAAATCTGCACAAAGCAACTTTGGTGTTAACTTAAATGACTTCCTTCTGGCACAGTATAAGTACCAGGCTAATCGTCACCAGTACCCTTTAAAACAGCCCATTAAGTATATATAGGCTGCTAATTGCCTCCTCCAGATTTTCTCATCTCTCTACCCTGGACATAATCAGATTCTTTAGCCTCTCCTAAATAGGTTGCATTTCAGACAACCTCAGAAGGTTCTTCTTCCAATATAGTTTAACTCAATAGTGTGTGTTCTATGAAAAAAAGACTATGGAGAAAAATGAAAATTTTGAAGTATTCCCATCAATATATGGTCTCTGTATGTTTAGAGTTATCATTTGAACCTCCCCCTGGCATTTCTACCATATAGTCTTTTACGCTGCTTTTTTTCTTTTGTACATTATCCTCCACTGTACATCTTTCCCATACATCAAATCGATGTTGACCTCCTGGAAGGCAAGATTCATTTCTTCTTCTAGAACTTCCCATAAAAGTGCCCAGTTCAGGTTTATGTGCCATAGCACAGATTAAAATTAGCAACAGTAGATGTTCCTTAACATTTACTATATTACCCAAATGACTTCTGATTATGTATTGTCTTGCTTTTTACCCTTGTATGATTGAATATTCAGAGATACCATAAACCAAGACCCTACCATATCTTCCATTTATATTATAACCCTACTAGCCATCACTGAGTTGGTGCTTAAAGAATTTAGTTAAATCAGTGTCTTTCTTATACAATGAGCCTAGTCTCCACTATGTGAAAAATAAGACTGCATATTTTTTTCCCAAAGGTACAAATAAAATCTCATCATACACTTGTCAATTTTCTTACTTTGATTGTTCTTAGATGCAGGAGCAAATAGTAAATTTAAATTTTTCCTCACATTTAACCTTTACTAATAAGAAATATCATCAAACTATTACCTTTGAAATTTGGAATACACAAACATCCAGGTATAAAACTTTACTTGAGACTTCAAACATAGCCAAAAGCTTGAAACTCCCTTTCTCATATTTGCACACAGATACTACAAAACCCACTCAGAGAGTAAAAAAGTAAAAAAAGGAAATAATCATTGAAGTGAGTTTTTTGCCATAACAGTGGACAGATTAATGTTTGAAGTCTTTAAACTGTCAAGATAAAGTGTCAAAAGGGGTTTACATGAAATTTGTAAGATACTACCTTTCAAAATGATATTATATGTTCTATAGCACACACATGTACTTATCTATGCGTGGAAAATGACTTTTACCTTCACTTTTCATTCTTTTCCTAAAATTTTACCATAACCATGAACTACATTTACAGAAAAAATACTAATTAAGAAATCACCAATCTCAAAATTTTCAAGACTACAGTTGGTGCCTAGATCTAGAGATCTCTGGATTGGCATGACTGCTTTTCTTAATGCCCTACAGATTCTCCTCCATTCAACATTGGTCTTGACCAGAGTTGACAAACTTTTTCTGCAAACGGCTCCATAGCAAGTATTTTAGGCCTTGTGGAGAAGTCTCTGTTGTAACTACACAACTCTGCTGTTGTTCAAAAGCAGCCAAAAACAACATGTAAATGAATGGGTGTAGTTAAGTTTCAATAAAACTTTCTTTACAAAAACAGGCAGCAGCCTGGATTTGGCTCAACCTTAGATATAAACCAATATTGTAGCCACTAGTGACATGAGGCTATTTAAATTTAAATTAATTAAAATGAAATAAAATTTAAAATTCAGTTCCTCAGTTGTGCTAGCCACATTTCAAGTCCTCAATGACCATATGCAGCCAGTGGTTGCCATATTGGACCTCCCAAACAGAGAATATCTCCATCATCATACAATAGTTAAACTCATCTCCCAACATCTTCAAACTACATTAGAATTCTTTGGATAAGAGTGGGGAGAAAAAAGCATATTATTACCTAAGCTACTAAATCCTAGTCATTTTTGACATTTACTCAAAATGAATGATTTATAATAGGATCAAGTAGTGTGAAAGCTTCATATTCTGCAAAAAACTGCCATGGTGTGATTTTAAGCAACATTTAATTTTCACCAGAGACAAAACGTTAAAAAGCATGTTGAAATTTTATTTAGAAGATTTAGGAATGGAAAACCAAAACTATCTATACAATAAAGATTATGGGGTTGGCCTGGTTTCAAATAAACCCAAGAATGATGAGTGGGGGGCAATGGAGACAAATAGGACAGAAAGATATCTGACATAACCATGTCAGGAAACATATCATTAAAAACTACCATCTGGTTCCAGAAGTATTTCAAAGGACTTTGTCCAAGTATTACTTCCCATTACTTCTACCTCAAAGAAAAATCATTGTGGTTTCCTTAGGGATCAGAGATGGACACAAGATGGGACAGGGGCAACTCCTTTAAAATTGTAAGCCATAAGAGTCTCCAGATGATGACAAGTCAGCTTGGGAAAATACACATGACATGAAGAATAAGGCAAAGGTCTTTTTTTTTTTTTTAATATATGAAATTTACTGTCAAATTGGTTTCCATACAACACCCAGTGTTCATCCCAAAAGGTGCCCTCCTCAATACCCATCACCCACCCTGCCCTCCCTCCCACCCCCCATCAACCTTCAGTTTGTTCTCAGTTTTTAAGAGTCTCTTATGCTTTGGCTCTCTCCCACTCTAACTTCTTTCTTTTTTTTTTTTCCTTCCCCTCCCCCATGGGTTTCTGTTACGTTTCTCAGGATCCACATAAGAGTGAAACCATATGGTATCTGTCTTTCTCTGTATGGCCTATTTCACTTAGCATCACACTCTCCAGTTCCATCCACGTTGCTACAAAAGGCCATATTTCATTTTTTCTCATTGCCACATAGTATTCCATTGTGTATATAAACCACAATTTCTTTATCCATTCATCAGTTGATGGTCATTTAGGCTCTTTCCATAATTTGGCTATTGTTGAGAGTGCTGCTATAAACATTGGGGTACAAGTGCCCCTATGCATCAGTACCCCTGTATCCCTTGGATAAATTCCTAGCAGTGCTATTGCTGGGTCATAGGGTAGGTCTATTTTTAATTTTCTGAGGAACCTCCACACTGCTTTCCAGAGCGGCTGCACCAATTTGCATTCCCACCAACAGTGCAAGAGGGTTCCTGTTTCTCCACATCCTCTCCAGCATCTATAGTCTCCTGATTTGTTCATTTTGGCCACTCTGACTAGCGTGAGGTGATACCTGAGTGTGGTTTTGATTTGTATTTCCCTGATGAGGAGCGACGTTGAACATCTTTTCATGTGCCTGTTGGCCATCCAGATGTCTTCTTTAGAGAAGTGTCTATTCATGTTTTCTGCCCATTTCTTCACTGGGTTATTTGTTTTTCGGGTGTGGAGTTTGATGAGCTCTTTATAGATTTTGGATACTAGCCCTTTATCTGATATGTCATTTGCAAATATCTTTTCCCATTCTGTTGGTTGCCTTTTAGTTTTGTTGGTTGTTTCCTTTGCTGTGCAGAAGCTTTTTATCTTCATAAGGTCCCAGTAATTCATTTTTGCTTTTAATTCCCTTGCCTTTGGGGATGTGCCGAGTAAGAGATTGCTACAGCTGAGGTCAGAGAGGTCTTTTCCTGCTTTCTCCTCTAGGGTTTTGATGGTTTCCTGTCTCACATTCAGGTCCTTTATCCATTTTGAGTTTATTTTTGTGAATGGTGTGAGAAAGTGGTCTAGTTTCAACCTTCTGCATGTTGCTGTCCAGTTCTCCCAGCACGATTTGTTAAAGACACTGTCTTTTTTCCATTGGATATTCTTTCCTGCTTTGTCAAAGATTAGTTGGCCATACGTTTGTGGGTCTAGTTCTGGGGTTTCTATTCTATTCCATTGGTCTATGTGTCTGTTTTTATGCCAATACCATGCTGTCTTGATGATGACAGCTTTGTAGTAGAGGCTAAAGTCTGGGATTGTGATGCCTCCCACTTTGGTCTTCTTCTTCAAAATTACTTTGGCTATTCGGGGCCTTTTGTGGTTCCATATGAATTTTAGGATTGCTTGTTCTAGTTTCGAGAAGAATGCTGGTGCAATTTTGATTGGGATTGCATTGAATGTGTAGATAGCTTTGGGTGGTATTGACATTTTGACAATATTTATTCTTCCAATCCATGAGCAGGGAATGTCTTTCCATTTCTTTATATCTTCTTCAATTACCTGCATAAGCTTTCGATAGTTTTCAGCATACAGATCTTTTACATCTTTGGTTAGATTTATTCCTAGGTATTTTATGCTTCTTGGTGCAATTGTGAATGGTATCAGTTTCTTTATTTGTCTTTCTGTTGCTTCATTGTTAGTGTATAAGAATGCAACTGATTTCTGTACATTGATTTTGTATCCTGCAACTTTGCTGAATTCATGTATCAGTTCTAGCAGACTTTTGGTGGAGTCTATCGGATTTTCCATGTATAGTATCATGTCATCTGCAAAAAGCGAAAGCTTGACTTCATCTTAAGGCAAAGGTCTTTAAGAGAAAATTGCACGATAGCATTTCCCACCTCTTCATCAGATTTGCAGAAGCTTCCATTTTCCCTGTGCATTTGTTGGTGGTTTAGGTGGACACACTACTTATGGCCCACTGGTAATTCCTTTTTCGAAGGGGGAATTCACATTCCAAGGAAAACAGAAGTGCAGAACCAATGGCCTGACGGAAGAAGCTCAGGTTCATCTACTCACCTAGTGGCCAAATGAAGTTTGTCTCCCTCCACGGCCCTTTTGAAATGTCTGCATAAGCAGCTGGCCACAGCTGCAGCAATTGATGTTTGCCTCTAAAAAAATTAAGACTGCCAAAGAGAATCAGGAGTCTGAGAGTGAGGCAGTTTGCTTTTGACTTTGAAGCCCACGCCACAACAAGAGACCAGAAAGAAACGTGTTCAGTTAAACTTGGCACAGGTGGGGAGCTAACAGTCTCATTACAAACCATGTAATTTTATAATTAAAGAGCAGGGGTGGCCAAAATAAATACAATGACATTAATCAAGTATTAAAAATACCAGTGTACAAATTCATCTCTTTCATTTCAAAAGAACTTCGGCAACTTCCAAAGGGGATCATGTTGTGCAAATGACACACACTATTTTGTTTAACTAACTCAGGTATCAAAAGGCTGATGTGGCTCCAACGGGAATCCCCATATTACATCCAACAAGCTGGGAGCCCATGACAGCTGTCTAAATGTGATTGCAGTCACATACTCTATATGACATGCATCATCCCCAGTCCCTCAGCAAGCTCCCTTTATTCTCCAACTCCATTTCTCTTCATAAAAATGGTCAAAATGTGAGCCTCCTCATGGGAATTGGATAGGATTTGATGTGGTTCCTGGAGACATACTTTGAAGATCAAAGCAGTGAATTCACGTGAACAAATAGTGAGTTGTGGCCCTCTACAGCAGAGCTTCTCAAACTTTAATGGGATACCACATCACTTGGAGATCCTGTTAAAATTTTGACTCTGGATGAGGCCTGGGATTCTGCATTTCTTTTTTTTTTTTTTTTAATTTTTTTTTTCAACGTTTTTTTATTTATTTTTGGGACAGAGAGAGACAGAGCATGAACGGGGGAGGGGCAGAGAGAGGGAGACACAGAATCGGAAACAGGCTCCAGGCTCCGAGCCATCAGCCCAGAGCCTGACGCGGGGCTCAAACTCACGGACCGCGAGATCGTGACCTGGCTGAAGTCGGACGCTTAACCGACTGCGCCACCCAGGCGCCCCGGGATTCTGCATTTCTAACCAGCTCCCACGTGATGGTGATGGTGCCTATCTATGGACCACCTTTTCAGTAGCAAAGTTAAGTAGCACATTAATTCTCCACAGTCAAAGAATAATCTTTAGGCTTCAGACTGATAGAGGATAATATTTGTTAAATGCAGAATTGGAAAGTGTAAGAGTGAGATGAGACCTAAGAAATCATCTAGAAAAAGCTTCATTTAAAAAAAATTCTTTTGGAGGGCGCCTGGGTTGCTCAGTTGGTTGAGCATCCAACTTTCACTCAGGTCATGATCTCATGGCTTGTGGGTTCGAGCCCCACGTCTGGCTCTGAGCTGAGGGCTCAGAGCCTGGAGCTGCTTTGGATTCTGTGTCTCCCCTCTCTCTGCCCCTCCCCTGCTCGCACTCTGTCTCTGTCTCTCTCTCTCAAAAATAAATAATAAAACATTAAAAAAATTTTTTTTAATTTTTTTTAATGTTTATTTATTTTTGAGAGACAGAACACAAGCGGGGTGGGGGCGGAGCAGAGAGAGAGGGAGACACAGAATCTGAAGCAAGCTCCAGGCTCTGAGCTGTCAGCACAGAGCCCTATGCAGGACTTGAACTCACAAGCCTTGAGATCGTGACCTGAGCTAAAGTCGGACACTTAACTAACTAAGCCACCCAGGTACCCCACAGAATAAGCTTCATGTTTAAAGAATGTTTAAGGGAGGGTCAGTTAAGCATCTGAATCTTGATTTCAGCTCAAGTCATATTCCCAGAATCGTGGGATCAAGCCCTGCATTGGGCTCTGCACCGAGCATCAAGCCTGCTTAAGATTGTCTCTCTCTCTCTCTCTCTCTCTCTCTCTCTCTCTCTCTCTCTCTCTCTCTCTCTCTCCCCTCTCTCCCCTCTCTCCCCCAGCCCCTCTCTTTCTCTCTGAAAGAAAGAAAGAAAGAAAGAAAGAAAGAAAGAAAGAAAGAAAGAAAGAGAAAAAAAGAAAAAAGAATGTTTAGGGGACTCACCCACAGTCACATTACAGAGTAGTGGTAGTCCTTTTAACAGCCCCAAAGACACAGATCCCAATTGATGGAAAGCAAGACAAGTGTGTGCACTGTGATGAAGGGGAGTAGAGAGGGGCTGGGGCTGGGTGGGGGTGGAGAGGAGGAAGGGAGGAGGGTGCTTTGTCTCTCTCATGTCTGCACAACTGTACTAGACAAGAAGCATGCTCCACAACTTTAAGAAACATTGAAAAAAGTTTCAATGTGAAAAGAACCGAGCGAGCTAGGTTCCAATAAAATGAATCAATCCACAATGATTTTTATCATTTCTAGCCACACTTTCCTTTGTAAGTAATATTATCACATTCTGAAAAACCAGGTAATGTGTGTAGATCCCATGCTTATTGTCTAATAAAAGTCTCTCCACCAAAGAGGAAAGAAACAGACTTTCTCAATAGCACCTTTTCTGTACCTAACACACTGCTAGTTTCTTTATATATGGTATCCTATTTAATTCTTGCAAAAAAAAAACCTGTAAAATGGAGTGATCCCAGTTTTTCAGATAAGAAAAGTGAATTTGAAATAATTAAGTACCAAGTGTGTGCTAATACAGCTAGTTAGTGGCTTAGTGAAGACTCAAATTCATGGCTGCCTACCTCAAACCCTGAGCTATGTCTTTGTTTTTAATCCTAAAATCATATCAGGCCATAGCTTAAGTCAACTTACAATTAGCCTCCAAGTTTATATATGTTCCATTCTCAAAAGCTAGTTATTTCTAAAAGAAACTTCCTGTCCTACATTTTCTCAGCTTGTTTTCAATAAGCTAAGTTTTTAATAAGGAGTAAACCAATTACACCTTTCAAATCCCCAGCTCATAAAAATGTCCTACATACTTGAGTGCTTAAATAGCTTTCTGTGACGGTTGATAAGAATTTTAAATTTACCAGGAATCAACCTCAAAATTGGTGAATAAATCAATTCTGGAAGTCCACTTTATCATGAAAGGTGGGTATAAAAGGAAGAGAGAACAGGAATCATTGCATGTCTGAAAATGCAGGGTCTTCAGTGGGAAAAATAATATGGGTGGCATATAAAAGATAAGTGGTCAGTGATCCCAGCAGTGAACATACACTAGCTTGCATCATCTGAGAGCATAAATAGACCATTCTGGTGAAAAGCCTCACCTTTTACAACATTCTCCAGCAGAAGCACAGAAACAATAAGAAGAACTGAGGGTGGGCATAGTTAGCGAGAGAAGACTGGGTAGGCTTCCTGTGGGGGAGGCACAGTGATGGCCCATCAGTGAAATCAAGTCTCAGGTGGGGTCTCTGAAGGACCAGATGAGGGACTTGTTCGAGGCCATTCATTAACTAATTATTTTATGATCTTAAGTACATAGATACATAGACTTAATTAATCATACCTCTTTATTCAGAGCATATTTTAACAGTGATTTCATTCAAGGACCCTCTCTTGCTTTCTTTTGTTTTTGTTGGGCTTTTTTCTTTCTGTGTTATCCCCAACCCTCATTCCTATCTTCCTCTCCTCCAAGGATGCCCAGGGTGATGTGTTTGATATGCATCTTGGGTAGTATCTTGGATAAAATTGTCTTAGCTCAGGTTGCCATAATAAAATGCCATAGACTGGGTGGCTTAAACAATGGAAATTTGTTTTCTCACAGTTCTGGAAGCTGGAAGTCTAAGATCAAGGAGCCAGAATGGTCGGTTTCGGTTGAGAGCTCTTTTACTGTCTTGTAAATAGCCACCTCAAAATGTCCTCATATGGCAGAAAGAAAGAGAAAGCTCTCTGGTATCTCCATTTCTAAGGACAATAATCCTACCATGAACACACCACCCTCATGATGTCATCTAAACCTAAGGACCTTTCAAAGGCCCCATCTCCAAATGCCACCACATCTGAAGTTAGGGCTTCAACATATGAGTTAGGGTGGACACAACTAGTCCATAGCCATGTGCAAAATTTAAATTTGCATATGTTATACTGTTCCGTTTTTGCAAAAAAACATTCCCCAAAGAACATGCCCTTCTCACTCCTATGAATGCTCCCTGTGAGCAGTTTCAGCCATGTTAATTGGAAAGCATGTACCTGAAGGGTAGCAGAGAAGGGATGCCACTCAAGAGTGGAGAAGAGAAGGGGGCCAAGGGAATTAATTTCTCTCTGTTCACACTTTTGCCTGTTTTTTTGATGTTCTCCCTCATAGAGATTTCCATGAGTATAGACAGCCACTGGAAAGCCAGTGATGGGTAAGGGTGAAAACTATGTCCCTAATCCATGCACAAAATTCAGGCATGACATATTATCATAACAGGTTGATTTTGCTCCATTTCTTTTTTTAAAAATCTTTACACTTCTAATATTCACAGCACGAGAGTTCCTTATTATTTTTTTTTTGCCTCTTTTTACTTAAATAAAATATAAAGATTTGAGCCATAATTACCCAGGAAACTGTCAGGATGATCTAAGACCGGAAGTCCCAGACCAGAGCTTTACCATGAAACAGACCGTCAGTAAAATTATGGAATAGAAATGCAAACGATGTGTAAGCATTTATTTTGCTATTGCCCTGAGCATACCCAAACCGAGGAAAGCAGGCAGGCTTCTGAGGTTAGATCTGTGCGGTTAGATCTGTGAGTGAGGTTCTCACTCAAGCTGGCATCAGGAGCCCCCCAGAGTGTGTGTTACACTTGGGCTCATCTTCAGAGTTGCTGACTCAGAAGGTCTGGAGCTGGGACCCAGGGATCTGCCTTTCTAGCAAATTCCCACATGATGCTGATGCTGCTAATCCAGTGATCCTGCTTTGAGAATCACTCTTCCATGCCATGTGAGGATCCAGATGTGTCAAAAGATTAAGAAAACGGACTGGGATTCTCAAATGACTCTTTATGTTTAGACAATGTATATACAACATATGATTATTTTCATCATCCTCATATATCTCTCCTTGTTTTTTAAACCCCCATGATCCTCTAGATATATATTTGTGCCATAATTTTCACCCAGTTCTCAAGAAAACCTGTAACGGACTATACAAATGTCCTCATTTTTTGTCTATTTGATCTGCCAGTTTCTGAGAAAGGGATGTTAAAATCTCTCACTATGAATGTAGATTTGCAATTTATTCTTTTGCTTTATTTATATTTCAAAGCAATGATGAAAATTGTAAATTGCTTTATGATTCTTCTTTCTTGGTAGGTGATTTATTAATATAATGCATCTTCCCTTTTTCCTTCTCAGTGCTTTCACCCTTGAGTTATATTTTGTCATTTTAACATTTTTTACTCCTGTTTTCTTTTTATTAACATTTGCCTGGCATATAATTTTCTTTCCCTTTATTTTCAAACTTTCTGCATCATTTGGTTTTATATTTGACTCTTGTAAACAGCTCATAACTGGATTTTTAAATTCAATCTGAGAGTCTGTGTCATTTAAAATAAGATTGTGATTCCTGACATGTTTTTCCTTTCGGCTATCCTGTTTTGGTTTTCTGTTTAGTGTGCCCAGTTTTTAGTCCTCTTTTTTTTCTGATCTCTTGTTGGCAAAATGCTCTTTTTCTTTTCTAATTACTTGGAAATCACCTGTATTAGTGCTATTCTTTAAATAACTACCTTTAAATTTTTAATACGCATCTTTAAATATATTTTCCAAAACTAAAAATTAATTTATTTGTTTATTCAGCAAACATTCGATGCCTGCCTACCTTGGATGAGGCACTGTCCTGAGAGCAGGGATTCTGCAGAGAATGAATAATAACCTCATGGAATTTGCATTCTGGTGGGAGGAGAAAGGCAACAGTGACAATAAAGACAGTGGGTGATTATGCCAGCAAGGGGCTGCTGAAAGACAGGGAAGGCAGTGGGAGGTGATGGGGGCCAAGTGGGTCAGAGTGAAGACCTCAGCTTTTGCACCAAGTCAATTCTGAGCCATTGGAAGGTCCTGATCAGAGGAGAGAAGCACTCTGACTTGGGTTTAAGCAGGGTCATTCTGACTGCAGTTGACAATCTAAGGAAGGAAAGCAAAGGCAGAAGAGCAGAAGGCTTTTGCAAAAATCAGGTGAAATATAATGGTGGCTTGGATCAGAGGAGTAGCAGGGGTGATGAAAAGTGGTCAAATTCTGGACATATTTTAAAGATAGAGCCAAAAATCAAGTTTGCTGACAAACCAGAATTGTGGCATGAGTGAAAGAGAAGAGACGGGATGACAAAGATGCTTTCCTTGACCTGACTCTAATAGGCTCCTCTCAGCCCCCAATGCCCCACCCTTGGACTTTGCCCTTGGCCCATTTAGACCAGTCTCAGCAAGAATTCTGCTGGGTTTGTTTAGTGAAACTACCTCATCCTGGGCATCTGTATGGACTGAATGTTTGTGTCCCTCCCCCACAACCAAACATTCATATGTTGAAATCTAATCTCCACTGGGGTGGGACATGATTAAGACATGAGGCTGGAACCCTCAGGAAGAGGGTCTGTGACCTTATAAGAGTCATGAGAGAGCTTACTTCCTGTCTCTCTCTCTCTCTCTCTCTGTCTCTCTCTCTCTCTCTCTGTTCTCTCCACCATGTGAAGATGAAGAAGTTGGCAATCTGCAACCCGGAAGAGAACTCTCATGAGAATCCAACCATCCTGGTGCCTTAATCTCAGACATCCATCTTCCAGAATTGTGAGAAATGAGTTTCTGTTATTCACAAGCCACCCAGTCTATGGCACTTTGTTATAGCAGCTGAGCTAAGACAGTATCTTATCACCCTGCCTTTCCTTTAGCAAGATCCCTGTTGAACTGCTTGAATACGAATCCTCTTAGCCTTGATGCTTCCTCTTAGCAATTTCCACGCACAGATTCCCACCCTACTCCTTAGATATAAATTCCCACTTTCCTTGTTGTATTCAGAGTTGGGTCTGGCCTCTCTCCCCTACTGCAAACACTGCTGTAGTAGGCCCCATGAATAAAGTCAGCCTTACTGTCTTTACAAGGGTCTAAATAATTTTTTTCTATTTTTAAATTTATTTTTCATTTTTTTATTTCCAAAATTTTTTTTAAGCTTACTTATTTATTTTTATTTTTTATTTTTTAAAATTTACATCCAAATTAGTTAGCATATAGTGCAACAATGATTTTAGGAGTAGATTCCTTAATGTCCCTTACCCATCTAGCCCATCCCCCCTCCCACAACCCCTCCAGTAACCCTGTTTGTTCTCCATATTTATGAGTCTCTTATGTTTTGTCCCCCTCCCTGTTTTTATATTATTTTTGTTTCCCTTCCCTTATGTTCATCTGTTTTGTCTCTTAAAGTCTTCATATGAGTGAAGTCATATGATTTGAAAGGGAGAGAGAGAGGGGCAGGAAGGGGCAGAGAGATGGGGAGAGAGAGAGAGAAAGAGAGAGAGAGAGAAAGAGAGAGAGAGAGAGAGAGAGAGAGAGAGAGAGAATCCAAGCAGGCTCCACATTGTCAGCACAGAGACTGATGTGGGGCTTGAACTCACAAATCATGAGACCTTGACCTGAGACGAAATCAAGAGTTGGCTGTTCAACCAACTGAGCCACCCAGGCACCCCAGAATTTTTTTTCTTTAACAAGGATAACACTGAGACGGTTCATCTGAAGGACTAAAGGATAAGGATCACCATTAATGGTGGGAAAAACTGGTTACTGCGACTCCTATTGAGAAATATTGGGAATTGAGTCCAGAACATGTTAAATTTGAAATATCCACTATACATCCAAGTGTGATGAAATTTGAGATATCTGCTATGCATCCAAGCTATGGGAGGCATCAGGGCTAGAGATAAACATTCAGGAGTTCTCCGTACAGAGACAGTATTTAAAGACAAGAACTCATCGAAGCAAGTAGTGCAGAACAGAAAGAGGTCCAAAAACTAAGCCTTGAGACAGAGAACATTTAGGGGTCAGGAAGAGAAAGAGAAAACAGGAAAAATACTTAAAAAATCGAGAAAACAGGGGCGCCTGGGTGGCTTGGTCGGTTGAGCGTCCGACTTCGGCTCAGGTCACGATCTCGCAGTCCGTGAGTTCAAGCCCCGCGTCCGGCTCTGTGCTGACAGCTCAGAGCCTGGAGCCTGTTTCAGATTCTGTGTCTCCCTCTCTCTCTGCCCCTCCCCTGTTCATGCTCTGTCTCTCTCTGTCTCAAAAATAAATAAATGTTAAAAAAAAAAATTTTTTTTAAATCGAGAAAACAGAATGATAGGAGGGAAATCACGTGGGGGCATGTCCCAGAAGCCAGGTGAAACAACAGTGTTTCCAGAAGGAAAGACTGTCAAATTCTGCTGATAGTTCAAGTGCAATGAGACCAGATATTGATCACTGGAATCAGTAATGTCAACTGGACTTTGGTGACATTGATAAGAGCAATTGTAATGAAAGAAAAAAACCTGTTTGGAGTGTTTTCTAGAAAGAATGAGAGGAGAAAGATTGGAAGCAATTATGGGCAATACTTCCAGAGTTTTGCTGCAAAGGGAAGCAAAGAAAGGAATTGGACTGATGGTCTCAATCAGGCCAGGAGAAATTTTTTTTTCAAGATGGGAAAAATAATAACATGCCTGTATATTGATGGGAACAATCTGTTTGAGAGGAAATGGATCAAAACCAACTTTTGCAGAAGAGAGAAAAGAATTGATGGAGAGAAGGTAGTCTATATGGACCCCTCCTTTTTCCCCCTTGGGATATATTTATTGAAGACACCAGATCACTCATCTCATAGAGTTCCCCACAGTCTGGATGTTGCTCTTTGCATTTCCATGGTATAATTTAGAATTTCTTTGGTGGTTTCTAAATATGATTTTTTTATATAACCAAACTCTCTTTTTTTAAAGAAAATATTATGTGAGTAATATTCACTGTGGATAAATCACAGGAAGGTGTGGCTTTCCTATCAAATCACAGGAAGGTGTGGCTTTCCTATCGGAGTGAAGCAGGGTGGGAGAGCCGGAAATGCCGCATGTGACCCTTATCTACCATACCAGAACAGGGTGCTGCACCACAATTACTGTGGGGCCTTGGGTCTGAACAACTCTGGGGTGGAGAATTAATACATAAGCATGGATTTCTGTTCAAAGTGAGCTCTTAAACACCTCCACTTGTTCATACCATTGAACTGGGATGAGATCAACATATTATTTCTTGAAATAGCAGATTTTCCACTTAAAGCTACTGCCATGAGTGGAGATTCTTTTCCATAGAGAGCAACCATAGTTAACAATCCTGTTTTGGATTGAGCTCTTTGAGGGTGTTCACAGACAAGATATCATTAAATCCTAACTGCCAACCTCCTGATAAGAAAGAAGAGGCTCTGAAAGGTCAAGGAAGAAACGCTATTATCACACAGATAATAAGTGGGTTTCTCTCCATATAATATTCTCCTCTTTGGCTATCGAGATAATGGTACTGACCACAGACATTAGTAGGGCTTGCACTTTAAGTGGTTTTGCCAGAAATGGCAATGCTTCCGTGCGCACTGTTTCCTAAATGATTAAAGGGACGTGTTCTCCAGATGACTGCACAGTCAGAGCCACAAGCTGTGGCTACTGAACTAGGCAAAATTAACTGGCCCGTGGGAGGGTCAGAACGTGGCCTCTGCAGGGTGCTCTCACTAACTCAGCTAACCAGCCTGGGGAGCCTTCTAATTCTAATTAAAATTAGAGAGGGGGTATTTTACTTGCTTGTTGTCCATTCCATGTAGAATGTAGAAACCATTTCACTGTGTATAACATCATCTCTGATTAGACAGTGTATTGGTTCTATTGAAACACAGCTTCGGGGTTTATTAGAAAGAACAGTAATGGAACAGAAGGGAGTCAGGCATGTCAAAAAGGAGAGACTATTCAACACGAATATTTCTTTATAAACACAGAGACCCTGTTTAAGACTGTGAGTTTCTTGTCCTCTCCAGACTTATGGTAACTGCTAATATGCAGTCAGGAGTTATTTTCACATCCTTATATTAAGAAGCGGAAAATTCATAAATATTTACCAGATTGTTGCATGTGTCATATAATTTCTCTCTCCCCATAAATTATAAAATATCTTCACATTTTATACATCACTAGGTGGGGAAGTGTAGGACGACAATGAACAAAACAGGTAGTTAAAATGACTGTCCCACATCGGGGACTGCCTGATTCTTTTCTCCACCAAAAACCCCACTGTGGAGAAAGAAAGAGATTCTCAAAATTCTGGAAGGCAGGAGCTTAAGTGAAATATTCACATTCCAAGATAAAAGTGATTGATCCGGGTGACTTCCAGACACAGAATTCTCATACTCACAAAGATTCAAATAATTAACCATTAAATTGTGCTCCTTAATATAAGCCTGTAATTGTAAACTGGGCATAAAGTCACATTTTCTAGCCCCCCTTCTAACAGTGAAACCTTCACATTGATTTTCTTCTCCTCCTCAGTTCTATTGCCCACATTCCCAAGCTCCTTTTGATTATCTCAAATAAAATCAATTGCAAATAATAAAGACTGATCAGATAATGACTGAAATCTTAGGCCATTGCGGACACTTATGTTGATGCCCCACCAGACGGGACTAAAAACATATAGGCTAAAAAAACCACACACACATAGATTTAAAACTGATAGCTCACTGTTCAAATCTGATATTCACTTGTTTACCAACATAGAAAAATGGTGAGATTTCTCATACATTTGATTTTTTGTCTGAACCTAAAAATTTGGAAAATCTGGCAAACCCGGATCCATGGATTCTCCCAGAGTCCCCACAATGCCACAGTCCCTATGCTCCATATCATCCTTACACTCATTCTGTTTCACTTTGTAAAGCGTTTGAGCTTGCAGTCTGTTCCCAAAGATAATCCCTATCCAAATGCACCCCCTTTCATAACAGAGGAATCTCTAAGATGGAAATTATAAAATCGCATTTTCTTGTTCTGCTCAGTTATTCGTTGATTCATTCCAACAATGCATGACCTATGCGGGCCACGGGGATTGTAAAAATGATTACCATCTAGTAGAATGGCTAGCATCCCAAACCTGACAAAATTAAATGCTAACAAAGATGCAGAGCCACGGAAATTCTTACTCATTCCTGGTGGAAATTCAAAATGATGCAGCCACTTTGGAAGACAGTTTGGCAGTTTCTTCATTTCCCTTCAAAATCCATACATTGAAACACAACCCTTCCCCAGTGTGATACTGTTAGGAGGTGTGAGCTTTGGCAGGTAATTAGGATTAGATGAGGTCATGTGGGTAGAATCCTCAAGATGGGATTAGTGCCCTTACAGCAGTCCCAAGAAAGCTTGCTTTCCTCTCTGCACTCTGCCGTTTGAGGACACAACAGAAGTCACAGTCTATACCCCAGAAGAGAGCTCTCACCAAGAACCTGATTATACTGGCTCTCTGATCTCAGACTTCCGGTCTCCAGACTGTGAGATATAAATCGCTGTAGACCATCTCACCTATGGTACTTTGTTACATAGCAGCCTGAACTAAGATTTACACGATTGTTTGCAGCAGCTTTATATTCATAACTGCCAAAACTGGAAGCAACGAGATGTCCGTCAATATGTGATATGGATAAACAAACTGTGGCACATGCATAAAATGGAATATTATTCAGTGATAATAAGGAACAAGCTATTAATTCACACAACATGAATGCATCTTAAATGCATTTTGTGAAGTGAAAAAAACTACTCTGAATAGCTATGTATATACATGTATGACATTCTGGGGGAGGAGGGAACATCTAAGGACAGAAAACAGATCAGTGGTTGCCAGGAGTCTGAACAGGAATGTTTGACTGGTGGGAGAACGGGACACTTTTTAAGGTCATGTCACTAACCTGCCTGGAGCAGCAGTGGTAGATACATCATGTATCTATGCATTTGTCAAACCCATAAACCTTACAGCACAAAGAGGGAAACTCAGCATAAACAAGTTTAAAAATTACTTAGGAGGTCAGGATTTCCTGGGATGGAATGGAGACCAAAGAATCTAACGTTATCACAAATGTATGAAATGATTTCATCGAAGGGGTGGGAGGGGGAAAGGTGCTGATCTTGTAACTTTGGAAATGAGTGGAGGCTGCAAGACTACGGGCGGAAGGAACTGCGCTTGGGCACGGTGCTCCAGCTGGGAAAGCTTTTGCCAGGGGAAAACAGGCTAACAATTTTGAAACCGTGATACGTGTGCAGATGGTCCTCCACTTACAATGTTTCAGCTTACAATTTTTTGACTTTACATTGACGAGAAAGCAATGCATGTTCAGTGGAAACCACATGTCGCATTCTGAAGTGGGATCTTCTCCCGGGCTAGCGATATGCAGTATGACCCTCTCTCATGGTGCTGATCAGCAGCAAGCAGCTCCCAGCAGCCACATGATCACAGGGGTGAACAACTAATACACTTACAACCCTTCTGTCCCCATAAAACCTTTCTGTGTGTTGCTTTCAGTACAGTATTCAATAAATTCTATGATAATAAACATTTTCTTATAAAACAGGCTTTGTGTTACGTGATTTGGCCCAATTGGAGGCTAATGTAAGTGCTCTGAGCACATTTAGGGTAGGCTAGGCTAAGTTATGGTGTTCAGTAGATGAGGTGTATTAAATGCATTTTTGACTTATGATATTTATCTTACAATGGGCTTATGGGGATGTAACCCCATCCGAAGTCAAAGAAGATCCATATCCTAGAATTGAACAAGTAAGTAAATGGATAGCAGATGGTGGGAGCAGGTTTTCCATGGTAGGAAAGGAGGTTACAAACAAGCAAAGGAAGGCTAAAATGATCCATGTAGCGATAGATGAGAATTGGAGACTCGAATATGAACTTGTGTTCAGTATAATACAGAGACAGGTGGATACATATGGAAACATTTATAGATACATGTATATACACAGGTTAGCATACCCACATATATTTCCTTGCTCTCGCAGATCTAGAAGCAATGACACTCCAGTAGGTGTGTCACAAATCAGTTTCTAATACCATTCTCCAATAAAAGGAACCAGGGCTCCTTGGAGAAATGTCTCATTCTAGGGCTGGGGAAGGTTACACAGAACAAGCATCCTGTAGTGCCAGAAAGTCAGGAAGTGCTCAAAAAAATAAACTATTGGAAGTATGTAAAAGGGATCCAGGAGCCAGCCTGAAAGAGCTCCCACTGTCCAAAGCTGGAAGAATTTGAGCAACAAAATAAATACTGAAGTACTGGATTGTAACCCAATGTATAAAATAAATATGCATGAATCCATACTAATATAAATGATTGGCTAAATAAATAAATGTGGAAGAAGAGACAAATCTCCCATACAGAAGAATTCCAAATAATTTATGTAAATACTCCCTCCTCAAGGAAGCTGAGTGTGGGCTGCACTTAGGGACTTGGTTCCAGTGCGCAGCAAATGGCAAGCAGGGGAGCAAAGTACATTGGAGAATCCTGATGAAAACTACCTGAGCCAGGTGATGAAGGGTGATGTCATCAGTGATAAGTCATGCGGGTAGCATGACACATGTCCTCTTGTAGGATGTGATGAGAAGGACACTTGACTTCTGTTGTCTTTCTCCCCCAAACCAATAACCCTAATCTAACTAAGATAAAAACATAAAAGCCAAAATTAGGGACATTCTACAAACTACCTACATTCTACAAACAACATATGACAAACTACCTGACTAGCACTCCTCAAACTGCCAACGTCCTGAAAAGCAAGGGAAATCACAAACTGTCACAGACCAGAGGAGGCTCAGGAGACAGGATGACTAAATGCAATGTGGTGTTCCAGACTGGAACCCAAAACAGAACACAGACATTAAGGGAAGGCTGTGAAATCTAAATAGAGTCTGAGGTTTCCTTAAGAGTACGTACCAATGTTGATTCCTTATCTGTGACGAATGAACTAAAGTAATGTCACACAATAACATCATCCTACTGAAACTGGATGAGGGGTACACGGGAATTCTCTGTGCTATCTTTACAAATCTATCTCCGTACTATCTTTAAACTATCCATACTATCTGAAACTATTTCTAAATTGAAAAGTTTATTTCAAAGCAAACAAACAAAAGGAAATCTTGGGGCTGTGGGTCCCAATCCAGAGGGAATGGATCCCCTCTGCTGAGCACACTATGTTCCTAGTGAGCTCTTAATTCTTCCTTCAGATCTCAGCTGAGATGGGACTTCCTCCAAGCTATTCCTAATCCCCAAATTGGGTCTTTTCTTTGTTACCTCTCTTCACACCCTTTCCTCATTCCCAGCAATTATGTCACTACGTCCCTATTCAGTGAGCACCGTTTCAAATCTGTGTCCTTGACCATGCTCTAAGCTCCAGGAGGACGGAGACTGTGTCTATCTTGCTCTCCTTTGCATTTGCAATGCCCAGGAGAGAACTTGGCACTAGGTGATGCATAATGAATCGCTTTGGAAGGGGTGGGGAAGAAAGGAAAATGGGGGGGGGGGGGGGGAGAGGGAGAAGAGGAGAGGGAAGGAAGAAGAGATGGATATGTATTATGATAGAGCAACTATCACAGGATGAGGAAAATAAACTTTGCCACTGGGGCAGTGAGTAATGAACAGGTGGAGGACAGAGGAAGTTTAGGGCCCTGAGAACTCTCTATATAAGATACTTCAGTAGTGGAAACACATCAATATACATTTGTCAAAACACTTCGAATACAAAACACCTGAGGTGAATGATAAAATAAACTATACACTTAGGGTGATAACTCTGGCAAGTAAATTCATTTATTGTAACAAACATACCACCCGGGGGGGGAGCTGTTGACGGTGAGGGAAGATACGGGCATGAAGTCAGGGGTATGTGAGAGCTGTCTGGATCCTGCTCTTGGTTTTGTTGTGAACCAAAAACTGCTCTGAAAACTAAAGTTTATTAAACACACACACACACACACACACACACACACACACACAGTCAACTTTCCAAAATATAAATAATATGCCTTAAACAATTATACAAAAGAATATATGCATTTAACATGTGCACGCATGTACGTGTCCATATACACACAGAACACTTTACATAAATATGTAAAACATGTATACAAAATCTCTTCTCCAGAAGACCACCATGGGGCAGGGTTGATTTTGCTTCTTTATTTCTGTTCTCTTGTGCTTACTTTTTACCCTCTAAAAACAACACTGCAAACTCCACGTCCAATTGTTCCAGTGGAATCCATACTCTGCCCGTAATACATTTTTGTATCTCAAAGCATGCCCATTTTCTAATGTTACCAATTGCTTTCCAGCCTTCCTATGTGTCTCTAAATCCATATTTTATACCACCTTACAATTAAATCTTCAACAGATACAGTTCAACAACATCCAGGAGCGGGAAGGGACGCACTGCCTCGTAGGCGATAAAAATTCACAGTAAAGCCACAGATGTAGCAGAGTGAGAATTACCGCACCAGCAGGAAGTGCAGATAAAAGAGGATTACACATGATGAAATGCAGTAATTGACTAGAAGTCACAGGAAATACCAGATGGATGTCACTGCTCTATATAACTCTAATGCGCCTGTACACTTTATTGAGCATCACTGAAGGTTCACTTTTGGTATTTTCCTGAGTGTAATTGAAGTTTATTGATATGCTATTATTGCCCAGTTTAGATGTGACCATGAAAAAATATAGTTTGATATACTTGCATCTCCACAGAAATCTTGGGCTTTGCCTCTTAAAATAAAGTCTCATAGTAATAATTGCCATAATATTTATTCCTCTTCCTCCATTAGACCTCTACGTAGAATATGGACAGTAACTGCTCCAGATAGCATTGAAATTGCAGGGATATTTTCGGCAGTGATTGGCGCATAAAAGATCAGACATGCAATTTTGGATACTACCAAGGGAGACTTACAAAGGATTTTTATGTTGAAGGTAAAAGAAAACAAATTTATATGCTGAAATGAGTTGCCAGAGGTGGTGCGGTTCCCTATTAGTTCTCACGGGTTTATTTCCCATTAGTTTTCAACATAGGAAGGGGATAAAAATAACTATTCATCCAAGCTGGAATATTCGTTCTATAAACACAGACGCCTCAGATCTCAGCAAAAGACCTCCCAGCATACTAAGCGAAGGCTATTTCCCTCCACAACAAACATTTTAAATTACGCTGGAAATAATGGGTGTGAAAACGATCGCTTCTCAGGGCCGCCAAGGAAAACTCTCCATGGAAATTCCAGAGACAGCTCGAATCTTCTCACTGACAAGTTAGTATAAACCGATGAGAAGCTGCTATAAGGCCCAAGTCAAAGGGCCATGCAACTTGATTATATTTTCACAAGCTGAAAATTAAATTCCATTACTAAAGAAAACAATTTGATGCTGGACTCTGGTGAGCTGCATGGACTAAAGTGCAGCCAAGAAAGAAATGTGTGGCCCGACCATTGGAACCTGAGACTTCTCGGAGGAAACAGAGACGGGGGAAGGTGGGTCTCAGCTGGGGGAGGCCCCTTTCATTTCTCCCTGCCCAGCCCCCTTTCCAGCCCACAGACGCATGCTCCATCCCCCTGGACACACCCCACAGGTGTCATCCCAACACACATTCTTCCACGGGGGGCCACCTACAGTGCTGACAGCAAGGAGTTACTGTGGCTACAGGCCTGCACACCCTCAACCTGTACTTCCAGTCCTGGAGCAGAGTTTCTCAAAGGGCTTTTGTCCACGGACCACCTGTAAGGGAATCTCCCGGAGTGTTTGTTAAAAATTCAGATTCCTAGGCTCCACACCAGATCCCTCGAATCAGAATATTTGGGAAATCCCTGTATTTTAAAAAAATTAAAGTATAGTTGACCCACAATGTCATATCGGTTTCAGGTGCACACCATAGTGAGTCCACACCTCTATACGTTATGCTGTACTCACCACAAGTGCAGCTGCCATCTGTCACCATACATGCTAGTACAGTACCACTGACTATATTCCCTACACTGTACCTTTCATCCACATGACTTATTCATTCCAAAACTGGAAACCTGTACAGAATCTCTGCATTTTTATTAAGCTCCCCAGGAGAATCTCATTCACAGAAAAGTATAAGAAGCATTGGCTTACAGTTTACAATAACCTGCTTCTGGACAGAAAGGAAACCAAGTAAAGGGAAGAGTGGGTACGTTGGAAGAAGGAAAAATCTTCTAGATGTATAGTGCCTAACTCTGTACTTGGCACATAATGTAGGCTCTTGATATGTCAAATGCATGTGTGCATGAATGAATGAAGGAAGGAAAGAAGTCAAATGAATGAAGGATTCATTGCTTTCATGGAGGTATCCTGTATTTCCATAAGTTATCAAACATGTCTGCACCTACTTCTATCTATTTTGGTGGAGGGAAGAAATCAAATGTGTAAGCAGTTTGCTATTCTAATAATAGGATAACCAGAGATTGGCCCACCAACTCTGTAGAGCTGGCTGGACTAGAACAACCAGCAAGTGAGTGGGTGGAAAAGAGAGATGCTTTTAAAACCCTGAGCAACTGGGCCCAGCTGGCACTGCTCGGACATAGTGGAGAAAAACAACAACTCCCAGGTATGGACTATGTCTTCTCTCTTGTTTTCTGTTGCCTCATGATCTTGATTACGAAACAAAGCTCATAATATATCCAAGGGCATATTTTCATTTTGCGACTCTCATCCAGTTAAGAGCATTGTACTGAGAACAACAAGCCATATGCCATTATTATTATTGTTATGCGCTGGCATACCTTGCCCATCTGCCATGTCTGTCTCTTTTTCCTCCTTGCTTTCCTCTTCCCATATGTACATGTTCAACAAGTAATGTGGAATTCAGTTCAGGACTGGGGGGCTACGTATAGCAAGCACAGAAGCAAACACCAGATTTGTTTTCATTTTTGTTTCTTCCTGAAGAATCAAAACACATTCACTTAGCAAAAGAGTTAAGCAGTGACTTGGGGCCAGGTTCTATGTGAGGATCCAGAGGTATCAAAATGTGTCAAGACCAGTCCATGCTCTCAAGGGGTCCTACCTAGTCAAGGAGACTGTGAGGAGCTAAATTTTGCCCTCCTAAGATTCACATGTTGAAATTCTAACCCTCAGTACCTCAAAATGTTTTCAGACATGGGGTGCCTGAGAGACTCAGTCAGTTAAGCATCCAACTTCAGCTCAGGTCATGATCTCATAGTTAAATTAGAGCTCTGAGTTGGGCTCTGTGCTGGCAACTTGGAGCCTGGACCCTGCTTCAGATTCTGTGTTGCCCTCTCTCTCTATCTCTGCTCCTCCCCACTCCTCTCTCTCTCTCTCTCTCTCTCTCTCTCTCTCTCTCTCTCACACACACACACACACACACAAAGATGAATAAATATTAAAAAAATGTTTTCAGACATAAGGTATTTATTTAAAAAGATAATTAAGTTAAAATGAGGTCATCAGGGTAGACCCTAATCCAATATGATGAGTATCCTTATAAGAAGAGAAAATGCATACACAGAAGACACGCATAGAAGGAAATGCATAGAAGGAAGACCAAGTGAAGACAGAAGGAGAAGTGGACCGTCCTCACACCAGGTGAGGCCTCACAGGAAACTAACCCTGAAGACATCTTGATCTCAACTTCTAGCCTCCAAGATGGTAAGAAAAGAAATTTCTGTTGTTTGAGCCACTTATGCTTAGTCTGTGATACCTTGTGACAACAGCCATTGCAAATACATGCAGGGAAAACATTAATACAAGAAACAGCCAGGCTTTACTTCCATTCCCACTCTGACTAGGTTTGTAAAGGCCTGAATAAGGAACTATGCCTTCTCCCTCCTGTGGCCCATCCTCATGACACTAGAGGGTCCTGTGTAACATCCAAAGGCTCCAAGGAAATGCTCGCTATCTTAACCACACCAAACCCTCCCCTTTATCTTTGTGGGTGGAAATCAGAAGCACTGGATAACTACCTGGCTTACTCCTTTGATTCTTCTGGAGAACGGAATGTCCTTTACTAAGAAAATTTAGTTATGAAACAAAAAGCAGAATCTTAGTTGCCCTAGAGCCCGAGGTGTTTGCCTACAACCTCTTGGTGGTCCCATTGCAGATGGTGGCACATGGCATTCCTGGCCGGTGCGAATAACTTGACATCACACATCACTACTGCTACAAAAGCAAGCTTGAAGTACAACTCACCTATAGGGTACTCAGAAGAAGGACATCACATGTGTGTGGGCATCAACCACCCGCTAAAGACACGATTAAAGGAGAAGCCAGTGCAGTTACACAGATTGTCTCCACCACGCAAGTGTGTCAAACTAGAGCCTACAGCACAGATGGTCAAGCCACACAGGCATGAAGAGTGGATGGCACACAAGCTCTGCACTCAGACAAACCTTCTGGAGAAGAACACCTAATGACTCTGACTCTCGAATTTCCTGACTTGCAAATGGGATTTGTTAAGAGGATCTGGAGAGTTTAGACCTTCAGAATCTCAAGGCACCAAGCAGTAGGAATCACTTCACAGGCATGAATACTTATGGATTCATTTCCTACAGTTGCCCGAGCAAAGTACCACAAACTCGTGGCTTACAACAGAAATTTATTCTCATACAGTTCTGGAGAATAGAGATCCGGAATCAAGGTGTTGCCAAGGCCATGTTCCCTCTGAAATTCTGAAGGGTGGTATCCTTCCTAGCTTCTTCCAGCTTCTGATGGAGGCCATCCATTCTTCACTTTCCTCAGCTCACAGCCACATCACTCCAATCTCTGCCTCTGTCACCTCTGAGATTAGGACTTCAATATATCTTTTGGGGGGACATAGTTCAACCCACAACAGTTCATTTTAAACATATTCAGTAAAATGAGGAAGAGAGAAAAACTGCTTCCCTAAATAGGACAGTCACATCAGGCCTCAGTTTTCCTGACTCACATACATGGCAGGTGCCAAAAGCAAATAGGAAAATTGTTTACCATCCTCTGAGACTGCAGTAAGCTTGAACTGAGCCTGGGATGCATTTAATGCCTTTCTATTTGTTATTCCAAGATGAGACTGGAAATAAGTTAACTACACCCCGAGTTTTGGAGGGATTCTTCTGGGCAAAGGAAGTGCCTCCATTTCAGGAGTGATTGGCCTGCCTCAACCAGTCAACTCTTTCATGGCCAGGACAACAGTTGGCACCACCCACCTAACACAGTACCTGCACAAAATTCTAGGTTTGAATTTAAAACAATGAACTAATTAGAACTACTTGAAAAGATGGTATATGAGACTCATATGAAAGGATCATAGGTTCCCTCAAAGATGCCCACAGAGTCTTAACGGAAGAGACAGAAGAAAAAAGGTAAGCCAACACCTAATTACGCAGTCACAAACTATATAATTTGACACATTCCCTGCCTTCAAGGACATTACAATCTTTAAGGAACATAGGACACAAGCACACATAATTTTAGTACACAACAGACTGTGGTACTATAGAGATAGAAAGTGTTACGGGACAGAGACAGAAAGTCAGATGTGTAACCAACACAGAAACCAAACCACACGATCAGTCCCCTTTTGGTATGTGCTTCCTTGACAATGTCTATGCACCTTCTGTGACAATGTCACTCAGGATTTATAATGACAGGGGTGACAAAATAACTCCCAATTCCCTAATGAATTGTGGTTTCTTATTTTACCTTGTTTCTTAAGTTAGACTGAAATTTATGTTTTTATTATTCCCTGATAATTCATGTCATAATAGCAATAATTAGAACTTCACAGTTGCTGCTTTTTCTTCTCCAGTTTTTAATTTCACAGCCTAAAGGCTTTTGAAAATTATTTTTGAGAAAAATATGGTGCAGAAGCCATAGAATATGCAACTTTGTCACCACAAATTTGGATGCTGAAAAAGAGGAAGAAGAAAGTTTGAAATACTAATAGGACAAAGCAGAAACTAAACTTTAGAAGATGGCAGGAGTCACAGATAAAATCTGTGGCCTTACTTTCAAACTTTTCATCATTACTGTGATAAGGACTGTCTTGATATGGACCACTCAGTATATGATGCACATAATTTCAGAGAGCTCTCTGACCAAATCCTTCTTTTATGTGGGAGAAATGGTGTGTTGGCATTGGTCTACTATCAAAAGCATCTTGGACTCAGCCTGAGAGGTCACAATCCTTTTCTGCTCCCTCTAAGCTTGTCAACTCTGGGTACCACACTGTGGTTATACTAATGCTCCCCTAAGTGATTCATTTGAAGACACATATTTACAGCTCCCTTAGCTTTGAAAAGATATGAGTTGCCAAAACCTCAGCATCATGGTTCCTGCTTTTCATTATCCGCCATGTTAGGAAAACCCTTAGATGGAATCAATGAGCACATCACACTAAAAGAAGGCAGAGGCAGAGAGACAAGGGCACCTGGTGACTCCACCAGTCACAATCATATTGGTCAGCCTGGCCTGCTTCTGTGTGAAGACATGCACACACACTCACACTTGCTCATGCTTCCCCCGCCCCTGGCCCCAGTGATTGGACTAGAAGCAGGTTGGGCCAGGGCCCCTCCTCTGGACAAAGAGTGACATAGACAGAAATATGTTTGAGGCTGGATCATCACTTGGGTGGTCTCAGTGGTCCCTGGTTTGGCTTGCCCTGTAGACAGAGCAGCAGAAAGACCCAGTCCGCCAAGAGGAAAGAATGAAGAACTAACTACAGACAGAAACACAGACAAGAGATGGGCACAACATTCTCTGGGTTTTGGCCAAATTTCTGGCTCCTATAATGATCATTTCTGAATCTCAGCCCCATCCCTGCCCTTAAGTTCTATTAAACATATCTACCGGTTGTTAAAAGATAAGCTGAGGCATATTTAAAAATTTTTAAGTTTGTTTAAGCAAAGATCATCTTGAATCAGGCAGCAGAAAACCAGAAGTGGTTAGGAGCTTTCCACTGACAGAAGCCGGTGGAGAAAAGGCAGCAGCAAAGCCAGGAAATGATTGATTGGCTACAGCTTAAAGCCTTGTTGGCCATCAGTTGTCCCTAAGTTTCAATTTAGGCATTTCAGGCTTAGATTCTGTTTGCTTAAGTAGCTACTAAGCCATTAGAGTCACTGTAGTCTAATGCCCCTCCCCCTATTTAATTAATTGAACACTGTGCCCTTATGATTAATTCCCCCTTTTAAAGTTAAGTTGCTTTGTTACTTGAAACCAAGAAACCAGTACAGTACAGAACTGTTATAAAAAGTCCTAGGTGTGTAAGTTGTAGCAAAAAGTCACATGAACCAGGCACCTGGGTGACTCAGTTGGTTAAGTGTCCAACTCTTGATTTCAGCTCAGGTCATGATCTCAAGGTTCAAGAGTTCAAGCCTCATATGAGCACGGAGCCTGCTTGGGATTCTCTCTCCCTCTACCCCTCTCAAAATAAATAAATAAAAAGTTTTAAACAAACTTTTTTAAACAAAAAGTCACACAAACACTAAAGTCTTGCATATATACGATGTCACTCCCACTGTGAATTTCCTTGTAACATACGAACAATGCCTGTGTGCCACTCATTGTATATCAACAGACATTCTCCAGCCCCAAGTCAAGTGCCCTCGAGGCCCTCCTGGAAAACAAGGCTGGTTGTCATTGGCTGGGATAGGCCCAGGCTCTTCTGTTGTCATTATGATAATGGATTGGGACAGTGCAACTCAGATTTAAAAAAAAAAAAAAAAAACACCAAGGGGCTCAGCAGAGTCCAGCCCAGAACATCAAAACACAATGGTAATCACTTACATCAGTCACAAGTGGCTCCACTTAACAGGCTTTTTGAAGGAAAAAAAAAAAAAAAAGAGGAGAAAAGAGCATTCTTGTTGCGGCATTGAAAAGTGTGAAAATGATCATTTGTATAATACAGCTTCTGCCTTGAACGCTGATATGCCCACAATGTAGATGGAGATCAAAATAGCACACAGACAAACAAATAATGCAAAAGGGTCTCAAGAAGAACACCCATGGTTTCGTTTTCTGATTTATTTAAAAGGCTCACAGGTTGCAAGCCTCCTTTCTTTCTCATTTCCAAAGCTGGGGTTTGTCATGCCTGTCCTGTGCCAGTGTGACTGAGCTAGGTCTCCAGCGCCCTTCTTTAAAGTGTGCATAAAGCAGAGGTGCCCAGAGCTTGCCCAGAGCACCAGACCCAGCTGCCACAGTCCTGGAATGCAGGCCACTGCAGGCCCAGAGCGATGAAAGCCCAGGATCAGGCATCTCCAATGCTTTGATTTGCAAGAACAGCTTGACACCCATAGCAACGTGGCTAACGTGAAAAACACAAGATAAAAACATTCCATTTAATTAAAAGCCCACAGTTCAATGGTAGTATAATTATTACAAGTGCATTTTATGGCTGTCTGCATTCATTTTGGGTACATAAATTAATATGCAAATTGCCAGGCCCTCTCGTGTTCTTAAGAAGTTCCCCTATCAATCTTTTCTCCAACATGTCAATGGCATAAAGCGTGGCTTTTTAAATGCAAAATGAAATTCACATTTATGGTTCTTCTGAAATCTCCCTGTGCCGGCAAGCTTTGTTTTAAATGAAGAGTGTTTAATTAACAGAGCTCACCTCTCTCAGAGGACCTTCAGGACCACAGAAGGGAGGCCAAGATACTCTACGGTCTTCTGGCTAATCAGGATTAGAGACTATTTTCCATCTCAAGGACCACCTATCAAGGTATTTGTGATTCTCCATTCAGCCCATCAAGGACTTTATTATGGGAAAATATTGTTCTGATTTACAAAAATGCAAATTCCCAAACCGTAGACAGATGAACTTAATATTATTCACTGACAAATTCTATAACGAATTACTTAACAGATGGTTTGTAGGTATTCAGAAAATACCTTGCACACAGGCCACAGACCTTAAGAAGTGGTGTGGGCTCTCTAAGAATGAAATATGCCCGACTGCCATCATTTCCTTCTTTGAATTCCAAACTGGCTCAACAGGAGCATTCCATAAATATATCTCAAAGATTTTTGGAAAAAATCTTTCATGACTTCCTAGTAGACACATTTAGCAGATGAGCCAGCTGTTTGAATAGCCACATCTAGAATTTATGGGACTATCAGAGACTCAAAGATGGGACTTTTAGGGAAGCTCTGACTCCATATTTGGTACTGTCCCTTTATTATTTCTAGTGCTGAACAAAGTGAAGGAAACCAGAATATGTCACCTCCAAAATATGCATCTTTGACAGAAGGATTGTTCTGAGCTAAGGGCAATTAAGGAGCAGCACATACAAGAAAAGCTTCCCATCCTCCCCATATTTGCTAAAAGCAGGATATCAATTTACAAAGGTGTCCCTCTTCCCCTCTCTACCTGGAAGGACAAAAGTTAATCACTAGACACAACTTTGGACCCTCATCAGCCTGGAGATGGCACCAGAGGAATCCACATAGCAAACTTTACAACTAGCCTTGATCCATTAGTTTCCCATGTGTTTGCCTTCAACACTGGGTCCTTTTTCTTTGTTGTCACTTCTCTAAAAACTTACTGTTCCCTTACTAAGATGCTATATAAACTCAAGTTCTAACTAACCCTTTGAGTTACACATCTCTGGCTGCTCCTATGTGTTACATGGTGGGGTGGGCATGATAATAAACCTGTTTGCTTTTCTCTAGTTAATAATAATCTGTCTTATGTTGGTCTAATTTAAGGGGCCCAGATAGAGAACCTAAGATTGGTAGAGGACAGATTTTCCTCCCCTACAAAAGTCAGAGAAAATGTGCTTGAAAAATATATAAATGTCTCAATCCTAGAAGGGATACACTCTTTGTCAGAATCAAAACCCCTGAAGTAAAAACAACTCAAGAGACTGAGCTTATTTGATGAAAAAACTTTCTAAGAACACGATTGACTTAACAGTTCATTAAACACACACACACACACACACACACACACACAAACACACTAAAGTTTTGGTTGCCTGTAAATCCAAGAGTGTCTATTACTTGGCATGGATGCCTAAGTAATGATAACATTATTAAATATAATAGAATTATTAAAATAAGAATTATACAACACAAATTAAATGAGGGCAAGGTCTCAGTCTTATTCACTACCTGAGCCAAGAACGGTAGCTAGCACATAGTAGGTGTCCAATAAATATTTATTGGATAACATGACATACTTTCCATCTACCTTTTTAAATTATTAATATAATTTACGGTGATTGTAGAAAATTCAGTAAGCACAGAAAAACACAAAGAAGAAACACAATTACCCTTAACCCTGAGATCACCTCTATTAATATCTTAGCATATTACCTTCAAGTCTTTTGCACTTTTCACATGGTCTAAGTAAATAATTTTGTATTATAACTTACATTATAAAAAAATTTTTCTACATTATTAAAATCTTCATAAATGTAATTTATGTAACTATATAACAGTGTGGTAGATGTACCACCACAATCCTTAGCTATTGACACTGTTTCAAACACTTCATATATTTAAATGATGCCATGATAAGTATCCCTGTGTGCAAGGCCTTCTCTGTATTTCAGAATGAATAAGAATTTTCTTGTAGTTGGAGATGTCCAAAAGTAAAGTTGTGAAATTTTTCCCTTGTGAAAATAACCAAGAAGGCAATTATCCCTATGAAAGTATGAAGGGGTTCAGGACAGTCCCTCTTCCCCCTTCCCAGAATATGCCACTTTGGCATGTGGGTAATTTTGAACTTAAGGCACCTTGAGACCCCAAGGGCTCAAGACAAACTTTTGCCCCTCCATTAACTACATAGAAGAATCGAAATTGGGGGTCTTTCCCAGAATAAGGGGTAGAGATAAATTTTATCTGAGCGACCCATCGGCATAGTAGGGCAAACATTTAATTACCAAACAGCTGCTCTTGTCATCACCCTGTAAAATGCTTTCCTTTCCTCTGAAATCCCAGATCCCTACCCCTTTCTTAGATATATACCTCATTTTGCCTGACTGTCTTTGGAATTTCCATGTCTGTGGATTCCCCATATGTACGCCTATTGAATTTTTAAAAGAAACAATGGAACATAGAGGACTTTAATCAAACAAGCCTTGTTAGGCTCCTCCCTGTCTACTGTACCTAGTTCACAGTATAATTCAGTTCTCTGTAGTGACAGAAAATGAAGGCCTGAAACTTCCCAACAGCACTCAGTTAAAAGATAATCATACGGGTCATTCAGGATATTCTCCAGTTAATTTTTCTTTAGCTTGCTATTAAACAAAAAAATATGCAAGTAAAAAAGATTGTACAGTTTTACAAAACTCATGGACCCTGGAGAATGTAACCATAAGCCCCAGGGGCCAGAAAACCATTTGGGACATTTTTAATCTAGTTTTTTTTTCATTTCTCTACCTTCTTTCCTCAACATCAGCTGCTGAAATTATTTTGTTCCCATAAATTTACTTTCCTTCTGTAAAGCAGCCTAGGGGCGCCTGGGTGGCGCAGTCGGTTAAGCGTCCGACTTCAGCCAGGTCACGATCTCGCAGTCCGTGAGTTCGAGCCCCGCGTCAGGCTCTGGGCTGATGGCTCGGAGCCTGGAGCCTGTTTCTGATTCTGTGTCTCCCTCTCTCTCTGCCCCTCCCCCGTTCATGCTCTGTCTCTCTCTGTCCCAAAAATAAATAAAAAACGTTGAAAAAAAATTAAAAAAAAAAAAATAAATAAAGCAGCCTAGTCTGTTTTACTCCCCTCTCTCTTACCTAATAGCAAACCCCACAGATACTAATTTCCCACCTATCCATCCCTCCCTGCTTATTTCTGGTGGAGCTCAGGCTGAGCTGAGGAGTGTAAAAAGCCAAGGCTACCCACTAGGTAACTATAAGAGGAGCCATTCTAATTTTCTCCCTCAGCAAATGCCCTGATGATACCTGCTTTTTTCATACTGTTCCTTCCACTTAGGTTGCTTACAGGGTATTTGAATGACTTATACCACATTATGACCGAATTCATGTTATCTAAATATTACTGACCCCTCATCAGGAAACTCCAATTTGAAATGTTTTCAATCATGACAGCAAACATCTGCTGGTATCTCTTCACACCATACATCAGATGGAGAACCTTCTAACACAATCTATAGCTGTAAACCAGCAGTTATGTGTGTATCAGACCTGGGACACCAGCCCATTGCTCTGTATCTGGATGGATGGTGCTCTATCTACTGAGGGAAACAATTGGATACTAGATTGTAATCATTTTTACTCAACTAAGATGAAGGCTAGTGTAGTTGTTTCAGAAAATAATTTTCAAATTACCCAAACAGTACAAGCATACTGTCGCACATTTTAAAATCTCAATGAAACTACTCAGTGCTGAATACTCAGAAGCAAAATAAATATTCAGTTCTTGTCAGGTAGAGAAAATTCCAGAATGAATTAATACATTCCATTTTGGGGGTAGACTCATTGTTCCCCATTCTTCAGCTCTCCCTGTGTCCTCACACTCTGTCTTGTGACTCTGCAGTTCCTCCTACTGGAGGCAAAGTGTAATCCCAACCCCATTAAAGTTAGATTTCACTATGGATTTGTTTCAGCTAATGGAATATGGGTGGAAGTGATCGTGTGCAAGTCCTGAGCCAAGGCCTCAAGAGACACTGCAAGTTTCTGCTCACCTTTCTAGAAGCTTCCATCTTGTGCCACTAGAAGAATGTGCCCCAGCTAACCCACATCTCCAGGATATTGAGGGACATGAGACCTGCCAAGCCCACTGGAACCCAGGTTAGATCAACTAAAACTCCCATCTGATCATAGGCTGGATTATGTCTTCCCAAAATTTATTGTTAAATTCCTAACCCCTTGTACCTCAGAATGTGACTACATCTTGAGATAGAACCTTCAAAGAAGTAAAGCCAAATGAGTTCATATGGGTGGGCCCTATTCCAATCTGACTAATATCCTTATAATCAGAGATTAGGCCACAGACATGTGAATGCATAGAAGGAAGACCAAGTTAATAGAGAGAAGGTGGCCACCTATGAGTTAAGGAGAGAGGTGTCAGAAGAAACCAAACCTGCCAACACCTTGATCTTGGACTTATATCACCATCAGAACTGTGAGAAAATAAACTTGTGTTGTTTAAGCCACTCAGTCTGTGGTATTTTGTTATGGCAGCCCTAGGAAACTAATACACACTACCCAACACTCTCCCATGAGTGACAGTAAATGATTATTACTTGGAGCCATTGAGCTTGGGAGTGGGATATTACCCAGCATCACTGTGATGATTAATAGCTAACCATCATATAGATTTCCATTTTTCATCCATGTTACAGTGTCTTCTAGTCACAATATAAATGTTAAGACTGTATAACACAAAACAAAAGTTCCTGGAGGGCAGGGACCTCTTTCATTTGGCTTTCTTCCATTTCATTTGTCCCTATATCCAGGACAATGCCTAGCCCAGAACAGCCATTCAGTAAATAATGGTGGAATGAATGAATGAGAGAGAAGTAAGGGAATGCACAAATAAATGAATGAATGCTGCCCCTGGCTAAGAAAAGTAATCAAGGAAATATGAGAGATGAATGGTTTTAAAAACTCAAGGGCAAAATTTGGGGTGTATTTTAGAGTTTATGTGTAAAGGAGAGGAGTTCTGTTTGTTTGTCTGTTTGTTGGGCTTCTTCCTCCCTCTGACCATGCATGTTCAGGGTGCCTGGGTGGCCCAGCAACTGAGCATCCAACTCTTGATTTCAGCTCAGGTTGTAATCCCAGCATCATGAGATTGGGCCCCATGTTGGGTCCCACCCTGAGCATGGATGGAACCTATTTAGGATTCTGTCTCTCCCTCTGCCCCTCTACCCCACTCCCATGTCCAATCTCTCTCAAATTAAAAATTAAAAAAAAAAAAGAAACTGCATGTTCAAATGTCTATTTCTTTTTAGTCCTTTTTTTGTAAATGCTGTATCTTTGGAACAAAGGATTATCTAAGAAGCAATTAACCATATATCAGGCAGCAGTAGGGGTTGCTGCAGAGTCCACAGTCTGTGAAACACAAGCATGTGACTTCCCTAAGACCTGAGTCTGCAGCACATATTATAAGAGAACTGAGGGTCTGAGAGCAGCTATCCATTAGCAAGGACTACAGGATGGCAAGGGCGTATTTCTGTGAGAAGGAAAAGGGATTGATGACTACACATGTTCACTGAGGCAATGCATGTGGCTGCTGTCTTTTAATAATCAAGACTGGGTCCCTTCTGCATTCAACAGTTTCTTAATGGTTTCATAAGATTCATAATATTCCTCTCAGATATGGTTTTAAACAAGTAACTAACTCATTATTATGTTCTATGGACTGATTGTTTGTGTCTCTTCCAAATTCTGGTGTTGAATCCCTAACTCCCAATATGATGGTATTTGGAGGGAATTAGGTTTAAATGAGGTTATAAGGATGGAGGCCCCTTGATGGAATTAATGTCCTTATAAAAAGTGGATGCACCAAAGAAAGGCCATGTGAGGACATAAGCAAGAAGAGGATCCTCACTAAGAACTCAATTAATCTCAGATTTCCAGACTCCAGAGTGTGAGAAATAAATGTTTATTGTTTGAGTCAAATAATACCCAGTCTATGGTATTGTTTTATAGTAGCCCAAACTGACTAAGGCATTAGGTGTGCTAAAGAATAACAATAACATACTAATAAATAATACAATTACAGTTTATATTTGTAGTATATGGTGGGCAGATGAACATAGCAGAAAGTGGATAAAATTAAATCAGGTTTGTGTTTGAATTACATCCCTATCACTTACTAGCTGTGTGACCTCCAAAGAGTTATTTTGCCTCTCTGAACATTAACCCACATCTTAAAAAGAATAGAATAACACCTGTGTCCCAGCAGACTTGTGATCTCATATTGTGCCTGGCCTATTAAGTATCTGAAAAATCAAAGCTTTTGCTATTATCATGGTTATCATTATTTGGCTTTGCTATATATCAGAACTATTTAGCTCAAAACATTTAAACATCTATTTCCTTGCCAAACTAAAAGCTCATCAAAGTTACAGACCACCACTCATTCAGTACATTTTTATTGGGCATACATACACGCCAGCATTTCCCATACAAGATGAGCTGCCATCATTAGGGATAATCGACAATTCAAAGAATCCACTCATAGAGGGAATTTCTTTCACTGGTGGTAAGAAAAACTTGAAAAGCTAATTTTAAAGAATGTATCCAAGAGAAATATTTTGCAAGCACTGGGAAATTAATTCATTTAAGATGAAAAATAAGTTACTTACTGGTTTTAGCTAAATAGCTAAGTGTCATGTTTCTGAAATTTCTGTTCCCTAGCCACATTCTCATTCTGGCTAGATAACTGTATTTTTACTGACTTTGCAATGTTCTCATGTTAAAACTGAAAGCTATGGTTAAATTAAAATTTTCCCAATTTCATTGTGGTAGAAAATATCAACATGTCTTCCATTCCCACCAAGATTGTCTTACAAGACTTTTATTTTGGTGTAGATTGTAAAACTTGTGTTTAACATAAGCAAGAGCAATAATTAGATGTTTGGAAAAAGTATTGAGGGTTTAATCAGACCATTCCCTTCTTCAAATTTTCACTTATAACTTTCTAGGAAATGCAGGGGGGAAAGTCCTAATCCTCTCAGTGTCCAAACATTATCTTAAATCTATCATCTGAGAAACAGATTGAGTTCTTTTTATTTCCTGCCTCCAAATTCAGGCAAAATACTTAGCAATTAGCAATATTCTGCATAATGGCATTTTGTTTTCTTACTTTATGTTTGTTTCTTGGAGGTGCTTATGAATTTTTAAATTTTATTCATAAATAATAGTTTTATGTTGGGGTGCCTCAGTGGCTCAGTCGGTTAGGGATCCGACTTTGGCTCAGGTCATGATCTTGCAGTTCATGGGTCTGAGCCCCACGTCGGGCTCTGGGCGGACAGCTCAGAGCCTGGAGCCTGTGTCTCCCTGTCCCTCTCTGCCCCTCCCCCACTCACACTCTGTCTCTCTTTCTCAAAAAATTAACATTAAAATAATAATAATAATAATAATAATAATAATAATAATAGTCCTATGTTATTTTAGAATTTTAGGGGCAACTGGGTGGCTCAGTTGGTTGAGCATCTGACTCTTTTCAGCTCAGGTCATGATCTCAGGGTTTGTGGGTTTAAGACTTGCATCAGGCTCCATGCTAATAGCATGGAGCCTGCTTGAGATTCTCTCTCCTTCCCTCTCTCTCGCCCCTCCCCTGTATGTGCTCTCTCTCTCTCTCAAAATAAATGTAAACTTAACAAATAAAAGATTCTCTTCCTCTGTCCTTCTGCCCCTCAACCCTGCTTGTGTGTGCTCTAAGATAAAAAAATAAATAAAAATTAAAAAAAGAATTTTAGAATTAAGATATGCCCATTGGTTATCCCAAATAAGAAAATACAGAAATTTTTAAAGAAGGAAATAAAGATCACCCCAATCCACAACCCAGAGCTAACCACAGAGGAATGTTTTCGTTTGTGGCCTTTTAGACTTTGTATGCATATATACTTGTACACAAAAATTGATTTTCACAAAAATAGAGTTATAATAATGTGCCATTTTGTATGTATACATACATGTTATAGTACATAGTCATTCTATACAGGCTTTTTCCCTTAATTTCCCTTAATTTATTGTACATATCTTTCCATGGTAATAAATTTAGATCTACATCATTATTTTCAACAGTTCTCGTCTATACATTGGAATACTATAAAGCTGTAAAAGGTATTCCAGTGTATAGACCAGAGATCTAGTTCACTGTCTGGTTTTATATGCCTGCAAGCTAAAGATAATTTTTACATTTTTAAATGGTTACATTTCAAATTATTATATTAGTGCCTATATAGTATCTTCAATTTTGCCTCTTGACCCCAAAGCCTAAAACTTTTATCTGGCACTTTAAGAAAAGTGCTGACCTCTGGTATAAGTATATCATAAATCACGCGGTTCATCTCAGATTAATGGATATGTGTGGCATCTTCAACATCTAAGATAAGCACCACTGCAGAGAACAACCTGTAGATATATTTTTGAACACTGGTCCAAATTTCCCTTAGGATAAATTCCTATTACTGGAATTGCTGGAACGAAGTAGCCTCTTTCTTAACATTTTTGATACATATTGCCCTGTTGAAGCCCCAAGCCCCAGAGTGATGGTATAAGGATGTGGAGCCTTTGGGAGGTGATTAGATCATAAGACATGGCCTTGCTCTGATGGGACTGATGCACTTAAAAGAAGAGGGAGCGGGGCACCTGAGTGGCTCAGTCAGTTAAGCATCTGACTCTTGGTTTCAGTCAGGTGATGATCTCATGGTTCATGAGATCAAGCCCCACCTCCAACTCTGCACTGACAGTGCAGAGCCTGCTTGGGATTCTCTCTCTTCCCCTCTCTGCTCCTCCCCTGCTCGCTCTCTCTCTCTCTCTCTCTCTCTCAAAATAAATATAAACATTTAAAAAAAGGAGGGAGAAAGGAAGAATGAGAGAGAGAATCTCTAGCTTGTGTGGACACAGGGAGAAGGTGGCTGTCTGCAAGCCAGGAAGGGAGCTCTCACTCAGAACTGAATTGGCCAGCACCTTGATCTTGGACTTCCCAGCTTCCAGGACTGTAAGAAGTAACGTTCTGTTGTTTAAGCCACTCAGTCTATGTGGTATTTTGTTATGGCAACCCAAGAAGACTAAGACAAACTCTCATGAACTGCTACAATGTATGAAAATAAGGGAATCCCCTCCCTCACCCTAGCCTCCTGGGTGGGAGCAAATCTTTGCAATCTTTGCCAGTGCGATTTGTAAAAAACGATTCCACATTTGCTCTTTAATTTTCATCTTCTAGTGCTCATTATGCTATCTTTTAATAAAGTAGAGTAACCATCAGTTCTTTTGAGAAAAATCGTCTCTTGTCCTTTGCCCATTTATCTACTGTGGTGAGCCAAACCACTCTTAGTATACATTAGGAGTATTATTTCAACTCTTCGGTCTTGTCTTATGAGTAATTAGAGATCCTTACTAATAAATCTTCTTTTCCAAGATTTTAATCCTTTTGTGATTCTTCTCTGACCCCTTTCCAGCTACTCATAAGTTTGTAGACAAATGTTTTTAAAACAGCCCTCATGTTAGTTATTTTTAGCTGATGGTAAACCCTTCCAGGCAGCTCCTGGAACCAGAGGTCCAGAACCACACAGTGAGAGCAGGGCGAGGTTATTTCACTGTATTTCCATCTGAAACCAAGTCCAATGGCTTAATCATCCCAATCCTCCCACTTCGAGGATGAAATGAAATTCCCCTCATATCTCAGACTTAGAAATCTTAGACAAAAGAAAACTCAAAGGAGTTTAGTTGGTATCAGCTAATTTTTATACTTGGAAGTGAGGGTGCTTCTTTTCAGAGTTCTCTGCAATGCCCAAAACTATAAAGATCTCACTCTCTCTAGCTCATGAAGGATCAGTATATTCTCCAAGTCTCAGAGTTCATTTGAAAACAAATTTCCCCATAAAACTATAGTATGTGAATACCTATCCCACTTGGAGGACTATGGTGTGTGTCTGATAGGGAATTCAGTAGCAATAACCATTCCAGAGTCTACTGGGAACTGTCAGTTACCCCCCTCAAGTGTCATGTACTCGTAGGAATATTTCTTCACTAAATATCTAATCCTGCATAGAATATAAGTAGTAGCAAGAAAGCACATTTCCAATTAAACACAAGTATAACATAAAAATGTCAAACCATGCAAGCTCTTAGAATTGGAAGAGAGCTTATAGAAATCAAAGCAAGCATCACCTCCTTCCTGTCCACGCTGAGAATTTCATTTACCCATACTGGGAAAGCAAATCTGAAAAATCAATAGCTAACTAATTAGTAGTCATTACCTGTCTGCTATGCTTGAAAGACCAACCAGAAACACTAGGAGATTTCACACTGGTACTTTATTTTCAAATGAGGCCACATTAAAGACTGAGCTATTTTTAGAGTAGTAAAGGAAGCTGCCCCGGGTTATTTGTTTTTTGTTTGTTTAGTTGATTGGTTTGTTTTGTTTTCATCAAATGTATATGTTGTTCATTTATTAATCCATACAACAGACATTTTTCAAGCCTCTGTGTGCCTGCATATAAGCCCCCTGGAGTTTGTATCGGCAAACTGGCCTCTCCAACCTTAGCAGCCACTCCCCACCATGCTTCTTTCTATAGAAACTGTAGATGAAGTGATCGATCTGAAAGACAACTTGACAAATGCTTGACTATGCAGAAGGAGGGAATAAAAGAAAAGGCTGGAAAACTGATAGATCTGTTTCCCCTTCTATAAAATGGGTATGTCAGTACCTACATTTCAGATGTACTATGAGGATAAAATGAATTCTTACATGTGGAGTATGTAGAACAGTGGCACGTGATAAGTACAAAATACATGTGAGCACTTTTTTTGGTCCAATTTTAAGTCAGGTACTGGATGTACATGGTACTGGGAAATATAAACACAGGAAGCCATGAATATAGATCCTCTGTTGCTCACAGGTCTAGAACAGGGAGGAATTCAAGTAAGTTACAGGTCTGTGAGATACCATTCAATAAGAAGTTATCTTATTTAATGCTATTAAATTCAATTATTATCTCCATTTTATAGATAAGGACGCTGAGTCTCCAAGAAATTACCCACATTACTCTAAGGGATACACGATATCATGTCAGGGGCAAAACCAGGACGAGAACTCAGGCCTATCTGAATCCAATGCCCACACATGCTCTCTTAATGCCATATTCTATTTCCTTGAGCAGGTGACAGTTGGGTGAACAGAGTCCTGAGCACACGCAGCTGTGGGTCCAAATAAGAAGTAGGGAGAGTGCCCTACGGGCAGAGACACAGCCATAAGGAGTCTAGGAGGCAGAACCCCTCTCCTGCTCTGAGTCAATTCACTAATTAGCCCTGGAGGGTTCAAAAATATTCTCAAAGATTTCTTTGAAGTTTAAATAGATAATCCATTCATCTATAAAATAATAATGTTGCGAGTGTGATGTGGTGTAGGGAGTGTTGGCCAAAGGGTCAGGAAAACAGAATTGTCATTCTGGCTCATTCCCTACTTAACTCTGTGAACTCCAGCAATTTTATCTCTTTGAGCCTTGGATGTGTCATCAGAGAAACGAAGAGGCCAGACTAGAGGATTTCTAGGATTCCCTCAGGCTCTACCCCTCTTTGGCTTCTATTTGATGGTTCTGTGTGGGCAGGATATGTATTCAATCCATTACTCTCTGGGTGTAGACAATGCACTCAACTAAGGTTTTCTTTTCTTTTAATATTTTTTTAATGTTTATTTATTTTTGAGAGAGAGAGCAAGTGGGGAAGGGTGAGGGGAGGGGGAGCAGGGAAGAGGATCTGAGGCAGGCTCTGTGCTGACGGCAGAGATCCCAGTGCAGGGCTCAAGCTCACACACTGTGAGATCATAACCTGAGCCAAAGTCTGATGCTCAACCAACTGAGCCACACAGGTGCTCCAGTAGGGTTTCCTTTTAAGACACCTGTGCACACCCCCGGCTCCCAATTCTAGTTATTCTTTGAGCCACTTCATAGGCCACTTCTTTTCTCACTTTGTTCCCCGTATTAGTTCCCTAGTGCTGCCGTAACAAACTCTGTGGCACACACGTGGCACTCTAAGACAACACACATTTCCTATCTCACAGTTCTGTGGTTCCGAAGTTGAAGTGGGTCTCACGGGGTTGAAATTGAGACACTGACAGACCTGCCTTCCTTTCTGGAAGCTCTCAGAGAGGATGCATTTCCTTGTCCTTTCCAGCTTCTATAAGCTGCTCACCCTCCTTGGTTCCTCCAAGCCAGCAACAGCAGGCTGAGTTTTTCTCCCACTGTCATCTCTCTGATCCTCTGCTACCTTTCTTTTTCCCTTTTAAGGACCCTCGTGGCTCTGTGGAGGCCTCCTGGACAGTTTAGGATAACCCCCCTAGTCTAAGGTCAGCTGATGAGCAAACAATTCTACCAACCTTAATTCTTCTTTGCCACAGAACAGGTTCTAAAGATAGGGCCTCATTCTCACAATGTCTGCTCTCAACTAGGTGTCACCAAACTATTACTATTGTTGAATTTAAACTGGCACGTTAATAAAGACACACCCTAGGGGCCCCTGGGTGGCTCAGTAGGTTAAGCAACTGACTCTTGGTTTCTGCTCAGGTCATGATCTCATGGTTTCATGGGTTCAAGCCCCGCATCAGGCTCTGTGTTGGCAACATGGAGCCTGCTTGGGATTCTCTCTCTCTCCCCTCTCTCTCTGCCCCTCCCCCACTCATGCTGTCTCTGTCTCTCTCAAAATAAATAAATAAACTTTAAAAAAATAAAGGAACGCTCTAGAAAAAAAATTTAAAAACTCTCTAAGAACCACAGAAATGAACCTAAAATAGATCTTTTAGAAAAGGTGCCTTACCTGTAGGGTTCCAAGATAAAAATAGAGGATGTCCAGTTAAGTTTGAATCTCAGATAAACGACAATTGTTTTTAGTGTAAGTATGTTCCAAATATTGAATGGAAGATACTTAAACTAAAAAAAATTATTTGTTGCTTATCTAAAGTTGATATTTAATTGTGCACCCTTCGTTTTCATTAGCTCGGTCTGCAACTATACGTACTAGAACCTCTTTAAATTATAGTATCTCGGCAGCTCCATATTCCTCCTCTCCAAAGGGCAGACATATTTCCAAGGTCCATCATTCCCTGGTATAATAGAGAACCACATCATACAGACCCAAAACTATATTAAGAATTATTACCAGTTATGTTAAAAGCTACTGTATGACAACCACTTTTCATGTGTGATTCCTACATATATGTAAATCCCCCAATCGGTCCTGCAAGGAAAGAATTCAGTCTTAGAAAGTAACTTGCCCGTGGTTACCCAGCTACTAAAATGAAGGCTGAAAATCCAATCTAGGTCTGTCTGCCTCCAGATACTGGGGCCACGGCCTCTGCTCCCTCACAAGTTTCTTGATTTCGCTGTCCACACATTCAATTCCCTTCACCAGGACTTTCTTTCTTGGGCATTAATAAAGCCATATGTGACTGTTGTCAAACTTGAAATAAATGTACATGCAGGTCCCAGGCAGGAAAGGATAAAAAGCACAAGTGAACTACGGCACTGAAGCAAATATCTTCTGTCATACAGCACAGCAGCTTAGCTATTTCTGTATTTGTAGAAATTCTCTAAGCTGTTTTTAAAGTCTGAGGCATATGATTGACTAGGCCATCTTTGACTAAGTTGACAGGATCAATTTTTATTTCATTCCACTCAATACTGGATCAGTTCCAAAGGTCACATTTGATTACCTGGATTGAAACAGGTATTGCAAAATGCAAGATGAGGCAAAAAATTAAATTTTCCTTCAAAAGCTATGTATGCACTTACATTTTGCCTAACACTGTCAAGCAGTGAGTCAGAGGCTTCTCTAGCTGAATTCTGTCTGCCCCCCCAACTCCTTCCTGTTTGCCTCTGTGTGAGTGAAAGCCCCAGACTAAACAAATATATTGTATTCTGTCCTCTTCCTCCAAGACACTGAAGTGGGGTAAGCATTTGGTCCCCAGAGGGCTATCTTATGAGGACATGGCTGAAGTTGACAGCATCATCTTTCAGGACTATAGATCTAGGTCTACTGACAAGTTCAAGTGCCTCCAAGTGATAAAGGAGCTATAACTCCTTGCCTACCATTGAATTATCACTAAAGACCATCTGTCCTTTTTTTCAACTCTGCTAGGTACCAGGAGTACAAAGATACACTATGTATTTTCTCTGACCTCTAGGGACTCAGAGTATGGTAGGGGATTAGAACAAAAATACAATATAATATGAATGGATTAAAAATGTGGTATATCTGGGTTCCCTGGGTGGCTCAGTCATTAAGCATCCGACTTTGGCACAGGTCATGATCTTGTGGTTCATGAGTTTCAGCCAGTCCCAGATTGAGCTCTCTGCTGTCAGCACAGAGCGAGCTTTGGATTGTCTATCTCCCTCTTTCTCTGCCCCTCCCCTGTGCTCTTTCTCTCTCTCTCGAAAATAAACATTTAAGAAAATGTGGTATATCCATATAACGAAATTTTATTTAGCCTTAAAAAGAATGAAGTTCTGATGTATACTACAACATGAATGAACCTTGAAAACATTACACTAAGTGAAATAAACCAGACACAAAAGGGCAAATAGTGTACGACTCTACCTATATGAGGCCATTAGAATAGTCAAATTTAGAAAGACAGAAGTAGTAGAGGGGCGGGGGAAATGGTGAGTTGCTGTTTAATGGGTGTGGCATTTCCATTCAAGATGATGAAGAAGTTTTGGAAATAGGTAGTGATAATAATTGCACACCATTGTGGATGTACTTAATGCTACTGAATCACACACTTTAAAAATGGTTAAAATGACAAGTTTTACATTATGTGTATTTTGCCATAATAAAATAAAACCACTGAAAACTGGAAATTTCCTCTTAAGGTAATCAGAAGGCTTGTAAGAAAACTTGAAGGCTGATCATTTATGCCAGCATAAATAAGTAAATACAATGTCATAAATACTGTAGCAGACACATTCTATAATTATAAAAAAAACAAAACCCTGAATATATAAAACCAAGATTCTTGCTCAATTCACTAGAGAGCCAGTATGATTTTGCTTAACAACATTAAAGCGTAGGAAATGATATCTTTCTTTTAGTGGGGAAATTAGACTGTGATTTGGCTCTAAGCTGCTACAGTGGATAGATATCAAGTCTCAGTCATTCTGTGAGCAGTGGCAGGAAGGAGTTTCTTGAGATGTTACAAGTCTCAAGGAGTTAGTTATGTTTCCCAAAGAAATCTGTCAGAGGTCAGATTGGTTCTGCTCAGCTATTTTTCTCCAGTGCTCCCAAGAGAAAGAAAGTTGCAATGAGCCTTACGAAAAAATACTTGTGAGCTTCATTCAGACCTGAGTGACAATCTTTCAACAGAAACACACATAAAACAAAGTTATGTATTTATAAGTTGACAAAAATGTTGAGACCAGAGGCTCACAGGAACCTAATGCTGTATTTCCCCTAGGAGCAATGGTTCAGTATCCACTAATTCAGTGTAACTTTACAGAACATAACTACCCTGAATATCAAAAATCAACTATGTATTTCTTTAATATCTGGTTGGGAAATTGCCACATCAGCCATATTCACTGTTACATCCTCAGTCTCAAGCTACCGGTAAGTGTGCAGTAAATATTTGTTGAATAACGGGATAAATTAATTCATACACTAATAAATAAAGCAACCATCAGCTTGCATCAGAAATATTCTTTGCTCTTGACTATCAGTCTCAATGCAATGGCTCTGAGGATCTTTGTCAAAAATGAGCACTGCCTACAAAAGGAAGAGATAGCATTGGGGTTTGAAAATTACATCCTATCAATTGTTAGGATTGCTGCAAAAACTCCCATCTGTACCCAGTGCTTTCATTTCTAGAGTTGTTTGACGGTGTTTCACAGCCATCACAGGAGCCCCAGAACACTGCTTGTTGGTAATTTTCTTGCCTCTAGAGGGAGAAAGAGACAGGGCGAGTCCAATTTGCTTGTCTGAGGTCGGCAGTAGCACCAGAGAGAGGATTTGAAGCCCCTGATGTGTGTGTCATAACCCTTACTCAGTATTCATTTCCTCAAAGTGAAGTCATTTTCCAAAGAGAATTACTTCACATTTCAGTAATTGGAGGTGTCACTGTAACCAGAATTGTAATTTCGGTGCCGCCGTGTTGGGGCAATTTGGGACTTAAATTTTACTTCGTCATGTTTCATTATAAATACTTCCAATGTCAAAACAGAGTTCAGTTGGCAGTCTTTGCCCAGAAGCAGCTCAGAACTAATTTAGCATGAGGAACGTAAAGCTGTCTTCCTCCAGCCTTGTTTTCTAGGTCGTCCTGGAAGCCACATGGAACAGAATGGAGGGGCACTGCATTCACACAGCTCCCAGCCTCCACATTAATCTTCTCCCCAGTGCAATTATCTTACTAGGCACTGAAAAATCTATTACCCCAATTTATGGCAGCTCTAGAGTTGGAAGAAAGAACAAATTGTTCCCATTTGATCAGAAAAGATAAATTGCAATCACTTCAAAAGGAAGCTCCACATTGGAAGCCCTTGTCAACCAGAGTGATTTTCCTTAGAAAGGAAAGAGCTGGTCACAGATGACAGCAGAGGAAGGAACAGTGTTTGTAAGAGACTGTGATTCCTATCACAAGTGAGGTTGGATGTATTCGCTGCACAGGCTGCGAGGAACATTACCAAATGTAAATTCAGAGAGGTTAAGAAATGACTCATATACTGTTAAGTCATGCTCATATTAAGCATAATGAAAACGATTGCAAATACCAAGTAAGGTGATCAGCACAATATATGCCATGCCCAGAGAAGCCAGAAATAATATTATAGTTCTCTCCTCAATTCCAACCTTGAGCATTAAGTCAGAGTATATGCTAAAACACTGAGCACACATAGCCTCTTCCAGAGCATACAGCTTGGGGAAAGAATAACCACAGAAGTGTAAAGTACCTGCATCCTTTTAGAGTAAGCAATGGAGGCAGCCTAGAATGGAAGAAGGAGCACCGAATTCAGAGTATAAAGATTCATGCTTAAGAATCTACCTGTCTATCCTAAATGGCTACACCATGCGAGATAAGCCACTTAGCTTTTCTGGGCCTCAGTTTTGTCTTCAGAGGAGTGGGGGACAATTAAAAACTTCACTCTTGGGGTGACTAGATGGCCCAGGTCATGATCTCACAGTTCATGAGTTCGAGCCCTACATCAGGCTCTGTGCTGAAAGCTCAGAGCCTGGATCCTGCTTCAGATTCTGTGTCCCTCTCTTTCTGACCCTTCCCCACTATCTCTCTCTCTCTCTCTCTCTCTCAAAAAAAATAAACATTTAAAAAAAATGTTTTAAGCTTCACTCTCTATTAAACAGAATCATTAGAAAATGCAATAAAACCATACACAAGTCTATCAGAAGTCTATATATCAGTTGCATATGGCATTTAAGGGTTGGGGGAAAGTTATCTAATGTAAATCTAAATTTTCATAAATGTAAATGTTCATAAAGGGATTGTTGACTCTGATCCCCTCCCTGTCCATAATCAAGACAATTGCGCAGACAGAATACACAGTGGAAAGAATCAGATGCAGAGTCAAGACACTTGAGTTACTCTCCTAGGCTTGCCACTAACTAGCTACAGAGTTTAAGCATGTCACAGCCATTCAGGATATGGACTACTCATCTGTAAAATGAAAGAACTTAAGTAGGTGGTTTCTAAGGCTCTTTCCAGTTCTAAGATTTTATGGAGGATTTTTTCCATCCACTGTTCTGAGCAGCCGATACTCCAAACCCCCTCCCATGTTCAGGGACCTTGTCCAGTCCGGGTTTGTTGGAAATGGTACTGACCTAAATAGACTCAGGGCAGGGAGGTTCACTAAAAGCATGAATTTTCTTTCTTCTGCTTTTCTGGGGTCCCTTTATAATTCATGGGAACTGTAAATGAGGACAATTAAGTTCAGAATTCTCGGTTTCTTGATAGGAAGAGAGTGTTTGGAAGAAAAGTTGACTTTGCCAAGTGTCACAAACTCCTGAAAGTGATCATATTTGAGCTGAGTGGTTATACACACCTATGTTCAATAAAAGCATATCGATTGGTAAAATAGTCTTCCACAGCTGAGAAAAGAGGATGCAATGATCAGAGAACGAAAGCTCCCCAGACTTCAATAATGTATTGTTAACTGATGTAATCTTCTGAGAAAGTGAGAGACCTCCAATTAACAGCACTGAATTGAGCCTAATAACTACATTGCACAACATCATATCTACTCCTCAATCAATACTTAATTTTCTCACACAGCCCTCAGCCTCCTGCAAGCTTTTATTGTGTTTTGCAAGGAACAGCATTGACCTCGAGTAGTGCCAGTCACCTTCAACCTTAATATCCCCAAATGACCAAACGAAATATTCCTGAGACAAATAGAGGCTGAAATGCATACCCAGGAATAATTTTTTCTACATTATTCCCTTAATTTTGTGCCACATATGTTGGTTCTTCATTATATGGTAAGCCTGAAGTGACTAAGATTTGGAAATCAACCTATGCTTTTGTAAGAGGTAAATTTAAGAGACTTTGCTTGAGGTCACACAAGTGAAATCAGCAAAGTCATACTCTGAGACCACATTTTGCTGCCTAAATTTCATATTCCACAATCCTGGAGCTTTGGTTACTGAAGCTTAGCCAGGCTCGAAGGAAAGTGACTTTTTTTTTCCATTTCAATTAACAAAGGTTACTCTGGAGTGTGACAATGGGATTAATATTGAATCTTTGGGAACTTGTTTAATATTTTGTTCCAGCTTCTCAATGTTGTATATTACATGGGAAAGTCATGTTTTAAGGTAGGAGGAGAATCTCCCCCATATAAATCTTTTGTCTGCTCACTCATTTAGTTCATAAATGAAGTGCTGAGTGCTGACTGGTTTAACCTGATAATCTACCCCTAGAGCCAGATAGAAAGCAAAACTCTTTTATAAAAATAAGCATGTATATTGTATACCTGAAACTAATATTATACTGTATGTTAACTAACTGGAAGTTAGATAAAAGCTTAAAAAGTAATAAACTAAAATTAAATAAAAATAAGCTTGAATGGGTGTTGGCAACAAAAACATCAGGCAGCTGTCCACTACATCATTATATTTAAAACTTTTCATCAGATTCAGTATAAATAGAGGCCTATATTATATTCTTAGTTACCACCCCACTGTTAGACATTTTATGTTATTCTAGTGTCTTGCTATTAAAACATAGTCTCCCAAGCAACTTTGCCCTGAAATACTCATTTTTTGAGATAATTTCTCTAAAATATATTTGCAGAAGCAGAACTACTGAGTCAAACAGAATGAATTTTTTAAGGTTTTTAGCGCATATTGCCGAAGTTCTTTCCAGTAATCATGCATCACTAGATGCTTCTACTAACATTTTGTCAGAAATTCCATGTCTAGGGGCACCTGGGTGGCTCGGTCGGTTAAGTGTCCGACTTCGGCTCAGGTCATGATCTCACGGTCCGTGAGTTCGAGCCCCACGTCGGGCTCTGTGCTGACCGCTCAGAGCCTGGAGCCTGTTTCCGATTCTGTGTCTCCCTCTCTCTCTGCCCCTCCCCTGTTCATGCTCTGTCTCTCTCTGTCTCAAAAATAAATAAACGTTAAAAAAAAAAATTAAAAAAAAAAAAAAAAAGAAATTCCATGTCTATGCCCTGTCGCTGACATGAAACATGTGCAACTTCCTCCATCTTTGCCAGTGGGGAGGCTCCAAGAACACAGAGAGTTTGATCAAAGCAGCATTTCTGATCATGTGACTTTCCTGCATACAAGATTTCAATGACTTTTCATGGCCTTGAAGACCAAAGTCCAAATTCCTTAGAATGGCATACAAGGCCTTCCATGATGTGGTCCTAAAGGTCACTCCACCTTTCTCTTCCATTGCTTCCCAACCCAGCCCTGGAAACTGAACTATTTAGAGTTCCTCAGACCCTGCATCTTGGTTTACATCTCTGTTTTGCATATACTCTTCCCTTTTATGCTTATTACTCTATTTCCAGTTCCAGAATTCCTTCTACCTTGTGCAGACCCTCTGATCACAGCCCCAGTCACACAGGACTGCATCAATCCCTAAACGACTCCCACATTTGATGGGATTATTTAGGGTAACAACAATATCTTGTCCATCTTGGTATATCTAGGCTCTAGCACAGTGTCTGCCACCAAAAAATGACATAAAGTAAACAATCATTGAATAAATAATGGGTGGTAATGGAGAGAGAGTGAATATTGACAGATGAGAGTGGAAAGAAAATTGATATTGTAAGAAGCAAATCTGAATCTGACTTCTGTGATCTTAAAAATAGTTTATTTAACCTCTCTGAGTTTTGTTTCACTATGGGACATGAGACCAATGCTTCTTACCATTGTACTTCTTCACAGTGTTCTTTAAAATATCGTCCTGAGGGGCACCTGGGTGGCTCAGTCAGTTAACCATCTGACTCTTGATTTGGATTCAGGTCATGATCTTGCAGTTTTGTGAGTTCGAGCCCCATGTCTGGCTCTGTACTGACAGTGTGGAGCCTGCTTGGGATTCTCCCTTTCCCTCTCTCTCTGCCCCACCCCAACTCACATTCTCTCTCTCTCTCTCTCTCTCTCTCAAATAAAAAACTTTAAAAAATAAAATATCATTTTGAGTGTATCAAAGTGCTATCAGGTGATAGAATAAATAATAAAATGAAAAACATTCTTTGGGATTCTAGAAAGCACTGTCTCTGAAACTCTTCATTAGAAGCCTGTCCCAATATTTTATCACTCGTACAGACCTCAGACAAAGATATGGAAGAGAGGGAAAAAATGGAAGATGGGAAAATAAAAAGTATTTAGGAGAAAACTAACCAACCTAATGATAAGAGTCATCAAAAATCCACCTATTAAGTATTCATACTCACTACCAGACAGACCGCATTTTGAGGGTTCTGCAATGGTCACCCAACCCAGGACAGAAAGCAAATCTAGAGTTGTAGTTGACAGTGCTGCTGAAAACATCACCCCAACATGTTGTTAGAGTTGAAATGGCCAAGAGAATATTTAACACTATCAGGATTAGAACTGTACAGAAAACAGAACCATTAATCATCATCAACACGGCCAACGCAGTAATGGTGTCTCCAACCTCCCAACAGATAAAACTGGAAAAGAAGCAGAGAAAGTCAGATAAGTGATAATAAGGAGCAAGCAACATCTAGGGTCAAAAAAGGATCATTTAGGAAGACAAATTGGCTGAAAGTCTCTAAAACACGCCACTACATTTTTACAGGTTTGGCTCCAGCCACAATCGAGGCAACATCTAAAGGACTGATGCAGTCCTATGTGATTGGGGCTATGATCAGATGGTCTGCACAAGGTAGAAGGAATTCTGGAACTGGAGATTTACGTGGAAGGATGAATGTGCAGATTACACATATAGGGGCTGGCTGCAGGCTTTGTAGCCCCTCAGCTGATACAGTGGCACTCGCACTGAAGAGGGGCTGTGTTCACAGCATCTGGGAAAGAGGCTGGTTTCGACAGTTGCTGTCACTTTCCATAAGCCTCTCAAGAAGAGCTGCTGCATGAACCTAGATGGGGCTGCCTGGTTCTCCCAGCAGAGTAGGGCCTGGAGCTTGTGGACATTACAGGAGGATTAATTAGACCATGTCTTCAAAGCACTTTGAGCTCCTTGGAGGGAGGCCTTTTAATTATAGTATTGGCCAGGAGCAAGCAGGAAAATAGACAGGGAAATAATATCAATTTTGTCAGGGGTAGGAAAGAATAGTCTCCGTTCACATCATTTTCTTGCCTCAAGAAATGTGTGTGTGTTTTCCCACCCTCATTCTAGACCTAGCTATTGCTTGAACAACACATCTTACGTCTCCATTTACTTACAGGGTGTCCTGTGGCTATTCTTTTTATTGATATTATTCAGACATTATTATTCAAAGCAATTCATTTTTTAAAATTGCCTTTTAGGAGAGGAAGATGCCTCTTTCTCTGCCTCTTTTGAACTGTGAACGAAATGTACAGCAAGAGCATATTTGCCCTAATTTGGTTGCAAGATTTGGTTAGAGATGTAATTTGTTTGCTCGTAAATTTATTACATATTGAGAAGTAAATGCCAGCTACTAACCACCTGGAAAAGGCAGACAACACAGTCTACATTTCTAGGAAATTTAGTTGTACTTCAAAATTCAGGTAAGAAAGCCAAGAAAAGGCTTTCTAGTTGTGATATTTTACTAGATCCAATCCCATCTGCACAAAACTTTGGGTTAAGGAGTTCATATTTATACACCATCCACAAATGATTGAAATACTCACCATTTTGGCTCATATGGCAGTTTGCTGCCTTTGTGAAGTGGGAGATTTGACCTTATTTCCATTATAATTTTAGGATTAATCATTTAGGATTAGTCAATTCATTAATATGAAGGAATTGGAGTCAGAAAACTGAGCAAATGAAAGATTCTCTATCATCTACAGATTTGCATTCTAATATTAGCAAGTTGAAAAAGAATTTAGATTGGTGGCTACTACTCTAGTATTCTACTAATGGGTCAGTGTTAGAACACAGAAACAGCACTGAGTTTCTCTAGCCAACGTATGAAAAGATTACAATTGAAATGCCAGGTGCTCTCTGAATTTGCTAGTTTGCACAGTGCTTGGTACAGACATGCCCCTCATTGCTTGCAATCTGTTAAGGCAGGAAAACAAATGTGGACTTCTCTACCCTGCCCTCCTCCAGCGTAAGCAGGAACTAAAAGTGGAATTTGGAAGGAGAGTAAGAAAAGCCTAGGGTACAGTCAATTCCTTCAGCTTGCCAGTCCAAAGGCATTTCAGCTGTGAGTCTGAACACTTGAGTGGAGGATGATCTTTTTGATAATTAAATTACAGCCAGCTGCCTCCAAGCATCAAATGCCCTCTCCTGTGGTGCCCAGAAGTCCCTGCCTACATGTTGGCAGCCTTGTACAAAACAATGGATGCCTTCTTGGGGCTTACAGTCCAGCAGGCATCCCAAAAGCCAGGTAAGACCATCCTTCCAACATCTGCATGGTCTGTTCAATGGGCTATATTCCCAGCATCGTGCAATACAACACAGAAACACTGTTTTCCTCAACTAGAGAAGAAGCAACCCAAGCTAGGAAATTTTAACCATTTGACCCATCAATAAAGAGAACTAAATCACCACGGGTTAGAGATTTGGTTGCTTTTGCCTTACTTCAGTATCTATCCTGCTCTAGAGCCATTGTCATCCCTCCCACTTTGTTCTATGAGTCAAGGGCATATAAGACTGGATTGGATGAAGGGTGTCTGGGTGGCTCAGTTGGTTGAGTGTCCAACTTTGGCTCAGGTCATGATCTCATGGTTCATGAGTTTGAGCCCCGCATCAAGTTCTGTGCTGACAGCTCAGAGCCTGGAGCCCGGCTTCGGATTCTGTCTCTCCCTCTCTCTGCCCCTCCCCAGCTCACACTCTCTCTCTCTCCCTCTCAAAAATAAATAAGCATTATAAACAAGTTTTAAAAACAAAAAAAAGAAAAGACTGGATTGGATGATTCCCAACTATGGGTCATCTTTTTTTTTTATTTGCATTATGATCTCTTTAATCCATTGGGCTATTCAGACATGTGGTTTAATTTCTAAATGTGTGGGGATATATTACAATTTAATCTTAATATTCATGTCTAACTTAGTTGCACTATGAAAAGAAAAATGTGGTCTGAATATAACCAGTTCTTTGAAAGTGGTTGATACTTGCCTAAAACTTGATATATGGTCACTTTTTGTAAATGTTCCATTTGTGTTTGTAAAGAATGCACCTTGAAGCAGAATTCTACATATGTTCAATAAATCAAGCATGGTGATTGTGTTAGGCAAATCTTTACCGTATTTTAGTCTGCTTGCATATCAATAATTGAGAGAGACATGTTGAAATCTCCCACTGTGCTGGTGCATTTGTCAATTAGTTCTTCAATTTAGTTCTAACAATTTTTGCTTTATATATTTTGAAGATATTTTATTATGTACATACACATTTAAAATATTAAATCTTCTTGGTGAATTGAATCTTTGTCATTAAGAAGTGACCTTCTCGGGGCGCCTGGTTGGCGCAGTCGGTTAAGCGTCCGACTTCAGCCAGGTCACGATCTCGCGGTCCGTGAGTTCGAGCCCCGCGTCAGGCTCTGGGCTGATGGCTCGGAGCCTGGAGCCTGTTTCCGATTCTGTGTCTCCCTCTCTCTCTACCCCTCCCCCGTTCATGCTCTGTCTCTCTCTGTCCCAAAAATAAATAAAAAATGTTGAAAAAAAAAAAAAAAAAAGAAGTGACCTTCTCATTCCTTAGTAATGCTTTTTCTCCTAAAGTCTACTTTTGTCTGATAATAATTTGGCTGTTCCAGTATTCTTTTTAATTGTATTTGACAGTATATATTTTTCCATCCTCTTTCAAGCTTTCTGTTCTCATAAGTATGTTTCTTGGAAATATCATAGCACTGCATTAGTTTTGTTATTTTCCTCCCATTCTCATTGTTTTTTTCTGGTAATCTCTTTAAAATTGTAAATCCAGTTTATTTATTGTCATTGAGATTAATGAAACACTTAAACTTGCTTCTACCAAATAATTTTTATTTGTCTCTCCTTTTCTATTCCTCTTTTTTCTTTCTTGGTCTTCTTTTTGAATTGACAGGATTTTTGTTTGTCTGTTTTCATATTATTTTTCCATTTATTCTCTTTACTGGATGGAAAATTAAAGCATCCTAAACCTGTTCTTTTAGTAATTCCTTTGCAATTTTTATTGCACATTTAACTTAACAAAGTCAAATAATAGATTATATCTTAAATTTCTTACCAAAAATACAAAAACATTGGGCACTTTTACATAGCTACTACTCTTTCCCTAATATAGTTGAAAAGCTCATATTTTTTTGTTTATTAAAAAAAATTTTTTTTAGGTTTATTTTTGAGAGAGAGAGAGAGAGAGAGAGAGAGAGTAAGAGGGGAGGGGCAGAGAGAGAGCAAGACAGAGAATCTGAAGCAGGCTCCAGGCTCCACACTGTCAGTGCAGAGACAAATGCAGGGCTTGAACTCACGAACTGCAAAATCATTAACTAAGCCAAAGTTGGACACTTAACCAACTGAGCCACAAGACACCCCTACAAGCTCATATTTTAAAAGCGCTTTCATTTTGTGTCTTTTTAAGAACAAAAATTAGTCATTATTCTCTTGTCTAGAAACTCTTTGTTTAAATGTATACGTTTACCATATTATTAGCTCATCATTCCTTTTTGCCTCTTATACCTTCATCTTGATCAGTTTTCTTCTTCCTGAAATAAACTTGTCGGTGGATTGTTTAATGCTAATTTGGTAGTGGTAAATCCAATCCACGTTTTTAACTGAAAACACCATTATTTCTCTCATACTTTAAAAGGATATTTTTGCTAGGGGACAGGTGGATGGCTCAGTCAGTTGAGCATCCAACTCTTGATTTCAGCTCAGGTCATGATCCCAGGGTTGTGGGATCATGCCCTGCTTTGGGTTCCACACTGAACATGGAGCCTGCTTAAGATTCTCTCTCTCCTCCCCTCTGCCCACCTCCCCCTCTGGCCCACGTTCTCTCTCTAAAATAAAAAAATTTAAAAACAAAATAAAATAAATAAAAGGTAATTTTGCTATGTACTGAATTCTAAGACATTTATTTTTCTCTCATGAAGCTATTTTTCTATTGTCTTATAACTTGTATTGTGGCTATTAAGAAATCTATTCTCTAATTGTCTTTCTTCATTTGTGATCTTTTTTTTCCTCTGGCAACTTTAAATTTTTCTCTTTGTCCTTAGTATCTGAAGTTTCACTATGCTTTGTCTAGGTATAGAATCTATATATTCATCTCTTTCAATATGCTGCAAAATTCTCAGCAACTGTCTCTCTAAACATTGCTTCACTGGATTCACTTTATTCTCTTTTTCTAGAATCTCTTAGATTTTTCATATAACTTCTCATTTCATGCTTCCTCTTAAGTTTTCTGCCATCTCCTTTCCATCTCCTTTGTCTCTGTGTACTCTGTAATGATTTTAAATACATATTTCAATAATTCACTCTTTAAGTGTATCTAATTCACTATTTCTTTAGCTCCACTGAGGTTTTTTTAATGTTTATTTATTGCTTATTTATTTTAGAAAGAGAGAGAAAGAGCAAGTGGGGGAGGGGCAGAGAGAGGGGGACAAAGGTTCCAGCACAGAGGATATGTGCTGACAACAGAGAGCCCAATATGGGGCTCAAACTTACGAACTATGAGATCATGACCTGAGCTAAAGTCAGACTCAACCAACTGAGCCATGCAGATGCCCCAGTTTTTCTTTTTTTTTATTCCAACAATTATAGTTTTCATTTTAGAGGTGTTATTATGCCCTTTTCTGAACCTTTGTGGTCATTCCTGATGTCTCCTATTACTCATTCACCTCTGTGATTCCATTCTCTCTGAGTGGCAAGAGTTAACTTGTCCAAGACAGAGTCCCTGAAGGTTGGCCTCCTCAAAGAGGACTTGGCCTCCTACAAAGCAATGTGGAAACCAGCCATGGCTCAATGTATATGGTAATCAATCCTAGTCAGCCTCAAAGCTTGGCCTGTAGCCTTCTGACCATACCACGGGATGGTCTGCACTTCCTCATCCATGAACATAGAGTTGACAGAACAGCGCTGAAGCCAAAGTTCTGCCACATCATATTGCTACTGTGCTTCTTTCTGAACCATGCAGCTTACAGCTCCACAGCCCATGGTCAAGGTCCCCTTTGTGATGTCTAGCTCTGTGCTACCTTTAATCTGTGCATTTTAGCCAGCAAACACTGCTCCAATGAGTCAATGCCAAGTCTCCAAGCTAGTTGCCCTCCAGCTTCTGGTCCTCAGTTGAGTACCCACTCATTCAATCAAGATGCTGCTGTTGGCATTTGCTCCCAGGATAACCTTTTCCCCTGCTCACTTATTACCCAGCCTCACTCATAGTTTCCTCCTTTGGAGCAAGCAAGATAGAAAAATCCCCTCCATGCTTCAAGCTAAGCAATTCATAAAAAAAAAAAAAAGGGGGGGGAGGTTATTTAGAATCTAGTCATTTTTCAGTAGGAGTGTCTCCCCCCACCCCTGAGTATCTCAGCCCCAAAATGCCAGAAATCTGATGTAGACAACACCATAAAATCCATTCCATCGTGAGGCCTCAAATGCAATGGTGGTTCTACTATGACACCCATATGATTTTAGGTCTCTACTTAGCATCCCCACCTTCTCCCCCACATATACTCTGATTTTACAACAAAACCAAAGCCAGAGGTTGGTTTCAGCATCTACCTCTCCATCACTGACACCCCTTGAGAGCAAGTTCCCCAAGAGCTTGGGAGAATGCTAGGAAAATGGCAGGACCTAAAATAGAGTCAGCGGCAGTTGTTCCCAACCCTGCCTGCAGATTAGAATCATTTGGGGAGCTTTTAAATATCCCAGTGCCCAGGCGGAATCCTAGATCAATTACATCAGAATCTGGGATTGTGAGACAAGCATCAGTAGGTATTTGGATGCAAAATAGATAATTCACAGGCTTGGTGCTGGATGAGTTCTGGATGGCCAACCAGAGGAGGAAACACATAAGCAGACTAGCAAACAGTGTGACCTAGGCCATATTAGAAAGCTGAAAAGGAAAATGCCATCCCCAAATACGCCACTTTGGCATATGGATTATGTTGAGCTGAAGTTACCTGAGAATCCACACATGCAAATTTTCTCAGAGCTTTTCCTTACTTGACTAAAAGCAGAAACTTCTGAGAAAACTCTCTCAGAGGAGTTTTACGGCCATGAAGAAGATGGAAAGTCGGCACCAAGGTAAGTCTGCATACACGAGCCTTAATAAGATACCCCTTATCTTTCATTAGTGTCCCCATGTATCTACCTTCCCATAATTTACCATCTTAGCATCCCACACCCTGCTTTCCTTTGTACAGTCACTTTCCCCCAATGTACTACCCTTTGTTAAAATGGTATGTAAAGCTTCCAAGTCTAACCGCTCCTTTAGGTTTTCACTTCTTTCCTGTGAAGCCTCCATGCATGTAAAAATACTAACATCAGTAAAGAGACACATGCCTTTTCTCCTATTAATCTGTCTTTTTTTCAATTTAATTCACAGGTCCCCAGTCACTGAACTTGAGAAAGTAGAGCAAATTTGTTTTTTGGTTTTTTTTTCCTACAGAGCTGTATACAGGTATTAGGAACAGAGAGAAGAAAGCGATTATTTTATGAAAGGAGAAGGGAGAAAGGTCAGAGACAGATTCGTGGAGGAGTGAGGGATGCCCATGCTATGTCTTGAAGATAATATAGGAGTTTGCCAGGTGGAAAGAATTTCAGGCAGAAGGAACAGCAGATGCAAAGCACAGCGGCGTGAGAGAGCAGAATGTCCTCGGGAAGCATCAAGTATTTCAATATGGATAGAGAATGTGCTAAATGCTGGAAAGCCTCTTAGCAAGATATGAAAGTCACATCAAAGAGATGAGACTTTATTCAGAAGGCAATGGAGAGATACTGACAGATCATTAATAGTAACTGACTTGATTGGATTTGCATTTTAGGAGGATTTAAGAAAATAGTGTCCCTGCTACTTTCCGTATTGCTCTGGTCATGGGCTTAGACTATCGTTTCTGGATGTGGTTTTCATGCTGAGACTGCAGAGACAGGCCATGCCCTTCTAGGCAAGGGGTACAGTTGCCCTGGAGGGAGTAGAGCCCCTGTATCAGCTCTCTTGGGAAAACTGAGATTCCAGAGCAAAAATTGAGGTCTGAAAGGTTTGTTTGCTGTGGGATGGAAGGGAAAGAAGATTCTGGAAGCTTGGAGGGACTCCCTGCCTGAAGGGAAAATGTGGTCTCTGCCCTAGTTCAGGAGTGCAGAAGCCAACAGAGAGCAACTACAGGTCTCAAAGAGGCTACTAGGTATCCCAAATAACAAATACAAAATGGCTCCTTGTATTGTCATTCCTTGTTTCTCTCACGGGCAGAAAAGGCTTTTTAAATGCTTCCATGTCAATGCCGGTCTCAGCTGTGAGATAGAAAATTAAACAAAGGGTCCATGTCCCAAAGTGGCAATAAGAAACTAGAGCTATAAAAGCCAGGAAAGGTAGCAGCCATGATTGACAGCAATCCCATGGAGAGGCTAAATCTCTAGGACACAAGAGGGGGAGCATGAGACCCAAATAACCCTCCTCACCATCCCCCCCACCAAGAAACTCTGTTATCATCTTCTAGGTGGACTGGGGTGTCACTTCATTTAGAGAGCCCAGCAGTCTTCAAAGTATGACCATGGACTACAGGGGACAGGCCCAGAGGCAGGAAAATCCATAGGAGGATTCACACCCAGTTAAGAGAAGATGGCGACCTAAGACAGTGGGCATGGAGGGGAAGGAGGAGAAACATTTACGAGGTAGACTCCACAGGGAATAATGACACAGGCCAGATGCTAGGAGCAGGGGGAGAGTAATGATCTTGCAAACTAGGATAAAGGGGACATGCACAGCAAGCACCAGGGAAAACTCCTGAAGAGAGGAGAAGGAAATGATGAAAGCTAACTAGGATGCAGCCTTTTCTGGTCCATAGTCCCAACCTTTAAAAATGTGAGGGGGTGCAGACTTGGCAGGAAATATAGGCGCCCACTCCTTTAAACAATGAGGATGAAAGTCATGCCCATCTTTATACCTTCCAGGGCTCAGCTTGCTGCTATAAACATGTTTAATGAATGAACAGAAGAAAAAGGTCCCTTATATTTATTAGCTAATGAAACCATATCAGTCCAGGAGCAGTGAGCCAGCTGCATGCTAAAAGCCAGGATTCAACCCCAAGTCTGTCTTGCTCCAAATCCTGTGTTCTTTCCAGCACAGCATCCAGTAAACTAGGGGGGGGGGGGGGGGGAGTAGATTCAGGTTTTTGTTTTGGGTTTTGCTTTTCCAGTTTTTTTTAATTGGAAATATATCTCAATTTTGTTTAATTGGCACTGTTCTCTTAATGAAAGCCACATGCCCGGTGGCAGACATAGTGTGTGTAAGAAAACTGAAGTTCAGAAGAGCCAAGTATCACACAGGTAAGCAGGATGTGAACCTGAATTCACACCTCTGCCTTTTCTGTTCCAAAACCCATGTTCTTTCCACTGCAAAAGGTAGGTTTAAAGCCTGCCACAGTTTCTTGCTAGTCATTTTCTTAGCCTTGATTTCCTCACCTGCTTACAAGGACACCACAGTCCCGCCTCGCAGCACTGGACAGGCAGAGTGCGACAGTGCACACAAAGAACACAGAGCAGCCTCTGGTCCAGAGCAAGTGCTCTGACCCACTGTCAGTCCACATAAGAGGCAGTATAGTGGCTCCCAAAGGCCCCAGTCCCCCGAACCTCTGCTTGTGTTAGATTACATGACAAAAGGGACTTTGCAGATGTGGCTAAATTAGGGACCCTGGATTCTTGCTTTGGGATGCAGCGAAGGCAGTCCTGAGAGGAAAATACATTGCAATCCAGGCCTATCTCAAGAAACAAGAAAAATCCCAAATACAATATCTAACAGCATACCTAAAGGAAAGAGAAGCAGAACAGCAAAGACACCCCAAACACAGCAGAAGAAGAGAAATAATAAATATCAGAGCAGAAATAAACAATATAGAATCTAAAAAAACTGTAGAGAAGATCAATGAAACCAAGAGCTGTTTTTTTGAAAAAAATAAACAAGATTGATAAACCTCTAGCCAGGCTTCTCAAAAAGAAAAGGGAGATGACCCAAATAGATAAACATGAATGAAAATGGAATTATTACAACCAATCCCTCAGAGATACAAACAATTATCAGGGAATACTATGAAAAATTATATGCCAACAAACTGGACAACCTGGAAGAAAGGGACAAATTCCTAAGCACCCACGCACTTCCAAAACTCAAACAGGAAGAAATAGAAAACTTGAACAGACCCATAACCAGCGAAGAAATTGAATCAGTTATCAAAAATCTCCCAACAAATAAGAGTCCAGGACCAGATGGCCTCCCAGGGGAATTCTACCAGACATTTAAAGCAGAGATAATACCTATCCTTCTCAAGCTATTCTAAAAAATAGAAAGGGAAGGAAAACTTCCAGACTCATTCTATGAAGCCAGCATTACTTTGATTCCTAAACCAGAAAGAGACCCAGCAAAAAAAGAGAACTACAGGCCAATATCCCTGATGAATATGGATGCAAAAATCCTCAATAAGATACTAGCAAATCGAATTCACCAGCATAGAAAAAGAATTATACATCATGATCAAGTGGGATTCATTCCTGGGCTGCAGGGCTGGTTCAACATTCACAAATCAATCAATGTGATACATCACATTAATAAAAGAAATGAGAAGAACCATATGATCCTGTCTATCGATGCAGAAAAAGCATTTGACAAAATTCAGCATCCTTTCTTAATAAAAACCCTCGAGAAAGTCAGGATAGAAGGAACACACTTAAACATCATAAAAACCATTTATGAAAAGCCTACAGATAATATCATCCTCAATGGGGAAAAACTGAGAGCTTTCCCTCTGAGATCAGGAACACGACAGGGATGTCCACTCTCACCGCTGTTGTTTAACATAGTGTTGGAAGTGCTAGCATCAGCAATCAGACAACAAAAGGAAATCAAAGGCATCAAAATTGGCAATGATGATGTCAAGCTTTCATTTTTTGCAGATGACATGATATTATACATGGAAAACCCGACAGACTCCACCAAAAGTCTGCTAGAACTGATACATGAATTTAGCAAAGTTGCAGGATACAAAATCAATGTACAGAAATCAGTTGCATTCTTATACACTAATAATGAAGCAACTGAAAGACAAAAAAAGAAACTGATCCCTTTCACAATTGCACCAAGAAGCATAAAATACCTAGGAATAAACCTAACCAAAGATGTAGAAGATCTGTATGCTGAAAACTATAGAAAGCTTATGAAGGAAATTGAAGAAGATATAAAGAAATGGAAAAGCATTCCATGCTCATGGATTGGAAGAATAAATATTGTTAAAATGTCAATACTACCCAAAGCTATCTACACATTCAATGCAATCCTAACCAAAATTGCACCAGCATTCTTCTCGAAGCTAGAATAAGCAATCCTAAGATTTGTATGGAACCACAAAAGGCCCCGAATAACCAAAGTAATTTTGAAGAAGAAGACCAAAGCAGGAGGCATCACAATCCCAGACTTTAGCCTCCACTACAAAGCTGTAATCATCAAGACAGTATGGTATTGGCACAAAAACAGACATATAGACCAATGGAATAGAATAGAAACCCCAGAATTAGACCCACAAAAGTATGGCCAACTAATCTTTGACAAAGCAGGAAAGAATATCCAATGGAAAAAAGACAGTGTCTTTAACAAATCGTGCTGGGAGAACTGGACAGCAACATGCAGAAGGATGAAACTAGACCACTTTCTTACACCATTCACAAAAATAAACTCAAAATGGATAAAGGACCTGAATGTGAGACAGGAAACCATCAAAAACCTAGAGGAGAAACCAGGAAAAGACCTCTCTGACCTCAGCCATAGCAATTTCTTACTTGACACATCCCCAAAGGCAAGGGAATTAAAAGCAAAAATGAACTATTGGGACCTCATGAAGATAAAAAGGTTTCCACTGCAAAGGAAACAATCAACAAAACTAAAAGGCAACCAACGGAATGGGAAAAGATATTTGCAAATGACATATCAGATAAAGGGCTAGTATCCAAAATGTATAAAGAGCTCACCAAACTCCACACCCAAAAAACAAATAATCCAGTGAAGAAATGGGCAGAAAACATGAATGGACACTTCTCTAAAGAAGACATCCAGATGGCCAACAGGCACATGAAAAGATGCTCAACGTCGCTCCTCATCAGGGAAATACAAATCAAAACCACACTCAGATATCACCTCACGCCAGTCAGAGTGACCAAAATGAACAAATCAGGAGACTATAGATGCTGGAGAGGATGTGGAGAAATGGGAACCGTCTTGCACTGTTGGTGGGAATGCAAACTGGTGCAGCCACTCTGGAAAACAGTGTGGAGGTTCCTCAAAAAATTAAAAATAGATCTACCCTGTGACCCAGGAATATACCCAAGAGATACAGGAGTGCTGATGCATAGGGGCACTTGTACCCCAATGTTTATAGCAGCACTTTCAACAATAGCCAAAATATGGAAATAGCCTAAATGTTCATCATCTGATGAATGGATAAAGAAATTGTGGTTTATATACACAATGGAATACTACATGGCAATGAGAAAGAATGAAATATGGCCTTTTGTAGCAATGTGGATGGAACTGGAGAGTGTTATGCTAAGTGAAATAAGTCATACAGAGAAAGACAGATACCATATGTTTTCACTCTTATGTGGATCCTGAGAAACTTAACAGAAGACCATGGGGGAGGGGAAGGAAAAAAAAAAAAAGAGGTTAGAGAGGGAGGAAGCCAAAACATAAGAGTCTCCTAAAAACTGAGAACAAACTGAGGGTTGATGAGGGGTGGGAGTGAGGGGAGGGTGGGTGGTGGGTATTGAGGAGGGCACCTGTTGGGATGAGCACTGGGTGTTGTATGGAAACAAATTTGACAATAAATTTCATATTTAAAAAAAATAAAATAAAATAAAATAAAATAAAATAAAATAAAATAAAATAAAATAAAATAAAAAATTAGGGACCTTGGCATGGACCCAGACTATCCTGGATTATCCAAATAGGAGTGATGTAATCACAAGGATCCTTGAAAGCAGAAGAGGGAGGAAGAAGAGAGAAAGATGTGACGATAAATGGGGGTTGGAGACAGATGTGAAGTTGCCGGCACTAGAATGGAGGACAAAGCCACAGGCAAAGGAAGGCATGCAGCCTTTGAAACTGGAGAAGGAAAAGAAACCATTCTAAGAGTCTCCAGAAAGGAACACAGACCTGCTGACATTTTGATTTTAAGTCATATCAGACTTCTGACCTATAGAACCAGAAGACAATACATGTGTATTGTGCCACCAAGTTTGTGGCAATTTGCTACATCAGCAACAGGAAACCAATATGTGAGGGAAATAAGGGTATTATGTGGTTATCTCTTCCATATGCTTCTGTCTTGCTCCTTAGGAAATCTGCTTTGACAGAATATAAAGTGTTCAGAGCAGAGACTATGGCTTGCATTTCTATATCCCTTACAACCTTTCTCTTGGAGGAGTCCTCAGAGTTTGATTAACTGACCCTTTGGGTGAGTGAGTAAAATGCATCAAGATAAATAACCCCAGTGACAGTATCTATAAATCTCTAGAAGCATCATTTTAATACTGTCTGTCTGGTAGCCTAGGGAAATGCTGCCAGTGTATCAGTCCTCTTGGAAATGCTTCTCAGGGAAGCACCTGTCCCCTTGGGACCTCTCTTTGGTTATCCCTTCCAACCAAACACAGGAGACTGGGTTTCTGGCATGATAGTTCAGATCAGGTGACAAGTGAATTGATGATGAGTCAGTTAACATTTATTGAATATTTTATAAGTCCAAATATTCAAGTATGCCAAGAAACTAGACATGCAATCCCAGTCTATATAATGATCGAAATGGAATTAGTGAAACAGAACATGCATGTAAAGCAACTAAATAAAATGTCTGTAGAAAGGAGAATGTGTCCAAGCAAGGCCAGGCTTATGGTGTCCTAGTGATACCACTTTCTGTATGTCTTTCAAGTCTTTCATTCTCTCCAGCAACATTGTCATTAGGACCCTGATCCACACAATCTCTAGACTGGTGGGCCACATAATCTCTCCCAACTAGTTTCCCCACTTCTAGGGTGGCTCCTCTCCAATCCAGCCTTCATACACCCAGTTCCTGCTTCAGTTCCATCCTCCCATTGGCTTGACCTTCCTTTGGAGGAATTCCAAACTCTTTAACATGGCTGCAAGTCTCTGCATTATCTGGCAAATCTGATTCTCTCAGCCACCATTTTTACCTCCTTTTCTCTCTCCCTCTCTGTTTCTCTCTCTCTCTTTTTGTCTAAGCCCCTGGGGCCAGTGTGTGGCTGAACAGGCTGTCACTGCCCAACTCCAGGGTACAAGGGGCAATCGCAAAGATTATGGTGCAAAAGTCACCCCCATGATTGTTCAGTGCACAACCCACCCAATCATATACAATGGCCCTACCCCACCCAGCACCAACCATTTAAATTTCTTTCATATCACAAACACAGCATGTTCACTTGCCTCTGGACCTTCACCTAAGCTATGCTCCCTGAATGGAGGACTATTGTTTTTTGAAAGTCCTTTCTGCCACCAAGTCTGAATATCAGAGCCTATAAAAATAGAGTGAGGATCAAAAAAGACTAAAACCCATAATCCCTTCTCAGAGACCATCATTAAGACCCCAGCATCCTGGGGACCAAAGCCAAGTGGGGCTAACTTGGGATGTGAAAATATGAAGCCAAGCTGGGGTCCAAATAACAAACTTCCTTTCTACTCCTGAAAGAGGGGAAGCAGAAGGAGGAAGCAGTTACAACAAATTAAGGCAAACTAAGGCCTGGGATAATGAACAAAAGGCAAGTAAAGGAAGACTATACAATGTTCAGGGAAGAAACCAAGGGTTAAAGGCCCCTTAATATGATATTCCTCTTATACCATAACACCGAGCACAGTGCCAGACAGCTTGGTCACTAAGTCTTGAAAGAGTGAGTGAATGAGCCTCTGAGCCAAAGAGTGAGTTGCCTGGACTTCCTCTCACACACACACAAAGTCTGGAATAGACCTTAAGGTCAGGCTCAATTTGAGTAGCCAAGGATACAGGAGAAATGGAAGTAACCAAAGGGCATAGCAGAGGTATGTGGTGATGAAGATACCTCTTTAATTAGGAAGACGGTGCCTGTCTTCAAAACCTCCCTCGCTGTGCCCTAACACCCCTCTCCAGGCTGTGAAGAGCTAGTCAGCTTCCCAGGGGCCGAAGACCTATTTTACTAAATTCAACAGAGAAAGAGTGTAGTAGACATTAGTGCTGCTCACCAAATATTTCTAATTCTCCTCCCTTTCAGGGGACATGAGGATGCACTTTCCAGCCCCCTCTGAAGTCAGGCATGACCACATTACTTGATGGGGCCAATGAAATATGAGCAGTGGTTTCTTGCATCATTTTGTGGGGGAAGCACCAGAGGGCCTGCACACATTTCCCCACATCCCTTTTTCCTGTCTTGGTGTCCTTGGAAACACGTCCAGATACAGTTCCTGAGCAACACAACAATGTGAATGGACTTAATACCACTGAACTGTGCACTTAAAAGTGGTTAAGATGACAAATTTCATTCTATGTGTATTTTGACACAATTTTTTTTAAGCAACGACAAAAATAGGGTCTCCGTTAGCCTGGGTCCCTGTCAAGCCACTGAAGCCATTTTGTCAAGCCACTGAAATTTGGGAATTGCTTGCAATCTTGTTGCATTTTATTGAACAAGGGGTAAATTCAGTTTCCATAATCCCTTTTGAATACCCTACCATTTCACCACTTAAAACTCTTCCTGTTTAACTTTACCCCATTTATTAGAGTTATTAGAAACAATGTACTAAAGAATGAGAAGAAAGGGTTTCTAATTTCATTTCTTTCTGACAGCATTTTTGTTATAAGTTAAAATCACTTCAACAATAAAAAACACACTAAAGTAAAACACTACTATAACATCAAGCCTTAAACACTGCAATCTAATCTCTACAAAACTCCTTTCCTTGTATGTGTAATGTGCCCCACAAAAGAACCTTGAGCTAGGAATCATTCCTTGTTATCCCCACCCAAAAGCTGAGCACACAGAAGTCCAGAGAGACCTTGAACGTGGGTCCTATACAGGACTAGAACCCAGGTTCAAGGGGCCTAGAGCTCCCTCCTATGTTTTCATCTTATTGCTAAACATCAGTGCCCTATAGTTAAGACATAACCAGCACAAGAACCAAAAAGTACTTTAAACTAAATTCTAGCAATATATTGCAAAGCTTAGCACAGCATTAAAAATAACTCATTGAGGGGCGCCTGGGTGGCGCAGTCGGTTAAGCGTCCGACTTCAGCCAGGTCACGATCTCACGGTCCGTGAGTTCGAGCCCCGCGTCAGGCTCTGGGCTGATGGCTCGGAGCCTGGAGCCTGTTTCCGATTCTGTGTCTCCCTCTCTCTGCCCCTCCCCCGTTCATGCTCTGTCTCTCTCTGTCCCAAAAATAAATAAAAAAATAAAAAAATAAAAAAAAAAAACGTTGAAAAAAAAAAATAACTCATTGAACCAAGGCAGTTTGTTTGTGGGGTAAGCAAGCAGATATTCTGCATAATATGGCAGTGCAGCTGGTAATAATAGCAGCCACTAAAATAAAGGATGAAGTTGGGGGGGGGGAGCCTCATTTATAGACAAGTAGTAGACCCTAATGAAACTGCATTTTGGACCTATCATCATCCTCCTGAGAAAATTCCCCTTGAGGTTTTCCATGTGAATCCTGGGCATACTTATGAAGATCAAGTAATGGCTTTTTAAAATTAATTACATGAATTTGTAGCTCAACAACACTGAGTGAAAGACGGGTGTTGTACCCCATGCCTTGTTACAGCTGTACATTACACACATCAAAAGCTCAGGAGGCTAGTGAGAGCACGTTCCCTGCTACAGCAACCCCCAAGCAGCCGGAGGGACGTGGAAAGTGTACAAAAGATCAGTCCCCAAAGTTGTGACAGCTTAATTGTATTATGGTGCTCAGATAATTCCCATTTATTTGGCTTTTTCCTCAGAGCAAACTATGACCCCCCAAGCATAGCTGTTACCAGGAGAATAAGGATTCACAACTTTGATGGTTCTTCTTGTCCCGCCACCACCCCACCCCACCCTCCCACCCCCCACCAATGCCAGCCCTGCTCAAAAGTCCCAGTAATTGTTGCACGGCGATCAGGCTTCCCCCTAGCCTTCAGCATGCTGAGACCCAACAGCAGCTAACTAATTGCAATTAAAATCTGCCACGTGAGTGGCAGAGAATAACATAAATTAATCAGTACATTAGCAGAATTACATTTAAATGTTCAAATGTGCCTTCAACATAGTGGGGCATTTTAAATTATAAAGCAAAGTACTTCATTATGGATGCTGATATTTTAATGAGGAAATGTGATGTTTGGTTAAATAGGAGTACAATATAGAGACTTCCTTAAAATTAGCATCAATGATGCATTTTAATTCAAAAACCAAGTTGTGGTCTGTGTAATTCCTGCCATTTCAATGTGAAAAAACTGCCTGGAGCTGTGGAAATAGTTGAACATCTCATTCTCTGAAGAATTAATAATTTCAGCTGTACTAACTAGCACTTTATGTAAATTGTTAGATAAATCACAGCAATAAATACAGGTTTTAGAAGAACAGAACAGTATGCTTATCCTTAATTTATTCAATCATCAATTCATGTATACTGAAGCTAGGGGATATGAAAGATTAAACGTACTAGGCAAAAAACACAAAACACAAAAAGGAAGGGAAAAAGGATAAAATGATGCCTTTGATAGCCACATGCAGAGAGACTCCAGAATAAAGGTCCCACCCAGTTTTACAAAAATCTTGCATATAAAAATCTCTTACAATGCGTGTAAATATAAAAGATGGGCTGCAATTTTATTGTTTGCTTTCAAGTTTTGCTTAGTAATCAACATATACACTGGAGCTTTAAAAGCCTTCCTTATAAAATAATTTTCTTATTTAATTGCATGAAACAGAGTCTATGAAATACACATATATTGAAAGGACTGTATCAGGTCATCTTTAGAATTTGTATGTGTCACTTGAAGTTTATGATGTGGAAGCACAAATCCTAAGATAGATGATAGAAGCTGACCTCAACCTGGTTTGCTATTCCTGTCACAGGTGAGAGATGGGGCAAATCCAAGAAGGGGATTTTGTCTTCTGGACTATGCTCTGATTTTGTTAGCTGTGAGATGAATTCTTGCTGGTTTCTACAATACATCAAAGCCAGGGCAGGGCAGGTTTTCACAACTAAGAATACATGCAGAACCACCACATTTATTGTACATACGAGAAATCGAGTAAATGCAAGCAAATGCATACCAGAAATGGACATCATAAATGAGCAATACCAAACATAGACCAAATTAAAACAAAAATAAAACCTGCCTTCCATGATACCCAATTTCAGCTTTGGAATCACCACCCATTCCCCATCTAAGCCTCACTTGTAATTCTCTATTAAAATTGCCTTATTAACATGATTTTGTTCTTCTTTTGCAAAGAACAGAAGGTCTTAGTCTGCTCCTTCCTCAAGTTTCAGGAAAAAGATTGCTTTGGAAAGGAAAAACAAACTCTGTTTCCAAAGCGATCTTTCTCCCTAAACAGAAGCCTCTCCCAAGTTGAAACACTACTGGGCTTCACTTCCCTCATGATGTCTTTCTGCCATGGCTGGTGGGCATTTACCTTCTCCCAGGTTGAGTTAGAGCATAACCTGGCAACCTGGCCTTACAAAGATACCAGGTCACTTATAAGCACAACCATTGATGATATTGGATTTTACTTGAGCCCAGTGATTCTGGAAAACTGAAGGTTAAGGAATGCCCTCACTCTTTGTGACTTCCTACAAAGAACCTCCCCTTCCTCATGTGACTTAGGTAAGACTCACGGATGTTCCCTTTGTTTACCTATGACAAGGCCAGACCCACACCCTGCAATCCCCACTGTTGGCCTCATAAAAGATTAGCTGAACTTCTTTCTTATGCCCAATGATGAACAGGAACAAAATGCTTTTCAACCAAACTTTGGTTAAGTGTCTCTCCTTCCTCCAGGCCCCTGAACTTTGGCCCACCCTCTGCCTGGGCAGCACACAGTCCCTCTGAGAACAGGCTGGCCTCAGGGTCAAATAGTCTCTGATCTGTTATCCAACCATTTCCCTTACCCGGTCCTCCTAGCCTCATTTATTCATCCCTATAAAAGAAAAATCTTTTTTTTTTTTTTTGCCTGACTCTTGAGACACTTAACGACGCTAACAGCTTTTTCTCCCACTCTTGCAAACCTTTAGAAGAAAGTGTCTCCTTGCTAAGTATAGATTTGCTTTTTCATTTGATACCATCAATGGCCAGTGGTGTCTAAGTGCAGAAGCTCTAAGCATTATCAAAATCTATGCTAAGATATCTCATTATATCCCATGTGAATTAAGAGTACTAAATTCCAGAATGGACTGAGGCTACTAGAAATTACTACAGACAACAGGATTTTTTTGGTACTGAGAGTAAAAACTTATCGTTCTGTTGGCCTGCAAACATAGCAGCCAACTAATTACACCCAAGCCAGTTTCCACTCACAATGGCCTGGGTCTAGTCCGGACAAAGGACTAGAAAAGGGTGAATATGTCTCTCTCTCCACAGCTCCTGTCAGGGTCATAATCAACCCGGAATGGTTAGAAGGGGAAAGCAGGCACAATGGGGTTTTGTATAGTAATACGGCAAACCTCCAAAACAGGTATAGGAACAATGATGGTTACAAACACTATCATCTCACTATGCTCTTAGGTCCACCTATTGAAGTGCTGATTACCAAACCTGCATTCACATCTGCATCTGTGATTATGTCTATAAATCACATTTGTGTTTATGATATTTTTATATCCCACAAATATATAGAAAAGAATTCTCAAGAAACAAAATAACTATATTAATCAGATAATTTTCTCAGTCTACTAATTCCAGAACAGTATTCCATCTCCTCCAGAAATAGCCATAAGTGAAAGCCAAAGGGAGTGAAAACCAAAGCTAAGAATGCTTTTCATATAGTAACTTGGAAGTTAGCTGCATCTGCTGGTTTGGGCTAAATAATGTGATATCGTTTTCCCATGAGACTATATTTATTACCAGCTCCATTTCTCACCAAAAGCAAGAAATGCTATTGAGCAAAGACAAAAGAAGTCACAGCAAAATTGAAAACAGATAAATCCCAGTGTAGTTTATCTTTCCTCATCTTTCCTGTGGAAATGTTCTATTGCATACACTGTTTAATAATCCAAAACAAAGCCTTGGGTGGTAAAGTAAACAGAGAAACAAAGGGAGAAGACCGCTCGATTCCGTTTTCAGAGCCCAGGGGAACATCTAAAGCACTATGACTGAAAGCTTCAGAACATAGTGATAAATTGGGACACTGAGAGCAAAACCTAGGCAAATAATGAATGAGAATCATGTATATAAATAAAGATCCTTTGGTTGTGTGGTGCTGAGAAAACTGGAGCTGCATGAGATCATTTTAACTTCTCAATAATTAAAGTTATCCTTGCTGTAAACCTTCTGTGAACAAAGCAATATTCATTTTCCTCACCCTTTTTTCTTAGAGGGGTAGGTAGCTGGATGCAGAGAGAAGGATTAAAGCTCACTGACCCAGCCTAAGACTGAGGAAAAAGATTTCATTTCACTTACCCAGGCAATAAAATTTTATAAAAGTTTGTCCCAAATAATCCACAGAGGCACAGAGTCCTGGTGACTTTCATGACCCTGATTCCCTATTGTAGTCACCAATACTTCCCAGCTTCTAAGTTGGTTCTGCCTTTTGCCCCCAGAGTCCTAACATACTTGCTATATGATCATTACTGTGGTAACTGCTAGCACTCTGATAACCTAGCACTTACTACACACCTGCCACACCACATGCTCTATCTACGCCATCAACCAAAGGGAAGTCTGACCATGCCCACTGTAAAGACAGGCTATCTGAGGCTTCAAGAGGTTAAATAAATTGTCTAAAGTCATCCAACTATGAAGAAAGGGAGCAAGGACATAAACCTGGGACTCTCTGGATCTTAATTACTCTGTTACCACTTCCCAGGACATGGGGCTCAGGACCTACACCTCAGGAGTATATAGAAGACGCTCCCCTTCATGGGTCTGCATTCTAATAGTAAAATCTTGCTTTGCGAGCATAATTTGTTCTGGAAGCATGCTTATAACCCAAAGCACTTGTGTATCAAAGCGAATTTCAAGAACCATTGGCTCAGTTGTTATCATGTGATGTTTGGCGTCACGTACTACTTATATTGCAAGACATCACTTGTTTATCAAGTTAAAATTTATTAGAAATGTTTGCTCGTCTTGCAGAACACTCACACAAGTTACTCACAATCCAAGGTTTCACTGTATTTACAAAATTCCTTTACCTGCATTTGTAATGTACTCTCCTTTGCCTCAGCTTCTATAGCTAACTAATCCACCATCCACCATCAAACACACACACACATACACACACACGGTAACACAATGTTGATCTGGTTGCGGCTGGGTCTTAAGTTAGAATCTGATTTATTTCTTTAGGTTGATGTTCTCCCTGCACTAACCCACTATGTATAGTTTAACTATCAGAGGACAATGTTCCCCCCCTTTTCTTCATGTTCTTGCTAGAAATTCCTCAGGATTGTTCCTTATTGTCCTCTATAATAGTGACTTAAAAAAAAAAACAATAGTAGCTGAGGGTTGATGGGGGGTGGGAGGGAGAGGAGGGTGGGTGATGGGTATTGAGGAGGGCACCTTTTGGGATGAGCACTGGATGTTGTATGGAAACCAATTTGACAATAAATTTCATATATTGAAAAAAAAACCAGTAGTATCACAGAAAGATTAATGTCCTTATGGTAAACAGGGAATTAGTAACTGAATTATATATCCCCCTCCAAAAAATATTTTGAAACCCTAACCCCTGGTACCTGTGAATGTGATATTTGGAAATAGGGTCCTTGCAGGTACAATTAGTTCAGATGAAATCAATAAGGATTAGGGTGCACCCTGGATCCAGTATGACTGGTGTCCTTATAAAAAAAAAAAAGAAGAAGAGAATGCCACATGGAGACAGAGACACATGGCAAGGTGATCATGAGAAGACAGAGGCAGAGATTGGAGTAATGCTGCCTCCACCTGAGGGACACATGGAGCCACCAGAAGCTGGAAAAGGACACTTCCCTATAGGTTTCAGGGAGAACGGGGCCCTGCTGATACCCTGATTGCAGACTCTTAGACTCCAGAACTATGAGAGAACAAATTTTTGTTGTTTTAAGTCACCAAATTTGCGATATTTTGCTAGGGCATTTCTAGGAAACTAATATACAGGGTAACTTAGCGAGGCCGGAAGCGAGAACGTTATTTGGAGGCTTTTGTATTTGGCAGTTCCCTTATAAGATGGGAAACACCAAGCTCTGGGCCAAGGTGATTGTGGGCAGTGAGAACAGATAATCTACTAAGAGGATTTCCTCCCATTAAATCATCAAGGAAAGACCTCTGCTTTAATAGATATTCAAATAGGAATTGGCCAGAGTAAGCCCTTGTGTTAAGAATGCTCTGGAAGTCAAACTGGAGAGCCAGGGCCAGTTGCTTTCTATCAGCAAAGATAAATACATAGTGCATCTGTTTGGTTTCTGTTTACAATTGCAACATTCTAATTGTCCCTCAAAACATGAGATTTTGATAAAATTTTTCAAAACCCCCAAAAATAGAATCTGAAGAATTAGATAATATAATCCAAAATTCTTATAAATGGAGGCAAAATGTAAGGCCCTGAGGAGCTGGGTTTCATAAAAGTTCACAGAACCAGATGGACACAGAACAGCGTGGCCTCTCGGTGCACTTACAACATTATTCTTCAGCAAGATGGCAGAACAGGAGATCCCAGCCCTCATACATCCAACAGAAGCCTTCAGAAGCAATGCATGAGGCAAGGTAAGCAGGTTGAGGATTGGCTAGTTTGAATAATTTCAGCAGGCTCTGGGGTGTAGAGGTTGTCCCTAATTGTCTGGTACCTGGCCCTGGGGTGACTGGGACAGGTAGATAGCGGTCTGGAGTATAAACACAGTAAAAGAGGTGGCTCTGGACTCTGGATTGGTTGGTTTGCACATGAAAGGCATATTCACAGGTGAGTCATTTGCTATCTCTAGGAATTAACCAACCCTGGAAGAGGCAGTCCCTCCAGGGTCAGCAAGTCCTCAAGATGTCTAAGCATCAAAATACAGAAAATAAAAAGACATGATTAATACAAATGTCTAATCCTGTCCTCACGGGCCCCCAGGAATTAGCTGTTTGGTTGGCTGACCTGAAAACAGAAGGGCAGGATGCGAGGGGAAAGGTGAGGGTGAAAAGTTGAGTTGAAAAAGAAGGAATGGTCTGGAATCTTTGGAAACTAGATGTTTCAGCCCTATCCTGAGAATGCTGCAGGGCCCAGGAAGAGCCAGAGCATGTGGATGAGGCACAGAGTGCCAGCAGGGCAGGGAATCTTGTGGAGACCAGAACCCAACACTCTTAGGAATGAAGAAGGATGCCAAAACAATGAGGGTTGGTATCCTCCAAATTTTCAAATAACTCAGCACTATTGTAGAGGTAGCTTGTTTACCAAGTCAACAGTGTGGATACTATCAAGTCAAAAAGAAAGACTCAATTCACCATATTACTAGGTACAAGTAAAATTATATCTAGGTTATTAGCATGAATTTCTTTCACCACTGTAGACTTATCAGGATGAGTCAGAGATATCACATATTGAAAAGTAAAAAATGGCCTATTCACAAATTAAATTTTAAGATCCCCCTCCCCCAATTTAAAATGTCCTTGTATTTAAAATATTCTTTACCTGTTAGACTAGAAAGTCCTGGAGAATTGTCAGTGCCCTTGATGATTTAAATGTTGTTACTCTCAGGATAATCAATCCCTATGAAACACTCCAATAGAAGACTCCGCTCCATTCTTTCATTGCTGGTTACTGTGAACTCCCATGTGACACATGGAGCTCATCAAAAACACTGTGCTGACCAAAGTTTATCCCGGCTTCTACTTGTACTTCACCATGTCTCTAAAGGTGACTCCAGCACTCCAGGCTGAATTTTTGCTCAAGAAAATACAATGCTGCCCAACTGCAAAATGTACATTGTCCTCACCCGCACTGCCAGAACATTTTCGGTAATTCTCTTTTTACTCTCCTGTAATTTTCCATTCCCCCATTCCTTTCCTAGACCCTTTCTCGTTCCCCCTTCCTCCCTTCCCCAGAACCTCCTTTCATTCCTTGTCTGTTCTCCCTTTAAAGACTTCAGTCACCTTTGTCTTAGTTGGATGAGCTCAGCTGATTCGGAAATCTCTGTCACCTATTGCAGTCAACTGAATAAAAGTTGTCTTGCTGCCATTATCAAGTGTCCTTGATGTCTTCTTTGACATCACTATAATAAATTAACTGCAATCATTAACAGCAATCATTAACTCCTATCACCAAAGGTGGCTCCTTTTTTCCCTTACGTCTTTGCTATGAGTTCTAGAGTAGGAATTGAACTTTCTGGGAGAAATCTCAAAAGAATGACAGCCTCAGGAGAGCTCTGTTCCAGCTACTCATGATGCCACTGTCAGACAACATCGTGTCCTGTCAGACTGTCCCAGAGGACTGAGATAGAATGCCCTGGACTCCTATAACCCAGAAGCAGGTGACTTTTGAAAGCCACCTGCTGGCCCAAGATTCAGAAGAACAGGAATCAACTGCGTAGGACTAAATGGAACCAAAAAGGGTAATTTAATTGTAGTAAGTGCCCTTTTCCTTTGGTCATAGAAGAAAAAACAAAATCTTTTCTTTCATTTTGATCTATCTTTTCTTTCTAGAATTTAGCAGGCTAATCTTGTGCAAACTGCAAGAAAACACCCATTGAATGGCGTCTTGCTCCAAGTCCCCCTTCAGAACTCAGGGGGAATACTTTATGAGAAATCTTAGTATAAGTTATAAGCTACTGAATTGACAAGGGAATTTAAGGTCATGAATCTGTAGAAATGCTGGATATTGATTGGCTTTGCCTGCAAGACTAATCCAAACTATCAAGGTGCCTTCCACTGTGTGCCTTTACTTCTCATGGCAATGTGGTTATCTGCATAGATTCAGTAAGAATCTGTAATGCTATAATTGGATACACCAAATTTGTAACCATTCCATAAATGTCTCATTTAAATCCCATTTAATTGAGGATGAGCATCCCATTATTAAGGAACAAGGACTGTACTTCCTATATGACAATGATGCCTACAAAATCCTCCAGGGAAACTGCCCTAATGCCTGATCTGTAGCTTACAGAGTCCCAGTCTTAAAAGAGGTCAAGACTAAGGGCACCTGGGTGGTCAGTCGCTTAAACGTCTGACTTCAGCTCAGGTCATGAACTCTTGGTTTGTGAGTTTGAGCCCCACATTGGGCTCTGCACTGACAGTGTGGAGCCTTCTTGGGATTCTCTCTCTCCCTCTCTTTCTCTGCCCCTCCCCCCACTTGCATGCACACAAACACACACTGTCTCTCTCAAAATAAATAAATAAACTTAATAATAATTTTTAAAAAGGTCAAGACTTGAATTTCCTGGCAGGCTAGGACACAAAAATATGCTGTAATGGGCTGTTTGTGTCCTCCCAAGTCCGTATGTTGAAATCCTTACTCCAATGTGACAGTATTAGGAGGTGGGGGTCTTTGAGGAGTTATAGGTCATGGGGTGGAGCCCTCACAAATGGGACTGAGACCCAGAGAGCTCTCTTGTCCCTTCCACCACGTGAGGACCATGCAAGAAGGTGGGTGTATATAAACCAGGAAGCAGGCTCTCACCAAACAGTCTTCAGGAATGGTGATCTTGAAATTCTTAGCCTGTAGACCATGAGAAATTTCTGCTGTTTATAAGCTACCAAGTCCATGAGATTTACTATGGCAGCCTGAACAGTCTACAACAAATGAGGAATCTTAGAGAAAAGAGAAAACTTTTACAGGTACTACAAAAGGAAACCCAGTAAGTATTCTTGGTTCCTGGACTGGACATAGATGAACAAATAATGACAATCTAGAACATATCTGGCATAATGAAGGTGATCAAAAATATGATCTCTGGGGCTTTGTAAGGGGGTCACAAACACAAGTTCACTCTTTAACCCTAACATCTTATGACTAAGCTCAAGACAAGCAAGTGTTTGCATAATATCATCACTTCTTTTTGTATCTATTTTTTTTCAATGAAACCATCCAAATAGAGCAGAACATCAAGTTAATTATGCTAAATCATAAAATCTAGATTAGATATATTTTGTCAAATTCATGCCATCAGAGTAGAATTTGCTCACAAGACCTCAAAAAATAAAACTGACATTCTTATCCTTAGCTTAGCTCTGTCTCATACAGGAAGATGGCAACTATCACAGCTCAGAAAAGATTTACACTTTTAAAAGCCATGCATTCCCAGAGATAAGCCTTGAATTACAGGGCCATTCTAAAGCCTTACAGCCAGAGATAAGCTGTGATCCCGTTTCCTATTATCAGAGACAGGACTTTAAATCAAAACAGAACTGTCAACCGCTATATAATAATTTGAACTATAAATACAGCCTACCCTCTTTATTCTGGGAGCCCAGTTGGTCTGAAATCTTACTTGCATGCAAAACTCAGCCAGGTGATCATATATTGAATGGGATTTCTTTTTTAAGTGGGGAGAGGGAAGATAGATTTTTTTCAAAAAGAAACAATGACAAATTGAGTTGGCAGTAGTAAAACAATTTTAAAAAGGTAACTTCCCAACCATCATGATCAGCAACTCAAACATGGTTTGTAGAGCCTTTATTGTGGTAGTTAAAGAAAACCAGGTGTGGGGGCTGGTAAAGCAGTAAATAGATTTTATTCAGGAACTATCAATAGGGGAAAAGAGAACTCAGTATAGAACTGGCTCAGTTCCAAATAGAGCATGGACAAGCGGGATTTATAGCCAAGGGGCAGAGTGGGGCCAGTGAAGGGAAAAGTACTAGATGGAAACATCAGGGACTGGAAGGGATCTTAAACAGACCTGGTAGGACTCTTGCTGAAGGCAGACCTGGGTGATCAGAGATTACCAGGGAATGGTAGAGGGTGAGGAAATTTGATCAGATATCCAGGTGGATCATATATGGAGCGGGGTGGGGGGGGGGGTAGATTTCACGCTAGGCTGACTTAGCAAGATTCTTTCTACAACTGGTCTCTACAGGACAAGGCTCAAGGACAAGGTCGAGTGGGAAAGGGGCTCAGAGAAGCCTTTCTAAAATTTGGGCAATGAGAGACTGTCAGGGTGCCTGGGTGGCTCAGTCGGTTAAGTGTCCTGCTTGGGATTCTCTCTCTCTCCCTCTCTCTCTGCCCCTCCCCCTCCCCCACTCCCACTCACATTCTCTCTCTCTCTCTCTCTCTCTCTCTGTCTCTCTCAAAATAAAAATAAATAAACTTTAAAAAAAGAGAGAGAGAGAGAGACTGTCAGTTGTCAAGGAGCATGCTGGTGATCCCCTCAAGGCTATATAGTCTACACACAAGTTACCCTGACAACAAAATCTCCTCCGACTTGGAAACTTCTGCTGCTGTGAACATGAAAGGCCATAAAGAAGTCTGTAACTCATGGTGCCTCCCTTTGGTTCTGCAGTGTAGACAGGTGTAAACAGGTAGACTTAGTCAAGAGAAGGTGCTATTTACCCAAGAGGGAGCCAAGACCAGGAGAGAAAGAAAGGAAAAGGGGAAAATGGGGCAAGGAGCTAAGCAGTCAGGAGGGATGATGGGAGTCTGTCAGTGCTCACTTGCTCATTCACCTTCTTTGCTATTAAAACAAATTCAAGGGATCCTTAAACTCCAAAGACCACTTCCTGTGGGGTAGTTTTCCAAGCAGAATTCCCCTTCTTCTCCTAATTCAACAAAACAATTCCAGGGAGAAGGAACACGCCAGAAAGGCAAACCACAGACTGCATCCTGACCTTATGTTGACTTGATGGCCAGCTGGCCGGCACAAAAATGAATAGCTTGCTTGACCCTAGCAAGGGATAGATATGCCAGGTGACTTATGCCCGCCTGCCTCCTCCGTGCTGGCCTCCAACCTGCAGTGACTCCCCATCAATACCCTGCAGGAACTGTGGATGGATCCATCCTGGACAGCACGTGCCACATGCACCCTTAAATCTGGAAAGAAACTCCTTTCTTCCCGAACAAGGTGTACACTTGAATGCTCAGACCAAAAGAGTGAAGCAGTGCATATTATCCCTTTCCTATTGTGTGGAAAATAAAATACGGTGACTGAAGGCCAGGCATTTTGGAAAGGTACTCAGACCTAAAAACTTAACCATTGGCCATTTCTGAGTGTATTGGATACTATCAAATGGCAGCTGGTCTGCCCTGGACTGCCTGGCTTTCTCTCATTGAATCTTGATACTGGGTAAAACCGGAAAACTGATCAAAAGGACTATCTAGGGGCGCCTGGGTGGCTCAGTCGGTTAAGCGTCTGACTTCAGCTCAGGTCATGATCTCACAGTTTGTGAGTTAGAGCCCCACATCAGGCTCTCTGCTGTCAGTGTGGGGCCAGCTTCAGATCCTCTGCCCTCCTCTCTGCCCCTCCTCCACTTGTTTTCTCTCTCTCGAAATAAATAAACTTTAAAATAAAAAATAAAAAAGGACTATTCATAGTTACTGGCTAATGTTTATTAAGCACTATCAAAAGAAAAATTTATCAGGACTCAGTGAGGCGAGACTTCTGTTCAAAGGCTTATTGTGAGGGATGGAAAGGGGCTATCAAAATAGGGGAAGGGGAATCACTGCAAGAGGGGACCACTCTGAGCACAAGGTCTGTAAGCAAAATCTTTGGAGGGGAATCTGGGCAAGCAAGGAGAACTGACCAGTGGGGTCTGACTGGAAAGGGTCTGGCTGTGGCCAGCTGATTGCCAGGAGAAACTAATAAGGGGGACAGAGTCCCCCTGCTCTGACTGTAGGAAGGACAGAGCTCTGACCAAAATTTGGCAAAGACAAAGCAGAGAGTAAGAAATGTGGAATCGTGAGCATCTAGTAGGTGCTTACCATGTAGGGAGCACTGTGCTAAAATCCCATGTGAAGAAAGTGCTTTGATTTCCCCCGTTTTGCAGAGGCAAAACAGATTCTGAAAGTTCAAGCAATTTTCCCAGAGTCACACAGCTGGTAAAATCTCTAAAACTCTGGTGACCCAAAGGAAAATAATCAGAAATATGGTGTGGATGGCGCTATGGGGAAATTGCATATTTTCTTTAACCTCACTCCCCCAATAATGTTCAACACATGTTTGGGGGTGAATATAACGGCTAAAGGTAGAGAGGGGGTATAGTCTGTAATTCCACCCCACTTAATCTCATGGAGTCTTTTCGTAACCCTTGATGCTTTTGTTATTCTTTTAAATCTTAAACTAAGTAGGCTGTGGCTGAGCTTTTTCTCCCCAGGTTGTCTACTAAGCTGCACCAGGACACCCCAGAACCATCATGGGAAGATGGGGCTAAGGGAATGGACCATACCTACACACCTTTCTCAAGAGCTGTCCTGGGAAGTGGGGGAGGAGTAAAGAGCAACTCCCTGCCAAGTCCACCATCTAAAGGATTATGCACCCAGACAGTGGATGCCTCGACCATACAATTTCAGTGACATGGGCATTTAAAAATTCACATGAACCTGTCCCCATGGCCAGTCACCCCCATCATCACCAATACCACAGACAGTGGTCCTTAAACAGTCACACCCATCCTTCCCTGACCTGGTGGAGGTTGGCATCTGCCCAAGTAAATACCAGCAGTCTCTCAGCTGTCTAAAACCCCCTTGATTAATGACATTGAACTGAGTGCACCTCCACTCGTCTCAGTGGAATAAATACAAACCTCTGAGCAAGGCTGGCTACAAAGAAACTCAGTTGGAGGTCTATACAGATACAAAACCTCAACTCTGGTCCTTGAAAGTCCCACACCCAGAGAGGGATGACACTCTTAAGCCACTAAATCCGAATTATAAAGTCTTATCCCTTATGCACCCCCTTCAAAAGTAATCTATGTTCAGAAGGGAGTGTTTTCCAATGGCCTGCACATACCTTCTAGCACTTTCTGAGCTCCTCCTTGTACAAATGCCCTATGGAGGCATTCTTGAGTTCACAATTGCTGTCCAGCCATCTCACCTCTACAAGACAGGGTAGTTGAATATGAATGAGGTTTCAGAGATTCTGTGTTACAGCCTGAAACAAATTTACCTGAACTCTGATAAGAGGAATGTTAATTATATCTGCTCATACTTGACCATAAATTCCATGAGGTTGAGAGTAGATCCATCAGGTTCACCATTGTTTCAACAGTGCCTTGTAATGTGCCTCGCACCTGCTAGCAATTAATGTGATTTGTGGAATGAATAAAAGAATGCAGAAATGAAGGTATCTTGCCTTATTAAGTTTCTGCAAATATCAATTAAAATCACATGTAATTTGTAAATGACACTTCTCTGCAAATAACAGCTAAAAATAAATTAGCTGTTGTTGTTACTCTCAGAGGTCTCTACTATAGGCATGGTTTATTACAAAAATTAAAATGAACCATATTCATTGTAGAATTTATTCCCCAGAAAGCACATTTTTCTCAAATGACAAAAATGAAAGAAACTCCTTATTTTGAAAGGCTCACTATTTAAGTCACTTGTATATGATAATAAACACACTTTATATTAAAGACATAAATACCATAAATACCATTTGCAATGAATTACCATCAAAATTAAAAGCATTTTCAATCTGTAGAATCAGTACGGAGAAATAAAAATAATCAGATCTTACCAACAAGAGTCTGGCCATGTTTCTTCTCCACTGAACAAACACATACACAAACACACCCACACACAAGTCAAAAAGAGAAAGTCTGTAAGCCATTGTTAGATGCTACAAGCTGGGAAGGTAACTTGTTATTCCAGAATGGAGAGAGAAATTACTAGGAGCAGCAAATGACGGCTACTATTAGCCATCTCCCAAAACATTCCCAGAAACAAGCCATCCTATGGTGTGAAGGGGAGAAAATTTACTGATGGCTTGGAGTGTCCAGAAGTAACCATAATAAAATGCAACTAAGATAAATTAAGCTGTCATCAGAACTACGACACATAGGAAGCACAGGACCCTGAAATGGCAAATTTCTGTAACTCATAAGAAATGTTATCATAAAAGGGAATATTGGGGCTTAGAATTTTTCAGTATTTATGCTGCACAGTCCCAGGAAGGAAAACACCATGCCTGATGGTCATTAGGTAGGTTACTCTATAACATAGAACAAGCTTCAAGCAGCCAACAGAATTCTCCATCTCAACTCATACTGATTCTGTGCTAAGCAAGCAACTCTGGAGAATGATTTTCCTCACTAAATGCCCAGTACTGGGAGTGTTCCCTAGGTTTTTCTTCTTTCATGTTATCATGGGGCTTTTCCTGGCCCATATGGTTCACATGTAATATGCAACATTATCGTGTTCATGTTCTCCTCCCTGGACACACCGTGCAGCCACCTCCTGGGAGCCAAGAAGCAGAGGCTGCCTGCTGGCAGACAGCCAGAGCCACTCAAGAGCGAGCTCACTGCTCTTCCTGTACCTTCTGGAAGGAGACTGTTTCCTCTCCAGAATTCATCCTGCCCAGCTGGTCTAGGAATTCAGATCTGGGGTTGTTCCCAGATCAAAGGGGTTGTTTATTGTGGTCTTGGGCGTGGGGGCGTTATGTGGTATTCGTTTTCCTCCATTCCTAGACATCTGCCAGGGTGCCAACAAATACACCATTCAGCTTCCTTCCTTGGCAGCTCAGTCTTACTGAGGTCACAGCCCGAGGACAGCCCCTATTCAGAGCAAAAGCAGATTCCTCTCTGCTAGACACTGTGTGAGAGGTATTTTTCATTCATTACAATAATTTTTGGTTTCCAGCATATATTTTTTTAAACCATAGCAGTAGGTATTTTCAACTTGTAGAAGTGTCAAACAGATTGAGTTCTCCAACTTTGGGAATCAGTTGTTTGATATTCCTCACAGCAATTTCACATAAACCTATAAATGGAAGGTTTATGAGGACAGAAGCATCTTCTAACTTCAGAGTTCTTTGCCCAGGGAATGAGTTGTTTTAAGAGGTGATAGATTTCTTGTCAACACAACAGGTTGCTAGTCAGCAAGCTAAGCATTCAGATTCCTTATAAAAAGGAATATATAAGTATTATGTTTATGGATATTTATACATATACTTAGAATAGAAAAATTAAAAGCCCATGTGGCAAGTTCAATCACAAAACATATAAGTAAACAAAATGGAAAGGGAAACCCTCCTTGAATTGCCATGGCCACTAGTATTTGAGGGGAAACAGCTCAGTTAAAGGCAGGTAGGGCAACGCAGAAACCTTTGTGGATCTTCCAATGAGTCTTAGAGAACTGTTCTAGAACTTTCCACGACAAAAGCCTGGCCCTTTGTCACATGTCCCACTTCTGGGTCAGTACAGAGGTGTCCATATCCTTAGTTTAGCATCAAGACTGAGAGGTGCTTCAGCCCCTAAGTGTAATGAAAAAGGAGACCACTGGGGCGCCTAGATGGCTCAGTCGGTAAAGCATCTGACTTCAGCTCAGATCATGATCTCATGGTTCATGAGTTCAAGTCGCCCTGTGTCAGTCTCTGTCCTGACAGCTCAGAGCCTAGAGCCTGCTTTGGATTCTGTGTCTCTCTCTCTGCCCCTCCCCCCCCCCTCGCACTCTGTCTCTCTTTCTCTTTCTCTCTCAAAAATAAACAAAAAATTTTTTTAAAAAAAAGAAAAGAAAAAGGAGACCACCGTTGGATCTGAGCAAAGATTGAGAGAGATGATCATTAAGAATAAGGACAATGGGGCCCCTGGGTGGTTCAGTCAGTTGAGCAACCAACTCCTGATTTCAGCTCAGGTCATGATCTCATGGTTCATGGGATGCAGTTCTGCACTGGGCTCTGTGTTAACAGCGCAGAGCCTGCTTGGGATTCTCTCTCTCTGCCCCTCCCCAACCCTCTCTCAAAATAAATAAACAAACTTTAAAAGAATAAGGATAAGAAGGAGGTGTGCACAGTGAGAACTCATCTGAAGTGGCATCAGCAGCACTTGAAGCAAGACAAGACAGAAGAGAGGGCGAAAACCCATGAGAAAGATGGTTTTCAGTCCTTCTTTTTGTCCTGATTCCTAAAGAATCAGCATTTTTCCCTCTCTCCTTTTTTAAGGAGAGTACTTATCTTATTAAAACAAAAGCCAAACTTTCACACTTAGTGCTCAGAAAAAAAAAAAAAATCAAATTCACCATGAGGAGGAATAACTGACCTACAGGGTTGATCCCAATCCCTGAGTGCTCTTTCTCTATGGCCTTGACCACCAGCAGGAGCACACTGCTCCCCTGCCAGGCTGCTCCCTGACCAAGGGTTCAGCTTGCTTTGGCCGCTCTCTGCAAGCAGAGGCCGGCTGGGCCAGTCAAAGAGAATTCAGGAAGCATGGGACCCACACAGTTTACCAAGTACAGGTCTCTTGTTCTATCACATTTAGTCTCCCCCAGATCTCAGATCCTTCCCTATCCCACCTACTGGGTAAATTATCACCAGGATATCCCCAAAAGGGTACAGTTTAGAGCACTCTTGCCTACTCCCCTCTCCTTCCAGGTGCATATCAGCCTGTGATCTTTGTATTAGTCTCCCTGGGTTGCCACAACAAAGTCCCACAGACTGGGGGAACAGTCTCTTTAAGTAACAGGAATATTTTTTTCCCTCTAAGTGGCCATGCCCTGTGCACATGTCAGAGGACTTTACCCTATACGGGCCAACAGCACTGCCATAGCCTTCCTAATATAAGGTTTGTATATCTAAGTCAGCCGGAAAATGAGGTCCTCTTTTCCCCAAAATTACTGGCTAACCAAGTAAGTCACATAAGTAAAACTCCTTCCAATTAAAAACAAATAAGAATGGAGAATATAATTCAATGGTGGAAATCAAAAGCTGTAATGTGAATAGAATATTATCTTTAATACCCAGCCTGCTGTTGATAACCTTGGTTAGCCAAGTTATTGGGCTGCATATTGTTAAGAAGCTATAGATATGGTGTGGACAAAACAGGCTTATCACAGGGTCATGGCCATGGAAAGCTCAGAAGTCATCCAGTTTGTATCCTGCCTTCATGCCCCATCCTAATCAGATGGTGTTTAATGCTACATGTTGTTATTATTATTGTGAGGTTATTGTTTGTTTTGAGGTTTATCTCCTCCTGGGGCGGGGGGGGGGGTGGGGAGAGGGGGGGAATGCTCCTGTTCCTGCTCCAGATTCACTTTCCCAGTCTGTCTCCATTTGCCATGTTCCACATTCCCAGCTTGAGGAAGTTGAAATAATGATCACACTACCTGATTCCTCAGTGTTCAGACCAAAAAAGATGCACTATTGGTATCAAGTTACCTATTCGACACAGCTTCATGCAAAGCTAAACTAAATATTTCCCATCAGTCAGATGGAATTTGGAAAGAAATATTCACAAAGATCCTATCACTCTGCTGATCCAGTAACAAGGGAGGAATAGAGGATCTGTGTTCTCTCCTCTGAGAATTACATCATTGTAAATTAGCACTCACTGGCACAAAATATGCATTGAAATCATATCCTCCAAAAAATATTTTATTGAAACATTTCCTTTAAATATGATCACCCAACCATAGTGAGAAGAGGTTCTAGACAAAGTAAAACCTGGAGCGTCAAATCCCGCCACCGGTCTGTTTTTGTAGAGCCTGCAAGCACAGAATGGTTTCTACCTTTTTAACCAGTTATAAGATAAACAAAGAAGATGAGGCACAGACGCTACATACAGGCATCAAAGCCTAAAATATCTGGCCCTTCAGGGAAAAATTTTGCCAGCCCCTGAACTACAGTGTCATAGAATAAAGTCTCTCTGCTATAGATGCAGTTGTTGCCATTCACATTTCCAAGTGACAAATTGAACAAATTTGCCTAAACACATCAGGTGAAGGGAGTAATAGGAGTGAGGTATATATAATCATTTGTTGGCCATTGACTCTATTTGTTCTTGGCACATTGACAGTTGGTAAATGGCACATAAAACAGTGCTTTTCTGCTATAATAGAGGGAGGGGGAATCTCCTCCACCACCACCACCCCCACTAGCAGCCAGCAGATATCTCTCGCTCATCCTGGTAGTAGTGATTTCATGTTCACTGCTACACTTGGAGAAAGCAGCCCCTGTCTCCTCTGATGCCTTTACTACAAGCAAGCATCACAGAGACAAGGAACAATTCCAGGGGTCCTGGAAAGGCCCCAACCTCCAGAGATTCTCCATGTACCATGAGAGCTAGATCTATAGCCATATATCTACTTAATTGCTCAGATCAGAAAAGCTAATAAATCTTGTCTTACCTCCCCAAAGGCCAAACCATTACATCCTGGAAGAGGCACCCAAGTAAGTTCCAAAGGTGTTGGGGAGATTGGAGCATTATCATTCTGGACATAAAATCAAGTCACACAGGGCTACCTGGTTCCTGGAGGAAATTTATTTACATAACAAAAGGGTTAAGAAAAGCTTCCCTTTATAAGCAGAGATAAATCATTTTTCCATCCCCCTCACCTATGGAGTGTTCACCACTTATGTAGGAAAAATCTCCATTGGCTCTTATATGTCACCCAGAAGTGACAAGGGGTGGACACATTTATATTTACTGAGCAATAATAAGAAACCTCTCTGAGCTTCCAGGTTGGTAAACACATGGAGATTCAAGGAGAGTGGTGCCCTGAGAGGGCACGGAAGCTAGACACCCTTTCCCCATGCCTCCCTCAGTGCACCTCTTCCATCTGGCTGTTCCTGAGTTATGTCCTTTCATACTAAACCGCGAATTCAGAGTCATGAAAGTCATGAGGAGGCCTGGTGAGGAACAGAGTTAACCGCTTCCACCACTGTGGCAGAAAAAAGCGACAAATTCATTTTTTTTTAGACATGTTAAAGCATTGACACTCAATGACAAGCACAAGATAATTAGCACTAAAGGAAGCAGTCCTCAGGGGAAAAAAAAGCCTTGCCTTGCACAATGGATTTAGACAGTCAATGTACTGGGGGCCGAACTTTGACTTGTCTTGGAGTACAGATCTACTTTGCCAAAGGCGCTGAGTAAGCCAAAGGCTCCGGGTGGAACACAAAAGGAGGTTCTACTTTTAAGCCCATCCAGAGTTGCAAGATTCTGAAGGTGTGTGCGACTGGGCAGAGAAGACAGCATGGGCTGCGAGGTCTGGCACTTACCACAGGACATGCAGGGTTGCTGGTTTCCCGCACAGCAGTGCAGTTGTTTTCTTTGTGCTGCTGGACTCTCTGTGCTGGTTTCTATGCATCAGATGAAGCAATCCCTTTCCCAGTGTGGAAGGAGCAGTCCCTTCTAGGAGATAAACATTGCCAGTCAACCCTCCCTCTGCTCCCGGTTGTCCTCAAAGATCTGTGCGTGTCCACACAGCCTATTTTATTTTTCATGGCTCCCAATATTTGAGGCCAAGCCAAGACCCGTCAGTGAACCAGAGGGTCCTTCTCAGTCAGCACCTGGATTCAGGCTGGCCAGAAGCCAGCCCCTCAGGCAGCACCTTTTAAAGTGTGCAAAACACTGCTGGTGGGAATGCAAACTGGTGCAGCCACTCTGGAAAACAGTATGGAGGTTCCTCAAAAAATTAAATATAGAACTACCCTATGACCCAGCAACTGCACCCCTAGGTATTTGTCCAAGGATACACATGTGCTGTTTCGAAGGGGCACATGCACCCCAATGTTTATAGCAGCACTATCGACAACAGCCAAAGTATGGAAAGAGCCCAAATGTCCATCGATGGATGAATGGATAAAGGAGATGTGGTGTGGTGTGTATATATATATATATATATATATATATATATATATATATATTGCATACACATATATGTGTATATATATGTATATATATATAACGTATATACATATATATATACACACAATATGTACATATGTATATGTATATATGTACATACATGTAATATATGTGTGTGTGTGTATATATATATACATACATACAATGGAGTATTACTTGGCAATCAAAAAGAATGAAATCTTGTCATTTGCAACTATGTGGATGGAACCAGAGGATATTATGCTAAGCAAAATTAGTCAGAGAATGACAAATATCATGACTTCACTCAGATTTGGAATTTAAGACACAAAACAGACGAACATAAGGGAAGGGAAACAAAAATCATACAAAAACAGGGAGGGGGACAAAACATAAGAGATTCTTAAATATAGAGAACAAACAGAGGGTTGCTGGAGAGGTTATGGGAGGGGGGATGGGCTAAATGGGTAAGGGGCGTTAAAGAATCTACTCCTGAAATCACTGTTGCACTATATGCTAACTAACTTGGAGTAAGTTTAAAAGTTAATTCATTTTTAAAAATAATAAAAAATAAAAATAGAAAAAATAAAGTGTGCAAAAACATACAGTCCTGTGGGGTTGCAAGGATCAGCCCTGCAGGTACCCACCGCCAGCGCCCACCGCACAGCCTCTGGACTCCAACGCAAATGAGGAGGAGGACCCCCCCCCACCCCCACCCCGCCCAAAACTGAGGCCCAAATGCAAACCGCATGCGCTATAAAGCTAGGACCCGGATGTAAAGCCAGGGACCCAGGCACACATGTGGTCCAGAGGTAAAACCACGGCCTCGGGAGTAAAAACCTAGCCTAGATGCAAACCAGGCGTGGGGGGAAATGGCCCTGGAGCGGGGACAAGGCCAAGACTCAGGTGTGTCAGCCCAGCTGCCCTTCCACCCGCAGAGGCCGCCTAACGCTGCAGGGTGAGTCCTCACGTGGGCTGGGGTCTGGAGGTGGGAGCTGGGGTTTGCAAGCGAGAGGTTTGGGGGCCCCTCCTTCAGGTGAGGGTCTTACAAGTTGGGATGCTCCACCTGAGCTCAGGGCCTCAGTTTCCTCCCAGCGGCGGCGAGGTGCCTCACGGGGGCGCCTGGCAGCGGCTCCTACTGCTTCCGGGCGCCCTCAGGGGCGGTGCTCCACTCGGCCCTTGTGGCGCAGCGGGCGGAGACCTCTGGGTCCACCTGCGTGACCACGTGGCGCGAGGGAGCCCCGGTCCAGACCCTCCCCCACCCCCCTACCGGCTGTGATGCGGGGACAGGCGGCCAGGACTTCGCGAGTCACAGCCGCTGCGGGGGTCCTGTCATTCTCCTATTTCTTCCCTCAGTGACCCTGCCTGTCCCCCGCCGTGTGGAGGAGTTAGTGAAAGGGGACCAAACAGGTAACCGAGGACGAGCACGCAGACCCGGGCGGGCCTTGAGCCACAGAGAAAGCAAGGGTCACATTGCTGTGCGCTTATACGGAGGAGTAAAGAAATACTCCCGAGAGAGGTCTCTGCAAAGCTGATTGATGATATGATTATAATATCATAGTTTTATGGAGAAAAGCTGTATCTTGCAATAGAAGATGATCCTATTATGAAAAAAGGGGGGAAGGCAATCAGTTTACTCTGAGTTTTTAATAGAATGAGTCCAAAAATCAGCACGTTTCCATCCTTACTGCTAACTTAGATAGTTACTTGGTAGGGGAATCCTAAACCAAGATGATTATGCATTGTTTTTCTATCCCTCTGTAAAGATGTTTTCCTATCCTGCTGTAAAGAACTTTTTTTCCCTTTAGCTTTCCAAGGAGATTTCTAACATAATAATTAGTACAGTATCAATAATCCTGACAGCAATAGGTATAAAAAAATTTTATTTCTTAAATATGTACACTATGGTATGTTGCAGGCCTTCCCAGTCACCTGGGAAGGGTCAAAGCTATTGAGAGCTATAAAAACAGTGATATAGAAATCCAGAGGCTAAAGGTCTATTAGAAAAACACCCTCACCTATGGCTTTTTAAGTGTTATTTTGCTTTGTTTTATTTTTAGATCAATCAATGCTTTCTTTTCTTTAGGGGAAATTAAAAACTAATAATAAATAATTAATTACAGAAATATTATCTAAGTATGCTTTTTGTCCTTCCAAGAGGAAAAAAAATCCTGTGAACACAAAGTGATTGTTTTGTTTTTTGTGTGTTCTTTGTGTGGGTTTTCTTTGGTGTTGGCGTGAAAGTAGCAACAAAGGTTTTCATATGTTGTCTCAGACACGCTGTCTTTTGAGTCATGTTGGTTTTCTCAAGCCAAAGGCAGTCAGGAGCCAAAAAACTCATAGTCCTTGGAGTATGTTCAGACCCCACCACCACCACCAAACAAAGCTAATAGATGAAAGCAGCTTCCTTGTTCCAAAGACAACTAAGGTCTTTCTGAAATGGAAATGAATTCTCAAATTCTCCCTTCCTGAACTTTTCACAGTTACTAGTAACTACTGCAACTTTTGGAGAGCCAGCTCTGTGCCAGAACTTGTTAGCTATACTATTAGTCATCACCATAATTGGATGAGGTCATTATTATTTTTCTTGTTTTATAGATGAGAAAAGCTGAGCGAAGTAACATACAAAAAGCCGTTGATGAGTAAAACAGTAAGCTAAGATTGGGACAAATGACCTGACCCAAAGTCCAGGCTCTTTCTTCTGTGTCTCTTGTTTGAAAGCCTCCCTGTCAAAGATTATCTAGTGAAATCTAGTAAGAGGTTTATTGGTTTGGTTGGTTTGTTTTTTAGGATGATTAGTTGATGATGTATCAATAATACAGCCATTCAGAAGTTTTGGGGTTCTAATGTATAAGGACACTTGCTATATGACAGAACACAGCAGAACAGTAGTGGTGGAAGCATAAGGGTATAGGTCAGTTAGACAGCCATATGGGGAAAAAGCGTATCTATTCCCTATGCTTCATACCACATAGACAGTTCTTTCCCAGGTAAATCTAACTGTGAAAAGTAAAATGGTAGTTTATAACCAAGAAAGTAGAAGATTATATTTATTGCCTTGATATATGAAAAAATTTCTTAAACGGAACACAAAATGTACTAACCTTAAATTAAAAGCGGAATTAACGAAAAAGTTCCAAATACAAACTGTCCAAGAGTTGAATAGGCTTCTCACAAGAGAGTATTCAAATGACCAATAAACATATGAAAAGGAGTTTAATTTCATTAGTTCCCCAGGGAAAATGTAATGCAATATCATAGTACACCTGCCAGAAAAGCTGAAATTAAATAGAATTTAACAGAAATTTAATAGTTGTCAAGAACGTGGAGCCACTTGAACATTCATATGTTGCTGGTAAAAGTGTAAATTGGTTCAATCTCTTTGGAAAACTGTTAACGTTCATCAATGGCAAACCTCTCCCTATGACACAACAATTACACCCCTAAAATCGGTCCTATGGAAATAGATACATAACATTACCACAGACATGTTCAAGAAGGTTCGTAGCAGGGCTGTTCATAAGAGCCCAAAACTCAAAACCATCCAAGTATCTACCAACAGTAGAATGGGGAAGTACATTTTGGTATATTTATACACAGAGATACTATACAACAATGAAAATGAGTGAACTGCATATGACAATATGATTGAATCTCAAAGACATAATCGTAAGCCAAAAAATCATAATTAATATTTAAATTATTAATTTAATGATAATTAAATGATTAAGTGATTCCATTTACGTAAAGTCTTTAAACAAGCAAAACTCATTTGTGGTATTACAATGAAGATTTTACTTACCTTTAGAGAAGAGGAAGGGAGTAGAAGAGAAGGAAACCCCCAGGGTACCAAGAATGTTCAATTTCTTGATTTTGGTGGTAGTTACAAGGGTATGTTCACTTTGTGGAACTTCCCCAAGCTATACACTTATAATATGTGTGCTTTTCATAGGTATGTTATTCATCAAAAAAAAAAAAAGTTCTTTAGAAGCAAAAAGGGAGAAATGGCTAAGCATAAGTAAACATATTATAAATTGAAAGGTCTGGCCAAAGACCAAACAAAGGCCAAGGGAGATGAGTTCAAATACAAAGAAAGCATTGTGACCTTGGAGAGATTAGCCTCATGGGAATGACAAAGAAAAGCATCAATGTCAGGGAGTCAAGAAAGAAGAGAGTGAGGAAAGAGGCAAGGTCATCAAGACTGTTCAAGGAGAAAATACAAAGCAGAAGGTTCAAGTAAAGATTGTTTTTAAAAATGAAAATCAAGTGTTTCTGAAATCATAGAAGATAAAGGTTCAAAAACATCAGCAAAAGAAGGAAAATGAAAAAACTAAAAGATAGATGAATGGATTAATGAAATAACACTTACTGAGGACTTATCCTATATCGGAAATTGCTAGCAGGGAAAAAGACAAGGGAGGAATTTCAGGTAAAAAAGACAAGGGAAGAAAGTGAAAGAGAAGAAAATAAAAGAACAGTTTTGCTTTGCTAAAATCATTGGGCTGCAGGCTGAATTGATGAAGCCTCAAGTGTTCATCACATACACACTTTACCTAGTGTGTCAGGTGAAGTCACCCATCAGGCAAAAACAGTCTCATTTGTAAGAAGCACAAGAGAGACCAGCTGCCTTTGAGGTAGCTTGGTGCAAACTTAAGGTTTGTGTTAGTTTCCTATGGCTGCTGTAACAAAGTACCACAAACCTATGGTGTAAAAAAACAAACAGAAATATATTGTCATAGAGTTCTGGAGCCTAGAAATCCACAGCAGGGCTGTGCTGTCTATGATGGCTTTAGGGAAGAATCTTTCTTTGCTTCTTCCAACGCCCAGGGTTTGCCAGCAATCTTTGACATTCCTTCACTTGTAGACGCCACTCCAACCACATGCCAATCCTCCGTGTGTCTTCACATCATATTCTCTCTGTTCATATCTGTTATCACATGCCATCTTCTTATAAAGGTGCTGGTCATATTGGATTAGGGATCCACCCTACTTACTCCCATATGACCTCATCTTAATTAATTACATCTAGAACTACCCCATTTCCTAATTAGGTCACATTACAAGGCACCTTGGGGGTTAGGACTTCAACATACCATTTTTTGTGGACACAGTTCAACCCCTAACAAGGGTACATCTAGGAATGCAACAAAACAATAAACATGTCTTCTCTTAAGAGCAGTATAAGTGGTAGGTGAGCATTAAGAAGGTAGGCCACCTGAGCCCAAGTTGCTTTCCTGAGCCACATTGCTTTTCCAGGTCTCTTTAACCTAATGTACATTTCAGTATCTGAAGGGCTAGGACCCAGTGTGCCAAAGAGGTTGATGAGGCAACTCATATGCTAATCATTTTGTGTATTCTTGTGTTCACTTGCTATGGCTGTGTAACAAATGACCCCAAAA